>NC_140492.1:31471175-32739092 GCF_964271855.1 Acomys minous | reverse complement strand
GAGGGGGTTATTGATCTGAACATCAAAGAAGGATTATTGAAGAACGGGGACGAGATGAGGAAAGGGGCCAAAAGAGGTTAGTAGGAAGGGTAGATAAGATCAAAACATTTTGCATGTATGGAAACCCCTCAAAACTCATTAATATGTTCTCCTTAATGATTATAACAGAAAGAAATAGTTCTTTCTGTATGCAGAATACAGTTCATCGCTGTGTCAGTTAACTATGTTCCATGATGAAATGTCTGCCTCTTCATTCAGAGCCTAGAAAGCCAATGTAAGTAGAGCTTTGCTTTACTCCCTCTAAAGACCGTTAGCCTAGAATTCTGAGCCTCAGCTTTCCTGCAGATGGGATTACAACAGTCATCTCAGTGGGCTATTTCAACACTCAGAGGAGGGAGTCATCTGAGAATTCTCTATACATAAAAAAACATATAGAACAGCCATTGTTGTTACTCATTCATTAGTGCCAACTTCAAGTTTAAAATGACAGCATATCATCTTCATAGTAAAATAGTATATTCTGTTCTTTAATAGAAATGACTATGTGAACCAGTTAGATTGGATTTAACAAAATACAAAGGTTGCTTTTAATAACTCTTCTCTAAGCCAGGCAGTGGTGGTGCACACCTTTAATCTCAGAATTTGGGAGGCAGAGGCAGGTGGATCTCTGTGAGTTCGAGGCCAGCCTGGTCTACAAAGCAAGCCCAGGACAGTCAAGGCTACACAGAGAAGCCCTGTCTCAAAAAAAATAAAAAATAAAAAAATAAAATAACTCCTCTCTCTACTTCAATTTCTGTGTAATCATAGTCACCGCTCAATAGTGTTCCCCACTCTAATTAGCACACCTCGGAGAGGAAAGTGGGTCCAGGAAACACCTCCTATAACATGATCTGGAGTATCACCATGGAAGGGAAAGAACTTATTTAAGATGACTCAGAATGCTTCTTGCATCCAATTGGATTGATTTTTTTTTTGTTTGTTTGTTATTTAGTTTTTGGCTACCTGCCTCCCCCCACTTCCTCCCTCTTTGGGTACCAGGGTTATATTTAGAATCCATGCAGGTTCCACACACACTCAACCAGTGAGCCAACTCTGCCTTTCCCCCGTGTTTTTATTCTACACTGGAGAGAGAAAAATAATGTGTTTCATATGATTGACGATAAGTACTTTTATAACCTGAAATGTATATTTGGATTTAAAAACAAAAAATACCAAAGAATTCTCACAGGAAGCTCTCATCAGGACCTGGTCATGCTGCATGTAGCCCAGAAACCCAGGAAGTCTTCCCATTCACCCTAAATGCTGCCTGAAACACTACATAGGCTGTTTAGTCATATTGCACATAGCTTGAACACAGGTAGGCCCCTAAGCCCCGCCATTTGAGAAGTGGGTGACTATGATCAAAATATATTGGGCAAAATTCTCAAACAACTAATTTTGAAAACAAGAAGAAAAAAAAAAAGACCATTCATTGCACTGTTTGGTTTCAAGAGAGACTTACAAAAAGGTCAGGATGACATCACTTGGAACTTGGTGATTGGAGAGTAATTTCCATATGTATTTCTTTCCTTTAAGTCCTTCCTCTGAACTATCTGAAAGGTACCACCAGGAGGCTTCCTCCACAGTACTAAAGAGGCCTCACACAATGCCAAGAATAGGGAACAACTTGGAGGCAACTTGTGAAACCACATAGAAGGCCAATATTACTAAGGCAGCAACAAATCTTCTAAGAGCTTACTTTAATTTTAAAAATCTGCAGGCATAGTGGCGCATGACTTTAATCCCAGCACTTGGAGGCAGAAGCAGGTGGATCACTATGAGTTCAAGGCCAGCCTGGTCTACAAAGCAAGTCTAGGACAGGCAAGGCTACACAGAGAAACTCTGTCTCGAAAAAAAAAAAAAAAAGAAAAAGAAAAAAAAAATCTAATTTTCTCTCATTCCAACATGCAACAAAAAGTCATAGAATAAATTAAGATTGAGTATTAAATTTAACTCTATTCAAATCCCAGCACTTTCTTATAGAGCTAAATTAATAAATGATTCTGAAATTAAAATGTTGCAATCATTTTTCATCTTGGTGAATTTAGTTTAGATTAAATATTTCTCTTCCAATGGGGTATCTTTAAAACTCAAGCTAGGGCCTGGAGAGATGGTCTGGTGGTTAAGGGCCTGAGCACAGCTCTTCCAGAAGACCTAGGTTCAGTTCTCAGCACCCATGTTGGGTGGCTTACAACTGCCGGTAACTGCAGCTCCAGGGGATCGCATGCTGCTGTCTTCCCTAGGCACCTGCCCCATGTGTGCACATACTCAAAGATACACACACATATTCACATAATAAAATAAATCTTTAAAAGAAACACCTCAAGACAGTACAACTTTTTGATAAAATTAGTGTCTGTGGGGATTTGAGTAGGTATGGCCCTCGTAAACACTTGACCCATGGGGAGCGGCATTATTAGGATGTGTGGCCTTGTTGAAGGAAGTGTGTCACTGTAAGGGTGGGGTTTTAAGGTTCCGTGTGCTCAAGCTACACCCAGTGTGGCACAAGGTTTCCTTCTGCTGCCTGAAGATTAAGATATAGAACTCTCAGCTCCTCCAGCATCATGTCTGCCTGCACGCCAACATGCTCCTACCACGATGATAATGAACTAAGCCCCTGAAACAGCAAGCCAGCCTTAATGAAATGTTTTCCTTCCTTGGAGTTGCTATGATCCCAAACTAAAAGAGTGTTCAAGATCAGATTTGAGTCCATCTCTCCTCTATCATCTTAGCTCTACGTTGAGCGTAGACAGGCTTCTCAGTCTATCATATTTGACACACTGAATCCAGTAACTCTTTGATGAGGCTCCCCGGGCAATGAAGGATGGTTAAGAGCATCCCTGGCGTCTACCATCATATCACCCTATCCAATGTCAAATAAAACATCCCCAGACATGTCCACCTCTTCTGAAGCAAGGTCTCCCTGGATGTAGAGAAGAACAACTCTGAAATGACTCCCAATCGATACAAATATAAAACTTTGGGAAGCAGTCACTACTTGAGAAGTATACGTCACTACTGTAATAGCCCCAGAAAAGTTTTAGAAGTTCATCGCTTGGGCTGGAGATAGGGCTCCCTGGTAGGATGCTTGCCTACCTCACACAAATCCCTGAGTTGGATCCTTCGCATCACAAAACCAAAGTACCAGCTACACTTCTGTACACAAAAACTCATAGAAATAGGAATCTTATTTAAAATCTTTGTTCATACAGAAAGAGATAAAACTGAATAGACTGACTAAATAAGGAAAACTAACAGATTAAAGCTGCCCTTGTTAATCTTTACCAACTGATCTGTTGTTAAATTTAATCTACTACTTACCTTTCTTCTCGTAATTTCCGTACCCGCTCAGCTCTCTCTCGTTTCTCTTGTTCCTCAAGAGCTCGCTGTTCAGTTGTATCTTTCTGGATGCGTTCGCTTAAGGCATCAAAGTCTTTTGCAATGATATGCAGTAGCCAATAAAGCCCCTTCTTAATGGACTTGTCAATTTTCTTTCCATATCCTAAGACTGCTGAACAAGGTTCCTAAAACAAATCAGTTGACACAAAGATTAATAAAAGTTCGTGGCACACACCTGTAATCCCAGTACTGGGAAGGCAGAGGCAGGTGGATCTCTGTAATTTTGAGGCCAGCCTGATCAACAAAGGGAGTCAAGGACAGCAAAACGCTGTCTCAGGGTAGGGGGTGGGGGGGGGGGGAGAGAATAAAATTTCTCCACATAAACATATTCATAAACAATTATATAAAATTATTGAAAAAGCAAAATTTAAGCCAGGCTTGGTGGAACACGCCTTTAATCCCAACAGAGTTGGGTGAGTTTGAAGCTAGCCTGGTTTACAAAGCGAGTCTAGGATAGCCAAGGTTGTTACAAAGAGAAACTGTATCTTGAAAAACAAAACAAAACAAAACAAAAAAGAAAGAAAGAAAATAAAAATTTAGTCTTTTAAATTAACTTTCTTTTAAAGTAACTTTTAAATTATTTTAAATTTTAAATTTTTAAAATTATTTTTAATTCCATTTAAAATAACTTCCAAGACACAATTTTGCAGTAACTAAACCAGAAGTTGAAAAAAATTATAGATGCTATCTATGTTGCACTATAAAAGAGAAGACCAGAAGACAAACTGAATTGCCCTGAGAAAAGTACTGATATTTATTAAGAACACCTGGAAACACCAGGCTTCGTAGTTCACTCCCTTAATTCCAGCACTAAGGAGCCAGAGTCAGGAAGATCTCTGATGAGCTTGAAGCCAGCCAGGGTGACATAGACAGACCCTGTCTCAAAATAAATAGAGAGAGGAGAGAGAGAGAGAGAGGGAGGAAGAGGAGGATGGAGGGGGAGGGAGAGAGAGGGAGGAAGGGTGAGAGAGAGAGATCAAGAAAGTTTAAATTCTTATGCCAATGAATGTACAGCAACAGATACTCTTGTAAGGCTCACAACCCAATGATCATTTGCTGAAGGTGGAATAAATCCTTTGCTGTATTCCTTAAGACTGAATGACAACTCATAGCATGTTGTAATTTTTTAAAGCCATATTCAATTTCTTAAGCTAAAATTTTATACTTTTTTCTTTCTCAGTTCCAAAATTTGCAACCTGACTGATTCAATCAGAAGTAACTAAAGAGCAAACACAAAATCGTTGAAGCCACGTAGGAAAGTTGCTGGAAGTTAGTGAGACAAACAGAGGAGCTAGTGCAGCACTAACCTCCATTAACGGAACAGTGACAGAATGATTTATAATGTAAAAATTATTTTGAGATTATTTTCATTATATATCTTTTTTCTTTTATTTATTAATTTGGAGGTGTGATCACATACCACAGTACAAGAGGTCAGTAGAAAACCTGCAGGTAGCCTGGCGTGGTGGTGCTCATCTTTAGTCCCAGCACTTGGGAGGCAGAGGCAGACAGATCTCTGTGAGTTAGAGGGCAGCCTGGACTACAAGGTGAGTCCAGGACAGCCAAGGCTACACAGAGAACCCTGTCTTGAAAAACAAAACAAAACGGAAGTATAGAAGGAAGGAAGGAAAGAAGACAGACAGAAAGAAAGAAAAAAAAGAAAGAAAGGAAGAAAATAAGACTGTAGGAGACTGTTGTCTTCTTCCACTATGTGGATCCCAGGAATTGAACTCAGGTTGTTAACTTGGATGCTGTTTTTCAACTGAGTTTTCACGCAACAAAGCCACCAAAGACTGCTTTCTAGTTGACTATATAGTTATAGAAACTAAGTTTTCCGAACAAACTTGAAAAGCAATCATAATAACAGTAGTAACAGTAATAGTGATAATCAAACTACTTACTATCTGACACAGGCACTTGTGCTCGTTGACCAGCTTTTCCAGAGAGAGGCACTCGATCACATCAGCTTCTCCTAAAGCCCCTTCCTTGTCCTGCTTGTTTGCCAACCTAGGAAGACAAACGAAGTATTGTACAGCAAGCACATAGTCATGTGACATCTGAGGTGTCTTCTCCATGGTCATCTGTTTCCTGGACTTAAATAGAGCAACTACAGAACAAGGTGGTTCAGGGAATACTGAAGCACAGATTTTATAACTTGTCATATTTACTGCTCTAAAATGCAGTGTGAAAGAACCAGCTACTAAAAGAAAAAGCAGCCAATAAGAAAGTATAAGCAATCAATAGACCGATTAAAAAAACAAAACAACAGCAACAAAAAACTATCACTAGTTTTTTTGTTGTCGTTATTAGTTTTTTTGGTTGTTTGGTTTTTGTTGTTGTTTTGTTTTGTTTTGTTTTGTTTTAGAATCAGGCTTCTTTCCACAGCCCATTGATGAAAATTCAGGCCCTGTCTTCTACTTAGAAACGATGCATTACATTTCACACTGGAGTGACAAGACAGCAACTGTGGAAGTCAGAATGGAGGTTTCCCCTAGTCCACTCCTCCTCTGTGCACATTTTCATTAGTTCTTAGTTCGGCTTCACACTGCTCCTTTTGAAAAACGTAAGCAAACGTGGAGGTAGTACTTCAAAGTTTACAGTTGAGCACTATGGACAACATTGTTTCTTCTGTGCCATGAGTTGTTTTGTTTTTTTTTTTAACACAAAATTGAGTCCTGAGATTTTCTTGATGCACAATAAAGAAATCTACATGTCACTGTAGGCTGCAAAATGACCTATCATACAAATGGCCGAGCATTCATTGGTTTGCCGGTCTTGCACTGAAGGATTGCTTCTTTGCTTTCAGGCAGAGTGCTGTGAAGGAGCCATTTTATTTGGTAGGGGAAGTGGGGAAAACAGACTTGGGAAATCAATCTAACTTTTACTTTGATTATAGCAATGTCCATCCCAACTCGAAACAGTTTCTCCACTGGGATGGGGATACCAAAAAAACTAAAGGTTTGGAAATTTTACACTACGAAAGAATTTTCATTCCTAAATTTCCTTGTAAGTACCTCTTACTCGTAGAAATTAATTTTGAATTTCTATAATAACATAATAAATAAATAGTACTATAGAACTTTGCTATTCTACCCTGAAAGTTATAGAAGCTTACTCTAAAAATAACAATATAAAAAGAAAGGTGAGATGGAGGTTCAAAGACAAAAGTCCTCTCTTGCTGTCACTCTTCTAAATTTTTATAATTTTGTGAGTAAACCCCTATGGGATTTCCAAACAGAAGAGAATTCGGTGATAAACAGACCCTACACATCTGCACACAAGGCTTCATTCCATTCCTACTTATGCCTACTTCATCCTGTACTTTCAGGTTCTGATATCTGCCAAGAGGCCTTTGTCTAGCTAGAGCAGCATTTTTCAGAAGTAAGGCACTCTGCAGGTAGTGTAGACCAGGAACACAGAATGTACTCTACCTGTGTGGACAATTTAACAAGGACTTCCTGTCACCAATGAGCCTCGGTGAAAACGATCTTCCTTTAATCTAAGGAACAGGTAAGGAACAGGTAGAACCAGATTCTCCGGGTGTTAAGTGTGAAGTAAGCAATCTGTGCTTCTCATTTGATAGTAACAGCAAATGTACAACTTTATCTCCAACTTATTTGACTTCGTTGTTTGGCTTTCAATTAACTGTGTGAGAACCATAAAGAGAGCCTGTGGCTTAGAAGTGACTTAGCATTTGATCAAGCATTACGCTCCATGGCACTCGGGTTTTCTCTCAGACTACGGACTTTAACACCACGCGTGGGAAAACAAGAACAAGACAGCCAGGTAAGTGAATTATTCTGAATTTATGTGTGTGTGTGTGTGTGTGTGTGTGTGTGTGTGTGTGTGTGTGTGTGTGCTGTTTAAAGTGAAATATCATGAAACTGAAATCCAGGTGTGATGTGACAGTAAAGAATGGCTCAGCAGGTCCTTAGGTTACTTTTGCGTCTAGATTTGAACAGAGCTGCAAGCAGCTGACCTATCCTTTCTATGATGAACTAAGACTGAGGGGGAGTTATCAGCCTTACATGAAAGCATTACTCTAATTGTATAAAAACAACTTCTCCTTTTAGAAAAACTAGAAAACGGATCTCATGAAAATAAGTCTGCACTTCTTTCATTAGAGACAATAACTAATAATGCTGTGCTTACTTTAGATAGGACTCTTGAACAGAACTTTATGGCCCAATTTGGCAGGAAAATATTAATTTCTTCATCCCCAGGACCTGGTAAACCTAATTTGAAGAAATTCTAAAATAGTTTTGTTGGGACTACTATAAAATGTCAAAGCAATCAAGCATTTTAATGTTGTAGACAGTATGTTGAAACTTCTTAAATTATGAATTTAACATAGTCTTTTTCAAGCTACTAGTTCAACTTAATGTTTAAATGGGCACAATTTAAATTAAATGTATTTCCTCAGTTATATTTGTTACCATATCTGAAATTAAGTTATTCAAATCAAAATGATGACTTTTGTAAATAATTTAAAAGTAGGTATTAAGTTGGCCATGTAACACACAGACAGTCTTCCTTCAAAGCTATGCACTATGAAATTTAATATGAAGCTCTTTATATACATTCAATTCACCTGAATCAGATAGGCCAACATTTTTTTAAACTATTAAAAGAGAAATGACCTTATGAAACAAATTAGTTCAACAAGACAGCACATCTACATAGACTCCAAAGCAGAATACTGAAGGGATGCATCACTGAGGCTGTCAGCTAATTCAAGCCTAGAGATTATGTATAATAAGATCCTTGAACTGGAGAAATGCTGAAATTTGCCTTTATACACAATAATAAAATGTATTTCTTGAAGTACTTACTAATCAACATAGTAACCACAGTAAGAACTTTTTAAAAAAGTGTATTTTCTTTCTTCCTTCCTTCCTTTCTTTTTCAAGACAGAGTTTCATTGTGTAGCCCAGCCTATCCTGGAACTCACTCTGTAGACTAGGCTGGCCTTGAACTCACAGAGATCCACTTCCCTCTGCCCCACCCCACCCCCAAGCTCCCATGCTAGAATAAAAGGCATACACCACCAACCACCCAATAGTGCATTTCTAAAGGCGCTAGGCAATGCATACTAATGTTTGTCTCTAGGAATATGCATTCTCTGTAACAGGGTAGAGAAAGCTTCCTTTGAGTCACTCCATATATTTTTCTCTTTCTCACAAAAAACTATTACAAATTATTGCCATATGCATCAACTATTGTCCTTTTTTTTTTTCTTTTTCTTTTCTCAAACACCACGTTTAAGTTCACAGACATAGTAAACATAATGGGTGAAATTCAAACCACACAGCAAATTTAAAAACTTACAGTAGTAAATTAAACCTACTGGCAGACCATCTTATCTTCTGCCACACTAAGAATACTACCTGAAATAATAATCCCAGGAATTTCATCTAGCCTAACCAATATTTCTTATGAGTTTCATAGTTTTTGCATTCATTAACTGTATTCAAAATTTAAATTCTACTATGCTTAGATTCTAATTTATGGATGTAAAATTAAACAGGAAACAGTTGTGCCTTCAGTTATGAACACCATCTGCTAGAAAATGCATACACATATGTATGCAGTAGTGTGGTCATTACTTACATTAAGTGAGGTTTTACATAGACAAACTACTGAAAGAAAAGGCTGACTATGTTAGCACTGCAAAGCTCATCACTTGTGTCTTTATCAAGGCTGACAGCTATTTTAGAAAGAGTTCCTTTCTGTTTGAAATATAGAGGAATGCTTGAATATTAACCTTAATTTTAAAACTATCAATTTAGGGCTGTGGTGTTATCAACTTAAGGAAGTGGTGGTGCACTCTTTTAATCCCAGCTCTTATATGGCAGAGGTAGGTGGGTCACTAAGTTCGAGGCCAGCCTGGTCTACAAGCCAAGCCCAGGACAGCCACCCTGTCTTGCCAAAAAGAAAAGAAGCAAACAATTTACACAACAAAAATAACAAGAAAAATCAACATTTACATTCAGAATTTTAGATGCACTAAGATAGGAAAGATGTTTTCTTCAAAACTGTCAAATACAAATAGCCAAAAGAATGTAACATTTATATAATTCCTGATTGTCATGGTTCTTCTTGCTATAGATAGTTTATTGTATATAATGTGTTACGATATAAATGTATAGGTAAAAAAAATTTAAAAATGTTTAAAGAAACTTGCTTTATTTAAAAATAAAATTATTTTTCAAGGCCAGCCTGGTCTCAAAGTGACTCCAGGCCAGCCAAGACTACACAGAGAAACCCTGTCTCTGAAAAAAAAAGTTTTAAAATATATTTATATAATGACAATTATAAAATAATGACAATTTCTCTTAAAGAAACTATACCAATAGTTGTAAAAGTAGCAAAAAGTGGCAGGTTCTAATAAAGAAGGGGGAACACAACCACCACAGTTACCAGGAGAAATTAAACGAAGCTACGCTGGACTAGAAGAAAAAAAGAGTATCTTTGAGGCTGGGACTTAGGGTTTAGATATTACAGAAAAGAAAACTGAATTTCCTAGATGATCTGAGGAAAACAGACCATGCTCTGTACAGACATAAAAAAAATATCTATTTTAATTTGCCCAGGATTACAGCAGGAAATGAGGTATGTAATTGAATTACAAAAATCACAGAAAACTGAGGTAACAATCCATCTCTCCCTATCTATCTATCTACCTATTTATCTATCTATTATCTATCTATCTACCCATCTATTCTTTCTTTCTCTTTGTTTCTATCTTTCTATCTACCTGCCTAGCTATCTATACACAATTATAAATGTGTATGTTTATGTGTCTTTTTGCAATGCTATAGAGTATCGTGCATGTCTGGGCAAGCTTTCTACCACTGAGAGATGTCTGCAGCTTCTAGGTCTGCACTTAAAGTACCTGGACAACAGTGGACAGATTCCATGGGCTCTCATGGGAACAACCGAACAACATTAGAATTAATCCGTAACTTAATGGGGCACTGAGGGCATTCCCTCAGAATACAATAACCTAACCCACCTTACTCTCTTGAGACAAGGTCTCTCACTGACCAAAGGTTGATTTTATTTTTTTAGTTTTGGGCCAGGCTGTCCAGCTGACCAACCCCATGAAGCCTTCAGTCCCTCCCCAGCACTAGGATAGAAGCATATGCAGCCACACCTTGTTCTTACGTGGGTGCTATGGATACACAGGTCTTCATGCTTGTGCACCAAGTGTTCTCCCTGAACGATCTCCTCAGTTCTTACCTCATTTGTTTAGTTCATGTACCAGGGATAATGAATAGAAAATACATACTGATAGATTCTTAAAGAGTCCCTTAAAGTGCTTTTTAGTCAAATATAAAAGCTGGCTGAGCATGATGGCGCCTGTCTTTAATCCCCGCACTCAGGAGGCTGAGGCAGGTAGATCTCTGAGTTTGAGGCCAGCCTGGCCATATAGCTAGTTCCTGGTTAGTCAAGATTACCCAGTTAGAACTGCCACTCATATAAATGAGCAAATAAATGTTACGGTATTCCTTCAGAGAACAGGAAAATAACGTCCTTTACAGAGGTCAAAGTGAAACATTTTGGCTTCCCAGATGTGGTAATAAAGTTAAGCTTCCAAAATGTTTTTTACAAGGACATAGTGTGCTAGAATAGGAATAGGAAAGATGCTGTCTTAAACCAATGAACTCAGCTGGATGTGGTGGCACACGCCAGAGTCCCAGCACTCAGAAGGCAGAAGTGGATGGAGCTCTGTGAGTTCGAGGTCAACCTGGTTTACAAAGTGAGCTCAGGACAGCCAAGGCTACACAGAGAAACCCTGTCTCGAAAAACCAAAAGAACAACAACAACAACAATAACAAAAACTCCAAAAAACTTACACTTTAGAAAACAGCTTTTCTATGGCATCAATAATTTGCTTCCAGGTTTTTGAAAATGAAAGGGTGTCCCCATCCAAATATGTTAGAGGGGCTGGAGAGATGGCTCAAGAGTTAAGAACACTGACTGCTCTTGCAGAGGTCCTGAGTTCAATTCCCAGCAACCACATAGTAGATCACAACCATCTATAATGTGATCTGATGCCCTCTTCTGTCATGCAGGCAGAGCACTGTAAACATAGTAAATAAGTAAGTTATAGTTAGTGTTGTAATGCCTGTGAGAGGTTCAGAGCTTGAACCTCTCTATATGGAGATAGAGACAATCAGAAAGGTGGAACTGAGGTCTCCAAATAATCAAGATGGAGCCTGTGTGAACGCACATGGACAGGAATGTGAACAATAACCATTCCAAGCTTTAACTCGTGGCTTTAAAATAGTTATTACTGTGCCGTACCTTGTTGGGCAAATATAATTAGGTAGAATTTTTTACAAATGTAATTTAAATTTCACAAGGAATTACAAGTTAAATTTATTACAAAGCTAATAATCTTTTCACTGTAACTCTTGAAATTTAGAATTAAGGATTTAGACTCTTGAAATTTGTATTAAGGATTATATTGACTAATTAGCTATAATTAATTATAATCCATAATTATATATGATAATTGTTTAGTATAGTTAAAAGGAGGAAATTGCTGGGTATAGTGATGCATATCTGTAACCTCAGCACTTCAGAAGCAGACACTAGAGGATTATGGATAAAATAGCAAGACCTGCTTTAAAAATCCAATGGCCAGTGCTGGTGAGATGGCTCAGTAGGTAAAGGTGCCTGCTGCCAAGCCTGATGACCTGAGTTCAATTCCTTGTGATCCACATGGTAGAAGCAAAGAACCAAATCCCAACTCAAAAAGTTGTTCTCTGACCTCCATACATGGGCTGTGCCACACACAGGAACACACATATGCAAAACACTGTGCTACTAATTATAAAATAAAAAGGGAAAGCTAAAAAGATGAGATATAAAATCTTTTAGTTATAATTGTTTCTTCTAGTATTAAAACCTTTACTGATCAAACTGATTTTTTATTTAAATAGCGGACATAAATAATAATATTCTGGATTATATTCGATACATTCCCTCTGTTTTATTTCCGAGACCTATGGAAAGAGGTGAAGAAATATGTCTAGAAAATATACCTAATACACAGTTCCATAATTATGTCCCTAACATATCTAATCTGTTATATATCTAATATATCTAATCTTATATTCCTCTGTGACAAATTTTCTAAATTTAATATCAAACTTTATTATTGTTATTCACTATGTCTGCGAAACTTACTACTTTGGTAATTCCAATCCAACAGCCTGTACCAGATGGTAAAAAAATTATTCCTTGCATGGGAATTAAAAAACCAAATAAATTAGGCCTAGATAGATATTTTAAGTTGATAATGACAAGATGTGAGGGAGACTGATTTATATTCATAATTTTAGACGCACCAAGATAGGAAAGATGTCTTCTTCAAAGCTATCAAATACAAACAGCCAAAACACTAAGAATATAATATTTATATAATTCCTGATTGGGTCATGGTACTTCTTGCTATAGGTAATCTATTGTATATGTGTGTAATAATATAAATGTATATGAAAAATGTTTAATTAATTAAAAAATAAAATAATCAAGACAAGAAAGAAAAAAGAAAACTGAATGAAGAAGGTAATGGGCAAGAAGAAACCTTTTCCAGCTTAGAAAATTTATATTTTAAATTTGAATTTGCTATTACAATATCATATCAGTGTGGAGAGGGCTTGTCTACAAAAATAGTTGAAGTAAATAAACAATTCAAATGTCCTGTAGACAACAGATACTTGCAACACGAGAGTTCAGTAATAAAATGACACAGCAAGTATTGAAACAAATAGATAACATATGAGAGAGCTTTTTCTGTTAAAAGGCTTTATCCTTTGTGATATGGTGTCTTTCCTACATGCTCAACCTATCCAGTTACTTGTTTAGAATTTGCAGTATGCCGAGATAAACTTTCCTTCTAGGTGCTGGCTTTTCCTTTAAGAGATACAAAAGGAGCATTTTAACTGAACCTGTGTTGAGAAAAGATGAGGGTGAGAAAATGCAAAAGAGGAACCAGGAAAGTACTCAGGGGATGACAGTGATCCAAGTGAAATAATGATGCTATGGGCCAGAGTGGAAGAGTGGCTGGCTCCAAATATACTAAGGAAGAAAGACTGATAAATTTTATTTGTTGTTTGGAAATGAGCTAAGATATGAAATCTTGAAAAAGAAAATAATCAAGAAAGACTCTGGAGCTTTTCAATCAGAGTCACTGAAAGATGAGTGCTGCCCCTGACTGGTCTAGAACAACAGAGCCATTGAGATGTTGCACAGTTGCTTCAGACACACACACCTCCAGGGGGCTGGGCAGGCAGACAGGGCTGTGAGAGTAATGGAGACTGAAGATATGACATGGAATGAGCAGTATTTAGTACCATGAAACTAAAAATAATGGTGGGGCTGGGAAGTGATGTCACATGAGGCAGATAGATCTCTCTGAGTTTGAACCTGGTCTACAAAGCAAGTCCAGGACAGCCAAGACTACACAGAGAAATGCTATGCAACAAACAAAGGAAATAAAGCAAGAAGAAGGAGGTAAGGAAGAAACAAAGAAGAAAGGGTGGATAAGAATCTTCACTTTAGCTGAGCGTGGTGGCGCACATCTGTAATCCCAGTACTCTGGGAGGAGGAGGCAGACAGATTTACAAAGGGAGCAACTCTATCTCGAAAAACAAAACAACAATAAAAGAATATTCACCTTGTAAGCATTCCAAAGTTCAGAGGTAGGAGAGATGAGAAGCCAGGGGTCAGGGGGAGGGTGGGAAAAAAGATAAATGGTCAAACACCTTTTTTGGAAAGCATCTCAATACTAATTTTTCCTGATATGGCTGATGGGGTAAAACCATCAAGTCGTGTTGCTTGTACCTCCAAAAACATTCCCCAACAACAACAGAGATAAACATGTGGTTTATCTCTGTTTTTAATTACTGATTTTCTCATAGACCACTCTGTTACACAGGGAAACAAGTCTATATACAACAAGTAAAAAAATTTTTTGAAAACAAAATTCAACCCAGTGCCACAATTGTTCTTTCGTGCCTTCTACTTCTATAGTAAAACTCACATTCCTTATTTCTCACACACGCCAATAATGATCTGCCTCCTATCCACCTTCCAGATTTCTTTCCCCTCTATTAATTTTCCTTCTCAATTTCTATCTACACGGGTATTAATTTTGTTCTTCAATTACCTCAGTCATGGGCTGGAGAGACAGCTTAGCAGTTAAAATAGTATACCTTTCTTGCCGAGGACCTGCATGCCATTCCTAGCACCTCCATCAGGCGGCTCACAACTGCCTTTAACTCCAGCTCTAGAGCATCTAACACGCCTTGGGCCTCCACAGGCATCTGCATTCATGTATGACTATCCATCCGGAAACACACACACATACACATAGTTGGAAATAAATCTTTATGAATCCATCAGTCTTCCTGGTTCAGCGTTCTATCTCCTATACAGAGCCTAGACTCAATGGCCTCTTCACCTGCCTGGCTTCCCAGTATTTAGGACTCACAAATATCTCCTTATAGAGGCCTTGCTTGATTATATGTGAAGACACAGATGATCTTATGTATCTCTTTAATTCTAATTTCATAAACTAGTTCATCTCAGGACAGTTCTACATGCTTAACCCCTTTAACACTCCTCTCATATAATTCCCACTCCAATGACGCTTGGAATGATGCTATGTTTAACCATGCTATATAGACAAGACTTTCACACTACAGAAAATAATTGTAAAAGTGATCTTCTCTTTCACAGGGTAATGGCTTAAACTTATTTCAATGGCTTTTCACTTTGTACAGCTTTCTATTTTTACTCCCTTTGTTCCTCTGGGAATTCCTAATTTATGAGTTTCCACCACAAAGCATCCAACCCTCAATGTGCCATGAATATCATAAGTTAAGTGGCACAAGTATATTTCTTAGCCTATTATATTAGTACTGATTATTCTGGTGGCTCTGATTAAAAGCATGTATTAAAGTAAAATATTTTGTCATAGATAACTGCTATCACATCAAGGCTGTTTAGTAGATGTTAATATGGTTTCTAAAGTACTTGATATTTCAAATCTTTTCCTGTTAAGGATTTTTTTACTTTTATATTTAGTATATGCTTGATGTTACTTTAATCTCTGATTCTCAATGCAACTTCGGGAGACTAAGGTAATTCTACACTAAGCACCATGAATATATCTGATACCTATATGTGTAGATGAAATGATCAAACTTGTTGATTTTTTTTTAAAAACTGTATAAATATGCCAAACACTGGTTCTCCCAGTACCACATTCTATCAGTGCTTTATCTGCTCAATATTAAGAAAATGCACAGAGATCAATGAGCTGTTTCAAAACTATGAAAGCATTCGGTGTCTTTCCAAACTCTAGGGTTAAGAAAATAATATTGCGGTTTATTACCAAGAAGAGCTTCGAGCCATTTAATTATATTTATGTGTGTACCATTACCTTATTATTATATATAATTACATGTAACTTGTTTCCATTTGATTTGATGCTGTGGACAATTAGGAGCACTAGGTAAAAATGTAAATATTATCAGCACTCTCAGATAAGAATATATAAACATGTTCTCAAGTATCTAAAGATGGACCATAATATAAATTCCTACATAGTTTTGCCCTAGGAGTTTTAAGATCCTTGGAAACAACTGGCAGGAATGAGAGGCCAACATAATCAAATCAACAATATTTTTCATGTATGCAATGGATATGTAAACAAGGCTATATAAAATATGCTAACTCAAAAGCCTCGTGTTATATATATTACTTAACATCAACATCAAATTTACTGTGTCATTATGTTTGTTTTAACTGAATTATGCATGTTTAGCAAAATAAGTATATTTTTAAAGACTCTTCTGTGCACAAGCGTTTTGCCTAAATGCATGTACGTCCTCACAAAGACGAGAAGAGGCTCCCAGGAACTCAAGTTACATACGGTGGAGAGCGGCCATGTGGGTGCTGGCAAAGAAGCCCTGGTCCCTAGAAGAGTAACATGTATTCCTAACTGCTGAACCATATCTCCAATCCAAGAAAAATGTGTCTATTTTAAACAATCATACATTACATTAAATGTGAAAGGTGTCTTTAATAAATTTACCATTTTAGGAAGTTAAAGGTCAATCCTAAAAGTGAAAGTACAGCCAAAAAAACTTTTGTAACAGAAAGTTATGTTGCAGACAGTATGATGACACGGATGAACTTAAGAGGGCAACTGTGTCTTCACCATTGCTTTCTCAGCTACTGTACTCACTTAAATAAGATTTCAGCAGGAGCAACCATCCAAAATAACTCTCAAAGTATCTTCCATTGCTCTCCCTATTTTGGTAATATCTATGAGAAACTTATTTTTTATTTTCCTTCTTTTCTCTTTTAGCTAAGTTCTTACTATATAGTTCAGGTTAGCTTCAAATGCCTTATGTAGCCTAGGATAGCCTAGAATTTGCTGCTCTCTTGCCTTAGCCACCACTCCTTGATATTTAAAAATCAATTTAAAAAACTTCCCGTTTTTGGTAAGAGACACATAGCTATCTCTCATCCAACTGCTCACGGGGAAAATCAGCAACTTATTTGCTCAATTCCATTATTTTTGTTTCTTAGGAGGAAAAGGAAGATGAAAGATCGACTTCAAGAATTAAAACAGAAAACCAAGGAAATGGAACTCTCTCGGGACAGCCACTTGTTTGCGGAAGCAGAAGAACCAGGCGTGCTTGTCCAGCATGCTGTTATTTATGAGAAAGAGCCTGTAGTTGAGAGACACCTACATGAGATCCAAAAGCTGCAAGAGAATATTAATAGCTTTGTTGATGATGTTCAACAATTTGGACAGCAACAAAAAAGCCTGGTGGCTTCCATGAGAAGGTTTAGTCTACTTAAGCGAGACTCTACCATTGCAAAGGAGATAAAAATCCAAGCAGAACACATAAACAGAGCCTTGGGTGAGTTAGTCAAAGAAGTGAAAAAGTCAGAGGTGGAAAATGGTCCATCATCAGTGGTCACAAGGATACTCAATTCTCAGTACACTGCAATGTTCCGCCACTTTCAGCAAACCATGTTTCTGTACAATGACACGATAGCTTTAAAACAAGAAAAATGCAAGACGTTTATTGTCCGTCAGCTCGAAGTGGCTGGAAAAGAAGTGTCCGAAGAAGAAGTAAATGACATGCTTCAAAATGGCAAATGGGAAGTTTTTAACGAAAGCTTACTTACAGAAACCAGCATCACTAAAGCCCAACTCTCAGAGATTGAACAGAGACACAAAGAACTTGTGAATCTGGAGAACCAGGTGAAGGATCTCCGGGACCTTTTCATTCAGGTATCTCTTCTGGTGGAGGAGCAAGGAGAGAGCATCAACAGCATTGAGGTAATGGTCAACAGCACAAAAGATTATGTTAACAATACCAAAGAGAAGTTTGGACTGGCTGTAAAATACAAAAGAAGAAACCCCTGCAGGGCCCTGTGCTGTTGCTGCTGCCCATGCTGTGGCTCCAAATAAAGACGCTATTTTAGAAACTTAAACTTTCTCAGGGTTGAAGGCTAAGGCGGCCACACTCCAGAGTCTTCATTTGGTTGTCTTCATTTCATGAATCTAGTCACGGGCATTTTATCATTGCTAACTGGTCATTTTCCCCTTCAACATTTACCCACTAAAAAAATTACAGGAACTGCTAAAGCCAGTGACACAAGACAAGCATATACTTAAAATTTACAGGTTAAATCAACGTGAATGATCTTACGCCAAACACACTGGTGGATGCCTTTAATCTCAGCGCTCAGGAGGCAGCGGTAGGCAGATCTCTGAATTCCAGGCCAGCCTGGTCTACAAAGAGAGTCCAGACCAACCAAGGTTACACAAAGAAACCCTGACTCGGAAAAAAATAAAAAAGTATATTTGATGATGGACTCAACAGCTGAGTGGATACTTATGGCTATTATCTCCACTGTTCCTTTTAAATTTTTATTTAAGAGTTCTACAGATACTTGGTTATAACTGTTCTTAAATTATTTATCATGAAAACTAAGACTATTAAGTACTATTTAACAGGTATAACTCAATTATACCCAGATAAACTTTTTAAAATTCTGTTAATATTTTATCATGCTTTTAAAGGGAAAATTAAGCACACATTTGTTGCAAGGCAGTGAATAATATTCTGTTCCACTGCCACATTTTCATTTCATCATATCAATATTAATGGGTTCAACAATGACATTTCCACACGTGCACTTCGTGCTTGATCATATCCACCGTCTTGTGTCTCTCTAACCTTTCTCTGGTAGTTGCTTTACTACTTTCAGTTTGTTTCCTCCCCTCTTCATATTCTAGAGTGTACACACAAGAGAAAAAATATATTTGTCTTTCTCTCTCTGGATAATTTCACTTAACACGGGTGACACCAATTGTTATCCATTTCCTTTTTTTTTTTTTTTTTTTGGTTTTTCGAGACAGGGTTTCTCTGTGTAGCCTTGGCTGTCCTGGACTCACTTTGTAGACCAGGCTGGCCTCGAACTCACAGCAATCCGCCTGCCTCTGCCTCTCAAGTCCTGGGATTAAAGGCGTGTGCCACCACACCCGGCTTGTTATCTGTTTTCTTACATATGACTTGATTTTGTTCTTCTACATGGCTTCTGAGTTGATGGGCACCTAGGTTCATGCCATATCATAGCTATGATAAATAATTTCTTATGGCTATGTCTTCAATTGCTTAGTATTATCCTAGCCTAAGCACAACATATTTTTTATCAGTTGTTGAATATTTTGTATGATTTATTTCCACACTTTTTTGTTTTGTTGTTGTTGTTATTTTTTGTTTTTTGTTTTTTTAGAGACAGTATTTCTTTGAGTACTCTTGGCTATCCTGGGCTCACTTTGTAGATCAGGCTGGGTCAAACTCACAGTGATTTGCCTACCTCTAACTCCTAAGTGCTGGGATTAGAGGCATGTACCACAACACCTGGCCCTTTATTTCCACACTTTATACAAAGTAAAACCAACATTTTTTCTTTTCAGAATATAACAATCTGAAAGAGAAAACTAATTCTTGAAAGAGTTTATCGATCAATAGTTGAAATATACTAGTTCTGGAACCCAAAGACAAAAATAATAAATGAACAAATAAAAAAAATACTATTAAGGACATTTGGATACATGTTAAAACCACTAAACTGGTTTAAGTGGTTTGAATTTATTTGGCACATTGAAACACTACATCGTGAGTTATAATACTCAAATCCATTTACAGAATAACAGGAACTGTGCATGCCATGATTTCATCTGAATTCACATGCTAACACAGGCATTCAAATCCTCATTTATAGCCGGGCTGATGGCGCATGCTTTTAATCCCAGCACTTAGGAGGCAGAGGCAGGCGGATCTCTGTGTATTCTAGGCCAGTCTGGTCTACAGAGTGAGTCCAGAATAGCCAGGGCTACACAGAGAAACCCTGTGTAGAAAAACAAAAAATAAAATAAAAAATCAAATCCTCATTTATAAGTAGAGCCAAAAAGGTTCAGAAAGAATCAGTAACTTTCTGGGCTATCATGATTGCACACCTGTAATCCCCATTTTGTGCTAGAAGATTCCTGGGAGTTCAACGTCAGCCTGGGCTACAGGGTGAGATCTTTGCTCAAGGATACAAAGGAAAGAAGAATAAGAAGGGAAATAATGGAGAGGAGAAAAGGGGGATGGTGAAGGAAGAAAGGGGAAGAGAAGAGACCTTCTTGAGGTCTGTCTGA
This sequence comes from Acomys minous, assembly GCF_964271855.1. NCBI lineage: Eukaryota > Metazoa > Chordata > Mammalia > Rodentia > Muridae > Acomys > Acomys minous. The sequence goes on along the minus strand of NC_140492.1, from coordinate 32,718,904 downwards.
TTCTAAAGATCTTAATCTCAAAATACTAAGGTCTAGAATGAAAACAGTGATACAGGAGATTCGTGGCAACATGATGATGCTCAGCAGCACTGTCCAATCTTTGTTCTTGTAAGGTTTTAAGAGTGTGATAGGGACAGAAGAGGGTGACATGGGTGAAGAAGGCTATGAGTGCAAGTCCACAGTGTAAGTAAAGAAAGAGGGCAGCTAAAGGGCTATACGGCAGCAAGACAAAGCTCACGCCAATGGCTTCTTAACTTCTGAGAGTGGAGAACTCAGTGGATGGAATCAAGCAAGGCAATCACATCCTTGTCTAAGAAATGGCTGGCTACTCGAACCAGGGGTTTCTAATGCAGGAAGGACCCATGTCACTACTCCAATCGCTAAACTGGACTAACACAACTACAGCTCATATTATGCTGACAAGGAATTTTAACCAATGGCTCCAGAGTTATTCTGGATAAAAGTATTAGACAACTCAACCAGACTTCAAAAAGGTGATTTATTAACTCTCAAAGATTACACAAGAAAGAGGTCTACAAACCGCATCGATCTTCTTAGGACATTGCTATGAACTAGGGCTCATGAAAATTTCAACATAGGAGGTTATGTAATGACCCTTCCAGTTCAGTTTAGTTTATAAGCAACCAAACAGTGACTTGTACCACTAATGCAAAGTGAAGTAAATACTCATATTTGCTAAGCTAACAGATGCGTAGATGTATAGATACAGAAAAGAAAACTAAAGAAAATAAATAACTATTTGGTTAAAAATACATGTATTCCTCCATTGATAAATAATAGTGATTAATATTTTATTTTTACTTTAGAACAAATGGGTTTCTGTTAAACATTTTCAAAGACTACTTTAGTCTGTAGGGCTCAACAAAGTACACCTTCCATATATATTTCTATTAATATTTTGCTCTGGATTTAATAACAGTGTGATTCAGTTCTACAGTTGACGTAACCTCTTTAATCAAACCCTTAAAAGTTTAAAAGCATAGGTTTTACCAATAAATGAGCCAATAAAGTTTTAATTTTATAATCAAAGCTTCAAATGGTCTGTTTTAAAAACCTTCATCTGCTATAAAAAGGCACAAAGAAGAAACTGCTCTTACATTTTTTTACTGTAGATATGATGGCTTGGTGTGTTTTATACCTTAGTGATAATTACAAGAATGAGGGCAATAGTTACTTCCTCAGAGGAGCAGCAGGAGCTGATGGACTTTTGCTCTGCTCTATCTCACATTACAGCACCATCTGGCGTTCATTGTGCACAACTGCTACAAACACAAACTTCCTTTCTCAATGTCCTTTAGATATTTTCTGGCTTAAGGGCAAAACGCAGCATGTATGACTGGGATAATAAAGCTGGATCACATGTGCAATAAAGAAATATGAAAGTTCATAATGAGAAATTAAAGTGTCATTAGAGAAGGAGCCATTTAAGTAACTTTCAGAAAGGACAGGACAGAGAACAGAACAGTAGTGGGGGAGGGAGCTCAGTTAGCTGGCAGAGTGCCTGCCTTGTTTGTATAAGGCTGGGGGTTGGCCTTATGCCAAGGTGGTTCACACCTGTAGTGCCAGGTAGAGATGATGGATCTGAAATTTAAGGTCATCCTTTGCCACATAACAACTTCAAAAACAGCCTGAGCTATATGAGACTCTGTCTTAAATAAAACAAAACAAAACAGAAAAAGAAAAGAAAAAAAGACTAAAAAAAAAAAAGGAAAATGACAAAACATAAATTATTAAGAGAGGAAACTCAGGGTAGTGGTGCATAACTCACAATGCTGCTGATGTAAAAAGATCAAGGGTTCAAGGTCAACCTAGGCTACTTGACAGAACCTTATTTTGAACAGGGCTGAGGTTGCAGCTCAGTGGCAGAGCATCTGCCTAGCATGCCTAAGGGCTCCATCTGGGGGTGGGGACTAAAGATATTCTAAAACAAATCAGTAAGTTTGCTCATAACATAGCCTCAATTCTTTAATCTCTACCAAAAGCAGCATAATAATGTAACTGACAGGTAATTGTACACATTTATTATACCAATAGATGACCACCTTGGCTCACTTCATCTTCTTTATGAGACAAGCATCTCTTGGCTAGAGCTCCTGCCCCTAAGTTTACAACAGCACTTATTACTTACACCAATATAGGCTTTCCTGATATCCTAGGATGTCTTAGCACTTCTGACATTGTCTCTTTTGTTTCTTCCATTCTCTCTTCATCACTGGAATCCACAACAAATATTACCCCATAGGACTCAGCATAGTAATTCTTCCAAATTCCCCGAATTCTTTTTCCACCTCCTAAGTCAAAGATGGTAACTTCAAACTTCCCTTGTCTAAGATCAATTTTAGAAAATCCAACAGTGGGAGCTACATCTTCAGGATGCTCTGTTTCAAATGATACAAAAGAAAAAAAAAAGGAATCTTTAGACCTTAAAAGCATTACTTTATCTCTACAACATAAATTATCTAACAAGTATTATTCGTATATTATTACAAAATGGAAAATATCATTTGCTGATGCAATACACACTACTTGTAAACACCCTAGTGTGAGAGAAGGGTTAATAAACTAAATATCCAACTAGAATTTTCACTACACACACACAGGAATCTGGTTTTTGGTTGGTTGGTTTTCTGACACAGGGTTTCTCTGAGTAGCATTGGCTGTCCTAGAACTTGCTGGCCTAGACTTGTCCTGGAACTTATGGATCAGGCTGGCCTAGAACTCAGAGATCGCCTGCCTCCCGAGTACTGGGATTAAAGGCATGTGCCACCATTGCCTGGATGTTTTACTTATTACTATAATCTTAGGCACTTAATAAATACATGTTGAATGAATGAATTAATGAATGAGTTCTTGTGTTAAGGTTATCTATTCTCCAATCAGTTTTAGCCTTTTAATACCATGCCACTGAAGAGATTTACTGCAAATTCCATGGAAGAATAAGGAAAGTCAGGAATATTTTTTAAAAGAATTGAAATTTGAAGAATCAAAAATGAAAGAAGCTGCAAAGAATGAGGCATTTTTTTTCAAATCAGGCAAATTAAAGCTACATTTGGAGTAAAGAGATTTTTAAAGACCCTGCAAAAAGATTTCAAATTAAGAACTTCTATAGGAAAATGTTTCTTGTATGTTCTAATATACTCATGAATGGCAGATTTGGGGTGAGAAGAGGAACTTTATATCTGAAAACATGAACGATAGGGGCATGTTTACCTGCTGAGGAGCCCTGAGAGACACAGAAAACTCACAACAGGAAACGGGGACAAGCTAAGGCTGGGGACAAGCTAAGGCTGGGAACAAGGAGAACCAAAGAGTGACAAGTGAGAAATCCAGCAAGCAACAAGGGATTAAACACAGACAGACACTGGGTCACACTCTCAGCAGGTTTATTTGGCTTGGATTGGCTTTGGAGACAAGGTCACTCATGTAGCCTAGGCTAGCCTCCAACTTGTGATTCTCCTGCCGCAGTTTCCCCAGTGCCTGTATGACAAGCATGTACTAGCACGCCAGGCAAAACCTTCCATGGACACAGATGGAAGCCAACTGAACAGGGTCCTGAAAACAGGAAAGAGGAGCTGCTGAGGGTCCCTGACATAGCAATTACACAATTCGGTGATTAGAGCACTGCTCTGCTGACTGAATAGGAATATCAGGCCATTTTCTTTTTCCTCAGAGAGTAAGAAAATTAAAACAAAAGGTTGGAAGAGAGAGCTTATTGAACATTCATAGAACTTACAGAGTCAGCTGATAGAAAACTTTATTGTCATGTGTGCCTCTTCCATCTTCTCCTTATAAATAGGAATATACTATAAATCTTTCTCTATAGGACTTTGTTTATAGCTGTATGGTTCTAGAGTAGCCAGTTACTACAAAAAGCTTTCAATGGCTTTTCATGATATTAAATGGATTAAAAACCGCTCCTCAGTTGTACCAGATACATCTGCAGCTCCCAAAAACAAAATGTCACTAGTCGTCCACTCTACTACATGGACTCAGCATAAACTATTCCCAGCATACAGAATTTTTCATTAAACGACACTGGTTGTTTATAGTGACTGCTTCCTACATTTAACAAAACATTCACTATGGTAAATGTGGAAAGCATGCTCTACAATTAATTATAGCTGAGAAACAGGCTCACAAGGTCTCACATTCCTTCTCAGGAAGCACCCAGAGCAGCTTTGGCACTGCTTGTGACACTTAGCAGAGCCATTCCAAGCCACATTTCTGCTGCTAATTTCTTCACTGATAAAACGACAAAGGGTAAGGCTAGATGTAATAAAGTAGCCTGACTTTTCAGAAACAGGATCACACAGGAACTTAACCCGGAGCTTGGGGCTGGGAGACAGCTCCGTTGGTAGAGTGCCTGCCTGGCTGCTTCAGTAAAATCCACAGCACTACATAAGTCAGGCACAGCCGGCTGGAGAGATGGCTCAGAGGTTAAGAGCACTGGCTCTTCTTCCAAAGGTCCAGAGTTCAATTCCCAGCAACTACATGGTGACTCATAACCATCTATAATGAGATCTGGTGCCTCTTCTCGCATCTAGACATACATGTGGGCAGAATACTGTATAAATAATACACAATTTTCTAAAACAAATAAATAAATCAGACATGGTGATGTTTAACTGTAATCTCCGCATCTGGGGGCTATAGGCATGAGAATTAATAAAGAATCTGACAACAACTACTCAATAATATTAACAACAACAAAAGTAATAATAGAGTAATCACAGCCAGGAAAAGATTGTTATCTTCACGTATAAATTGAAAGACACCCCAAGAAAAGTACCAGTAAACACAAAGTCACTATGCTGGAGTATGGGCAAGGGAGTCAAAATTAGAGCAAATGCTAATTTGATGAAAGAACTTTATTAGGGACCAGGGTGAAAAGATAAACTAGGTATGGGTGCCATCCTCAAAGCACACACAGTGCAAAGTACAAAGCTCAGAGGGCTGAAGAGCTGGCTCACTGCTTAAGAGCATTGACTGCCCTTCCAGAGCAGCAGGCTTTGATTCCCACCACCATGTGGCAGCTCACAACTGTCTCTCACTTCAGTTCTGGGAGATCCAATACCTTATTTTGGCCTCTGTGGGTACCAGGCGTATAACAGACATTCAGGGAAACAAAACATTCATACAAATAATAAAATAATTGTTAAAAATAGAGAGATCAAATATGAAAAAAATTACACAGAATATGTGTTTTGTGAAAAGACTGTGAAGATCCTATGAGGGAATTCAAATCAAAGATGAGGGGAAGGAGTAAAACGGTCAAGAGCAGCTTCAAACACTAAAGAGAGTAAGAATAAAGTCTCAGACAAGACACAATTAGAAGGGACTGGAGAGAAGCGTCCTAGGTAGAGAACAATGTAAGCGGAGATAAAGTGGTAAAAATGGTACTCGTGAGCTGGGCATGGTGGCGCACACCTTTAATCCCAGTACTTGGGAAGCAGAAGAAGGAAGATCGCTGTGAGTTCAAGGCCAGCCTGGTCTACAAAGTGAGTCCAGGACAGCCAAGGCTACACAGAGAAACTCTGTCTTGGGGGGGGGGGGGCGGTCAGAAAAGAAAAGAAATCACCCTCATAACCCATTCAGTATTAAGAAACTCTTGGGTTGAGGCTTTAGTTCAGTGGGAGGGCCCTTGTGAGGTTCCAGGCATAGCACTGTGAAGAGAAAGGGGGGACTAGGAAAGGGGAGGAGGGTCAGAGGAAAGAGAGTAGGAGGGGAAGGAGGGGAAAGAAGAAAAGGGGAGGGAAAAAGTAGAAAGGAGGAGGGAGAATAATTGTTTTCAAGGTTACTTATGCCTAGCAGCACATACATATAATCCAAGCACCAAAGACTGAGGCAGGAGGATCATGAGCTTCAGGCCAGCTCTGTGTCAAAAACAAAACAATAGAACAGTTCAATGTTACATGCCCAGTGGAGCCAGGACCCTAATCTGAGCCTTCAGGGCTATAAAAGCCAGGGGATGCAATACCCTGGGCATCCTAACTCATGTTCAAGATTTGTACTTAACACAAATCAAGCCAGGCGCAGTGGTGCACGCCTTTACTGCCAGTGCTTGGAGGATCACTGTGAGTTCAAGGCCAGCCTGGACTACAAAGCCAGGACAACCAGGACTACAAGAGAAACCCTGTTTCAAAAACCAAAACAAACAAACAAACAAAGACATCACAAATATAAATACAGTTTCTCCCCACAAATCCTTTCCTGATGGTTCCTTGCCACTCCCTATACCAACTTCACCATCTATCATTACATTCTATTTTCTATACCTCCACAAAAGGGATGTCTGTGTGCACAAAGTGCTTACACCCCACCCATCCCTGTAATCTTTTATTTGTGACCTTTTACAGATAAATTAATTGACAGAGAGAGATACATGGTCCTCAATCTTTAGACTTACCGTAACATATATGTTAAGACAAAATAAGTCTAAGATAAAATACAAATACATAATGAATAAACAAACATTAGGTGTTTCTTTTTTTGTTTTTTTCCTTTTTCTTTTCTTTTTTTGTTTGTTCTGTTTTGTTTTGTTTTGCTTTTTGAGACAAGGTTTCTTTGTGTTATTTTGGCTGGCCTGGACTCACTTTATAGACCAGGCTGACCTTGAACTCACAGTGATCCACCTGCCTCTGCCTCCTGAGTGCTGCGATTAAAGGTGTGCGCCACTATGCCTGGCATTCATATGCAACATACAAGCAAAACAATTATTAATCAGATCTCTGTTCTGATCTATTATAATATAGTGATGGTATGTTAATACCAAACAAAACAAGAGATAACCCAAGAAAAAGAAACTTTTTACCCAAAATAATAGTTTGCAATTAGGAAACAGTATTGGGCAGAAATTCCCAAGAATTTTTTTAGTTTGGCCACATAAGAGTTTACAAAAGACACTGACTCCCACCCTCAGTGGCAGTTACTAGTCATGAAAGGAGGGCTAGATGAATTTGTGGTGGTCTGTTAAATATTTAACAACTGGTTTAGAAGCAGAGGGAGAACTCTACCATTTCCTTAGTGTAAATACTCTTACTATGACTGATTTCAAACTAATTCTAGCTACTAGTAAGATACCCAATAAGATACTGGGAAGAGATAGACAACATTGGCTCTTGCTGGTTAAGTTTGATTCAATATTTAGAAGCAGTAGTGGGGTCCAGAACACCCCGCTTCTTGGCCGTGGTGCTTGAACTGAAGTGACGTCAGCATCTGGTCCACGGTCCTAAGAGAGAGAGGCACGTGCTCCTCTTTTGCCACCTCCTTCCAGCTCAAAGGCATGTTGCTGAGAGCCATCCTAGGCCGAGTAGGAGAAAGAGCGTAGGGATGGCAGAGTGAAGAGGACAAAGGGCAGGGTGCCATCCTAGTCCTAGGTAACTTTTGCATGGGCAGAGGGAAATAAGCTCCAATTTTCTTGAACTACTATGACTTCGGACCTCTGTTATACCAGTTGGACCATTTTCCAATTAATACAACCATTTTGAATTTTTTATTTGTCAGGAAGATCAACAACCCAGTGAAGAAAGCAGCAATCACAATGGGGAGGACACTTTTAGAAGAAGCTATTATGACATAATAGATGAAAGACAGTGGGGTCTGGATTCTGAGCAGCAGCAATATGGTTAAGAAAAGAGGTACACGTCTCTTAAAAAAAGAAAAAAAGCTGGCACATTCAAAGGAAAAGGGGGGTTGAGCAGAGAGACAAGACCAGAACCAAAAATAAGTAGAAAATAGGAAGCATAGAAAGGATGCTTTAAGAAGGCTGTCTGCTATTCCCAAGAAGTATGGTTTAAATAAGGGGGACACGAAAATGAGTGAAACTGCCATTAGGGGACTAACAGCCTGGAGAAGTAGACACATAAAACAAAATGCAGCTAAGTAACAGGCAGAAACAAGAGTGAGCCTCGAAAGAGACTGTAAATGGTTCTAGTATTATTTCTCCGGATGGCCCACTGGGAACAGAGTTTATGGAAGAGGAGACACATGGCAAAAATGAGTCTTGGTGGCTCATGTGTGTACTCCTAGCAACTGAGGTGTTAAGGCACAGGACTGCTAGTTCACGGCTAGCTTGCGTTACTCCCTGTCTCCTGCTTTAATGGCATCAAGGAGACTGATCCTATTCAAATCTAAATTGTGGCAGTAGGGGGACACCAGAAAACTAGAATCTATCCATAGCATAAGTCTATTAAAAACACAAAGGACTGTACTATCTCTATCCAATTAACATGTAATAAAGTAAATTAACATAAACAAATAAATAACTTGGAAAAAATTAAGAGTGCAGAATGCACTAATTTTCTACTTACCTCCTTGGATTCCCTTTGCTGTGGCTGTCTTACCAGCATTATCAAGTCCGACCATCACAAGAGTCACCTTTCTTAAAAAAAAAAAAAAAAAGAGTCACCTTTCTTAAAATAATAAAAATGTAAGATCACTTTCTTTGTTCATTTAATATGCAGGGATTTATCTATTCACACAATATTTAAGGAGCATATATTATATGCAGACAATCTTCTAGATCAGCGGATCTCAACCTTCCTAATGCTGAGACCCTTTAATATAGTTCATCATGTTGTAGTGACCCCCAACCATAAAATTATTTTCATTGTTATTTCATAACTGTAATTCTGCTACTGTTGTGAATTGTAAATACCTGATATATAGCCCCTGATATATAGCCCAAAGGATCATTGGACGCCCAAGAGAGTAGCATCTCACAGGTTGTGAACTGATGTTCTAACTGCTAGGAATTTGATGATGAGTAAACTATTGATTCAAAAGCAAAACTTATGAAGATACCATTAAATCATCATTCTTTCTATTCTCCTATAAGCAAAAACCATAAAACATAATCTAAGTGATAGGAAGGAAATAAAGAATGAGCAGGGAGAGAGATCTGTCCATCCCTAGATGATGCCTACCCCTGAGCTATTGATCCCTACTGAGGACTCATCTATCTAGTTGAACCAGGAATTACGGCAATATGTCTGTGTTGCAAAGCACAGAAAGAATTCTTGCTAGGGGCTAGGCTCATCTCTGTATGTAGGTATACAACACCATGCCAAATAAAAATCTATAATGACAGGCTTACTATCTGCAGTAGTAAAATGTTTAGAAGAAACCTTCCATTATTATAAACTATAAAATACGTGTTAGTTCGTAGAGTAAAAACAACAACAAATGTCTAGCTCAGATTTGCAGATGAAGAACTATAAAGTTAAACAGTTTCTCAAGGGTCACACACAGCCAGCACCTACTACCAACATCTAGGGATCTCATAAACCTGAGGAAGGTATGTACTCGTCCTGCTAACCTGCTGACTCAGTCCCCTAGTAAAGCTCATGCCTGTCCAGGGGGATCTCTGCACAATGTAAAGGATGGAACAGCCCGTTAGCATTGTGGATCTAGCAAGGAAACTGGTTGGGAAACACAGAGAGAACTACAGCACAGCACGGCTGCCATGCTAAGACTACAGGGTAGACTGTAACTGTGACAGATCAGAGGAATTCAGAACTCTGGAGGGCACAGAAACAAGAGCTAAGCATTATTAAGCATTGCTAAATGTTTCTGGCAATGTTGGGTTAGACTTTTTAACTCTTTATACAGAACACATGTTCCAGACACCCTGCACTGGCCTTCGAAGACATTCCAGCTTGACCAGCCTCAGTATACTATAGATAACACTGAATTTATTCTTCCTAAGACATGGGGATGTGGGGAGCATCTCCTGAGTAACTCAGCAAGAAGCCAGTGATTGGTGGAGTATGGGGCTTGTGACAGTTCCTTACACAAGGTCTGTGGTAGTCTGTTCTGTGATTGGTGCAAATATAACCCTTCATTTGTATTCCACACCTGCCCCCAGCTATATAATCAGACTATCTGGCTCTGTTGGAGGGCCCAATCAAAGGCTTCTGTCAAGTGTTTCCTTTGATCAAAAGTAGAGAGGGGTCAGCTCATAACATGTAGAGAAGCTAGCAGGGATGGGTGGCAGCGCCACTCTCTGCAGGAATGGCAGCAGCAATGCTAGTAGAGTAGTAGAGGTAGAGGACAGTGGAAGCCAACAGTAGGTAGAGACAAAGATGAGGGCTGTGGGTCCCAGTTTCTAGAATAGTTCCAGGAATCTGCCAAGCCCTATGAGTTGAAGTTACCAATGCTCAAAACCTGTAACACCAACCACTGTAAAGGCCAAAGGTTTCAATACTGGGGGGTGAGAGTCAGGCCACCTGGTAGGCTCTGTGAGTCCTAGAACTTGGGTTTGGTGCCTTTAACCAGCACACACTGACAGCTACTACTGCCACCTGCTGTTCAAAGCTCAGGATTACACTAGCTGCTGAGGCACTGTTGAGTGTCTGGTTTCTGGAGCCTGGAATCCTAATGCCCCGGTTCTCAGGACTTAGAGCAATTAGCCTTTGTGTTTATCATCCAAGCTCGTGTGCATTTGGCACTCACAGGGCCATGTCAAGGAGCACTACGGCCACCTGCTCAGACATTACAAGTAGGCCAAAAGAAACCACGCATCCTTTGTATTAATAATATAGGTATACTCATTCCTCACCAACAATGATCCTAAAGAATGCTTGAAAACAGAATTAAGATGGCAGTCAAGGGTGTTCTTTAAATTCCAGGTATGGCTCTCTCGGATATGCACATTTACACACACGGAAAGGATAAAAGTGAAGGTGTCAGGCATTCCAGAAACAGGTCACAGGCTAAGTCTTCCAAAACCAAAACTGGTCAATTATCCAATAATCACCGATAAGATTCTATATATTAGTCATAAATGCTGAAGTATTTAAGATAAACCTATTTGCCAGGCATGGTGGCACACACCTTTAATCCCAGCACTCAGGAGGCAGAGGCAGGTAGATTGCTGTGAGTTCGAGGCCAGCCTGGTCTACAAAGCGAGTCGAGGGCAGCCAAGGCTACACAGAGAAACCCTGTCTCAAAAAAGAAACAAAGAAAGAAAAAACAAATAGAAAAATGAAGTTTACATTTTATGACAAAGAAGAAAATAATATAACAAACTGAATAGTTATAAATCATTCACTGTGTTAGAACCTCTTAAGTACTATGGGGGGCGGGGAAAGAATGACATAAATGAAGAAAAAGTGAACTGAGAGTGAAAGATGGAGGTCTGAGAAGTTTCACACAGAGTGATCAAGGCTGGTGTCCTGCAGAAGGTAAGGCCTTAAAGAGTTAACTATCTAACCCAGCAAGCGACCATGGCTAGTATAAAGGGGTTAAGGGAGGAACAGGATCTATCAAATGCTGTGCAATTCTGTGAAATAAAAGTGTCTCGGCTGGGCGGTGGTAGCGCACACCTTTAATCCCAGCACTCCGGAGGCAGAGGCAGGTGGATCCCTGTGAGTTCGAGGCCAGCCTGGTCTACAAAGTGAATCCAGGACAGCTAAGGCTACACAGAGAAACTCTGTCTCGAAAAAGAAAAAAAAAGTGTCTCTTTCAGTGGGTCACTGGGACCTATAATCTCACCATTAGAGGTACTGGGGCAGATTTGTACTGGTGACAGCCTATGGTCCTTGTGAGAACTTCTCTCAATAAAAGAAAGAAGGAAAAGAGGTGTCTCGGTGCTCACTACTTCAAATTAAGTACCTCAGAACTGAATGGCCTCCACTCTTCTCAGGCCTGCAATAACTAAGGCTTTGATTTAAATACCATGTCTCCATAGTTCAAAGACATTTCTCTCTATAATTTATCTTCACGCTGTGCCTTGAGCAAGGGAGGTACAAGACACTCAAGGCTTCAGCACTAATAAGAAGTTAGCCTGAAGTAGTTTCCAAGGGAAGTTTCAACACATGATTTATCAAAACAGTAACAGACACTACTGTATTACGATGTATCCTGGACCACTGTCATCCTAAGAGCTACTCATTTTTATAAGTGCATACTAAATCAGGTATGCAGGGACAAGGGCTTCCATTCCTTTTCCCAGCACACTCACAACTTAGCTCCTGCATCTGAAAGAAAGGTAATACGTTCCCGATAAAGCCCAACTCTGTGGCTCAGCTTCAATCCCTGTACTTGGACTGTGGAGGAAGGTGGATCTCTGAGTTTGAGGCCAGTCATATAGCAAGCTCCAAACCTGCTAAAGCTGTATAGTGATACTCAGTCGCAAGCCATATTCTGCCCTGTTTGTTTTTAAAACCCTAACCAGGGCATTTTCTGCCTAAAACTACAAAACCAAGTTCAAGCTTGGAGGCTTCTTCCTTGAAATCCCCCAGCAGACAACACCACGATGCCTTCTGTGCCACATCTTCACCACAAGCACTGCTTCATGGTTCCCTCAGCTAGAGCTTGTCCTCATCAGCGGTGCAGCACAGCGCCAACGGTGCCAGAGCGCCATGAACTCACAACTCTTCCTCTTACTAAGGGAGCACTAAGTGAAGCGAATGCATATGATTTCAAATTAAGAAAGCACCATATTGAATTTAATTCATGAAAACCTTTTCATCAATATGTGGATGTCATTCAAATTGTTTATTCCATGTCTAATTGAATGAATATTAATGAAAAATGTTTACATATTCATGGATTAAAGACAACAGAAATATTTTAAAACTAAAGTGATTCTTAGGAATTAGTAAATAAGAAGAAGCGATTGAGACACCAAAGATCTGATTATATATTTGCTTAGGTATCTACCTCAACGTGAAGATTTCTATAATCTAGGTGCTAATATCTGACACTACTCAGTGTAGTGGCTAATATACTCCAAAACTGAGTACATGAAAACATCTTACTTCAGGGTTTCTTTTTATCTAACATATTTTATATACATATATATACACACAAATACACACAAATACACACACACACACACACACACACACACACACACGTGCATCAAAAGTAATAATAGGAGGGTTGGAGAGATAGTTCTGCACTTAAGAACACATGGTAAGCCAGGCGGTGGTGGCGCACGCCTTTAATCCCAACACTCGGGAGGCAGAGGCAGGCGGATCACTGTGAGTTCGAGGCCAGCCTGGTCTACAAAGCGAGTCCAGGACAGCCAAGGCTACACAGAGAAACCCTGTCTCGAAAAACCAAAAAAATAAAAAAATAAAATAAATAAAAAAGAAAGAAAGAAAAAAAAGGAAAAAGAACACATACTATTCTTCTAGAGGTCCCAAGTTTTTTGTTTGTTTGTTTGTTTTTTGGTTTGGGCCCGGCTGAGGTCCCAAGTTTAATTCCCAATACCTACATCAAGTGGCTCACAACCATCTATAACTCAAGGGTTATCTAATGGCTCTGGTCTCAAAAGACAGTAGCACTCACATATACATGCACATATATATAGAGACTCCCACAGAGACTCACATATACAAAATTAAAACTAGTAAAAATGAAAAGAAAAAAATACACAGCAGAGTATCCAACTTTAAAAAAAAATCTATATTTGCCAACATCAGCAAATCTTTGTAGAGACCAATCTCATAACTTGTCAAAGTGTTGAAAACAAGTGACAATTGAGTTACAGCCCTAAATGAGACCTAGATATAGATGTATGAACCCCATTAAACTCAGGAAACATCTTGGAAGAGGGGTCAGAAAGAATGTAATAGTGAGAGATGGAAAAAGTCACTGTGAAGTGCTATCTTCCAGGAATGACATGGCCATTGCGCTCATGAACTTGCCAGAGCTGTGGTTAGCTGCAAATGATCGAGCCAGTCAATGATTCCAGCACAGGGGGTGTGTGTTGGTGTGGAGCAGGGAAGGGGGAGGGATATGGGGAGGCAGGTTTCATGAGGTTGAGGAGCTATTAGCAACTGATAGCTGCCCAGTGAGGAGGCATCACTTTCCTTTGAGAGCATCACCACTGGTAGGTTGACCACACTCAAGCAGAGAGCACTATGTGGACTTCGTGGGAGAAGAGAAGGAGGATGAAGAAACAGAGACGAGAGGGAAAAGAAGGAGAGAAATAAAAAGGGGACACATATTGTGAGGCTTGCTGGGAAGAGTTGGGAGTGATTAATATATACTGTATATATGTGAAATTACCTATGAAGAAATAAACCTGTCAACTTAGGATAATACTTACACTAAAATAATTATATAAATTTCTAATGTTAAATATATTGCGTATAGCTCGGCAGAGGTGGTGTATGCCTTTAATCTCAGCAAAGGCAGACAGATTGCTATGAGTTTGAGGCCAGGCTGGTCTACAAAGCAAGTCCAGAACAGCCAAGGCAACACAGAGAAAGCCAGTCTTGAAAAAAACCAATATATATATATATAGGTATGTATGTATGTATGTATGTATGTATGTACATATTATATTGCACATATCAAAGATAAAATAGTTTACTCAAAAACTGAATGGCAAAGTGTGATACATTAAGAACTCCATTACTGAAAATATTTTAAGCTTCATGAAGCAAGTTCTAAATTTGAACATAAATACAAATATGAGTCTCTGGTACTTTTTTTAAAATCCAAAACCCCACTGTTTTTATTAAATATAAACAAGAAGTACACAGATAAAAAGAATGCCAGACATTCCGGTTTAGTGCACAGCACACTAGATAATCCTTGTTAATCTGCATGTAAAGCTTAATTAGGAAATTAAGACCTCAGCAACTGCTATAAATGCTCTAGATTTATTTACGTCCATTTAGACCAAAACAAACAAACAAACAAAAACAAAAACAAAAATATATGGCTGTGGAGATCTATTCCCTCCATAAATGATGAGCCACGTCCCCATCAGCTTTACTGGACACACCGGTGCCCAGAAGCAACCAGATCATTCTGCGAGCTGCCTGAAGCTCTTCAGTCTGGACAGGGCAGTTGCAGAAGTTCACTAAAACATCTGAGCTAAAGCTTTGACAGAGAGAGATGCTAAAATCAAGAGGAAAGAAATTATTTTCAAATGGCAAGGACCTGTGGGAGGTGATGGGAGACGAGCAGGATACAGGACACTTAAGGATAAGTAACCTGTGTCTTTGTATTAAAACACTGGCAGATACTAAAAGTGAATATCTGACCAGTTTGAAGGGCTGACCGAGGTACTTCTATTTCCTGATTTACAATAACAGCTGTTTATATAACTCTTGCTGCCATGATGCTTTTAAATTACTCCTACTTTTCTGATGTTAAGTCTTGACATCGGACTCACAGAGAGCATGAGGAATACAAACTCTTCAGACACCAACAAAATGTCATGCCTCTTTTCTTCTAAACTCCCCTGTCTCTTTCCTGCCCTAATGAGCAGGGGTCCGAGTGTAAAGTACTGAATCTAACAGACACAAAGTGAAGGTAGAGATACCATACTTCTCTCCCACTTTTAATTACCCACAGGGTATCTATCTACAGCCTCAAAGAGTCAGTGCCTTGGAGAAAAAGCAGCCTCTAAGTCCTAATTACTGAAAGACCAAAGGTGGTGGCACACGCCTTTAATCCCAGCACTCAAGGAGGCGAAGGCAGGCATATCTCTGTGAGTTCAAGGCCAGCCTGGCCTACAAAGGGAGTCCAGGACAGCTAAAGCTACACAGAGTCACCCTGTCTTAAATAAACAATAAAACAAAACAAAAAAAGCAAGCCAACACATGATGGTAGTCACACACAGAGTAAAAGCACTTACACCTAAGCTAGAAAAGGAGAAAGCAGAGGAGGCTTGGCCCTTTGAGGTCACATCCCTAGAGACATAATCTCCTTCCTCTAGCCTTGATCTCTAAAACTCAACTACCTCCCAATGCCACCATGCTAGGGATGAAGCCTATGTAGAACATGCAGACCATTGTGGGGCATTGAGTCAAACCACAGCATGTGACTAACTGTCCCCTAAAATTGCTTAAAAGGTCTACTGTAGAGTCCTAACTTCTCTATTGTGCTTGTTTGTAGTAGAATAAAAGGACAGTCCCCCTCTACCACGCCTGGGTGTGGCTCCTGTGACGCATGGCATGCCTTTCATCGTAGCCATGCTGGATATGCTGCCCGATCCCTGGTTATCTGCTCAGCTGCCTGACTGCCTTTGTTCAAGTCACCCTCATTTTTACTTAATAGAAGTCCCATCCATACTGGTCATATTATCGCAGTACAGTGCTATATTTGTTCAGTTTTCTTATTAGTTATAATTATTAAGGTCTTGCTGTGTTTAAACCTTACCAATGGGGTGTGTGTGTGTGTGTGTGTGTGTGTGTGTGTGTGTGTGTGTGTGTTAGTTATAGGCAAATACATAGATACACTTGATACAGGGTTCGGTATTATTCAGTTTCAGGCATCGCTAGCAGTCTCTGAAAGCACTCTTTACAAACATACACAAGAACTACTCTATTCAACAGGAAGCCCACCAGGGACCTAGAGAAATAGAAGAACAAACATAACTCAGTATCCGGGATTACTCTTCACTTCTGATTTGGGTAAGAAGACGCCAAAATAAATTTGCTAACATGAAATACAGGTGAATCAACAGGAACTTGTGACATGGAAACAAGGCAAGGAAAAGCTTAATCATGGATGTGATGGAACTGACAATTCTGCAGAGGACCAGTCTCTCTGTACCAGAAATATGTTCTGCATATAGCTGAGGTGCTAACATAACGTCTGATTGATCATATATGAGGGCATGCCACAGAAACAAGAGGAGAACTTTGAGGAACACTTAGAATACAAAGGGAGGAAAGCAAATTGGTGAAGATAAAGAAAGCAGGAAATAGGAAAAGAAAAAAAAATGAGAATTCACTTCCCCTTAGTGGGGATGTCCTCTGCACACAGAGGAAGGGGAAGCAGGCTATCCAGATGAGACCGAATAGGCTGTGGTAATATGGGGGGAATGAGGTGCCCTTCTGTCAGAGGTCAAGGGGAGGGGAGTAAGGTGAAAGAGGGAGAGAGGTTGGAACAGGAAGATACAAGTGAGAGAATTACAATCAGGATGTAATCTGAATAAATTATTTTCAAAAGTGGTCTTAAATATCTAAAGATGGTAAGAGCCCATTTACGGCAAGAATCAAGAAGAATCCATGGCATTTAATAAACAAGAAGCAACTGGTATAAGAACTCTTAAAGGAGGAGCTGGAGAGATGGCTCAGTGGTTAAGAGCACTGACTGCTCCCTGTCTCAAAAAACCAAAAAAAAAAAAAAAAAAAAAAAAAAAAAAGCACTGACTGCTCTTCCCGACGACGTCCTGAGTTCAATTCCCAGCAACCACATGGTGGCTCACAACCATCTATAATGTGATATGGTGCCCTCTTCTGGCCTGCAGGAGTACATGCAGGCAGAGCACTGTATACATAATAAATAAATCTTAAAAAAAAAAAAAAAGAACTCTTAAAGGGACAGGACAGAAGTCTGTTATATGGAGTTATGGAATGGAAGAGAGAGGAGGAGGTAGGGACAGGACCACTGTGAACTGAGAATCCCAGGGTGAAAGAAAAAGAAGAGGTAGGAGTGGTTGCAAGGATATAGGGTGTAGAGGACGGTGGACTGAAAAATGTCCTTCCAAGGATGCCCACAACCCAACCTCTACCTGTGCATACGTTCCTGTACACAAAGGGAGCTCATCTTGGACTATACAAGTACATCCAAAGTATCACAAGGGTCCGTTATAGCATACTGTTGTGCTTGGTATGCCACTAGCGTTGAAGGAGAAAGGACAGGACCGTGACCAAGGACCTCGGGTAGTTTCCTCAGGCTGGAAAGCACAATGGGAACCGCATTCCTCCCCTAGAGCTTTCAGAAGGTAGGTGTATAACCCAGCAGACCACTTCTAACTTCTGGTCTTAGAAGCTAATGGTGATAAAGTTGTATTGCTTCAAGTTACTACTGCAGACGAGTTCTAGGAGCCATGGAAGCCAATAAGCTGAGTTTGGTTTGGTTAAGCAAGAAAAGCC
The DNA here is from genome assembly GCF_964271855.1 of Acomys minous. Taxonomy (NCBI): domain Eukaryota; kingdom Metazoa; phylum Chordata; class Mammalia; order Rodentia; family Muridae; genus Acomys; species Acomys minous. Next base: position 32,701,034 of record NC_140492.1, on the reverse strand, counting down.
TGAAAACATACACTAAATAAGTATGTTTGGAAGACTAAAGAGAAAAACGGCTTCTGATTTTCATAGAAAAAAATGACAAAAGTTTATTCTTATATCCCACAAGCCCTCTCTCCCATATAGATGAAGTATACTTATTTAAGTAATTAAGAATATCTGAATGTAGAACAAATGAAAGCAAGGAAATGGAATCCAGAGGACAGGCATAAGAATTAACCTGGGGCCAGGCATGGTGGTGCACGCCTTTAATCCCAGCACTTGGGAGGCAGATGCAGGCGGATCGCTGTGAGTTCAAGGCCATCCTGGTCTACAAAGTGAGTCCAGGACTACCAAGGCTACACAGAGAAACCCTGTCTCGAAAAACAAAAACAAAAACAAAACAAAACAAAAAAAGAATTAACCTGGGAAAGAAAAACAATTCTCTCTTTTCAGGAAAATGGAGGCAGGCTATATCCTAATAAACATAAGGAGGCAAAGCTATATCCTAATAAACATAAGCTATGAACAGAGGATGATAAATTACTACACAATAGTACCACTCAGGGTAGGAGGTAGTTTACTGAGCAACAGATTGATGCCATTGTGATGCTAATTCTTCATTGTCAGCAGATTTCTATTTGGAATCACCTAGGAGACACATCATTAGGAGTGTCTGTGAGCGAAGAGGGAAGCCCCACCCAGAACACACAGATTAAATAAAAAGAGAGAAAAGCAGCTTTACTTCAGCAGTCTCTGGTTACTGCTTCCTGAACCCTAAGATACGAGGAGTCCTGGCTACGAATTCTCTCCATCCTCTACCAACTCTGACTGCCCTCGCTGTAACGGACAGTGCTTTAAAACTTGGGCCCTGATAAACCCTCCTTGCGATAAGTTGCTTCTGTTGCGTTTTGGTGACAGCAATGAGAAAAGTAACCTCAGCAGCCATTCTTCAAATGCTCTCACAAATTTTCTCTCTTCAAGTGCTGTGGCATAGAAGTAATCAACAAGTTGGACATGTGAAAATGTTAAGACGTCCAGGAGTCAGATTCCAAGCTTTTAAACTCAAGAACTATATTGAGAAACCTGGATGACAGCACCTTAGCCAAGTGGTCAAGGTTAACCTTCCCATCAGTAACACACACTGGCACTATACACCCCTTGGCATGCTGTACTGTGGTACGTGTACTGTGGAGCACGTGCCTACAATGAATGACATACTGTCTCTGCAGTATTCTTCCCTCATTTGCACCACCTCACTAAAAGTACAAGGAATTAAAAGCAAATGGAGCAAATTAAGTAAATTTGAGCTGGGCGTGGTGGCGCACGCCTTTAATCCCAGCACTCGGGAGGCAGAGGCAGGTGGATCGCTGTGAGTTCGAGGCCAGCCTGGTCTACAGAGGGAGTCCAGGACAGCCAAGACTACACAGAGAAACCCTGTCTCAAAAACAAACAAACAAACAAAAAAACCAAACAAACAAGAAGTAAATTTGTATTCATTCGGCAAACAGCCTCAAAACCCTAAACAGTGCTAGTCAAAGGGACTTCACAAATAGCAACTCTTACAGACTGAGGAAGGTGAAAGAACCAGAGCAAATGAGTGTGGGACTCTAGACTGGACTGCTCACACGTACACACTGAAAAGAAACAAAGGTGATTAGTGGAAAAGCTAGCGAGCTTGTAATACAGTATGCTGTTAATTATATTACACTGATGCTGCTTTCATGGTGGTACTAAATCTCAAAAAAAAAAATCTAGCACTATACTATATGAATTCTACTGGGGCATGTAACTTGTCTGTGGGTCTAGAACTATAGTCAATTCAAGGTGGATTTACATGGCTTGAAAGCCTCGGTTCAGGTTCTGACCTGTATGGCAAGTATGGCTTGAAAACTGGCTAGGTTTCTGGCCCTCATTATTAACCCAGTCGGGTGGGTTAATACTGGCTCTCAGCCTCCTGCCTAGTACATACCAACTAAATCTAATTCACTCAATGGATTGTGGGTTATCAGTAAGCAAATGAACAAAAGGGCTTAACAGAAGGACTTGCATGTGAAGAATACAGAATCTATTAGATGAACCAACATAATCGCTAAGCATATTCTGAGCATTAACTATCACTGCACTTTCCTCTCACATTTGCAAATATATTTTCAAAAAATGTATAAAGAATCACAATATCAGGAAGCACACCTAAAACTTAAAAAAACAATAAGCAGAAAACCTAACTACTCTAGAAGCCATTTTTCATGACTTGGTGTAAAAAAGTAAAGCCTTTTTGTTTTGTTTTGTTTTGTTTTAAAGACAAGGTTTCTCTCTATAACCTTGGTTGACCTGGACTTGCTCTGTAGACCAGGCTAGCCTCAAACTCACAGAGATCTGCCTCCCTGAGTGTTGAGAATATAGGCATTCACCACTGTGCCTGGCTTATTTTTTTTTTTTATAACCAGTTTGCTTGCTTCTCCTTTATTCCTGAAAATTAAATAGAACTCATGCTAAGAGTATTTATGTAAGCACAGTTATTGGTAACGGATGAGCAAATACTAGATATTTGGTAAACAGCTACTCAGTCACCTTTATGAATCAGGCATTAGGCAATGACACTGTAGTTAGGCATAATCTAAGTTGGTTTCAAATAGTTGTGGCGCTCATGCTATTCACAGTTGAGAAATATATTAAGATACAATCTGGAACAGCACGATAAAACAGAAAGATAATGCAAGTCTTAAAAATTAGAGAGAGAGAGAGAGAGAGAGAGAATGTATCACTTAACTTGGTTATGCAAGATTATCATTTCAACATGCAGTGGTCTTTAAAGAGACTGTCATTACCTTCACTATAAAACCTTCCAAATCCCCTCCATCTCTTCACTGACAGCACCTCAACACAGGTAGTACAGATCAAAGTGCTGGTAATAAACACAACCCACCTGACTTGTAAAGCTGTATCTTAACTATGTTTTAGTACTAAAAATCCTCTTGCACTTACTTAGAAATCAACACATCTTTCCTCCCTGAACTGTCTGTTCTTTAAGCAAGCCTCAAAGACTACGCTGCTGTTACTATGAAAAGTCAATACTAAAAATAATGAATTTAAAACATCTGATTGTACTCATGTTCTAACACTGTCCTAAAAATTCATTCTTTAAAAACAAGCATGGGAAAGTATGAACGGGCACATGTTCCTATTCCCAAGCCTGAGTAGAAGCCATGAAAGCAGTCACAACATGATTAAGGTCCTAGCGCACGCAGTGCGGAAGACACCTTCGGTTGTTGGAGGTGATTCTAACCCTTACACTTAAAACGGTCCAACCCAGAGTAGATAAGCTGAAAAGAATTCCAAGTTTTGTTTAAAGCAAATTTCTTTTCCAAATACAGACGTGTGTTTTCCTATAAATGTGTGAAGTGTTGCTTTTCGGGTGCATTCTTTAAAGAACTGCTCATCATTATGACATATATTTATCTGTGAAGTGTGGGGATTAAACAAAAAAACACTTTGGCTAGATTTTGTCTATGGTCTAATTCCAAAACATAAGTATCAATAGTTATAAAGAGAAACACTCCATAGTTTGGGCTTCTGGAGTTCAGTAGCATCAGTTTCACTGACTCCATCCTAACACGGTGCCTAGTACACGTTAACTTTCTTGACAGTATTTATTGAATGAACAGCCCAGTAACATGCATCGCACATTAACACATGTACTAATTCATAAGAAGCAAAAGACTTTTCAACTTGATTATACTATCGTGTACATGAAAACTGCGACTGAGTTACAGCCAGGAAAACACTACCCTTCACACACTCTAATTGAATCCAACACTTCTTAGGCACAGATATTATCACGCTCATTTAATAAATAAGGAAGGTGAGCCAAATGTGATTGAATCACATAATTACTAAGGAGTGGAGCCAAACAGCCAAACAAAACAGTGCAGTCATGTTTTCAGATGTGTACGGGACAGATGAGATGGAAAGAGCTACAACGGGATGGATGTGTTTATTAGGAAAACTGTACTTCATACCACTTTTTAAAAACTTTTCCATTACAAAAGGCTTTGAAGAAAACTACAATGGATAATTGTCTCCCTCCCTCCCTCTTCACACAGGGCACACTCACAACGCGTCTAAGAAACGTAAAACAATTTGAAATACATGTACACATGCCGTGGATTAAAACTTGGTCAAGCAGACAAGAGAGGCTACATACACTTCCAAGCTCTCTCTCCAGGGACGGTCCCATGGGAAAGGACAGTATGCCCCCCAATCACCCACCCCCACCCCACCCCACCCGAGACCTAGCCGACTCCTCCCACGCCTAGGGAAGAGGCGGCGCCCGCCCAGGACCAGGGGCGCGGTCGTCCCCATCCCTGAAGGCAGTGGGCCCCGCGCCCCAGCCTACCTGACAGGCTCCCGCCACCGCTTGAACAAGTTGCAGCAGTTGGCCATCAGATTGAACATCCCAGGTCTCTCCTCCCGCCACCACCCATCCGAGCCTCGGGCGGGGAAGGGCCCCGAGCTCCCCGGCCCGGCTCAGGTGTCCCACGTCCTGTCCCCAGGCTCCCCTAGGGTGGACTGGCCAGGAGGGCAGGCCGGGAGGGCGGTGACCCGGACAGACCGCAGGGTCCGGCCCCCCTAACCGCGTCCGCCCGCCGCCCCGGGACAGTGCGATCACAAGCTCAGGGGACACAGGCGCGGCGTTAGTGGGACTCCAGAGAAAACCCCCGCGTCGACGTGCTGACGTCCCCGAAGCTCGGAAGGCCCGCCCACGGATCCGCCTACAACACGCTTCTCCAATCAGAGGCTGAAAGACCTACGTCCGGGGCTTCTGAGCGGCTGAGGACGCCTTGCTCCCCGCCCCCTGTCATTGGGTGGGAAAAGGAAGTGGGCGTGGTCTAGAGGGGAAAGGCGGAGCTCTGGGAAGAGGGCTCTGGTAACTAGGCAACCGGAGCGTCCATAGATAAATCCAGGGTTCCTGGGGAGATCACACACTAGCTCTGTCTATTCCCAATTAAAATGCATTGCCTGCCAGCCTTGCTGGTTCCCCTTCATCTCCAGTAACTCAGATGAGATCTAACTATCGCTGATGGTCTGCGTGGCATTTGTTTTGCTTTGTTCTGTTTTGTTGTGCAGTAGGGATGGTGATCCTCTGGGTCTCAGGCCAACTTTAGCTTAAGAATTCAGGAACTATACACCGAGGCAATTATAAATTAAAGACAAATAGGGAAAACTTGTTTCTTAAGTTGTCTGAACAATTCAGATGGGAGTGCGGTTTTAATCTGATGTCTATCGCTGTTATGTTAAAAAAAAAAAGGGTAATTATAAAGGTGTTACAATTTTAAAAAAAATATGTGCCTGTGGAAGAATGTGCAAACAGAAAAGGAACGAGATGAAAATACTGTGCACTTGCCACTCAAAGACAGTGATGATATTCTAATGTATGTTGTCCTAGGACTTTTAGCTACATAAAGTCATGACCATTTGATTTTTGAACTTTGAGACTGTGAATATTCTGGCTCTTTTGCAATGTTTTGTTTTTAAAGAGTTAATTAATGCCTGTATCTTTATTGGGGCGAGGCAAGTACTTTCCAAAATGTCTACATTAAAATATAAAAGCCATGTTTATCTATTCAGTTTCTGATTAAAGAGTAGATAGATAGATAGATAGATAGATAGATGATAAGGGCATTTCAAATCATAGCAGAAGTAAAAAAGCACTAAAAAAAATCACAATATTCAAGGGAAAACGATGATTTAGGGCTAGGATAGATCAGAGTTTTAAAGTAGTTCTTTTATACTTTGCTGACTGTGAACCCCTATATCCCTTCTGTAAAATAGGAATGAAAACTTGCAGTTACTGCAATGTTGAGAGAGATAAAGATCAAGGCAATTTCAATTTCTCTCTCTCTCTCTCTCTCTCTCTCTCTCTCTCTCTCTCTCTCTCTCTCTCTTTTATAGTTTTTCGAGATAGAGTTTCTCTGTGCACCCTTTGCTGCCCTGGACTTTTGTAGACCAGTCTCAAACTCACAGTGATCCACCTGACTCTGTGTCCCAAGTGCTGTAATTAAAGGCTTGCTTGTGCCACCACACCCTGCTTTTTTTTTCTTTTTTTTTTCTTTTTTTTCTTTTCTTTTTTTTTTGAGACAGGGTTTTTTTTACGTAACCTTCGCTGACCCAAACTAGCTTTGTAGACCAGGCTAGCCTGGAACTCACAGCAATCCACAGCCTGCCTCTGCCTCCAGAGTGCTATGATTAAAGGCATGCGCCACCACACCCGGTCTGCTCAGGGCCATTTCTGATAAGCAATAGCAGGCTTTAAAATTACTGTCACTTGTCTCATAACCATATATGATGCACCATAGCCACCCATCTTCTTACCCACCAAGTGGGGTGGAAGGTCACAGAAGGATAAGGGAAAGGGTCTCCCTTAACTATCAGTCAGTTTGCCAAGGCTGCTGATGACTCAAGTTTCACAAACCACCCTCTGTAGCTTCTGGTTCAACAACCTTACAAAGCACTGTTGGTGTTGATGGCTATTCTTTCATCCAGTCTATGACCGAGTTTCTATCCCATCAAACCATGCCAAACAAAAATTTAGATGAAACTCATGTCTTCCTAATTATTCTCTCTTTTATCTTTCTCTGTCTCTTCCCTCCTTTGTTCCCTCGGTCTCTTTCCCTCCCCTCTTTGCAGTTTGTTTTTTTTTTAAGTACAAATAAAGCATGCACATAAGCCATGTATTTGCTTTCTTTGCTGTGCAGCCTGGCATTGGGATTGATGATCACCTGGGCTGCTCTTTCTTTTTCTTTTTGTCTTTGTTGTTGTCGTTGTTGTTTTTGTTTTTAAGATTTATTTATTATTTATACAGTATTCTGCTCCCAAGTGTACTTACACACCAGAAGAGGGCACCAGATCTCATTGTAGATGGTTGTGAGTCACCATGTGGTTGCTAGGAATTGAACCCAGGATCTTTGGAAGGACAGTGGTCCTTTCCACTCCCCTCACCTCCCCCCGTCCCCCGCTCCCCCCGACAGTGCTCTTATAACCTCTGAGCCATCTCTCCATCCCCCTGTGCTGCTGTTTCAATGATAGTTTAAATTCTTCAAAAAAAAAAAATGTTGAGTGATCTCAACACAGTACAGTTTGTTGCACATCAGCACTTCCTGCTCTTTGGTGTTGTGGACCAGAAAGTTCAACAAGATGCTGGAAGCTGGGTGGTGGTGGCACATGCCTTTAATCCCAGCACTTGGGAGGCAGAGGCAGCGGATCACTGTGAGTTTAAGGCCAGCCTGGTCTACAAAGCAAGTCAAGGACAGCCAAGGCTACACAGAGAAACTCTGTCTTGGAAAAAACAAAACAAAACATTATGCTAAAGGACCTCTACCTGGGAAGGACCTCTACCTGCAGACCCTGATAGCCTGTGACCAAGAAATAAAACCCTGCAGCTTGGTGGATATTTTATCAAAATGAATGAACAAAAATAATCCTGTTGCTATCATACCAAATAAGACTCAGGCTGGGTGTGGTGGCACATTCCCTTAATCGTAGCACCCTGGACACAGAGGCAGGCTGGTCTCTGTGCATACAAGGTTATCCCTGTCTGCATGGAGTTCCAGGGCATCCAGAGCAGCATAGTGAGACCCAATCGATAAAAAAAAAAAAAAAAAAAAAAAAAAAAACACAACAACAAAAATATCTAGTGGTCAGGCTATGGCTCAGTGGTAAAGTATTTCCCTCCCATGAGTACGTTACATAGTTTAATCTTTAGCACTGCAAACAATCAAGAAGCAAGGAAAAACACAACCAAAAAGCAAGAATTACTCCATGATCCCCTTTGATCCTAACATAAATATCTCCAGGCTTGAACTGTTCAGTTGACTCACTAAGTATTCTATATGGGGCTGGGTAATCATGAGGCGGGGAGGAGCCTCTCCAGAGCAGGAGGGACACTGATTTGAAATCTCACCCCTGGAGAGGTAGGTGTGGGAACACTCTTTCCCCTGTCCCAGGCCTGCACTTCCTGAGCCACCCATCTTTGTCCCCACCAGACAGCAGCCAGGTTAAACTTTCCATTTCCTTATAAGGTGATGTGCAGCAAGCATCTGGCATTCCTTTTCATGCAAATAAGGCCTTCCCAGCATCTTGGCCCTGGCCAATAATTACACCCACCCCCAGATATGAATATTGAATCAAAAGTTCAGTGAACTTACGAAATAAGTTTAAAACTGTTAATATTTTATTCAGAGACGTATTCTCTAGTTTCCTTATTGAGCATTTCAGATATTATTTCAAGTCTGACATTAGAATGAAGGAGGCAGGCAGTTGGTCCACATTTTCTCTTCTGACACTACAGTGTATTTCGGAAGCTAAAAAGGCAATCCCCTTCAAGCAAAGAACGTGAAGCTTTCTTTTTCTCTTTCCATTCCTTGAAATGCCTCTGTTTCTTTAACATTCCCTTCTTGGGCCCACTCTGCTGTTGTCTGTATTGGAAATGACATACTGTGAAACATTGCTCATTTTCAATTTAGGAACTTTTCCCTTTGTGAGAAATTTCGAGATATCGAAGTGGACAATATCCTTTAAAACTGTCCTCACATAATGAAGAGATTCCCAAATGGAGCTTTTCATTGAAGACTGTTGTCTTAGGTACATTTACATACTAAATATTAAATATAGTACTTAAAGCTTCTTTTATTTAATTCAACCCAAATAGTTCTAAAGGATTAGATTTAATTTATATTTGGACCACCTGTGTATGAGAACAAAGTGCTAAATATTTTCAGCTGGTATAGACAGAGGATCAAAAAAGAAAGAGAATTTTTTAAAGCGAGGGGTCACAAACATACTAGATAATTCTTTTGTTTTGTTTTGTTTTGTTTTGTTTTGTTTTGTTTTGTTTGAGACAGGGTTTCTCTGTGTAACAGCCCTGGCTGTCCTGGACTCACTTTGTAGACAAGACTGGCCTTAAACTCACAGAGATCCACTCCCTCTGCCTCCTGAGTACTGTGATTAAAGTCATGTGCCACCATGCTGGGGGAGTCCTGATATTTTTTACCTCTAACACCACCACAGGCTGGTGACAAAGCCTTTAACACAGGAACATTTGAGATACAACTAAGATTGGAACTTTAGGGGCTGGAGAGATGGCTCAGAGGTTGAATGCTGCTCTTCCCGAGGACCTGGGTTTGGTTCCCAGTACTCACATGGGGGCTCAAAAGCTATCTGTACCGCTAGTTCCAGAGGACCCGATGCCCTCTGCTGGCTTCTGCAGGCACATGGTGCATATGCACAGGCAAAACTCATACACATTAAAATAAATAAATACTTTTAAGAAGTAAATTTTTTTTGTTTTTTTTTTGTTTTTTTTTTTTTTTGTTTTTTTTGAGACAAGGTTTCTCTGTGTAGCCTTGGCTGTCCTAGACTCAATTTCTAGACCAGGCTGGCCTCAAACTCACAGAGATCCACCTGCTTCTGCCTCCCAAGTGCTGGGATTAGAGGGTTGCTCCCCCACACCCGGCAAAGAAATAATTTTTTTAAGAAGACCCAAGCTACACCAGAAATTTATACTCATAAAGGAAGTTTTGATTAATACAATTTCTATAATACCAGAAAGAGCAAGTCCAAGAAGCAGATTTGTTTCCTGAGAAACAATAAGGCAAACAAACCCCTTAGGAAGATACATTTGTACAGCTTGTCTTTCCTTGGCTTGTTTTAGCCTGACATTCAGTCCCCTTTCATGGAAGCCTCCAACTCCTTTTCCATAGCTTAAGCTGTTATATCTCTCAGTCATCTGGCTACCTCCTTGAATCTCACAATTTTGTGAAGTTCCCCAGCATACACATGCAATTAATATTATTTTCTCCTCTTAATCTATCATACATTAATTTAACTAAACAAGGCCCAGAACACAGAATAGCATTGTACAAGAGTTTTCCTTCCTCTTAATGGATGAATGGAAATTCCCCAAAACATTCTCTTATCAGAAAACTTGAGTCCAATATTAGTCATCTTGCACCCAGCTGCATCACAAAATCATCTAAAAAACCAGAAGAAAGCAAGAAAAGAAAACTAGATCTGGAAATAATCTTTAGAATATCATTCTGCTTAGTATGTTTCATTCACACACATAGAAAAATCAACCAGTGTTTTATTTAGGGAAAAAAAATCAATAATATATGTGCATTGAGTACTAGCATTTGACATGGATTTATCACTTCATGTAACATCTATAGAAAGTCTTACATCAACACATGAAACCTGTTACCTCTCTCTCTCTCTTTTTTTTTTTTTTTTTTTTTTTTTTTGGTTTTTCGAGACAGTTTCTCTGTGTATCCTTGGCTATTTGTAGAGCAGGCTGGCCTCGAACTCACAGTGATCCGCCTGCCTCTGCCTCCCAAGTGCTAGTATTAAAGGCATGCGCCCCCACGCCAGGCTCGAAACCTGTTATCTCTGTGCTACAGTTGTATGACTAGGGCTTAAAAAGGTAAGGTCTTTCCAAAAGTTATACAACAGTGGTAAGGCCAAGTACTGTGCTTTGAACCCAGGAAGTTTAGTTTGCGGTATCAGCCTAAAGCCTGATCCCAGGTATATGCCTGACCAAAAAAAAAAAAAAAAAAAAGAGTGATAATACTTAATACTTAACATCAAAACAAGCTGTTTGGAGGAAACACACTGTCGGTGATCAAACCATTCCTTTTCTTTTCCTCCCATTACTTCTGTTCTGAACAGTCTTCTTCCTAAAGTGCACATTGCCTTTTGTTCAAGTTGACGAAGTCTTGACATCATCCATTCTGCCCAGCACAGTCTCTGCACAAGGAGAGTGGGGGAAAGGAGAGAGAAAGGAGGAAAAGAAAGAATGGGCAAGGGAGAGAAAAGGGAAAGGAAGAGAGGAGGAAGATAAAGAATGGAAGAGAGGGAAAGGAGGTAGGAAAGTGAGGGAGAGAGAAGAGTGGGAGAGGAAGGGAGGGAGGAACTGTTCTTTACCCTTTGAAAACTTCACTTTCTAAAGAAAGAACTTACAGCAGGAGTGGGGACCATGACAAAGGAACACTGATAAGCTTTCCTAGGCCTCCGACCTCTCTCCGGGAGCGCTTACCCCTCCCACCCACCCCCCTCCAGCTGAGAAGAACTTCCAGGAAATGTCCGAGTCATCGCTTCCCCTCCCGGGCTGGGGGCTGGGAGCGGGCGGTCCCCTCCGCCTTGGGCTGCTCCGCCCGCGCTCGGGTTGGGCCGCGGCAGTGCTAGGAGGGCTGAGTCCGGGCTCGCAGCTCCCCTTGGCTGAGCGTCCGCTCCGTCCCCGCTGCGCCTGCTGTCACCTCCCGCCGCCTGCTCAGCAATGAGGGTCCTGAGCGCGCGCTGTCGGGTGCTACTGGCCTGCCTCGCCCTGGTGCTGCCAGTCTCAGAGACAAACTGTAAGTAATCCATCCCGCCCGGCTTCTCCCTTCTCTACGCGCTCAGGCTGCCTGTTGCCTCCTAAGTTTTCAGTAAATCCCCCCAGCGGTTCAGAGAGTGCTGGCAGCCTGGGTCTAGGGGCGGTGTAAAGGTGGGACAGGATCGATGCTTGCCTTGCTTTGAGAATCATTGTCCACAGGACAGATACAAGAAACTGGGTGAGGAATTGGATGAGCGTAGCTCTAAACATTGCTAGAAAAGCCAAGTTAACTCTTGGTGCCCTCTTTTTTAAAAAAGAATGCCCCAGTGTGCACACTCCATGTAGCTAACCTTCCTTTTGCAATTTCTGGACTTTGAGCTTGATTGGTTTGTCCCACATTGACCAACTGTTTGAGGACTACTGAGGTTTTAGCTATCAGTCCCTAACCTTGGTATAAGAACTGGCTGTCGGAAATTATCTTGTACCAAGGATCATTTTGTACAGAGGATTTTGACTGCTATGGATCCGAGTTTGTGGCACGAATTCTGAGCATTTTATTTTTGTGTTTCTTGATCTTTCCTCTTCCACCGTCAGATTCCAGGCAGAATATCTAGTTTTCTCTTAGAAACTAACAACAACAAGACTTTTGTACAGCCAGGCTGTGGTGGCACAAACATTTAATCCCAGCACCTGGGAGGTAGAGGCAGGCAGATCTCTGAGTTCGAGGCCCTCCTGGTCTACAAAGAGAGTCCAGGACAGTCAAGGCTACACTGTCTTCAAAAACAAAAAACAAAGGAAAAAAAAAAAGGCTTTAGTACATTTTAAGTGTCAATTAAATTGTTTTCAAAAGCTGAAATCTGTTCATAATTAACAGTGCTTTCTTTTGCTCTGTTGTAGTCTCAGGAACTGGCGTGGGTGAAATGACTGCATCACATAACAAATATTATTTAGGCTACCAAGAGCACCAGAGGAACTTTTCAAAGATGGTAATTAAGTAAGAGTGTGCTAGAATCCCGCTTTCATTCATTAGTAAGGAGGAAGGACAGGTATTTTAAAACTTATAACTATTTTACAGTCCAGAATGTGACTCCCTCATTTTGTACTGATGATAAACAAGTTACAGTTACAAAATTTCAACAATCCAATCCTTATGACAAAGCTGCATGAGACTGTATGCCTGTCTTGTTATTTGGGACGTTCAGATATTTTCAGATAGCAGCAGAGCAGTGGTGGCACACCATAACACTTGCTAGGCAGAGGCAAGCAGATCTCTGAATTAATTCAAGGCCAGCTTGTTGAACACAGTGAGTTCCAGGACAGCCAGAGGCTACACAGAGAAATCCTGTCTTAAAACAAGACAAGACAAAACAAAACAAACAGAAACAAAAAACCTGGTGTTTGGGAAAAGAGCAAGAGACAACAGTGGCTGGCAGCACAGAAAATAGGCAAGTTCAATCTACAAGGACATCACAGAAAGAATATTTGGTCTTATGATGGCTATGGTCTTTCTAGTTGTTACCTAGATTAAAAATCATCTCTGGTTTGAGCTGTTTCTCCTGCCTAAGATGTTGATTTTGGGATCTGGGGTGTCCTTTGTCATGGGGTTTCATTGTGGTCCTAAGAATTGAACCCAGCCAGGTGTGGTGGCGCATGCCTTTAATCCCAGCATTTGGGAGGCAGAGGCAGGTGGATCACTGTGAGTTCAAAGCCAGCCTGGTCTCTGATAGCCAAGGCTACACAGAGAAACCCTATCTCAAAAAACAAAACAAACAAACAAAAAAGAATTGAACCCAGGTCTTTGTGCATGTAAGGCGAGTGAGCTACACCCCCAAACCCCCAGCTGCAGAAGACTTGAAATTTGAGATAGAATTACTATTTTAAACCCCTGTGGATACTCAATTGTATAGTCCTAGAAATACTGCTATAATAAAGGAAACTGTTACAGAGAACAGTTATTTTTGAGGGGGTGCTTAAAACAAACAAACAAACACCAACAGAAACCAGAGTCCTGGTCTGTGGTTCTGTTTTGCTTTTTTTGGAGTCCACTGTCCTGGACTCACTTTGTAGACCAGGCTGGCCTAGAACTCACAGAGATCCCCCTGCCTCTGCCTCCCAACTTGCCTTTTAACCTGCAGTAACCTTCTGCCTTTATTTTCTAAGTGATGGGATTACGTGTTTGGGCCACCACGCCTAACTTTAAAGCCCTTCATTTTAACAATAAAACAAGCATTCAGTTACCAACTCACTTAAAAAACCATACACAAAAAAATGAGAAATGCTCTCTCTCACACACACACACACACACACACACACACATAAGCTTGTATTTAAAATTTGTGTTGTGTACTTACTTTGCTCACCACTCCTGAGAGCATGTGGTAAGAGGGGAAATGGGAAGAGGAGGATATCTATTTTGGGTAGGCTAATTTGGCCTTATCCAGACTTCCTTCTTGGGTGGACGCAGTCTGTTCCGTGTGCTACTGAGCCCTCTATTCTACGTGCTGTGGCCCTTGGCTCTGTCCTTTGCTAATTCTCTCCTTTGCCATGAATTTACCTTTACCTTTCTTTAAATTTTCTTCACTTCAAAATCCATACTGCTACACTAATGGACTAATTTTGGCAAGGTTAGTTGGCATTTGGGGCTTGTGCTATAAGAGTTAGTGTCTGATATAGCAATGACGATCATAAAATCTATGGTATGCAGGCATATTCCTTTTTTTTTTTTTTTGAAGGTTTATTTCTTTTTTAGTCTATCGAGTGCTCTATCTTCATACATACCTGCATGCCAGAAGAGGGCATCAGATCCCGCTATAGACGGCTAAGAGCCAAGATGTGAGAGCTGGGAATTGAACTCAGGACCTCTGGTAGAACAGCCAGTGCTCTTAACTGCCATCTTCTCCCCCCTCCCAGCTTTCTTTGAGACAGGGCTATCCTGGACTCACTGGCTGGCCTCGAACTCACAGAAATCTGCTTGCCTCTGCCTCCCTGAGTGCTGGGATTAAAGACGTGCCACAACATTCCTGGCTCCATGGTATATTCTTCTAACACAAACTCTTTGCCAGTGAGTGTAGGAATGTTCTTCACGTGCACGTTTTCTGTCTACTAAGTTTCATATCTTCTTTGTATCTTGAGAGTACTATTTAAATGTGTAAGCTTTCAAAATAACACGAGAAGCCTATTTACTTACATTAAATATTAAATGCACCTATGAGATGGACATAACCTTTGAGGTCCAGGATCAGAATGGTGTACTTCAGATCTTTAATGTATTGATATATACATATGCATATATCATGCATATACATATATATCACATTTGTATGCCAGTATGTTTAATATTCTTTACTTAAGAGTAACAATAATGAATTTTTGTACACTAAAGGAAAAAGGAAGGAATGTCTTAGTCAGGTTTAGTCATTATGACAAAGCATATGAGAAAACCAACTAAAAGAAAAGGAAGTGTTTATTTTGAATTATATTTGTTGAGGTTGCCATTCATGGGCACCATTAAGGCAGAAGAATGTAGCAATAAATGTAGCATCAACGAACCAAAAAGAAAGCTCCTTTTTAAGACGCAATCTCTCTTCCCCAACCTATGAAGCTATGAATTCAAAGCCTTGGGCAAATGTTTTCATGACCTAACGACTTCCCAAAGGACCACTTCAGATCACTGCTTCCTTAGGGCTTAAGTGGTCAGTGCATGAGTTTTTATAGGACACTTAACATCTGAAATATAACCGTGGCCCTGGGTCTCAAAGACCCATGCCCATCACATAATGGAGAATACATTGGAAAATGCTAGCTTATCTTTATGTGTCTTCGTGTCTTACCACATCCATCAGTGCTCAAAAGCCAAAGTTGTTTTTCTTTTTTCTCTTTCTTTCTTTCTTTCTTTCTTTCTTTCTTTCTTTGTGTGTTTTGAGACAGGGTTTCTCTGTGTAGCCTTGGCTGTCCTAGACTCACTTTGTAGACCATGCTGATCTCAAACTCTCATTGATCGCCTGCCTCTGCCTCCAGAGTGCTAGGATTAAAGGTGTGCGCTACCATGCCCGGCCAAAAGCCAAAGTTTTAAAGTTGTTCCAGAAGCTCAAATACTTAGATATCTGAAACTCAAGAAAAACAAGTTGCGTACATCCAATGTGCAAATCTATGTGGGAAATGCTGCTATTCCAAATGAGCTGGAGAGATGGCTCAGACGTTAAGAGCACTGACTGTTCATCCAGAGCTTCTGTGTTCAATTCCCAGCAACCATACTACCATCTACAAAGTGATCTGAGATCCTTTTCTGGAGCGCAGGTGTACACACAGGCATAACACTATATACATGAGAGAGAGAGAGAGAGAGAGAGAGAGAGAGAGAGAGAGAGAGAGAATGGTAAAACAGTGAGGCAGAGTCTATTTGAAAGTTCAAGGGTAAACATTGAATTTGATAGTTCCATGTCAGCCATCGGAGGCTCATGATGCTACACTGTGAGCCTTTGTGGCTCTACTGACTTCAGACCTTATGGTCATTCTCTTGGGCAGGCTGTGCTTGCGATCTGCAGCTCTCTATGGTGGGTGTGATATGTCACTGGCATCTCTGATGTCCTGATGTCACCAGTGTTCTTTGGCTTCACTTTCACAGCTTCAGAACTTTCAGAATCTGCTTATAAAAGCATTAACCATGCTACAAAGTGCCCACCCTTTTAGATTTTCCTTTGGCATCTCAACAGGACACTTGCATTCCCTACCCACAAAAATGGTATCACGTGGATGTCATCAAGTTCTGTTAATGGCAAGATCAGTAGCCACCTCCCTACCCTGCACCATGGCTACAGTAGGTTTTCCATTTCACTGCTAAAAAGGTGAAATACTGAGGAAATAATGTCTTAGCTGCGGGACCAGAACACCCAGGGACTCACTTCTTTAATGAAAGCTTTGAAGATCAAATCTTCAATACTTGAGTTTTTCTGGTACACTTAAGGGCTAAACCATAACAAGGAAGAAATCAGAGAAAGTTGGAAACATTACATCTGTTGATCATAAGGCTACAGGATGGCGTATGATCAGCCATGCATAGGGAAAGCAAAGACATGAGCATTTGGGTGACCTCTATGTCAGAACTCATGGGACACCATTTTAGGGACAGCCTTAGGATGACTAAGCTGATCTGCCTTCTAGTCCTATGTGAGGACTGAACTCTCATGACTTATTGTCATATCAAGTCATATAAATTTGAGGCACCTTTGTGGCAATCCTGGGAGACTCATGCAGGGATTTGTTATTACATTTTTACTTTGTTTTCATACAACTAGATTTTGCTCATACAGAAATTTGGAGACTTAGAAAGAACGCATTCTCGAGAGAACGTACTGTCCTTCCTACCTTGACAAAAGCTAGGAATAACGTAAAGTCATTTGATGTTCATGTGATGATAATTTGATCATCTGCTAAAATCCTATGTCAACATCAGTAAATATTCATGGGAGCTGAGAGGTAGGACTTCAGTAGTCACTAAACGTCAACACGTCACCACTGCTTCTCTCTCTCCTTAATTCTTGGCCTGAATCTTTTAGCTATAGCAACACAGCAATATCTAGTAAGGACTACTGATGCGAACAGTATATCAACTTTTTTTTTGTCATTGAATTACCGTTTTATTGCAAGTCAATTACAAGGAGATAGACATTTTAATTTTGTGATGTTACAGAGATTTGCCAATATTTCACAAACTGAAAGACCTTGGCAATGAAATAGAAGGGAGACATTTTAGAATCTTCTAACGATTCAGTGTCCGTTCAATCAAAACAAGAAAGAAAAGCAGCAGATTAGAGGCTGAATAGACCTGTCTGAACACACACCCTTTAAAGTTCCCCCCAGGCGGTTCCTGTACTTTCTGCATATGTAAAGCATGGTATTTATGTTAGCCAGGAGTCTCTGGGATGCCCCTATTTGTCAGCAAGATCTCCACTGCACAAACTTTGTCACAGAACATGTGATTTTGTCCTTTCTTTCTTTCTCTTTTTAAATTGAAAATAAATTCTTCTCTCATTAAATACGCCTCCACCACAGACCAAAGTTTCCGCTCCCTCTGCTCCTCCTAGTTCCCCTACCTTCCCTGTCCCACACATCTACTCTTCCTCTGTTTCCCTTCAGGGAAGAGCAGGCCTCCAAGAGACAACAAACATGACAAAACAAGATACAACATAGCAAAAGCTCTCATAAGGAGACTGATGAGGCAACCCAAGAGGAGGGAAAGGGTTCCAAGAGCAGGCAAAAGAGTCAGAGTCAGAGTCAGAGACACACCCGCTCCCCCTGTGGAGACTCCAGCAAGAACACCAAGCCTACAACCATAACATATATGCAGAGAACCTGGGGTAGACCTGTGCTTGCCACTTCAGGCTCTGGGAGTTCATGTGACCTTATGTGAGCACTGCTTACTTGATTTGATGGGTCATGTTCTCCTTGTGTCCTCGAGCTCTGAGGGGAGGTACCTGAGAGACCTCCAATTTAGACTCTCTCCCCATAATATCTGGCTGGGGGTCTCTGCATCTCTGCCCATCTGCTGCTGGAGGAAGCACCATCTTCCTTTTTGTTGATGCAAAAAGTTTATCACCTTTAACACACAGAAAGATACACGTTTAAATTTTCCTACGTTCTTTGAAAACTTAAAACTATGTTTTGAAAAATGGTTTTTATTAGGTCCAGGTGTGGTGGCACACTCCTGTAGTCCCAGCACACAGGAATCAAGGCAGGTAGATCTCTTGAGTTTGAGGCCAGACTGGTTTATATACATAGCAAGTTCTAGGACAATTGGGGCTATGTAAAGGGACCCTGTCTTAGAAAACAAACAAAAATTGCTTTATTAGTTCTTTGAGAATTTATTTATTTATTTTTGTTTTTTTGAGACAGGATCTCTATGTGTAGCCTTGGCTCTCCTGGACTCACTTTGTAGACCAGGCTGGCCTTGAACTCACAGCGATCCGCCTGCCTTTGCTTCCTGAGTGCTGGATTAAAGGCATGTGCCACCATGCCCGGCAGTGGGAATTTAATACAATGAATTTTGATCATATTTACACTGCTCCCAACTCCCCCAAGATCCACTCCACCTCTTTACCCACCTAACTTTGTGTATCTTAAAACAAAACATGAAAATCAATTTTGTGCTATACACACACTTTTTGCTTTGTTTTGTTTTTGAAGAGAGGGTCACTCTGTGTAGCCTTAAGTGTCCTTGACTTGCATTGTAGACCAGGCTGGCCTCCAACTCACAGAGATCTGCCTGCCTCTGACTCCAGAGTGCTGGGATACAGGCATGCCTCACCATGCCCAGCATCACACACTCTTGTGCGTCATCCACTGGAGAATAGTCAACCTACCAGGAGCTGCACCCTTAGAGAGAACTGACTTGCCCTTTCCCAGCAGTGTGAGTTGAGCATAAAATCCAACCCTTAGCTGATCACAGATACACAGCTGAGAAAAAGGGACGTGGAAGATGTCTGTGACAACACAAAGAAGTAGCACTCTAAACAGGAAACCATTGAAGAGAACTCTTCTTTCTTTCTTTCTTTCTTTCTTTCTTTCTTTCTTTCGTTTCTCGAGACAGGGTTTCTCTGTGTAGCCCTAGTTGTCCCTAGATGGGCTTTGTAGACCAGGCTGGCCTTGAACTCACAGCGTTCCGTCTGCCTCTGCTGAGATTAAAGGTGTGTGCCACTACGCCTGGCTCTGGTGTCTTTTGTATAACTCTCTCCCACCCTGTACCATCTCTTACATGTGACCTCCAACATATTTGCAATAAAGAGAGCGATGGAGGCAGTACCTGCCTTAGTGGGGAAGTAAAAAGACTCACTTTTACTTACTGTTCATATAGTTCCATCCCAAGGAAGTGCAGGGCATATTCCATGAACTTTGGTAGCTGTTTCTGTCAGATCCATTTTTCATCTAAGGTTAAAATTAATGTTTCTTCACCTAAGAGGAATATGAACACGTATAACCCTTGTCAATTTCTGATACAAAGTGTGAAACAATTAAACTATGTGTATAAAATTTGTAGGAGAGAGAATAATTAACTTTGTCTAGAACATACACACCGGACAGGGATTTAGAACTCTTACACCAAGTTTATGTTAATATGCAGAATGAACAAACCAAATAGCTGACTTTTGAGGTCTTTCTCATAATGATGACTCCGTCCTCTCTTCTTGCTCCCTCACTGGTAACAGTAATTGGGGTGGTTTATATTGGCCTGTTTGTTAATCATAATTATGAGTCATACTTTAAAAACAACTTTTGGCACTTTCTGGAGTGTTATCTTTTAAAAATGATTTCTTCACTTGAACATGATGTTCATCCATGTCATTTTCAGCACTCTGGGACCCGAGGGCAGGAGGATTGTTAGGCGTCCAGAGTAGCTTGTGCTGTGTTGTGCGGCTTTGTCAGATAAAAGGGAATAACAAAACAAAGCAAAATAAGAATTTCCTCTCAGCCTGTGTGTCTGTAAGTGCTCTTGTGGTTCAACCTTTGCAGCTGTCTGCATATACTTATCAAGTGGGCTTCTGTGTTTAAAAATCTTTTCATACCTTTGTGTGGTAGGGCTTGCCAAGGTGCCATTTTTTTTTAAATTGGTAAGCATATTTACTTAAGGAGTTCGATGTATTTTTATACATGTATACTCATGAAATGATTACATCATGGTGATTAGTATATATGTTACTTTTAGTGCTTATCATTTCTTTGTGGTGAGAACATCCAAAATTCCCTTTTAATCATTTTTGAAAAACTTCACTCGACTATTAACAACATGGAGTTCCTTTAGACCTGGTCAGCTTACTTGCTTAAACTTTTGTTTCGAAAATTCAAGGTTTAAGCTGGGCATGGTGGCTCATGCCTTTAATCCCAGCACTGGGGAGGTAGAGGCAGGCAGATTGCTGTGAGTTTGAGGCCAGCCTGGTCTACAAAGTGAATCTGGGATAGAGAAAGCCTGTCTCGAAAAACAAAATTAAGGAAAATAAAATCCATGATTTATTCTTATTACTTTATTTTAATTATTTCTATTACTATTATCACTGTTGCATTTTACTTATTTTGGGGGTGTGCATACATATGTGTGTGAGTGTGTGTCCTATGGTCCACATGTAGCTGTTAAAGGACAGTTTTGTGAAGTTGGTTCTCTCCTTTCTCTATGTGGGTCCTAGAGAAAGAACTCAGTTGTCAAACATGGAGCCAGCACCGTGATAGCTGAGCCTTCCCGCTGCTCTGAATTATCATCTAATTGAGAAAGTATGGAGCCTCAAAACATTAGGACACTTGTTCCATATCACGTTTCTCAGTGTTCATGCGTACCTTTTCAGATATTAATATATGTGGGTTGATATTAGTCAAAAGAATGATATTTTATGATGCTCAGCAGTTGAAAGCAGGTACTGGTCATGCAGACAACTGGAATTTGCTTCCCAGACCCACATAAAAAGGCTAACAACTGTGGGATGGTGGTGGCGCACACTTTTAATCCCACGCAGCCCTTGGGAGGCAGAGGCAGGCGGATATCTGTAGGTTTGAGGCCAGTCTGGCCTACAGAGTGAGTTCCAGGACAGCCAGAGCTGTTACACAGAGATAAACTGTCTTGAAAAACAAAACAAAACAAACAAACAAACATAAAAATGGCTAACAACTGCCTGTAACTCCAGCTGCAATGTGTTTGATAGCTTTGGTCATTCACATACCCACACCTAGACATGCATGCATGCACATACCTAAACATAAAAACAAACATTGTAAATGGCATTTGTCTTAGGTGAACTCTACCAGTTCACATGCTGCCAACCATTTGCCTCTCTCAGTGCTACTGAGAGCCACACGCTCACTTGTAATACTTTGGATATGACCATGTTCATTGCATTGGCTTGATTTCTCAGAAATAGAATTGCAAGCCGGATGTCTAAGTAGTATGTCTGTTTGGAAGGCTCCAGATACATATTGTGAAATATTTCCTTGGAAATCTGCTTCTGATAGTGTGATCTTCCCTTTTTACCTTGGCCAAAAAAGAACATTAACTTTAAAAAAAAAACAAAAAACAAAAAAACCTTTGTAAATACAGTAATTGAAAAATGGGAGGTGATGCTTTTCCAGGAAGCAAAGGAGTAGAATCTTAGCTTTAGCTTGACTTTAGATTTGCCCAAATTCTTTTTTTTTCCCCCCTAGGTTTTTCAAGACACGCCTTCTCTATGTAATAACCCTGGCTGTCCTAGGTTCCCTTTGTAGACAATGCCAGCCTTGAACTCACAGAGCTCTACCTGCCTCTTGCCTCCCAAACGCTGGGAGTAAAGGCATGCACCACCACACCCAGCTCTTTGCCCAAAATTCTTAAGAAAAAATATGAAAATATTAGAATTTTTCAATCACAATTCAGCTATGCTTGGTAATGTAATCTTTCTGTTTATCTACTTCCTGGGGAGGCTTCAGGAATTCTGATAACATTTGCATTCAACTTCTTTTTAAATTTGTTTGGGTTGTGTGCTGTCTAGGGTAAAATGCCAATTGATGTCTAAGTTTATTCTTTTTCTAGTGGGTTCTTTTTCTCATGAATTTTTATGTTCTATGTATATGTCAAAACACTGAAGCCCTTTTCATTGCTTTTTAGGTTGTGTCTTGGTTTTCTTTGAGCTTTATTAGATTTATTCTTTAACAGTTTCATACATGTATATGAAGCATTCTGATTACTATGGCTCCTACCCTAGGATTGCCCTGATTTATCATTTTGCCTTGTCAACCTCCCTTCCTCCCTGCAAGACCTTTCCCTACGTCTCTGGAATTTATTTGGCTTTGTTTTACTGAAACAGATTATGTGTTTTGGTGAACAGACATTTTAGTGTTTATAAGCCAAATCTATGTTTACATTGTTTCCCCTTTTTTATTTGGATTTAAGTTAAAAAGGACTCCCCTTCAATAAAATACAAACATGGGAAAATCCTGCCAAATCCTGTGGTAAAACAGTAGAAACCCCATGATTTTATAAGTTGCATCATTTGGCAGATGATTGAATGACAGGAGTGAACGTTTGTGGCTAGCTGGTGGGTTTAAAAGCTGGCAGCAAGATCTCAACTTCTACAGTGTGGGAGCATTTCGTGTATGTGTCTTCCCACCTTAGATACTGGTAAAAATTATTTTTAGCCCAGTGCTAACTAGGAGTGCTAAACCATGGCTGGTGGCGCATACCTCTAATCTCAGACCCCAGGACTTGACGTGGGGCTGGTGATCAGGGCCTTAAGACTATCTGTTTTATTTGTTCGTTGGTTGGTTGGTTGGTTTTCGTTTTTTGAGGCTGGGTCTTACTATGTAGTTCTGGCTGTCCTGGACCTCACTATGTAGATCAGATTCATATTCACAGAGATATGCCTTCCTCTGCTTCCTGATTGCTGGGGTAAAAGGCATGTGCCACTAGTGGTCCAGATGCCTTCAGAACATCTCTACATAATAAATCTGAGGTTTGCCTGGATTGTATGAGGTCTGTAAAGTACACTTTATAAACAATTTATGGAAGTCTACAACAGTTAGGGTTTTAAATGACATTACATGGTGATTACAGATTAATTTGGGGGGTATATCTTTTTAAATACTTGGCTTTTCTAGTAAGAATTATTACCTAACGTATTACTAAAACTTCATTATATCTCCTAAGAACATTTTATGGTGGTGTGTGGGTGGGAGGGTGTGTGTTCTGTGTTGTGTGTATGTATTATGTGTGTTGCGTGAGTGTGTGGTGTGGTGTGTGTGTTTTGTATGTTGTGTGTGTGTGTATGTGTTATGTGAATGGTGGTGTGTGTGTGGTGTGTTATGTGTGTTGTGTGTCAGTTATGTATGTTGTTTGTGTGTTGCATGTGTGTATTCCTCTGGATTAAACTAAGGGTCACATGAGTGCTCAGCAAATGTTCTACCACCAAGTCATTTCTCCAACCCTACCATGTTTTTGTCATAATGACCTCTTATGTGCCTTCTGCTAACTCCTCTCAGAGTTGCCCACATTCCTTCGCACCCAACTTTATGTTCTCTTTCTCAAATAAATAAATAAATAAATAAACCCACAAAAATGAAATCAGAACAAATAAGCAAAAAAAACCCAATAAAATGACACATGTGCACATGAAACAAAAAAGTACATACACACACACCAACCATAGAATTCATTTTGTGTTGACCTTCTCCTGTGCACAGGGCCTGCCATGAAGTGTGGCTGATCTACCCAGTGACATTGCATTGGAGAAAAACGATTTTCTCTTTGCCGGCTGCTATCAATTGCCGAGAGCTTCTTGGGGATAGAACCCCATGTCTCCATCTCCCTCTCTCAGTGCTGGGACACCTCCAACTGCCTTGAACTAGTGCAAGCCCTGTGCTTGCTGCCATAGCATCTGAGTATATGTGTGCCTCAGCTTAGGTGTGTCTGGAAGACACTGTTTCTTTGCAGTCCTCCATTACCTCTGTTTCTACCAAAATGTTCCCCTCCTCTTCTGCACAGATTCCCCCAGAGCCTTAAGGAGAGGGATTTGATGAAGATATCTCATTTAGGATTTTTTTTTAAGAAGTATTTTTCTAGCCAGGCATGGCCGGAGCCTTAAGGAGAGGGATTTGATGAAGATATCTCATTTAGGATTTTTTAAAAAAAGATTTATTTATTTATTATTATGTATACAATGCTCTGCCTGCATGTGTACCTGCAGACCAGAAGAGGGCATCAGATCCCATTATAAATGGTTGTGCGCCACCATGTGGTTGCTGGAAATTGAACTCATGACCTATAGAAGAGCAGTCAGTGCTCTTAACCGCTGAGCCATCTCTCCAGCCCTAGGATTTTTTTTTTTTTTAAGAAGTATTTTTCTAGCCAGGCATGGTGGCATACACTTTCAGTCCCAGCACTCTGGAGGCAGAGGCAGATGGATTCCTGTGAGTTGTAGTCCAGCCTGATCTACAAAGCGAGTCCAGGACAATCAAGGCTACACAGAGAAACCCTGTTTCTAGAAATTTTAGAATATTTTCATTAGAGCTAATTGATTTTCAGTCTCTTCTTTGAATATTCCTGAAGATTATTCATATTATTGGCAGGACAGTTTGTGTTTGTTTATGTAAGACTTTTCTTATTTTGTTTAAAATACACAGACACAGAGCTGGAGACAGGCTCATCCTCAGGGCACTTGCCTGAAAGAGGAAAGACAGAACTCAACTGATTTGTTATTCTGTGTAAAGTCATCTAAATAACTTGATTATTGGTATTGTTCCTTTTGTGAGGAGAGGAGGCTTTACTGTGCTTCCCAATCTGGTCTCCTTCAGGGTTTGGAAGGAATTTGCCATCATGCCTACTTTAATGTTTTTTTCTTATTATTTATTGATTAGACTATCATAAGATTTCTGTAGATTGTTTTTTTAAACATCCAGTTGCTGTCTTTATACCAATCATAGTGTTTCTCCTCAGTTCTGGAAATGTCTCTACTTTGACATATTAGTGCTGCATCTCAGCTACCACCAAGTGCCTCTGTGTGTACTCCCCTCCCCTCCCCAAGATAAGGTTTCTTTGTGTAAGCTTGGCTGCCCTATACTCGATCTGCAGATGAGGTTGGCCTCGAACTCACAGAGATCCACCTGCCTCTCCTTCCGAGTTCTGGGATTAAAAGTGTGCACCGCCACACCTGGCTCTGTGTGTGTACTTTTATGATTCTTCCACCTTGTCTTCTTGGAAGTCTACAACATGGATCTCTTACAGTTTTGATCTTGATTGGTCTGTCTTTGACATTTTATTTTAGGTTTCAGAAAACGTCTCTTAAGTTTTCTTTCAGCAATTTTCTGTTTTGATAATCTCATTGATTTTTTTGTTTTTTGTTTTTGTTTGTTTGTTTGTTTGTTTGTTTTTCGAGACAGGGTTTCTCTGTGTAGTCTTGGCCTCGCTTTGTAGGCCAGGCTCATCTTCAACTCACAGCAATCCTCCAGCCTCTGCCTCCTAAGTGCTGGGATTAAAGGCGCGTGCCACCACACCTGGCCTGGTTTTGGTTTTTCAAGACAGAGTTTCTCTGTGTAGCCTTGGCTGTCCTAGACTCACTGTGTAGACTAGGCTGGCCTCGAACTCACAGCAATCCGCCTGCCTCTCCCCCTGAGTATTGGGATTAAAGGTGTGCGCCACCATGCCCGGCTCATTGTTGTTTTTTTGAGTTTCACTTGGGACATACATGTTCCTCTCATGAATATATTATCTTAAGTTATTTTGATAATGTTTTTTTTTTAAGTTCTGTGAATTATATATTTTTCCAAATCAAGTTTTTTTCTCTCCTTTTTTTCACTTTATTTTATTTGAGATTGGACATCAGTATGTAGTCCAGGCTGGTCCACATTTATGATTCTGCCTCTATTTTCAAGTGTTGAGATGATAGGCTTTTCACTGGACTTTCTCTCTGAATCTTTATCCCAATCCTTTCCCCTTCTTTCTCTACTATGTTAACATTTGATTCTATGTTAGTTAGCCCATATTAGGTGTTGGCCATCCCACAGGGAATTCTGAGAGACTGATACAAATTATACCACATTGCAAACATCTAGCAGATGACCAATCATCAGTATCCCACAATCTTTACTTGCATGTACACTTTCAAAAGCCAACACTATGTTGAGTCAAGGGCAACCCACTGAGAACAGCACTTCTTTTCTTGTAATCTCTTCTTGTGTATATGTTTTGATCAAATCCAGAGCTCCCAGGCTGCGCATTATTAATTCGGAGTTCTTTTTAATTTGCTGATCTGGGGAAAGAACACAGGAGGACTTGCCACTTCGAAGTGCTCCTCACCTAGCAGCTCCCCAGGCTCCTGCAGGCCTCTAAGCACACTTCATACATGTTGATTTCAGAAGTCTGAGGGAGGCTGCAAGAAGGGACAATACAGAATGAGGCCAGCTCTTCGGTGTTGACTTTGATGGCCCCGGACAGTCAGCTAGTTATTTTTCCAGACATAAGCACAGACACAGGCCAGTGAACTAATAGTACCGATGTTATCTTAACAAAATAGGTCAAAGTGAACAAAGACAATTTTTTTTCATTCAATCCTTGGTACATGACGTCAAAATCAGGTCATGGTTTGGTGTTCCCAATGGGCAGATTAAAATGTCCTGGGAAGCTGACTGGAAATATCTTATTCTAGCCATGAAAGAGGCTCCTGTTCTAACTTCATGTAGTTATAGCTTAGCTGTTTGGAGAACAGCAAGGCCTGGAAGAACTTTCTGTCATACCTTGCCAAATTCTGAACTTCAAGTCTCTTCAAATGAAACATCTTCCTTCATTTATCTCTCCACTAAAACAAACAAATTAAAGAAATGGACAACTTAAGTTGGTTTGGTTTGTTTTTGCCTGGGTGACAAGTTTGTCACTTTGGAGTACATAACTAACTCTTACTGCCTCTTCTGTCCCTAATTAAATCAAAAGCTCCAACCTTGTGAAGACAGAGACAGTGATTTATTCTATTTCCCTCTAGAAGATGGGGCTATAAATTAAAGTTGTAATTAAATCCTGGAGTCAGGAGGTGCCCACTTCACTTCTCTTGTAGATAAACAGTCCAGACGTTGTTTTTCTGTTCAGTCACTAAATTGTTCCAGAGTGAAGGTCAGTGGTCACATTTTTAAATGACACCAGTGGCTCCTCTATTTCTAAATATGTGCCAGCTTCACTCGTCTATTGAAATGTCTTAGTGTCACCTTTACATACATACATCACAAACAATTATTTCCTATTTACTTTTCTACTTCATATTCCAGATTCAAATCCTAACTAACCCAAACCTATCTTATGATCATTAATCCTTTTAAAATATTTCTCCCCAACTTATATATGGTTCAGTCCTTTAAATGCTCTTATTTATAGTTTATATTTCCAAAATAGTCTTTAACCCTTGTCCAACTGTTTGCCCAGGAGCATGAAAAGAAATGTTTTCTCAGCAGCACAATGCAAAATATTAAACAAAAGGTGAAATTTAGAGAAAAGCAGGTACAGTGCCCCTCATTCAAAGAAAATACCATCTTTGACAAGAATAAAGCATAAGATGCATAAGATACATAAGACCTAGAATTGCATTGTGAATGCTGCACAAGCCTTCATGAAATTTGGTAATAATTTAAAGGAATTAAAAAGCCTATTTAAGAATATCTAGCCTCGGAGCCGGGTGGTAGTGGTGCACGCCTTTAATTCCAGTACTCGGGAGGCAGAGGTGGGTGGATTGCTGTGAGTTTGAGGCCAGCCTGGTCTACAAAGTGAGTCCACGACAGCCAAAGCTACACAGAGAAACCTTGTCTTGAAAAACCAAAAACAAACAAACAAACAAACAAACAAAAAACAACCCCCAAAAAGAGAATATCTAGCTTTGGACTTCTATTTTTTTTTTTAATTCTTACAAAAATCACATTTTCAAAACAGTCTCCACACTGCCAAATAGAGCTATCATGAGATATTTATGGAAAAGTCAAAATATTTATAGTTTACATTTAATGATTTAAGAGGAAATTTTCACATCCATTCATCATTATTAACTCAGAATTGCTGGGTGCTAAGGAAGTTTTGGTTTTCATAGGCTTTCAGGAAAACATGCTGCTTCACCGCCAAGCCATGCGAAGAACAATGTGAAAGCGTGGCTGTTCTGTTTGTACAGCAAAAGGCGTTTCCCTCCCGCTTGTGACCCTGAATCACAAACACAGATAATGAATACTGACAAGATTGTTCTCTCACACACATTCTTTTGTTGTTGTTGTTTTTTTTGTTTGTTTGTTTGTTTTGAGACAGGGTCTCTCTGTGTAGTCTTGGCTGTTCTAGACCTGCTTTGTAGACTAGGCTGGCCTTGAACTCACAGAAATCTGCCTGCCTCTGCCTCCCGAGTGCTGGGATTAAAGGCACCACCATGCCTGATACTCTCACACATATTCTTTCAGGAGCATGTTTCATTCTTAGGGTGCCCAGTAAAAAGGACTCAGGGAAAGGGACAGAGAGCAAATCTAAAAGAGAAGCAAGCTTGGAAGAAGGAATAGACAGCCATCTTTGATAAAGATTAGAAGTGTTGTTGAAGAGTAGAAGTTCTAAAGTTCTAGTCAGTCTAGAAGTTGGCTAGGACACTTCTTCCTGATGGCTGAGTAGGTCTGGAGTGAAAAGACTTTGAGAATGCTGGGAAAACACTTTAACCACGTACTTCTCTAAATATTAATGTCAAAGTCTTTACTATGAACTTAATATTTTAAGTTAATTTATTCTTTCACAGTTTCATACACATATATAATACATTTGGTTACACTTATCTCCCACCCCATGCCCCCACTCACCCGCCCCTTTTTTTTAGGTTTTTCGAGACAAGGTTTCATTGTTAAACAACTCTGTGTGTCTAGCTGTCCTAGACTTGCTTTGTACACTAGGCTGGCCTTGAACTCACAGAGATCCACCTGCCTCTGCCTGCACAGTGCTGGGATTAACCCTGCCCCCGCCCTCGATGCTTTCATAACCCCCTCCGTACCCCATGCCCACTTCCACAAACCCCCTCTCACCTTCCTCCTAGCAAGTCTTCATCTCATTTTCACGTCTTTTTGTGTCACTTCACCACTCACTGGGTTTAGCGAGGGCTGCCGCTGTGAACATGGGTGAGAAGCTATGCAGAGAATCTTCACCAAGTGGCTTCAGCATTAAAAACAATGCTGAGTAAATTAACCCAGAAGCAGAAAGACTCACGAGGTATATACTCACTTATAATTGGGCACTAGCCCAAAAGGAATGTCCCATGAACGTCTTCACTTACCAGGAGATTCGGATAGATGGAGGACATCACATTGGGACTCTTGGAAAGAGAAATATAGGAGATGGGGAAATAGAAGGTTCTAGAAGATCTTAGAAACCCACAAGAAGAACCTCGTAACAGGTGGATCAGGTCCCAGAGGGTTCTGTTCAAACTATTGCACTAACCAAGGACATTACAAGTAGTAAACATTGAACCCCTACTCAGATCTAGCCAATGGACAAGACATTCTCCACAGTTGAGTGAAGAGCAGGGACTAATTCTTACATGAACTCTGGTGCCCCATATTTGACTCTCTTAGTGCTCTCCTTAGTGGGGAGCCCTGGTGGCACTCAAACAAAGAATAAGCAGGCTACCAAGATGAGACTTTATAGCCTATGACCATAAAGTGGGGGAGGAGATCCCCCCCCCCTCAGTCATAGATGTAGGGGAGGGGAATAAGGTGAAAGTGGGAGGGAGGGAAGAATTGGAGGATACAAGTGATGGAATAACAATTGAGTTGTAATCTGAATAAATTAATTAAAAATATGTTGATTAAAAAACCAAACAAAACAAAAAACAATGACTTCCTCTCCCTAGTGCCTGCCAAAAGCTCAGGATTGTTCAATGAGCCCTCTCCTACATCCATCACTGACTATTTAAGATCCCAGTCTTGTGTAGATCTGTTGCAAAAATTCTTGATTCCTGGCAAACATAACAGTGTCTATCCCTTCCTCCTCCTAAAGCCCCAAAGACAAACAAAGGCATTGAGTTCACGAAACATCACTGGAGGAACCAATGAGTTTATTGGCCTCACTGATGGGGCTCAGTTCCTATGATACTGTCAATGGTTTGTTGTTATTTTGTTTCGAGACAGGGTTTCTCTGTGAAGTAACCTTGGTTGTCTTGGACTCACTTTGTAGACCAGGTTAGCCTTGAACTCACAGAGATCTAGCTGCCTCTCTTTCCAGAACGCTGGGATTAAAGGTGTGTGCCACCAATCCAGACCCCAAAAAGATTTTACCCAGCTGGGATAACGGCTTTTCCTTAGCCTCATAGGTGAGGTACCACCCTCTCCTCTGGTTTTTGTGAATTTATATACTTTAGCCTTTCCCCAAGACCAAGTGCAATTTGGAAAGAGTTAAATACATCAGTTGGTATGGAAATTCCTCAAGCCCCGCTACAGTCAACAAGCCCAGCTGCGATAATTTTTGCAAGAGGGCACAGCTGAAGTTGGCAGGTGTTTACCTTGGATTGCCACGCAGAACATTATCCTACATAAACTACTCCCTCTGCTGTGACTTAGTGTGTGCCTTGGACACATGATGCTCCTAAAACAGCATTTTACAGCCCTTCTCCCCAAGGTCATGCTCTTACATTCTTTCTGTCCATATTTTCTGTGAGATTCCTTGAGTCCAAGATTAGTATACTTAAAAAAAACATTATTATGATTGTGTGTATATGTGTTTTGTATATGTATGTGCGTAAGCATGCCACAGCACACATGTGAAGGCCTTTCTGAGGAGTTTCTTTTCTCCTAGTATGTTTATGTGGATTCTTGGGGTAAAACTCAGGTCAAATCACATAATCAGGCTCACATTAAAGTGTTTTTATGCTCTGAGCCATCTTACTGGATAGCCCATCTGCTTAGTATCCTTAATAGAAGAATTAATGCAAAGTGAATATTTACGCCTTTAAAAAATGTATTTACCCTTGGGTGTGGTAGTGTATGCCTTTAACCCCTTGGGAGGCAGAGGCAGGCATATCACTGTGAGTTCGAGGCCAGCCTGGTCTACAAAGGGAGTCCAAGACAGCCAAGGGTACACAGAGAAACCCTATCTTGAAAAACAAATGTGTTACCCACTTGGGCTCTGTGGGGCATGCCTGTAATCCCAGCACTTAGGAGACAGAGGCAGGAGGATCTCTATGAGTTTGAGGCCAGTCTGGTCTACAAAAGTCCAGGACAGTCGAAGGCTACACATAGAAACCCTGTCTTGAGAAACAAAACAAAAAAGTAAAAAAAAAAAAAAAAATCCTAGATTTTTTTGCTGCTGTTGTTATTGAGCCAGCATTGTCATTGCTCTATGAAAAATGTTTCCGTATTTCTGAGACAGAATTGGAGTTCAGAAATTCGACATTCCTGCTCTATTTATTACAAAATACCACGGTTCAACACTTCCGTGTCGTGAGGCAGTTGCTGGAGTTAGACCCCTGTTGTTGACAGTGCTGCTATTTGTCAGTCAGTAATCCTCTTGGCACAGAGCACGTTCCCCCTTATCCTTTATGCACACAAAGCCTTGTTTGAATCTTTATCTTTTAATGAGGAGTGATGAAATGGCGAGAGATAAGAGTGTAAACACAACCCAAACTGTTTACTGAGCCATTTACGTTTCTGTTGTGGGAAAGGAAGAGACCTAAAGCGGTGGCATTACTTGTTTCAGTGCTTTTTTATTTCCTTTTTGGTAATAGTATAATAAAATTATTATATAAAAATAAGATTATAGTATAAGAAAATAATTTTTTCCTTGCTTCCTGCTTCCAAACCCTCCCGTATGCCCTTCTCTTTCACATTCATGCCCCCCACTTTTGTTAAATATTGTTATATGTATATACCTATATATTCTTAAGTATAACCAGTTTGGTCTGTATACTGTCACTTGTGTGTATGTTTTCAGTGCTGACCATTTGCTATTGGATAACCATTAGTTTGCTATTTGAGGAGACAGAGTGTTTTTTTGTTGTTGTTTTGTTTTCGTTTTGTTTGTTTGTTTGTTTTTAATCACTCAGCATTCTTTTGTTGACTGTCATCCCCCATGTAGGGTTGAGGCCTCCTGGGCTTTCCCCTGTCCACTCTGGCATTTCTTATGTCCTTGCTCAGCTCACATTTAAGCAATCCTGTTGACTTTACGGATGCACTTTCTGCGTTGCTAGGACACAGTCTCGCAGCTAACTCTCTGATGCGCTGGCTCTTACAATCATTCCACACCCACCGTCTTCCACAGTGTTCCCTGGGCCTTAGGGGCTTAAGTTGTCCGCTAGGTGAATGGGTTGGGAGTAGGTTCCCCGTGTCTGCATTTTGATTTGTTGTGGCTTTCTGTAACAGTCTCTATTGTTGCACTGAGGAGTTTCTTTGATGAGGGATGAACACTGTCTTCTATGTATAAGGACAAATATTTAGCTGGGCATGTTGATGTACATCTTTAATCCCAACACTGGGGAGGCAGAGGTAGGGAGATCTCTGTGAGTTAGACTCCAGCCTGGTCTACAAAGCGAGTTAAGGACAGCCAGGGCTGTTACACACAGAAACCCTGTCTCAAAAAGAAAAAAAAAAAATTAGAATGTAGTTTAAAATTATGCTGGCTTAGTAAAGTAGTGCTTACAGGGTTTCTTCCAAGATCCGTGATTTTGCTAGCCTGGGTAATCTGGTAGATTTCAAGCACCAGGCTTTGTTTCTTTCTTGTTGAAGAAGTCCTAGGTCCAATTAACGAGCTGTTGGACACTGCTAAGGTAGTGACCAACTACTCTTCCACTTTTATCTTACCACAGTGGTGCTTGTGGCTCATAGCCATCATAGCTGGGTAGGACTGTTGCTTGTTTCCCTCCTTTGGAATCTTTTGAGGTGCCTTCTGGTATCATAAAACCTAGTGCTTAGAGAGGAGGAATTCATGTCAGTTCTGGTTCAGGAGCCTCTGGGCCCTGTGTGTAAATTCTATACTGTCTTCAGTAATAGGGACTTAACTACCACCTCTGAGGACTGATCAAGGGCCATGCCAATAACTTGTAATATTGGAGTTTCCTGGACAACCTTGACCAACAATTCAAAGGAGGGATTCTCATACCCGGTGTTGGGGTTTTGTTTTGTTTTGTTTTTACGCTTTGGCTCTTGGAAGGAGCATTGGCAGGCCAAATGAGTAAATTTCTTTTAAACTATATATGTATGCTTATACATATATAAATGTAATGCAACTTTTAAAATTTTATTTATTTTTTGAACATGAGTGCTTTATCTGCAGAAGAGGGCCTCAGATCACATTATAGATGGTTGTGAGCCACCATGTGGTTGCTGGGAATTGAACTCAGGACCTCTGGAAGAGCAGTCAGTGCTCTTAACCCCTGAGCCATCTCTCCAGCCCCAGTTTTTTTGTTATATAGTTTTAAATAACATACTATTTTTAGGTAGAGAATTAATAATATGATCACTTATAACATTATTTCTTCTTCTGTATTGTTTCACTCCCCTATTCCTGATCAGAGGCATCACATGTAGCCTGCTATCCCTAACTTATTTCATATCTCTCTGTCTCTCTCTATTCCCCCCCCCCCCCCCCCCCCCCCCCCGTGTTTCTCTGTATAGCCTTGTCTGTCCTGGACTTATTTAAAGACCAGGCTGGCCTGGGACTCACAGAGATCTGCCTACCTCTGCCTCCCTAAGTGCTGGGATTACAACTGTGCTCTACCGCGCCTGGCTACTTATCTCACTTTTGAAAGAGTTCCAGTTCTTCAGGTAGACTGCCTATTGATCAGCCCTTTTTCTTGTACCTCTTTCTTTTGTCAACCTCTTAAGCATCTATTGTTAGTAATAGTTATGAGACCCAGACATGAAACAAACCCATCTGTTTAAAGACTTGCTTCTCTTCATAGAAAATGAATTATGTATAAAATCTAAAAAATATTGTAGATTTTGTTGATGTTTTTAAATTTTGAATTAAAAACTCTAGTACATTCAGCATACTAATATAAAAGTTCATATTTTAATTATTTTCTTCAAATATAATTGCTACTGGCACTTTAAGAATATTTTCAAGATGGGTGTGGTGGTTCATGCCTTTAATCTCATCACTTGGGAGGCAGAGGCAGGTGGATCTCTGTGAGTTCAAGGCCAGCCTGGTCTACTAAGTGAGTCCAGGACAGGAAGGGATACACACAGAGAAACCCTGTGTCAGAAACAAAAACAAAGAATATTTTCAACTTTTTCTATGTATTTGTCAACATAATATTTATTTATTTGGAATTTGGGCTGCTCTGTGTGAGTGTTTATAGAAAAGTTTATGCTGAGAGAATAGCATTCTAAAATTTGCATTTTAATTTTTATGTTGGAGGTAGTTACTGAAGAGTATTTTCTTTTTAAATTTCCATGTTATTCCCAGGTATAGGTATGACAACTTATTTTTAAAATCTATTTCTCCTCATATGTCTTTAGTGTTTCTATCTTTTGCTTTTATAACAAAATTCATATTATTTTATTCATATTTATATTAAGTGATTTCTGTATACAAACATTCTTATTGGCTCTTTTATAAAGCAACAGTAATTAAAACAGCATGGTACTGGCACAGCAATAGGCTGGTTAGTCAGTGGAATCGAATCAAAGACCCAGATATGAATCCACACACATATGGTAACTTGATTTTTGACAAAGAAGCCAAATCTATTCAATGGAAAAAGGATACCATCTTCAACAAATGGTGCTGGTCTAACTGGTTGTCTACATGTAGAAAAATGCAATTGGACCCATATTTGTTACCATGCACAAAACTCAAGTCCAAGTCGATCAAAGACCTCAACATAAAACCAGAGACACTAAACTGGTTAGAAGAAAAAGTGGGGAAGAGACTGGAACACACTGGCACAGGAGACAACTTCCTGAACAGAACACCAACAGCTTAGGCCTTAAGGTCAACAATTAATAAATGGGACCTCAAGAGGCTGAGAAGCTTCTGTAAGGCAGGAGACACTGTCAGTAGAACAAAGTGACAGCCTACAGACTGGGATAAGATCTTCACCAACCCTGCATCTGACAAAGGTCTAATATCCAAAATATATAAAGAACTCAAGAAATTAAACACCACCAAACCAAATAATCCATTTGAGAAATGGGGCTCAGAACTAAACACAATTCTCAACAGAGGAATATCGAATGGCTGAGAAACACTTAAAGAAATGTTCAACCTCCTTAGTCATCAGGGAAATGCAAATCAAAACAACTCTGAGATTCCATCTTACACCCATCAAAATGACTAAGATCAAAAATTCAAGTGACACCACATGCTGTCGAAGATGTAGAAAGAGAGGAACACTCCTTCATTGCTGGTGGGAATGCAAATTAGCACAACCACTTTGGAAATCTATCTGGCACTACCTCAGGAAACCTGCTTTTTAAATTTGCAAAAATGACTATAGTTGCAACTTAACACTGTAGTTGGTTATATTATTTTTGTTATTAATCACCTTTTTAAATCATTTGTGTAACCAAAGTTACTTTTCTTTTCTCTTTGTCTTCTATAGTGTGTGCTTAGCAAATTTCCTTCTTCTCTAGCTTTTTACTTTGCCAAGTACATGAAGTACACGTGTTTTCCCTATCAGTTCCCAGGTGGCTGATGGGACTTCACATCTGCAGTTCTCTATCTCCATAGACATTCTAAATGTTCTCCGCTGTAATTGAGAACCTTTGTTATTCTTAATTTGAAAGTGGTGTCACACTGGACATGGTAGCACATGCCTTTAATTCTAGCACTCCAAAGGCAGAGGCAGGTGGATATCTTTAAGTTTGAGGCCATCCTGTTCTGCAAAAATGAGTTCAGGACAGCCAGGGCTCTGTTAAACAGAGAAACCCTGCCACAACAACAAAAATAACTAAATAACAAAATAAATAAATAAATAAACAAATTTTTAAAAATATAAAGTAAAATAAAATAAAGGTGGTATCACAGGTTTTTGACACCTCTTTTTAGTATGGTGTACCCATAGTTTAGTTTGGCCTCAAGCATGAACTGCATAATTTGTGTAGATCATACAAAGGAGCTGTACCTCGCTGTATAGACAGGCATGCGCCAAATCTGCTGCTTGTTATCTCAAAGGCTTATGTATCTATGTATTTTTTAAGATTCAGTCTATGAGTTTTAAATATACATTTATAGGAAGAAAATTATTGCTCTTGTTTAATAAGATGGCATATCTTAGGGGAAATGAATGTTTTTATTTATATAAGCTTACATTTCTACAGTTCTGTCGAAGGAACGTGCTTCACAAGTCCTGGTGAGGAAGCGCCGTGCAAATACCTTGATTGAAGAAACTAAAAAGGGCAACCTTGAGAGAGAATGCATTGAAGAACTCTGCAATAGAGAGGAAGCCAGAGAGGTCTTTGAAAATAATCCTGAAACGGTAAGAATTTATGAAAACTGTCAAGTCTGCCGAGCTAGAGATATAGGTACAGACTGGTCATTGCTAGCCTTAGTTTCCTTGGCTCCATTTGAAAGCTAAAGATTTTGTAGCTCATTTTCTAGGAGTTGCCACTGTCATTTCAGGATGACTGCCAATGATAGGTGCTCTGACCTAACTAGATTTCCCTTTAATAATATTATGGATGATTGGTATTGATTTTGTGACTTTTTAAAATAAAAATATATTTTATTCTAATCAAAATTTGGTAGCATTGAGGGTTCAAGAAGAGATATTTGTGAAGTGTAAGTGACCATGTGTGGTTGTATCATCACTGAGATTTTCATTTATTTTGTTTTGGTTGATTAATTTTACTTGAGATAGTCTCTTACTTGTAGTCCAAGCTACCCTGGAACTCACTCTCCTCCTGCCTCTGCTTCAGCCTTCCAAGTACTAGGATTATAGCTGGTGTACGCCACCATGCACACACAACTTTTCCATTTGGCTTTAGAAGGTTCTAGAAATGGGGCCATCTAAATGAAGCTACTCATTGCAGTGCTATGTATCCTGTATATGGAGTGTTCGTTGAAAACTTCCCCTAGGCTGTTGATAATCAGCAGCAATCTTCAGAGTATAAAAATGTACAAGTTACCCCCCCCCCCCAAATATAACCATAGTTCATTAGCACACAGCAACACGGGACTTCCTTCCTGTTCTGTGCCTTAGGAGAGTGCGCTCTGTAGCCATGCCTGTAGCGAGCAGGAGTATAGCATTAACATCTCCCAAAAAGTGGTATGAGCTTGACCCAGAGAAGAGTCTAAGTCTCATACTGTTCAGGGTTTCCGTCAGATATTTTTCCTGACATGAATTATACAATCTGGAGTAAAAGAGGACGACAACATGTCTAAGGCTCCTTCTATGCCTGGGCTACCGCTCCCAGCACCGTGACAATAGCTGAGTGATAACGAGCAAGAACACTATGCTCAGAGAGAACCTGTCCCAAACTGTAGCTATTTATTGTCTTCTCCGTGGCTGTTCCTGTAGCCCTTTTTAATCCCTACATATTCTGAAAGATTCAAAGAAGAAACTTTCCACAAATACCCAGCATTGAATTTCTAATCTATTTACCATTGGGACCAAAATCTGATAAACACCACGAGCCAAAGCATCTTGAGGATTAAAGGGTTTATTTGGCTCCCATATCCTGAATTACAGCCCACTGATGGAAGCTGAAGCGAGAACACCACCAGGGCGGAACCTGGAGGCAGGGGCTGATGCAGAGGCACGGAGAAGTGACTGCTCCTCATGGCGTGCTCAGCTTTCTTTCTTTATTCTTTTAAAATCTTATTTATTTAATCACTTTACAGCCTAGTCCCAGGCCCCTCCCTCCTTTCCTCTAAGTCCTGCCCTCAAGCCGCCCCTCCCCCATTCCTCCTCCCCTACGTCTCAGAGGAGGAGAGGCCCCTAAGGGATACCAACCCACCCTGGCACCTCAAGTCACAGGAGGCCTAAGTGCATCTTCTCCCACTGAGGCCAGACCAGGCAGCCCAGCTAGGGGAAAGAGATCCAAAGGCAGGCAACGGAGTCGGAGACAGCTCCTACTCCTGTTGTTTCGGGAGCCACATGATGACCGTGCAGCGCATCTGCTATGTATGTGTAGGTGGTCTAGGGCCAGCCCACGCAAGCCCTTTGGTTGGTGATTCAGTCTCTTTTAGTTGCCATGGACCCAGGTTAGTTTACTCTCCACATCCTCTTGTGGTGTCCTTGACCCCTCTGGCTTCCTCAATCCTTCTTCTATGCACTCTTCCACAAAACTCATGGAGGTCGGCCTATTATTTTTTGGCTATAGGTCTCTGCGTCTGTTTGCATCATTAGCTTGCTTTCATATAGGTCCCAGGGCCACCATCCCAAGGGTACCATCACCTACAATGGGCTGGACCTTCCCCCACCAATCACTAATTAAGAAAATACCCTATAGTTCTGCATATATCCTTATCTTTTTGGTTTTTTGAGACAGGGTCTCTTTGCATTAGCTTTGGTTGTCCTGGACTCGCTTTGCAGATCAGGTTGGCCTCCAACTCACAGCAATCCACCTGCCTCTGCCTCCAGTGCTGGGATTAAAGGTATGTATCACCACGCCCGACCCATATATCCCTATCTTATAGAAGCATTCTCTCAACTGAAGCATCCACCTCTCAGATGATTCTGGTTTGTGTCAAGCTGACATGAATTTAGCCAGCAAGACAATAATAATACAAGCTGGGCATGGTGGCTCACGCCTTTAATCCCAGCACTCGGGAGGCAGAGGCAGGCGGATCGCTGTGAGTTCGAGGCCAGCCTGGTCTACAAAGTGAATCCAGGACAGCCAAGGCTACACAGAGAAACCCTGTCTCAAAAAACCAAAGGAAAAAAAAAAAAAAAAAGACAATAATAATACAAAATGTTCTAACTTACATAATGTAGTAGACTTTCTTATTGTATAGCATTATGCATATACATTCCACGCTTTACATTTTCATATTAGAAGGGAATGTGTATGTATTCTTCCAGAGAATATAGTACATATTAGATATGTATATACTTTCCCACTATAAAAACAAAAAAAAGTAGAAAGAACAATATAATGAGCCTCAACACACCACCTCCTTCCAATAATGATCAAGTTGTCCATTTTATTCTGCCTGTCCACTACGTATACACAATGGTTTTGGTAGAATGCTTTGAGCATGCATGTCACATGATTATGTCATCCATAAATACTTGAGTGTATATTTCTGCTTTGTACATATGTTTGAGATCAGCCTTTAAACAGTAACAGGAGAAGGAGATAGAACAAAGGAGAGAAGAGGGAAGAAGATGGAGGAGGAAAAGTTACCCAGGTTTCTTCATCCTCACCAATATTGGCTTTGTTGACAAATTTCGCCTACTCCCTGTCCATATTCCTCATATTTTAATCCATAGTTCCACTGGCTATCCTCTGGTTTGCATCTTCATTGGCTCTAATATATTCTTGTCATCAGCATATTACCAGTTCTTGAACCCCATTTGTTGCTCCTCATTGTTTTGGCTCTGCTTCTACCGCGAACAACACCACCATCTGGATGATTCAGTGTCAGACGCCTTTCTCATAAGCCAGCAGAAGCTTGCTGTGCAGGCTTACATGTGATAGGACGTATAGTTGGAAAAAGCTGTGTTCCACGGACTGAGCTGGAACTTTGGATATTTTTCTGTGCAGAACTTTTGGTTCTGCGCAAAATATTCTTGTGTTATTTATGCTACGTATTAGATATGAGTTTCCTATCAGGAATGTATGCCACTTTCCCCGTCATAAAATACATTCCTTTGTCCACATTGTGATCGCTATTCTTGGTACCCACCAATTTATAAGGAAGGTGTTACATGCACATTAGATGTGACTAAGGTAAGTGTTCAATTTAGTTTTGTTCAAATTATTTCATTGCTTACCACAATGTAGATAATCATCTACATAAAATGATTAAATGAAGGCCAGGGATGGTGTACACACACCTTTAATCCCAGTACTTGGGATAGAGAGGCAAATGGATGTCTGTGAATTTGAGGTGGACCTGACTTACATAATGTGTTCCAGGATAGCCAGGGCTATGTAGAGAGAGACCCCATCAACAAGAAAGTGTATTAAATGGATGTTTAATCACCATGGAAAAATTAAAGGGTTATAAAAGAGCACATATATTGTTATCTTTATCATCTTAAGTACAACCTTTTCAAATTAGATGCCTTAAAATGTTACTTAATTGTACAGTAGTGTTTTAAGCCTCGGTATATATACTTGTCAAGTATTGGCTATTTATTCTTTAAGTGTTTTCATATAGAAAAATTAGAATGTGAAAACACACAACATAGCTGGGTGTGGTGGCACACACCTTTAATCCAAGCACTTGGGAGGCAGGTGGATCGCTGTGAGTTCAAGGCCAGCCTGGTCTACAAAGTGAGTCCAAGACAGCCAAGGCTACACAGTGAAACCTTGTCTTGAAAAACAACAAACAAACAAAACACACACACACACACACACACACACACACACACACACACACACACACCATAATTCATTTCTATGT
This sequence comes from Acomys minous, assembly GCF_964271855.1. Taxonomy (NCBI): domain Eukaryota; kingdom Metazoa; phylum Chordata; class Mammalia; order Rodentia; family Muridae; genus Acomys; species Acomys minous. The sequence goes on along the minus strand of NC_140492.1, from coordinate 32,660,685 downwards.
AAATATAAAAACAAACTAGAAAATTAATCTTAAGCTCTGTGTTGAAATTTAGGTTGGCTAATATATCTACTTTTTTTTTCTAGGATTATTTTTATCCAAAATATCTCGGTAAGTTCAAAGTATCTGTAGTATAAAATCTTGGAAATTGAAAGGAACTTGGATATGTTCGAACGTCCATATACCCAGCCAATGCTATCTTATCATCCTTGAGAAGGTGCAAGAGCTATGATGCTCTTCTATCTCAAGTCATGTAGACTTGAGAACTGAAATGGCTCTTTACTATGTTTTACTTTAATGTTTATTTTCCCATGTCTTTCTTCTAAAGCATCTTTAGGCTGATGCCGTTTCTCTTCAGACACCCAAATGCCCTATATATTAATATGATTTTTGAACTGTCTTTCATTAAATGATAGCTATCTAATCTCATCAAATAGCATGCTGTACACAATTGTCACTCAGCTATTTGTAGAAGTATCCCTTTTTTTTTTTTTTGGATTCTGGGCTGTCAATGTGGTACTATTTGTTTGTACACTCATATAGTTTACATGACTTCAGTTAAATATTACATCAAAGTAACAAATCTTGTTTTCTTAAAGCACTTGTAGAAATGCTTCACATTAATATTATTTGGGAATGTCATTTCTGTTTCTAAATGGTCACACTAGTGTCTAGTTTTTTCATGTGATTGTCATGTGATTCTCCATGTTTACAGCAGGGTAGTGCACTCTGCCCCACTTTTCTTTCAGAATACCTCTTATCTATGCTTGTTTTTACCCCATTACATCTAGCCAACTAGAAACAAAAAGAAAATCATTGGAAAAAATATAGAAAGGAAGTCTGATATTATTATTAATATGGTCTTATAAATGATTAAGCCATTAAACTCACTTCTCTTGGAATTTGAGTATAGGTAGTTTATATGTTTATTTATTTACATATTTATTTATTTATATATATTGTTCTGTGTACCCTTGGTGCAGTTTCAGGGACATTTTGGGAAGAATACTCTGCCCTTTAGGGAACCTTATATTGAAATGATGCTATAGATTTGTATTTACCTTTTAGGACAATTAGTACATTAAAAGTCCAAGACCACTGGGTACAAGCTCTTCTTTTAGAAACAGGTCGTCAATTGCTCTTTACAGCCTTTAGTGAACATGATGGCCGCTATCCTTTATACATGGCACCTGATGAGCTTGGGTGACTTGATTATACTGTGCAACCCTCTAGTTCATCCTGTTACCAACTGTAAGACATCAATCAGTTCTGCAGCGCACAGCAAGATGTTGGCCTCCCAACATCTATGATCCTAATTGTCACCTCTAAGAATGGGCTTTCAGTAAGCTTGCAAAGCACTTAATAAAATGGATGTCTGTTTTTGTCCTCTTCGTTTTTCTCTCCCGATGAGCAATTTCTATTTGCTTCTTTCTCTCCCTCTCTTCCTTTCAAGTTACAGCCAGGCTGGACCCCTGTTAACTTCCCTAATCAGATGAGATGAGATGCCCTCAGGGTGGTAAGGCCAAGTCCTTCCTTCCCTTCTCTTGCTACTAACAGTAGTGTTGAACATTCTCTTTCCCGAGCGCACCACGAACAGTAATGGAGAGGTGGTATTATTTGGGGTCCATAGATATGAATGGCAACAAGGTTTTGTGAAACCTTTTGCTTTTACATTTTAAAGGGTAGAGAATGAATACAAGCATTCATTCATAAAAAGACCTATTTTTGTATACATAAGGAGTCACCACTTTCTAAAAACAAAAGTCAAGGATTTACGTTACTGAAGTAATTGAGAAAGGATAAGTTATCAAGACTATTCCCGCCTCCCACATTTAAGTGGGAATTTGAATGTGTTATAATGAAAAGAGATACCACTTAGCAAATAAATTATATATGTATATTAATCTTTCTTCTTAGGGCCATGTAATAAAGTCATATTTTTTTTTCAGGAGCAACAGTTTAAAAGATAGATTCTTTGACCACAGTACATTTAGATAAAGATAAATAATGTTTTAAGATAGAACTCTGTTTTGGAAGAGGTTACTTAAATAACATGTTTTCTCCTTTTATCTCTTCTATTCTTTTTCTCTCTTTTTTTTTCTGGATCCATCCAACTTTTCTCTTTTCTTCTTTCTAACTTCCTTGGCAGCGTGGTAGAAGACTATATTACAAAACAAAACTTATAACCTGAGATGTGGGCTCCAGTTTTAAACAACACTTAGCTGGCCATGGAACTCTTTGGATCCTGTTTTCAATTTTTGCTTTTGTTGTTGGTGGTGTTATTTTAATTATGTGAAGAGGTTTCTATTTTTATATGTATAATGTCACTAGATTTTTCTAACTTTAGAGCACTTAGACTGTTAAGGAGATAGGTAATAGATTTATTGTGAATCTTTCTTTTAATGGAAGGTGTCGTTATTTAAGCCATCAGGAGGCACAAACAATTCTTTTGATTGAAATTTTATATTTGATCTTGAATGTATAAGTGGCCAGTTCCACTGTTGAAGGACAGGAAAAAAATCCTCTACCAAAGTTACATATTTTGCCCTTGGATGTGCATAGGCGCAATGGTTCTAGTTAGAAAAATACAGTGTATACTTCCGTTCACAATAAACATAATAGTAGTTTAATCATCCAAACTTATGCTAGGATATCCTTATAAGGAGAGAATTTTATTCAGAAAATTAGACCACAGATGGCAATACTTTTTGGACAGTGTCTAGACCTAAAATTTCAGGATCGAATAAAGCATTTCATCCAGTTCCTCATGCTATCTGCTGCCCTTAGACCATACAATTCAGAGTAGAAATACTCTGCGTTCCCTGGGTTCCCTGGCATTTATCACAGAGATGGAAATGATCAGTTTGCTTCAAGAAATAAAAAGAGGGGGCTGGAGAGATGGCTCAGAGGTTAAGATGACTGGCTGTTCTTCCAGAGGTCCTGAGTTCTATTCCCAGTAACCACATGGTGGCTCAAAACCATCTATAATGAGATCTGGTGCCCTCTTCTGTACACGTGCAGGCAAAATACTGTAGAAATAATAAATAAATATTCTTTAAAAAGAAAAGAAAAAGAAATAAAAACAGATAATGCTTTCAAAGAACTTATTAACATGTGGTTCTATTATAGAAACATATTTATATTTAAACTTAAACTCAAGTTTATAAACTTTTTATGCTTGAGATGGTACTCAGTCAAGTACATGCTAGGTGGTACTCTCCCATTGAGTAATACCCTCAGGACATCATTATAACTTAAATTATTTTGGGGGGACATTCTTTTTTCGTGAGCAAATAGGATAAATAAGTTTACCATCTTTATAGGCATTTGAAAATATCATCTGGAAGATTAGATGACTTTATTCATAGAGAATAAATTTTCTGGAGAATAGTAAACTTTGAGCCTAAATGTAAATATTAGAAATCATTGTTTTAGGGCTAAAGATATAGCTCTTTGGTAGTGTGCTTCCCAAACACACATAAGACCTTAGGTCTAATTCCTAAACACATACACACACACATACACACACACACACACACACCCCAAAACCAAAATAAAGCATTTAGTTTGTAGGTCTTTAAAGGCTGTGCTTGTTTGTTTGTTTTTTTCTTGTTTCTTGTTTTTGTTTTTCTTGTTGTTTTTTGTTTTTTAAGACAAAGTTTCTCTGTGTAGCCTTGCTTGCCCTCGACTAACTTTGAAGACCAAGCTGGCCCCAAACGCACAGCAATCCTCCCGCCTATGCCCTTCATGAGTGCTGAAGTTAAAGTCGAGCACCACCATGCCCAGCTCTAACCCAAACATCTCACATTATCTTTTCAAATCATCTCTATAGAAGGGTTAGGAATCCCAGCGCTAACGATAGTAACAATTTAAAACAAGAAGAAATAGACTGAAGTCTGATGTCATCTGTCGAGAGACAGGGATGTAGTGACCATGTGCTGAGGGAGCAGTGAGAAGACAAACCATGAGGCTTGAAAAAGGCCTAAGTGTTCAAATGAGAACAAAACAAAACAAAAACAAAAACCACAACACAATAGTGTTGGGTTGGGACTGGGGGGTGGGGGGAGCTGAGAAGACCTACTTCAGATACAGGTTTAAAATGAAAGCTTCATTTTCTGAGCTCAGGGAGGCGGCCAATTTGGGATGTGAACTGCATCCTTGAGGGGAAGTTGTATTGCATATTTAAAGGTAAAAACAGCAATGTAATTAACTCACACAGGAGGGCAGATTGTGGAACATGGTGGTCAGCTCTGACTCAAGTTATTTTCCTAACAAGCAGTGCTAGCTAACCTTGAGACTGTGCCTGGCAGCTGGGGGCAGCTGGGCTTATGGTTGGGGAATTTTTGCTGATTAATAAGGCAATAGGGCATGCTGATCACAAACAGTTTATGCTCAACCTGACCTTGTATAGAGATTCTTTTACATCAGCAACGAGCTGAGATGATTTGGCTGGTGGGCCTGAAATAATAATATCTATAGTTATGCTGCCCCAAAGGAGCAGGCCTCAACAATAGATAAGCCCCAAGTAACAAGAATAGAAATATGGCTGGGCGTAGTGGTGCATGCCTTTAATCCCAGCACTCGGGAGGCAGAGGCAGGTAGATCACTGTGAATTCGAGGCCAGCCTGGTCTACAAAGCGAGTCTAGGACAGTCAAGGTTAACACAGAGAAACCCTGTCTCAAACCCCACCCCCACCTGTGGGTTGCAACCCCTTTAAGGACCCTTTCACAGTAGCAAATTTACAGTTAGGAAGTGGCAACAAAAATAACTTTATGAAGCCAGGTGTGGTGCCCCGGGCCTTTAATCCCAACATTCCGGAGGCAGAGGCAGGTGGATGGCTGTGAGCTTGAGGCCAGCATGGTCTGCAAAGTGAGTCCAGGACAGCTAAGGGTACACGGAGAAACCTTGTCCTGAAAAACCAAAACCAAAGAAACAAAAAACAATTTTATGGCTGTGTGTGTGTGGGGGGGGGGTGGTGGTGGTGGGGGGGGGTGTCACCACAACACAAGGGACTGTATTAAAGAGTCACAGTGTGAGGAAGGTTGAGAACCCCTGCTTTAACACTTGGGGAGTGAAGACTCTGCCATAAGTCAAAATGAAACAGCTGCTAAGAAATCCCAATGGCCTTTCAGGAAAAGAAGTCCCATCCTGTGAAGGAAAGGAAGGTCAAATGGCTCTACTACAGAATGGTGTGCTTCATGTCAGAATTCATTATCCAGTCAGGCTGAAAGATGAACGGACGTTACTGTGAATGAAACCGAGAGCTGGAACTGGGCACTCCAGGTCATGCCACAGGCTTTATTCACGCAGCACTTGTCGAAAGGCTAAGCAATTGGAATTGCGCCTGGATGACTGTGAAGGAAGCTACTTCAGAGATCTGGACACATGTTGGCACAGGGTTAGTCCTCAGACAGAAAGGAGAAGCCAACCATTTCAACAGTCTAAGCACTCTAGCAGGCAAAACAGTCAGTGAACCAACACATGTTAAGAAGGTAAAACTTAACTAGGCATGGTGGCGCATGCTTTTAAACTCAGCACTTCAGAGGCAGAGGCAGGCAGATGTCTGTGAGTTCGAGGCCGGCCAGGTCTACAAGTCAAGGCTACCCAGAGAAACCCTGTCTTGAAAAACTAAAAAGAAGAGGAGGAGGGGGAGGAAGAGGAGGAAAATTTCTCTCAGAAAAAGATATTTTTCTGAAAGACACAAAGTACACAAAGGAGGCCATACACACTGAATGGCAGGACTGAAGCTAGAAACCACATAGCTGCGGGGAGAAGTGCAAACAGGAAGAGGATGCAAAGATAGGACTCTCTGTTGCCCAAGGGACCTGAATTTTTGATGCTGGAATTTTTGGAGTTGAAAGTTCTGTTAAATCATAATCTGGTCTTTCTGGTGTGTGTTCTGAAAGGCTTTTTCAAAGACTCCAAGTGCTTGCTCCAAAGGATGACATGTGCCTGGCACATTGGGGAACTCACACTAGGAGTGAACCTACTCCTGTTTTGGTAAAGAGACAAAATATGAAACTGCCCTTTAAATTAACATTAGCTTTAGTTTTCTGCAGCCCTCAGACCTAATCAGAGAGGGTTCTTTGTCAGTGGATGGTGACAAATGCAGAAACTCAACCTCTCAAAGTGTAGAACGTAAGTGTCAGTGGAGTACTCAGCCGGAAATGAGATCCTTTTTTTTTTTTTTTTCTTTTTCAGTCACATCCCCTCTCTGAGGCTCAGGGTCCATGCCAAAAGAGGGGTGTGTGTGTGGGAAGAGTGTGAAATTCAGAGATAGGGGAGTGCTGGAATGAAACAATGTCTCCTGTGCATGACAGAACCAATGCACTCACATATTCACAGCAGCTAGGGATGCTTGGACAACATCAAGCCAGCCAACGTTCTAACATGGACTAGGAAGCGGGTTGTGAGCTCCTTCCCGTACCTAGGCAGCTATGGACAGCTGATGGAGAGAGAGACGGAGAGAGAGAGGGAGAGAGACACAGAGAGAGAGACAGACAGACAGAGAGACAGACAGAGAGATAGACAGAGACAGAGAGAGAAAATAATGAGAAGTTTCAGCAAAATGGCTGTCTGAACAAGACTTGAAGAAATACATCAATAGACACACTACCATAGAAGAATGCAGTCTCACAGGGCCCCACCCACCGAGAAAGAGGAGGGAATCCTTACTTGGGTATCCAATACCAAATGGTCAGCCCTGAAATCATGTACATCTAAGTAACATGATATAGACTGATTAGGTTATATTTATGTATTTCAGCTATAATTTTGAGAGGGAGCAAGCGGGAAAGCTGGAGGTGCAAAGGAGAGATTGGAGGGAGAAAAGAGAAAGGGGGAAATCATGTGATTACATTTTTATTTAAATTTAAAAAAAACTTAATTTAAAAAAGAGGACATGATCTTGGTGAGGTAAAGAGATGGGGTACATCTGGGGTTGGGGTGAATTTGAGGCAAATATATCCGAAATAAATTGTATAAAATTCTCAGAAAACTGACAAAATAGGTATTTTTATAAGAAGACTTACAAGTCTGTGTTAGCAATACAGTGGCTTAGAGCTGTTGTAGTAGGCTTTTGAAGACAATCTATGCCATGAAAAGGCATTGATTCTCATCGTATCAAAAGGTGATCATGTCAAATAAAAAAATTTAAATGTAAAATAAAAGATGAAAATATTAAGTGACTTTATTCTCATTTTTTTTTTTTTTCTGAAAGCACAGACAGCGTACTAGATGCTCAGTGTCTTGGATCCCAAAGATTTAACCAAATTAAATCATGATATAAATGAGGTGAATTTTGAGGCAGGTTGTTGACGTAGCAAAAGAATGAATTTGCCTCTCCTAGCTATAGCAGATTATGTCAATACTAACAAGAAATAAGTTTCAGATGTTGTTGAAGAAACATCCTGGAGCTAAATTATTCAATTGCATCGGGTGTTTTGATGACTAGCTCTAAAATTATGTATAGGCATAAAAGAGGGGAAAGGCTGAATGTTAAAAGTCAAGCTCCACAGTTCCTCTTCTTTTGTTTCAGCCTAAACAGCATTAATCCCTTTCCCCAAGGGGAGAAGATAAATGAAGAAATGCCAGACACATGTCCTTTGTGGCCACCTCATTACCTTTTTTACTTGTGTGGTTCCTCAATGAAAAACAACCATGCCTTTTTTTTTTTCTAAGTTCACCCAGGAGCCAGTTAAATGGCTGGGCAGATGGAAGAGCTTGTACGCAACCCTGACAGCCTGACTGTAATGACTGTGTTTAAAAGGCAGATGTGCTGGGTCACATCAGCAATGTCAGCACTCCTAGAGGGAGAGGGGAGGCAGAGTCAGGAGAACTGGCCAGAAGCTCTAGAGTTAGCACAACAGCAGAAATAACAAGACATCTTGCCTCAAAAGCAAGAAGGGAAGAACGGACTCCCCCAAAGCTGTTCTCTGCTTTCCACATGTAATATGGATGTTTAGTATGCCATTATGTTGTGGGTGTTTTGCCTCCTGTCTCATAGCTCCAGGACTTATGGCTCATGAGACTCGTTAAATATTATACAAACACCTACATCATATAGTTAAGGTTACCTGAGCTTAGGCACCATGCATCCATATTTCTCACATCTTGCCAGCTGAGCTCAGTCTCCTGTGCCTGGCTTTCTCCAGAATCTCTTCTGCCTGCTGAATGTCTCACCTATTTCCTGCCTCAGCCATAGGCCACAGACTTTAATTGACAGGTGCTGTATCCATACATCACAAAAGAGATTTTTTTTCTGCAATATTACGGGAGCATGTGTACATAAACGCAAGCTGTCACATATGCGCACCCCGCAAAATAGATATCTTTTAAAAACATATCTAAATATGTTCCTCATATTATCAATCTTGTATTTTGTTCACCTCTGTTGATCCACTTACATATAACATTTACTGTTCAGTATTCACCGTTGTATGTTTTTAAAAATACTGTGACCCTGGCTGGTACCGTAGTTTGAGCAGGACCCCTGGGCCTAGATCTGCCCGTCATGTTCTTGTTGGTTTCTAGGACCCTCTGGATCCTTCGACTTTCACATGAACTCTGGTGCCCTATATTTGATCACGTCCCCTGGATGGGGAGGCCTGGCGGCACACAGAGGAAGGATAGCAGGCTACCAAGAAGAGACTTGATACCCTATGAGCATACACAGGGGGAGGAAGTCCCCCTCAGGAACAGTCATAGGGGAGGGAAGTAAGGGGAAAATGGGAGAGAGGAATAGGAGGATACAAGGGATGGGATAACAATTGAGATTTAATATGAATAAATTAATAAAATATATTAAAAACATATTATAATTCAAGGGAAACATGCACTTGAACCATCAACCATAAAAAGGTATCAGCTTAAAGCTGCTGTGGCTCATAAGCATCTTCAGTTTAACTGAGTACTAACTTTTGTGGAGCAACAGGAACAGAAATATCCCGGTTGTAGGGTCATTTCTACAGTGAGAGCAGATGAAGGCTGCTGTGATACAATTACATCTTTCCTTTCTCACAGGTTGTCTGGGTGCATTCCGTGCTGGAGCATTCAGTGCCGCGCGTCAGTCAGTTAATGCCTACCCTGACCTCAGGAGCTGTGTCAATGGTAAGCTACTGTTTAAGGACAAATAAAGCTAAATATAAGTTTTATATGTAAAATACACTGTGCCGACATAAGCTAATGTCTAAAATTCAGTAACTGAGTTCCTGGAGGGGGCTATGCTAAGCAGAGTTGTATTTTTGAACTGCATAAGGAAGCATATTTTTCAGTTATAAATGATTCTATTTTACTTAAAATATGATTTCCCCCTAACATTTCAGCTGAGGGGTGGTCAGTGATGAGGGGCTTCAACTTTCTGCTGTCAGGAATTTTATTTTTGGTATCTTTATTTTGGCTAGAGCTGTGTAGTCAAATAGGATGAGCAGCTGTCACGGTTCACTAATTGGTCAGAGGAGAGCCATGTTTGTTCTTTCTTGTAATTTTTTGGGCACCAATGATATAAAAATGAAAATAAGTGTGCCATAACAGCCTTTATTCTCTGAAGTTTATACAGGGCCTACCTTAACCACCATGTGATTGGTGGGCTCATTGCCTTTCATTTAGGCACCAGATTTTCCTGCAACTCGTTTGCCAGTGTTTGAAAACCATTATTTCACTGGGCAAGATGGGACACACCTGTAATCCCAGCATCGGGAGGCAGAGGCAGGCAGATCTCGGTGAAATTGAGGCCAGCCTGGTCTACAAAGTGAGTCCAGGACAGCCAGGGCTACACAGAGAAACCCTGTCCCCCCAAAAACAAAAAACAAAACAAAACAAAACAAAAACCCACAAAAACCAAAAAACATTATTTCATACATTTTAATAAGAATTCTACTTGTATTCAAGGCAAAAAGTTCCCTTTTACTCCATCTCCATCCAAGTTGGAACTGCCAACTTCTGTCATTGTCACACAGAGAATAGTTTGCTTGTGCTGTCTTCTTCGTGGGATTGTTTTAAGGCTCAAGTCAAGTGAAGTGTTTGCCCAGCTTGATGGCTCACGCCTTTAATCCCAGTGCTTGGGAGATGCAGGGAGACCTCTGTGTTCAAGGTCAGCCTGCTTTCCATAGTAATTTCCAGAACAGTCAGAGCTACACAGTGAGGACTTGTCTCACTTTTTCTTTTCTTTCTTTTTTCTTTTTTTGAGATAGTGTTTTATGTCCCGCAGACTGGCCTGGAACTGGCTGTGTAGCCAAAGATGTCCTCGAACCCTTTATTTTCCTCTCCAGCTCCTCAGTGCTGGGATCACAGGCAGGATCCACCCAATCGGGTGTATATAGTGCTGGGGATCAAATCTAAAGCTTTTCATGTGCTAGACAACCACTCTACCAACTAAGCCACACCCCAGGCCACACCCATTTAAATGAGCAAGTGCTATTTGAAAGAATGCATCATAGCCTTATGAGTTATAGGCGAGCACTTGTCCTTTTCCACTTCTGGTGTACTCCTCCACCCCTTTTTGGACTGAGGTTAAAATTAAATAGAGGTCTGTTTTCTCTAGCCATCCCCGACCAATGTGACCCCATGCCATGCAATGAAGATGGATATCTGACCTGCAAAGATGGCCAAGCTGCTTTCACGTGCATCTGTAAACCAGGCTGGCAAGGAGACAAGTGTCAGTTTGGTATGTATGAGAAATACACACCCCCTGGCTTTTCTGGGATGGCTGCGTTACAAATTCTCTAAAGGTGGTATTGCTTTAAACATTTTATTTCCCCATTATAGATGTAAATGAATGTAAAGATCCCTCAAATGAAAATGGAGGCTGCAGCCAGGTTTGCAACAACACTCCTGGAAGTTACCACTGCTCCTGTAGAATTGGCTTTGTGATGCTTTCAAATAAAAAAGACTGCAAAGGTAAGAGCACAGAAGCAGAAACAGAATACATGTGTAATCACTGCGTGAGGTCAAAGTTCAGGTGAGGAATTTCCCTGGGAAACTTCTGGAAAACACTCTTGACAGAAAGCACTTATGTGTCCAGGAGCCTTGCAATGCTGATTCTGTCATAGTACATTAGCAATAACAACAGTATTTTATTGTCTTCCTATGTGTGCACCTGCACAAGTGCATATTTTAAGGATCCATTTAGTGATAAATAAAGGTAATTAAAGCACTTCATTCAAAAGAGAGGCTTTATTGCTCCGGATTTTGCAAAGGCATTGACCCATTTCAGAGTCAGCTTCTATTCTTCTGTGGTTCCGTAAGATGAACAACAGCTACACAAAACAAAACAAAACAAAACAAAACAAAACAAAACAAAAAACCCTGCAGCTTTTAATAACCTCACTATTATATTTTATCTTTGCTTTTCAGACATGTCTTTCTGATTCCCAAAATAAATCCTTTCTTATGCGCCCTATTTCCAGTCATTTTTTTGAGAAAGATGAAGAATCTCTATTTTTTCATTCTTTTTACACATTGACTATAATTCCACCATTGCTCTTGTCTTGTTTTTTCTTTTTCTTTTGGATTTCAATAATCTGTTGGGTTAGTTTTTTTGTATGTTCCTAATATATTTCTTAGAGCTTTCTTTATGAATCTTTGTCTTTCAAAGTTTTCCTTCTTTCTTCAAGCATATTGTGCCTCATTGGACTGCTTGAAGGGGTCCTGCACAAAGTGATGCACCAACCAAGGATAGTGCAAGCAGAGAATCTAGACCCTCTGTTCAGATGGAGCCAATGGACAGCTCATTCTCCACATGGAGAAGGGGAAGGGAGAGTGGGTACTGCCTCTGACATCAACTCTGGAGATTGTGATTTGGTCTCCGCCCCTTGGCGGAAATGCCCTGTGGGAACACAGAGGAAGGGGATGCAGGTTACCCAGTTGAGACCTGATAGGCTGTGGTCACATGGTGGAGGAGGAGGAGGATACCTCCTGTCAGAGGTCTAGGGGAGGGGAATAGGGCAGAAGACAGAGGGAGGGTGGGGACAGGAAGATAAGAGCAAGGGGATTACAATGAAGATGTAATGTAAATAAATAATAATGATAATGATAATAATAATAATAATATGATGATGATAATAATAATGAAACCTATAAATATTCATACTAGGTGAACGTATAGCGTAAACCAGAATTCTAAGCCTGCTGTGAAATCTTTCCACAAAACTGAAAGCCTTAAAGAGGATTTTTTTTCTTCCTCCTTTGTTTAGTTAAGAGGTTAAAAATTCAGTAGATTAAATGTGAAGTTTCATTGTGCAAGCCTTAATTTTTGTCTTAGAAAATCCCCTATCTGAATTCGTATTTAAGGAGTTTTCCATCTGCTTGGAAGTATTGTATAGTTCACTGCAGTGTAATTTAAAGTGCTGTGGAATGAAGCTGAAATGAAATGCATTTACTAACAGTCTCTTCCAAGCCATTATCCAATTTGTGACTATATATCTCTCTTATCTGTCTATTTGAAGGTTTTAGTTTGGCTATTAGAGCAGGGGCATCATTTGAAAAGCAATTAGAAAGCCATTAGAGTTCAGGCTACCACATATATTATATAGATAGTACCCGCTCCTATTTCCACATCTGAGTACTTGAATCATCTAGCCTTATTCAGATTTTGTGAATTTTTTCATATCCACATTTGAGTTAATGCATGCATGTATAATTATAAAGAAATAAGCTTTTAGCTGGGAATATAGTTCAGTGGTGGAGTGCTCGCTGAGCATGTGGAAGCCACGGGTACATCTTTCAGTGCCACCAACAACCAACAGAATGCTTCTGAAGATCAGAACACATGCCTTTCGCTCTTTCTCTGCATAGTGATTTATCTGACATATGCAGCAGAGCACAGAATTTACAGGAAAATATGTAGAAAATATTACAATGGGAGCTTGGCCATGGTGTGGATAAGTCCTGAATCAGGTCAGCAGTTATTGACTAAATACAGAAGTCTAAAACCTGCCCGGGCACTAGATGTGGATACCGACTCATCACATCACTGTGCTGCACCTAAATTCTTGTGATCTATAGATTTCCCTATAAATACACCCAAAGCCAAGAATTTAAGCAATGTATTTTTCTTTACATCTAAAAACATGGACTTTTAGAAAGCTTTGGATACTTAACTTTTTCTTAATTACCTGGGGGTTCATATTAAGTAGGAAAATTGGAAATTATGAGGATTAGGTGGTTTCCATCATTAGTAATATTTACATAATTCTGATATAATTTCACATTTAGAACACCGGCATTGACACACTTAGCAAGTAGAGACACAGCCTTGCCACAGGGATTAATGTTGTTATTGGGGAACGAATTATTTGAAGCAGAGAATTGTCTACACTCTCATCTATTCATCTGCTCAGATAAACTTGCCAATTCTCAAAGTTGGAAATGCATTTCCCACTCCTCCTTGTCTTTCTCCATTGACCTACACGAACAAAGCTGAGCAATAATTGCATCTATGCAAAACTGTTTCTCACCTGTTTCTGTTGGCTTGGAAGTACCACCTTCTACATCTGTGCAATTTGTCTTTTGCTTCTTACTCCACTATATAATACAGCAAATACATCTGGTAGTTTTTAAAATGATTCAATTCCACCTTAAATGCAAATCATTGTTAATTACTGAAGGCAAGATGGATAAAAAAAATTAGGCGTTTATCTATTTCCAAATAAAAAGAGAAAACAGATGAGTTCTCATTTGTTAAACATTTGTAGTGTAATAGTAATTTACAAACAATTTCATAAATATAAATTTGCATGTATATTTAAAGAATATTAAGAATATAGTTAAGGGCTGGTGAGATGGCTCAGAGGATAAGAGCACTGGCTGCTCTTCCAAAGGTCCTGAGCTCAATTCCCAGCAACCACATGGTGGTTCACAACCATCTATAATGAGATTTGGTGCCTTCTTCTGGTGTGCAGGTGTATGGGCAGTCAGAACACTGTATACATAATAAATAAATAAATAAATAAATAAATAAATGAAAGATCATTAAAAAGAATATAGTTCAGTCTCCTTTCTCATGTGTTTTTTTATATGTCTCTCTGGTACAAACCTATAAAAAAAATCAGGCAAATTTCCCATGAATTCAAAAGTCGTATTTAGGAAACTAAAACTTGGTAATCAGTTTGTTATTTCACTGTTTAGAGCTACTCTGTTGATATACATATGATTCAGGAAACAAAAAAGGGTTTCTTTGAAATTGGGAAACTGAACATATTGTCTTTATTTGCAGATGTGGATGAGTGCCTCCTAAAGCCGAGTGTTTGTGGCACAGCCGTGTGCAAGAACATTCCAGGAGACTTTGAATGCGAATGTCCTGATGGCTACAAATATGATCCTTCATCAAAATCTTGTCAAGGTAGAATGATGGTGGTGTCACTGCTTGTGGTAGAGAGGGTGGGTTTGAACCCTGAGTCAGTATTAGAAAAGGCATTGCTTTTGTTAACTCCTGATGCAGCTTGATTGATTTGGTGATCTGCCTTCCTTACAGACTAGAAGTACCAAGTAAGACTCCTGGTCTTGGGGCTCATTATTATGCATTCCATTTAACCCTTTTCAGCTTCATTAAAAACTAGAGACTTCCTTTGTTACAAAAGCAAAATGAACACATTCTGAAAGACTATAGATGATATCAAAAAATTGAACTTGAAAGGAAAAGTCCATATAGACAAAAATGACACAAGCTTTAATTGTGGGATTGAAACTATGGGCTTTCTTAATACCATGGGTTTTATTGGATATAGTTTTCCAGCAATTTTCTGTGCACGGATAGCTTATTTTAAAATAGGAAATTGGGGCTGGAGAGATGGCTCAGGAGGTAAGAGTATTTGCAGCTATTACAGAGGATCTGAATTCAGTTCCTAAAACCTGTAACGTGTAGCTCACAATCACCTGTCACACTAGCTCTAGTGGATCTGATCTGATGTCCCCTTTTGGCTCCCTCTGACACCTACAGATACATGGTGTGTATATATGCACACAGGCATACATACACATGCACACACAGTAAACAATAAAGAAAACGTAAAGTGAGGTATTTGTTGTCATGACTGACATGACAATGGAGCTCTAGAAAGCTGGGGATTGCTGATCTGTGGTGCCAGGACCTATGTTTGACCAGCCCTTTGTGGATGCTACTGTTCCTTCATAAGGTTGCCATGGTGTCAGCGTGGATATCTCTGGTAGCTTAACTGCATTATGTCTGCTTCTGTTTTAGATCCTATATGAATTATCTCACATATCCCTTTAAATGTTTTAAAAATTCAAATCCAGTCGGGCATGGTGGCGCATGCCTTTAATCCCAGCACTCACGAGGCAGAGGCAGGCAGATCACTGTGAGTTCGAGGCCAGCCTAGTCTACAAAGTGAGTCTAGGACAGCCAAGGCTACACAGAGAAACCCTGTCTCAAAAAAACCACTGATCAGTTATAGAGAAGGACACTGAATCCGAAAGTCAGAGGTCAATGGCAAATGAATGGGTAGATAATTCTGTCTAGCTATGGATGGTAGGTACTTCTGTGGATCTGAACTACTAGGAAGAAGCTGTAACTACAAAGAGTGATAGATTGGTTAAAACTGCAATGACTACGGAGAGTTATGATTGGTGCAGGCCCGGAGCCTAGTTACAGTTTTTCTTGCGCTACCTTAGTCCTCTAAATAGCCACCCCTTGCTGATCTCTCTGTCAGACTAAACATCCTATGACTAACAGATAAAAACTCTTCGGAATTTATTAACTTAACCTGATTTTCAATAAACAAAAGATAAAGGTGATGCCTAGCCGCTTTTGCTTTATCTACTTAATGTTTTCACTAGTGTATTTAACAGGTACCTTTATTTATGAATCTTTTGTTCTCTTACTGTAAGAATTTCATAAAACTGCTTCCATGTAGGACCCGCAGATTAATGGTAACATAGACCTGTGTTCCTGAGACCGTATTACTCCTGTGTGGTTCTAGAATAGGTAATCTCTTATCGCTTTTGAATAGAAAAACAATATGGCCAGTGTTAATTGTTGCATTATATTATTATAATATAAAGTCAGGTGTTTTGATATTGTCAGTCTATCCATTGCACTAACGTTCAGTCAACTCAAGTCGTCGGCTTCCCTTCCCTTGCACTATCTTTCCTTCCATGACTTTACTTCTATCCTCCTCCCTCTTCTGGTTGCTTCTCTCTTACCGTTTTTCCTTATTTTCAAAACAAAGAATTGTGAGGTAATCTTAATGAAATTCCTATAATCAGAAATGACAGTGGAGACACTAAATAATTTTCTTTTTTAAGTTGAAAATCAGAAAATTAGCATAGTTACTACACTATCACTAATTATTGAAAATTATAAAAAAAATGGTTGGAAGACATATGTAAAAATTGCACATGGAATGCTTTAAATTTTGAGGTCAAATATTTAGATATGCTGTCATAGCTCTTCTGTTTCCTGAGGAACTACGTCTGTGCTTATTTGGTTGAACATTGAACAGCTGTGAAGGTTCTTCTTTTCCCCCCCTCAGATGTGGATGAGTGCTCCGAGAACATGTGTGCCCAGCTGTGCGTCAACTACCCTGGAGGCTACTCTTGTTACTGTGATGGGAAGAAAGGATTCAAACTCGCCCAAGATCAGAAGAGCTGTGAGGTAAACCTTTTAAACTCAAAACTTCCTACCAAGCTGGCCATGGTAGTCCACACCTTTAAGCCCAGCACCTGTGAGGCAGAGGCAGGAGGATCTCTGAGGCTAGCCTGGTGTACAGAGTTCCAGAACAGCCAGGGCTACACAGAGAAACGAGAAGAAACCAAAACCAAAACCAAAACCAAGACTTCTTACCTCTTTTCTGAAATGAGAGATCCAGGTGTTACCAGGATCCCTGGTTCCTAGACTGTTGATCTCCACTGAAAGAAATCAGTTGAAATAGAGAAAACAATGTGGACAATAGGGATTTACTATAGAGTAGGGAAACAGGCCAGGAATGGTGGTGCATACCTTTAATCCCAGCACCTGGGAGGCAGAGGAAGGCAGATTGATGTGAGTTTGAGGCCAGATAGGTCTACAACGTGAGTTCAGGATAGCTACACGTGCACTTTAATCTTTCTTCTTCTTCTTCTTCTTCTTCTTCTTCTTCTTCTTCTTCTTCTTCTTCTTCTTCTTCTTCTCCTCCTCCTCCTCCTCCTCCTCCTCCTCCTCCTCCTCCTTCTTCTTCTTCTTCTTCTCCTCCTCCTTCTCCTCCTCCTTCCCTCCCTCCTCCTTCTCTTTTTCCTCCTCCTCTCCTCCTCCCCCTTCTTCTAAGACTTATAAAATCTCTAGAACCTGAGTGCCCTTTTCATGCCCAGGTGACTGGCAGGCCTGTTTGGTTGACTCTTCCTTGAGAGGGCGATGGCATGCCTTTGTTCTTTATCAGAGAGCCCCCAGACAGATAGTTATCCTTTATGAAGTGTTAGGATCCTGGTATCACCTTTAGATAGTTATCAAGTAATGACCTCTCTGCTATTCATAGTGACATGTCTCCTCCCAGTCTCAGATCTCACTCCTCCGTCGACCAATTAAAGTCTGTCAGTTCTAGTCTTTGGCTTTACCAGGGGCTTTTTATGAAGAAAGCATCCATCTCCAATGTCCTCCAGTTCCACTAAAAGAATGTTACATAGAAATTCGAGTGATAACATTTTCTGGTATCCCTCTGTATTACATTCTAGCAAGTTTGCCCATTGCCTGTTTGTGCTTATAAGAGTTCATAAACTTTCTAGCGGAAACAAATTTGTCCCAAGACGATTTAGTGACATTAAATGTATCATAAGTCAGGGTACACTTGTGCTCATCAGTGTGTCTCAAACACACTTTTCAACACTCATATTTAATGTATAATTGTCCTAAGAAATCAATTTGAAGAAAAGTTTTAATTTTTTCCTTATTGAATAAATAAGTCAGCATTGACCCCCTCCTCACCTCCCTTCCTTTTTTCTTTTAGAAATAATAAGGCACACATGCTAGTGATCCTTTCTAGTCTTGCATTTTAAAACATGTAAAGGTGAAATTATATATTATGAAGCAGACTGTTTAAAATTCCTAAGTAATGATTTCACTGTGTATAGTTATAACTATATGTACACACACACACACACACACACACACACACACACACACACACACACACACACACACGACAGAGATGAGTAAAGGTATGCACAGAAAAATCAATCAATCAATTAACCACACTATTCATGTGAAGAAAAATTAGGAGGTTATTGTAGTATTTCTGAGGTTACTCAATTGAAAGGCCATGTAGTAGAATTTCTTATATTATAGTTTAATTTCTAATTATTTCAGTATTTCACCTTGGAATGGTTATGATTTTTTTTTTCTTTCTGGCGCTCTAATAACTGCAGAATTCATTGGAAAATATTATTCGCTGTTTTTAAAATTTCATCTCTAGGCAACTTTTTACTTTAATGTTTCTGTTCAGCTTTAAGAAACAAATATTTGATTAAAAATCACATGACTTCAAATCATTTTCATGCAAATTTCTTAGAGACTGTGATGCTAACTTAGGTTTATTCCCTCCTGAGTTGTCAGTATTCTCTTGAGTATCCAGATAGCACATTTTTGCTCACAATTTTTTTCTTAATCAAATGAATAATTTTCAGATATAAATAATGCAAGGCACTGTACAGTTTATTGAAGACATACTTGTTGGGACTTGAAGAAAAAGTTTGTGTTTAGCACTGAGGTGTGTGAAAGAAATACTAAAGATAATCTAAGCCCCCTCCCTCACATATTTTTGGAGGCTTCATGCAAGGGTTTTGCAAGGAAATGGAAGATAGCTATTGTCGTTTGCAAAGACATTTAAATGCGAGATTGTTTCAGAGGCTATTTTGGGAACAAAAGAAAGAAGACAAAGAGCAGACAGTGATCCACACATTTTCTTTTCTCCAGGGTATTCCGGTGTGCCTTTCCTTGGACCTTAAAAGAAATTATGAATTATTATACTTGGCCGAGCAGTTTGCAGGAGTTGTCTTATATCTCAAATTTCGATTGCCAGAAGTCACCAGGTGAGGAACCAATGTCAGTGCGAATTTGTAGCTTAAACAGTCGAGGACAGAAGATGGAAAATGAACAGCTGTAGACTTGTTTCAGTGTGATAACCTTGGAATATTATCATTTAGATGATCTTTTCACATATAATTTTCATACAAGAGCCCTTTTAAATTCACCAAGGCTGACTTTACAAACGCAGGCTCACATTCGCCCATCATGTTCTGCTTCCCAATGGCTATGCATTGACTAAGAAGCTAGGGAAGGTGATCTCGCCTACTTGAGAAACTTTCACTCTTCTCTTAAACATTATAAAAATTAAGTAAAAAAAAAAAATGAGTGTATCGATGGACTGTCACTACATTCAAAACTAATGATAAAAATTAACAGAATGGTTTGAGCATTGGGTAATAGTCTTAAGAAATAAATGATTACGTAGTTTGGCAATTTGAATAACTTAGCTCTTGTTCTTGTCCTTAGATTGACTTTGGGAAATGGGATTTACTCACTTATCAATTTAACTGTATGTGTAGAAGTCTTGCATGGACAAGCATTAAAACTTCTAACATTCGAGCAGGCCATGGTGGCCCATGCTTTTAATCCCAGCGTTCGGGAGGCAGAGGCAGGCAAATTGATGTTGCGTTCAAGGCCAGCCTGGTCTACAAAGTGATTCCAGGACAGCCAAGCCTACACAGAGAAACCCTGTCCTTAAAAAAAAAAACCAAAAACCAGACCAAACCAAAACATCAACAACAATAACAAAAATGTCTAAGATTCAGTTAAGTGAGTGTTTCTTGGACATTCCCTTTTCCCTCAGTATCTGGTTTTACCACAAATATTATTTTCTAGTGACTAACATTATTAGAAATCCAAACTTGCTATAAGAACAGTGAAGATGAGGGAGAAAACTGTGGCAAGATAGCTGTATTTACATTCACATTATTTATTTCTTTATGACAACTCATTCTAACTTGATACCTAACATTGGATCAGAATTAGCAAAACACTTTCCCCAGTATTCTTAGTTTCTTCATTGATTTATTTACTTTGCACTTTCAGAGGTGTAATATCTTTCATACATTACATATTAAAGGCACAGCTTGATGAATATTTATAAAGTGGCTTGCTTAAAGCAAATCTCTTCACCTCTGTTTTCCATAACCAACTGCTTCCCTTTGCTCTGCCAAATGTTGACAAATTCTGTCTTTTTTCAACTCTACGATACTTTTGAAACTGAATAAATTGATCCCCAATGTAATGAGTCAGGATGCAATGATGTATTCCAGGAAGAACATATGCAGAACACGATGCTTTGAAATACCATTTAGTTTTATTTTACAAAGAAAAGGAAATTATCTCCATAATGGGATCAACTTCTGGAAGATCGTGACCAAACACAGATTTAGTTTTTGGCAAGATAGTTCATTTTTCATCAGCCAAATGCTCAGGCAGTTCTGAGAAAGGACATACATCCTTATGCCAAGAAAAATGTTTTTTTTTCCTTTAAAAAAATATAAACAGGTCAGTGCATTTCTATTAGTGTTATCCATCCAGCAGAGTTCACATTCTCTCTCTCTCTCTCTCTCTCTCTCTCTCTCTCTCTCTCTCTCTCTCTCTGTGTGTGTGTTTTGTTTGTTTGTTTGTTTGTTTGAGACAGGGTTTCTCTGTGTAGCCTTGGCTGTCCTAAACTCGCTTTGTAGATCAGGCCGCCTGCCTCTGCCTCCTGAATGCTGGGATTAAAGGCATGCACCACCATGCCGGGCTTCACGTTTTATCTCTTTCAGATTATTTACCTGGAAATTCAGAGTATGGGAATATTTGTTTTGCTTGGTTTCCTTGCCCTTTGAGGAGGATCTGTTCCATCTACAAATACTGCCTTTGTAACTATTAAGATGCAATAAAGGCTTTAAATCTTTTTGTTGACTTATTAACAACAACCGGAAGTCCTGAGTCTTTAACTCAAATTCTTTACTTAGTTTACATGATAGTTATATGACTCTTTTTTCCTTTTTCCAATTTGCTTTTGTTTTACAAATATTTTTATTAGCAAGTCCCTTAGGGCTCTTCCTGCTGATTCTCATTAACACATTCTAAGTGCAGGCAGGCACTCAGTCAGCACCCAGCATCTATAAGATATTCCTTGCTGAAATAGCTACACCGTACACATGGCCAACATCTTGATAACAATCATTATCAGAGTACACAGCCCCCCAACAACTATCTAGACTCTGTATGCTATGCTTAATTCTCATGCATCCTACCTCAGTGATGTATGCTATTACAATATTTGGAAAGTTTTTCCCTCTTTCTTTCTTCCTTTCTGCCTTTTCATTTTCCCTTCTTCCCTTTTTCAATTCCTTCTGTCTTTTCTGTGAAACGTTTTATGCACCTGAAAAGAGGGGCCTCAGTCCTTCCTGGCAGCCATTTTCCTCATGGTGGCTCAGCCCTTACTCAGCTCCCTGGCTTCCTTTTGGCACTACTGTATGTTCCTACCCTCTTCCTAATGAACTCAGGTCCTTTTTGTCTTTGGAGATCTCAAGACACACAGTGGCCTGCTTCCATTAAGGAGAAAGGCACACACCACTCTGATGGTGTCTCTCATGAACTTGGTGTGTTATGTAGAGTGCTCAGGGCAGCTACTGTGATAGAACCAGAGTTCTGCATGGTAACATCATTTTGGTCAGGCTCACAGTCCGGTCCTGGGGTAATGCAGAGCCACACTGCTTCTTTTTAATGATTATATGAAAGATTAATTCTGCCGGTCGTGGTGGCGCACACCTTTAATCCCAGCACTCGGGAGGCAGAGGCAGATGGATCGCTGTGAATTCGAAGCCAGGCTGGTCTACAAAGTGAGTCCAGGACAGGCAAGGCTATACAGAGAAACCCTGTCTCGAAAAACCAAAAAGAAGAAGAAGAAAAAAAGGATTACTTCTATTTTTAATCTTCAGACAGCTATCTTGTGGAGTCTTGTGACTGTTCCTTTTCTAGCATATTGAAATTATCAGGAGCATATGCCTTTTGCTAGATAAAACAAATGTGCCATTGTAACATCTTTTACTGGTAGATTCAGTGAATGTCTGTGTACTGCATGCACGCTTGCGTGCGCGCGCGCACACACACACACACACACACACACACACACACACTCATCTCTCTTACTCTTGCATTTGGAGTGTATAAAATGTTCCTGAATATATGTACATTCTAGTATCTAAAGGATGCCTTCAAAACATATACCATAAGTGAAAAAAATTACCAAAGTATCAATTCATTGAGAAAAGGACTCCAAGAATGGTCAATAAAGCATAGGTTTTGAAACATATACGGAGCCGGGGACAAGGTATGAAAATTTTAATGGTGCTCTTTTAAATCTTCTTCTTCTTTTTTTTTTTTAATCTCAGGGAAATTTTTTTTCTCCTCTTTGCCAGTTCAAGGTATGTGTACTGGGGAGATCATTTACCCTTCTGAATTCCTCACAAGAAACATGTCTCTTTGCTTAGATTTTCAGCTGAATTTGATTTTCGGACATACGATTCAGAGGGCATCATACTGTATGCAGAGTCTCTCGATCACTCAAATTGGCTCTTGATTGCACTACGTGATGGAAAGATTGAAGTTCAGTTTAAGAATGAATTTTCAACCCAAATCACAACTGGAGGCAATGTTATTAACAATGGTATATGGAATATGGTATGTTTGGGATTCCATAAATTAATCTCCTTACTTTGATGCACTTTTTGGAACATTATAATCTGATTGTCAAGTGGTTGCAACCCAAAATATATTGGGTCAACCACTGTCATGTGATGTGCACTTTACAAACTCCTAGTAGACACCTGAAAGCCTTTTCCTGATTATTTATTTGAACTGCTCTGTTTTAAAATTTTTACTCTTTTAGTAACTGCTTTTGGGGGAGAATATTGAGTCTGCCCTGTAGGTTAGGAATCATTAGCAGGCACAGTTAATATAAAGAGTTCTACGATCAAAGAAAACAACCCTTAGTTGTCATGAGCATTTTTTAATTAGAGAAATGTGTATAGAACAATACCAAAGAAAGTTAATTCAGTTTTAAATATAAGTACATAGATAAGTAACCAACTTTGAACAAATAGCATATACTTAGGAGATTTAGTAACCAGAGTACTTTACCATTTTCATATATAACTCTAGGAATTTTTTGTTAATCATTGAAGATGCCTTTTTAAACAGTTTAATTAAAAATGGGACTTTTCTTGGACAAAAGATTACCCCTTGTTAAGAGTGAGAAGTAAGCATGTTGATGATGGGGGAAGCAGCTTTTGTTCCATGGTTTATAGTCAGTATTTGTGATAGTTGTTAAGCTAGTACTTAGTGATGTTTCAAGTTAAATCATCCTATGTAAGAGTTATATAATATGTGTGTGCATGCATATGTGTGTGTGTGCGTGCGTGTATGGAAGTACGTGTGCAGGCATATTCGACTGCTTGTGCATATATGTACTTAGTCTGAGGTCTGCTATCTTCCTCTTGCTTTCTTTTTATGTATATTTTATTAATTTATTCATATTACATCTCAATGGTTATCCCATCCCTTGTATCCTCCCATTCCTCCCTCCCTCCCATTTTCCCCTTATTCCCCTCCCATATGTGACTGAGGAGGACCTCCTCCCCCTGTATATACTCATAGGGTATCCAGTCTCTTCTTGGTAGCCTGCTATCCTTCCTCTGAGTGCCACCAGGCCTCCCCATCCAGGGGATGTGGTCAAATATGGGGCACCAGAGTTCGTGTGAAAGTCAGAAACAGAAAGAGTCAAATGGTATATACTCACTTATATCTGGACAATAGCCCAAGGGCTATGTCCCATGAAAGTCACTTACCATAAAAGTGAGACAGAGGGGAGGATATCCTATTGGAACTCTAGGTGAGAGAAGCATGGGAGAATGGGGAAACAGTAGGATCCAGAGGGTCCTAGAAATCCTCTTGCTTTTTACTTTAGCTTTTGAGATGAGGTCTCTCACTTGAAGCTCATTGATTTGGCAAGGCTAACTGGCCATCAGATTCAAGGCATCTGTCTGTCTCTGCCTCCTCAGCACAGGAATTATTAGCAAACATCATAGCAATCAGCTGTGTGTTAGGGAAGCAAACTCAGGTCCTCATGCTTGCGTGTCATTTTTATTGAAAAGCATTCATTTAAATGTGTCTATAAATGGGATAATATTTATTTGCTAGCATTTGCTTCCTTAATTTTAAATTATTTAAAATTTTCCGAAATATATTTTTAAAATAAATTAAAATTTAAACACAAGATCCAGAATTGTTTTATAATTTGTAAGAACTGTGTAGGCTGTGTAGAGATTAAATAGTCATCGTGGCTAATGCATAAGGCAAAAATGCTGCTTTATAAGTGATTTTGTCACCTACTTTGTATGATCAGCAGACATTTATTGAGCTCTGTATTTGCTAATCCTTATTCTACAAGGTAAGGCGAGAGCGAGGAATAAAGCCCTCGTGGCTCACATAAAGCTTTCGTTCTAACCCTGCGTGGCAAACTGCAGATACAATGTGTCGGGTGCTTACTGATGCTAGGAAGAAAAAGGAAAGCGAGGCAAGGCAGCAGTGTGACCCCGAGTGTGCACGCAGTCAGTGAGCTTGTGGAAGCAAAGAGGTGAACCTGACAGGATTGCTTCTAGGCAGAGGCTTGAGAGAGCTAGTCCTGAAATCTATGGGCGAGATTCTAAAATGACTCTGTGCAATGTGAACAGCACATTGCGAGTCTTGTGGGGAGGATGTGTTTGACAGCAAAAAGACGAGTGTAGGTGCATTGGAATCGGAGAAGAATAGTTTTTTGTTTTGTTTTGTTTTGTTTTTAATGAAGTTAGAACTGAGGTCTGTAATATGGCCACCTGGATAAAAGTGGGGACCACAGTGAAGACATAGATTTTATGCTATGTGGGAAGTCAGTCCCTAGGTCAGTTTTGAGAAGTGGCAGAATGCGATTTACATTTTAAGGAATAATTTGGATCAAAATCTGATGGCTTTTTGGAAACTAGTCAGTGGAGAGTAGGGCAGAGGTTGAGAGAGCATTGCAGCAACCCCGGACAAAGAAGACTCTAGCCTTGGTTGGTGTGCTCATAATGGGATGAGGAGAAGCAGATGCATTCTGGGATGATTTTTATTGTAAATCTTTGTTCAAAATTATGTTCCTGCTTTTAAATTGGGAATCACTTCAGTAATGTGACTCCGCAGATACAAGTAATGTATAACTAGAGTTACAAATAAGCCCAGCTTATGCATGCAAATTTCAACTCACAGGGGTCACGTGTACAGGCACATGAAATAGAAGCATGTGTCTTGAATTATGGCCAAGCTTTTATTTAAACACACACACCCACACACACACACATGCACACACACACAGAAAAATGCAAAATAATATCGTGAAAATATCGATGTGGCTTATAGACTTCAAAAATCAAACGCTGCTTATAATGGAGATGTGTGACAGCTAAAAGACTCAAGTAACTAGCAATTAATTCCCAAGAAATCTATATTGGTCAAAGAAAATAGGAACAGTTTTACATCTTACGTGCTATTGTTTGCTTTCTGTTGCTGATTGGTCAGCCTTTGCAGGTGAGTGCAGCAGTCTTATGTGAACCGTCTTCACATTGTCTAGGATGACATTTTTTTTCATGCTATCACTTTCAACCATTTTTTAAAGCAAGCATTTGATTTTTAAGTACTAAATTTTAGACTTTGAAAGACTTTGTATGCGCCACACAGAATGCTAGGCATTACTGATTTCTTGTAATTTATATGAAAAAACGTATTGTTTTATCGATTGTGTATGCATCAGTTACAAACTAAGAGTACTTAAAATTTTCCTCAGGGAAAGAGGCTCATGTTTCTTTTTGACACTTTACTTTATTGCATAAAGGGATTAAAATATGAATAATTATTTTTTAAGTAAGAGGTACATTTAATTTGAGATCAAGTTCTATCATCTTAAAATGTGTTTTTATCACCCTTATCACAATTATGCTCTCCAATATGTTTTTTTAATCTAGTATTTCAAATGGCTATGCAGTGATGTTTGCTTTGTCTTTTTAATTGTAGGTGTCTGTGGAAGAATTAGATGACAGTGTTAGCATTAAAATAGCTAAAGAAGCCATGATGAACATAAATAAACTCGGGAGCCTTTTTAAACCCACAGATGGATTTCTGGACACCAAAATATACTTTGCAGGATTACCCCGGCAAGTTGAAAGTGCACTCATTAAACCGGTAATGATTAGCTGGAATTCTTTATCTATTATAGGTTCAATGACAAGTGTTTTCATGACACTTGATGGAAGCAATTTGGTAAATATACCAAGTCCGACAATTTGTATTGAACATGGGAAAAGAACTTTAGACCACTAAAATTATAGTAAGGAAACTAAAATAAATAAATAAGTAAATAAAAATGACCATTGTGGTTTTGTGTCCATTTAAATTGCTGCATTGTTCATTAAGCAATGGGTTTTCTAAATTCTGAAGTTGTCAGCCCTGTGTTCACATTGCAATATTTTACACTCAGCCATTAAGTATACAAAAACATACATTTAAACCCAAATATATTTATATATTATATATGTATATATAATAGAACTTTCCTAGCTTTCCTTTAAGACTTAAATTTGGAGGCACATAAGGTGTATGGAACATATTATAAAAAATGCTAGTTACAACAGATGAATATAATGTTCTAAATACAGTGCTCCTCAAATAACCGTTGAATAGAGTTCAAGAAATTAATCATCACCTTTGAAGAGTTTAAAAGATGTCACTTGCATTCATGGCCCTGTGATCTGGTTTATCTACCTTTAAGATATCTTTCTTTCTCTCTTCACAACTCATACAGTTGCTTTAACTTTTAATAGATTTCTATGTGATACTAAATTGAATTAGCTAAACCATGCCAAAATCCATAATTCAAAAGCTTGAAATTGATGAATTATGGTGCTTTAATGGGAAAGCAAATTATTCAGAAAGACCCAACCATTTATAAGGTGGCTACCATGCATCTTGTAGTTGGCTGGCTGCTTTGGTGAAGCCTGAAGAATGTTCCTGAAGGGCATTAGAATCTGCATGGGCCTCATGAACCTATGTTGTAAATGCACACAAAAGAGGACAAGAAGCAGCTCAGAGCTCAGGGCCACTCCATCAGCCCTAGAGAGAAATCACTGCTGCATGTGCATGAGGTAGGAGAAGCAGGTAGGACCTCAGGTTGTAACTATCATCCGGATCCTCTGGAGACCTGCAGCGCTATAGTGTCATTTTATGGACAAGTACTATCTATCAGAATGGAAAATTTACATCCAATTAAAAGTATTTTAATAAGCTACCAAAGAAAGTGTTTTCCATCCAAATTCAACCTAGACTAACAACCAATTAAAGCCGTTTATCATTTCTATGAAAGCTTACAAGGTACTCATTGACTTATATCTTGCTGCCTTAGATTAATCCTCGCCTGGATGGATGCATACGAGGCTGGAATTTGATGAAACAAGGAGCTTTGGGTGCAAAGGAAATTATTCAAGGAAAACAAAATAAGCATTGCTTCATCACGGTGGAGAAGGGATCCTACTACCCTGGTTCTGGAATTGCTCAGTTCAGCATAGATTATAGTAAGTGACTCCTGTGATATTTCTCTTTTCTCATTAATCATTAAATGCATCGCTTGACAAGCTGCAATGAGTTATTCTGTTAGCATCACCGAGCTAGTGGCTGTTGTGATAGGCATTGTCTTATCTGTGTGGCTAAATACTTCTTGTGAAATATTCAGGTATTTTAGGGGGAAAACATAATCACAGTTAAATATGCTTATTAATACTTATTGTTATTTGGAGTTTACTGGCATATAGCCAGGTTCATTGTGGATAGATTCGATTGGCCAGTTTTAAAGTTCACTGCTTCTGTAGTCAGTTTGAGTTCACTAATCAATGCATAGAAGCCATTGCTTTTCACTTCTATCATTTCTGTTGATCTGTGTTAAAATTCCTGCCTCTGCTGAGATTGTCTATGTATGTAAACATGTTGTGTAGCTCACCCTGAGCCTTCAATATACTCATACTACTATTTGTTCTTTTTATTTTCCTCTTTCTTTCTTTTTTATTTTTATTTATTAGTTCTTTAAGACAGGGGTTCTCTGTGTAGCAGCCCTGGTTGGCCTGGAACTTGATTTGTAGTCTTGGCTGGCCTTGAACTCTCGAAGATCCTCCTGCCTCTGTCTCCCAAGTGCTGGGATTAAAGGTGTGTGCATCACCACTCATCAGCCTTCATAATACTAATTTTAAGTTGCAGCATCTGTGTTCCTGTAGGCTGGATCATGTTGTATCTTTATTGTATGTTGTCTTCTTATGTGTCTTAATGTGTTTTGGTTTGGGGGTGGGTATTTTACATGGTACCGTAGAGGCTGAGATGAATACTACTTGTGTCTGGAAAGAGCACACTGCTCCTTTGCTAAGCTCTTATTGACATGAGATGTTGGTCAATTTAGTGAGGATTTGAGTTACTGGTTGAGTTAGTACTTGGTGGCGGGTGGGGGGCGGGGCTGGGGGCGGGTATAAAGAGCAAAGCCTTTTGGGAAGGGCCCAATTCCCTGGAATCATTTCCCTTCCTGAGATCTTTCCCCCTGTACTGGTCCTGCCATCTCTCCTAAGCCTCACAAGAGCTTTGTAGATGTCCAGCCTCTACAATGGTGAGCCAAATAAATTGCTTCTTAAAAAAAATATATCACCTAGGTTCACATATTACTTTTTAATAGCTTTGGAAAGTGTGCTAATACAATTCAAGTTTCTGTTTGGTTAGGAGCTGGTTTACTAGGTATTAGTTTTTGTTTTTGTTTTTTGTGTGTGTGTGTGTGTGTGCATGCGTATATTTATTTATTTATTTATTTTTAGTTTTGTAAGTAGAGTACAAAGTCTTATCAGATTGGGGTCATAGTAAACTCTCTGTGCGCCTTCACAAATAGCCTGCTGTGAACAACTCTAAATATACATCCTGCAGTTCGTGTATGAGAGAATTTTAGAGTTAGATTTCCTCCATCAAAGTCCCTACAGATATATAATTATCCCAGGTCTGGTTACAGTCTCTTCTAAAGATTACTAATTTCAACTCTTAGTAAAAGGAGAAAGTTCATTGTCAAAATAGTTTTCTAATCTGAGAGATCAATTTTAAGTTTTATATTTTTAAAATATCATTTTTCTATATTTCTACTTAAAGTTAAATACCTCTCCATATATTAGTAGTGTTTACTTGTGTGACCTAATCAGGTTCTTGGATCCAGACAAAAGGTACAGGACTCTGGACCCTAAGGGGCGCAGGCACTGATTTTTTTTGTCAGCCTATCTGCGAGAGCTGGATGGAAGATGCAGTGCTGACCATCAGTGAGCCAGGTAGCAGGCCCTGGAACAGAGGTATAGGTGTATTGATGTAGGAAAGATTCTTGCCTGTAGCTCCTATTCAGGTCGCTTTGTGCAAATTAGGAATTCAGACTTATATAGGATATCTGCATCTGACTTGGCTGTTCAATCTTAGTGGTGGGCAGATCATTGGTCAGCTTTTACTTAGGGTAAAGCAGGTACCCAGGAAGCTGACCCTGTTTGCAACAGGCTAACTGAGATCTTTGCTCTGTCTTCGTGGAAATCAAGGGCGGGCAATGAAAAGCTCCGCAAGCCCTGATCCTTGGCAGCTTTTCATCCTTTAGTGTTTGACAGTAGTTAACGGTGGCAGTGGGAGGGCAGCAATGGGCAACGCCATTTAGCGTTACAACTTTTCTGTCGGCTTTGAGGACGAGGGCCCTTAGCTCTGGAATCACAACATGGGACGTTGACATTCCACCACCCTTAACAGCAGCTGATGCTACAGTTCCTGGCTCTGGGCTGTCTGGGACCCTTTAGCAACCGTGGTGTGAAGGGCCTTGTTTTCAGCTGTTTCTAGCCTTCTAACCATCATCTTCAGTTCTCCACCCTCTCTGCTTCTGCCATTGCCTGTCCGTGCCCTGGCTACTCTCTTACTGTTCAGCTGCTTCTTCTTCATCTCTCAAGCAGCTGCTTGCCTTGCTGGTTTTCTGGCTAGTCTTGCTGTTGGCGACGCTTCTGTTGTTCCTGTTGCCACTGTAGTGCCAACTACCTCTGCCTTGTTGCCTTGACGTTGTTTGCAACACTGGTACAAGTAGGCGAGAAAAGATCACTTCAGAGAAGCCTTTTGCTAGTCTTGCTGTTTCAGCACCAGAGGAAATAGCACAATAAGCTAAACAGCCTGCTTCTACAGGGGCAGTAGGATCCTCCCCACCAATCACAGCACTGGCTCTTTAGTGCTGGCCTTCTAAGTTTATCTGCTTGCCTACCAGGGTCAGCGCCCCTACTCTGGTCTAAGTGGAAATCATTACAAGGTCATCTGGAGTTCAGTGAGGGCTGTAATAGCAAAACAGCCCTGGTCGAGGGGCTGTACCTTCCAAAGCTAAGCAATTAGCTACAGTTGTTGTTTAATTATCGCACAGAATCTATTCAGTGTGTTTAAATAGCTGGTGCTGGCACAAGGTTAGTCTGGCTGGCTATTGGAGTGACAGACCTTTTGTTCAAGGCAGAAAGGGTAATAAGAGAGAACTCAATAGCTTCCAACTAAAACTCTAGCTACCAAAAGTCAAATTGCCCATCCTTCGCGATTTTATTTACAGGAAAATGAGCATCAGAAAGAATCTTGCTAATAAGGACTCAAATTATTTTTAACAGTAATAATTATTTTGATTGCGTTTTCTTTGTATTAGCCTTGCAATTGTTAGCCAACCTGTATTTCAAGACCAGCTGGAATATAGCTTTAACCTTATGGATGTCTCGGAGGCAGGCAGGCCTTTCCTCTGTTTCATCTCACCTCATCCGTGTGATTAGGGCAGGTTTGTAGCTATCATAATTGTAACTCATGTTACAATTCCAGCTCATGTCCTTGTTTGGCTTCTGAGGGAAAAAGCAAGCAGCAATGATTCTTGGAGGTCCCTTCCCTGGAACCTGATTCGTTAAAAGAATCTTTCCAAGAAAAAGACATTTAAAAAAGTTTCATTGTAGCTAAAAATTACTTTATTTTGTGGATAATTTAAAAACAACTTACTTTTTTTTTTTTTTTTTTTTTTTTTTTGGTTTTTTGAGACAGGGTTTCTCTGTGTAGCCTTGGCTGTCCTGGACTCACTTTGTAGACCAGGCTGGCCTCGAACTCACAGCTATCCGCCTGCCTCTGCCTCCCAAGTGCTGGGATTAAAGGCGTGAGCCACCACGCCCGGCTAAAAACAACTTACTTTTATAACTAATATTTAATGTTATAACATAATTTCCACCCATTTTAATAATCATTTTAGTATGAATTTAATATTCTTTGTTTAGTTTATTTTACAGTAATTCCATATATTCTTTTGGGTAAGAATTATAATGAGAAGTGTAGTCTCCGTACATGTAGCTAATGGAAGAACAGTTAGCCAAAAGAAAAACTCTTCTTCATTTGTTTTTACCCTTTCAAAGACTCCAAGTGGTGTATGGAATTTGTTACATACATTACTTTACAATAAATGAGGAAGACTTCACTTATATTATAATTTTTTAAAGTACTTGAGATTAATTAAGATAGTTATTTGTGAACCTTAGTGAGTGACTATGTTCCGAAAAGTGTATCTGTCCTGGTATCATTTCCAAAAGCGACTTAGATGAGAAAGGGATTTATTTCAGCTTACAGTACCTAGGTCATAGTAGGGAAATCACAGCAACAGGAACTTGAAACAGCTAGTCACATCCATAGTGAAGAGTAGAAAGAAAAGAATGCATGCATATTCCCTTGCTTGTCTGCTTATGCTCAGCTTAATGTGTCCACTCTTTTATAGTTTAGGACCACCTTCGTCAGGAATGCTGCCACCTGTAGTGGGCTGGGTCTTCCTACATCAGTTAACTTGATTAAGACAATCCCCCAGACATGCCCACAGGCCAATCCAATGTAGACAGTCCCTCACTAAGAATTTCTTCCCAGTTAATTATAGGTTATGTCACGATGATGATTGAAGCCAACCATCACAGTGTCACTGGGCAATTTCATCATTTGGCGAACATCACAGAATAGACTTATGTAAAGCAAGCCAAACTATAACTTCACCAGGAGACATATTCTTAGGAGAACATTGTCATATGTGACTCCATCATTGGCCACACTATAATTATTAGGTGCATGACTATACTTTGAAAAGATAAATTCACTGGATATTTATTGTCTCCTGTGAAAAACAAAGTGATGATAGAGGCACATATGGTCTATTGCCCGCACTCTATTTTGGTAGATAACTAGCCTAGTCATTTCAAAGTATTAAAACAAGACTATCACAGAATAAGAGTCCCCAGCCTAATCTGAAAATTAACTGTGGACCTCATGGTATGTCTCTGCTACCATATCTTTTTCTCAGAAAGAATACAATAAGTCTATTAATCTTCCTTCAAAATGTGTACTACAAAGTCCAATCTCTCAGAGGTCTGAACATTGGTGAATTTGCATGAGATGAACAGTTCTTAAAGAGAAAACAGGGTGCTGGGTGCTGTGATGCATGCCTATAACCTCATCACTCAGGGAGGCAGAGGGAGGCGAATATAAGTGAGTTTGAAGCCAGACTGGTCTACAAAGTGAGTCCAGGACAGCCAAGGCTACACAGAGAAACTCTGTCTCAAAAAGGCAGAGAGAGAGAGAGAGAGAGAGAGAGAGAGAGAGAGAGAGAGAGAGAGAGAGAGAGAGAACATGGCAAGTTTGAAGCACAGAATTTTCCTCCTGGAAGAATGGAAATATGAGAACTCTGCTTGCATTTAAAAATAAAACAACCCTGTTTAGTTTTTCTTATAAGGGGGATGTATGTCATTGAGAAAAGGCATTAAAATCTTTAGTGCTTCAGAAAGTGCTTTGAATATTATTCAGATTATAATAATTGATACTTACTATTTCTCTATTGTAATTGCCATATTATTTTCTGTCCCAATTTTATTTCTCATTTTACATAGATAATGTAACCAATGCAGAGGGTTGGCAAATAAACATGACCTTGAATATTCGCCCATCCACTGGCACTGGAGTTATGCTTGCTTTGGTTTCTGGAAACACTGTACCTTTTGCCTTGACCTTGGTGGACTCCATCTCCGGAAACTCTCAGGTAACTTTATTTCCAACCTAGATGAACTTCTCTTTTATGTGTCTCTCCTTTCCTTACTTGCTGGCTGATTTCCATTGTCTAGAAGGAGCAGCTATTGGGGTACCGAGACACCTTTGCATCTGGAGCTATGGTTAGGTAGACTCACACAGGCTGCTTGGAGACATCACAAACTGCATAGAAGTCCACTCATATCAAGGATCTGTGAAGTCTTAGGGGAATATATCTGAACACAGAGTAAGTGTGTGATAACAGTCCATTCCCAGCTGTTTAGTATACAGTTGTAATTGTTTGTTCTCTCACGAGTTAATCAGAAAAAAGAAGAGAAAGCTGAAACTATCCCACTTGGTTTCTTTTTGCTAACTCCACTTTGGAATTAAGAGCAGAAAAATCTTAGATACAAACAAACACAAACTGTGTCAGGAGATCTACAGTATTTTAATTTCTAGTAGTGCTAACAGCTAACAGCTTCCTGCCTGGGTCCGGCTCTGATCACTGCAACAAGTTTTTGTTCATGCCAAGATTGCTTTTCTTTTTTCTTCTTCTTCACTGTAATCAGCAAAACATGGGATTTATTTCGCAAATTAAAGTGTAATTTGAAGTGAGTTTCTGTTAAATAACAACCCCCATCCCACCCCAACCCTGTCTTTGTATGTATTCCTGGCTGGCCTGGAACTCACTATGTAAACCAGGCTGGCGAAGTTCACTTGCTTCTGTCTCTGGAGTGCTTGGATTAAAGGAATCACCAAAAATGCCTGACTTGGTCTTCTCTTTTAATGAACTGAGGATATCAATGTTTGTAAAGATAAAGGTTTCCTGAAGCGATCCCCAGTCAGGAAGTAAAACTCTTCACTCACCCTAAATATCTTAACCTAAGAGGCAATTTCAGAGTACATTTACTATCCGGGAAGCATCAAAGCATCTCTGTTTATTTTGGTTTCATTTTCTATTTTCTCTTTACCATCTATAAGTTAACATCAGAGGTCGCCCACAACAAGTTGAATATTTTGACAATTCCAGAAAAATAGAACACTTCTTTGTTGAGGCTCTTCCGACAGCTACTCTCTATGTGTTGTGCCCAATGCCTGGTCTCTTTCTCAGCCCTCTTCACTCACATTATCCTTGGCCTATATGATTGCTTGGATGGCACAGACAAGATTTTCTTCTTTGATGCATACTAAAGGACTCAGAATTTTCCTCAACACAAAGTTCACCCTTTCTTTTTCATATGTAACTTTTGAAATTTGGGAGGCTTTTAAACATAAGTATTACTTGGGCACATCATTCTAATTTCCGGTATTTTTGGTGATACAACTGAGCTGATTTAACTGAATATTCAGAAGTCAGTATAAATTTACATCTTAATTAAACCTGGAGCTTGTAAAACTAATGCATGTTTGAAATTTAATTGTTGAAGTTAAAAAACAACTTTATATTTACATGTAAAGGATCCATTTCCATTTTTTTTTTTGTTTTGTTTTGTGTTTTTGAGACAGGGTTTCTCTGTGTAAGAGCCCTGGCCGTCCTGGACTCTTTGCAGATGGCTGGCTTTGTACTCACAGAAATCCGCCTGCCTCTGTCTCTGGGTTGCTGGCATTAGATTAAAGGTGCACACCACCACATCCAGCTGAGGCTCCGTGCTTTTTTTTTTTCCTTGTTGAAATTTAGTTTTTTGAATTGCAAAAGCACCAAGCCATTCCTAAGTGCCTTGCCCCTCAGTGCTTGCTTATATGAAGTCTCTGTTCTACTATTTAGGACATTCTGGTATTTGTTGGAAATTCAGAGGTGGCTCGAATAGAGGCCCTAACCCTGTGCTCTGACCAGCAATCCCAACTGAAATGTAACGTTAACAGAAATGGACTGGAGCTGTGGACCCCACTTAGAAAAGATGCCGTTTACGCTAAAGATCTTCAAAGGCAACTCGATGTCCTGGACAAAGCAATGAAAGGGACTGTGGCCACTTACCTGGGTGGCATTCCAGGTATTTGTTTAGTTTTCCTTCAGTTCTAGAAGCATGTTTTGAATTGAACATCTTGGTTTTCTTTTCCTTCCTTCCTTCCTTTTTCTTGGCGGCGGGGGGGGGGGGGCGGAGGGGGGGACACAAAATTTCTGTATATAGGTCTAGCTGCCCTGGAACTCACAATGTAGACCAGGTTGGCCTTGAACTCAGATCCACCTACCTCTGCTTCCTGAGTGCTGGGATTAAAGACATATACCTCCATGCCTTGTCAAATCGCATCTATTTGGTAAATATAGAATTTTAGTGACGAGCATTGAAAGTGAAGACAGAACTTTCGATATCCTTTACACTTGTTTTGGAGGCTTATACCAGCATTTTATTGGTGTATATATTTCTAGTGGTAAAGTGAGACTAATTGATTTTTCCTATATTTGCTGATATATACCAAAAAAGAATGTCATTTAATTTCATTCTCATGATAATGTTTTAATCTCATTACTTATTTAATTTATTCATTGCTTATCCATTATTTGTTTACTCTGTATTTAATTCATCAGTTAAGAACATATACCCAAATAAGCAGAAACTTATGGTCTTGGCAACTGAGGCTTCGAAAGTTTAGTTGAGGAGACATACATTAAACAACTCATCAAGGAGGTATTAAAATCATTAACATTGGGATGAATCTATGAAGAACAATTGCAAATCAAGTTTAGAGCATGAAAATAAGAACTTGACTTGGTCATGAGGGCCAGGAACAATCTCTGAATAAGAGAATAAACACACACACACACACACACACACACACACACACACACACACACTATATGCATGTATAAATGTACATATGCATATCTATGGTATTTAAGGGATTAAGTGAATTTAAGCCAATTTCAGGAGTGGGTACTGTAGTGTATATAGTAGAATGGTCAGAGTGCTATCACAGGATGTGGGAATATGAGTAAGGCATACTGAGCCCAAGATGAGTCTATAAAATGACTAACTGGGTGACTTATAGACTTGGCTTAGGAGTTTTTTGTAGGAGACCTAGGTGTCATTACAATGTTTAAAACAATGGAATTACATATAAATATTACAACTTCCAAAAGTAATTCTGGGTGAATAAATATAGGGGGTAGGGGAAGCGAAGGTGGGTATAATTCACTTGAGTTCAGAGGCTATGGAACAGCTTGAGGGCACGATAATAACAGTGTCAATAACCACACTGCACTGACCAGTGCGTGGCAGTCTGGACACCATACTGTGTTCTCAAATGTATCAATAATTTTAACACTCAGAATGGTGATGTGGAAACTATTATGCTCACTTGACAATAGGGAAGCTTCTGCACTAGAGTGATAGCATCCATGATTCAAGACAGTGAATTCGGTAGAGATCTAGAAGTCAGTATAATGTCACAAGTAAAATACAGGTAGGTAAAAGGATAACTCCTAGGCATCTAACATTAACAGTTTCATAGTGGGGTTCCATTTTCAAAATGGGGAAAATTGGAGGAAACTCAGGTTCATGTTTAACTTAATGATGGACCTACGACATCGGCATCAACATTTACTTTAAGTGTCAAAAAAGAGGCACAAAGTTATTTAAGAGCATTTTTTTCAGTCCTCTTTATAGATTATTCTTCTATGGAGAATTCTGAATTTGATGTCAGGATATATTATTATTATTATTATTATTATTATTATTATTATTATTATTATTATTATTATTATTATTATTACATAGAGACAAAGTTTCTCTATGTAATAGCCCTGACTGTCCTGAAACTCTCTTTATAGACCAGAGTGGCCTTTAACTCACAGAGAGTCACCTGCCTCTGCCTCCTGGGTGCTGGAATTAAAATCATGTGTCACTACGTCCTACCATGCCTGGATTAAAAGGGATTCCCCCCCCCCCCCCATAGGGTTTCTCTGTGTAGCCTTGGCTGTCCTGAACTCACTTTTGTAAACCAGGCTGGTCTTGAACTCACAAAGATCCACCAGCCTCTGCCTCCCGAGTGCTGGGATTAAAGGCGTGCGCTACCATGCCCGGCTTTAAAAAAGATTTCTAAGACACCAGGATTTAGAGTTAAAGAGATGCTCTAATTACAGTGAAACACTGCTCAAATATAAAGAGAATTCAACATTTTTTTTTATAGTAAATGTGGAACATCATAAGCATATGCTCTTCTCTCCCCTTTGAGTGTGAACATTTCCCTTCAGTTCGGTTGGGAATGACTGTGTTTGTGAAATCACAACTCATGATGCGCTGAGATCAACACCGAGCATGACATGCATTTTGTGACTAGGACCACATCAGTAATTTTTCTTGTAGGACTAATTCTCAGACCCTGTTTTGACAGACATTCCCTTCAGTGCCACCCCGGTGAATGCCTTTTACAGAGGCTGCATGGAAGTGAACATCAACGGTGTGCAGCTGGACCTGGACGAAGCCGTTTCGAAACACAATGACATTAGTGCTCACTCGTGTCCATCAGTTAGGAAAATCCAGAAGAACTTCTAAAGTGTGTTTTCCGCTCC
This sequence comes from Acomys minous, assembly GCF_964271855.1. Classification (NCBI taxonomy): domain Eukaryota; kingdom Metazoa; phylum Chordata; class Mammalia; order Rodentia; family Muridae; genus Acomys; species Acomys minous. The sequence goes on along the minus strand of NC_140492.1, from coordinate 32,623,005 downwards.
TATAATACTTCTTTTCTTGTTGTAGTTAAGCTCCTGTTTGTCTCGCCATCTGACAGGTGTTACCTGCAACGTGAAATGTTTGAATATTATGTGGTACTTTATCCTTCAGATTTTTGTTATGTAATTCACATTTTTAAAAAGTCTTGCTCCCGTTGCTGTCTAGAAATTAAATAATGAAACACACAGGAAATTTAAGTTTCAATGCATTTGCTATAAATGATACTGCTTTAGATTTTTTTCAGTTTTAAAAGTAAGATTCAGCATCATTGAACTAGTATTTAAATATCTATTTTTTCTCAGAAGATGAATCAGTTAAACTCAAACAAAAGCTCATGTGACTAAATGTTAACAGTTGCAGATAGATGCTGTAATTTTGCTATTGCGTTTTGCCTACCAAAGCGGCAGAGTTGATAGCATGCTGCATATGAATTTAGTAGAAAGTCTCAAAACTTTATTCCAAAATAATTCCTTGAAGTTGGGAGAGCCTAGTTTGGTTTTGTCTTTCTATCAGAGACATCAGGTTATGCTGTAAGCAGTGTGAACATTGAGTGGACACATCCCTCAGTGTAGGCTGTATAGGCCACACTAGGTCTGAATCAGAAAAACTACAGTTCTCAGTGCTGAGGAGAGTAAATACATGGGGGGGATTAACAGTTATTTTCACTTTGGGTTTTAATTGCTACGGGTGGCTTGAACGTGGTTGGTGAAGTTAAAAAAGTCATGAAGAGTAGATTTTAAACAAAAGGATAATGATAAGAGGGAAACTGGAAATTGTTGTATGTTCTATCTTTGTAATGAAAGGAGTATGGAGGTAAAATTGTCTAGGATTTGCTGGTACTGACTTGCATGTGGCAAGCTGTTTTATTGTTCTTCCTGAATCAATCAGTTCAGGTATGTAGCAGAAATTTTTCTGTCATCTGAGAAATTGAATTTTATTTTACTGTATATATTTTACATCACATGGAACATAATAAAACACTATGTATTTTTAAAATAGGTGAATAATTTCCTTATTTGAACAATTCATAGCATAAAATTGCATCATGTACGTCTAAGTCCTCAGGTAGCATAGGAGAACTCCAGCTGAATGTCTGCAAGTCTGAAATATTTGGTGACTGGTTATGTTGGTTGCAGAATGGAGCTCAGAAGGGAAAGAAGAGCAAGAGTGACATACTTTTTTTTCCTTTTTTTATTAATTTATTCTTGTTACATATCAATGGTTATCCCATCCCTTGTATCTTCCCATTCTTCCCTCCCTCCCATTTTCCCCTTACTCCCCTCCCCTATGACTGTTCCTGAGGGGGATTACCTCCCCTTGTATATGCTCATAGGGTATCAAGTCTCTTCTTGGTAACCTGCTGTCCTTCCTCTGAGTGCCACCAGGTCTCCCCCTCCAGGGGACATGGTCAAAGGTGAGGCACCAGAGTATGTGAGAAAGTCATATCCCACTCTCCACTCTACTGTGGAGAATGTTCTGACCATTGGCTAGATCTGGGATTAGCCCAAAGGGCATGTCCCACGAAAGCCTTCACTTACCAGGAAACTGAGACAGAGGGGAGGACATTCTATTGGGACTCTAGATGAGAGAAGCATGGGAGAATGGCAAAGTAGAAGGATCCAGAGGGTCCTAGAAATCTACAAGTAGAACATTATGATAGGCAGATTTGGGCCCAGGGGTCCTGCTCAAACTATGGCACCAGCCAAGGACAATACAGGCCGTGACATACTTAATGTCTCATGCCTGCTGGACATTGTGTAGATCACTTATGGAATGTAATTTTTCTCCCATTATGTACAATAAGTGATGAATAATAGGCAGTGACTACTTGTTATGCTGGTATAAAAAGAGAAAGATGGGACTGGTTTGGTGGTTCAGGGGATAAAGTCCCTGTTGTACAATCATGAGGACAAATTGAGTTAAGAATCCATGGCACTCCCAAAATACCAGGCACGCACGGTGGCTTGTCCTTTAACCACAGCTGATGAAGAGAAGGAAAAAACAGGTAGGTTCCAGGGGCTTACTGGCAGCTAAGCCAGCAGAAACTAGTTCAAGGTGTAGTAAGAAATAGTATCTCGAAAAATAAAGATGGAGAGCAATCAAGAAAGATACTCAATGTCTCCACATGTGTATGGGCCCATACCATCATCATGCACACATATACTCAATAAAGGAAGACAGTGGTGAATATGATCAAAATACATTATATACATGCATGAAGCGTCATAATGAAACACAAAATTATTCATAGTCAGTTAAAATGTGCTAATAAAATGAAAGTGCAAGAAAAACAGAAAAATATGAGGAAGAAACAGAAAAAGGAAATGAATTTTCTTTTGGGAAGATTTTTGTACCCTCCTTTTAATAGTGCTATATACAAGGACAGCCATGGAGATCAACTCCAAATTATGTGTCAAAAAGAAAAACTTTTCTACACACAGTGAGGTATAGAGGCAAATTTCATGTATTTTGAGATACACTCATACTTAACCTGGGATGGAAAGGTCTAGAATTTTAGTTAGGACACTTGATTTGATTGTGAATTTTGGCATTTTCTGTGAAATAGAAATGGCTAACTTTAAGGACATGATGGAGGTCGAGGGAGTCAAGAACTAAATTCAACTGGAGTGACCCATGAGCAGTGGCTGATAAGCAGCTCTCTGGGTTCAGGCCACTGGAGTTTCAGGTTGTCCTTAGAAATCAGAGCAATGCGCCTTCTGTTTAGCCCTCACAAATCGGTCATTTACACATCAACAAGCTGGCTGTGATGATCTTTCATGTAGGTTACCTGCTATAGCAACGTTCAAATGTCCAGAGTCCTTATCTTTGAAAATGGAATCTTCTATGGAAGTATCAGTGTGACCTACTTTTTGTTTGTATTTTTAGAGTATAACAGTTAAGTGAGCTTATCTGGGCCAGTGTCCTGTGAGGCTTTGATATATGATAATATAAGCAAGATAACATTATAATACTTAACTATGCAAATTCCACCATTATCTTACTATTGTAAATTGAACTCTGAGCTAGATATTGTCTAGAAAATCAGAAGAGAGAATATCTTCCGCCTGCTGTGGTGTACATAGTCTGAGGAGCTGACTCATGTACAAGTAATTCAAATATGAGTCTGAGTTTGGTAAGGTCAGCTGCAGAGAAATAAGCCTCTTCAGGGAATTATGAGGAGGGAGAAATGAATTCCCAATGGGCCGTTAGTGACCTGTTGACTGAATGAGAAGGACATACGTCCTGTCTTTTCCAACTGTGTCCTCTGATGCTCCCATTTGTAAAGTACATGTGACATCCCCATAAAGATAGGTTCTACACACAGACTGAGAAACAATGCTCAACATAAGACTCTGGAGAGGATGACTAAAATACAAAAGAGTCTGGGGAGTCTGGTGTGGCCTGGCCCTACTGACAGCACGGGGTCACAAGGCTATTAGCCACAACCATTCCCAGCCTTGGGGCAGAAAAACGGGTTGTACATCTTTCTTTGAAGCATGCTTAACACTCCTAGTTTCCCTAGTGGTCATCTGTGGACACAACGAACTCTGTGCCTGCAACAAGAAAGAACTGGGGTAACCCTGCTGTTGAACCCCTTTTAGAAGTTCACTATTTTCCTGGCCACTAATCACTTTTGCTGTATATCCAAGATCTCTGGAGGGTTTCCGATGACCATTGCTATGTATTCTGGCTTACTTTCCTGGACCAGGATTTTTACTTTATTTCAGTCTTTTTTTCTTTTCTTTTCTCTTTTTTAAAGATTTATTTATTCATCATTGATACAGTTTCTGCCTGCATGTGAGCCAGCAGGCCAGAAGAAGGCACTAGATCTCATTATAGATAATTATGAGCCGCCATGTGGTTGCTGGGAATTGATCTCAGGACCATTGGAAGAACAGCCAGGGTCTTTAACCTCTGAGCCATTTCTGTAGCTGATTTTTACTCTATTAAGTTAGTTATTTTGTAGCTCTTACCAGGCATCTTTCAGTCCACTTGTCTTAATTACTTAGCCTGTGCTTATTAAGCTTTATTTGTGTATTTGTTTGAGGCAGGATCTTATGTGGCCCAGATGGGCCTTAAATTCGTAATCCTCTCAAATAGTAGGATTATAAGTATGTCACAATGCTCACCTTGCTTTATATATATTTTTTCATGCCAATAGGTCAGCCATCTATACCATTCTTCCCAAACCAAGTCTCCATTCTTCTTTTTTATCATTTAACATTAGTATGTAATGTATTCTGTGCTTTTTTCTGTGTGTGCTGTTATTTTTACAATCACTTTCTCAATAGATTATGTGTCTAAGTGAAAGAATGGAAACTTTATGCATACCGATAAGTAGCATTAAAAAGCAGTGCATATTCCTGAATAATAAAAAATTCCATTGTATATGTGCCCTTGCTTACTTTCTCACCAGCTAGATTACAAACACTTCATTGTGGGGAAACATATTCCTTGATTCTTTTCAGATCTCTACCTATTTTTGGACTGTATTTTTGCCTTTTAAAACAGTGATGACTTCATGGAAAATCTTGGCTCATCAGAATTATGAAGTACAGGTGGAGATTAGAGGAAGAACAAGGAATAAAGTAAAAAGGAATGGGATGAGATGTGCATTTTTGTAGGTGCTTTTTTAGCCTGCTGAGATAAACTTCACTACCATTTTTTTTCCAGATGAGTGCCTTAATAACAAAATCTTTTGGAATATTTATAGTTGGGCATTACTTGGAGAAAGGGGAAACATGGGTCTTGTCTGTGCTGGCCTTCTTTCTTCAAAGAAGGAAGAATGAGTTATCCCTGCTTAAAACCACTGCCAGATGATTTAGGGGAAAGCACATTGAACTCTACAGAGATATTACCCAACCAGAAAGATATTGACATGCAAACATGCATCACATTTTTCTTTTCATTCTTGGAATGTTGTGTCTTGGGCAAAACAGATGACTCATATTACTGTAGAACATCCCACACTCACAAATCATGCCAGAGCTGCCTCAAAGGGAGTCCTCAACTCATGTCAACCTGGACGTGTCATTATTTTCAAAACCTCTTACAGGAGGAGTGTTTCATCATACGATTTTGACATCCCTGGGAATACCTGAAGTAAACTCCCCTCAGTCACAAAGGAAAATAACCACAGATATTTACACTTAACAGACTCATTTTCTTCCCACTGACTCGAAAGCTACTATTTAGCTCCATATTTTTGTACATTTATATTTTTGCTTGTAGTCCTGCTTTTTCTCCCTGCTGCCTTCAAAAGTAAACTCACACTTCAGCCTTAATTTTGTTTCATGACAGTAAATCAAACAGAACCAAAAAACACGTGCTCATATTCTTTGCAGGTCTCTACCTTTTTTTCATTTCTGTCATCTCACTCAAACCTTGACTGTATGACTTGATTTTTCATTTTTTCTTAGGACTTCATTTTATGAGTAACATCCATACAGCATAAATATTGATATTTAAGGTCATTTATGGTGCTTAGTGTACTTATAATGTGTTTACCAATTTATTTACTTTGCTGTAAATCATCCCCTGAATTAGTGTTCTCCAGAGAATCAAAACCAATAGGATTATCTATCTGTCTATCTATCTATCTATCTATCTATCTATCTATCTATCTATCTATCTATCAATCATCTATCATCTACCTACTTGCATAAATATAGACATGCATACATAGTTCTGGATGACTAACCCATTACCCTCTGTTGTCCAGCATTCTACCACCCCATTCACACTCAGTACGTTCACTCCCATCAAAAGGTCATCAATGAAAGCTTCACTCTTTTCAATGGATAGCTTCCCAAGGTTGCACCTTTTAATCCTGTAGCACAGATGAATAAACAAGGTTGAGCATAGTAAACTGGGGAGACCATTTAGAATAAGTGCTATGCTGTTGGCCATCCAGTAGGCTATGGATTTGCAGGACATGGCAGTTGTGAGTTCCTAAACATGTCCCGTTCTCTGCTTATGTTAAGTGAGGCACTTCACCAGTCCTAGTAGTTCCATTAGACAAGTTGGTGAAAGTGACCTTCAAAACGGAAAGAACAAACTATTATTATTTTAGGCAACCAAGTTTATGAAAATTCATTACAGTGCACCCAAGAAACAAAAATAAAGCCCATATCATTTTGTCACAAAGGCAGCAAAAAGAACATTATCTTTCAAATTGGTCACAATGGTTAAAATTTGTCATCTCAATTTCTATGCATAATCTCATTGTGTATTTTGGACCACTTAATAACTATCACAGTAATCTTGTGAACATATAACAAATAACTCTTTGCTTAAGCCTTCTCAGGTGAGTTTCTATACTTGAATCCTCAATTCTTTCTCTCCTTTAAGCAATAGGTATGCCCTCCATTCTTCCTGCCTTGGATAACCCAGAGTGAGACCCTTGTAACCCCACATCATGTCATCAACAGGCACTGTGGATTCTGGGTGCTTTCATTTTGCAGCCCTATCATTTATAGCTGTCCCTTTCACAAACTCATGGGAAGCACATTAAAGAGTTCTGCAATTGCTAGGCAATTGAAACAGGGTGGCCTAGTTTCAATTGTATCCTCACCACTCTTCATTATAAAGTCATGTTAACTACATTTTGTCTACTTGTTGAATGTGTTTTGCTTCCTACGATAAACACTCATGTCAAGATAAGAGTGCTCACCTCATCTTTAACTGCACAGCCCACCTCTAAGCAGTGTGCTCTTTTCTTTCTTTGCTGGATTCGACATTCATACAAGACAGTGTTCTTAGCAGAAAGACTCACGTGGTATATACTCACTTATAATTGGGCACTAGCCCAAAAGGCGTGTCCCACAAAAGTCTTCACTTACCGGGAGATTGGGTAGATGTGAGGACATCCTACTGAGACTCTAGGTAAGAGAAATATAGGAGATGGGGAAGTAGAAGGACCCAGAAGGTCCTAGAAACCTACAAGAAGAACAGCATGATGGGTGGATCAGGGCCCAGGAGGGTCTGCTCAAACTATTGCACTAACCGAGGACAATACAATAGTAAACATTGAACCCCTACTCTGATCTACCCAATGGACAGGACATTCTCCACAGTTATGTGGAGAGCGGGGAGCTCCATATTTGACCACCTCCCTTTGGTGGGGAGGCCTGGTGGCACTCAAAGAAAAAATAAGCAGGCTACCAAAGTGAGACTTAATAGCCTATGACTATAGGCTATAGGCTATAGGAGGAGGTCCCCCTTGGTCATAGACCTAGGGGCAGGGAATAGGGTGAAAGTGGGAGGGAGGGAGGAATGGAAAGATACAAGTGATGGAATGGCAATTAAGTTGTAATCTGAATAAATTAATACAGTGCTAATAAATAAAAAATACAGTGTTATTTCCTTTCCATATTTTCTTATATTAGATATTAATTGCTACAAAAGATAATAAGGATCATGGTCTCTTGTGTTTTATAAAGCCATGCACATACTTTAGAAAGTCATTACATTAAATGAAAGCTGTAGAATTAGAGAAACATTTATGACCAAAGAGTTATGTTTAGGTTTCTGTTTGTGCTGACTTTATGTCTCCTGAGAATCTTACATGTTACCTAGTAAGAATTTTGTGATTGATGTTGGATAGAGAAAATAAAAGAAAAAAGTGATCTAGGATTTTAACCTTTGAAGCTGATTCACATGTTCAGATCTTACATTACAAACTGATGTTTAAGAATAACATTTTCAAGGCAATACATAAAAGGGAACAGAGTTGAAATGAACACACATTTCTCTTTATATAAGCCTCGATGCAAACTACATAATTTAATTTAGCACCTTTTAGGATGTGGGAACTCAGTAGCAGGACTTTACTTGTATACAGTATTTGCTACATCTCCAAAATGTCTTATTTTTAGGAAAACAAAATTTAAGGTTTCCTAAGTTAAAAAGCTCCTCACTGAAAAGCTGTGACTTTGAAAGTTATTTTTAGGAATAATGCAGTTTTAAACAACTGATAGGCCTCTTGTATGAGATACTCAGGTTATTAAACAGGAACATGATGAGAAATGCTATATTCTCCCTGTGATCTTATCAGCTAAGCTAACTTGGCTCTGTTTTGAAACACATACTTTGATCTTGCTTAAAAAGAAGTACTTAGCTTATATCTATGGGATCAGAAGGCTACATATAACCTGTGTTCTAGACTTGTTTCTATAGTTTCTGACATAAGAAAAACCAAACAACAAACAAAAAACACAAATTTTTTTCTTTTTTTTTTTAAACGGGAGTGGTTGTGCCAGGCTTGGCTACCACTAGGTGGCGGTACATGAATGCCCTATAAGTGAAAGTGCCCTGTTAGTTTCAATTTGTAACAATGCAAATTATGCACTTAAAACATGAACGCGTTCAAAAGCAGTTCTCCTAGAGAACATTATTCATATTAAAGTATTGTGAATTTATGCCCACCCTATTGAGAATTGCTCCACCGTAGAGCGATAAAAGCAGGTATGTGTTAAAGGCATTAGTCTGGTTTTCTCTTTAGAGTAAAGCATGAGCAGACATTTATAGCCAATAGAAAGGAAACCATGTTAACTCATCAATTACTTAAAAGTCTTGTAAAATTCATTATTTCACTTCTGCAAGTAGTCTTTCCCCTGTAGAATTAATTCAACAACCCAGAAAGGTAATATGCTGAATTTTATCACTGTAATGATAGACTTAGTAAGATACTAACATTTCAGGGCAGGCAGAAAATAGCATTTTTTTAAAAAAAGGGAGCAAGTTTGAAGTCAATGCTTGTATAAACAAAATGGTAACAAAATCAATAGGTAAGAGCATATATTTAAAAATATAAGCAAGGAAACAGAAAGTGAGTAAGATGTGTTTTATCCTTTATATTAGTGTTAACTCTCATTGTATTTTGTTCTTAAAGTAAAGGCATAAAAAAAAAGAAAGAAAAAAAGAAATAAAGAAAAGGAAAAGAAATCACTCAATTTATTCATACATTTTTAATGACACATTATTTCCATTGTGACATTTTCAAGACTTTTATTACATGTGCATAATTTAAAAATAGTTTAGTTTACACAGCATAAAATAGGCAAGCTCACAGGCCCTGGGTTCATTTAACTGGAAAATGTTTCCATTAGTTCATTGTTTTTTTTCTCAGATAACATAAATTCAGATTTTGATTTCCAGTTTCTCTTCTTCATTAGTTTTTTTTTTTATTTTAAACATACCTGAGCAGTATTGCTTATCATTGATTGTTTGATCCTACTAGATTGTCCATGCTTTCTGCGTTTCACTGAGGTATACACATTCATTGATATGATGTTCCTGAATTTCGGGAAATCTTCTGGAAATGCCAAGCACATAGAAAGCTTCAGGTTGTTTGGTGGACGCTTCTGAGAATGGGCTGCCATTGATCTGTTTCCTTTTACTTTGGCTGCACAGACTTCACCATATGCAAACCCACAGTGAGTGTCGGTTCCAAGAAAAGGAAACCTTGTCTGCTGTGATTTTGTCTTTGGGTAAGTCTCTCCACTGCTGTTTCCATCACGCCTCCCTGTCACTTTGGCATACAGAACATTAAACTACAGAGAAAGGCTTGCAACAAGATATACGCTTCCATTCTGAGCCTTTCCTCCTCATCCCTCCATCCTTGTAGTTTCCTCCCAGATTTTTTTCTGTCTTTTTTCTTAATATTTGCATTGAATATTTTCAAGAACAGATGAGAATGAAAAACGCCAATAGGGAAATGCGCAATTGTCAAATTGCAGCCTCAGGGGATACTGTAATGACATCAATCTGAGGTGATTTGGGATGGATTGCGTGGTTATTACAGGCACATGTAAACCGAATGTAAATAAACCTGTGACCTGCTTACATATTGATCTCAGAAGTCATAACTAACTTCTTAAATGCTGCTCTTTCTGACTATCCTCAACTTTATCTTCATTGTCAACAATTACCTCTCTTAAACATAACAACAATGTTTTCCTTTCAATTGCTTTCGATATAGAGCCAAAGTAAGCACACATGGACTGCTGCTTCCTCACCCTGCTGTCCTCGTCTGTTTGTCCAAGATAATTACGGTCTCTAACGAGCTTGAATATCCTTTGAGTTCTAATTCTAAAATGACGCATGTTGCCAGAGTGAATATGTGTTTTTATGGAGCTGGCTCCATTTCCCGGTCTGAGGACCGGATGATTGTGTTTCCTTTCTGGATGAATTAGAGTAGTGTATTTGAGATTATATTTCATTAGTTTTATTGCTGCTTGTTAAGATTTTATTATCCTCTCTGCTTTATATTTCAGGCTGGCAAACACTCACCAGCGGTGCTAAGTGACTTGATATATATGAATCATAACTTTGAGACCGAAGAATATGCCATCTGCAAATAGAGCGGGGGCATTGGAAGTGATATTTTATAATGGCATTAAGCACATGAATTCACAGAACAGCTCCTATCCAGAGAGAAGAAACTCTAATTCAATTTTTTCCCCATCCTACTCGAAGTCCTCAGCATTTTTCACAAGGGGTACATAATGTGCTTTAAATAAGAATTCATTCTTTCTGAATTGTTGCCATTTATTGCAGGTAATTGTTTTCTATCGTGCGGTAATGGTTCAATCCTGTCTGTAAAGTCGTCTGCAATAGGAACAAATCTGAAACCCTTGGCTCTCTTAGTATGGTGTTTCTTCACTCAGTTGAATGAAAGGTTGACCGGGTTTAACAGCCAGCTACATGTCACATAAGTGGAGTGATTCCAGACAGATTGATCAGGAAGTCCTGGCTCTCTCGCAGTAGGACTCCTGCTCCTCCAATCCAGCTAAGGGGGGTTTCTTGCTGTAAAACTCGAGGTGAAAAATGTATGCTTCCTGAGGCATTTATGGTGCTTACTGAACAACCATCATCACAGAGGTCATGTTTCAAAAAAGCTACCGCAACGTTAGGTTCTTTCTTTCTTAGGAGGTTTCACCTGTAAAATCACTCTTTTTGTTTTTGTTGTTTTCTACAATAAAAGTCGTGGTTATGTTTCCTAATTCAGAGGTTATAATTATATATACACCCATTTGTTCTTACCCAGTCTATTGAAAAATGACTCAAAAAAAAAAAAAAAGAAAAAAGAAAAATGACTCACCTATGAATTCTTAAAACTACATTGTTATTTTATGCCTTAATTAACTGAAACCTGTTAAGGATATAAACATTTTGATGAGCTGTGTGCTCAGGTACCAAACATCCTAGAATGCCTTAGGTATTTCAGACAAAAAGAAGTGAATTCTGTATTTTTACACGCTTGTTTTTTCTTTATTTTATTAATTATTCACTTTACCTCCAGGTCATACCCTTTCCCTTCTTTCCTCCAGGTTCCACCCTCCCTCCTTATTTCCCCTATTCCCCTCCCCTACTCCTCAGAGAAGGGGAGTCCCTCTACTCATCCACCCCAGCATATCAAGTCACATCAGAACTGTGAGGCATCCTCTTCCCCTGTAGCTTGGCGAGGTACTCCCACGGGGGAAAAGTGATCTGAAAAACAGGCAACAGAGTCCATGTCAGAGTCAGTCCCCATGCCCTTTACTATGGGACCCATATGAGGACTGAGCTGCCCATTGGTTACATCTGTGTAGGGAACCTAGGTCCAGCCCATGCATGGTCCTTGGTTGGAGCTTCAATCTCCACAGGCCCCACTGGGCACTTGTCAGTTGGCTCTGTTAGTCTTCTTACGAGCTCCTAGTAGGAGTCTCCGCTAGAGTCACCCTCATACCCTTTCAGGAGCCTACCCTGGCATAGGTCTCCAGCTGCTTGTTTTTTTTTTTTTTTCTTGATACCATTCTAAGACACATAAAAGAAAGGTGGGTGATTCATGAAATCAAACTCCTCCACAGTAAAACAAACCAGTAAAAGCAAAACAAACAAAGAAACAAACAACAACAAAGCACCAGGGTTGAGCACTTGGGCTGCAGAGGCAGGTGAATCACTGTGAATTCGAGGCCAGCCTCGTCTACAAAGTGAGTCCAAGACAGCCAAGGCTATACAGTGAAACCTTGTCTTGAAAAACCAAAATCAAAGCAACCAAACAAACAAACAAACAAAACCCCACCAGTGTTGAGAGAGAAAAACAAGCAACCTGGCAACATCAGCTTACTAGCTCTAGAGGCAATAGAAACTTCATCCCTTTTCCTCTGGGAGGGACACTGTTGATGTCCTAGTGTTTCTCCTCAGAGTATAGAAGAGTTCCAAGATCAGGAGAGTCTAGGGGTCTTTATAACTTGAAGTAAGCATGGGAAATCCTATTTCATTTCTCTCTGAGAATCCTAGAAAAGAAATATACCTGGAAACCTCTAATTAGCTCTTGGAAGATCCCTGGAGTAGCAAACAAAACCAAACACCATGACAGCAAATTGTTTTGAAAGTAAACAGACACGAGACAGCCATAAAGAGCACTGTGAACATAGTTACCTTCCTCTCTTCTTCTCCTGCTCTCTGCTAGCTTCAGATCTCCACAGAGAGTTCTTTCAGTTCTCTATGCCTCCTTAATGCTCTAGTGAAAAAAAAATTACACAGGCAAAATTAAACAACAACAATAACAACAACAGCCAAACCAAACCAAACCAAACGAAAACCTGGAGTGGAAAGTTCTATTACATATTATCAGAGGAAATCAAATAAAAACAAGAAGGGCAGGAGAGATGTTTCAATGAATACAATGCTTGCTACACAAGAGCAAGGACCCAAGTTCTAATCACTAGAGACCACTTAAAAGTTGAGCATTGCAACATGCCTCTAATATCAGTGGCAGAGACAAGAGAAAGTAGAGACAGGGAAGACTCTCAGAGTCTGCTGGTACCCAGCTAGCAAAAATGGCAAGCTCCAAGTTCAATAGATCCTATCTCAAAAACATAGGTGGAGACAGATAGAGGAAAACACCTGATTTGATGCCTGGCTTCCACATCCAGCACACATGAGGACGCACACAGGTTCTAGTACCCACATGAACACATATATGCACATAACTTTTTAAAAAGTCTACAGCCTGACTATGTAAACAAACTCTGGGAGAGAAGGAAAGTGAGACAAAGGCAAAAGCCCCTGTGGAAAGCTTGGACTAAGTGTAGCACGTAGTTGACAGTTGAGATGATCAGTGAGGAAGACTTTCATAGCTGATGTCCTGCATGTGGGAATCTGAGTAGCACTAGGGATGGCTACAATGGGTATTTAAAATGATATGTGGTTTTCAAAATGTGTTTCCATCTTGTAGTTTTTTTCAAAGAATGTCTTTAAATGATTTGAATGTCTTGTAATTACTTCTGGTTATTGTGTTTCTGTTTACCATAAGCCTAAGCTGAGCTTGGCTCACATAGACATGGTGATGACTGAGGTTGTTCTGTATTTCTGTTAGACATCTGGTTGCTGAATTTAGACAACTCTTATAGCCATTGAATTTATCTCTTAGTAGGGAGTATGCTGTATCTCTTAGTAGGGAGTATGTTGTATCTCTTAGTAGGGAGTATGCTGTATTTCCAAGCAATGATGAGAATGGAAACACAGCAATACTCTTCTTCATCTTGATGGAATGTGTCCTAGGAGAAAGAAAGCCACTTTCATGAAGTATCAGGTTCTTAGAAGAGACAGAAAAATTATTGTTGAGTGTAGGAAAATCGACAGGTAAGAAGAGTCTAGGAAAGAAGCTTAACTAGATTCTCAAAATGGAGGCCTTGGAATTTCCTTGAACTTTAAGCCTCTGCTGCTCTTTGGATTGTATGGAAAGAAGGGTAACTATGGTCACAAGAATAAAACAGTTTCAGCTATTGTGCATTTGCCAGGAGTAGAAATGGTAGGGGAGGGTTTTTGTCCTTATTCTTCTGTTCATCAAGGTTTAAGACTACACTTTGTTTTCTCCTGGATGAAAAATAAAAGACCAAAATTCAACACATTCAAAGAAAAACTCTGATTTTCTTTTTCTCTTGTGAATTTTCTTGGGGATGAACATCACGCACCTGTTGCATATTCTAAATGGCCCGTAAACTACAAGCATTGTTTTCTCTCCTCAATAACTCTCCGTTATCCCTGAGTAACCCTTTGAATGTGTACGAACATGTTGGCTCGTAAAATGTTGTCTCTGTTAGTTAGTGTAGTCAAAGAATCAGTGTTCTGCCTATATAAAGGAAGATGGGAGAAACTGTTGACAATTCCAGGAACGAAAGGAAAGAGTACAGTCATGCATCTTATACTATCCCTTTGAAGACCGTGGAGCTGAAGAAAGCAGCTATGCACACTAGGGACTTGACAAGTTGAAAGAAGATGTGTTAAGTATATTTAACGTCTCCTGTTTAAGCTTAACAATCCCAGGGAATCAGTCCATATCTCCATCCTTTCAATATTTGTTTCATTGTACAAACAACATTTTAAACTACATACTATTATAACAATTTCTCTTACCTATGTGTGGCAATGAGGTTGATATTCTAGAGAGGTATGTCTATAGTGTTTCCCATTCTTCCAAAGATACCTAGAAACTACCTGATGACAAGCCAACACTTTTCAGAGATTTATTTGCATTATAATCTTACTTAGACAGCAATGGGAAGGGGTAGTAAATGATTTAATTTGGTTCATTTTGATATTCTTTTTTATGTGTATACTGATATAATATATATGTTGATATTAATGTTATGTTGACCATATCCAACAACTTTTTTCACTTATGAATCTGACTTCAAGTTAGTTATGATGCACTTTCAAAAAAATGAGATAGTGGGTAACTTCAATACCCAACTTTCACCAATAGATTGGTCACCAAGACAAAAACTAGGTGGAGAAAGATTTCCAGATATCATAAATCAAATGGACCCACTATATATTTACAGAACATTTCACACAAACACAAAAGAACATATCTTCTTTTCAGCGTATGATGGAACTTGCTTCAAAATTGATCACATACTTGTACAGCAAGCAAATTGCAACAGATACAAGTAAATTGAAATACCATCCTGCATACTATCTGACCACCACAGATTAAAGATAAATAACTACAACAGATATAACGGAAAGCTTACAAATTTGTGTAAACTGAACAACTCGCTGTTGAATAAAAAAATGGGTCAAGAAAGAAATTAAAAGCTGTCTAGACTAATATGAAAATAAGTTCATAATCTACCCAAACATATGCAACCACAATAAAGGCAGTTCCAAGAGACAAGTTCATAGCCCTACGTACCTACATGAAAAATATGGAGATATCTCATACTAGCAACTTAAAGGGCACACTTGAAAGCTATAGAACAATAACAAAAAGAAATGATACCTCTGCACAATTGTAATTTGTATATAGGAAGGCTACTGATATTTTTGAGTTAATTTTGTATCCAGTCCTTTTGCTGAAAGTGCTTATCAGCTGTACAAGTTCTCTGGTGGAATTTTGGGGGTCACTTATGTATACTATTATATCATTGCAAATAGGGATAATTTGACTTCCCCCTTTCCCATTTGGATTCCCTTGATCTCCTTTTGTTGTCTTAAAATAGCTCTAGCTAGAGTTTCAAGAACTATATTGGAGAGATACGGAGAAAATGGGCAGCCTTACCTAGTCCTTGATTTTAGAGGAATTTCCTTGAGTATCTCTCCATTTAATTTGATGTTGGCTATTGGCTTGCTCTATATAGCCTTTATTATGTTTGGGTATGTGCTTTGTATCCTTGATCTCTCCAAAACTTTAAACATGAATGGATGTTGGATTTTGTCAAGTGTTTTTTCTGCATCTAAGGAGATGATCATGTGCTTTTTTTCTTTTAGTTTGTTTATATGGTGGATAAAATTGATGGATTTCCATATATTAAGCCATCCCTGTATGCCTGTAATGAAGCCTACCTGGTCATGGTGAATAATATCTTTGATATGTTCTTGTCTTCGGTTTGGGAGTGTTTATTGAGTATTTTTGCATCGATGTTCATAAGAGAAATTGGTCTGAAATTCTCTTTCTTTGTTGGGAATTTGTGAGGCTTAGGTATCAAGGTGACTGTGGCCTCATAGAATAAGTTTGGTAATGCTCCATCCATTTCTATCTTTTGGAGTAGCTTGAAGAGTATTGTTATTAGCTCTTCTTTGAAGGTCTGGTAGAATTCTGTGCTGAAACCATCTGGCCTTGGGCTATTAATGACTGCCTCTATTTCTGTAGGAGAAATAGGACTAGTAATTTGTTTATCTGATCTTGATTTTGGCAAGTGGAATTGATTAAGAAAATTGTCCATTTCCCTTAGATTTTCAAATATTGTGGGATATATGCCTTTAAAGTAGGATCTTATGATTCTTTGTATTTCTTCAGTGTCTCTTGCTATGTCTCTCGTTTCATTTCTGGTATTGTTAATTTGGATCTCTGTTTGCTGCCAGCCTGGTCTACAAAGCGAGTCCAGGACAGCCAAGACTATACAGAGACACCCTGTCTGGAAAAACCAAAACCAAAACAAACAAACAAACAAGCAAAAAACAAACAAAAAACCCACAAGAAACAAACCGAACAACAACAACAACAACAACCCTTTAAGACTTAAAGAAAAGACTTGAAGATGATTAACAGAGTCAAGTGGATCTCTGTGAGTTTAAGGCCAGCCTGGCCTATAAAACAAGTCTAGGACAGCCAGGGTTGTTACACAGAGAAACTCTGTCTTGAAAAACCAAAAAAGTAGATGGAGAGGCCCCTTATGCTCATGGGTCAGTAGTATTAATATAGTAAAAATGGTCATCCCACCAAAAGCCATTTACAGATTGAGTACAATCCCCATCAAAATTCTAACACAATTTTTCACAAATCTTTTTTTAAATTTAAATTGATTTTGTATAATTTATTCACTTTATTTCCCAATTGTAATCCCCTCCTTCATCTCATCCTATTCCCAGCCTTCCTCCCTCTTCCCCTATATCCTCTTTACCTAGTCCTCAGAAAGGGGTAGCCCTTCTCATCCACCATCTCACCTCTGCCCATCAAGTCTGATTAAGACTGCCTGAATCCTCTTCCTCTATGGCATGGCAAGGCCACCCTGCCAGAGGGAAGTGATCAAAGAGCAGGTATCAGAGTTCATATCAGAGATAGCCCCCTTACTAGGGGACCAACATTGAGACTGAGCTGCCTATCACCTGCATCTGAGCAGAGGGTCTAGATCCTCTCTATGCATGGTCCTCAGTTGGTACATCAGTCTCTGAAGACCCACCTGGGCCCATATTTGTTGTCTTTGTTGATCTCCTTGTCTTCACAGATCTTAAAAGAGCAAACTTTAGCTTTATACAGAAATATAAAATACCAGGGATAAATAAAAAAAAAACCTGAATAATTAAAGAACTTCTGGTGGCATCACCAACCCCAACTTCAAAATGTACTATAAAGCTATACTAATAAAAACATCATGGTTTTAGCACAAAACAGACCCTTTTGATCAATGGAATTAAATTGATGGCCAGGCATAAATCCCCACACTTATGGACACTTGATTTTTTTTCATAAAGAAATCAGAAATATACACTGGAAAAAAAACACACAGCATCTTCAACTAATGGTGCTGGTTAAACTGTATGGCTGCATGTAGGAGAATGAAAACAGAGCCCTACTTATCACCCTGCATAAATCTCAACTCCATATAGAATAAAGACTTCAACATATGATGACCCAAGATGGCAGCACTGAACACACACCTTCTGTGATCAGCAGGACAGCAGTGACTGTACAGAGACCTAAGTACCGAACTGAGAACTACCAAACATGAGTGTTATTGAACCCCAGGAGGGAGGGGAGCAAACTGTGTGGAACATGCATGGGTCTGGCCTCAGGTCACTTAGCTAATCAAAAAAAAAAAAAAAAGGCCCTGAGTCCCTATGGGCATGGACATGCAATTTCTGACTTCTAGGTTCCAGAGAAAGCTGTGGGCTGTAAAAACTTCAGTATCTGGGACTTCTAGCCCAGAGGAGACACCATAGCCTGGAACACAAGTGGATCTGACCTTAGGTCACCTGGCTGATTCAGAGAAAGTTTCTGTCAGGCATGGGCAAGTGTGTTCCAAAGACTAGCTGCCTGACAGGCACACAACTTCTGACTTCCAGGGTTCAGAGGGAGATGTGAGCTACAAAAACACTAGGGTCTCACTTTGTCCTCAGACAAGCAGTCCCACCAGAGCATCTCTATGTTAAGATATATTTCCACCTGTTCCCCTGCTGCCTGGCTTACCTGGTTCACAACTAGGAAGCCAACAGAGACAGTGAAATCAGCAGAGGTAAGTTGGACTAGGCATGGAACCAAAGTCTCATTGTCCTTCACACTGAGGAAGCCAGCAAGCCCCCAGGAGCAGCTCTCTGCTCAGATATCTTTCTGCCTGCCCCACAGCTGCCTGGCCTACATGGGCCATAAACAGGGAGCCAACAGAGACAGTGATTTCATCAGGAGTACATAGAGCATAGGACCAAAGCCCCATTGTCTATACCTACCCCCAAACTCTGTGACCATCAGAGACCATCAAACCTACACCAGAGACACCAAAATGGGAAGAGGTCAGCATAAGAACACAAGCAACAATTCCCAGGACCATTTGATAGCACCAGAAAACAACAGACCCACCACTACAACAAGCTCTGTAGATACTACCACACACAACACACAAGAGAAAGATTTAAAATCTGAGGTTATGAAAATGATAGAGGCCTTAAAGGAGGAAAACAAATCCCTCAAATTAGAACAGGAATATACAAAGAAAGAGATGAAAGAATTGAGCATATTGCTTAAAGAAATTAGTGAAAAATAGGAAACTACAATCAAATGGGAGAAATAAATAAATAAATGGATTCAAGACCTAAAAATGGAGAAAGAAGCAATGAAGAATCCCAATCTGAGACAATCCTGGACATATAAAACCTAGGGAAGAGGACAAAAACTACAGACACAAGCATCACCAATAGAATACAAGATGGAAGAACGAATCTCATGGGTAGAAGATATGACTGAAGAAATCAATACAACAGTCAAAGAAAATGTTAAATCTAAAAAGCTCCTGAACATCCAAAAAATCTGGGACACTACGAAAAGACCAAATCTAAGAATAGTAGGAATAGAGGAAAATGAAGACTCCCAGCTCCAAGGCCCAGAAAATATTTTCAACAAAATCATAGAAGAAAACTTCCCCAATCTAAAGAAAGAAATACCCATAAATATACAAGAAGCTAAAGAACTCCAAAGAGATTGGACCAGAAAAGAAAATCCTACTGTCACATAATAATCAAAACTCTAATCATACAGAACAAAGAAAGAATATTAACAGCTGCAAGAGAAAATGGACAAGTCACATATAAAGGCAAACCTATCAGAACTACACCTGACTCCTCAACAGACACTATGAAAACCAGGGAGCCTGGAGTATCATGCAGACAATAAGATACCACAGACACCAATCCAGACTACTACACCCAGCAAAACTTTCAATCACCATAGATGGAGAAAACAAGATATTCCATTACAAAGCCAAATTTAAACAATACTTAACCACAAATACAGCCCTACAGAAGATACTAGAAGGAAAACTCCAACCCAAGGAGGCTAACTTTACCCAGGAAAACACAGAAAATAAATAACTGTACATCTTCAAAACCAAAAGAATGGAAACACACACACACACACAGGTCATTTTGATAAATAGAACAGGAAAGCCTCATGTTTTATAGCAATGGTTCTCAACTTTCCTAATGCTGTAATCCTCATGTTGTAGTGACCCCCAACCATAAAATTATTTTCTGTTACTTCATATTTGTAATTTTGCTACTGTTATGAAATGTAATGTAAATATCTGTGTTGTTTGATGGTCTTAGGTAACCCCTATGAAAAGGTCATTGGACCCCCAAAGGGTTGAGAATTGCAGCATAATAGGGCAGTGAAGGCCTGTCACTTACTTGGAGGAGCTTGCTACAAAGACAAAGAGGTACCACCTTCATATAAATATGATTATACTTGGAGTGTGACCTATATCTATTTCTCCATAAACACCTTGAAACTGAATTGAAAAAGCTGATCGTTTTGGCCACTAAATACAGTGATACCTTTATCACTTCTCTACAAACCAAATTACTTGGTCACTCTATGAACTTTTAAAAATTATTTGTAACAATGTCTGATTAATTTTAACTTTTCCCAACAGTAATTTTCAGTAAGAAAGACATTTGGAAAAGGCTTGAGTGTGAATTATCCTTACCAGCCCTTTGGCTAATGATTGTATCTTGAGGGCTCTCAGCAAGTCAGTGGCTTAATCCACTGATGGGTTCATAATATTTTGACATCCTTTGGAGGTGAGCCTTGGTGGAGAAACTAGATTATTAGAGGTATGCTTTGTACAGATAATTTTTGTCCCTGGACCCTTTCTCTCTCCCTTTTCTTCCCAGACACCAGGGAAACCCTTCCATTTCAAGATGTTCTGCCTCGGGCTGGAGAGAAGGCCCAGAGGTTGACAGCACCATCTGCTCTTCCAAAGGTCCCGAGTTCAATTCCCAGCAACCACATGGTGGCTCATAACCATCTGTAAATAGATCAGGTTCCTTCTCATGCAGGCAGGCACACATGCAGGCAGAATACTGTATAAGTAATAAATAAATCTTAAAAAGGGGGGAACTGGGCATGGTGGCACACACCTTTAATCCCAGCAGAGATTAGGCAGAGGCAGGTGGATCGATGTGAGTTTGAGGCCAAACTGGTTTACAAAATGAGTCCAGGACAGCCAAGGCTGCAATGCAATCAGTTGACCTTAGGGTAAAACCTCTGGAGCCGTGTGCCAAAATAAATCTTCAAGTTGTTTGCTTTGAATATTTGTCACAACAATGAAAAACTAAGACTTTTCTTTCACCATGGATTTAGTACTTGAACTCTGCAATTCACTGCATCTAAGTAAGAAGGGATATTAGTAAGGGGTTCTCCGACTTGCCTGAACATTAGAGTAACTTGGAAATCTCCCCACAACTCTAATGCTTCTGCTGTAGTACAAACCAGTTATGAGTACTTGTAGCTCCTCCACAGGAGAGGCAAATGGTCAGTGGGGTTTGAGAATGTGTGGTACAGGCAAAACATGCTACATAACATATATAGCATGATATGCAATCTAAATGTCTTCTGAGAAACTTTGAATATGAGACACAACAATGCTAATCAGTCTATGTTTAATGTTTTTATATAACAATATTCATTCATGTAAACTTCACAATGATTTTATAATTAATCACCCCTTGCAACCGGGGCACTTGAGAGGCAGAAAAGTGCAGTTGATTGAATGACTTGAAAGCAGACACTCTTCTTTACTCTCACACAATACTATGTTATAAATTTCCATCGATGCTATTGACTTGATGTTGCTGTATCTGGCGCAACACAGAGGAGTTCTTGCATTTGAAACTTCTCTTTATTTGCTGTCAGTATTCTCTGCGCATATTAACTAAACAAAAGGTATGGTGAATGTCATTTCACTCCTTAAGAAACATTTGAACCAAAACGAATTCCTGGAAAATATTGCAAACTAAAAAAAAAAACATTTGAATTATGAGAAAGTTTCTTTATTGGATTCAGTCTAGAGGAATAAGAGATGAGAAGGCTCTGGTTAATGGCAAGGAAATGTCTATTGAATTCATACTATTAGTCAGTTGTGACTTAGCTTTCTTATTATGGAACTGTGTAGTATCATCAATTATGTATTTGTGTGGAAAGAAGCACACCCATAGTCTTGGTCTTTAAATCAACCATGACTAGGATGTGTGTGGGAAAAAAATGCACTATATGCTTGTTTAGTTTTTAGACTTTTAAAGTATAATGTCCATTGAATCAATTTAGTGTTCACCATTGTTAATTGATCATGCAATTTTTTTTCATTTTAGTTTTCACTTAATACATAATTACATTTTGTGATGTGGCTATGGTTATGACTATAGTATCTTTCATGATGACTATATGTCAGGTTTCTAATTTAACTTGCTGGAATCAAAAGTATCAGTTATGTGATTTTGGGAAAAAGAGTCAAAGAAACAACTAAGAAACAGCAACAGGGGCTTCTTTGTGGACTACTAACTTCAGTCTTATTGGCAGTGAAGATTAATAGATCTTTGTCTTACTGGAGATTTTATACAGCAAGCACTGTGTGAGTACACAATATGGATTTGTTTTCAATGTAATTGCAGTCTGTCTGTATCACTGGGTGATAAAAGTTTGCTGAGCTTATTTTTTCCATATAGGAACACTCTCATGCTTGAAACTTGATGTCTATGCTATTAATGACTTAGTCTCACACACTCAGAAAGAGACTATCTTTTTTTTTTAATTTCCCAATTCAGAGATAGCACTTGGTGCCTATTTAAGTTGTAGATGTAACATACTTTCAAAGTATTCTTTAAAAGTGATTTTGAATCTTGGTTAAGTGTGATGTTTTGTTCTGTTAAGCTAAAAGTGGTTCTCAAGATATTGATTGCTCCACTTTGAAAATGTATCATTTCTTCAATGCACGTTAAGCAGATATAGAGATCTATTCTTGGCAATCAAATCACACAGACTCCTTTAAGAAGTCTGTAGTGGAGAGACATCTGTCCTGTTTCCTGGTAAGTTTAAAATTATTGGTGGCAGAATAAAAAATAGGACTTGTAATCTTTCCCTTAATCATGCTTTTAACTCGCTTTTATCTGCTGACTGGTAAGCACTGTAATTTCGTAGGTTACTGCTCTTGTTGTTGAGCAGTAAGCTCTATAATTCTGTAAGTTCCTGCTCTTATTTTAAATTTAGTGAAGCATTGCTTTAAAAATACACACCAGTGGCACCGATGGATGGCTCAGTGGTTAAGAGTGTGTGTTGCATTAGATCCAGCTCAGTTCTCAGCACCAATGTATGGAGGCACACAACTGAGTGTAAATCCAGCTCCAGGGGTTCCAATGCCCTTTTCTGTCCTCTATGGACACTGCACCCACGGGCACATGCACATACACAGACACACATATGTGCATATAATTAAAAATAAAAATTTTAGCAAATAAATAAGCCAAATACATAGAAAAACAAGAAAAAAGATCCCCCATTGTGATATGATATGTTTAAATAAGTGCACTCTCAAAATTAATTTACTTGCAATCAATAGCTTAAACTAAAATTAATTTTCTTTGAAATAGGAACATACATTAATACTAGAGAGGGCTAAAACACTACCTTCTATTGGCTATTCATTTGCAAATCCATCAGACAAACATTTTATACATTAATAAGATTTCTTTTTGCAGTTTTAAATTTTCTTAGAGTCAGAGGCAGTGAGCAAGTAAGCTGATAGATAGATAGATAGATAGATAGATAGATAACATATTGATAGATAACATATTGATAGATGATAGATAGATAGATAGATAACATATTGATAGATGATAGATAGATAGATAGATAGATAGATAGATAGATAGATAGATAGATGTTAGATAGAGAAGCAGATATAAATTCACTTAGCGAAAGCTTTACATATAATTGCTCATGGCTTTCCATTGTACCAACATGACAACATTACACTCTTCTTATGTGTTAAGATTAGTTTTTTTTGTCTTGTTTCTTTTCTTTTTCTTTTGAGGATTAGTTTTTTAACTCCTTGGAAAGTGAAAGTTTTTTTTTTAATATCAGATGGAATTCACTTCGAAAAATAAAGGTTTTTATAAAAATTTCATTCTTGAACTTATGTCACTTTTAGTTACTTCATGTGAGAAAAGAGGACAACTTTATTCCCAAATGAAAGAAATAACACATATAATATTACCCTACAAACAACAACTCAGTATTTAAGTTTGGAATACCATTTCAGTTTAAAATGAAAACTTGAATCTACAAATACCTCTGACAAAGCAAGTCATCCATTTGGAGCAACTAGAATATTAATCTTTCAGCAATGGTTGGAGGCGGTAGACAACTTTGAAAGGAGGTGATTAATTTCCTAAAGAAAACCTAGCAAATATATTATTTATACAGCCTCATCATATTTCTCTCTTCTTTGTCTTTTGTATGGTGCTGTCCAGTTCAGTTAGATTCATTCTAGTGATGAATAAAAGTTTTAATCAATACATTTTGAGCTAACTGGCACTGTCCTGTAACAGAATTGTTGTGTACAAAATGGGAGAAGCACATGTATGGGTTTCAAAACGTAAAGAGAAGGCGAAGTTATTTATCACAAAGGGCAGATTAATATTCCTGTTACGAGCATGACTGGGACCATAGGCCCTCTGTTCAGATTCTAGCACTTCAACTCACTAAAGTGTGACCTTTGACTGTTAACCTCTGTGTGAAATGACACTAAGTAAATTTATACATGAGAAATTTAGTTCTTTAAAAATTGATTAGAGCAGCACTCAGTGTTAGCACTATGCTCCAAATGCTGGGGTTGGTGCATACTCAGGGAAAAGAGTATGAGGGTAAATGTGGGGATCATATGGTGCAGTCAGTGGGGAGGATAATATCCTGATTATTTCAATAGCAATAAAAAGACTCAAGGTGGAAGAAAGAAGATTGAGAAAGTCAGTATGGTGGAGGGAAAAGGGAAGCATAGATGCAGAGTGTTAATCAGGTAGTGTAAGTTCAAATATTCCGTATGAAAATGAATTGTTAGTTGTAATCAGAAATATTATGGCAAGATATTTGAAAACTCTGAGATGAGTCAAATCTCTCTGACGACAGGATTAGCCATGGCTTTGGTAGTAAGGATATCATTGAATGGTAGTTACTGAAAAATAATGTAATATTCAAAATTCTTAGCATCATTTTGAGTACTTGGGGATCTAAGGTTATAAAGGAATTGGCTGTCTTTATAGACCTCTCTGTTCCCTGATAATAGTTTAACATGTAACAAACTCAGAGAGTTTCTGAGAGTCTTCTGTGTTGAGTCTTGTGGACTTAGGTTCCTTAATTAAGGAATGAACTGTTATCTATTTGGGTGGAACCTTAAGCCACTCTTTAAAAGCATGTATTCTCTTTCTCTTAAACACAACTTTAAACTGGAATTAAAGTTTCAATTGATGAATCCTGTCATCTTTTTATCTTAGAAAGTAAGAAAAAATGATTCTGTAGTCAGATTTCTCTAGTGTGCTACATCTATCTCTAGGTTGAATCAAGTGTGCTGAATAGGAAATGCTTACAAACCTTTCAGGAATTACAATAAAGCATTTTGGTATGGAGAATTGAATCCCTCTTTTTCTTTCTTTCCTTTGTAATCCTCAACATTCAGCATCAGTAAGCTAGCCTTGTCAACATTTAAAATAATGCCAGACTTATATATCCACCACTTCATGTTCTCTAACTGCATCCACTTTCTTCTTGCTTCACATTTGCTAAAACCACACATACACACATGCACACACGCACACACACACACACACACACAGACACATACACACACACAGACACATACACACAGAGACAGACACATATAGACACACACACACATGCACACACACACAGACACATACACACACAGACACATACACACAGAGACAGACACATATAGACACACACACACACATGCACACACACAATGCATTCATTAATTTTCTATGTTCCACACACAAATTAAGGTTCCACGGCAGCAAAGGATCCTGGTACACCTTCACATCTATGGTGCCTAGCAGCATGTCTGTACTTCTAAGTATTGTATACATGCCTTTTAAGATTGAATAGGGCCCAGCAGTGGTGGCACACGCCTTTAATCCCAGCACTCAGCAGGCAGAGGCAGCTAGAACTCTGGGAGTTCGAGGCCAGACTGGTCTACAAAGTGAGTCCAGGACAGGCACGGCTACACAGAGAAACCCTGTTTCAAAAAAAAAAAAGATTCTAGTATATCTAGAAGGTTTTCCTTTGGTGAGAGTTGTCTAAGACGAGTGTAAGTTGCTTTTTCTATATTTAAGCTCATCCTAAGGAATTTTGAAAATTATAGAATAGGTTTCAAACCTCGATGATATTTATAAGTCATCATTGTACATAAAAACCCCATGTAATAAAGATGTACACAAATTTTCTTGTAAGAGCTTTGGATAAATAAAAGATACTTTTGGACTTATAGGTTTCTCTATTGTTTCCTTTCCTAAGGAATAAATAAATCAGCAAAAAACTATTTATATAGTGGGTATGCAATGACACCACAGGGAAATGTATTTGATGAGTTCTAATAAAATATGTTCCAGGCAAATTATAATTGCTGCCCAGGAGAGAAGAGGAAAGACCCAAGAAATTGTTTCTGCATTTATTTAATGGGAATTGTGTACACTTAACAACAACAAAAACAACAACAATAAAAAACCCAATGAAAAAGCAAAAGAAGAAAGCTCACAGCAAAATAGTCATGATTTCACAGTCAAGTTAAACTGAAATATATCCAAATCAGCTTATATAAATAATAAGGGCTGGTTTTCAATGACTAAGTTCTTTATGCTTGGCTTTATGGTAGGGACTCTGCACACCTTAGTATTATAACCCACCAACACAACTGTGCATCACATACTACGTTTTCCATCTTGCAGATGAGAACATTGATTTTTCAGAAGGGTATGTATTTCACACCCTTACTTTGCTGCTAATATTTCTGTTCCACCTAGACCCGAATCAGCTACAAAATATATCACTGGACACAAAGGCCTTGAATTGGATGCTAGATCGAATAACCCTTTGAGGAAACAAAGTTCAACTTCAAGGGCTTTGTCAGCTTTGGAACATCCCTTAGAACTAAATTACCTAACATAGCCAATGTCACAGCAACTTTTAATAGTCAGAATTTTCTAGTTATCATATGTAAACTTCACAGTTTGCATAGGTTTAATTTTCCTTAATCCTTAGATCAGAATTTTGAGTGGATACAAAGTCTGCAAGTGTCACCCTCAGTCAACCAAACCCTGCTGCTTTTTAGCTGGAGAATCATCTTAGGCCTCCAACACAGGACTTTCTAGCTCCCTCACCTTGAGATGTTCCATATTCTCCAGAGAGCAACAAAGGGGACCATGGAAAAGTAAAGCAAATGCCAAGATGAACTTAACTAAGAAAAAAGGAGTCTGGAGTCTGGATTGAGTGCTATAAATATTTGGAGGTGGTGTAAGGATGTTGGAGCTCTTGAGTTTGAGGCAGGTGAGGGGATTTGGGAAATGCCACCATTAGCTGCGTATTGTTCCTTCCAATGTGACTGCTTCTCAGTTTGGTGGGAGGCAAAGCCTCTTCTTCATACAGTTGTTCCTTGAGTTCCACTGTCCCCAGCAGTCCCTCTGTCTATACTGTGTTGTTTCTGCCTACATTTTTCAAACGGATTTGGCCAAGGTCCAAGGTTTTGCTGCATCGAATGCCAGTAAACACCCTGTGATTTTTTTTTCTTAAGCCCTGGAGAATACAATATATAAATACTATAAACTAGCAACTTTCTCCCCTTTTCTCTCCTTTCTTTGTTTAATTTCCCCCATTTCCCTTAAAATTTGATCTGCTTTCCCCAGCTAATAAAATTCTTTCTATTTTGTTGTGTTGGGTTAGTAGTAATCCATTGTGTATTTGACATTGTGTGATAGTTTAATATACTATATCTCAAGCAGGTTCAGTTTATTTACCTCAGTGACCTATGATGCTATAGTGGTTAAAATAAGAGAAACTAAGGGGTTTCAGCCAAATTCTCTCTGTCCAGATGGCTCCGGCTGCAAAGTCAGGAAAACTAGAGCCCCTGGTTCCTGCTGTGTTTACAGTGGCCCTTGATTGCTAATAAGGACCTCCAGCTCTAGGCTGCCTAGGCCTGCTTCCCTCCCACCTCCTATATGTCTGTCAACCACTGGGGTGGGGTCCAGATTCTCTGCTGTTTCTTCTCCACTTATTTTTGCAAAGGAAACAAAACTCCCATTTCTAGACCTCAATGCAATAGCATGATTCTAAGGAGGACTTAATTTTTCTTAATCTCACACTCAAATAACCATATATACCTTTCTTTGTTTCTTTCTTTCTTCCCTTTTCTCTTATTTATCATCTCTCTCTTTCTCTCTCTCTCTGTTTTTTCTTTTTTTAAATATGTATGTGTGTATGTATGTATGTATGTATGTATGTATGTATGTATGTATGTATGCATGTATGTATGGTGTACAAAGTGCTTTGCCTGCATGTACCTGCATATCAGAAGAGGACATTGGATCACATTATAGATGGTTGTGAGCCACCATGTGGTTGCTGGGAACTGAACTCTGGACGTCTGGAACAGCAGTCAGTGTTCTTAACCGCTGAGCTATCTTTCTAGACCCTATCTTTGGTTTTTCAAGGCAATAGTTCTCTGTGTGTAGCCCCAGCTATCCACAGCTATCCAGAGACTTGCTTTGTAGACTAGGCAGGCCTTGAACTCACAGAGATCTGCTTGCTTCTGTCTCCCAACTGCTGGGATTAAACGCATGTGCCACCACTGCCCGGTTGTACACATTGACTTTTTCATCACTTTTTAAAGAATGAATCCAACAACATGTAAAAATTCAAAAACTCAAACAAAAAAACAAGCAAATTAATCATTCATATATCTCTATGTGCTCCAGATTGTTTGGGGAGGTTCTTCAAAGGCTTTCATTACTTAAATACCACTCTTGACTACATTTGACCACTTTTGACTACTATCACACACTGCCATGTCCCCAAGGTATAAAAAATATCATATCATAAAGAATATCATAGGAGTGATCATTTTCTACTATTTCCAAACATGGAATACTTCTTTAACTGATTAACATAACATTGTGCTGGCTAGTTTTATGTAAACTTGACATAAGCTAGTGTCATCAAAAAAGAGGGACATCTTGAAAATGAGAAATGCCTCCAAAAGACCAGGGCATTTTCTTACTTAGTGATTGATTTGGGAGAGCCCAAGCCTTTGTGGGTGGAGCCACCCCTGGGCTAGTAGTCTTCACTTTTATAAGAAGGCAGGTTGAGCAACCCAGGTGAAACACAACAGTAAGCATGTAGACCTTTATGGCTTCTGCATCAACATTTACTTCTAGGTTCCTGCCCTGTGTAAAGTTCCTGCCCTGCTTTCCTTCAATAATGATCTGTGATGTGGAAATGTAAGCCAAATAGATAAAGTCTTTCCTCTCCAGGCTGCTTTGGTCATGGAGTTTCATGACAGCAATAGTAACTTTAACTAGGACAACTATATAGAACATCCATGACAGGATAAAGAAAATGGAATGTGGCGTAAGATGAACTTCCATTCATTCAGCACATGAATAAGGCACCATACAGACTGAGCTCTAGCCACCGGAGTGTCTTTGAAGCTTTCTAGTTTGTCTTTTCCTCTTTTCTCTCATGTTACTTTGATTTATTAACTGCATTTTCTTTTGGGGACATTTTGAATCGAAACAAATTTTTACAATGTATTCTGATTCCCCTTCCTCATCTCTCCCCAGATTTTCTCCTCTTCCTCCCTCACCCAGCTCCATGCTTTCTTTCTATCTCTTTTTAGAAAACAAACAGGCAAATAAAGCAAGCAAATCAGAACAAAACAAAAAAAAATTGCATCACACACTCACACACAAAACTTTTAAACATGCATCTTTGACTTCTGATACGATATTTGATAATAAGCTAATATCCTTGGAACATGTTCTGCCAGTTAATGTGCAATTTGCTTTACTTCTCTAGACACTCATTCCTTGCAAAGACTTTTGAATTATACTTTTAAATACCCCCTTTTATTTTATTTTTTTTTTACAAAAGGAGGTACTGAGACCCAGAGAGACAGGGAGATGACGCACTTAGTCCTGCTGAGGCTTGAGGCACCAGGATGGGTTGGTACTCCTTGGGTTCCTCCCCTTCTCTGAGAAGAAGGAGATGGGGAATGGAGGAAGGGGTGTGGCTGGGAGGAGAGGAAGGAGAGGGCTGGGATTAGTCTGTGAAGTTATTAAATGCATTAATTAATTAATTAAAATATACCTAAACAAACACATTACCTAGTGATTTTTTTTCTCCAAGCTGAAGCTTTAATGTTAAAGGAAAAGTGAAAGAAGGTATAATCATTGTAGAAAGCATACACACACAGACATGTATATATGTGTATATGTGTGTGTGTGTTGAAAAGGTGCATATTTTTAAATAACAAAATAGAAAATTCTCTTATAACTTTAAATTTCATGTACTAGCAGTTCATTCATGACACACCTCATAATCACTTTATTAAATTATTTTAGAGTGTATGTACAGTTCTCCCCCCCCCCCATTTTATGCCCTGATTCTTTAAGGGAAAATTATTTTTTACCTCTCCTAAAATTCTGGCAGCATTGATTATCTTGCTAGTAACTTTAATAGCTTCCTCTTCTCAAAAACTAAGCACCATCAGATAGTGTGTGCTTAGAACCTGACCAAGCATCCATCTCTCCAGGAGGGCTATGTTATTTGTGGGAGTACAGGGCCACTGAACTAATTCCCCTGGTAGAAATACACTGTCTAACACAGTACATTACAGTGTGCTTTAAATGAACAATACATTCCCAAATCAAATGACATCTTGGGGAATTGCCCACATTTAACCCAATAACCAGCTGTGCAAATGCTAAAAGGCAATTGATCTACTACAGAATTTGAGAACCATGGCAGGTCTTTTAGTTCAATACTCAGATGGGTATCCAGCTGGGCTGGAGGCTTAGCAGGGCCAGCAGTGACTGATATGAGTCATTACTGGAGATGATCAAAAAAGCTGACTGAGGCTCTTTGAAACCAGCTACTGCTCCATTCACAGATTTCTCCCCTCAAGCCTCAGATCCTGCAATTTTCCTCCCTAACATTTAGTTAAGGAGAGGCTTGTGGTTTATGATTTTCCCTAAGAAATTTTTTAAATTCATAGATACGAGTGACAAAGTGACCAAAAAAATGCGATGGAGATGTAATGTTTATTTTTTAATCAAAAAGGAAATAAGAATTTTACAGAAATTTCAAAGAAAGAAAAAGATAATTTTTTTCCTTCCACATATTTTTATCTCCCTGTCCTTATGCTGTAGTACAATTTATCTGGTTCCATAATTTGGGATGCTTAAACTCTGTATTGAGTCTTTGTCTTCTATATGGAAATAAAAGTTTAATGTAAATCTTAGATTTTGATTGTTCAGTTATCACTTTTTTCTTTTTTGTTTTCTTTTTTCCCTTTTTAAATTTATTTAAGTAATTTATTCAGATTACATCCTATTTGTTATCCCCTCACATGTATCTTCCCATCCCCCTTCCTCCCTCTTTCATCCTATTCTCCTCCCCTATGTCTGTGACAGAAGAGGACCTCTTTCCCCACTATAAGATCACAGCCTATCAGGTGTCATCCTGGTTGCCTGCTTACTCTTCCTCTCAATGTCACCAGGTTTCCTTACCAGGGGGAAGTGGTCAAATAGGGGGCACCAGAGTTTATGTCAGAGTCAGTCCCTGCTCTCCACACAATTGTGGAGAATGTGCTGTCCATTAGCTAGATCTGGATAAGGGTCCTAGGTTTAGTGTACATCTGTTTTCACATGTTGACTCTATATATTGCTTATCTTTCTTTCTTTTTTTAAAAAAGATTTATTTATTTTATGTATATGAGTGCTCTATCTGCATGTGCTCCTGTATGCCAGAAGACAGAATCAGATCCCAGGTTGGTAGTGGCTCACCCCTTTAATCCCAGCATTCAGGAGATGGAGACAGGTGGATCTCTGTAAGTTCAAGGCCAGGCTGGTTTTCAGAGCTGGCAAAATAAACAACTTGCTATGTAGACCAGGCTGGCCTTAAGTTCACAGAGACTGGCTTGCAGCAGCCTAAAGAGTGCTGCTGGGATTAAAGGCATGCTCCACAGTGTCCAACAGACCTTCAATCTTTAGATAATGGCTAAATTAAAAAAAATCTATTTTGAGCTACATTCCATTTTGAATTTCGGTCATACTTTCTGACAATAGTTTGGAAAACTCTGAAGAAATGTCATTTTATTTCAAATGGAAATGTTTATTCTTTAATAAGTATCTCAGAGCTAAAATTTCACATTTTCTTGAGAAGTAAAACCTAAAGTAGTCCATTAAAATGATTCTTAGGCTTAGATAAGTATCAATTTCATGAGAAAATAGTTGAGAAATTATACAACCTTAGATGTTTTTGGAAATAACTGTCAACGTGTAAAAGGGTCCAGGAACTGAACCCACTAAATAGATAAGTACATAAATTAGATTGTGTATGTTTCAGATACACGTGATGCTAAGGTGTTCAGATAATGAGGTGGTGGCTATAATTATTGCCCACTCTTGATTTTGTGGTGAACACAGATAACTCTCTCTAATCAGGAGTCAAAACCGAATACAGTACAGTTTGTAAAAAAAAATTAACTACAGCCTTCATGTTAGATATTATACTTCTAGGCATGTTTGTCTTTTACATCTTCCGTTTGTGCCCTCTGACCCATTTTTCCCCATTTATTTACCTTCCGGGGAGAAGCAACATTTTCTTCTAAATAAAAACAAAACAGTGGAAACAGAGAGTTTGAAGGAGATGTGCTTTTTTAAATGCCAGGTTTAATGACACAAAGAGACAGCATCAGATATTCTGGAGACTGAAACAGGAGGAACATAAGTTCAGTGACAACCTTGCCTTCAGAGTAGCTCCAAGACCTGCCTAAGCGACTTAGTGAGAGAGAATCTGTCTCAAAAACCCAAACTTATCAACATTATAAAAATGAATGTGAAGCTGTAGCTTAGTTGTCATATGTATGCTTACCTGTAATGTGTATGGATTTAGGTTAAATCTCTGGTTCAAAAAGAAAGATGTACAGACAGACAGATGATAGGTAGGTAGGTAGACAGATGATAGTTGATAGATAGACAGATAAATTAGATAGAATAAAAATAAATGAAAAAAATCATCTTGCTCATGCTTTTAGTTCCGATCTCCTAGATTTCCAGTTCTTCCTATTAGTTGTCAAGTTATTAACAGTTGGGGGCTGGAGAGGTGGTTCTGTGGTTATGAGCATTTAGTACCATTGTAGAAAGCTTGGGCTCATTTCCAAATGTCCATATGACTTCTCATAACTGCATGAACCTCCACTTCCAAGGGATGAGCGTCCCCTCTTTGGCCATGGCAGATTCCTACATGCACACAGTGCCCATAAATTTACATTCATATAAAATATTGAAACATATTTTCAATTAACATATTGATAAAAGCCTTTATGATTCAATCACTACCTCAAACCTCCACTGTCCAGAATCATTGCATCAGGGAGCAAGCCTTGAATACTTGAGACCTGGGGCACTATATCAGATCCTAACTGTGACCAAAAAAAAGAAACAGGGCTGGAGGAATAGTGTACATCAAAAACATCTTCAGATGACTGGAGAAAGAAGTCTAAGTTCAGAAAGGCATGGCTGAAATATGCAAACTGCTTAGTTTTAAAGACTACCTTTAAATCACAAAACCGTGCACAGCCTTTGTAGAAATCGAGAGATAACATGGCTGGCTGCTAAATGCAATTGTAAGTAATAAAATATCATTAATCTTTTGATGACTGAATATCGTTAGATTTGCATTAGAAATGATGTACCACGTATTATCGAAAAACACAAGACATTCTTGCAAGCTGCGTCAAGGCATGCATGATTGAGAAAGCAAAACAATGAGAGAAATGGAAATTATCCACACTAAAGAAAGACCTCCATATGCCTCCTCCACCCGGCTTTAGACCTCATGCCATTTTCTCTGCCACCTGCACGGTCTAATACGAGTTTATGAGATTTGTCCATCATTTGCTTCTTTTCATCATTTTTTTTTTGTCATTTGATTTCTCTTACTTCCAGCTATCTGCTTCTGAGGGCAGGATATCCATAATGACTAGAATCAGTTTTTGACATGCATTCGGAAGAAGTCTCATTTTCTACTTGCTATTTGTCAATCTGTTGTTTGAAAGGAAAAGTTCTGCTTTTAACCTCTGCACAGCCCGAGGAGGACGGAACAAGCACAATGAACTGGGCCATTTATGGATTTGCAATTAGTACTCCTCTTTCAATTATACACTGTTCACAGTCAAGTGCTTAGCTAAATTAATTTCTTTTGTTCCTTCCAATTATTCGTTTTAAACATACTCCCGGTGCTGAAGAAATCTGAGAATAAGAAACGAGGATCTGTGACGTCAACGACGGGAACACGGTTCCATGTTATCACACCAGCATCCTACGCACTCTAAAGGGAATGCATTAGCCCAGACTAGTTGTTTTGTGTTAGCTAGAGTAGGTTTAATTTTTTTAAATTTGTCTTTCCTTTTATTGAAGATAGAAGTTTTCTCACATAATTTATTCTGATATTCCCCTCTCTCTACTTTTCCCACTTCCTCCCAACTTCTGCTCTCATCAAGGTTCACTCCCCTTACGTCTCTCATTAGAAAACATATAGGATTTTAAGGGACAGTAATAAAATATAAGATAAAACAAAAACTACCACACCGGAGTGGGACAGGACAAACAAACAGAAGGAAAAGAGCTCAAGAGAAGGGGTAAGAGTCAGAGACATTCAAGAATCCTATAAAAAAAGGATTTTTCACTAAACTGGAAGCCATAATATATATGCAGAGGAGCTGGTACAGACCCATGCAGGCCCTATGCATGCTGCCTCAGTTTCTGTGAGTTCATATGAGCTTTGGTCATGTTAATTAAAAGGGCCTTATTTTTTGGTGTCCTCCACCTTTTTGGCCCTCACACTTTTTCTTCCTCCTTTTCTGTAGGTTTCCCTGAGCCCCAAATATTTTAAGAAATATTCACATTTTAATTTTTAAATAAATTACAATATTACAACATTTCTTTCTTTATCTCCTACCCCCAATACTCTACTATATTCCCCTCTGGTCTCCTTCAAATTCATGGTTCTTCTTCTTCTTCTTCTTCTTCTTCTTCTTCTTCTTCTTCTTCTTCTTCTTCTTCTTCTTCTTCTTCTTCTTCTTCTTCCTTCTTCCTCTTCTTCTAATTGATATTATGTGCACACACATGTGCATGAGCTCATAGCCTGCTCAGTGAAGATAATGTTACTTGTATATATGTTTTCAAGGCTGATGATTTGACACTGGACAATCACTTGGTATTCTCTGGCCTGGAGAAGATCAACCTCCTCCTGACCCCAGGTTTCCTCAGTTGCTTATAGTTTTTTTTTGTGTAGGGTTGAGGCCTCACAGGATTTTCTTCATTCAGTTTGGCATGTTCATTGGTGTCATTACTGTTCAGGTCACATTTGGGCCTGAACACAGGCCCAGTCATGGGTGTATCATCTGATATCACTAGGAGACACAATCTCACAGCAAACTTCCTGACCCTCTGGTTTTTACGATCTCTCAGCTTCCCGCTTCTACAATGTTACCGGAGCACCAAGTGTGGACTGGTTTGTACATGTATTCACTAGGACTGAGGCCCAGGACTCTGCAGTTTGGCTGGTTGTAGTTTTCTGTAGTGGGCTGTC
This sequence comes from Acomys minous, assembly GCF_964271855.1. NCBI lineage: Eukaryota > Metazoa > Chordata > Mammalia > Rodentia > Muridae > Acomys > Acomys minous. Next base: position 32,587,588 of record NC_140492.1, on the reverse strand, counting down.
TGTAGAAAAGCGAAGTTTCCTTAATGAGGGGTCATGACTACAGTTATCTGTGGGCATAAGAACACCTGTTTATATAGATTGTTATTAGGGTTATATTGGCTTTGGTAAATTAGAGGTTGCAGAGTCTCCTTTAATAACCATGACTTAGCTAGAACTGAGGAGTTAGATTGGGATCCACTATCAGACATGATTTCCCATTTGTTCAGCAGGTCTTAAGACCTATTAGAGCTGTTGGTTAATGCTAAGGTTTACGTGCCACACCTGCAGACTTTGTGTTACTGTGCCATGCTGGTCATTGAGGTGGTTCATAGATGCCATGGGTGGGTAGAACTGTTGGATGTCTTCCTCTTTTGAAAACTTGGAAGGTGCCTTCTTGTCTCATGAAGGTCATCCTCAGAAGGGGCATTCAGACCAGTTTTGAATCTCCTTTCTTTCTCTCTTTTTTGTTCCTTCCCTCTCTCTCTTTTCCCACTCTCTTCTTTTTTCTTCCCTCCCTTCCTTTATTTTTTTTCTTTCTAACTTTCTTTCTGATGTAAAGGCTCAAGTAGCTCAGGCTGGCATCCAAAATTACATGTATCCAAGGATGACTTTGAATGTCCAATTATCCTGCCTACACCTTCCAAGTGCTGGGGATTACAGGCATGTCCAACCACATGCCCAATTATATTCTACACTGAGATTAGACTCAGAGCTTCATGGATGTAGGCAAGAACTCTACCAATTACATTACACCCACAGGCCAAGCTATGCTGTTTAATGATCCAGGAATGTAGCACAAATGAACTGCATTATGTAATGGGAAAAATTTAAGTTTATAGAAATAGTAGGTTAAAGGTCCTGAATTGAAATATATTCACACATTTGGGACCTTGAAACCATACCGAAGTATTGCCTATGATCTAATAGGCAGAAGGAATGTTTCTTCATTTAACATTTATGATTTTCAAAACAGGAGAATGTGTTTGGGCTGGCTTATCATTTTTCAGTATTTAACAGCTTTCCAGGGTGGGGCTTTAGACTGAAGTCTTCCAGCTATCTCTGGCCTGTTTCTTGCTGCCCCAGTATGTTATGGTCAAAGGTTGATTTTCCTGAGTGCACACTAGAGAGCATTATGAGCAGATGAAAAACAATTCTAGCCACTTTCCCTGAAAAGACGCTGTACTTTGCTATTCATCTGTGGTTATTGGATCTCCAGAGGTGTGTCCGGAAATTTTTTTTTCTTTTAAGTAAATATCATCTTTCTTATTGAAACCAATGAACATCATGAAATTAGTGGTTTCATAGTTAGATTAGAAAATGCAGCAGGGAAGGATGGATTCAGGGGAAAGCTATTCAAACATATTATCTCATCAAAGGAGAGCCCTCCAATTTTACGCTTTCTTGCTTGAAAAGACACACATTAAATTTGTGTGAATTGTGCATATGAAGGAGTTGAGAAACATCATTTGATAAAAAACTAAATTTTCAGGGCTCATTATTTCTGAAAACGGTGGGCTGAGCTGTAAGAAGCCTGAGGTACCAGTCATTTGGACTTGTCAGATACTTGTGAGTTTCAGATGATAGCTCATGGGGTGGAGGCTGCAGAAACCTCAGCTTAGAATTCAATGTTATTACTATAAATAAAATCCACTGGCTATTCTTTCACTTTTCAAACAATATATTCACAGAGAACAGAACAAACATAAACTGCTGGCATTCCTCCCACTGGCTTTTGCTGTTTTAATGGGATGTGTTATGAGGCAGTTAGCAGGAAACACTGACACCACCTTCCTGGGGAAGGTGGGCAGTAAAACAGCAAGTGCAATGGAGAAGCTCCGGAGGTGTTTCTGCAGCCTCATAAAACTGAATTCTATAAGGAGCTGTCTGATTAAATTGTCACAGCCTGAAAGAGTCACTGCTGAGCACTGAGCGCTCGGGGAGGAAGTTTCTAGCAGGTTTAAAGGAGAGAAAGATTCAATGCATTAGCTTCAAAAGGTGTGGGACTTAACACTTCCACTTACCCACTTGCACCAAATTAAAAACAGGGCTGGGGAGGGGGAGGTCGCCTGACATCTCTAAATTATGCAGGATGGAGGGTTTAATTATTGAGCCTCTCTAGTCATCTGCACACATGGTTAAAGTTTGAGAAACAGTAGGTTGTATTGTTTTGATGACTATAGGAGAAATGCACTCATTTTTATAGGATGTGGGAATACGCTAACATTTATGGCATGCTTGTCACAGGACACACATAGTATGATGTGGTGGTTATGGGAATTTTTGGTATTTTATTTGCAACTCTTCAACAACCTTTGTATTGAGTCTTATATCTACTTAGATAACTAAGAAAGTGTCAGGGAGGTCAACTGGCTTATTTAAAGTAGAAAGATGGTCATCTATTTGGAACTGGAATTCATAGTGGACTGATTCAAACTCAAGGTGCTTACAGAAACATAGAGAAATATATTCATTAGTGTTCTAGTCACAATAAGACACTCCCTTAGGGAGTTATGCGGAGAACTGTTCACCAATTAAAAGGATATTAAACAACTAGCAAATATATTTCAGTGTCTTTTTCATTTGCTAAACAACATTTCTGTTGAGCCAGGACAATAGAGAGTTCATGCACAGCAGTTTGAAATGGGAAAAATAAGAATCAGTATTCATTATGTAAGCTTTCATTTCAGAGAAGAGATGGACTCATGAATAAAAATTACAGCAAATTGTCACATGGGAGCTTCAGATAAAAGCCCAACAAATTCCATCTGATGTTATTAAACTTATTTTGACCTTTTGCATTGAGGTATACTCAAAGAAATGTATGGACTCCAGATATACAGTTTAGCGAGTTTTGATGAAAGTACTAAGTGGGTAGCCAATACTCCAAACGACATAGGACATGTCCATGGTTCATGCTGCTTCTTAGCCCATGGGAAGCATGATTGTAATTCCTATCATGATAAAACTTCAACTGGACATCTAGGCTTCATGGCACATACTTTTAAATGTCCATACTCTCAAGGCTGAGGTAGATTTTCATTGATTATATAAAGTATAATCAATGAGGACAGTGTGACCAGTGAGTTTCTGACTTTTTCCTTTTTTTATTTAATAATATTTACAGTAACATTTAGTCATTGATCTAGTTAAAGCCACTTGATATTTTTATAGAGATTTAATTTAGTTAAAACTGGACAATATGATCTATAAACTATAGATGTACTTTCTGTTGCACATGTAGATTATGGCATTGTTACCAGTATGAGAAAAATATATGCATAAATGGACTTACTATCATAATATTCCTTTTAACTGCTAAGATCCTATTCTCTCTTCAGGACATCTTTTTGTTTGTTTGTTTGTTTGTTTGTTTCTTTGTTTGTTTTAAGACAGAGTTTTGCTGTGTAGTCTCGGTTGTCCTGGAACTTATTCTGTAGACCAGGTAACCTTGAACTCAGAGATCTACTCTTCTCTGCCTATTGAGTGCTAGGATTTAAGGCCTGAGTCACCACTGCCTGGCAAGGACATCTTAAACACCACAGGCAATAAGGACATCTTACTGATTCATTGCCCTAGTGAGAGCTTTAAGATTAACCTGTATACCAAAATCTACCACAACTTATTTTTTCTTCTTTAAATACAGTTATATAAGCAATTAGAAATGGCAACTTTACCAACCCGTGTTGTATTGGCTTGACCGACACACACCCTCTGGTATATGCACACCTCTCAGGCAACCCTGAACTGAGCTTGTGTGGACTGGTGAGAAATGGTGAAGGACCAGAAAAATAACACAGCCAATTTTATAGTTGTTCCTTAAACTTGCTAGGGAATGTCATGCTCACAGGTTTAGGTTTTAGGAGCCCTTTTGCAAGGAAAGGCTTTAGAACTAAATAATCCCCAGCTTCCCCAGGTTTAACATTGCACGAAGGTGAATTCCTTGGCTTCACTTTATTCATTTTATTAAACTTATCTCTTCCTAATAAGATCACTTTCTCTTTTTATAGTGATACTTTCAGTAGACCTTAAAAATGTTATCATCCGAATGAGTTTCATTATTTTGTGTTCTTCTTCTTCGAGTCTAGGAATATAACTTTTCCCCAGAGACTCCCACTTGATGTTTAGCTGAAGACAGGCTGTGGAGACTCTCCTCTGGCCGAATCCAGGGCCACACAATTGATTAGACCCTGAAGCAAATGTGGAAAAGTAAAAAAAATGAGTGACTGCAGAACTCTATTCCTATATCACTTATTCACTGGTCCTGCAGAGAGAGGACAGCAGCTGCTGAGTACTGAGGAGCAGAATCCACGCCATGGTAAGTTCCGACTCATGCCTTGCTCCATCAGTACTTAGTCATCTTTCTGACACCAACTAGAGACTAACGAGAAAGTCCTACCACAGGGAAGATTTTTGGTAAGAGTTGAGTGCAGATTAGAAGACCAACAGATGACAACCCACTTTGCATATCTAGTCATCTTCTTGCTGCATACCTGAGTTCTTAATTTTAATAAAATAAGAAATACAATCCATTCAAAGGACATGTAAAGTAATGAGCTATAACAATGAAATGAGATTTCAGAAATACATTATGTTATATTTTGATTGGGTTTTCTGTTGTCCGGAACTGTCTAGGGGTTTACCTGAATAGGAATACAAAACACAGGCATTTTTTTTGAGTGAAGTTGGATATATTTATAAACCAGGTTTCAGGAAAGAGGATTTTTTTTTACTGTGTATACAATAAAATGTGGCAAGCAATGTAGCGGGAAGGGGCAGACATATAGTTCTGCAGACATGTAGAATTGAAGGACTGGGCTATATCTAAAAGGAAGGAAATATTGATTGAGTATTGGCTAGACATACCAAAAATAGTAATAGTCTCTGGTGGTTTAAATGAAAATGGCCTCCATGCACTCAGATGGAGTGACACTATTAGGGGGTGTGGTCTTTTTGGAATAGGTGTGGCCTTGTTGAAGAAAGTGGACCACTGGGGCTTTAGAAGCTCAAGCTCGGCCCAGTGTCACTCTCTCTTTCAGCCATCTAGATGTAGACATCTCAACTACATTTTCAGTACAAAGTTTGTCTGTGGGCTGCCATGCTTCCCACCGTGATGACAGTGAACTAAACCTCTGAACTGTAAGCCAGCTTTAGTTACATGTTTATAAGCGTTCTCATGGTCATGGTCATGGTCATGGTCATGGTCATGGTCATGGTCATGGTCATGGACATGGTGTCTTTTCACAGCAACAGAACATTGACTAAGACACTGTCATAGAAGATAATTTTGCCATCTGCATAGGAGAGCGGTGGTATGCAACAGCCCAGAATTGCTAAGCTCACACGTGAATGATAGGTAAAGTTAAGAATATCTGTGTTGTATTTGAAGACTGACATAAATCTAAAGTTAAGCCTATGTATTTCACTTTGGTATGCTTAAGAATAATTAATGTAAAATAGTTTTATATGATATTGCAATCTCAATTCAAAATCTAACTGAATATAAAACCCAAACGATTTCTATATATAGTAAATTGAACTGTAAAGGTAACTTGTGTGATTCTGAATACACAGATAAAAATGTTTTCATTCCTCAAAAAAAAAAAAAGATAATTAGATAGTTTAAAGATTATCTCCTTTGAATGAGTGGCACTCAAATGCAGCAATTACAAATGTATGCATGCACATATCATTAACATTTAATATATAGAAATATATAACATGGTATGTCTCATATGCATCCATACTTTTTTCATTACTTAAATTACTTAGATTCAACTATAACTTTCTTTTTGGAGGTAGATTTTCCTTCCTTAAAAAGTAAGCATAAGGAGTATACTAATGAAAAACAAGAAGGCTTGCCCTTGCCTCACTCTTCCTACCCTCTGGCAGTATTGTAATGAGTACCTATTAGTGATTTAGTTGTCACCAGCTACTCATGCAAACTACACTAATTTTGTTAAAAATGGTCATTAAGACAGTTAATTATTTTTAAAGTGTTAACTGATTATTGTATAAGTACTATGCATTCACTAATTATTATTTCTTTCCATTAATTATATATAATTACCTAATTCCTCAATGCAGATGAATTTTGCTTTACCATGCTGTTCTCTTCTTCTAATTTGGCTTACCAGATAATCCTTCGCACTAGTGCAGAACCATACCCTTGAGTGTTCAGAGAAAGTTGATAAACATTAATTTATTAATCTTGATGACTACTTGGTATCAGGATGAGAGACTCTTTCTTGATAACTTGGGTCTTACAGTCACCTCAAACTGACAATGGAATAATGCCTGAATAAACAAAGATAATGGAAACATATGCGATGCTCTATAAGCCGAGGAAATTATCCTGCTCTCCCAGTGAAGGAGAGAAAATAAACTGTACCTGAGACTTAAAATTATTCTGTGTATCCTGTGAGTGCAGAAAATATAATAATCCTGGTTTTAATAGGAAGAAGAATTATAGACAAATATTAGTATGATTCAAGTAGAAATGTCTTCTCTGGATCCGCCTTTCATGTTTACACACACACACACACACGTACATCAATACAATCTGAGGACACAGTCTGCTGCTTCTTATTGATAAGAACCAATGTTGTGTGAAGAATTTTACTATCATGCTATTGGATAATGCACTTTTCTGCACACGTGCGTCTGTAAGTGGTATCTGATTGTTGAAATGATGGGTTTACATGTCATCAGTATATTTTTCAAAAAACAGTGTCTTCTTCATTTTCTTGTACTATAATTCCCACTGATTATAATTTCCACTCTCTTTTTTCTCAAATATTCCTTTTCATATAATAGACACTTAGAAAAAAATGCCCAAGAAAACAGAATTGTTAACAACTCATGAAATAAAATAGGCATTTAAGTTTAACAGTTTCAGCCTCTGAAGTAAATTAGAATACTTTCAAAAAAACATTTCACATCTTTATGATAAGTAAGAAACAACTGTACAAATACAGAGATTTTATACAAATGAATGATTGACTGTTAGCCTGGGCTAAATGGATAAAGAAAATTGCTTATGAATCAAGACACAGTGAATTACACTAGTGAGTTAAGAATGACCTTTCTTAATTGTTAGTCTAAGTACATGTGACATAGTGATTGCTGTATAATAAAATCACCTTGGTCAAAGTATAATGGTGATATTCATGTCCTAAAGAAATGCATCCAAGTAGTGGAAAAGTTCATTGGTTTTTACATACTGCATTCCTTAGAATGGACTGAAGAAATAAAACATTTGGTATAATAGAGCATACATTAATTAAATAATGTTTGTTTGAAATACTTTTCTAATTGTGATGCAATTTGCCATTCTAATGGACTATTATCAATATTATAAGTCATTAGATATAAATCCTAATCTCAATTTGGCAAACTAGTTAACAGTGAAATGGTGAACAGCTGTCTCATCTTCTACTCATTCTAAAGTAATGTATTTGGAATTTATGATCTCTAAGGTCTTTTCAAATTTAAAACTACTGTTTTTATTAAGGTTCAAATGAACATGTTCTAGATACAGCATTTTTAAAAATCACATAATTAGTCAGGCATGGTGTGAATGCCTATAATGCCAGCATTTGTGAGGCACAGAGAAGACAATTGCAAGCCAGATTGGGCTTCAGGGCCAATCAAATTGATAATCAAGTTTCATCATGAACATTTATGACCTCATTTAACTCTATCTCTTTAAATATCCAATTTCTGAATAAAGTCAGTTGGAATATTAGGGATTCAAGCAAGAATTTTAGGGTGACACAATTCAATCCTTAACATTCCACTCTCTGGATGCTAATATTCACATCCTCTGTAATGTAATACGGATATGAACCTGTGAGACCAGAAAAATTACATGTTTCTAAAAATATAATGGTGAGACAGGCATAGCAAAGGCACTTCCCTTTAATGATGGACAAATCAGAAAGGAGGAAGAGCTCTGGGTCTTGAGCAAGAATTAGAATTAGCAAGGCCGGTTCAGATACTGGGGCCACTGGGTGGCAGTGTCATCTTGACAGCAGCCTGGCTCTGTGATTCAGCAGAGTGGCTTTGCCTTGAGGCACAAGGGCCTGGCCACCTGCCCTGCTTCCTTAGTTCAGAAGGAAACAGCACAGACACTGAACCTGTTGTGGGTGGGGTTGGGGGTATAAGGCCTTTAGAGTTAGTCCTAGGTTTTAAGGATAACACTGTTGTCTGTCATAGGAAAAGCTAGAAGTCTGACAGTCTTCCTTTATTCTACCCAGTTTTCTATGTACTTATACAGTTTTCTCTGCATGGTTTTTGCCCTCAAAGGTAGTGTTTCCTTTGGTATTACTCTTGATGATGATGATGATGATGATGATGATGATGATGATAGGCTTCACCTGAGTTGATTGGTTAACTTCATGGCTAGTCTGCTGACACAACCATTGTCTAGCCACTTTTATGTTATTTTTATAGGAGGTGATTTCTTTTCTTTTACTTTTTTCTTTCTTTCTTTTTTTCTTTCTTCTTTTCTTTTTTCTTTTTCTTTTTTTGTTTTTTTTCATGACAGGGTTTCTCTGTGTAGCCTTGGCTGTCCTGGACTTGCTATGTACACCAGGCTGGTCTTGAAATCACTGAGATCTGTCTGCCCGAGTGATGGGATTAAGGGCATATGCCACCATACCTGGCTTGACTTTTAATTTTTAAAAAATATTTATGTGCTGAAGAGTCTTTGAATCTTCAAATTTATCTCTATCTAATATAAATATCTCTAACTTTTATTTCCTTTTGGATTGCCTTTTAAATTACAGGGAAATACTTTATGTAGAAGTAGCTCTTGCTAAATATGGGAAATCATTATAAAATTCAGCCCCCCACAAATCACAAGGTTACAAATCACTCATTTCTTGTCACTTTGTCACAAGGATTATCTTTTTGTAAGTTTACAATAACATGTTTCTCATTTCTATCTGAAACTGAGTTGGAGAATGTCTGCTGCCCGCTGCTGTGAGTCTTTGCCAGGAGGGACTCCTGTTCTGTAACTTAAGCCTAAACAAACCCTCTTTTCTATAGGTTGCCTTGGTCACTGTGTCTTATCACGGCAATAAAAAAGTAACTATGGAGCCCAGTCCCAATGGGTACATCTACAGTACAACTCCCATACCCAAGGCTCAGAGATCATTGTGGAAGAGGGAACAGAAAAGTTGTATGGGCCAGAGGATCAAAGAGTTTGCTGTGAGACTGTCTTCTTGTGATATCAGGAGCTACACCCACAAAGCCTCTTAAGCATGCCTAAGCATAAGGTGAACAGGGACAATAGACAATAGACATGTTATCATATAAGGAGAAAGCCAATGAGGCTTCAGCCTTACACAAAACTGCAAGCAACTAAGGAATGCTGAGAGTGGGAGAAACAGTCTTCCAGGAAAAAACAAAACAAAACAAAAACAAGCAGAAGCCATCCAAACCACTACCGTGATTTAGTTTGCAAAGTCACACAGCCACACTGTGTTTCATTTTATTTCTTAAGCCTCATACACTTACAATTGTGGAGGAGGAAAGCCAAGAACTTCAAAGTATTTGCTAGGAAATAAGAAAGAGGGTTGCGAATGTAGATAATACAAATGGTCACATTCTCCATAGTTAACAAGCTCTGAGGATTATAAATTAATGCCATCTCTTTCATTTACCGCTAATGGCATCCTCTCCTGCAGTTTTGTATCACATCAGGTAATCAATCACACATATTTTTCTTTTACTTCAGAATCCCAAAAAGACAAAAGCAGAAGCCAACAGGAATGTCTGCCTGACTCAGCAATTTGTAGATAGATTGGCTATCATTTATATTTAATCTTACAAACCTCCTTGAAAAGAAAGGCAAAGCTTTCAGAAGACAACCAAAAGACTTCTTTTAACCCGGCAAGTGGCTGCCTATAGTAAAGTGGGCAAAACCAAACAAACATAATTTATCTCCCTTTGGAAAATGAGCTCAAGAAAAGTAAACTTGCCCAGTTATTCAGTGGTTAAGGATTATAGATTGGTGTAACAACGGGACTGATTTTCTTAAGTCACTGTGCTAAAAATAACTCCAGCAAATCAAATCTCAACTAGGTGATGGAATTGGTAAGACATTTAATAAAATAGTTTATTCAATTTAGCTTTGAGCAGCCACTTTAAAAAAAAATAGTTGTACCTGTAAGACTGTCAAGTCTACAGCTGCTTGGATATCAAAAAGGCAGCTGACTTCCAAACTTTGTAAAAGAACCTTAGAGACCCACTGCAACATCTTCCTGTGGCCTTTGCTCCTCATTTCCCAAGTGCATGTCCTTTTCTCACTGTTTCTTTTAATCATGTTTTCTTCCCCCTCTTCTCTGATTGAGGCAACACAATAAAGGATGATGTTTCTAAGTAATGTTACTCCTGAAGGCTTTCCAAGTTAGACGTCAGTTAGACTGTATTGGTTATAGGAAAGTACAGAGGGAGCTTTGTATCTTGTCCTCCCCAGGTCAAGCTGATTGCGGCGTTGCCTTTTCTTTGAGTTGGTCCAGACAAAAACCAAGAGATGTCAAGTGGACTATGCAGTGATACTAACTTTCCATTGTACGTTTATTCAGAGTGTTGGGCCTTTTCCAGCAAGAATTAGAAATGAAAAATGAGATGCAACATGGTTTTGTACTTCTTATATGTCTTTTTCATTTTTTTAAAAAAAATTTTGCTATATGACAAGCAATTATTTAGCCTAGACAAGTAGACATTTGTTGAGGAGGAAAAAACAAAAACAATGAGGTAAAAAAGGAATTTTTACAAAGAGAGCAACATGGCATTTTCAGAGCAAGTGAGTAAAATCCATTATTAAAACAGAACAATATGAAAACATTGTTGCATGAGACACTTAGAAACGATGAAGATCTATCGTTAGCAGAAGCCATCTCATATGCTGCTTTCCCTAGGGACTGGCATGCACACTAGACCCTGGAGTATTTCCAGGAGCACACTGTTGCTCACCACCTGGATGTAAGGGACTCATTTATCCATGGCTGAACTTTTCACAGACTACACAGACAGATAAATATACCAACAGATAGCAAGCATTCATATGAAGACAGGTTCTTGCTTTAATATGGAACAGTTCTGCTCTTAGAAAATTTGTCAACCAAAGCACACAAATTGAGGCTTGTTTATTTTATTGCAATTAAGTCCTAAGTGGACATTTTCCACACTATTCCTTAAGAAATAAACAATAAGGTAAGTTACTTTTTAAACTATTTATTTTCTCAATATGAAACTAATTAGTGAGCTCATTCTTTTCACATCTGTCCTTGTTCTTCAGCCTTTTTTTAAAAACTGAAATTAAGGTTGTTGTATAGAAAATAGAACTTAAGAATATAATAATAATAATAACAAACAGACAAATCATTTCTGAGGAATTAAGTAAAAGTAATAAATAAATCGTGTTACAAGAGTGCAGTGATCTTGAACTTCCTTTCCCACTTATCCACATGGAGATTGTATTGGTTAGTGTCAGTGGGAAATCTTACCCTAAAATGGAAATATATTAGCAATGAGTCAACCTCAAAGGGGTCACGATGAGTTTGAATAAGTATTCTGAGTTCAAAAGTCTTTTGGGATCTTAGTTAAACCTCCACGATCTACTAGTGCAGACCAAAGTCTCCAGACTGGCTCGTGTCCAGTATTGCATCAGCATCTTTGGTTCCTATCAGGATGTGAGTTTCCAACTTCCCCATATCACTTAGGTTTAATATCTTTTCCATGCACCCTCACTGTGTGTTCCTTCTTCACAGACTCAATCAAGCTGAAAATAAATTTACATACACAGAAGATATGCAGCAGCTAACAATCTCATGCCAAGAGTCAAAACCACATGAATTTAACCCTGTCCTTGTAAGTGTACATGAAAAACAAACTGGAGCAGAAAAAGATTGATTTTTATGACACCTTACAAAAATAGATGGCAAGAAGAAACAACAGCACCCAGTTAGCTTGCTATATGTACTAAATGACATTTGACGAAGTTCTTTAAAAAAAAATAAGTTATTAGCTTTTTGGTTTGCATTTGCCAAGAAAAATTAATCCATTATTTATTCTTCATTTTATCATAATCCTAAATAATTTTTTAAAAATGACATGGGAGTTCAGGCTTCTAGACATTGATAATCCTATTACTAATCTTTAAGAATTCCTTATCCTATACCAGACAACTCTGGAAGCAGTTTCTCTTCATTCCAGAGTAATTAATTCTCCGGTCTTGACAACCCCAAATTCCATGCTAGTCTGTTAGCAATTGAACAGATGAGAAAAAATGGAGACTAGAACAGGCTTAAGAAAAACCCTACAATAAACTAATAATGGATGTTCTAATTTTTTTGTGTGTGAATAAAATAATTGACCAGAAAATAATTATTAGTGGATGATAAAAATTATTTGAAAAAATTCCTACAATATTCACAGGATGTCAAAATAGCACCACCAATGTTATTTACTGAGCACAAAGAGAAGAGTGTGGCTTTGCCAAGAAGACGTCTGCTTATCATTCTTTGAAGAAAGTTCAATGCTAGTGCCATGGGATTATTAATTGGGTTGTTTTAACAAGGCCTTTTTGGCATTATTCAATATGTGGCATGTATAAAATGGTATAGAATACTAGTAAGTTTGTTGAAAGCAAAAATAATACTAAAAACAATATTTCCTCCTTTCATTTCACAGGTGTCTGACAGACATACAGGCAGAACCATGGGCAGGCCAATGTTGCAGCTAAAATCTAACATTATTTACAGCCAGTACTCCTAGAATTACCTATGTTTAGCGCAGGTGAGGTTTCTGTTCTCTTCAGTTCTTCCACTTAATGATGAGGGCTACTGATACCATGGAGACTCATCTGCTACCTCAAAGTTTTTTAAATATGTTAATCTCATCCCTAAAGCACTTCACAGAAACATCTAGAATAACGTTTGACTACAATCTGGTTATTGTGGCCCAGACAAATTGACATACAAAGTTAACCATCATGGTGGGCATATTGGAGCTTATTAAGTTATTCTTCTCCTTTTTTTTAAAAATAGAAGAATATATTCTTTTTATGAAATAATAGAGAGCTGAGAATATTTTCTTTCACTAGCTGTGTGAGAAACTGAAAGAAAAATTTAGGAGAGAATAAAATGTTACCCATACTTACTTTATCAATCCTAGTAAATGGCACACAAAGCTCTTTACAGCATTGTTCAGAGTACAGGAAGAACAAAAGAAAGAAAAAAAGAAAAAACCCAAAAGACTTTGATGCATAATTAAGAAAAACAGATGTGAACAGTCCACTGGTTTAGGTTTCTGCTACACTGGGTGCTGCATCCACGGAAAAAGAAAAAAGAGTGCTAACCCCATAGAAGCTCTTAAGAGAATAATCTTTTTTGAAAATTACAATTCTGAATTAATTACTTCATTAGGAAATATTTTATTTGGACCTCTTTAAGCACGGCTGGAAATAGTATCACATGCTTCATAGCTTGTGTTGAGAAAAATTATTTTAATTATTTGAGTACTCTTCAGTAATCATAAAAAAACTTACCCAATCTATTTAGAGTTCTTGGGAGAGAGCTAAGAGATAATCTGATGGCTCTTGAGATTTCTGACAGAGTTCAAGCTAGAGAGAAAGAAGAAAACTGTTGCTATTAGCCAAAATACTTAGTAAGTAAGTCTGAAAAAATAATCATTCTTGGATTGCAGGTCTGGTCAGAAAGCCTATCTAGTTGTTGCTGGAGACACTGGGACAAGACAGCTAGCTGAAAAAGAGCGTGGGTCTTTTCTTTCCTGATTTCCCAGGTCCTTTTACTGGCATTATCCAACAGGGACCAAGCAGGGTGGGGCTCAAATACAGATTTCTAGGCCCATGTAACAAAGAGTAGTAGAAAACTTTTACTATGAAACACATGTTACTGGCATCAGAGCACTTAATGAAGGGTTAATTTGACCTCAAGTGAAATCATATCCTATAGAAAATAGAAAAAACCGTGCATATTGTTAAGAGCTGACTTTATTTCCTTTATGGTTTCTCTTTAGGTTTCTTTTGCCTTTTATAGTTACTAGCCCTTACCTCGAAATAGAGGAAAGTGTAGGTATAACAATACATAGAAACCACACTACGGGCCTGATATGGTGATAAATGTTGGCATGCTCAACACATTCAAGAGTCAGAGGCAGGAGAAGCAGTGTGAGCTTGAAACCAGACTGGACTACACAGTGTATATCTGTCTAAGAACAACTACAGGATAAACAAAAGCTGAGAGACCAAGAGTGTCAACCACTATTGGTACTTCTCTGGACAATACAACTACCCTGACGGTAATTGCTTAGCAAACCTTCCTCTCAGTGCATTAAACATAGCTGAAAATCTGACTACATATACTACATTATGACCTAAGACTTCTGCAGTGTCATTCTATTGAGACCCAGAAGGTATGTGTCATAGTATCTTGTTCCTTATTTCTGTGCAAATTATTGAGCCTTCTTCAGCTATAAAATTCTCTGTTTTGTCTCTGATTTTCAGGAACAATAGCACACAACTTCACACTCTATGCTCACATAATTGTATAAGAATGCCCCCTAATTTATATATGTATATCTCTCTCTTTCATACACACTCACATAGTTGTAGAAGAATGCTACATATCATTTGTACATATATCTCCTACGCATATATATGATGCTGGTGGCTTTGATAAATATGAATATAATGTTCTTATAGATTATCATGGGCATGCAGGTAGATCAATATATTCTTGTTAAAACTATGTATATTGAACGGAAAAAATAATAAGGCGGTGGATATAGATGCTACATGTATATACCTTAATTTTAAAGTCTTTGGCAAATGACTTGTATTTTCTGGATTGTGTCTTTTAAGCAGCTGCAATGCCCACCTCTGTGGAGGTAACTAATGCTTGAGTTCTAGCTTTGTGACAGGCATACTATTTTAATAAATATTTAAAACATCTCTGTGAGATATTGATTTTACACATTAGAAATGTAAGCTCAACTTTGAACAAAATGGGAAAAGGAACGATGAATGTCACCAAGTAAATGAGGTTAATACAGGAGCCAGTTATCTACTTTTTGATGGAGGGTAAAATATGTGATATATACAATTGCATGCCAAGTCAATGTAATTTCTCAATCTTTTTTCATTACTTCAAAACTTGAAAGCGGTTTTATTGTAGCAAATCTTAACATTAAGTCGAAATCTCTAAGAGAAGGAACTGTCCTTTACCTCGTTTAGTTCGGTATGAATTATCTTATTTTTTCCACTTGGATGGCTATCACCTGATTAATCATTCAGTTCTTGCTTTGTAAAAGTTTGTAGGAAAGAAATGATCCTTATTAAGACAATGCCAAAGTATTCGCCTCAACCAAACAAATGTTTCTATGGCTGCATCATCTGTAGAGTAGACTCAGTCATGTGCATTATTCTTCAACTCTATTTTGAAAAGACATTTTTAACCCGCATGGTGGCGTACGCCTTTAATCCCAGCACTTGGAAGACAGAGGCAGGTGGATCACTGTGAGTTTGAGGGCAGCCTGGTCTACAATGTGAGTCCAGGACAGCCAAGGCTAACACAGAGAAACTCTGTCTCCAAAAACCAAAAACCAAAAACCAAAGAAAAGAAAAGAAAAACCAAAAAGAAAAAAAAAAAGACATTTTTTAAAACTAAATTTATATACTTTGTGTTTCATGATTCTTTTTTAAAAATTGGAATTCCAGCAGCATTGGCTCTTTTCATGTGCATATCAAAAGATTCATTTTGAGGAGATCAATTTTCAAAATAATGGTTAATAATGAATAGAAGCACTGCTGTATGTTTAGCTTTTGAATTTTCAGTTACATACCAAACCACTTAAAACAGGTTTTGCTTTCATTATTATTGCAATAGATTTGTCTTTATGGTGGTCACCGCACAAATCCAATAACATCACTCCACAAACATTTATTATTGTAATGGCTCTTCAAACATTCCTACTGCTACTGACAGAGACCATTTCATATACTATGAGTGACTTCCTTTCAAAGAGTACCCATAATATTTCAGAGTGAAGCAAAGGATGTATGATAAAGAATGAGTGTGATCTTAACCCACTCTTTTTTTTTTTAACTGAGATTCTACAATCTTTTCAGGGAGAATCCTTAAGTGTTGCAAAGTAGTTACCTATAAGAAGGGTTAACTAGGAAAGACAGGACTTCAGAGAGGATGATTCTGATTTTCAACTTTACTGTAAAGTAGCCTCAGGAAGCCACTTTTGTCCACATAATAGTGTTTAGAAGAACACAACCTTTAAAAAGATTGCACAATTATCTCTCAGTGGCCAAGAATTATCTATTTCCTGGGTCTCTGTGTCAGCCTTAGTGCCATGTTTCTGCAAAAGCAGAAAGGTATCCGTGCCACTGTAAACTTTCCCAAAGCTTCCTCTAATCTGGCAAAATTTAAGTCAAATCAATCTGAACCACAGCTGAGATTGGGACAATAACACAGTCATTGTTGGGGCCAAATCCAAAACCGCTTTAGCCTTCAGTAAGTTGCTGACCTGAATAAATTCAATCAGAAGGTTTATTCAGGTCCAATTGAAAAAAAAAACCAACAACCTCTTAAAATTAAAAAAAAAAATACCCCCTTTATTGTACCTATTCTCACCCTTATTGAGGCTATCAGGAAAAAAGAAATTGTCCGAGCAGATCATGATACTGATACCATGTTTTGAGAATCAGCTTATTCAGGTAGGAGCCAACGCATCTCACAGGCCAAACTGTAAAAGAAATTGCAGTCATTGCCCTGCTAAACCTTGGAAGGAATGAAGAATTTCAGTCTTTGGTGCTGTCAAACCGACACAATCCATCATCTGAGAATTGGCTTTTTGGCTCTAAAAATAAATAAAACAAACCAGTCCTTTCAGACCCTCATAATAAAAGCAACTCTCTACTATAGCTCATCTTGGGTTTGGATTTGATAGCAAGGAAAAGGAAGAAAGAAAGAAAGAAAGAAAGAAAGAAAGAAAGAAAGAAAGAAAGAAAGAAAGAAAATTCAAGAGCTCCCCAGATTGCTACTCATACTGGCGTCAAGCAGTATCAAAGAGTGACTGAAGCGGGTATTGATTGCAGATCTTGAGACTATTGGCTATCTGATTTTTCAATTTTCAAGGAATGAGATGAAATTCACATCTCTCTCTTAAAGAAAAAACAACAACAACAACAAAAAAGAAAAAAAAAAAGAAAAAGAAAGAAAGAAAAGCATACCCTGGCTCCTGAAAACCAGAGTTTACATGCCTTGAGTTCACTTGAATAGAATAAATTATGTTGGAAAGAATATATAATAGCAGGAACTTCAAGCCATCCAAAGAGGATATATAATACTCTTAGAAAAAATCTGGACAACAATATAATGTCTCCTGTATTTAACATTATGAGCAGTTCTAAGAACTAAATCATTTCTAAATCACTGCTCCCTCGACTGAGGTCCTTACACACTGGACTTTTCAGGCATCAGACTTGCATCATTTATGATATGGAGACAGTTTATGCTATAATCAACTTTCTCGTCCATAAGCTTGGCTGGAAAACTTGAAAGCAAATGACTGACAATGACTTCCAGGTGACACCTTACCCTTTGATCGAGTCTTTCTTTGTGAGAAAACAATAGATAAATAGATAAATGGTTTTTAAGAGAAGCACAAACCAACCTATTTGATGTGATAGAGGAAATTTCTGCTGTTTCAACCTAATTTGTAGATCGAAGCCACCCCAGATATTACAAGTTTGGCCTTGCTTGCTGCTGGTGGTAGATAAATGTATACTGACTACACTGACAGGAATTGCTATATTTTGTTCATGCTAAGTCTTAGCTGAACCAGTTCCTTTGAATTATTCTCATAGCAATGCAACATTGAGCACCATATTCCTTGAGTTTCTTCTTGAACAGACATGATTTTCCTATATTTTAAAAATATTTTTATTTGTTTCTATGTATGTGAGGTTTCTTTGCCTGCATGTATGTCTACATTCCATCATTTACGTCTGGTGACCAGAGAAGCCAGAAGAGGGTATCAGATTCCCCAGAACTGGAATTACAGATGGTTCTGAGCTGCCACGTGGGTGCTGGGAATCCAACCAGGGTCCTGTGAAAGAGCAATCACCTCTCTAACCCACAGACCTTGCTGTCTCAGAGTTCTTTACAATGTATTTAAATCTCAGTCAATACAATCTTCTTGCAGGGATGGAAGATACCTGGACTGTCGAGTGACTGAACTTCCTATGATCACTGGGATCTCAGTGATTTAATTTTAAGAAACTGATTCCACAAAATTTTTGTTTCAAACATAATCTCAGTGTAGTAAATAAGAATCTGGTCCTCTGCTAATAACTATGAAGAGGATTTACTGCTAAAATGTGTTCACCATTTTCAGCTGACACCAGTCTCAGGGCACCCTGCAAGCAAAAGGGCCATAAGGCTTCATAGTCAACATCACAAAACCCAGCCACCAGGGCATGCTGCTCTCACTACTTCTTGGCTTCTCCATTTATGATCCGCTACTTTCTATCTTTCAGTTTTAAAAGGAGGAAATTGAGGCTGTTCAGGTTTGAATGTTGAAGCATCTCCTGAAAAAGCATGTGTGTTGAAGGCTTCCTGTTCTGTGCCAGATGTGTTCATAGATACAGCTTTGGGGAAGTGATTGGGTCTGAGGGTTTTTTACTTCATTAGTGGCTTAATCTATTGATGGATTAAAATTTTTGATAGCAGTATTGGGACATGATGGAAGTCTAGAAGGTAGATTCTGGTTGGAGAAAGTAGATCACTGGCATTATGCCTGTGAAGAGTGCATCTTTCCACCTGGCCCTCTCACCTCATTCTGTCTGTTTCTCTGCTTCCAGGCAGCAATGTGCTAGCTAGGTGCTCTGGCATGTGCCCCTGCCACCATGATGCTTTGCCTCAGCTCTAATCCATCACAACCCAGCAAGATAACCAGAGAATGAACCCTCCAAAACCTTGAGACAAAACATATCTTCATTACAGAATGCCCCATATTTTAGCAGGGCAATGAAAATCTTATCAAAACAGAGTGATAAATTGTAAGAGCTCTGACTAGAAATTGTACATCATTAGTTATATGCCATGCTATTTTCTTTGTTCCTAGTTGGTTGTTAGTAATTTCAAAATGATTTCTTATGGGATTCTCAGGTCACTATGTTTATCCCAACATTAAAAAAAAAAAATCTCAGAATCCCGGACAGCAGATTGAGATATTGGGTCTTCTTTTGTGTGTGTGTGTTGCCTTCTTCTTCTTTTTTAAACAATCACTCTGCCCTATCTCTGAAGAAACAGCCCCACTGGGTATACAGAAACAGCCTCCTGGTTTTGTTTGAAGGTGCTTGTCATTTTATCTTTCTGTTTTTAGGTTATCTTGGAGTTAAATCAAGGGCGCTGTGTCCTAAATTTTCTGAGACATTACTTGCCACCTACGCTGTTCAATTCCAGAGAGGAAGCATAGTTTGAAGCTATCAGAGAAATCCTCTTGGGATATAGCACCTTTTCAAAGTGAGGAAATAGCCATCCTTCCATTCACATAAGTACATGTGACTTTTTCTCAAATATATTTTTTTATTATGCCCACACTCTGACTAGTTTTATTTGTCCATGAGCTGCTGGGGGAGATTCTATAGCCATTGCTTTGGTTCATAGAGTAGTTGTTAGAGGTGTGCGTATGTTCCTTATACACCTCTCCTGTATCTGCTTTCTCTGGTACATCAGTGGCTGAGGCATAAAGGGTTGCATTCTCATGACTACTAACTTGTGCTTATAAATTAGGAATGTGCACAGTACTACACAAGACTGTTAATGTATAGATTCTCTCTGGACTGCAAATTGCACTTATGATGTTTCTGTAATTAAGAATCCATATTTTTTAAAGCTCAAGAGACAATTATGAAACCTAAACATTTTAAAATTAGTAGTCAGTACTCTGAGGTACAGATGCTATGGTATCAGGAAATGCCATGGATACTTCAAATAATTTTCTTTATTAATCGCGCACATAATAAAATTTACATTTTTTTTTTTTTTGGACAAAAGGTCTGTAGTGCAGGATGGCTTTGAATTCGCTGTCTTTGTACCTCATGCTGTCAATGGTTGTGAAAAAATGTGTGTGCCACCATACCAAGCTAGAATTGTATTATTTATACAAATGAATTAACTTCATAACAATATATTTGTAGATAAATTATCAATATGTTAACCTTTATACCTATAGATGTTTTGGACTTATCTTTTAATTTACCTTCACCACCAAGATATTTATCAGATAATCAAATGTGTGCCACATATCCATAACTACTTGATATTTTTTATTGCTGAAGGTGGGGATTTTATCGGTCAAACCATGCCTTTATTTGCAAGCTCCATTTAACTACTTTTAATAAATTATATTCTTTTTCATAAACCAATCACATTGAAACATGTATTATTTACTTCCAAAGAGAGAAAAATTCTAGAAAGTCTATGTGTACATGATTAATATTAAAATGTACATTTGCAATAATATAACTGAATAGCATAATTAAACACTTTAGGAAACAAGCAAAACTTATTAGAAAGGAAAGCAGTTGCTCTGCTGTTTAGTTCATGCTATTGTGCATTGGACTAGCATGCAGAAGCCATCTGATCTCACTCAGGTGCTATGGGCAATGACAACACTGAACTTTCAAATCCATCTTAGGGGAGATCCAAGATGGCGGCGCCGATCACATACCACTTCTTATCAGCAGGGCAATCAGAACTGCACAGTGACCTACAGACCAAACTGAGAGCTACAAAACACCAGTGTTGCTGATTCCCAGGTGAAAAGGATCCACATTGTGTGGAGCACAGGTGGATTCAAACCCTGGTCACCTAGCTAACCCACAGAAAAATCCCTGGGGACAGCTCACATTAGCCACCATCTTGAGAAAGACTGTGAGACATCTGTGGAGCTTTGGATTCTTACCAGAACTGTCACAAAGACGAGACAGGCAGAGCTGAGTCCTGGCACTGGAGACAAACCGCATTAGCTGTCACCCTGAGAAATAGTGTGGGGCACCCAATCAGCTTTCGTTTCTGATCTCTCTCAGCCTCCCAGCTGCTTACGGGCCTAACCCAGCTGAGTCACAGAACAGATAAGCAGAGCCCTGCCATTTCAAAACGGCCTGTGGAGCATCCTAGCAGTTTTGGGTTTCAATCTCTCTCCGTCCCCCAGCCACTTACCAGCCTGGCCCACCTGTGACGCAGAGCATACAGGCAGAGCTGAATCCAGGAGCCAACCACAATCCGCATTAGCTGCCATCCTGCTAGCAGCTTTAGGCTCTGATCTCTCCCTGTCCACCTGAAGACTATTGGTATGATACAGCTAGGACACAGAGCAGACAGACAGAACGCAGACCTCTGTGGGCCACACTCCACATTAGCTGCCATTCTGTGAGCAGCTTTGGGCTCTGCTCCCTCTCCTCTGGCCAGTGGCTTGGTGGCCTAGTCCAACTGGGATACAGAGAAGATAGGCAGAGCTGAGTCTGGCGTGGGCCAAGACTCACATTTGTTGCCATCTCAAGAAGGTCTGTGGGGCACCCAAGCAGCGTCAGGTTTGAATCTCTAGCATCCCCCAGCTGCTTCCTGGCCTATCCCATTTGCCATCTCGAAAAGGACTGTCGGGCACTTGTGCAGCTTTGTGCTTAGAAACCTATCAGCCTACTCCTCTCCTGCCTGACCCAACCGGGATAGAGGCAGGGAGCCCAGCTGAGCTGAGCTGAGTGCAGGTGTTAACACCCATTGCCTACCATCCTGAGGAGGCCTCTGTGGAGCTCTAGCAAACAACCTTCAACTTGGAGCTCTCTTTCCTTGCTCCCAACCTGCCTGGCCCATGAGGGGCACAGGGAGCGACCTCATTAAAGGAACCTGTAGGCCTGCTAATACCAGAAACAACCAGGTACCTTGAGGAAGGCTGGCAACAAAACTCAGAGCCATATAACACCATCGGAAACCAGTGATCTTACCACAGCAATCCCTGGAGATCTAAACACCCATGAAGCACAAGGAGAAGACTTTAAATTTGAGGTGATGAAAATGATAGAATCCTTGAAAGAGGAATAGAAATCACTCAAAGAAATACAGGAAAATACATTCAAACAGATGAAGCAATTGAATAAATTCTATAAAGAATTACAGGAAAATACATCCAAAGAGATGAAGGAATTGAATAAACCCTATAAAGAGTTACAGGAGAATTCAATCAAATGGGAGAAAGAAACGAATAAGACTATTCAAGACCTAAACAGGGAATTAGAAGCATCAAGTCCATCTGGTAAGTTAAAGACAAACAGGTATTTCCCTCATGGTCTTGTTTATATATGATTTAATCTTTGCTCACCCTCAAGTGTTTTGAAACATAAAATCAAAGCTTGAATAAAAAAGTATATTTAAATATTCCAGGGGTATATGACCACTTATGCTAAAGTCACAGATAATGGATTTTATCTATGTGGAGTGACATAAGGGTGTCTGTGGGCATAGTATATTTTCTGTGCACAAATATCAAAGAACGCCTCTTTGCTCCCTCTGTTCACGTATAAACATTCTTTCCTCTCAGATTAATGCATGTGCTAAAATAATTTTTGAGGAATAACTTTACCATATCCATTCCATTTTTGAATGGAAGACAGATGACAGATAAAACAATTGAGAATCTGAGAACTCAGAATTGTGAAGGAGGTTGTAGAAACCCAAAGATACCTTCTATTTTTATTTTGTTTCTGAGATGTTCATACTTTAATACAATGAAATATGTTTATATCTCAATCTCATTCTTCACTAAGATTCCCTTTGTAGTCATCTCTGCATGACTTCCCCAACTTTATGTCTCTAGATTTTGTTTAAACAACTCACAAAATCAAATTAGTGCTGATGCTATGCCCATGGGTATGGGACATTCCACTGGGGTATGGAAGGGAATTCTACCAGAGGCTACATCTTCAAAATAGTGAATGTTCCTTCCCTAGCAACTAGCTTCTAATAATTTCTCAGCCAGGAGTGCAGCGTGGTGATCATTTACCCCAACTATGCTGGTCTGTTAGCTGGTTTGGTCACATGTAGGTTTTGTGGCAATAAACACAGATGCTGTTCATGAGTGCGATAGCCATGCCATGTACTTAGAGATAGCATTTCACAGTACTTTCCTCCAGTCTCTGTCCCATACAGCCTTTCTCCATCTTCCAGGATGTTTCCTGAGCTGCGATGGTGGTCAGGCTTTAATAGCAACATCCTTCTTATTCTCAGCACTTTGATGACATATGCATCTCTACCTACTTATTGACTGCTTCTCTCTGCAAATCAAAGCTTCTATGACTGAGGTTGAGACCAGCTTAGGTCTATGGGTGAAACTATAAACATTTAGAAGACACCTTGACAGCATTATCATTTAGCAAAGTAACAATAGCAGGTTGTACGTTGGGTCTTATGCCCTTCCCACCCATGACCTTTAGACCAGGGTTCAGGATCTGGTGTGACATTCACTCCTGCAGAGTGAACTCAAATCTAATTAGAAAATGGTTAGTTATCCCATAACAATCACATTACTATTGAACAAAGGTGCATGTCTTCTCTGGAAGTTTGGTATTGCAGAACGCAATGGTAATTGTTGGGTAAGATCCTTGGTGTCTTTTCTTCTTCATCCGCCTGTATAGGAAATGAAGAAGTTTCCTTGTAGGATTGAGATTAATTTTTTATGTGATGCATCAAAAGTATGAGGTGCCTTCAGTAATAGTGTTTTACCATGTTGCCATGAAGGGTAACCAGGAGCAATGAAAATTGCCTGTGTTGTTTTGGAAAACTCTCAGGCTACCCTGATTAAAAACTTGTATGGAGGTATCCCTTATCTTTTCTTCATTTGGTTGATTTGGCTAAATGTTTACAAACTTTAAATTTTCAGAGAACAAAATCTTCATGTCATTAATTCTTTAGCTGAAGACTTGTTACGTCACCAGAGATAACTTTGAACTCCTGATCCTTTTGTCTTTACTGCAAATTCTGGGATTACAGGAGTGTGTCCTTATGCCTAACCATTAGGGATCCTAGACAAAGGGCTTCCTGTCTTTGATGGCTTTAGAGGCTTCCCTAAGATTGAGACATGTGGTATTTTTCCTCATGGGAAGATTGCTTCATCAAAGCTAGCAGAGGCAGGAGTCTACCAGTAAGGTGGAAGTCACAATATTTCTAAACTAATTTGGTAGTAGAGATGTTTATGTCCTTCTTCTCCAATTCTATTGTTCGTATAGTCATAGCCTAGATATTAGGATGTAGGGACCTGTGGGAAGTGATTAGATAATAGATGTAGAGGCTTTATCAATAGGATGAGTGCCCTTATAAAGGAAGCTTGGGAAAACCCCTTATCCTTTCCATATTAGGAAGGTACAAATCACACATTTATGAGAAATGTGGCTTTCACCAAGATGAATCTATTATTTGATTTTGACCTTCAATTTCTCCAGAACTGAGACAAATTATTCATTGTTTATAAACCATGAGGATTTGAGTCCTTTCTAAGAGCAGCCTGAATAGATTAAGAGACTGAATTGTGGAAGTGACATCACATCATATTTGCTATTTATTCTTGGTGAGGGGTCTGATCACCCTGCAGAGAAAAGGCTTACAGAAGAATGTACGTCATTACTGATTGGGGCCACCTTGGGAAACCACAATTCAAAAATGTACAAATACTTTTCTCCATGTATTTTTATAATTCTAATCTAGTTCAAGATACCAGTACAAGGATTTTCATGCTTGAAAATTGATGTCATGCTCATCTGGTCTCTATTTTCTCTTACCATCCACACCCAGTTCAACCTTAAGTCAGGTAAGCAATTGGACCAGAGTTTTATTTGACCAATTATAATATATAGCCCTGACATAGTTCATAATTTCACATCTCTTTGCTAGTTATACTACATACACCTTCAAAATAGCTTGTTTGTGTTTATATTTCAACCTACAACTTCCTGAACATTCTACTTAGCTTGAAATGTTTATTCTCTAGGAAACACAGTTTTTTTCACATCTTTGTCCAAGAATCCCTTATAGAAAGTAGTTTACTCTTTAGGCTATGCATAGTGGTGCACACCTTTAATCTTGGCACTGGAGAGGCAGAGACAGGTGAATCTCTGGGAGTTCAAGGACAGTTTGTTCTACATAGAGAGTTCTAGGACAGCTAGGGCTATGTTTAGAGAGCCCATATTTTTTAAATTAAGGAATTAATTCATTCTTTTATAATTTTTTGTATTATGTAATAAATTGTGGACAGACTCATTTTTCCACTCACCAACATCCCACCTTCTTCTACCAAGTATCTATCTTAATTTTACACCTTTTAGTTCTATTATTTTTTGTTTTTATTTTCATTTTTGCTTTATGAATGACTGAGTTTACCTGGGTTACTTGTGGAAACATAGGTGTGATGCTATTCACTGAAGTATGAGTAACTCACAAGTGGCTATATTACTGAAGGGTATTACTTTCTTTTTTCTAGGAGCCCTTAACTAAAATAGCTTTCCTAGACTAGGAACCAGGATGTAGGAACTAGAGTGGCCTCCCCATATATGACTAAATGTTTAAAGGTTCAGTTTTGTGCAGGACCTATGCAAGCAACTGGAACTTCCCTGAT
Source organism: Acomys minous (assembly GCF_964271855.1). Taxonomy (NCBI): domain Eukaryota; kingdom Metazoa; phylum Chordata; class Mammalia; order Rodentia; family Muridae; genus Acomys; species Acomys minous. Next base: position 32,561,902 of record NC_140492.1, on the reverse strand, counting down.
TTCATGGCCATGCCATGCTCCCATAACAGCATTTCATGGTCCTGCTTCCTCCTTCTGTTCTTTAATTCTTTCCAGCCTCTATCCTATGATGTTCCCTGAACCTTGGATGAGGTGATGTTGTTGTCGTCCTACTTAAGACTTAGTCCTCAACATTTGTGATCAGTTATGAATCTCTTCATTAACTGCCATTTGGTACTAAGTGGAGTTTCTTTAATCAGGACTGAGGACAGCACTAGTGTCTGGGTGTAGGCATAAATATTTATGAGTCAGTTTGACAATATGACCATTTAGCAAAACAAGAGTAATAAATCCCCAACTGGTATCTATAATTTATCCATTCATGGACCTTTGACTAGGTCCACAGTACTGGGCATGATCATCCTGTGGAGCAGGGCTGAATTCTCATCAGAAGCCATGCCATTTTATCCATAACAGGATCTTGCTATGTAGCATCATGTAGCCTGGACCTTGTGTTTTTTTTTTTTTTTTGCCTCAGTTTCCCAGGTGCTGAGATTACAATAAGCTGCCACCACGCTCAGTCTTATCTCTTAATTTAGCCACAGTGTATCTAACCTGCAACATAAACTTTGCAAGAGTGGCACATTTGAACCTTAGCACATATTAAGGATCTTACTTCCTCTGTCCATTATTAATTAGATTTAGGAAAACATTTTAGTGTGTTATGACTTTTTCTTTTGACAGTGGTAGAAATGTTACTAGTTCTCTGTTCTTGTCTCTTGAAGAAAATAATTTAGTTGAGAAACAGAAATTATAACCAAAAGTTTAGTTAGCAAACATATACTCCAGGGAGAGCTACAGTCACCTCCCCAAACCAGAGGCAGTGATACAGTGGGAAGAGCTCATTTGTAGACTTAAGGAGGTTTGTCCATAAAGGGTCACTCTGGCCATTGAGAGACCCATGTATAGTTATAGTTTTCTTGCTTTTCTTCTATTGAACTTGTTCTTAAGACTTCTCAATATCTCTTGACTGCTGTCATAGCTCTTTGTCATTTAAGATATTTGGGACTTTATCATCAAACCTGGCATCAGGACAATGGTTTGTCTGGTTGTACAAATGGGAGCAGGACATAGCCTGTCTGTAAGACCTTGTCTCTCAGCACCATGGTTCATCTATATATTTTGCCTAAAAGAAGTTGTTGTAAGATCAATATGAAAAAGTAGGGAAATATAAAGACATTATCAAAGCATATTTCTACAGACCTTTTTTAGTATGGGGTTTCTTTTCCTTTCAGGACCTATGTTGTATTAGTCATTTTGGTGCTCTATTATAATTTTAGTTGACAGTAAGCATCAAGGTTCTCTATTGAGGGGATTTGATGAGGCGACAAAAGGACATTGTATAAAAGAAAATCTTTTTCATGTAACCAATAAGATAGAAAACTCTAACAGGGACATTTATTTGGAAATCAAGAAACACTACTAATTTATATACTGGATCACTCATAGTTATAATATATCAAAGGATTGGATATTTAGTTGCTTTGTGCCATAATTGAAAACATGCTTTTCACATTTACCCTGGTAATTTGATGATAAATATGAATTTTCATGAAGGATCAATACAAGTTTATCAAGGGAGATCAATAACCCTGTGAAGTTATTGTTGTACTATTCTGGCATTTCCAGATTGCTTTACATTCACTTAGTGTATGTATGTATTGACTGCCTGTTCAGAAAAAGATTCTAGCAGGAAAGATGCATGCTACACAATTTGTAATGATATTACTCAAGGGTATCCTGATACATAAGTGAAAGGCTCTAAATGAGAAATGATCAGTTATTTTATTGGAAACTTACCTGCCAGCTATCCTGAGAGTCTACAGACAGGATATGAATAGCAAGCTGCAGCTGGATGTACCCTCACAAGGCCCATCTGTCCCAACCTATATCACTCTTTATTAAAGAGCATATGATTAGAGTCTGAGGTGGGGTTTTAAGCCCTAGAAGAGGGCATCGGCAACAACAGAAACAGACATTTCTATGGATAGAGCCTGAAGAAATATATCATCATATTACAAATTAAGTAACTTTTGCATGAGGTTATGAATTATTGAGGTAAAACGTATTGATATTGTGAACCAGATGAGAGAATTAATATTTCTCAGTGAAATGCCTAGGATCTAATTTAAATTTTGTGGCAGTGATGGAACACTTCCTGGAAGTTTCACATACTCTAGGGATTGAGGGATTGTCACTTGTGATAGATATGTTTTTTGTTTTTTTTTTTTTGGTCTACTTGCCACAAACTAGAGTCACCTAGGGAAGGTGAACCATAATTGAGGAATAGCTCCATTGGTTGACCTTTGAGCAAGTCTATGAGCATTTTTGCCTGGGGTGAGAGTGTATGAGTGCCCTTGTGGTCTTAACATCTGCTGCTGTGTTTCTACCTGAAGATATTTTTAATGTACAACTTTGATGGTTGTTATAAACGAGGCTTATATTACCCTCCTGTTTAAACTAATGTACAGATTAAAGCTAAATGAGGACTTTCAAATCAGATGGCAAGTATATTGTAGCAACATTATTATCTAGGATAATACATTAATTACTCAAATTCTATTAGCATTCAAAGGAAGCTGGTGATTAAGCAGTTCTGAAAAGTTTAATTCACACAATTTTATTTTATTTTAATTTTTACATACATATATTTATATTATTACACATGTATACAATAAGCTACCTACAGCAAGAAGAACCACAAAACAATCAGCAATTATATGTTACATCCATAGTGTTTTTGGCTATTTGTATTTGGCAACTTTGAAGAAAACATCTTTCCTATCTTGGTGCATCTAAAATTCAGAATGTAAATCAATAATTCACATAACTTAAAACTCTTTAATTTGAGGTGATCTAAGATGGCAGCTCCATTCTCACTCTATGTTGGATCAGCAGAACAGCAACAAATGCAGAGCGACTTACAAACAAAACTGTGGGCCCAGAAACACTAGCATCTGTGTTTTTCAGGTTAGAGGAAAGCCCATCATGTGGCAAATTAGCAAGTTCAACATTACAACAACTGGCTAATCCCCAGAAAATATCCTGACTTCCTGCAGGCATGAGCTCTCAGCATTTAGCTACCCACTTATGTGCTGTTCTTACCATCTGGCTTAAATACTTCCTGGGTACCAGAGGTGCACAGCTCTAACCTTGGGCTTCTTGAAGCCCAGGAGCCATGGGAAGGGTCCCAGATGTCACTCTAAAGTTCAACTTATCTCCCTAGGGAGACCGACCAGTCCTCTGGGATAGCAGGTTCTTCAAGATGGCTGAGGCACGTAAGCACAGTGTCTAAGCATAGTGTCTGGGCAGTGGGCAGCTCATTAACCTCAGAGCAAGAAAACCAGTGGAAGGGCAGCTGCTGTCTTGCAGACTTGCCCTGGTGAAAGGAAAGCCCCTGGGCTTCTGAGAAGAGTAACACTGTTCCAAAACTCAGTCTCCTCAGTGAAACTGACCAGAGCTCTGGGCTCGCAGGCTCTCCAAGAAGGTTGCATCCAACAGGCACAGTGTCTGAGCAGCTGTAGCTCATTTACTTCAGAGCAAGAAAGACAATTGCAGGGCACCATTACCCAGGACTACTTCTGGTGAGAGGAGAGCCTCTGGGCTCCTGATAGGTCCAGTTAGCCCACAGGGTCATAAATAAAATGAAAGTCACAATCATTTCCCTGAGAAACACCAGTCAGTTTGAGACATACCCAGCAATCTGAGGAAAGCTCCTGCAGGAACATCTAACTTCCTGGCCAAGGGACTTCCCCCTACTCCCCTAGAACTCACTTGGGCATCAGAAACTACCAGCCAATCCCAGAGACAAGCAGATAGCTAAAGGCCAGCGTAAAAACACAATCAACAAAATCCAGAGCAATACGGCACCTCCAGACCCAGTTATCCCATGGAAAGCAGTCCTGGATACTCTAATACAACTTAAACACAATAAAATGACCTTAAATCTATGCTCATGAAGATGATAATGGGGGAAATGAATAAAATCCTTAAAGAAATACAAGAAGACACATTCAAACATATTGAGGTTTTTAGAGAAGAAATGAACAAATCATTCAAAGACATACAGGAAAACAGAAACAGGTGAAAGAATTTAAAGAAATGCAGGAAAACACAAACAACAGGTAAGGGAAATCAATAAATCTGACGATGGAAATAGAAACAATAAAGAAAGCATAAACTGAGGAAATTCTGGATGGAGAACTTAGGAACAGAGGTAAGCATCATCAACAAAATACAAGAGATGAAGGAAATAATTTCAGGTGTAGAAGATTCAATTAAAAATTGGTGTATCTGTCAAAGAAACTATTACATTTAAAAATTCATGACACAAAATATCCAAGAAATCAGGACACCATGAAAAGATGAAATCTAAGAATAACAGGACTAGAAAAAAGAGAAGATTCACAGCTCCAGTGCCTAGAAAATATTTTCAACAAAATGATTGAAGAAAATTTCCCTGATCTAATGAAAGAGAGGCCTATAAACATAAAAAAGGCCCACAGACCATCAACTAGATTAGACAAGAAAAGAAAATCCTCCCACCACATAATAATCAAAACACTAAATGTACAGAACAAAGAAAAATATTAAAAACTGCAAGAGGAAAAGGCCATGTAAAGTATAAAATAACAAGCCTATGAAAATCATACTTTACCTTTCAGCAGAGAAAATAAAAGCCAGAATGGCTGGAGCAGACATCTTATAAACCATAAGAGGGCACAGATGCAATTCCAGACTACTATTCCCAGCAAAAATTTCAATCACCGTAGATGGAGAAAATAACATGTTCCATAATAGAACCAAATTTAAACAATATCTATGTACAGTTTTAGCTTTATAGAAGATACTAGAAGGAAAATCCTATCTGAAGAGGTTAACTAAGCCCACCCCCACAAAAACCCCACAGGATGTAATTTCACTACAGCAAAACTAAAAGCAGACCAGCACACAAACATACTACCACAACCAATATAAAAACAAAAGGAATTAATAGTTACCAGTCTTTAATCTCCCTCAACATTAGTGCGGTTCAACTTTCCAATAAAAAGACACAGACTAACAGAGTGGATGCTCAAACAGGACCATCATTCTGCTGCACACAAGAAACACGCTTCAGTCACAAAGATAGACATTACCCAAGAAGAAAGAGCTTGAAAAAGGATTTCCAAGCAAATGGAGGCAAGAAGCAAGCTAGAGTAGTTATTCTAATATCTAATAAAATAGACTTTCAACCAAAATTAGCCAAAAGAGATGAAGAATGACCCTTCATACTGATCAAAAGAAAAAACCCACCAAAACAATATCTCAATTCTGAACATCTATGCCCCAAATCAAAGCCACCCACATTTGTAAAAGAAACATTAGTAAAGCTTAAACCACACATCAATCCCCACACACTAAAACTGGGGGACTTCAACACCCCACTTTTGCCAAAGGACAGGTTAAGAAAACAGAAACTAAGCCTATAAATAATGACACTAACAGATATTACGAATCAAATGAGCCTAACAGACATCTACAGAACTTTTCACCCAAGCAAAAAGGAATATACCTTCTTCTCAATACCTTACAGAACCTTCTTCAAAATTGATCATATAGTCAGTAGGTCACAAAAACATATTTACAACCCCACACTCTTTTAGAAGACCCCCATGTGCTGTGCCCAAAGTTTCTGTTTTGATCCTAAGTGTGGGATGTGAAACTGCCTCACGTGAGGGTGTATGATATTTATCTGCTAGAAACAGACTCACGAAAGGGCATGTGATCTTTGTCAGTTGGAAAACATCCTGGTATGGACTCTGAGAGGAGATAAACAGGAGTCCAGAAAACAGAGAGGCATTGGTTCATATACTTTGCATCACTTCACATCGCTTGGCTGTGCATAGCTTGGCTGTATATTGCTTCACTTCCAGGTACTCCTAGAGAAAAACACTCTAGAAAAAACTTTGAACAGGCTGCTTTTTGTTGCTGCTGTTGCTCCTGCTTCTGTTTGTTCCTGCTGCTGTGTTTGCTGTTGAAATACTAATGATACAGAGTAGAATCACCCCCAAGGAACAGAGTCTAAAAAGTTCTGTTTCTACTGTCCCTACTAACTTTCTTTCTGTCCTATTTAGGGTTGGTGGAGGGAGGGAGGTAGATACATAAAGAACCCAAAATAAAGTACGTTTTAAAAAATCAAAGCCTAGTATGCAGATATAAGTGAGTATATACCATTTGACAGAGGGGAGGACATACTATTGGGACTCTAGATGAGATGAGAGAAGCATGGGAGAATGGCAAAGTAGAAGGATCCAGAGGGTCCTAGAAACCTACAAGAAGAATGTTATGATAGGCAGATTTGGGCCCAGGGGTCCCGCTCAAACTATGGCACCAGCCAAGGACAATACAGGCCGTAAACTTTGAACCCCTACCCAGATCTAGCCAATGGACAGGACATTCTCCACAGTTGAGTGGAGAGTGGGGTATGATTTTCACATGTACTCTGGTGCCTCATATTTGACCACGTCCCCTGAATGGGGAGACCTGGTGGCACTCAGAGGAAGGATAGCAGGCTACCAAGAAGTGACTTGATACCCTATGAGCATATACAGGGGGAGGAGGTCCCCCTCAGTCACAGTCATAGGGGAGGGGAGTAAGGGGACAATGGGAGAGAGGGAGGAATGGGAGGATACAAGGGATGGGATAACCTTGAGATGTAATAAGAATAAATTAATAAAATAAAATTTAAAGTAATCAAAGCCTATGAGATTGGGTTAACTGAGGAGGGTAGACCTCTCCTAAATGTTTTTGGTACTATCTCATAGACTGTGTACTACACCAAACCATCTCTTTCTGCTTATTGTTTGTAGATGCAACGTGGGCAGCCATCTCAGACCCCTGTTGACTTTACTTTCCCTTCCTTGATGGACTCTACCTTCAAAGTGTAAGCTAAAAGAAACATTTCCTTCCTTAATTTGCCTTTGTGAGATATTTTTGTAGCTACCATACAACTAAGTAATATACTTAATATTGTCAGGCTTTTTACTGGTCAGCTCTATATATCCAAATTTATCCAACTGTCCTGGCTTCTGGCTATACAGCTAATGCTTTTTTATGTGCTTACCCCTTCATTGGCCTGTGTTGAGTGACATGCTGTGCTGAGAATATGCTTCACACTCATCTGATTTCTAAGGGTGTTTACAAATTCTCTTCAAAATGATTTTCTCTTGAAGTGCTTTAAATCCACTTCACTTAAAATGATGTCTTCCTATTGTTCTGGAAGTCTTTTTAGATACTATAAGCAGATACACCTCAATCCTACTTCTCATATGTTCCCATCATCACTCTGCCCTTAAGGTATTGAGTCTTTAGAAGAAGAAGAAGGAAAAAAAAACCCACTTGAACAGGTAATACTTGTGCCCCCTCCCTTTTCTGGAGGCTTTCTTTGTGAATGGTTTCAGAAATAGATGAGTCTGCTTTCTTTTGTCTATATAATCTTTGCAGAAAATTTTTGGTTAATATGGATTATTAAAATTAGTATCTCTGTGTCTGCACTTTTATTTTGCTATTGCTTTCAACTTTTCTTCAGTTCATGCTCTGAATTAGTACATTAGTATCTGGTCTCTGGTAGCTAAGGCCATTTAGAGGATACCAGTTTCCCTGCTTATTCCAAATAAAGACTAGATTTCTCCTAACTCCTATAATCAATAATGGAAGGATTTCTGTGCTCGACTGAGCATGGGCCTATTCTGAGACCCATTTCCAATACCTTAAGGACAACTACATAGTTCTATTAACAGTATACAGCATTCCAAATTTATTGATGCCAGAACTTTTTCTCTTTAGCGTTGAATCTGTTTTGTTGACTACAAGCACAACTCATGAGATGACACATTTCTGGTATAATTTTATTTCTAATTATTTTTCCTACTGTGCATATATAATTAACTATTTTTCCTTGATGTCTCACACTTTGTATCTGACATCTGCTGGATTTTTTGATGGAGGTTCGGTTTCACAATTACATAATAATATAATCCAAGCAGTCCAGTGTGCTCCAATGTGATATCTTTTTATAGTACTATGAGTGACAGTAGAGTTACAGAAATATGTCACATCATGCACCCCAATCCCACTCATCTTCCTATTCCTTTGTATCTACCTTCTGCCCTTTAAATCGCTCCCTCCAAATAAAATAAAATAAGATAGAGTAAAAAAAAATATTGTCACAGAAGCTATAGTGTATCTCACAGTATACCCTTTTGTCTACACATATTTACTTGCAAATGCTAGTTACAATGAGTCATTGGTCTGTTTCGAGGCCCCTGGCATCTGCTACATTACCAATACTGGATCTTGATGGGGAATACTCTTAGATATCCTCTTGTTGCCCCATGTCATAGAGATCCTTCAACTTTGGATATGTATGACTGGCCCTTTCATATGCTCTATCAGATCATAGATAGAGTAGATGTTGGGGTGGGCCAACCTAGGCTTGGTAGGTAGCTGGATTTGTCATTCCACCAGCTTTCCTGAGCCTACCACCAGGGTGAGCTCTCCAGTGATGGCCCAGATTGCTCATCCAAAGCTTCAGTCTGCAATGGGCAGGATCTGATCTCTTGCTTTCACTTTCTTGGATAAGCTCTACTGTGCTGCCCAGGCGAGTGGCAGGGCCTGCTCTCCTGAGTGCTGCAGCCAGCCAGTGAAGGACAGGGTTAGATCTCTGTTCTCGTGATATGGGTCCTAGATCTCCTGCCTGCCACAGATAGTGAGGGCAGGGACACATCTTTCTTTCACCCTTGCCATCCCATGGCAGATGAGAGGCTGGGCCTGCTAGGGATTGAGCTGTCTACCATCCAGGAAGAGGAAATACCACTCATGAAACCAGAGGAGGTAGACTATCTGTGATATAAACAAAATCCAAGGTGGATTCCATGGAAGATGAGGAGAAGGCAACAGCTTTTACATTTCAGGTCCCTCATCTGCCATTGGATCCTGACTCTGCCAGGGTAAAGGATGAAAGGACATCCTGGGAAGTAGTAAAAATGGATGCTGTCATGCCTGTCATCCATGGTTTGGAAAGAAGATACATACTTATGATAGAGACCTTCAGAGTCTTCATACAACTCCTCCACTTCCCAAGGAGAGGCCTCATTTATGGACAGCATAGAAGAAGAACGCCTAACATGTAGAACAAGTCAGTCATCTGACTGGCCGAAACCAAAGGGCTAGACTCAGTTTGGGTAAAGTGAATGCAAGAAGAGTTTTCTTTATAAATCTCAGTTTGTCATCCACTGGAGGTCACATATGTGAGAGACCCTTTAAATGCAGTTTATAAAACAAGAGGTGTATGTATTCCTCAAACCTGAGAATCCACATGAGCAAAAGCCATAGTAGCACAGTCTGAAGCAGTATTTATCAATGAGTCTACCTTGATGGGTCACAGGAGGGGCCACACAAAGTGAAGCCACATGAGATGAGCAATTCTTTCTTTCCTTTTTTCTTTTGGTTGATGTTGCTATTCCCAGTTTCTAACATTGAATAACAAAATGGTAGTGATATTACTCGTGTAACTCCATTACTTTGTTATAAAATGGAATTATCCTTGCAATAAATTACATGGTCAAGAACAACAAAAATATATTGAAAACCAATAAGAAAAATAGAAATCTTCAGTTTTTCACAAACTTTGTTACCAAGACTAAGTTTATATTTCATACATTAGTTCCCAGTGTCTAAGATAGGCAATAAAACAAAAAACTAGAAATACTCCTCTTGTCCAAAAGACTGCAACACATTCCCACATTTTGAGAGCCAAAAGAGCTGCTCATTTAGGCCTTTCAGAAATGGAGCAGAACACACTTCCTACTTGGTGTGACAGCTTGGATCTGCTTATAATGATTATTTCCTCCTTTACATAAGCCAAGCAGTACAAAGTGGAGTACTTTAAAATTTGTTTATTGGAACATATGAACAAAAAGTAATAAGTGACCCAGAATGCAGTATGGGTTCATATGAAGTACTTGTAATAAATATTTGTCAGATTAAAATGACCTTGGGGGCAATAACGAGAACTCTTCAGATAGTGATGATGGCTGCTGACCTTTTATCGTCACTGCTTCCCAGTCAGGCAGAGAGCCTGTGCACAGCTGGGAGAAGCTATTATCCTTACTGGCTTTGTTTGCAAAATACATTATCTGTAAAAGCAAGAAACTCTGTCAGAAAGACACCGAGGGTTTACCAGCACTTATTAAACTGTTTTATTCTGCTGTGAAAAGTGAAGCCATGCATGCCTCATCTTCCCACATAACATAATGCAAGGCAACACACATTTTTTAGATATTAAAAATGCTAATAAATAAGCTTGGGGAAATGCTACCATCTTTAAAAATTCATATGTGTATTCTCAGCAGAAAATTCTGCATTTGAGCCTTGTGGTGAAACAGTGATTCTTAGTTATCTTAGAAAAGAACAAATTTTGCATATTTTATCTGATAGATTCAAGGTTTCATATATATATATATATATATATATATATATATATATATATATATATACACACATACATACACACACACATATACACACACTTTTTTCCAACATATTTTTACTGAATCCTAGAGAATTTCACATCATGCACTTCCCTCACACTCACTTCTCAGTCCTTTCATGTCAATCCTCCTACTCTTGTGACCTTTCTTCTCCAAAAACAACAACAACAAAACCCCAAACCCCGACCCCAAACCTAACAAAATAAAAAATAAAAGCCAATTGCAGTTTGTGTTATCTATATACCCACTGGAGCACGGTCAGACTCAGTGGCCTGCCCCCTAAAGAGAACTGAGTCCTTCCCCTACAGCGCCGCACCAGAAGCCATCAATTCTGAGAGCTACACTCCAGCATCCTTATCACACTTTTTAAGAGTTCTCTTCAATGGCTTCCTGTTTAGGTTATAATTATTTTTTTGTTAGTGGGCAGGGGTTGGAGAGGCAGAGCTTGTCACAGAAACCTTCCACATCCCTCTTTCTCTGTGTAGGAAGGGCCCTGCTGTTTGAAGTTGCAGTCCTCCCAGTCCAGGTAGCAATTCTCTGCCATTCTTCAGGAATCCCTCTAACCAGGGGGGCCTCATACTCTCTCCTGATCTCATCTAGAAAGTGTCTTTAGACATAGATGCCCCTAACCACAATTTGTTATATGGTCTTTGATACGATTTTCTGCTAGCTCTCCTTCCTCTGCGCCTATAGGATAATTAGGTAGCGTGTTCCAGTTGTATGATAGAAGCATGCTACAAAATGCAAATCAAACATCCTTGAAGTGTCTAGTTTCAACCCATTATGTACATCTATCCTGGGAGCCCCCACCCACTCCCTTAGAAGTATATAGCTTTTGTTTTCCCCGAATATTGAAATATCTCCCTGAAATGGTTGCCAAAGGATCATTCTCTGTTGTGCTCATGGCCTTCAGAGCCCTGCACCTTGCCTTCTGCCTTTGTGGTCTGGTGGTCAACCCCCCCCCCCGAAGAGGAGGCCCACAGATCAATGCTAAAGTTGCTTCCTTTCTCTTTACAGTAAGCAGGAACACAATCATGGGCTTCTACATGGTTTCTAATGACAGACTAAGAGTACTTCTGGCCACAGTAGGACCTTAGACCCAGAAAAGGCCCTCAGAGGCATTTGGGACCATAGACATGGCCTTGGGTGACAGCAGGGCACTCACCACAATATATGCTCTGGTGGCAGCACACCCATGAACATCAGACATACCCATGGCTGCAGCATAGACCATGGAGATCCTCATGGACTTTAGTGGTAACACAGGCCACTGGACATCAACACAGACCCTGGCTGTGGTAGGACTTCAGTCTGAGACATGTCCCTTGGCAGCAGCATGGCCTCTGGTATCAACATGGCCTCTGGTGACAGTGGAGGCCACTCACTTTAATTGACTCACAGCGTCAACACAGCTTTAGGAAACAGTATAAACAGTAGATATCCACATGGCTTTAGGTAGTATCACTGGCCGTGAACATCAACGCCCTCCCTTTTTTGTTATCGTGCTTAGTATGTGATTTGTATACAGTTTCCCTTAAGTTGATGAGCACTGCATGTGTACATTCCACCTGTGACTTGAATTGCAGAAAGTAGATAAGTCCTCTGGACTTTTTGCAGACTGGGTTTTAGTAGCTATGAAGTATTATAGTGGGAATATCATTCAGCTTGAAGGGACAGGAGACTACACCATTATTTTTTGTTTGTTTGTTTAAGTAAAGACAGTTTGCTTTGGCTCAGAGTATTGGAAATTTTACTCCATTATTCACTAGACCCCCTGCTTTTAGAGTTCAAATGTTGGAAAGCAGATGCAAGAATAAAAAGCAGAGCAAAGACATTCATACCATGGACGAAGGAGGAAGAACAGCAACACCCCATCTTAAGCATTATTTCTTAAACCTTCTCCCTCATCCCAATAGCCCCAAGATGGGGATGAAGTCTTTCACCTCTGAGCCTTTGAAGAAGCTTCTAGATTGAAACTATAGCACTTCATTTGGACAAGTGTGTTGGAGGTTGCCTCATGTGTTTTCATGCTAATTACTGCTTGCTGCCTCTGTGCCCCAAATTGTACCCTGCCTAAGATCCTCACCTGTTTGACCAATGAAAGGCCATCACTCCTGGACAGGGCAAATGGGATAGGTGTGGCTAAGGTTCCAGGATTTTGGTAGACAGAGAGAATCTGGAGAGGAGGAGAGACCAAGGAAGGAAGGAGGCCAGCACTATGGCTTATGTGGAGAAGTACACGGTCAGTGCCCATGGAGATTTGGCCCAGATGATGATAATTAGAAAGTATTTGAGATTATGGATGGGATGTAGCTCGATAGAAATTATTAGAAGCAGATGGCATGGGACCATGGCAGAGAGATATGGGAGGCAGTTTAGGGAATTAATGTCTGCCTTGCCCCAGGTTAACTAAAGCTATTTTAAAATATAACAGGTGTCTTGTGTGTTGATAGGTTGCTAGTAGGTTAGAAAATACCACTGTAATAATAATTATAGGCCTGATAATAAATGTTATTAGACAATACTGATAAAATAACCACAACACACATGTCTGCAGCATAGTAGACATGAGTGCAGTAGCACTTATGTTTGACTCACTTACGGGGTGTGGCCTCCGGGATTACATGGGAAAGCACAGTTTGCCTTATGAAAGTTCTCTGTCAAGATCTCTCCTATCAAGGCAAGTTAGGTGACACTTCCTGATAGTGGTTTTGTCTGAGAGAATCAAACTTTTTTAGTTCTTACAGTATAAAAATGGCAGTGAACACCAGTCTGTCTGCTGCACAGAGAACAAACAGCCTCATGCATGTACCCTGACTTGTGCAGAAAAACCTGCCGAACAGAAAGAGAATTAGTTAAAATAGCAGGTCTTTCTATATTGGTTCTTCTTTGCCTTAAGGGAAGGAAGCGGATGTAAGGACATCTGGAAAGTTCTCAGACAGTGAGATTTTTACTTATCTACCTCCGGGTAGATAGTTTTAATTCACAACTTTTTAACTGTAGGGGGAATAAATTTGTTCCTTGCTCTATGCAACATTGTAGGAGAGGGGGTGGACAAGAGCTGTTACACATACTATCCTTAAATGACTGACTAATCCACATGCTGACATGTCCTAAACTGGAGAATGCAATGGTACCTGAGAGACTTATTTATGGAATACAGGATATTAAACTTGAGCCCTTTTGTCCACTCTGTAGTGTGAACTGGAGAACATTTTCCCTTTGTTCCATCTGGGTCTGTTGTGATAGATCATCAATATGGTTTTACTATGAGGCAAGCACACATTTTATATGCAGCAAGACAAAATAGATGATTTCAGTGGGACCTGCAGTTATGACATGAGGAGGAAACCTTCCTTCACATTGCAACTCTTGCACTTACTGCAGATATGAAGGCTTTATTTTTGTGCAGATTTGTGTGTTTGTCTTGCTTCCCTGTGACCATTGAGTTGGTGTAAGTTGTAGAGTTTTTAAAAAGAGAATTAATGGCTCAGAAGCAGAGAGCTGGATAATGAGAACTATGTGGCTCAGAGCAGAGACTATTTCAAAACACAACTGAAGGAGTGAAAAAGCAGAAAGTATGAGGAAAAGGGTATCTTTTTTGAACTAGCCTGACTGACACTACCCAATTTCCAAGGCAGGAGGTCAGTTGTTGAGATCCATACATTTTGTATTGGCTCTTTTGTTCAGGCAATGTTTTTTTTTTTTTTTTTTTTTTTTTTTTTTTTTTTTTTTTGCAGTTCTTTAGGAAAACTTAAAATATGTACACACATGCACACAAATGTTAGGTAACAGTTATATATAGTACAAATTATGTATTATAAACAATATGTATAATTTTAGTACAATATATTTTTAAATACTTTTAAAGGATTAAATCAAGCATTTTTATTTTGATGACCGCCCTGAATATAACTTTAATGGATAATTTAGATGATTTTTAATAATCTGTCCAAAGAGTTAAATTTACTTTAAGCATGTTTTATTGCTTATTATTGAATTATTAACTCATCTTTTCTTTTAGCTGCTAACATTTTTATAATTAGGACTCAAGATAATGTTAAATGTGCTTTCTGAACATGAGCTAGATTTAGAAAAATCATAGCTAAAAATTAACAGATAAATCTGTTTTCTAGAAATGTACATATATGAGGTAAGCTGATGGAACTAGGAAAAAATCATCCTGAGTGAGGTCACACAGAATGACAAATATGGTATGTATTCACTTATAAATGGATATTAGCTGTTAAGTTCTTTATAACCAAGCTAGAATCCATAGAACCACAGAGGTTAGATATAGATGAGGGAGATCTCCCTAAGAAAGGGAAATAGAATAGTTAGTTATGGATGGATGTGAGGGTCAGGAAGAGGAGGATCAAGAGAAGAGAAGGAGGGGAAAGGAGGATGAGGAAGGGAACAGGACAAGAGACAGCTAAAATGAAGGGCCATTTAGGAATAGTACGGAAACCTGATACAGTGGATACTTGCTAAAATATATACATACATCAAGGCAACCTAAATAAAATCACCAATCCCCCCTAAAAACCAAAAAAAAAAAAAAAAAAAAAAAAAAAAAAAAAACCCAACCAACAAACAAACAAAATATGGGGGAGAAAGAATTCCCTACTAACTACCTTTTGTAACCAAATGAATCTTCCAGTACTGTAATTGGGTTACATGTAGTATTGTGGACCTGTTTAGATGTAGTTCTTTGGGCCAATTCCACTCTGCATTGACAGGATATGAGCAGTCCAGTCCAATATCCAACACCGAACAGCAAGAGGAATCCGAGGTGGTAGCAGGATCCAGCAGAAACAGCAAAGCTCTGCCAAATCGGCACCAGTCAGTGGAAGCAGCTAGAATCAGCCGGAGTACCACAAGACAGTCTCTGTAACATTTCTCTCTGCAAAGCGAAGACCAGCGAAGACCAACAAAGACCTGCTAAGAGTTGCACGGCATAGCAGCATAGCAATGGAGAAAGCGACATCTGTCAGTGGGCTTCTATTTAAACTCCTTCCAAACATCATGCGTCCTCTCACGTGTCTGCTCCCAGCAAAAACGTCACATGCATGGCCTCTGACAAGATATCTTTTAGCAAAACACCACGTGATACGACTGAGTGTTCAAAGAAACCAGAAACTTCTACTTGAGAATCTCAATGGGGGTAAACTACTCTTAAGGTTAGGCTGCATGCCCAGCAGGAAATGGCCAACAGAAAATGAGCTTAGCATCATCTTTGGATGTTTATTGTTTCATAATGTGTCAGAGATTTCCATTTAAAAATGATCTTATTTAAATACTTTTTCTTCTCTCTTTTTACTCTATAGGTCCACTGTATATCTATATTATTACGGTTTCCACTTTGTGGGGTTCCTGAGTGTGTAAATGGGTTAGTCTCTGTTTCTTGTGTCTTCTATTGGGCTATTTTTCTTCTGTTTTTTGTTCTGTCCTATTCTCATGTTTTATCTTTTGTTTTATCTAGTTATATTTTATTATTATCCCGTTGAAGCCTGTTTGTTTTCTAATGAGAGAAGGAAATGGAGTGGATATGGATGGAAGGGAGGTATGAAGGAATTTAGAAGGTGAAACAGTGATCAGGACATATAATGTGAGAAAATAACTTATTTTAAATAAAGGAAAATAAAAACAAAAAACATGCAGGTACATTTCTCTGTTGGAGCAGTGACAGCTCTTAGAAGTTATTCATCTCTATCTCAGAATCTCAAACTCACCAAGATAGGAAAATGTTTTCTTCAAGGTTGCCAAATACAAAAAGCCAAAACACTATGAATGTAACATTAATAGAATACCTGATTGTTTTGTGGTTCTTCTCACTCTATGTAGTTTATTTTATATGTATAATAATATAAATGTATGAGTAAAAAAATAAATTTTAATAAATAAAAAAGATGTTATTCATTAAGGACTGGCTTTTAGAAATTGAAATTCATAGAGCTCTTTCAGGACAGCTCTTGGAATCTAGGATAGACATACTCATATCACTGCCATTTTTTGAGTTAATTATCATTGGCATGAATTTTATGCCCTTTACTATTGACAGAGCCTTTAGTGAGGGGGTACATGCAGATGAATTTTCTGCATATGTCATGATGAGATTATTTTGTATTTTCCTGTTCATGTGAATGGGAAAATAACCACTTTAAAAATAGATGGGATCACTCAAGAATAATTTCTCAGCATGACTGTGTTGAGAGACCATGGTTTCCTCACAAGGGATTATTATACTTCTCTACTAGAAGGGAAAAGAAGGTGGAAGATGCAAATAATTCTCTTCCACAAACAAAGAGGTAAAGGGTATGTAACATGCAATAATGTTTTCAATTTCCTCCCAGGAAGTCAAGAAAAAAATATAAAAAGCTAACATCTGGCAAAAAGTAAAAGGTCACAGGAAACCCCTCACTTGGACATTGTGGGTGACTTTTGTTTTCAAACTCCTAGATTGTATCCTTTACGGAAAGTATTAGCACAGGGAGGATAGACCATTTGTCTCTGTTTCTCTATGTTTGAAACTATTATTTTTCTGAGTTTCATGTTTCTTTAACCATAAATGTGATTTTAACTTTGGCATGAAGTTGCTATATCATTATAAAAAGATCACACTGTATATGATATAATACATATTATTATTATACATATCATTCATTTTATCTGGCTTTCTCAATTTATTTTGAATTGTTATTTAGTCACCATGGCAATATTCTAACTTTTTACATTTTATTAGTAAGAATCTTAAAAATTACTTGTATACAGTCTCTCAAAATCAATGACCAGATTATTTGTGGCTTGCCAAATTTATTGAAATAAAAATTGAAAATGGAAAAAATATGCTGGAAATAAATGTGAAGACATAAATTACTAAACCATGTATAAAGATTTTTAAAAATATATTTTTAGAGATTCATAGACTGGTAACAACAATAGTAGCATCATAGGATATTACATATCTGGTCCTTTAATGGAGAGCATCTCATTGGCTGTAGATTTTCTCCTTGTTAATTGCTTATAATTCACTATAAGTTGACTAGGCTGTGTTTGTAGCGGATTTTAGAGACAAATGTATTTCATCTAGAAGGCCTTTGTTTACAAAAACATTTGACATTGCAGTTTGAAGAAAGTAATTATGTAGCCAAAAGCAGTCTCCTAACTGTTGTCCTTTCAACAACTAGTTTATACCACTAGGGGTCAGTTTACATGAACAAATGTCCATGCACATCATTTATGTGTCCAGTTTTCAGGGCAATGTTGTTTCATTGTGTGCATTGGTTTTTCTCCCCAAACAGAGGACAGGAGAATCCCCCTAGGCACTTATATTGAAACATATGGCACCCCATAGCTCAAATGTTCAAACTACACTCTCGACAGGGCATTTCTCTGAGGATTCTGTGTGTCACTGAAGTGTTCTATTCTCATTGTTGTCTTACTTTTCTCTGTCTGATGTGACCTCTGAGCATCCATTGAGAACAAGAGAATAACTGACAACAACAACAACAAAACAGTGGATCAAGCTATTCCAAACATTTTAAGTATGTTCAGAGAATGACAATTACTTTGGGATGTCTGAATTTGGGCTATGCCTGACAGATGGGAAAGCTTTATGAGGGTGCTATTATAAGTAGGAAAACTTACTTTCTGTCTCCCCTAGTTCTTGGGAGACATTGAAGTTTGTCTTTGCCACTTCACGCTAACTTCTTAGAAGGTGTTGCATATTAACTACTTACTTTTCCAATACTTAGAATAACATTCTCCATACAGACAACATTAATTATATTTTCTTGATTTAGCTGAATTCAATTCAGTGAATGCTGCCACACTAAAATGGCCGACAGCATAACTATTTTTACTGGTAGAGAAAAATTACATGTTTATGGAAATACAATGGACAAAGGCCAATGACCCCCACTATTCATTTATGTAAAAGGAAGATACTGTAAATGATATACAAGTAAATCTAGTAATTTTGAACTCTTATTAATCACACAGTTGTTTCAGTGCCTTCTAATTGTCTATAAAAACCCAGAGAAATAAAGGGAAGGTAGATTTAGAAATCATGCATAGTTTCCTAAATAAACATATTAGGATTTCTCCATGTTAAGCTTAATGCCGTATTTTTATAATGAACCTAAAAAATGAACATTAATTCCTATGTTCATTTATATGCATCACTGTGTTTTAAAGATATATTCTTTAGTAGAATTATCACTGGGGTTTGTTGAAAAGGTGATGGATTTAATTATTATACCAAATGATATATAATATATGTGAATTGCTATATATATGTATATATACATAAACTATATATGCATACATATATATATAATTTGTATATATTTGCTATATTAACTGTAGTATGCTGAGATCAAAGGTGAGGTTCACTTTTTTAACACTAGGAGGCACTGCATAGCCATGTCATCAACAACTTGCTGGGCTATTGAAAAAATAACACACTCATCTCTTTGTCCCAGTAACTGGCATTGATCCATTTTCCACTAGCAGTTATTAAGTGACCATGGAGACCACAGAGATATTGGTGCTGTGTTAAGAAAAACAGTGAAAAATAGGTTGCCGATGTAGTGAGCCACATACCTCTTCTCCCAAGTATTTTGGATATCCTTTATGATCTATCAGTTTTAACAATCTGATAAATTGATCACCAAAACTTTTCTCTCCTCCTAGATATGTTTAAGACAGACATCTAACCTTTTACCTAATAATGTTTATTGCACTGGTTTGGATACAGTACATCCTTGCTACATGTTCGTTGAATGTGTGTGCTTTTTTAGTTTTCCTCTTGTCCTGCTGTTTGTTATTATTTCATCTTCACTGAGCTATTTTCTAGTCATTGTCCCTATCCTGAATCATTGCCTGTCCACTGTCCTCTAATGCTTGCACAATAGTGAAGTGGTTGTCATTAAGAACCTTTATTTCCTCTTCTCTGGCATAATAGTGTAACGGTCATATTTACATCACATCAAAACGAGTGAGGCCAGTTATAAACTGCAGCATCAACAGAAGGTATGAACTTCACTGTCCTGATGGTACACATGAAAAGCATACAATGTTTAAACAGATCAGGTCCTGAGGAAAGCATCTCATTTATAAGAGGTAAATTTGAAGTTCCACATTTTTTTTTTTTGCCAAAAAACAATTTCATTATCAAGGAGTGTGTATTTCCCATAGTCTTATTTTTTCCACTAACTTAACTTCTACTCACTTCCAAGTAGACCCTAAAGTGGGAATTAGATGTTGAAATAGCACAAAGATTTGAAATTAGTAAAGCCGTGTGATGGGGAAATCTTGAAATATCTTAAGAGACTGAATGCCTGAAGAGGCTGTCAGTGGTAGAAACTTGAAACCTATTAACAAGATGAATTTTTAAGGCAGCACTTACAAGTCACATATATGGACAAAGCTGTAGAAAGTTAAGATATGTGACTGATTCATTGAGCTTGTATGCATCAGAAAGGCATTTTTGGGTTTGACTTTGTAATGTCAATGTCCTCCCTTCCCTGGACTGGAGAGCCGAGGGGAAGAATGTTCGATATATCCTGCCAATATTAAGGCAGTCTTACACCCAAAGATGAGAACATCCACAAAGGAAAATAGCAAAACTATTAAGGATATAGTTGACTTAATAAAAACACGTGTTCGTATTTGTATTATTCAATTCAGGGATATGAAATGATTCTGTACAGAACTGATCACCGAGGGTTACTCTGCATTTTTTGTCTCTGTTGGGGCAGCGTTTGCAGTTACTGTATCCAGCAGTTCTTCCTGACCATGCTAATGCTATGGCACAAGCCTACATTCTGCCAGCGCCTCTCAGACTCATTGAAGCAGCTTATCATTTCATCCCAGGAATCTCTTCTTTCTCTAATGGCAACGGCTGTCTCATAAGAAGCCTCGGGGTGATTGAATTTCCATACTTGATTATTACAAAGAGAGAAAGGAGCTCCAAGGCTTATTCTGACTTCTATTTTTTCTTTTTAAATGTCTTCCAGAAAAAAATTTTCTTCCAGGACAGTAGCCCTAAATGCTGACTTTGTGTGATAAATTTAAGGCCTGTGAGCATGCATTAATGATGGGAAAAGCTGCCTTTGAATTAATTAAAACAAATTCACATATTTACATTTTCTAATCATTTGGGTAAGCAGAAATTTGCGCTCTGGTAGAAGCTCACTCTGCTCCTGTTCCCCGTTGCTCTTTCCCACCTTCCTTTCTCCTCACCGTGTTTAGGGACTGCTGCTAATTCAGGGAGCTACTCTATTCCCATAACTGAGAATCAGCCCTTATTCCCATAACCACATAAAGATTTCTGTTACTGTTAATGGCAATAGATTTTTAGTCCCATTAAGGGAATCAGATCACCTCTACCCCCTCCCTACCACAACTGTTGTAGAGCGAAAGGCTGCAGATGCCACAGGTAAAAAAGACCACATTAAATGGCTAAAAGAAGAAAAACAGTTGATTTATGATAGAAATTAAATTTCCCCAACAATTAATGTCTTAATTTTTTTCTTCTGTGGAAGCAATACCAGAAGAAAATGTGATGCTTGATTTTAGACTTTGGGTTTTATTCTATAGGGCTGCCTTGGATATCCCAAATGATTGCTTTTTAGGTAAGGACAATGTTAAGGTGACAAAATGATATCAGCTACAATCTCTAAGTCAACATCTTGGATAGGTCAATACCATGCACTCAAATATCTCATTCCATGAGTAGTAAGAGGCTGTTAATCCCTCTTATTCCATAGAATTGTAGTATAATTCGGGGAGTGGTGGAGGAATTCAATAGTTATATAAACTAATGTTTCATTGATATTCATATAGATTTTAAAATAATCTCCTCATCTCAGATAAAAATACTATAATCATAAGTTGGCTCACAGGTAATTCTGTAAAATTTGTTTTTTAAAAAAATTAATCCTCATCTAAGTATACAAAATATCAAAATTTTCTATTTAAACTGGAGGCACTTTGTTACCAACCTTTTCAATATTGCAAGTAACCTTTACACATATAAAATGTAAACTGCTTTTTTAAGTCTACATTTCTCATGAATCAGAGCTTATTAACTTTGGATAAATACACAACTTCCTTCTATTTAGAATAAATAAGAGAAAGACCTATAGTCTTTGTAGCGGTTTGAGTAAGAATGACCCCCAGAGGCTCACATATTTGAATGCTTGTTCTGTAGCTAGTGGAACTGATTGGGAGGACTGGGAGTTGCCGCCTTGTTGGAGAAGGTATGCCACTGATGGTGGCATTTGAGGTTTAAAATGTCCACACTAATGCCCAGTTAACTCTCTCTCTCTCTGACTGATACTAGCAGAGCTTATGTAAGCTCTCAGCTACTGGTCCAGTGCTATGCCTGGCTGTTTGCTTCCACAGTCCCTGCCATGATAGCCATGGATTCTCCTAGCTTTAGAAACATGAGCCCCGATGAAATGTTTTCTTTTATAAGTTGTCTTGCTCATGGTGTTTTGTCACGGCTTTAGAAAAGTAACTAAGGCATCTTTCTGCCAAGTGACTCCAGGACTACACATTTGATGAGAATCACCAATGGAAACAAGAGAAAAGAGTGCTACTACAGGCTTGTCAAACAATGAAGTTCAAGGAAATAGCTTGGCTGGTCAGAGTGCTGGATAACAAAAGTGTAAACACTCAGCGCAGGATTTAATTTCCAGTGGTGTATAGCTGAAACTTTATGAGACACAAACATTCCCAATGTAAAACATGGAGGCATACAAAATGACTCAGAACATGGAAAGTCAAAAGGACCACTGTGAAAAACCCAGTCAGCTACTGGGCTACATTTCAGAAAAAGTGATGGTAAGCATTTAAGGGATTTTAATTTCTATTTTTTTTCAAAACCTCTTGTTTCAACATGGTGGTGATTTCTATTTGTGCTATTTACCTCTGTCACAAGCCTATCCCTTGATACTGGAGATTAGGTGGTGAGTATTATATGAAAGAAAAAGGAATGTATAAGATGTTGGCAAGTGCAAACTGATATGATGGATTGCCATTTGATCTTAGAGCAGAAGAAAATGTATTTTATAGCACGTTTATTTGTACCTAGTCTCGAGATATAGAAGGACACTTTCCAGGTTCTGTCTCCTAGAACCCGTGAAGAATTGCTTTTCAAAAATATGTACATTGTTTTTTTATGAAACAGCAAAATATCTACAATTTTATTGATTTGAAAAAGAAACTAGGATGTAGGGAATTAAAAAACCATTTAAAGACCTGTACATCCTTCTTTTCCATCAGATACATGGGGAAATAGTCATAAAGAGAATCAATCTTTGCCAGCTTTTCCTTATTTTATTCTGGAAGACATTTTTAGCACACATAAAAACAGTGTACAGGCGAGGCCCCTAGTTCCAGCATAGCATCACCAGTGACTAACAGGGACAGGGCACCTTAAATGTGCCTAGTGGCATTTTGAAATGATAAACATCTTGCATCTATCAAGTTAAGTGAACAAAAAGAACAGGTTTGATTTACTTTAGAAACTATTGCTGCTAGAAAATATGAAGTTACATAAATATCCCGCTTGGATTTTACATAGTGTTGGCATGAAACCCATATAAAGGCCGGTCTTGGCTTTAACAGTCATCAGCTCATAGTCCGTCTTGTTTCATTTATACCTCAGGCACGCTAGAGCTGCCTTGACACATAGATAATCGGTCCCAGAATTGGCACGAACACCTGCTTGTCAATTATCTGGCTTTTCCTACTACCAGACTTTAAAAACTGAAGTCTCTCTCTCTCCCTCTCCCTCTCCCTCCCTCCCTCCCTTCCTCCCTCCCTCCCTCTCTCTCTCTCTCTCTCTTTCTCTCTCTCTCTCTCCATGTACATGTGTTTGTATGTGTGTGCATGTGTAAGTTTTATTCAGCACTACATTTCTAAACTAGGCTGAATTTGAGAGGTTAATAATGCATTTGTTTATTTCCTTGTTGGATTACTATTTTTATTTAGCTAAGATTCTCGTACCAAGTTCTCCATTTAGTTTACTAAGTACAATGGATTTATTTGTAAATTATTGTTCATACTTGCACCTAAACTTACTTCTTTACTATATAAGAATCATGTTATCTATTATTTTTGCTGGAAGTTATAAATTATCATTAATATAATTATGGGTTTCAAAATATTTATATTTATTTTTTATATTTATTTTATTTTATGTATATGAGTGTTTCGCCCTCATGTACATATGTGCACCATATATATGATGTGAGCACAGAGGTTGGAAAAAGGCTTCAGACTCTCCCCAACTGCTGGTATGGATGGTTGGGAGTCACCATGTGGGTGTTGAGAACTGAACTTGAGTCTTCTGCAAAAGCGAAAAGGCTCTTAAGCACTGAACCATTCTCCAGCTCCATTTTTCTTCTTTTATATAGTACACTAGCATCATTGTATAATTGTCAGAATTTTTAATGGCTTAAAAAATAAGTGTTTGTCCTAGCCAATCATCTACTCCTTGAACAAGTGAGTAATAAGGGACTGCTCTATATAACAGAGGGCTTTAATAAAGAAGCATACATAATCATAAATTTGGAAGAATATTTTTATGTAATAAAATACAGATTATTAATAGTAAAATTTTAGCTTTCAATTTGAAATTATTTCTGATTCATTAGCCCATAATATGGGGAGAATTTATAGTTTATGGCTTAAACCAATCTCAATGCTCTATTGTGACTGGACCAAAAATCAGCTCATGCAATCACTCTTTCTTATGTCTTTAAATGTCCATAATGCAGATCAGGAATCTTCAGTCAAAAAAAAAAATCCATTCTGAAAATAATCTCTTGATCATCCCTCCAGGCTTGGCACTTGGCCCTTCTTAATCAGCTCCCATAAATCTGGTCTTTGACACCACAGACAAGTACAACTTTATTAGTTGCAAATCTATTTGGCAACCACGAAATGGCTTTCTCAAATTGCACAGCTCTCACAGAGCAACATGTTCTTTCATGTTGATTAAAATATCTGAGGGATACAAACAACAACAAAAGAGTAACAGGAAACCCACTTGTCCCTTTCATCTTCTCAGAGGGTTGCTGGTCAGCACAACCCGCTTGACTTTCTTCAAACGAAACTTCTCCTTTTGTGGCTGAAGAAAGGCTTTGGCAAACACTTATCCTTTGATATGATACGCACTTGACGAAAATCACAGGCCAAATCAAGCCACTGCTTTGAAGAAAATTCTTATTAAAAACCCGAAGCTCTTAAGTGCACTGGGACTTAGTGTGTAGCTAGCGACATGAGGCTGGGGTGTCTGTGGTGTAGATTTAAAGTCAAGTCCAAATCGGTGAACTTCAAGGCCACAGCTGCTGCCTCGTTCCTTTGTTTGATTACAAGTATACCTTGAAAAATTGTTTGGCCTTAGAGTATAGTATGGAATGTTACTTCTATATTTTATTCCCACAAAGCAAGCATTGTGTTATATAGGTAGAAAAGAATATGAGAAAATCCTTCTTCTATAGACTTTGTCTCATGTCCCCAATCTCTTTCAACATGCCAAACTGCTTTTGAAGAAAGAATATGCTGATATACCCAAGGTCAAATTAGATTTCTAGCATGAGGAGCCAAGTTTGAAATCCTCAAACACTTTCACAATCCCACGGGAAATAAATGACACATTCAAATTAGTATTGCCTGAGAGGAATTGAATAGAAAGATTGGACAGAGCTGGGAAACCACTGGGGATCAGGCAATGCTTCGGGCGTTTTAATGGGTGGAGCATTAGCAGGCTCCCTCAGCAACCCTGATGGAAGGAGACAAGACAAAGGATTCAGAAACTCACATTTTCCTTCCATCTTCCCCTGGCACTCACTTGTGTTCTCACCTAACCAAGGGACATAGGAAAGAGACCCATTTGGCATAGTCCTTATAACTCAGCCAGCCAGCACCAGAGAAA
Organism: Acomys minous; assembly: GCF_964271855.1. NCBI lineage: Eukaryota > Metazoa > Chordata > Mammalia > Rodentia > Muridae > Acomys > Acomys minous. The sequence continues at coordinate 32,536,402 of NC_140492.1, read as the reverse complement.
GATAGATGTGGCTTGGTAGAGCTAATGGCCAACCCCACTTGCACATAAATATCAGTAGACGATTAAGCTTATTGACTTGATGTGATTTAGAGTCTCGTAGGAAACAAACCTCTGAGCTTCTCTGAGGATGTTTCCAAAGGCGTTATGTGAGGGAGGAAGAACCACTGTGAATGTGGGCGGTGTCATTTCAAAGGTGACTTCACTTCGCAGCTTGTAACGGAAGAGAGTGACAAGGGCACGCGCAGTCATCCTTTGTGTTTAAGACTCAGTGTGACCAACTGCCTCACATCCCTACAACCATGGGAGTAGATCCCCAAACCCTGAGCCAAAACAAATCCTTCATTCCTCAGTTGCCTTTGCCAAATCCTTTGTTACAGTAATGAGAAAAGTATCTAAAACTACTGTCCCTGAAGTTAAATGCCATGTGTCCAGAGACTGGCCTCACAGTAGATTGCTGCTCTCAACATCCATTTCAGGTCCAAGAAAAACCATGGAAGTTTCAGGTTTTCTGAGAAAGGTCTTCTAGTCTCCAAGATGGAAATATGGAGGCTGAGCCACATGTATAGTTGAGTTAAAAATATTAAATGCATGCTGTTCATTACATATGGCTTGCAAATGAACAGCTCTGTTATCATTTAGACAATTATAACTAGGGTACCTGGTAACACTTGTGGAGGTTTACTTGGGAATGCTACCTGTCTTAGCATATGCTATAGCAGTTAAAAAAAAAATCTCAGATTCAAGAAGTCTTTGCTGAAGGTAAACTGCTGGGAGTAAATATTTCCACATGAAGCTTACTTCCTCCTAATCTCTAAACTTTTCTGCTGTGTTCATTCCACAAATCTTAATATTCTCTCTTTGCATCCTCCAAAAATCATAACTTCCTCAATGGTGTGTGTGTGTGTGTGTGTGTGTGTGTGTGTGTGTGTGTGTGTGTGTGTGTGTGTGTAATACGAGGAGTTTTCTATATAATATGTATTCAATGGATATGGTTGTTTATTAATGAGTGATTATATATTCTAAACATTTATTTCAAATGAATAATGGAATTTTGTGTGGACACTGTAAATAAGCAGTAAAACCAGGAAGGTTTGGATTCATTTACTATCCTTAAATGATTGACCTTTGCAAGTGGGAGTCTGTGTGTGAGGTAGATATAATTACGGCATTACTCTGACATCAGAGACAGAGCCCTGAATATCTTTCTGAGAGCAACCAGGTAGAGAATGTCGTCTATATTCTGAAATTTTTGGTTTATTATCATTTTCCATGTTACTTAACTTTTTTTTTCCTGCCTGCACATCTGGTAGGCAGGGTAAATTTTGGGTTTTGGTAGGTGGGTGGCTATTCTTCTTCCTCCACTGGGAGTCCTGTCTACTTAGAGGGTGTCTTCTTCATTCTCCATGAACCCTGCTACTAGGAGTCTGAGCTAGAGTCACCCCCCATATCCTCTCAGAATCCTACCTTGTCCTATGTCTAAAGCTTTTCACAGAGATACCTTCCTCGAAGGTTTTTCTCTTCTCTTCTCTTCTCTTCTCTTCTCTTCTCTTCTCTTCTCTTCTCTTCTCTTCTCTTCTCAGTTACCTCTCTAACCTTGTTCCTTCTCTTCAACCACTTCTGCTGTATATTCTATTTCCCCTTCTGAGAGAGATTTAATAATCCTCCCTTGGGTTCTCCATGTTACTTATATCTTCTTTGGGTCTGTGCATTGTCTTATATTTATCCTGTACTATATGTCTAAAATTTGCTTATAAGTGAATACATATCATATGTGTCTTTCTGGATCTGGCTTACCTCACTCAGGATGATCTTTTCTAGTTCCATCAATTTGTCTGTAAATTTCAAGATTTTCTTGATTTTAATAGCCGAGTAGTATTCCATTGTGTAAATGTACCACAATTTCTTTATCGGTTCTTCGGTTGAGGTACATCTGAGTTATTTCCAATTTCTTATTAAGAATAAAGCTGCTATGTACTAGGATAAAGATAGAGCTGGGATTGAGGAAAAGTCTAACCAATGCCTGTCCCAACCAGAGATCCACCCCATGGGAGAAACTATGAATGATTTCCCACTATGCTTGTGGACAGGAGCCAGAGTCAGGGTCCAGAGAGGCTTGCAGAGACTGAAGCACTAACCAAGGGCCATGCATAGATGACCTAGGCCCCCTACACAGATATAGTCGATGGGAAGATCAGGCTTCATGCAGGTCCTCTAGTAAGGGAAGTGACAGCTGTCTCTGACATAGATTCAGATCACTTACCCCTAGTAGGGATGCCTCATGAGGCCACAGGGGAAGAGTGTGAACTGATGTGAGTTGAGTGGTGGGTGGGTAGGGGATGCTCCTTTTATCTGAGGAATAGGGCAGGGAGGAAAGGGAGAGAGGGCGGGACTTGGAGGAAAGGAGGGAGGGAGCTTAGATCAGGATGTAAAACGAATAAGTAAATAAGTAAATAAATAAATAAAATATTTTCTCCCATAAATTCTTTTCTTGTTAAATTTTTTAGATAAAAGTTTCGATAACATCCTCATCTGGTGGTATATAACTATAATCCCAATGCCAGTTTCATATACATAGCAAGTTCCAGGTCAGTCAAAGCTGTGTAATGAAACCCTGTTTACACAAGCAAGCAAACAAGCAAATACCCTCTGAGAAAACAAATACATCAAATATATCAATCATATTTCTCATTTACCAGCCCCAACAGTTTTGACCTAGATAATTCTGGTGTAATTTTTATTGACCTGTTTATACATTGATCACCCTCCTTCTGCACAGAAGACACCCTAATAGAGATCCTTCTGCTCCTGTGCTCTGATGAAATGTGTATAATTAATTCACAATGTGGATCAGTCTTTAATTTATGGAAACGGCATTGTGGTGCATTTTATCAATACCATTTTGACTCATAAGAATGTTCTCAGGACTTTTCCCTCTTCTTACAAGGTTTAACACTCATTGATTCTATCTAATGCTTAATACATTGTGGGGTACCTGGCTCTTTTGCTATCTATCCACTTCCCCAAAGGTCACTCCAATGTCTACAGCTTCATCTACCATATCAATGCTATCTGAATGCCACGAAGCACTGTGAAGATGTCTTGTGGTATATAAAAGGAGAGTTGTTTAGGTTCTCCTGGCTCACTGCAGTTGGTGATGAATTTTTCCCAGTCGGTAGGTTGTCCTTTTGTTCTGTTGAAAGCGTCTTTTGCCTTACATGAGCTTGTCCATTTCACAAGGTCCCAATTATTAACTGTTGATCATTAGAGCCCAAGCGATTGGTGTTCTGTGCAGGAAGTTGTCTTCTGTGCCAATTAGCTCAAGGCTCTTCCCTACTTTTTCCTCGAACACATTTAGTGTGCCTGGTTTTATATTGAGGTCTTTGATCTACTTGGACTTTAGTTTTGTGCAGGTGATAAATATGAATCTATTTGCATTTTACTATATGTAGACATACAGATAGACCAGCACCATTTGTTGAAGATGCTGTCTTTTTTTCCGTTGTATGGATTTGGCTTCTTTGTCAAAAATCAATTATCCCTAGGTGTGTGCATTTATTTCTGGGTCTTTGATTTGATTCCATTGATCAACCAGCCTGCAAGTACCATGCTGTTTTTATTATTGTTTCTCTATAGTACAGTTTGAGATTAGGGATGGAGACTCCTCCAGAAGATCTTTTATTGTACAGGATCACTTTAGCTTTTCTGTTTTTTTTTCATATTAAGTTGAGAATTGATCTTTCAAGGACTGTAAAGAATTGTGTAAGTATTTTCATAGGGATTGTATTGAATCTGTAGATTGCTTTGGTAAGGTGGCCATTTTTACTATGTTGATCCTCCCAATCCACAAGGATGTGAGATCTTTCCATCTTCTGTTATCTTCTTCAGTTTATTTCTTCAGAGACCTGAAGTTTTCTTTCATATAAGTCTTTCACTTTCTTGGTTCCAGTTACACTAGGACATCACAACATGAGGAACTGTATGAAAGGGTCACAGTGTTAGGAAGGTTGAGAACCACTGCTTTAACATTTTGGAGTGAAGAAGCTGCCATAAGTCAAAATGAAACAACTGCTAAGAAATCCCAATGGTCTTCCAATAAAAGAAGTCCCTAATTTCTTCTTTTTTTTCTGATCCAGTTCTTATTAAGTAGAGAGTTGCTCAGTTTCTATGTGTTTGTAGGTGTTTTAATGTTTCTGTTGTTGTTAAGGTCCTGTTTTATTCTATGGTGGTCTGTTAGGATACAAGGTATTATTTCAACCTTCTTATATTTCTTGAGGCTTCCTTTGTGATCCACTGCATGGCCAACTTTGGAGAAGGTTCCATGACATCCTGAGAAGAAGGTGTACTCTTTTGTGTTTGGGTGCAAAATTCCATTTGATTCATGACATCTGTTAGTTTCATTATTTCTTGGTTTAGCTTCTGTTTCATTGATCTATCTTTTGATGACAGGGGGTGTTCAAGACTCCCACTATTAATGTGTGGGACTATATGTATGGTTTAAGCTTTACTAATGTTCATTTTACAAATGTGTATGCCCTTGTACTTGAGGCATAGATGTTCAGAACTGTGATGTCATCTTGGTTGAGTTTTCCTTTGATGAGTATAAAGTGTCCTTCCTCATCTCTTTTGATTAATTTTGGCTGAAATTCTCTTTTATTAGATATTGCAATGGCTACTCCAGTTTGCTTCTTATGTCCATTTGCTTAAAGGCCTTCTTTCAGCTCATTTACTCTCAGGTAATGTGTATCTTTGTTGTTGAGGTTCTTCTCACATGCAGCAGAATGTTTAGGCATCTATTCTATTAGTCTCTGTGTCTTTATTGGAGAGTTGAGCCCACTAATGTTGAGAGCTATTAATGACCAGTGACTGTTAGATCCTCTTATTTTGATGTTGGCTGTGGTATTGTGTTTGTGTGCTTGTCTAATTTTTGTTTGGCTAAGTGAAGGTATATATTTCCTGTGTTTTCCTGGGTGTAGTTAGTCTCCTTGGACAAGGCTGGATTTGTGGCTAGATACTGTTTAAATTTGTTTTTTATCATGGAATATCTTATTTTCTCCATCTACGGTGATTGAAAGTTTTGCTGGGTATAGTGGTCTAGACTGGCATCTGTGGTCTCTTAAGGTTTTCAAGACATCACCATTCTGGCTTATATAGTCTCTGATGAAAAGTTGGGTGTGATTCTGATAGATATGTTACTTGGCCTTTTTCTCTTGCCTCCTTTAATATTTTCTCTTTGTTCTGCACGTTTAGTGTTTTGATTACTATGTGGTGGGAAGATATTCTTTTCTGATCTACCTATTTGGTGTTCTGTAGGCCTCTTTTATGTTTATAGGCATCTCTTTCTCTAAATTGGGGAATTTTTCTATGATTTTGTTTAAACTATTTTCTGGGCTTTGGAGCCCTGCAGCCTTTCTTTCCTCAGTTCTTATTATCCTTAGGTTTTGTCTTTTAGTGGTGTCCTTGATTTCTTGGATGTTTTATGCCAGGAATTTTTAGATTTAACATTTTCTTTGATGGTTACATCAATTTCTTCCATTTAATCTTCTACACCCAAGATTCTTTCCTCCGTTTCTTATATTCTGTTGGTGATGCTTACCTCTGTAGTTCCTATTTTCTTCCCTAAGTTCCCTAAGTCTTTCCAGGACTTCCTCAATATGTGCTTTTATTATTATTTCAATTTTCATATTCAGATCTTCAACCACTTTATTGATTTCCTTCACCTGATTATTTGCATTTTATTGAATTTGTTCCAGTAATTTCTTCATGTCCTCTCTGTAGGCCTCTGTCATGGCCTCTTTAAGGGCCTCAATCTGTTTGGCTGTATATTCCTGAATTAGTTTACAGATTTTATTTGTTTCTTCCAATATAATTTTCTGTAAGAAGGATTTGAGGTCGTGTGTGTGTGTGTGTGTGTGTGTGTGTGTGTGTGTGTGTGTGTGTGTTTCAGTTGTGGTAGAGTTTCCAGAGCTGATTCCTTTAACATAACTTGGTTCTGGAGATGTTATACCGTTTTGGCTTTTGTCGTGTGTGCTTTTATGCTTGCTGGCCTTTAGCTATCTTGCTCTATCTGGCATTGTGTAGTAGTTTCTAGTGTCCTTCACTTGCCCTTGAGAGCAGCTTGTAGTGGAGTAGCTATGGATTGAGACCCTTCTCCTGTAGGGATCAGGCAGGTTACTTGAGATCAGAACTGGGAACTTTCTGTGAACCAGCTGGGTGACCTGAGGCCAGATCTACCTTCGTCCCACACTGTGGTATCTCCTTTCATCAGGGAGACTCATACACTAGAATTTTGTAGCCCACAGTTTCTTCTGAGATACAGAGTGCATGTACTTCACACCCTTTCTGGCTTGAGGCTAGACCTTGGAGCCCATGCCCATGACTGCATGGACCTGGCAACTTTCAATGGATTGCCTGGGTGACCTGAAGTCAGATCCACCTGTGTTCCAGACTATGTGATGTCATCTATAAAACCCAGACACTGGGGTTTTGTAGTCTCCAGTTCAGTCTGATACCCAGAGCACAGATGTCTCAACATGCAGGTGAATGGCTAGACTTTGGAGACTGAACACATGCCTGCAGGGACTCAATGATTTTTCTGTGGATTTGCTGGGTGGCTTGAGGCCTGACCCAATTGTTCCCCACACAGTGTGGACCTCTCTTAGCTGCGAATCACCAGCACTGGTGCTTTGTAGTTCTCAAAGTTAGGTCCTTAGGTTGCTGTATAGTCACTGCTGCCCTGCTGATCAGAGTGCTTGTTCTGTGCCATCATCTTGGATCTCATTTCAAACAGCAAGTGCAGTATAAAGTCTCGTTCTTCTCAAATGTAGAATATCCTGCCAAGTCTTCTACCTCTAGTTGGGAAACCTCCACTCTCACAGCTGTCACCTCTTTACCTTCCTTCCATTTCAGAGTCTTTTAAATATTTATTTTCATTTATTTACACGAGGTGCCCAGGGGATTGATTTTAAAGCCTTCCTTATACGAGCTAGGCAAGAACTCTAAACTACATCCCCATCCTTACAAGTCTTATGTGAATATCACTTATTTTAAATACATAAGCAGTTTATTGAAGAAATTCTAAGGTCATTGATTCATATTGTTTTGAAAATGATTGGCCTGTCTTTTCTCTCAGTAAGTATTTAGACCTTTATTATTTGTTTTATGATAGGAAGTCCTTGTTTAGGAAGGCTGTCCTCTGACTTGCATTAAAATATGTGAGTGCTTGTTGACTTTACCTTTGATGAAATATCCTTCCTCATCTCTTTTGATTAATTTTGGTAGAAAGTCTATTTTATTAGATGTTACAATGACTACACCAGCTTGATTCCTGTGTCCATTTGCTTGGAATACCTTTTTGCAGCCTTTTACCCCAAGATAATGTCTATGCTTGTGGCTGAGAGGTTTCTTGAATGCAGAAGACTGGTGCTTTCTCAGAAAACTGGGAATAGCACTATCTCAAGATCCAGCTCTTCTACTCCTTGGAATATACCCAAAAGATGCCCCACCACACAACAAGGACATATGCTCAACCATGTTCATAGTAGACTTATTCATAATAGCCAGAACCTGGAAACAGCCTAAATGTCCCTCAGTTGAAGAATGGGTAAAGAAACTGTGGTACATTTACACTATGGAATACTACTCAGCTATTAAAAAGATGGAAACCCTGAAATTTGCAGGCAAATGGATAGACCTAGAAATGATCATCTTGAGTGAGTTAACCCAGACCCAGAAAGATATACATGGTATATATTCACTTATAATTGGACACTAGCCCAACAGAGATGTCCCCTGACAGTTTTCACTTAGCTGGAGATTGGAATAGATACTGGGACTTCCTATTGGGACTTTAGGTGACAGAGGTAAAGAAGAATGGGGAAAGAGAAGGATCCGGAGGGTCCTAGAAACCTACAAGAAGACCATTAAGGCTGGTGGATCTGGATCCAGGCAGGTCAGCTCAAACTACTACATGAACCAAGGACAATGCATGCAGTAAACGTAGAACCCCCATCCAGATCTAGCCAATGGACAGCACATTCTCCACAATTGTAAAGAGAGCAGGGACTGACTTGGACAAGAACTCTGGTGCTCCCTATTTGACCACTTCCCCTTGGTAGGGAGACCTATTGACACTCAGAGGAAAAATAAGCAGGCTACCAGGAAGAGACTTAATAGGCTGTGATCTTATAGGGGGGGGGGACAAGGTTCCCTTCTGTCACAGACCTAGGAGAGGGGATGAAAGAGCAAGGGAGGGAGGAATGGGAAGGTACAAGCAAGGGGATAACAATTGAGATGTAATCTGAACAAATAACTTAAATAATTTTTTTAAAAAGAAGAAAAAATATATGAGTGCTGACATTATAGATGTGGGTCTTTATGCCTAGCTTATTGCTTTTGTCTTCTCAACTATCACAATAATGTTTCTGGAAATAAAGATGTTTTCCTATTATCTCATTTCCTCAACACCTAATCCTTCATTTCATTTTGCCTGCCTCCCTTCCTCCCTTCCTCTCCATCTCCCTCCTACCCTTCTTCCTTCCTCCTGCCTGCCTTCCCTCTCCTTCTACTATTTCAGATATTTCTAATCTTTGTCTATCGTCTCCAGAATGCTCCATGTCTCTCTCTATTTGCATTGTATTAACTACAGCTTTAGTTTTATTTCTGTCTAATGCAATATGGCTAAATATGATTTCTTGCTCAATAATTTCATTTCCAGCTGGGTTCATCATGTGGCTTATCAATGTCTTTTGTTCTTTCTTTTAGATGTTATCCTTTTTATACGTAATAATTGTTATCTAAACTCTTATACCTATTTGATACTATTATCATTTTCTTCACAGATTTAAATATATACTCCATGTATATTATGTGCTATAATTCTGCTCAATTCATTGTCTTTTAGTGACTATTAGACTGTTTCTTTTGTCCTGTGAGCATAGCCCCTTTTGTCATATCAGTTATCTGCCCTGTATCATGCATTGGAAAAACCTAAGTGCCCAGTGTTAATTTTGTCTCTTTTGGTAAAGTTTGGAAAATTGAAAAGTGGAAAGTTTCGAGTACTTTAGTAACAAATGTGTTTGAACTTTTCCTCTCATGAAGACCATGGCTGATAGAAGCACTTACAAATTATCAAACCAAACCTTTGGTCAGTGAATCAATTTTAAATTATTGGAAACACAGTCTATTCCACTAGATTATAATACACTAACTATTGGACAAAGGCATTAGGAGAGTTCAAGCGTTCAAAGTCAATAATTATGAAGCTATTTCTTGCCATATTGATCTTTTCAACTGAGAGTATTTTGTTATTATTTGTGGCTAAGTTTTAATCAGCTCTAGAAGAATTTTAATCCAGCAATATGGCTGCTCTAACAAGGGATTGCATACAAGGGACGTCTAGGTCTATGTGATCAGGCAGGATTGCAGACATGCTCTGAATTGTAGCATGATCTGGCTGGAATACAGACATACCCTTAACTTATGCCCTTAATCCCACCAAAATGAAGGCAAAGTTAGTTTATAGAAAGAAGCAGCCATGTTTGAATGTAATCTATAGTAGAGGGCCAGACAAAGTGACACATCAGAGAAACATTTGACAGAATGAGTCAGAGATAGGATACACCCAACTTACACAAGAGCTGGACAGGAAAGAGAGTCTACTTATGAACAGTGAAGGGAAAATGGAGGTGTTCTTTTTAACTAAGAGGTTAAAGAAAACCAGGACAGTTTTACAGAGACAGTTTGCGGAGAGAACAAGCTAGACACAGTGAAGACAGAATGGTTCAGAGAATGAGAATGAGAAAAAAAGATTAAAACATAATGCCAGAATTAGTTTGAGGCCAGGCAGAGCAATTCAACCAGAAGCTAAAAGAAGCCAGTTTGAATCACTCAGCTTGGAGAAGAGTTTTATCCAAAACAGATAAATTGAACCACTGAGTGAGAGTTCAGAAGGAACTAGAAAGGCTCTGGAGTGACTCTTATCTCATTCCCTCATCTGACGAAATAAAAACAACATTTACAATCAGCATATACTTTTTTTTTTTACTGTCAAGTGGCAAATGATCATGTTTTGAAAGATGAAAGGGCATAATATGAAAATTCTTTCACAATAAATAGTTGAGGACCATCTATGTGTCTCTAGTGTTACTGTTCATTTTGAGTTTTATTTCTGTAGGTTTTCATTGTAGGTAATTTTCTGATCATTGGTATAATATTTCTTTCCCTACAGTGTAGATTTGGTTTAGGAGTGATCCAATGGGTTCTTTCTGATCATTTATTGGTCCACTGTGGATTTATCTACTCTATTCATCACATGGACTTCTTTCGTCTTTGTTCTTTTAGTTTTGATCACATACCCTACTGTTTGGTTTTTTCTCTCTTACAAAAACCCTCATCTAGGGAAACTGTGGAGCGAGAGTTTCTAAAGACCAGAGTTAGCAACCGCAAACTTTTCCCGCCCTTCACTCACTCAATTACATCCCTATTCTACAGTTTTCTAAGCTATGAAATATCTTGGATAAAGATTTGAAATGTGTCCAAGCAAATATCCTTCTTCTTCTTCTTCTTAAGGCACTATTCAAATAAATTATTTGAAAATTCACTTTTAAATTCCTTCTTGTAAGTCTCTGAGTCTTCCTATATTTTGTTATTACTATACTGTCATCTTCTTAACCATTCCCTTGGTTTAATTATTCCTGTAACCCATGGTACTCATAGGCTGACAGACCTCTCAGACTCCTAGCATTCTTTAAGATTGTAGTTGGTTAGAGTAAAATTATTTAAAGAAGTGTCCAAGAATTGAGAGAAATTCAGTCTTGTCTGTTTTTTCCATAAAAATCCAGAATTCTACAGGAGGAGTTGGTATTCATTATGTTTCTGTGACAACTTACATCCTTTTCATAAAAGCAAACTGCTTATCTCTGGAAGGAAGTGGAGATAAACTTTCTTCCAGTTCTATTGATTTTCTGTATTTTAAAAAATCCCCAGTGAGCTAGTGTAATAATAAAATATACAGAAAAAGGTGTTTAAATGAGTAAGGATTAAAGAGTAATACTAATGCAATATAAAGGGAAATACCTAAAGATTTAGGACACTTGAGCCATCGTTCTGTGTTTCTGCACATTTACTGGGATGAGCATGTGGACATCTGGAAGTAAAATCTCTTTTTAAGTGATTCCATAGATAAAATCTATATGAATTTATTTCTAACATTTCACACTTTACAGAACATATATTAAATTCTTTTAAGTTATAAAGCAGATATTGTTATAATATCTGAATATTGGGACAGTTCTAATTGCACTAAGGTAATAGCAGAGCTCTTGATTCTCTAAATTTACATAAACATGTAATTTTGTAATATTATTTGTCCAGCCCCAGTTAGTTTTCCTCAAATAAAGTAATTGAAGTAAATAAGAAGATATTTTCCATAGACCTTACATTGAGAAGGTCTTATTCCCCTAAGACCTACAGAGTCAGCTTTGCTATGTGATGTACTAAGGATTTAATCTGTTGAGAATAGTTTTGTGCTTTGGTTTTGGTTTTGGTTTTTCATTTTGTTGGCTAATACAAAAGTTAACTCTTGAGTTCTCAAACTAAATGGAGTAGACCTTCTTCATAGAACCCAGATGACTCTGTGATTAGGAAAGGAAATAGCAACTATTTAAAGCACATGCTTGCTTTGGTATAGACACGTATAACATTAATTTGCACATACATTGCTAATGTTTTACCCTGAAACCTTGTACTTCTTCACACATTTGCTTAACCATATGCCTTTGATGACAGTCCAATCTCAAAGCAAATCTTCTTATAGAAAATGAGAAGTATAATTAAGCTAAAAATTTAGACTAAGTCTGCAATGCATTTTGATTTCTCATGAGGGTCTAATCCAGTTTATGAAATAGTTCCAGATGTGCAATCTAGTTCCAGATCTGTTTTTATGTATGTATAGAAATTCTAATGTGAAATTAAAAATATAATATTTATATTCTTTGTTATAGAAGTCCCATTTGGAACATCATCTTGAAATTATTAAGTTCGTGGGCAATTGTACAGAGAAATTTCAATTTTTAGTTTTCTATTATTGTCCGAATGAGTAGCAATGATTTTTCAAACTCTAGGATGCATATATCAATCTCAGAGATGTAAGATATTCAGATTTACTCTATTTTTTTTTAATTTACAGAGAGGTATAAAAATATTAGGGGCAGCGTATTGTTGTTTCTAATTATCAGAATGTTAATGTTTTCTAAAGTCATTTGTTCATTTATTTAACATTGTGTCATATATAATGATGGAGATTTACAGACATAAAGAGGAATAGGGGTGTGTCCTGAAAGAGCTTGCATTAAAGCAGAGTAGTTGAAAACATGAGTCTATCTTTAGAGTTGAGTAAAAATGCAGCAAGATGAATATCCATGAATATCCAGGGAAATGGCACCCCAAGCTAATGATTTCTGTTAGCCAGCATATACATTTGATGATGACAGAGGGAGTTTCAAACACTTCATATCTCCAGAGGGGGAAAATATTAGTAGGGACAATAGATTAAGCTGGAAAAGTCATTAGCAGAAAACACAGTAAAAGCTTTTCTCAAGTTTCTGTCAGGGATTTGGAACTTTCTGGAAACTGGAATGAAATCAAATGGTTTTAAAAGCATAGTGATTTGGATCAAACAATTACTTACACTATAAAGAAACTTGGTTCAAAAAAAACCTAAGCATATCTTTATGTCTCCTAGAAAATAGAATGTGTCTGGTCATCAATATGAGTATCTATCAAACAGTATTTGTTACTCCTATGCCCACAAATACTTCAAATGGAAATAAGTTAATATCTACAAATGGACAAATGCATAAATGTATTTTGACACATTCACACAGTGGAACACATTGTAGAAAAGACAGACAGAATCGTGTAGCTGTAATTACCTGGATTAACCTCAGAGATAGAACTTTGTGAGATGAGCCAGATATAAGAGGCAACATGTAATTAATGCCATCCCTACAAGGTTCATAGTCAAAATGGTCATATTTTTGTTCATCATTACTATTGCATATATATTTTTTTTTCCATGAATTGGGCTAAGGTCAGAGGATAACTTTTTTCTCTCCACTGATATCTGCATGGATCCCAGGGAACAAACTCAAGTTGCCACATTTCAGTGCAAGCATCTTTACTTTCTGAGCCATCCTGCCAGCCCCAAACTGGATGTCTTTTAAAATAAATGTTAAAGATATGTACATTCAATTTATAGAAGTGGTGCAATAGACGTGCAGAGTTTAGAAGCTCCCACAAAAGTTGTTGCAAGAAACAGGATTAAATCACAACAAAGGCTGGTACTCAGAGTACCAGAGAGCAAGTTTCTTTGGATTTGAGTGCCTGAGCTCACCAATAATGCATTTATTATAAACCCCCATCAAGCTCAGAATCAAGTTTCAGATGCTCCAAAATATATAAATATATTACTTTCCTTGACCTTGGAACCACAACTGCCTAGAAAAGAAGCTCACTTGCTAACAACTTTATCTAAAGAGCTTGAAGTAGTTTTTGTCCATTGCTATCAATTTTTAGGGCCAATAATAAATTGTGTTTCTTCAATGAGTGCATTTTGATATTAGAGAATGGCCAAAATGTGATGTATCAAGAAAGATACATGCTTAGTTAAAAATCATTACATTTCTAAGTTTAACTTTGTGTTTTTCTATTTTTGTTTTCAATTTGTTATCTCTTATTTTATTCTTTTATAATTCCATTTCACTAGTGTGCCTAAAATAGGAATATGATGTATTTCACTTGAAGAGGATTACCAAGGATTCAAGAAAAATGAACAAAGGGATTAAGCAAGTCTTCACTAAGGAAGGAGAAAGGGAAATTTCCAGAAAGAATGTCTGAAAAAATAATAAGGAATCATCCATTAACTGCCTACTTAAAATACTCATAAAATGTATGAGTCATTCTGTAAATATACATATAAATTTTAAATGAAAAATTCCCATCTAGAGTAGAGCCAAAATCATCTAACATTAACCCTAATACCATATATCAGCATCCCTCTTTGGAATTGTTTGTCAGCTTTGTTTAAGAGACTCCCAAAATATTATAGGCAAATGCTAGTATCCTTGCTGGCTGCTCCCCACACACCCAGGGTAGAATGTGTTCCTATTGCTGAAGATACCATGTTCTTTAGACATAGAGCCCAGAGATCTCTAAGCCTTTGAAAAAAAGCATCTTCTTTTCTAAGCAGGTGGGGCTCCAGGGTCAAGGAAAGCAAAATATTTATATCAGACACACACACACACACACACACACACACACACACACACACACACACACACACACACACACATACAAAGGAGAGACGCGCAAGCTTCCAAAAGTTCTAAGCATCTGTAATGTCTCTGAGCAGCAACAATGACCAGCATGGCACAACAACCCTAAGTGTGCAGTTATGCACATGCATTTCTTGGTGGTAACCAACAGCTATCTAATTGGAATTAAGGTTTGCTTAACAAGAAGGAAACATGCTTGGTACCTGAAATCTAGCCAACCCAGGATAGTGAAATTATGATTTTGGAGAAGAACATACAACTTGTACTTTGCTAAATCAGTATCATCTCTAAGTACGTTCTACACATTTGTCCCTATGCCCAGTAATAAGTGTCATTCTTACCCCTCATCCAGGAAACTTTTCCTTGCAACTGAGAGAGAACACTGAGGAAACCACACCCATTCAAAATGTAAAGTCATGGAGCCCATTACCAAAAAAGACATCTACAATACAACTTCTGCACATAAGGCTCAGGGGTCACTGTGGAAGAGAGGTCAGGAAGATTGTGAGATCCAGAAAGACAGAATTTTCTGTGAGACTGTGTCTCCTCAGAGTGTCAGAAGCTATACCTAAGAATCTTACCACCATGACTGTGTATCATGGCCTTAAAAACAATTGACATGGTAAGATTGGTTGAGGAAAGTCTGAAAGGCGTCCACCCTATGTAAAGACATTTAGGCAGCTAAGAAATGCTGAGAGAGGGAGTGTTGTAAAAAAAAAAAAAGTCTACTGATATTATTAAACCACATAATTATTTCAGCAGTTATTATTAATCCACTACCATATCAATGATAGAGCTTTAGTAAGCCTTATTTTACCTGGGGCTGGGCAGATATTAAGCCCCGAATCTATCTCATTACCTCCCACCCCTACGTCTCGTGGCAATGCTCTAATCATTCCTATCTGAACTACACTCACCCCAAATCATATACTTGCTCATGCTTTCCATCTGGGCTTCTTCTCCGCAGGCTCACCCATCCTCAGATCACATGGTTCTTCTTTGCTAACCCATTGCACTCTCCCTTTCCTGCTTCTGTCTCTCTTCCCTGTCTCTCCCTGTCCTGGTGATAATTCTGTCCTCCAAGCCCACGGGCCTTAGCTCTGCCCACCTCACTTCTGCCCTGCGCAGGTATGTAGGCCTTTTATTTAGCCGATCAGGGATAATTTTAGAGGCAAGGTTACACAGCATTATTTAGGGGACATGATAGTCTGTTTATAAAAGACGGACAGCAGACCTCAGGGAGCAAAAGAATTAACAATTAACATGAAGCACTAGACCATGTGACAAGGGAGAAATGGTCCTCTTTAGGGATGAGCACAGCATTCAGTGAACATCTATCTCTATCTATCTATCATCTATCTATCTATCTATCTATCTATCTATCTATCTATCTATCTATTATCTATCTATCTATCTATCTATCTATCTATCTATCTAGATTTTTGTATAAACACAACAATTAATGAGAAAGAAGGATTTGGAGTGAGGAAATGGAGGGAGGAAATAATTTAACTTTATATCATAATCTCAAAAAATAAAATAATAATTAAAAACAAGGACAGAAATCTTTCACTGATCCGTTTGGAGTTTGTATTAGCTATCAAACTAGAGGTTTTCTGTTTTGTTTTGTTTTGTTTTGTTGTTAAGCAAAAAAAACAAAAAACAAAAAAACAAAACAAAACAAAACAACAACCCTCACTTTGCATTATTTCCTCTCCTCCAAGTTCCTCATCCTTGCAGTGTGCTGTATACTTTCTTTGGTCTTATCTATGTAAATTGGCCACCTGGCCTCTCATGCAAATAACCATGCTTTTAAAAAAGGATAAGAATAGACAGAATGTAATGTTGTCTAATGCCAAACCCAGCTGACTTTTTAGAACATTTTAAAATAACTAACAATTCCCATGGTTTATTTTTAACTGTTGCCTCAGTAAGGCCCACATCATAATCTAATATTGTTAAGTAGGAATAGAAAGCTGTGTGACAAGCAGCCCAGGCTGCAGACCCATAACTCTCTGTACCAAAGGATGGCGTGAGAAGTAGATGAGACAGGATATTTGAAAGGCCTTTGTTAAAGGGGAAAAAATGCCACAAATGTGATGTGCTATTGTCGCTGTTGTGTTTATGAATTTTAACTTCCATTAAACCCATTTCCTGCCCTAGCTGGAATTTGCATGGTTACATATGTAGTTACTTTCATTTAATACAATTCTTTCCTAAAAAGGAGGCTAATCATTGATTCTTATTAAAATCATATAAATGTCAACATAAGATTCAGAAGAGGAAATTAGTCCTAATAACTGGAGGTTTCAGCACTCAATCAATTTACATATATTGAGTTAATTTCTCTAAAATATACTGTCCTTACAAGTTCCATATGCACCTGAGTGATGTATTTTACAATTATACTAATGCTGTAGAGCTATTTATTCCTTGAATAAATCATAAGCCAGTCTCCAGTTCTTCAAGCCTGAAAATTTTCTGCTTTAAAAAAAAAAAAAACTGAATGCTTGAGAATGAAAATCTAGCCAGCTTGTAGGGTATAATATGATGCCCTTCTTTATCAGCAGAACGGTCCGAACTTTTGTGTGTGTGCATGAGTGTATGTGTCTGTATGTGTTCAGTAAAGGTCAAAATACATGAACAAATATAAATAACTCCATGTAAAACCCTACCATGTTGTAGCTGTCATATGAATTTATTCTGCCTGGAGTTTTAATTAATCGTATCAAGTAGATTGGGCTTTCAAGCTTGTTTCTGGTAGGGAAACATGCTTACTTTCAAATTATAAACTATTTCCAGTCCCCAAACCACTGCTAGTTAAATTACTAGAGTAAATGCATTCAAAAATTGTGATAATTTTAATTTTTTAATAAATAGAGATAGTGGCTACCAACTATGATTTTTTTCCCCTTACGTGCGGCTGAAAGAATATAGGGCCTGAAAAGTTCTTAAGGGAAACTTTGGAGCTGTATGTTCACTTTTAGAAAATGTGGACAGAAAAAGTCTGCTTAAAAAGAAGGAAACAGAATATCTTATAGTCTATATGCCTTAGTGTGTGTGTGTGTGTGTGTGTGTGTGTGTGTGTACACATACGTGCTTGTGATTATCAAGTATATTCTTTAGACAGTTTCTCTTCTTCATTTAGTGGAGAGAAACCAATGAGTGCCTCTCAAATTTGTGTGCTTGATATTGAAATTACAAAATAATGATGATGACAATGTTTGCCCAACTTTTCATGTTTTAGACAATGATGATAAAAGCAAAAAATAAAAACTGGTTGGCAGTTTAGGAACATAGGCCTTGAAAATTAGCAGTTCAAATTTTTAAAATTTATTTTCTTTTTTATATATTTATACACACATTTATATTATTACACATGTGTAAAATAAACTACATATAGCAGGAAGAACCGTGAGGCAATTAGGAGTTATATAAATGTTACATTCATAGTGATTCGGCTATTTGTATTTGTCAAACTTGAAGAAAGTATCTTTCCTATCTTGTTGGATCGAAATTTCTGAATGAATATCTATCATATCTCATCTCTATTAACTTAAAACATCTATATTTATTTAAAAACATCTTAACTCCTAACCAACTAAGCATAATTGTAAGACTAAACTATGTGGTCTTCAACCCCATTAGAAACTTGAGAGGGGATAAAACTTAATTACCTGAGTGAACTGGAAGTACAGTTAGTAGCTTCCAAAATGAAAAAAATGACAGAGATAGTTTGCTGCCTGAATAGTCACCCAACACTCTCTATAGTGTTAGAGCATCATCTTCAACCTTCTAGCCCAATATCTATGACAGACATATTTGCAAGGCAGGAACTATTGAGGACTTGCTTACCCTGTCTTGGCAGAGTTTGGCTGTCAACTCTGCCTGCATCTAAGCTTGCCCATATTAGGCAGATTTCTGTCTGTGGCAGAAATGAGGACATTTTGCCCAATGGCTTGTTTGACACACTTGAAGCCAACTCCATAAGGAGGTTCTTTGATGTTGAGCATCTTGTTTGAGGTAGGCTGGGTGTTTCCATGTGTTAACTTGTCTTGTTGTAAAAGAATCTTTAGAAAAATAAAAACGTCTTTAAATGGCATATTCTGTAGTTCTCTGTGGTTTTTGAAGATGTTATTTAACTACTTTACCTTATGTATCTATACAATCATATATATCTGTTAGATCTAGAATATATGTTCTTGTGGAAAAATTAGACTACTTTTTGACATGACCACGATTTGTATCAATATGCAAAATTCTATACCAATGATTTAAAAATAATCTTATTTGTGAGTAACAATTAAGGCCTTGAGTTGAGGAGTAGAATCAATAATCTACATTTTGTTCTATCCTCTTTTAATATTTCTATATCCCTCTTTCTTTCTTTTCAGCCCATATTTTATTACCTATGAAAGTAAGATAAAGGAAAAGAGAGATGTCCCTGTGTCCAACATAGTTTTCTCTTTGTCTAAGACCAATAATAATTTATAACCACCTCCTGATGAAAATAAGTGTCTGTAGCCCAAGACAGCAAACAGAAACCAACCCAACCCCCCTTAGAGGAACTGGGATATCATTCTCTTAAGGATTCTTCAAGCTGATTAAGGGAGAATAATACCTTTGAAGCTACCCCGCCCCCAATTGGGGAAAATGGTTAAGTAAACCAGGGATAGCATTTGTGGTCCATTCTCAACATTTTCTAAGTGTTGAGAAATTCTAGGCTTAATAGGAGTCCTGTGTGGGACAGTCTGAAATACTGGACCAATTGGGATCAGATGCTTTCTACAACACTGTCCTGGGAGCTGTCCAATTGTGATGGGTGACAGCAACTGAGGACTGGAACCTGGAAAATGCAAGACGTTATCATGCATCATGCTGAGAGAAATGAATCCTGACATGTCTGATTGAGCGTCAGTGTTTGATTCTTTTGTTTTGAAACAATTTCTCACAAGCATTATACAGTTCTAACATTATAACTGTATTAGGTGTGTGGGATGTACAGAGCAATTAAGGTTGGTTCTCTGCTCATTGTATGAGCAGAAGTAAGACATCTGCAAATCCTTCCTTCATTCTATGTGAAGAATGGCCTCTAATGATAAGTCATAGAGAATCAGTGACCAACATGAGGCCTTGTCTATGCATAGACATTCATGTCTCAGCCAGTCTCAGAGCTGTTCCCACGTAGTGGGATTAGCAATATAAATTGCCTGCTTGTTCTGTAGTTTGAATTCTTTACATCCCAATTGCAGCCCCCTCACTCATCACCTCCTGATCCCATCCCCTCCTTTATCACCTCCTGATCCCATCCCTTCTCTCATCCCCTTTCCTTCATTCCCCTGTCCTTAGAAAGGGGAGCCCTCCTCCCATAACCTGACCTCAGTTTATTCAGTATTACATGTAACCCCTTCCTCTGTGGCCTGGAAAGGCCACCCTACAACTCTCAGCACTCTACTCAATATCCAGCTTTGAGTCTCAGTAACTGTCCATATCCTGAAAACAACCTAGATGTTTTCCTCAACCGAAGAATGGATAAAGAAACTGTGGTAATCTACACAATGGACTACTACTCAGCTATTAAAAACTAGGAAATCTTGAAATTTGCAGGTAAATGGATGGAACTAGAAATGATCATCCTAAGTGAGATAACCCAGACCCAAAAAGCAGCTCAAATTTTTGCTATTGGTCAGAAGTAGGATATATTTTTGATTCTGTCCTAGCTGGAGGCAAGAAATATCAGCAGCATTTGGGGGCTTTGGTTCACCATCTGGATTCTTGTTATCTTTCTCCTTCTATCCCTTTATGCAGCATAGAGCAGTTACCTTGAAACTGCATGTGACTGAGACCTTAACTTGCAGAAACTTTATTAACATGGACATGGGGCTCCTCAATGTCAACCTTTTCCTTGGGACCTTGCATAGAGACATTGCTTATTTACTAATTTCTTAGCTCTCACCAGTGAGCCCCTTTATAAAACTCTACTTTCTCTGTTTCCTATGCAATCCATTCTCTTTATTTATTGTCATAATTTTTGCTAAAATATGTTACTGTAGCAGTTATAACCAAAGAACCAGCAAATTACTGGCTGGGATGGCTTTAGTGTCCATGAAATTTCTGAGACCCTCATCTCACATCTGTGGCCCACATAAAGTATTAGGGCCTCAATTGCTCTAAAGGAGCCCATTTTTTCCTATATTTACAGCCCAAATGTCTTATGTATATTAACTCTTTGAACTCTCAGAATTTGAGTGGGGGGGTCCAAGATGGTGGCACTGATCACACTCTGATCAGCAGGATAGCAGTGAGTGCACAGAGACAGAAGCACTAAACTGGGCTCCAAAACAGCAGTGCTGGTGTTTCCCACATCAGGGGGAACCACATAGTGTGGAACACTGGTGGACCTGGGCTTGGGTCACCAGCTAATCCACAGAAAAGTCCCAGGCATGCACATGATCTCCAGAGTCTATCTACAAGCCAGTGCACAGCACACTGCACTCAGTGTTTCATTCAGACTGAATTGTGGGACACAAAATGCCAGTGTCTGGGTTTTGCCCAAAGCAGACCTAATTGGGTGGAAAACAAGTGGACCTGTCTTCAGGTTACCTAGCCAATACACAAAAAGTTCCTGGGTCCATGCAGGCACAGTTGTGGTCTCCAGTATCTAGCCACACCCTGCCTATGCACAGCACACAGTACTCAGTGTCTCAGACTGAGCTGCAGACCACAAAACAACAGTGGCCGAGTCTTCCTGGTGAGAGGAGATGCCACAGTGTGGAACACAGGTAGATCTGACATCAGATCACCAACTTGTGCATTGAAAGTTTCTAGGCCTGATCACAGGTCATTCAGCTGATCTACAGAAGGGTTCCCTGGTCTCCACAGGCACTGGGTCTCAGCCTATAACCACTCACCTACAAGCTGCTCTCAATGGCCAGCGAAGGGCACCAGAAGCTAACACCCAATACCAGAGACAGGCAGCTAGCTAAAGGCTAGCACAAAAACACAAGCAACCTCCTGTCCTTCCTCTGAATGCCACCAGGTCTCCTCCTCCAGGGGACATGGTCAAATGTGAGGTACCAGAGTACGTGAGAAAGTCATATCCCACTCTCCACTCAACTGTGGAGAATGTTCTGACCATTGGCTAGATCTGGAAGGAGAGCAGGTTACCAAGAAGAGACTTGATACCCTATGAGCATATACAGGGGGAGGTAATCCCCCTCAGGAACAGTCATAGGAGAGGGGAATAAGGGAAAATGGGAGGGAGGGAAGAATGGGAGGATACAAGGGATGGGATAACCATTGAGATGTAACAAGAATAAATTAATAATAAAAAAAAGAAACTCCAAAGTGGGGAGGAACACAAGCAATAAAAGCCAAAGGAATATGGCAACTCTGGATCTCAGTTATCCAAAAGAAATCAACCATGGACAGTCTAATGCAACTGAAACAGAAGAAAATGACCTCAAGTCTATCCTTATGAAGGTGATAATGGAGGACATTAATAAAATACATAAAGAAACACAGATTGAGGCCTTTAGAGAGGCCATGACAGAGGCCTATAAAGGGGACATGAAGAAGTCTCTGTAAGAGATTTAGGAAAATGCAAACTATCAGGGGAAGGAAATCAATAAATGTTTTGAGATCTGAAGATAAAAATGGAAACAATACAAAAAGCACAAGCTGAGAAAATCCTGAAAAGAGAGAACTTAGAGAAGAAAACAGGGACTACAGTGGTAAGCATCTCCAATAAAATACACAAAATAAAGACAAGGATCTCAAGTATAGAAGATACAATGTAAGAATTTGATGCAGCCATCAAAAAAAAATGTTAAATCTAAAAAATTCCTGACACAAAACATCCAAGAAATTAGGAACACCAAATATCCAAGAAATGAAGGACACCTTGAAAAGATGAAACCTAAGAATAATAGGAATTGAGGAAAGAGAAGTTGTCTGGCTCCAAGGACAAGAAAATATTTTCAACAAAAACATAGAAGAAGATTTCCCCAATTTAAAGAAAGATATGCCTATATACTTACAAGAGAACACCAAATAGAATAGACCAGAAAAAAATCCTCCCAACGCATAATAACCAAAACACAGAACAAAGAAAAGTATTAAAAGGGTCAAGAGGAAAAGGTCAAGTAACATACAATGGCAGACATATCATAATCACACCTGACTTTTCAGTCTAAGACCATAAAAACCAAACAGGACTGGGCAGATGCCTTGCAAACCCTAAGAGAGCACAGATGCCAGTCTAGACTACTATACCTAGCAAAATTGTCAATAACCATAGATGGAGAAAACAAAACATTCATTGACAAAAACAAATTTAAACAGTAGATATCCACAAATCCAGACCCATAGAAGATACTAGAAGAAAAACTCTAACCCAAGGAGACTAACTACAGCCAGGAAAACATAGGAAATAGATCACTTTATCAAAACAAAACAAAACAAAACAAAAACAAAAACAGTACCACAAACAACATCAAAATAAAAGGATCTAACAGTCACTGGTCATTATTCTATCTCAATGTCAATGGACTCAACTCCAATAAAAAGACAAAGATGTGTAAACAGGACCTATCACCCTGCTGCATATAAGAAATACACCTCAGTCACAAAAATAGACTTACCTGAGAGTAAAGGGCTGGAGAAGGTCCTCCAAGCAAACCAATACAAGAACTAAGCTGGAGTAGCCATTCTAATATTTTATAAAATAGACTTTTAATACAAATTAATCATAAGGGATGAGTAATGATATTTCATACTCATCAAAGGAAAATTCAAGGGAGATGACATTGCAATTAATGTAAATCAATGTAACCTACCATAAAAACAAACCGAAAGAAAGAAAAAAAAAACACACATGATCATCTTCTTAGATGCCAAAAAAACATTTGACTAAACAAAACACCCACTCATATTTAAAGTCTTAGAGAGATCAGGCACATATCTAAACATAATAAAGGCTATATACATCAAGCCAATAGCCAACATCAAATTAAATGGAGAGAAACTCAAAGCAATTCCACTAAAATCGGGGTGAGACAAGGCTGCCCATTTTCTCCATATCTCAACATAGTAATTGAAGTTCTAGCTAGAGCAATAAGACAACAAAAGGAGATCAAGGGATCCATATTGGAAAGGGAGAAGTCAAAGTATCTCTATGCACAGATGATACAAAAGTATACATAACTGACCCCCCCCCCCCAAATTCTACCAGCTGATAAACACCTTCAGAAAAGTGCCCAGGTACAAGCATAATTCTAAAAGTTAGTAGCCCTCCTGTATAAAAATGGCAAATGAGCTGAGAAAGAAAGTAGCGAAACTACACCCTTAACAATAGCCACAAATAATATAAAGTAAGCAAGTCACAGATTTGTATTAAAAAAACTTCAAGTCTCCGAAGAAATAAATTGAAGACACTATCAGAAGATGGAAAGATCTCCCATACTTGTGGATCAGGCGGATCAATATAGTGAAAAATGCCCATCTTACCAAAGCAATCTACATATTCAATGTAATCCCTGTGAAAATACCTACATAATTCTTTACAGTCCTTGAAAGATCAATTCTCAACTTCATATGGAAAAAAATTCCAGAATAGCTAAAATTATCTTGTACAATAAAAGATCTTTAGGAGGAATCTCCATTCCTCATCTCAAGCTGTACCGTAGAGCAATAGTAATAAAAATGTCATGGTACTGGCATAAAAATAGGCTGGTTGATGAGTGAAATCAAATAAAGGTCCAAGAAAAAAAAACCCACACACATATGGATACTTGAGTTTTGACAAAGAAGCCAAATCCATACAATGGAAAAAAGATAGCATCTTCAACAGAATGTCTACAAGTAGAAAAATGCAAATAGATTCCTATTTATCACCCTGCACAAAACTAAAGCTCAAGTGGATTAAAGACCTCACACACCAGACACACTAAATCTGTTAGAAGAAAATGGGGAAGTGCCTTGAACTTATTGGCACAGGAGACAACTTCCTGAACACAACACCAATATCAGAAGACCAGGGGAAAGGAATAGGGCAAAAGATGGGGGGCGGGGGGGGGAGAATGGGAATGGGAGGATATGAGATGGGGGTAACAATCAGGATGTAAGGTGAATAAATTACAACAACAACAACAACAAAAGGCCAGGTGGTGGTGGAACTTTTAACCCCAGCACTCAGACGGAGGCAGAGGCAGTCAGATCTTTCTGAGTTTGAGGCCAGCTTGGTCTACAGAGTGAGTTCCAGGACAGCCAGGGCTACACAAAGAAAACTTGTCTTGAAAAATGAAGAAGAAGAAGAAGAAGGAGGAGGAGAGGAGGAGGAGGAGGAGGAGGAGGAGGAGGAGGAGGAGGAGAAGGAGGAGGAGGAGGAGGAGGAGGAGGAGGAGGAGGAGGAGGAGGAGGAGAAGAAGAAGAAGAAGAAGAAGAAGAAGAAGAAGAAGAAGAAGAAGAAGAAGAAGAAGAAGAAGAAGAAGAAGGAAAAGAAATCTCAGAATTCAAAAGAGAGGATACTGTGGCAGATATCCTGTTAGAAATTTGCTGTCGATAATACAGAAATAGATCAAGTAACTTCTACACCTGGGCCGATCTGCCTTTAAGCCTCATTTTCTCGACTATTATGCAGATGCTTCCAGTGAACACAGAGTGACTGATTATGGCATTCACAGTTTTGCCCAGAAATAAAGGGAGAATGCATTATGGATTGTGCTGCCGGCAGTCACAATAATGGATTCATCTGCAAGGGTCAAATGCCTAAAGCAGCCCCCTTCTCTCTCTCCTTCCCTTTTACACTCATTTTTTTCTCTCTTTCCTCCCCTTTTCTTTTCTTTATTATTTGCATATACTCATCAAAAAATCACATCTCTTTGCATATAAACTATCTCATGATATCTATTCTACATAGGAATGGCTGCCAGGCAGTGCGATTATGCAAAGGTGAATCAGATGCCTTTGGAAGTGCAGAAGAAAGGCATTGCAAATAAGTATAAAGGCCAGAAAATAAGGACAAAATTCCGCTGGTAGGAATGATCACAGAAAATATCATTTCTTTCAAGATTTCAGGGGATAGATTTCTTTGCTCCATATCCGAGTGGCAAAATCAGTACCACAGATAGTACAGCTTAGTTCTTGCATCTACCAGGACTGAATCATCCCAGGGGTTTCATGTACACTAGTTCTTTGGGATGCTTTAAAATTATCTCCGTGTTCTCATTTGTGGCATCCATTTCTTTTCTACTACTTGCACACATGAACTTGCATGCTACACAGACATGTAGGCTAAGAAATTTAAGCAGAAAGATCAGTATATCTACTTCAGTAGATGACTCTATTGGAAGGCAGGTCATTTCCACAGTCTTATTTTTATTATCCTGAGGTAAACTGCACTGTTTGGTTCATTATAACAGCATTTTATATTTCCTTTTCTCATTACTCCCTTTTTTGTTTTCTTTACTGCTTCCTCCTTCATTTCCCCCTTTCTTTCTACTTACTTAAAAAAAAAAAAAGAACTTTCAAATATCCAGTTGACCTATTTTTCATCTGGCTAAGAAAGATGGAGGTGGGCAGGGCTCCATTCCTAAAATGCCTGCCACATAAACATGATAACTTGAGTATGATCCTCAGAGCCCATGAAAAATAGCCATGTGTGGTTAAGCTTGTAATTCCTGCATCCATGAAACCAAGGCAGGGCCAATGGAATCCCTCAGGGTTACTGGAGAGTCATCCTTCATTACTAGATGAGTTTAAGGACAATGAGAGTCTCTTGTCTTGAGAGAGAGAGAGAGAGAGAGAGAGAGAGAGAGAGAGAGAGAGAGAGAGAGAGAGAGAGAGAAGGGAGATTTCTCAAGGCTGATTTCTAGCTTCCAAATGTGCAAGCTTGCAGAGAATAATCGAATTATATTGATGTTGTCATAAGTACTAATTAACCGTGTGAAATTGAGTTTTATTTTACAAGCATATTTTAGCCTATATACTAACATTTATGGATATAGAATGTATATATATATATATATATCAAGGTTTATGAATCATATTGAAAAGCATTGATATGTAAGAGCTGTTATGGCAAAGTAGTATTTCAGAAACATAACTGATACCATACCTAATAATCCTTAATTTAAATGTTATCCATTGTGATAACATGAATATGCACGTACTTGGCAGGCAAATAAGAAATAAAATAAACTTACAGTGTTGAAGTTAAATTAACATGAGCATTTTCATGAGAATATATGTAAGGATACTTACTTTTGTCATCATACTATTTCAAATTTATAAAGCATTTCAATCATAACCATAAAATTAGTATTATAAAAGTTGTCTGATATAAAACAACAGTCAGCTGAATAGTCTTATGTGGATGCTTGTCCACAGCAACACTGGAAGTTGGAATTCTTATGCTTATGATTTCCCACTATAAACTTTAAATACCTCCATATAAGTTAATCATACAATATTTAAAAAATATATCACTATTAGTTTTATGCTTATATGCAATTTGCTGTAACTTGAAAAATAGATTTTATGCTTATGAGATTAGTCGTCAAAACAACAGTTCCTAAGTCTGTTGTTCTTTTGGAGATTCACAATAAAAGTTGTTGAACTCAAAAAGGGACAGTGAGCATCTAAACAGGCTGCTATTTTGGGAAGAATTTAAAATGTATTATAAATGACTTATGGCTTGTGTTAAAGCATGCTGGGATTTAATTACTCATTCTATATTACTTCATATCTTTAACATAGGTATATAGAGAGAACAACTTAAATGATCATATATTTGTGGAACCATATCCTGCCTGTAAATACAACCCCTTGTACTTTTGAAGATTTACAGATGATTTGTTATAGACACATATTTTGCACAGCTCATTTGGCAAAGTGACAAATACCAAGAATGACAAGATTAGCTCTGCAAATATTTTCCTAAACAATTGATACTGTTATTTTGTATTCTCATATTTTAATTGAAAATATTTATATCCCAAATAGCAGTCACGAAATGAGGGCATGCCTATTTCAATCAAGTTACAAATTAACTAAATATGCATATAATTTTTTTCTCAGCTGAAGGGTAGGTAATGAGAGCCATGCCCTTGAATATTGTTTCTGTTTAGTCAAGAGGAAATTTGTTTCTTGGAAAATAAATACATAAATGAGCAATAAAAACCAGAAGTCACTTTAATGACTTTCTTTCTATTCTGGATTTACCCTTAACCTCAGGCTTGTTATCTGAAATATGTTTGGTTAAAAAATTCTGAGAACCACTTCCCATAACTGGATATGGGGGACGGAGGAAAGGTAGGGGCTGGGAGGTGAGGAGGGATGAGGCTAAGACCAGGGTGTAAAGTGAATAAATAAATAAATGAAAATGCTGACAACTACCAAGTATCACCAAATGCCCTGAGACTTTGATTATATTTGTAAGTTAATATTTACCCTGACACCATTTTATAAATTCTATTAGAAAAAAAATTAGTACTATTCCAGACACAGGAGATATTTTAGTAATACCACAGTGAGTAACACGTGTTTTGTGTGATTGTATTGGCCTCCATTATCTTTATGTATTCTTGTATTGAGATGTACTAAGGTTTAAGGAGGCATTTACCAGGTAACAGGTTCATTGTTGTCAAAGCAGAGGATGTAGCTGAAGATTCCCAAGCTTAGGGAAACCTAGCATATTACATGGATCTGATTTTTATCCGGTAGGAAATGTTATATTATATAGAGGGTCCATTTACATCAGGGAAGACTCAGTATTGATGTTTACCAAAGCTGTTCACACACATCCTTGAATAATATCTCAAACAAAATATGAGTGTCTATGGACAGTTACATCTGAAAAAATTAATATTTCCTTACTTTCAAGAATGAAACAGACTGGACAATTTGATGGATAGAAGCTGAAACAAAACATTGCAGTCTCTTGCTCTCAGTTGGTTCTTATTTAGTTACAGCTGCTTTAACAAAGAGTCCAAGTAGAAGTGTCTACATGGCTTGCTTACCTCAAACCTGACTCAGTGAATTATTGGGGTACGTCTCAGGAAGCTAGATTGCTTCTCTTTAAGTTTTGTATTGGACCTTCTAATTTCTTGAGTTCTTTATGTATTTTGGATATTAGCTCTTTGTCAGATGTAGGGTTGGTGAAGATCCTTTCGTAGTCTGTAGGCTGTCCCTTTGTTCTGTTGACAGTGTCCTTTGCCTTATAGAAGCTTTTCCATTTCATGAGGTCCCACTTATTAATTGTTGACCTTAGAGCCTGGGCTGTTGGTGTTCTGTTCAGGAAGTTGTTTCCTGTGCCAATGAGTTCAAGGCTCTTCCCCACTTTGTTTTCTAACAGACTTAGTGTATCTCCTTTTATGTTCAGGTCTTTAATCCACTTGGATTTGAGTTTTGTGCATGGTGATAAATTTGGGTCTGCTTGCATTTTTCTACATGTAGACATCCAGTTACACCAGCACCATTTTTTGAAGATGCTATGTCTTTTCTATTGTATGGATTTGGCTTCTTTATAAAAAATCAAGTATCCATAGGTGTGTGCATTTTTTTTCTGGGTCTTTGATTTGATTCCATTTATCAACCAGCTTATTTCTATGGCAGTAGCATGCTGCTTTAATTACTTTTGCTCTATAGTGCAATTTGAGGTCAGGAATGGAGAGGCCCTTAAAGATCTTTTATTGTACTGGAGTGTTTTAACTATTATGTTTTTTTCCATATGAAGTTTAGAATTGATCTTTCAAGCTCTGTAAAAATTGTGTAGGTATTTTGATAGGGATTGCACTGAATCAATAAATTGTTTTTGGTAAGATGGCCATTTTTACTCTGTTGATTCTCCCGACCCATGAACAAGGTTTTCTAATTTGTTGAACTATTAAACCAGGACCGAGGCTATGTCAGAGACTTTCCAGTATCCACTCTGTCCTATGAAGAAGTCAGGGGAAGTTTTCTTCCTCATATCAACCATGACCAGTGATTTTGGCCTGATCTGAATGACATCCTGGGTTAAGATAAATCATTAAACACTAGACTATTTCTTATGATGGCTACTAAGACCTCATGCTTTTTGGAGGAAGCTATGTTGATGCCTATTTCCCACACAAGGGAGACCTGATAGTGCTCTGTTTAAAGGAAGACTGACCACACTATCCATTCCACAGAAGTGGCTGAAAGAAATGGTCCCAACCACTGTTCAAATTACTTTTCTAAGGTGTACATAGAATAAAAGGTAGAATAAAGAGACAAACTTGAAAGAATATGTATGGAGTTAATTTTTGAGTAAAAAAAGAAAAGAAATAAAATCAGGGACTTAGGAGTAGTAAGAAGTTTAGAATTCCCATTTCATATCTTAACTATCAACCAATTGTTGCATAATTTTTAAGGATAAATTATCAAAATTGTCCAAACAAAGAGGTTTGGCTTTTGCGCTTGGTGTCTGAGAAGTCCTTCTCAAACCCTTGGTATGCCAAGCCTAACAAAAAGATATTTATTTACCTGGGGGCTTTGAGATACAGTAAGATTATTATGGTGCTGGTGGATCACGCAGCATGAATATTGGTGAGTGGTTGGTGACAAGGTCTGCTAATGGGCGGTTGTATTAATTAGACTTTTATCACTGTGACTGAAATATGTGATGTAAATACTTTAAAGGAGGAAAACTTTATTTTCACTCATGGATTAAGTTTATCAATGTGAGTGAGGCACAAGGGCAGAAGAGGTCCTTAGCTGATGGGAGGGTGACACCTACACTTGGTGTGACTTTCCCCACTTCTCGTTGTTGATTATACAAGTCCCGTCCAACGTAGTCAGGTGCATGTCCAATTATGCACAAGCATAAGTAGGAAACTCTCCCCCAAACTTAACTTTGAACATTTGGTTTGTTATGCATACAGCCAAAACGATTTGAGGCCAAATCATCCTTTTGGTATCATACACGGACATAAGGAGAGCATTGTTGAATAGATTCCATCTTATGGTTAATCTTCTCTGGAGGTATTCCGACAGATGCAATCAGAGATGTACCTTATGATTTTTCTAGGAGATTCTAAATACGGTCAAACTTATAACTGAATTAACTCTAACAGTGATCAATCATATTTATGAAATCAAGTCGTAATAAAATTTGAACAATCAAAAAACATTGAGCTTTCCTGGTTGATAGTATATCATATACATTATAACATAACTCTAGGAAAACTATGCCATCCATTAACCTGTGGGGGAAAGACTAAGACAAGTTCCATTTATTGGCCTTTGCCCCATCCACTATTTCCTTGCTTAATTTATTAATTATTTGTATTAACTATTAAGTCTTTTTATCTCTAGATTAAATTCATAAGGAAAGCAGAAACAACATTAATTTGTTATTTTATACATGTTGTAATGTTTAAATTATGAAAACCAGTGTGCTACCCTACGGATTTGACATATTATTAAACTTGAGCTGCAGAAGCCAGTTTTGGCTATGCTGTGAGGACCTTTCTTTTTTCTTTTTTCTTATTTAGATAATTTATTCAGATTACATCCTAATTGTTATCCCCTCACTTGTATCTTCCTGTTTCCCCTCCCTCCCTCTTTCACCCTATTCCCCTTCCCTAGGCCTGTGACAGAAGGGGACCTCCTTCCCCACTATATGATCACAGCCTGTCAGATCTCATCTGGGCAGCCTGCTTACCCTTCCTCTGAGTGCCACCAGGCCTCTCCACCAAGGGGAAGTGGTCAAATAGGGGGCACCAGAGTTCATGACAGAGTCAGTCCCCACTCTCCACACAACTGTGGAGAATGAACTATCTATTGGCTAGATATGAATAGGGGGTCTAGGTTTGCTGCATGTATTGTTCTTGGTTGGCACAGTAGTTTGTGCTGGCCCCCTTGGATCCAGATCCACTAGCCTTGATGGCCTTCCTCTAGGGTTCTAAGAACCTTTGGGTCCTTCTATTTCTCCATTCTCGCTTATCTCTCTCACTTGGCGTCCCAAGAGGAAGTCCCAGCATCTTTACCAATCCACTGCTGAGTGAAGACTCTCAGAGGACATCCGTATTGGGCTAGTATCCAATTATTAGTGGGTATATACCATGTGTATCTTTTTGGGTCTGGGTTAACTCTCTCGGGATGAGGACCTTTCTTAAATAAACAAACATAGTTGAGCTTTAGCCAGAGTGAGCAAGATATCTGATGTGCATCAGTAACTTTTGCACAGGAAATAGTCTTTGATATAGTGTAAAATATCTGAGGAATAATGCATATTTATCATGTTGAACTTTATGGAACAAGGAATAAATTGTGCCAATTGGGCAGTATACTTTATTTAGTCGTGTCAGAGAATGGAAATTTACTATGGAAATCTCTTTGAGAGACCAAGAAATCTTATAAACAGCTAAGACAGGCAAGAAAAGGGAATAATAGGCAAGTAACCCAGGACTCTACTTGGTTTGGGCTATTCCCACACCCCTCTCCAAACACTTTGCAGAAGTATAAGACTCCCACTTGCAAAGAATACTCCTCTATGAACAATGATATTTCACCAGTCCTTGGCAACCGTAAGATGAAATGTACTCAACAACTCTTTATGCCCATGCATATGAGATCAAAACAGATGATTTGGCTTCAATTGGTTTTGGCTGTATGCATAATAAACCAAACATTGTCTTCAAAATAAAGTTTTAGGGGGAATATCCTACATATGTTTATATATAATTGGACAAGCACCTGATTATGACTAAAATCAGATACATTGTAGGAAGGGGCATGTAAGGTAGGAAAATGGTCATACAATTATATGTCAATCAAAATATAGAACCGCACAAACTATATCCCCTTGAAATCAAACTTCTTATTTACTTGAACTTCCTAAAAGGATATCAAAGTATCTTCATTCATGTGGCCTTCTGTTTTCTTAAAGTGTAACCTGACCTATCATTTCACTTAAAAACATATCTTTGCCACTTTTGAAAATCTGTAGAAGCTTTTATTTTAGTTATTTGCATGAAAATCTAACAGCCTAGAAACACCCAGGCAAGACCCTGACCATAGGTAACATAGCTGCAGCTGCTGCCTTCCCTTAACTTACAGTAGGAAGACAAGATTTATTTTTGTTATATATATATATATATATATATATATATATATATATATATATAATATGTGTGTGTGTGTGTGTGTGTGTGTGAGAGAGAGAGAGAGAGAGAGAGAGAGAGAGAGAGAGAGAGAGAGAGAGGGAGAGAGAGAGAGAGAAGAGAAAATCCCCAGAGCCTGTGCAAGAGCCACAGGCACTATTAACCACCAAGCCATCTTCCCAATCACCTAGTAGTTTTAAGGTGTGGTGACCTAAATATGTTACACATAGTTTCCCAAATTGGCCACAGTCAGCATCAAAGTAAGTAGAGCTAGAATTAGGGACAGCAAGGTTCATCAAGGGCTGCAAGAGAAGCTAAGATTGAGAGAAAGATTTTCAAATATGGGACACCAGAGTTCATGTGAAAGTCAGACCCCACTCTCCACTCAATTGTGAAGAATGTCCTGTTCATTGCCTAGATCTGGGCAGGGGTTCAAAGTTTACTGCACATATTGTCCTTGGCTTGTGCCATAGTTTGAGCAAGACCCCTGGGCCCAGATCTGCCCATCATAATGTTCTTCTTGTAGGTTTCTAGGACCCTCTGGATCCTTCTATTTCTCTATATTCCCATGCTTCTCTCAAGAAGAGACTTGATACCCTATGAGCATATACAGGGGGAGGAGGTCCATCTCAGTCACAGTCATAGGGGAGGGGAGTAAGGGAAAAATGGGAGGGAGGAAGGAATGGGAGGATAGAAGGGATGGGATAACAATTGAGATGTAATATGAATAAATGAATAAATTTTTTTTAAAAAAGAGAAAGCTTTTCAGTTCCATTAACTGGACACAGTGGCCAGGCTCATTTTTTAAAATTTCTGTCACCATGACTGGGGTGATTCCCATTAGAAGCCCAATAAATATTGTTGGCTACAGCTTAGCTGAAGCAAGCATTTTGCCAGAAATGTCTGCCTGACTTTACATGGAGCCTTTTTTCCCTGCCTCTCTAAAGATCCTTAGCATTACTGAGCTTAGGGCAACCGAACCATCTACAGAACAGTGTAAAGGAACACAAACAATTTTCTTTTGCTTATAGGAAAACACTATATTTTCTATACTGAAAATAAAAAAGTTGCCTTCTACTCTGAGAGAGACATAATTCCAATGGTGTTCTCTCTGCAAATATACTTCAAAAATTAGGTGGGCAAACTAGGTCAATGTGGGCTTTTGCAAGATGCACAGAATTGCTAAAGATTCGCAGAATATTGTCTTCAAAGAGCCATTTCTTAAAATTAACGACAATTTACTTTTGGTCCTTACTGTGCTATAATTCTATTAAAATCCCCACAAACCAAATAAACCATGAGTTATAAAGGAATCTCAATTTGTAAAGAAGCAAAAAGCTGAAGAGCCTCGAATGGTGAATACACAAGTGTTTGTATAGTTTGGATGCCATTTGAATGTTCTTCTAAAGATACATAAGTTAAACATTTTAAATCCTTACTATAAACAATTAAGAGACTGCGAACATTATCAGGTTTTTGTAAAAAATGGGGACTTTGATAGCGATTAGAAGAAGATAGGATCTCCAACAGGGATCCTTCAGGATTGAATTGGGGCAATTATATATGAAGAGCAAAAGGGACCAGAAATTCACTGATGCCATTTCCTGTCTTTTGCCAAGTGACTCCTGTGTTGCCCTGGCTCCTCCAGTACGATCTGACCAGATGCAGGCCTCCAACCTAAACCCGTCTAGAGCCATGCATCAAAACAAACTCTGTTTTCATTTAAGTTGCTCAATGGCAACAGAAAACACTATGGCCACTATGAAGAGAGAAATCATCAGCAACTAAAGCTTCAAGTATTCAGCATTTTCTCATATATTAATAGTGTAGAATTTGTCAATATGTACTGTATATTTATTAACCATCACAGTACAATAAGTGCCAGCATAGGCCTTTGTATCTAAAGTCTAGGAGCAGGCATATACAGAAAGAAGACCATTTTACAAAGAACACAGATCTCTAGTGTTTCAGAAAAGGGGAGAGCCCTACAAGAAAATTAGAAGCAGACAAAGACAGTGGGTGGGTTTTTTTTTCTTGAAAAAATGTTTTTCACAGGCAATATAATTAGAAGGGCAAAGGAATTCTTTGGTTGGAACGATGAAAGGACAAACACTGAGAGCATTTCTAGGAATATTTGGTAGCTCCCCTGAAATGAGGCATGGGTGAGAGACAAGCACGGGAGGAATGGCTGGACGTCAAGTGAAACTGGCCAGGGAGTGAGGGTTAGGGCAAAACATTTACCTTTAGTTTATAGTATTAAGAAAACAAAGACTGAAGATCTGTGGATAAAATATACCGTGATCAAAATTCATGTGATAAGAAAGCCTTGACCATCCATGAACATAAATCTACCTCTTTAAAGAGACAAGTAAAGGGTGAATATGACTGACTGCGCTTGTGAAATTCGCGAGAGGTTGTGTTCAAAGTAACAGGAAGGACTAGAATGCGTTAGAGAGTGTGGAGGTCACTCTTTGGAAATAGAAAAATCTGTGGACAACACAAAGAAGGGAAAAATTGCAAGGACAACTGTATCTTGACACTTGCTTATTGGAAAATAGCCAAGCAATTTCATTTTGACAATGATGTAACTTTGAGAGTGGCAAAAATTTATTCAGCACTGCATCTATGAACAAGCTCATTAATTATTGCAAGATAGAGGACAGACTTGGTTAGATTTATGACCTTCCATCTCCCCTTGCACTGTGTACAGTTGTAGAGATTATATACATCAATTGGATTACCCTAAAATGTTCTCTGTACACTGTGATATACATTTGTAAGGTAATCTGTAGAATGAAATTAGTCTTCAAAACATCTTTTCCTGACTTTAATTAGTGAGTCTCCAACTTATTTATTTGAATCAATTGCAAATACTATAATATGATTTGCTATAATTTCTAATATTTTAAAAACATGGAGTCAACATTAAAGGCTTCACTAAAACCATCCCTTTCGTGATAAAATGTAAAATTAAATATTTTTTTCTTTTGAATAATCATGACGAATATAGCTTTGATGATCTTAAAATGAAATGTCTTTATTTATATGCTCAGAGCCTATTAAAATTTCTGTTACAGGTTAAGTGAGGTACATATTAAAAAAACACTTTCTTTGTAGTGAAATCAGGGACTTCATGCAGAGACAAAAATACAAAGGATCCTTGCAAATAATTAAACATCCTAATTCTGGAGACGCTATGATTAATGCATTGGAAGGCAAAGCACCTTGGAGTCTTGGAATGTGGCAGTGTGATAATGCCAAAGCTGATCTTTCATTGTTCTAGCCGAAGATTAATTATCTCCCTTCCTCCTATAATATCCGTTTAGTGCTTTATAAATTGGATCCAGCTATTAGCACTATTCATTTATTTCCTGTGAAGTTGGTCTAAGCTTTATCTACTTGAGGGTTAGATTTAATATTACTTTCCATTTCCTCCCTAGCTAAACACTTCATGTTCTTTAAATAGCTTTATTTTCACGCAACCCAACCCCATGTGAAGAGAGCCAAACATAACGCACACACTGACACACTAATACGAGTGACCCTTCCTTTCTTTTCTTGATCGCTTTGTAGTCAATACACCCATCATACTTGGATGTTTGAAAGCAAAGTATCATATAATAGGATAAGGTTTTATCAAAAGATCTGTGATCAGTGCTCACTCATATACTTGTTTTGAAAGATGTAGATGAAGAGGAGGAAATAAGCTGTAATTTAGGGGTTACTCATCTTCCAAAGACGGGCAGCCACTGCACTAAACAGGGCATGCATTTTGTAAGGTATATATTAGAAATTCTGCTTTCATATTCAGAAGTCATAGAATTAGGTTGGAATATAGAGTCATGAGGCATCTCCTCCACCACGGGTTTGTTGTATTTCTGAGGCAGGTTTCCTCACTTGTACACATGCCACAAAGAGAGTGAGATTATGGTGGTCAGACATTACTCTCATCCTGGTAAAGGGAGTTGAGGTCCCAGAATTATTGCCAGATGTTTGCAACTGTCTGTAGGCTAGGTCTGGATGCAGCTGAACTCCTCAAAGCACAGGTGAGAAAGTAATCAGAATAAAGGCAGATGATGGGTTTTCTAGTTGTTTAATTTATAACCTCAATTAAAATAAGTATTACCCCCAACTCCTGCACAGGAGACCTATTTTTCTGGAATTAAAACATGATGAAAGAATAAATAACATGAGGTCTCCAAACAAAATAAAACAACAGAATCGACTATAAAAGTTAAAAGTCTAATTTTGGGAAGCACTATGCTTCCCAAAGCACATGATTTCTGTGGTATTTTTTTTTAAGTAAGAGTCCTTGGGAATCAAATTAAGAGGGATTTCAATATTGGCTTTAATATTATTAGTTGTATAATTTGAACAAATAATTTTAACTCTTTATGTCAATCAATCTATTGAGTAATGTGAGTATGTGTGTGTGTGTGTTTGCAGTCACTGTGACAGTATGCACAGGGTCTGCACAGATCTGGGCAAGATAGCAAATCAGTGCTGACAAAAGACCAACTGCCCGCCCCCGTTCCCAGCCCCCACCCCCAGCCCATCACCTACAGTACCCTCTATCCCTAACTCAGAAGCTGTCTTGCTTGGTATACAAACCACTCTTGAGACAAGATCCTATGCCCAGCAGGAGATGGTAAACAAAATAAATCAAGCGGTAATTTTGGAGATTCTCTGTCTCATAATGCTTTGCCAAATTTTTTTAAAAAAAAATTAAACCTTACAGGCCTTTTGTGTATATATTACAATTTCCTGTTTTGTGTTTTTGACGTACTTCAGTGAT
This sequence comes from Acomys minous, assembly GCF_964271855.1. NCBI lineage: Eukaryota > Metazoa > Chordata > Mammalia > Rodentia > Muridae > Acomys > Acomys minous. Next base: position 32,499,152 of record NC_140492.1, on the reverse strand, counting down.
GTGTGTCTATGGATCTATAGATTTTCTGTGCCTTGTCTTTGGCTTGTGTTTTTTGTTTTTGCTCTTTTGTTTTTTGGGGGAGGTGAGATAACCACAATCAAAATGTAGTGTATAAAAATAAATCCATTTTCAATTAAAAAATAAAGCTCTGTAAGTTGATGCCTTTCTCTTCCAGTACTGCAAGCCATTAATCTTGGTTTCTTCAAACTATAAAAACATCAAACGTTTTCTTTCTTTTTCTCTTTTCAAATGTTTTCTTGACTTCCCCACTATCCACCTTAAGATCCTAAGTCCCAGGGCTTTCTCCGTAAGAAATGGTTGGGCTCATTTTTCTGAATATTATTGCTACTCCATTAAAACTTCTTGTCAAACTGATTGTATTTGCGTTTTGTTCTGCTCTAGAAATGTATAGTTCTTTCCCACAATTACTATGACTTTCTATTCTCTTTGAGTATATTCTCATATTTGGCAGCAAGAAATATTGAGGACTCAAAGGGCAGAGGTTCTGTCTATTTTTATAGTGTTGTTTTCTAGTGAGATTATTATTTAATTTAAAGGACAAATTACATTTGGTGTGAAATGCCTTAAGGCAGAGTTGACCAGATGACCCAACTTTGTAGACATTACCTTTTAAAGATACACTTTTGATTACTGTCTTTTAGAAACAGAAATGTCTCTGTGTTTCTGGTTGGTGAGGTCTCATCTCGGCATTTTCAATTCCAGATGACAGATATATGAACACATAGAAAACAGTCAGAACATCTGCATTTTTTCTTTTATTTTGCTGAGACTTCTATAACATTTTAGAGACAAAGAGTGAAATTGGCTTTATTATATCAGTGTATTTATTTATATTGCTGCGTTTATCTTCTAGAACACTTAAAGAAAAAAGGTTTTTTTTCTGTTAACCTTTTAAAAACAATGAGGTTAGATATATTAGGAATGTAATATCTGAATAGTGTAAAGTTTCTATATAAAGTAGATCATTACATTGAATAGCCAAGGAGAAAATACGGTGATGAAGGAACAGTCAACTTTTAATTTTTAATATAATTTGAGCATTTTCCATGCATTATCTGAACATGCTAGAAACTTGGACAAATTATAGGTTGAAATTGAATTGCTTCCCACAGGTTTATGTGTTGAATGCTTGTTCTTTGGCAAGTGGTGATGTATTGGGGAGGTTCTGGAAATTTGGAAGGTCTGGCTGATCATCTTGCCTTTTCCTTCCTCATCAGTTATGAGGTAAGCAGTCTTCTGCTGCAATGGCCTAAGATTCTCTCCTCTTCTTGTTCCTCCATCCGAGGTGGAACTTTTGGAAGCAGAATCCTTCCTCTTTTAAGTCACTCTGTCAAGCTTCCTGTTAAAGGCACTGCAATCTTTTATAGCTTCATTGCACCTATATGCTCACTCTATCATGTATCCATGATCTATCTATCTATCTATCTATCTATCTATCTATCTATCTATCTATCTATCTATCTTCATCATCATCATCTATCTATCAGTCATCAAATCAGCCTCTTACTGGAATGTGTCTAATAACTCTTCTCAAGTTAGTTGGATGTCTTAGTTAGGGTTTCTGTTACTATGAAGAGCCACCATGACCATGACAACTCTTACAAAGGAAATCATTTAACTGGGCCTGGCTTGCAATTCAGAGGTTTAGTCCATTATTGTCATGGCGGGGAAAAAAAACATGGCTTTCAGGCAGACATGCTGTTAGAGAAGTAGCTTAGAGTTCTACTGCCTGGGTCTGCAGGCAACAGGAAAAGAGAGTGACATTGGGCCTGCCTTGAGTATTTGAAACTTCAAACCCCACCCCAGATGGTATGCTTTCTCCAAGAAGGCCACACCTACCCAACAATACCACATCTCCTAATAGTGCCATACTCTATTTTCTTATGGGGACCATTTTATTTAAACTACCACCTTGAGTGTCCTGGTGCATATCTCTAATACTGATATTTGGGAGCTCAAGCCTAGTTTGTACTAGTGAGAGCCAATGTATTATACACACACACACACATACTCACACACAGGAACTACAAATGCTAGGAAAACAGTAAACAAAGAAACAAACACAACAGATTTTATTGACATGGTAATTTACTTCATCTCTTTTCCTTGGTATATAATATTACTTTTATTTGTGGCATAGGAAATATATTCAAATCGAGGTAGTTCTAGGAACCTTATGAATATAGTCATGAAATTAATGAAATACCCAGTTAATAAATTGAATATCAGATTCATTTCTTCCTTTAATTAAAGTGTTCTACTTCAAATGCGAAATTTTCATGACAGAAATACATCCCAGAGTAGTTTTTTCATTTAAATAAGGGCTGAAATAGCTGGAATACAAATAAACTTCTTCATATAAAAATGTGTATCATTGAAAAAAGGAGAATCATATTAATTCTTTAAAATTTAGAGAACAATTGTCATAAAATATTTCTTTATTCACAAAGAGACATTTTATCAACCTCATAAAATACAGGGATAAAGAATTCTTTCACATCAGTTATGTAACCAAACTACATTGAATAAATAGAATTTTGGTTTGAAGATGGAAATAATCTGATAACATAGTTATCAGATTCTTGTCTTTGTACTATGATAAATCAGTTCAAACCTTATCCATTAGATTAATGATAATGTAATTAACTTTCAGTGTGCGAGAATTTGCAGATAATGCTGAACTTCTAATTTTAACTTAAGTAACAGAGGTACATGGCTGCTGAGTAGAAGAACATTCCTTTAATTAATGCAAAGTAGGGAATTAAATTGTCTAGGTTCTACTTTTTAAAACTATATAAACATTAACCTCAAAATGATTAGTTTTATGAACTTTTTGTCTCACAAATTCATACAGAAAATCTAATAACTAATTCATTACCAGTGAAATGGGATTGAATAAATGGACCTTAATGGCTACAAATGTATAAAGTTTTCACCATGGAAAAGTCATTCAATCTTTGTCACCTAGAAATATACCTCATGTAGCTATGACATTGAAATGGAAATGAAAGTCACAAGACATGAAGAATAAAATCCCTGGGAAAGAAAATCATATACTCGGCCATGACTTTATCAGCCTTGTACTTTTACGAATTACAGCAAGGAGGGAGGATCACATTACTTCGTTGTTAGTAAGGGCAGTAGGACTATAAACAATGACCTAGATCCTCATTCTATAAAAGTCTGTGGGAGAATTTTGGAGAAGCGTGGCCGCAACTATTAGAAATTTTTCTCTCAGTTAAATTAATTCCTTGGTTTTTAAAATAGAAAACCAAGCCAAACCGAAGTCCTTTGAAACTATTCAATGGCAAAGCAGAATGAAGAGGAGTTCCCTTGTAGTGATGACTGCTTTTTGTCTGCAGCTCATTAGTTGATATAATCTCTCCACTTGAGGTATTTTTCACTGTGTTTCTTTCCATGCTGAAAATGACTTTCCCATAGACTGGTGATGGCCAATTAGATTTGGTTGGGCATCCTGTTTCTCTCTCATAGTTTTCCACCCTGAGAAATGACATAGCACTCATACATGCTCTTCTTGAGAAATAAATATATCTGCTTATTGAATTGCAATTTGCTGAAATTAGAAACTGCAAGTTTAATTTTCCAAGTCCTTTGTTTTTAATTACTCAGTGACGTTGAAAATCTCTTCTTTCACATCTTATTTGATTGTTATAAATTCTGTGTGAGAAGTGACTTTTGTCAAGCTGAGGAAGTAGGGATAAATAGCATTGGTAATTAGAAAATTGGGCTCTAATCCTAGCTTTGCTACTAGCTGGCTTTTTAGTACTCTGTAGTACACTTAAATTCCTTAGCTTAATTGTATTCATTAGGAGAATAAGGAGGTTAGATAAAATGAACTCATTTGCCGCCATCTTCTGGGTTTGTACCTGCTGTGATCCTTCCCAATAGGAAAGCTACGTGTGCTGAGTGAGGTAGCAGGTTCTAGTCCAGGCTCTTCTCTTCATGATAGTGTAGTAGTAGTGTGTTTTGTACTCAATGTCTTGCTTTTTGCAGTAGTGATAGTCATACAGTAGCCATATTTCTTATATTTAAGTCATAAAAACGTATTTCTGGTTTTAAACATGTCTGACAGTATATATTTATAACTAGGATCATTCAAGGACTCTAATAATGGTTTGAGTTATATCACTAGACAAAATATAAAAAATAGACTATAGTTTACTGAAAGAAGAAGCAGGAAATAAACAGAAAGATAGGAATAAAATAATATACAAGAGTCACCCATAACAAAAAACTGTAATACACACACACACACACACACACACACACACACACACACACACACACAATGAAATTGTTGGAGAAAAACAGTAATATTCACATTTAATAAAATGTGATGAATAGAAAGATATTTCTCAAATTAGACTTTAGAACAAAAATTTGACAGAAATGTTTGAGTTGGCTATATTAGTTATGGGGTGAAAAACATTACTGGAAAAAGTAACAGCTACGTCCTAGTGGAGAACTGGCTTTTGTTTTATTTAAAGATTATTAAAAAGACAGTGTAGCTGGACCAGTATGAGTAAAAGAAGGTACACAAAATGTTAAAACGTAAACAACTTATTACATTAAAGACCTGTAAGTTAAGCCTTCCTTGGTCTATAGCCTTTGGGAGTGATAGTCACTACTGATTCTCCTGTGGGCTGTGACTTTTAACAGTGGAATAGAAATAAGCTTGATTCAGGGGACGTGGTCAGGAAGGATAGCAAGGTACCAAGAAGAGACTCGATATTCTAAGAGCATATATAGGGGGAGGAGGTCTCCCTCAATCACAGACATAGGAGAGGGGAAGTGGGAGGGAGGGAAGAATAGGAGGAAACAGGGGAAGGGCTAACAATCGAGATGTAATATGAATAAATTAATAAAAAATGTAATAAAAATAAATAAATATTATGACAGCAATAAATAAATAAATAAATAAATAAATAAATAAATAAATAAGCTTGATTCAAACAATGGTCATTAAAAGCTTTTTAAAAAATTTCTCGTGAAGTCCTGCTACCAGCCCAGAACAATCCAAGGCTAGGAGAATGAAGTGCGATACGGAATAGATGTTTTATCCAGTTCAAGCCATAGACCCATACAGTGAAGACAGGAGACCCATAGAATGACTACTCAGAGAGTATTGTCTAACGTTAGGTTGGAGGTTTTTCTTCCCTTTCCCTTTTAGATTTAGTAGGGTCCTTTACATCCTACTTAAGAATTCCATCATTGAGCTATATCTTCCTGTCCAAGGTTCATTTTTTATTTTTATTTTTAAAATAATTTATTAATTTATTAATATTACATCTGAATTGTTATCCCATCTCTTGTATCCTCCCATTCCTCCCTCCTTCCCTCCCATTTTCCCCCTATTCCCTTCCCCTATGACTGTGACTGAGCGGGACCTCCTCCCCCTGTATATGCTCATAGGGTATCAAGTCTCTTCTTGGTAACCTGCTGTCCTTCCTCTGAGTGCCACCAGGCCTCCCCCTCCAGGGAATGTGGTCAAATATGGGGCACCAGAGTTAGTATGAAAGTCAGACCCCACTCTCCACTCAGTTGTGGAGAATTTCCTGTCCATTGGCTTGATCTGGGTAGGGGTTTGTAGTTTACTGCATGTACTGTCCTTGGCTGGTGCCATAGTTTGAGCCCAAGGTTCATTAAAAAAAAAAAAAAAAAGAACAGACATGGGATAGTGGAGATATCATGTGGCATCCTCTTAGGCATTGTAAATACTTTTATTTGTATTCTGGTTAAACGAGAGTGTTGTGAGTGTACTATTACAGAAACAGAGACAAACATGTTTTCTGCTATGTGGGAACTTACTGAATAACAATATACTCACAAAGTAAATAGATTTCTTTTTTCTTTTTATATATTCTTCTCTCACATAATACATCTCGACTTAAGCTCCACCCCCAACTCTCCCCTAACTCCACTGTTCCTCCGTTTCCCTCCAGAAAAGTGCAGGGCTCCGAGTGATATCAACCAGGCCAGGCATAGCAAGATGTAGCCCAGTGGGAAAACACTTGCCTCACATGCATAAAGCTCTAAGTTCAATCTCCAAAGGCATGGGATACTCGTAGGTGGTAGAGGTGGCATGTGATTTTAATCCCAGCACTTGAAAGAAGCTAGGTTTATCTCTGTGAGTTTCAGGCCAGCCTGGTCTACAGACTGAGACTCAGGACAGCCAAGGTTACACAGGAGAACCAAGACAGGAAAGATGTTTTCTTCAAGGCTGTCAAATACAAATAACCAAAACACTAAGAATGGAACACTTATACAATTCTTGATTGTGTCATGGTTCTTCTTGCTACAGGTAGTTTATTGTATGTATGTGCAATAATATAAATGTATATGTAAAAAATAAAAAAATAAAGAAAATTAACTTAAAAAAAAACAACAGAAAATATGTAATAAGACTGGGTACAAATTCTCAGATGAGGTGCCTACCTGCTGCAGGGTGTGGCTGGCATACCCTGCCCTATACCTAGGGGCTTCCCTGCTCCCAGAGACCCTTTACTATATAATCCTGCCTGCATTTTCCCCTTCCAGCTCTGTCTCCTTCCCTTCCCCTCTTCCTTTCCTCCTCCTCTGCTTTCCTTTCTCTCTCTTTCTGTATTTCTCCTTCTCTCTTTGTGTCTCCTCTCTCTCTGTATGTGCCTCTCTCTCTCTTTTCCCCTCTCCCTCATGCACTGCTCCCAATAAACCTGCATATATATAATATAACTCCATCTTGACCAACAGCTCATTCCGTTTTAATCAATCATCAGAAACGCAGGTGGATGGGCAGACAAGCCTGCCTCAGTAGTGAGGGTTGTAGGAGAGCTGAATCTCCAGGGACAGTTCTCTGCCTGTTGGTCCCTGTAGCACACACCAGTTGTCACCTGATAGGCTGTTGTGTCTCAGTGTTTGGGTCTATCACTTGGCAGGCCACATAAGGGAGTGACATGCTTTCCTTGGTCTGGCTTGGCTTCCCTGTTTTGATTGTAATATGCTCACCCACATATCTACAATGTCAATTAACCTCAATAAATTTATAGGTTGGCTCTCTTTACTCCTTAAAAGAAGTCATTTATGAGTCTTAGCTGCATGGGAGGTGTCAGACAGATGGCGTTGTTGATTTGTCCACCCAGGAGTGCAATCATCCTTTACTCTCAGAAGGGAGTGAAAGGCTCCTTGCAAAATGATGTCTTCTAGGACAAAACGCAGCCTGGAAAACCAGTTTCATATAATCTGCAATAACATAGATCAGAGAAAGCCTGATCTCAAAGTAGTGATAATGTTTCAATCAGAATTATCACACAACTTTTTCTTTCATAATGCTCATTCTAGCTGTTGTATAAATGGTTTTATTTTAATTTTCCATGCCACATCCTTATTCATAATTGTGGAGTATGAACCAGGGACTGATGCTTTATTTGACACATGTACTCAATTATAGCCTTTGTTCATCTATTTTAGGTTTAGACAGACTTTCTTGTGGATATAAACATCTATTTTAGCCTTTCATCTTTCTTTGAGAGAATTATTTACATAACCCTTTCCTCAAGCATGACTTCTTTATGTCTGTCAGTTTTGACAGTCTTATGTAGTTCTCATGTTTAAGAGAATTAGCAACTTTCCATGGGAGTTATAAGTCTATTTCATATTGTGAGAGAATATCTTGGAGAATAGAATCTAAGACATCTTTATGTTGTTTCCTAATTTATAGTCCTTGGGACGAAAGTGGCGCAATGAAATGGCTTGGGATACTTTAGAATTTGTCATATTTTGAGTACTCTAAGAACCAAACTTCCCATGATACTTAATTAAATAGCTTGTGCACAGTGATGGTCACATCCACAGCATTTGTTCTATGACTCTACGTTAACTGAAACCAACAACTCTGAGGAGATTATCAAGACTCACAGATCTGGACCTAGGGGACCAACCAAAGACAATGCATGGAGAGAACCTAGACCCCTGTTCAGATGCAGAGGATGGACAGCTTATTCCCCATGTGGGGAAGCGGGGAAGAGCAGTGGGGCTGCCTCTGATATGGACTCTGGTCCCCGTGATTAGATCACTGCCCCTTGGTGGAGAGGTGCTGTGGGAACACAGAGGAAGGGGATGCAGACCTGATAGGCTATACTCTGACAGTGGAGGAGCAGGACCCCACTTGTCAGAGGTCTAGTGGAGGGGAATAGGGCACAAGATAGAGAGAGGGTAGGAACAGAATGATAACAGTGAGGAAATTACAACCAGGACATAATGTAAATAAATAATAAAATTAAAACAACAATTACTCAGTCTGAAAGAAATAATAGTTTATGTTAATTCAAATGTGAGTGACCATGGCCTGATAACAGATTCAATTGACCCTGAAGCTTGTGTTATTCTGCAGAAGAGAGTACATGAGTTTTTGTAATCTAAGAATGAAGTAATCAAGGAGTATAGTCAACAAGTACATTGGGAGAAGCATTAGGCAAGTAGGCTATAGAAATAAGGAGAAGCCTCTCCAAAGGTTTCATATGTGTTTTACAGCTTTAGAGTTGGCACAGGCTAGAGGTAGGCTAAGCACAATGATGCATTTTAAGATGTTATCCAATAGTCATGAGAATGTTAAGTTAGCTCTAAAGGTTAAACTGAATAGCTATGTAATAGTAGCGAGATTTTAGTTCATTCTCAGAGATGTAGGTTCTTCCTATGCAATTTTCCACCTTTCCATGGTCAACCACCATATCAGAATTACTCAAGTCAAACAGTCTTCAAGTCCTGTTCTTCCTTCCTTCCTTCCTTCTTTCCTTCCTTCCTTCCTTCTTTCCTTCCTTCCTTCCTTCCTTTCTTCCTTCCTTCCTTCCCTCCTTCCTTCCTTCCTGTCTTTCTTTTGTTCGCAATAGAGTCTTGTTCTTAGCTCAGGTTGACTATAAATTTGTAGGCATACATTATAAAGACTAGCTGCAGGATCCTTATATAAACTTCAGATTCACATAAAGTCAAAGAGATAGACTACTAACACACACGCACACACACACACACACACACACACACACACACACACACACACACACTTCCTGTTAAGGAATTGCCAAGAATATAAAACAGGAAGGGTACATATTAGGACTTTTTTAGAAAAGAATTTAATCAAATAGAAATTTTTCCTTTCTGACACTGAAGATCAGAAAATGGACAGATTATCACGAACACTCTGGCTTCTTGAATTCAGGGATACCACTTTTTTTATTTTTCTGTGCTTCCAAATTTTTCTAAGGCCATCACTGTCAACATTGTTATTTTGTATGTCAAAAGGTAGTTTCTTTTCATCCCCTGCTTTTCACCCCACATGGTTCACAACTCTCACCCCTGACATGAAGAGCAAAAGAGAAAGATAATATTGTGTGTGCAACAATTCTAGACACATTTGAAGACTTTTCCTTTGCATTTGTCCTTATATGGCCATGTAATATCCTTGGCCAGAAACTAAAGAGGCCAGGCTATGTTATTTTTTTTTTTAGTTGGACCTATGCCAGCACTTAAGGAAATGTAGTTTCTGTTGGTCAAAAACTGAGAAGGGAAAGAAGAGAAATATAGTGAATTATTTGATATTTACTGTAAGTTCTTGTGGAAGGATGCTAGGTTATAACATCAAGTTGTTTGGTCAAATAGTATTTCTGGTATTTATGTAAAAACTTGTTTGATGTGACTACTATTTACACAGGTAGAATTTGAATAGAGTAGGCAATCCTATGTAATTTTCAGATAAGTTTTGGTCCTCAACCAATTAGTGGAAAGCCTTAAGAGAAATAACCCATTGCTCAGAGCAGAAGAAACTCCTTTCAGTTGCCTTAGATTCCACCCAATAGCACTAACTCTTCCTTGGGTCCTTATCATGTTGGGTTGTCTTGATGAGCTTGAGCACTCAAGCCCTCAAGATCACTTCTGTATGTACAACTTGTGTTTTTTTTTTGGGGGGGGGAGAAATCTTAATCTGAATTGTGCTATTGAGATTGATTCTAGAGCAATCAATACTTAAGAATGAATAATATAAGTTCATTCTAGTAATCAGTTTTCCAATCTGATTAGATTTAAAGTCACTGGCTCCAGATGTGGCGATGTACTGACTTAACTGTATGTTATGGCAATAGACATATGCAAGGTAGTACTGTTAGGTGTTGCTGATCAAGTAGTTGTGAGTGGCAAATTTGTAGTTTGTGGGTGATCATGTATTTGATACACAAAAATATTTTCTTGAATAAGCAAAAATAAGGACTCTGATTGTTCTTAATTATGCTAGAAAAAGTAGGAAAAGAAAATGTTGAGTGATAAGTATTCATTCACCTGTGAAATGACACAAATTCAAGACAAGTTAAGATATTTATTTATTTTATTACAGGAAATACATGTATATTTTATTATTTATTATGACTAAACAGCAATTCATTTATGAGTGAAGGTACAAATGATTAAAGCAAAAACCATTAAGCATCTCCTTTTACTTATTAAAAGTCCTTCAAATTTAAATGTATGTAAATATTTGTACATACAATTAAATGTGTGTAAATAGATAAATATTTTCTTTTTTTATTAATTTTCATATACACATTTATAATATTACACATGTATAAAATAAGCTACATGCAGCAGAAAGAACCATGAGACAATCAGGAGTTATATAAATGTTACATTCATAGTGATTTGGCTATTTGTATTTGTCAAACTTGAAGAAAGTATCTTTCTTATCTTGTCAGGTCTAAATTTCTGAATGAAAGTCAGTATCTATCATATCTCATCTCCGTTAACTTAAAACATCTTGCAGGTTTACTGGGGGCAGCTTTAGGTGGGTTCACTGGTCCCTGCAGGGGGGAGACAGAGAAGTGAGAGTCGGGGTGGGTAAAGAGAGAAAGTACAAGTTGAACTAACATGTCTGGGTTACATAGTGAAGCTCAGCCCCTGGGCTGGAAGGTTTGGGGTAGAGGGCAGGATATTCCAGCCTTGCCCTATACACACAGGGACTGAGGGATGCTGGGAGAAGCTGGAGGTCAGGCTGTGGTTAAAAAGTCACCTCATCTGCTTGTCCCAGCTCTGAAGCTCAACAACGGGCCCAAGGACTTAAATGTTCAGCTAACCAATATTTAAATGACTCTTCCTTCTGGGGAAAAAATCCTTGTTTCTCATGCATACATATCTGAGACGGCTGAAAAATAAATCCAGAGGGTGACTCTATTGGCAACTGAATTAAAATACAAATTAAATTCCAAACCTTGCAAGTGTATCTGCTGGTAAAATGAAGGCATTGACTAGGGAGGAGTGGGATCCTGCAAATGTAAATGTGCTCATTTCAGAAAATCCTGAGCAGAAGACGGGTGCTGGACTCCTTAATTCTTGGCTTCTTTGCCAGTGAGAATTGTTCCACCAAATGGGATTAAGGGGGATTTGCCTGAGCAAACGGTAATGGCCTTTTCTGAAGCAGGTGACTTTTACAACCCTGCGGATTTAACTCCAAGACAATCAATTTGGCTTCTAAGCTCTAAATAGGTCCCAGTCTTAGCAACCTTAAATAGTGAGGTTTATAAGATATGAGTAGCTTCACTCAAAATTCACAGGGAAGCCATCTTAGCTACTTTTCTACTGCCCTGACAAAACAGCACGGCCAAGGCAACTCATAAAAGAAGGCATTATATTTGGGGCTCACAGTTTCAGAGGATAGTAGAGGCCATTATAATGGGACCATGGAGGAGGGCATACAAGCACTGTGCTGGATCAATAACTGAGGCGTTCTGATCCAGAAGCAGGAGAGAAGGGAGGGAGGGGAGGGGGAGAGAGAGGGAGAGGGAGAAAGTTGTATCAGTATTTTATAAAATAGAATCTTGACACAACATGGTACACTCCATAAAAACACTGTCAACTTACACACACACACACACACACACACACACACACACACACACACACTTCTACAGACAAAAATCTGGAGATTATATTTGGTGATGGATATTTGTGGTGTGTGATAGTGGTAAAAGCAAAATGAAGTCAGATAATCCAATATGTGTTGGTAAGAGTCCACAAAACACTGATTATGGATTTTGCATAACAGCTGAGGGGACTTAGAAGGCCTCTAACTGTTTATTATTTATTTATTATTTAGATAAGTGATCTTCATAAAAATAAGTTGAAATGGTAGAATTGTCCTCAAATACCATAGATAGAGGAAAGGATAGTAAAACTTCGTGTTATGATATAGCAACTGACACACGCAAGATATCACCATTAGTAATTAGATATTACTAATTAGATGCTTGGAAAGGGGACACTTGCTCAGGTAGCAAGATATCAAACAATAGACTCAGTGTGAAATTGAATTTATTATGCTGTTATGTTATTAGTTATTCCTGTGATGAAACACTGTGGCCACGGCTCACTTATCCTGAATCTTAAGTCGTTTGAGGGAAGCCAAAGCAGGAACTCTAGCTACACTGATGGGATGCACACTGCCAGTTTGGACATCTTAAGCATCACAATAAGCAGGCAAATAAGATATTTACTATACCGATTGACCCTGAATAGAAGAAAACCAGACTGTTCCCCTGTGGAAGTAAGAAAGAGTGGTATGTTTGGAACAGGAGACCCATCAGGTCATCTTCAGTACAACCATCCAGAATGATTAAAGTCAGCAGAAAACGGCAACTCAACTGATATTGGAAAAGCCATGGCTCAAACCTTCTGGAAGACAAGTTTGGGTCAGCCTCTCAGGTAAACAAATTCAAACCAGCTGAGGGCAAAGTAAATACAAAACAGATAGTAGAAAAGCAAAGTTATAGAAGCATTAGCTATGGCCATTATCTAGTTACAGAAATGAGAGCTGTAATTCTTGAATTTTTTGTTTTTCTTTTGTGTGTGTGTACTTTTGAGTGTTTACATTGTACATATTTTAGGTTTTCTCTTTTATTAATAAGTTATACAAAACACTAAGTAAATTATAGCAAATCAAGAAAAAAGACTAGCTTTATATTGAGATTAATAGTACCATTCGTTGCCCAGTTGAACAAAGGTTAGACCCTGGTGGTTAACTGCATCTTATAACTTGGTTACAATAGGGTGGCCAGTCCTTCAGACAAGCATGGTTTGGGATATTTCTGTGAAGACATATTTAAGATGTAGCTTACACTTACATCAGGAGACTGAGTAATGTAGATTGCTTTCCATAATAACTGAATGGACTTCATTTAGTCAACTGAAAGTCATCAGGCAAAAGATTAAAACTGTCTGAAAATCAACCAACTCTGCCTCTGGACTGACTGCTTTAGGATTCTAGCATTTGCTGGCGGCAGTCTCTATGCTTCTGACATACTTTGAAAATTTTCCAAATGACAGCCTGTAAGGTCTCATGAATGTGTTCCTTTAGCTAAATCTCCATTTACTCAGAGAATATTAATAGAGCTAACAATGTTGGCCAAAATAGAAAGCTCAAGATTATATAAACATTTGGTCAATCGTTGGCTCTTTGTCTTGCTATTGTTGCTTTGTTACATGTTTTTTTTTCCAAACATAATGCATTTAAAATAAAGATAGTATCATTTTAAAGATAAAGAACCAAAGATTTCAGTAACTAATTGAATTTCAAATGACAATATAAAAAGTAAATACCAAGCTCAGAATTGACGTCTACAGGTTGTGTTCTACAGGTACCAATATCACAGTAGCTTTCCACAGGATAGTGCTGACTTAGACTAATCATTTCTGACATGGGCAAGCTTGGTTCTTATGATCAGATACTACAGTCACATCTAATTCAAAGGATCACCTAAAACTGATTAAAATACATATAATATGCATTTAGGACAATACCTCTGTAGATCACATGCTTAATCCATCATATTAATTATATTAAAATTTAGGTACCTTTTGGCATTATGTTTGTGGGTTTTTTATGATGAAAAAATTCTTATTTTTACCAAAACTTAATTTTATGGTAAGACTCATGGTTTAAAACACTTTAACTTTTTAAAGGGTTTCTAAATGGTTAGGATTGCTGGGCACATGGCTCATGCTTAGAATCTAGGCAGTAGGGTACAGATTGCCTGAGCGTGAGACAGTGTAAACCCGCTTCAAAAATTCTTTTAAAATAATTAAAACTAATTGAAGAAATCTTCGAAAACAAAATCTAAAAAAGCTAAAATGTAGTTTTATTGGCTGATTGACTTGACAACATATTGTCTGGGTTTCCTGGGTTTAGGATGAGTCAGGTGGGGACAGTTGCTGATGATTTTGCTCCAAGTATGAATTTATAGTCTGTGGTGGTCTAAGAATGCCTTTAGCTTTTTTCTACACTCCAGTATTAATAGAATGCACTTAGGGAGGGCTTTTATCTATAACTTCCTCAAAGACTCTTTGGAAAATGATTGATTGGCATTTGGCAGACATCTTTATTGTGCCAAAGTTTTATGGTCTTTTAACTTTGGCATTGGGGGAAAAATTTAAACTATGCATTTGTGTACTGGTCCCAAAGGTAATAATGAGAAGGTTAAATACAACCGGCTTTCTGAAATCAGTCATAGCCATAAATATGCTATTGAACACATGTGGGAAGACCCTCTAAGGTTTCATAGGATGAAGAGTAAACTTAATACCTTCATTAAATTCAGTATTTCTTCTATTCACAACCAAGAGCATCAGAAAGATGCAAAAAAATGACAGGTTCAGATTCAATAACCGTCAATAGGGTGTAGATGTGGCTACTACAATCTAGTTAGAAAATTGTCACACACATGGCATGATACTGCTATCAAAATTGCCATCTCACAAACAGCAGGATAGTGCTGCAGACAATTTTATCATTACTGATAGGTCACACTGATGCTTAAAACATTTTCTGGTTTGTAATGTGAGCACCAGCTGTCCTTAAATATGGCTAAATTTCAACAGTATTTGGACAAGTTTTCTACAAATCCTGAATAGTATCAACAGCATTTGGTATGGTTCATCTCTTTCCCATTCCTAATTATCATCTTAAAATTAATTTCTAGAAATCTCTGATTGATTGACTTTCTTCTTAACTTCCAGTGGCTCTTTTTCACTAATGAAAGCTAATTTAGTCTCAATTACCTGACTGTCCTACAACAAGTCAGTCTCAATGCCTGAGAACCAGCCTCAAGGTGCTGTAGAAACAGTGCAAGAGAACCGCACAATATCCCCTAGGGATTCTTGGTACTTTCCAATGGCATATTTAAGCACCTAAAATAGTGCTTAGTTAGTTGTACCAATTTTTGAATAAATGACAGGATATGAATGGACCAGAAGCCTATAACCTTTGGCCAAAATCTCCCTTTTGGACAACACAAACCAAACAGAGAGAGAGAGAGAGAGAGAGATCCTGGGGACAATCTGTTGCAAGAAAATGCTGGTCTTTCTGATCACTGTACTAAGTATATTTCAGTTTTTTTAAAAAAGTTATTATTTTAATGTTTGTTCTCTCCAAAATTCAGGGAGAATGTGTGTCTGTGTATATAAGTTTATGTGCTTGTGTATAGGGGTGGGGTACATATGTACCTGAAAGCAAGAAGGGGGTCAACATAAAATATTTCCTTTGATAACTATCCCAGTTATTTTTATTGAGACATAGTGTTCTGAGCCTGAAACTCAGTAATCAGCTAAACAGTTGTATCTAGCCAGAAAAGCACCCACATCATCCTGATATTCATTTCTCCAGTGCCACAGTCATAGACAGGCCCTTCTACACCTTGAGTTTTACATAAAGCCTTCCGATTTGAACTCATGGGCTTATTCTTTCAGGGCAGGAAGTTAGCCAAGTGAGCCTCCTCTTTAGCCCCTCCATTAGAGGTGGCTATTGTCAGTAAACTAAGAGGAGAAGTCTTGGGTCTAGAAAGAAGGCTAAAAAGTCAGAAGGGGATATTGTTTTTGCAGAGGGTCCAAGTTTGGTACCAAGAACCAAAGATGGACAGCTCACAGCTTCCTGTAATTCCAGCTGCAGAGGTATACAATACCTCTGGCCTCTTTTGGGAATCTGTACTCATACACACATTACCCCGCCCCCCCCGCCCCGCTAGTGTTTTAAAAAGAAGTGGACCGTATCCTTGTTTGCGATGGTTTCCCCCTGTCCATCTATGCAACACCACCATGCTTCACAACATTCAGTGTCTTTGATACATTTCAAAATTTTATACAAAAGTGTTTAAAATTTCGGATTACTTTACCATAGAAAACGAAACGATGTGCTTTGGATCAAAAAGAGAAACAGACAATGGACGGCATAGGGACATGAAAGGCAACCTAGAACTAATACCTGGCTTGCCATGCTTGAGGGCTGACCCAAGCCCCGCGTCCTCAAAGAGCTTCAAAGATCACAGCTTCAAAGCACCCGCGTCTTAATGCTGAGCACTCTGTCTGGCCTCATCTGGCTGGTTGTTGAAAGGATCATGTTTTGTCTGAGTTGTGATAAGGCTTCATAACGATTTATATGTTCCTTGAGTCTTATGATTTGTATACTTCCTTCATCTTTGCCTTTATTGGCTGTTACGTCTCAGCTGTTGTTGTATGCGTTTAGAGGATCATGCGCTATATATTTTCCTGCTAGAGACTGTTTGAGTACTTCCAAATCTATGAAGTACATTACGATCCTGAAACGTCCCTACAAGAAGAGACATAGACAATAGAAGAACAAAGTTATAATAGATATGCACTGTAATTGCATTTGAATACCATGCAAGCCCAATGCTGTGTTAAGGATGGCTGGATTTTATTCTGTTCCACCATAATGTACTTAACTAACTGAAGGGGAGCTAGGAATTAAAACAAGTGAGGGATCTGAGCAGACATGCAGGAATACATCTGTTAGGAACAGAAGGGAAAAAAATAAACAGGTGAAGATTTTAAAAAATTTAAAAAGGAGAACCTGAGTGTTAAAAAACTTTTGGCATTATTTCTCAGAGAATTTTATATTATGTGTATTTCATCAGTCACATTTCCTAGATACCTTTGTGGTAATCTAAGGTAAACTGCTTAATTGAATATCTCTAATGATGAAATATTATATATACACACACATAAATGACTTATATAAATGGATCATGTAAAATTGTTACTTTTGATAGCAGTAAAATTAAATTATACTTGTTACTACAAACCAAAAAATCTCTTCCTGAAACGGGTGAGTTGTCATTTGTTAAGGTTGCATATTTTGAAAGGCTGCCTAGGGTGAAGGTTTCGGTTGCAAGGGCAATGAAAGGCACTAGTCCTGTGCTTTCCTGGACAGAACTGGTCATATTCAGTTTTAGTGGGGTTAATAAAGGTACTTCAGGGGATTTTTTCACATATACATAAAATTAAAATTCTTGGGGGGGGGGAAATATTATCCAATAGAGTGTTAATCTTGGCACTTGTGTGAAACTTTTTTTTCCATTCCTTATAAGGAAAGTGCATACAAAAGTTTGTGTTCTAACTGGGAATAATTTCTTTGTAATTTTTCTTGTACATTTCTAAAATCATAATGTAAGTGTGTGCGGTTCCCTGTAAATCAGTGTTCAAAAATCGCTGTTCTTTTGATAAGCTTTCTGAATGTCTCCAGCGGAGGGTAATCCTGAATTACCTTACAAATATAGTGTACATGGTGCTCTGACAACAGAGGAAGAAATTTAAATTTCCATTTTCTTTTTAAGCTTTGTACTTCTGTTGTGCTACTAGGCAATGACATCACAGTTACAGAATGCTTCCACTGCAGGAGAAGTGAGGCCACAGCATGCTGTCTGAAGTGATTTATGATCTTCCAGTGCTTATGTAATGTCAGGTTTCAGTTTGGGATCACACTATTATAACGTGTCAAACAATTTTTAAAAACACTCTAACAGTTGACTACACCTGTTTCCACTTTGGGAATCCTTTCAAGTTCATGGCACTTTGATCGAAAAGGAAATATTTAACTCATGTCTTTCTTTTTCAATATAAAAATAGAAATTTTTGTCTTATTGTGATTTTTCTATGGGATATATTAACATTTTTCAGGGCCATAAATGGTTAAAATTGGCTATTTTCTTTTATTAGATCATTTGTAAAGGGAGTTTTTAGAGTTCTATTTGGATTATTTCCAAGAAAGTAAGTAAACCTAAATGTGGTAAAAACTAAATTATATTACCCTATTCTAATGAATCAAATCTTTTAACACTTACTTAAAATATTTTGGGTAAACATCTTTAATTTAACATGCAGCTACACATATATTCAAGCTCCACGTTTGCTTTTGAGACAGTGCAACTCTGTAGCTCAGTCTTCTCTTGAACTCACTATGTAGCTCAGGCTACCCTTGAACTTAAAGTGGTCTTGCTGGTTCAGCTGCCTAAGTGCTGGACTTACCATTTGGAGTCATTACATAACGTTGCAAGCTTTGTTTGCATTTAATTTTTTTGTGAGACTGATAAAAGCATGACACAGCTACAATATCATTTTTATTTACAATTTTCATTGGTCTAATTACTTTAAACTTTAACCAGAGTGTCATGCTCTGTTATCTTGAGACTATCACATGATCTAATTTTCAATAGAGGTGGCTCTTTCTCTATTTATCTACCCATAACATGATGAAATTGTTCCCTACTATTTTTATTGTCCTTTGTCCATGAATTGGATAAATTTTAGATTTCATCAATTATGGTGTGGTATGGTATTTTAAGCAGACTGAAATAGTTTGGGTCTAAAGATATGGCTTAATGGGTACATTGTTAGCTGTACTATCAGGAGGACTTATGTTTGTGCATCCAGAATGCACATATAAGCCAGGCATGACAATGCACATGTGTAATGGCACCACTAAGAGGTTGAGACAGGCGGCACCCAAGGACTTGCTGGTTGACCAGTTCAGTGGAGACAGTCAGTTCCAGGTTAAATAAGCAATGCTGGCACAAAAATAAGATAGAGAACAATAAAAGAATACAACCAGTATCAGTCTCTGGTCATCTCCCAATCCAAGTTGAGCATATCTCCAGGGCGCGTGCGCGCGCGCGCGCGCACACACACACACACACACACACACACACACAGATACATGTACACACACAAATTTCTAAATGTAACGGGCAAGTTTAACAAGATTTAACTAGAGAATATTAGTTTCCCAATGCTCTGGTTTTGTAAGACACCTTAAGAAATCCATTCTAAAATTTCAATACAAAATTTAAGTGTCCAAATAAACTACAAAATAAGCATAGAAATAATTCCCATACATCCAAGAAAAACCCATCATAGAAAATGGTAAGTGCAATTAAGATGTTCTAAGGGCTTAGCAAGATGTTCTAGACAGACTTCTAAAATTGTAATGCCAGGTGTGTTACTTAGGCGACTTCAAAAAATAAAAAGAATTTACTCCAACAAAGCCCATAAAAGGAGAAAAGAAAAGCATACTTGGGAATTCTCACTAGAGCGAGCACCGCATTAAGGCAGGAATCCATATCTGCACATGGAGCAGGCAGACATTTGTTAGGGAACACTTCCTTGCTGGTTTGGTGAGCTGCGTCTATCGTTACAGAGAATTTCGGCTCTAGATGACATCTGTAGGCACAAGCTGTGGTTGCTTGTACTTCATAAAGACACATAGTGCGCCATGTCGGGGATGTGTGAACAAATATATTTTGACATTTATGGAAAATGAGGTAGCTTTTAAAATTGTAGTATGCTTCCAGTGAGAGTTATCCTCGAGACTCAGCAGGTGAGTTTAGTGAACAAATAAAAAATGGTAAATGCAAAGTGGGGGGGGGAGAATTTGACTGTCTTAACAATGATAGTCTTCTCTCTTTACAGCAGTTAGTACAAAGATAATAATTATATCTATATTTTTACTATTTTTGAGGGCTGAATATCAGCTTACAGAGATATCAAAAACATTGCCAGGCATGTGATAGACATTAAATAATGGTCATCAAGAAAGAGGGGATGGACACTTAGAACTTCCAAGATGCTAACTGAAATATATACCTTCATTATTACACTGTTTTTACAGAGCTCCATTTTCTTAGGCTCACCAATGTTTTAATCATTGATTACTCTTTCAGTCAGCAGCCCATTGGAGTAGCTCCATAGGACATGTTCATAACCTCGTGTAATGTTGTTTAAAGCATTAGGTCCTACCTCCTGCTTTTCTCTCTAGCAGCTTTGGATTAGAGGTTCAGTGAGAGTCCTTGCCTCCAAAAATAATGTGGATACCACTTCTTTATTCTCTAATATTAAACAGCCATCCCTGAAAACATCCATACAAGCAACACACAAACTAAGCAAGTTGTCTTTATGTATTTAGGAGGATATATGTATATAGATAGATATACACATATAACAACTGTTAACAAAAAAAGAGGCCACGGGTTTGAAAGAGAGCAAGGATAATTATATGGGAGGGTTATTATGGGGGAAAGGGAGAAATGATGTAAGTATAATTTTAAAAAATAAAAAAATGAGGTGAAACATGAAAGAAGATACCAGATGTTGACCTCCAGCATTCACACTCATGAACTCTAAGGAGAACCCCACCAACAGTCCTTTTTTTCTACTTTGGCCGATATCATGTGTCTAAAGACATTAAATGTCAGGCTTACCAACTTGACTTGGGTTTTAATGCTGATTTAACTTTCCATTCAGAACTTCCTGTCTTCAATACACTCCCTTCATGCATACTGTAACACATTCTATCATCTATCAATCAATCCATCATCTATCTATCATAATGTATAATAAATAAGTATATTATATGGATGTTCTCTAGCTCACGAGTCAATTGATTGGGATGGAGTACCAAATAGAAAATATTATCTGCAAACGTAAATAAAATACTAATCCATCTCCCTTGCTTTTAATTTTTATTTTTAATTGTTCTATTGCAAGCCCAGTATGATTAACTGCATGGGCTCACTGCACATTGCTATTGCTTGCTTTCAGAATAGTTGCAGTTTGGAGCTAAGAAGATGATTCAGCCACCAAAATGCCTGCTGCACAAGCGAGAGGACCTGGGTTTGGCTCTCCAGCATTCACAAGAAAAGCTGGCATGTCAGTTCATTCCTGTAACCCAGTGTTTGGGGTGGTGGGTAAAGAGAAGGTCCCTGAAACCCATTGGCTAGCCAGACTTGCTGAGTTGGTGAATTTCAACTCCAATTGGAGACTGTTGCAAAAAATAAAGGTGAAACATGTCAGAGGAAAGGCCCTGAAGTCGACGTCTGTGAAGAGTATTTCCATTTGTACTAGGTTCTTCTGGAAATTCAAAATGCTTATCAATGGATGTAGGAATAATGACAGATGTTACTGTGCATGGTGAGGCTGCTGAAATAATACTTGTGAATATGTGGGTTTCAGTTACCTTCAGATTAGGTTGTTACAGAGATGATACGCCTTCCAAGTAGGAATCACCGCCCCCTAAGCTTAGAAACTAATAAAGCAAAAAGATCTTTAATACTGCTTTCCCTGCTCTGGCTAATGCTCAAAGAGGAGCTGGTTCTGGATAGAAGATTTTACTAACTTAAATATAACTTGGGCTTATGCATTGCACATATGTTGTCATTCTTAAGTCTCTTTTAGGTCCTGGCTCCAGCTTACACTTTGAGCAAGTCTGGCCACTTGGGCAGATGGCCTATTTACATAGCAAAGATATTGCCAGAATTATTTCTCAAAAATACCAATGTTATTCTTTTCAAATAGGTGTTATCTAAGGTCATCTTGCTCATCTGGCAGAACTATGCTTTTCTCAAGATGAATATTGGGATCTTATGGCAGGCCAGGATTTAATATTGGTTGTGCCCCTGCTCTGCTCCCTTGAAATTCCTATTAGAGGCATCATCTTCAGGGATAGGCCTAGTGGCAGGCCAATAATTGGTGAACAAGTCATCTAGGAATCATAAGTTTTGCTTGTCTCTGATAGGTCTGGTTATCATGTCTTTGGAGTATTGTGGATGCAGAATTAATTAAATTCTACTTTGTGTGACTTAATATTGTAAGCAAATCTATTAGTAATTCTTTTAAGTGATCAAGTCTATGATTTGGAGTTTCTTCTACATTAAGGTCATGTTGGTGGTCTTATACTATGCCACTTAAAATGATCTTCATTATGTATAGGAAAATGCTTGCCTGTTATTATTTCTCAGTTCCTAAGTATGTCTTTCACTTAAATCTCAGTGAACCTATGTTTTTGAGGAACAGAGGATGACAATATTAGTAATCACCTGCTTTATAACATTTATCAGCTGCAAAATATAATAAAATCAACACAAATTTAAGTTTCTATGTGCCGAATAGTGTATTTGAAGCATAAATCTAAATAATTCTGCTAATTTAATAATACCAAACTTTCACAATGAGCTTCAGAATCACAGGTCTCCCCAGCCTCTCTCCTTCCTAAACAAACCATTTGGGCTATATTTTTCAAATAAATGAAAGCTTGGAATCAGAAACACATGGCTTTGGATGTATGGGAGCCAATATAGAGTAGATATTTTTGAGGGCAAAATGTTGAAATTTTTGAAATATTTTAATGCTTGATGATAATTACTTAAAATCTGGTACATATGGTAAGCATCAGACCTACAGAAATATTTTTTTCCATTCTACCCTTGCCCTTTGTAAGTCTCAAAATGTGTGGGGCTAAGGTGAGAATTACCTAAGTGTCTGGACCTCACTCTTTCTTTAGAGGGGATAGGTGGTGTGAACCGGGGAGCCCTTCTGTGGGCTTGCGTGCTTGTGAATAACCTTGGGCTTTCTCCCTGACTCAGCTGCAGTATGATTGAAGGGTGATGATATTTACAAATTACGGTTTCCTTCTCTGTGAAGTCTCAGGCCTGAGGCTTAAGCATCTTCGGGAGGAACGTCCAACAGCTGCTGTGTTGCTGATGACCCATAGGATCAGACAGGCAGATACGCAGGAGGGACAGACAGAGGCAGATGGCTAGGAGGGATCAATGAATATCCCACACCCTTCATGCCAGGAGCTCCCAGGCTCATTTAGTGGCAAATTCTTTTAATTCCCTCTCTGGGCCAGAGATTTCACAACAGATTGGTGTCCAGAACTTTCCCTATAGATCTTTACAGATTTTAACCAAAAACTGACTTGGGTTATTGAAACTGAGGTGGCACCTTCTAGAAGTCCTAACTGCTATTTTGAAGTTGGAAGCCAGAGCATGAAGTAAAATGGCTTCTTTGGTTTTCTTCACTGTCATGCTCTTGAAATCGAATCTAGGCAAATTGTTTACACCAAGCTTGGCAAATCGGCCGGGTAACGCTAAACCAAACAACATAAGGTGGGAAGTGTAGGAAGATCCCTTCTCTGGGTATCATGCATATTTCTGAGTTTGCTCATGGTTACACTTTGAAGGGTTATTTGGCAGTTTCCATTGTCCCTATTTATGGCAGCTAATAGTTTTTAATTTATTGCACAACTTTCTGTTTAAACATATAGTGCTAATGTTTTGAAATAATTTAATGAAAGAAACGAGGAAATTGCCAAACTGCTTGAAATAAGGTGTTGGTAACATTTTCACATTGTGCTATACTTAAGAACCCCATATAAAATTGCTTTTCATTAATTTCTACTCTATATAAGATCTTATCCTAATTAAATTCAATAACCCATGTGTTTTATACTTTGTGATATATTTTGCATAAAACAGAATATAATAAAACATTATGGATTACATGACCAAATTTATGTAATTCTTTTTAAACAGGCACATCAGTTGTAAAAACAGTTTTTCTGGGTATAAAAATTTGTTATGTATTATTAATAAAACTTTAAAATAATAAGATCATTGAGAAACATTAGTTATCTAGTCTCTGAAAAGTAACCATGAATTGGAACCAACCAACTTATCATCCTGTCTTTATTTTCCCTCCTTCCATCTCTCTCTCCATCCCTTCATCCCTCCCTTTGTCTCTGTGTCTCTATATATATTAGTGTGTATGTGTGTGTGCATGTGTGTGTGTGTGTGATGTTGTTCTCTGTGGAATTTATGGGTGTTACACATTTATTCTGGGTATATTTATCAATTTCTTTGTCCATTTTTTGAAGAGCACTTTGATATTTCAGACAGTATTTTTTTATTATACTCTTTTAGCCTCTCAATTTTTTCAGACTCTTTCTTCCTCCTTACCCACCCAACTTCATGTTTTTTTTTTCAAAAAGAAAAACAAAAGAAAAAAAACACACAAAAATATGAAACGTTGGGCAGAGAAAAATCCCAACCTGCACGAAGGAAAGGGCACAAAGCTCCGCCCCCAATCCTGAAGCTGTGTGCGAATGGTAGCTTCTGGGAGAGAGAAAATCAATGCACATCACTGAAGTGGTCCTAGGTTTATTAGCTACCTTCTAGGACAAATAATTCTCAGGAGTAGATGGCCAGCACCAGGTGTAACTTATTTTTTGAGCCAGGACCTCTCAAGGAATCTGGACCCAGATAGCAAGACCTTCCGACCACATCCACGTCTCTCTGTCCCCACAGTGCCCAGGTTATAGGGGACATTGTGATAATTTCATATTCATGCTAGAGATATGAACTCCAGTTCTCTTCCTAGTGCAGCAGATACTTTAAACACAGAACTATCTGCCCAGCCCCCTTCCTTTAGGCTGTTCTTCGTGTTTTAGTTTTAATCCCTTCCTCCTTTCCCTTTGGGAATATAAAGCTATTACCAGTTGTCTCAGCTGCTCCTTGGCATTCAACCCTGATCTTTGACCTGCCAGACGTATTGCTTTTCCCTACTCTCTCCTCCTTTCCTAAGTAGTAGTTTAAAGTTACAGTGGAGCATCTCCAAACTGCACTTCTGAAGGCAGTTTCACCAGAGAACATCTCACTGACAGCACCAGGAGCGGTCAGCCCTCGAATCAGTGTGAGTCTCCCAAGGAAAACTGTGGCACAACTCACAGGTGCCACACAGCCAGTTCCTGAAATGAGCAGAATCTACAGACCAACTGAAGGTTCAAACCCCCTACTTACTCAACAGCATTCTTCCAGGGCAGCAATGGTCCAAACCAACAGTCCAGAGAATGTCAAACCTCACAGTGTTTGTTTCAGTGCATATAGTTATAAGTTAGTTAATTTTACATAACCTAAATAATGAAACGGCCATTTCAGTATGATAGGTCTGAAGGGTTTAGCTTGTTATGAAAGAGTTAGGTTGATATTAGACTTCACATGTGTAACATATTAATGGCATGCTTTTTTTCAATGAATAAACTATCTGTGTGTGTGTGTGTGTGTACATAAATGTTTGAGGCAGGGAATCAAATTTTAAAGGCTGCTGCATTGGACTGAATAATAACATGACAAGCAACCTGCCTTTGAGATCTGTATTAACAGACATTGTGTAAGATGGCAAAGTTAACTCTCCCCTGGAGCTAAAATTTAAATGACTTGAGCTTTATGGTCTTTTAATGTGGGACCCTCCAGCCTGGAAATGAGGCAGATTTTTCCATCCTCTGACTTAAATATGCTCAGCAGGGTAGGTTCCCCCTATCCTCAGAGCAGCTGTTAGGAGAAAGAGAAACAGTGTACAGCAATAAAATTGATTGCTTCAACCTACCCTGTTCTGTAGCCCTCCAACAGCTCGACTATTTGTAGGGTCTCTTAACACCTGCTCCCCAAAGCACTAAGCCTTATCTCCAATTGGTCTAAATACAAATTCCACAAAACAGAGTAGTTGGCCAGGACAATTCTAAGCTGGTTCTAGGTGAATTGAGAGGAATACAGAGCCTGCAATTGTAGCGATCTTCTGAAGATAGCAGGGAAGGTCTGCCAAGACTGGGGTTTTATTGTCATTGAGGTCTTAGTGCTAAATCAAGACATGGCAGTCCACATCCCTAAATCATTCCCATGGAGACATGGGGGAGAAGGACAGAGCACATTAAGTGAATTTCCAGCAAGATCAAGCTGCACAAATTCCTCCTAGCCTTCTTGGAAGCCTGCTGTATAGAGAAGTAACACCTATTTGATATTTCCTCTTGGGTTCCTGTGGATCAGCTGTCAGCTCTTTGAAAGGTCCCAAGTATGGGATAGGAGCTGGTATTATCATAACGGCTAGCACAAGGGAGGCGGTTCAGCCTTAGGTGTCACGGGCGATTTCTGTGATGGTTAAATTGTTAATCTTAATTTTCAAATGCCACAATACTTCTTTTTAGCAATTAATACCTGTCACTATGTTTTTAAACTTAGAATTCCAGTTGCATTTTACTTCATTGTAGCACTGAGGTAATAGTCACATCAACTTTTTGTAATTGAATGAATTGAATTTCTGATTCTTTTACAACAGTCTTTGCTATATCTTGGTTGATGATTTGTAAGGTTATTTGCATACACTTTTCATTCAGTTTTTTGTTTGCATTATGATCTAGCACATACAGAACTAGTAAAGTTAATTAAATATAGTCACCATCTCTGACTTTAAAAGTATTTTATCTGTAACTTTGATATTTGAAACTGCTTATCCTTTCCCATGTCCTGGTCATGAAATGTAGTTTTGTGGTATTTTTACTTAAGGAAAGGCATCCACTTAGGCTTGGAATTAGAATTATTCTTGGACACATACCATCAGGCAATACACAGCCTTTGGCAAAATCAAATAATAGCAATGGAATAATGTGTGTAAGAAATAAGTACCTATTTTAATACACAAGTGTTCTGTATTTTCTTTCTAAGAATTTTCTGTCTAAGAAGAGACTTGATACCCTATGAGCATATACAGGAGGAGGAGGTCCCCCTCAGTCACAGTCATAGGGGAGGGGAGTAAGGGGAAAATGGGAGGGAGGGAGAGATGGGAGGATACAAGGTATGAGATAACAATTGAGATGTAATATGAATAAATTATTAAAAAAGAATTATCTGTCCTAATGCATTATAATACTTTTGTCATCACTGAAAAACCTATAACAAGAAAGGACATGTGCAGTGAGATAGAAAAAAAAAACAGATTTGACTGGAGCCATTAATATTACTTTTAAGGTGTTTGGCTTGGGAGTTCCTTGCCCACAGCAGTGGGATTTTGGAGAAGAGAGGCAGCCATTGACAGAGTTATGTCACTCTTGGGCTGTCTAGTTCAGGAAGCCATTGTTTGCCATATATTTCTTGCTCAGCAGTCAACTCAGCAGGCTTGCTTTCAGGAGATAATTTTTTCCATTAACTTTGATTGGACTGCCCGTCTTAAAAGGTAAATATACTGATATATTCAAATGCAGTGTCTAAAACTCTCATGTCACCCTCTGTACATTCCTAATAAAACATTTAATATTTTATGTAGATCATTGGTACAAAAACTGCGTAATGTCAGAAGAAAGGATATCCAGATGGATGGGAGTAAAATACACCTTTTGTATGAATGAAAAATGAAAGATCTGATTTCTAGGAATAGAGACTTCTTACTTAGGTTGTTTTCAGTGAAAAACAATAAGATGCAATGTGACTATTTGAATGACTTAGATTTTCTAAACAAGAACGTACTAGATTTGCTATTCTAATTTCTTTTTTTTTTTTAGTATTCATTTTCATTTATCTTAATTTTTGAGAAGAAACACTAAACATTAAATACAGCCAAGATTATTTGCAATTACCAACTTTACATTTTCCATATTGTTTCTTTTCCTAAAAAATGAAAATTTACTCATAGCCAAATGTAGTTTTATAATTTGTTACTACTTATTTGATTTTTACTTCCAAAGCTACATTAATGGTATCCTTTGTTCTTGGAGTATTTAACTATCTATTTACTGTTGGAAAAATCTTATTTATCAAATTCAGGGAGAAAACATTCACGGCTTTCCTTTTGAAAAGCATACTAGAATAAGTTACCAGAAAGAGACTCTTGGTAGAAGGTAAAGTTTGCTGGCAGAGGGAAAGACATCACACTAGGGACCAATTATGAAGAGGAAAATGTAGAGATGATAAAAATGCTGGAAGATATTGGAAGGTAGAAAGGATAGGAATGAAATCTTTCCATGTGTTCTGTAGGTATCAAAGTTCTGCCAACACCTTCATCTCTGCCCGGAAAAATAGTTTTCACATTGATGCTTTGCAGAAGTCTGAGAGAATGTAATTGTAATGTTTTGAACCACTAAATTATGACACATTTCTACAGTGGCAGTAAGGAAGTCTTGATTCTGTGAGGAGGAAGTAAAAAAGCATAACGTAGTCTTCAGTAAAGGTATTGGAAAGACAAACTGGGCTAGGAGAAGTGAGTTGGTTGGAAGTGAGGAGTTCTGCATTTCTCAGGATGTTTCCAAAAATCTAACTCATGTCAGGCTGTGTTTACTTCTAGACATCAAAGATATGGTTTCTACGTTGAAGGCTGAAGTGGAAACTATCTGTAATGGTAAACTGTCTCTGCATAATGAATTATCAAAACAACAAACATTTAATATTTCTATATCTACAGATCACAGGTTCAAAGGGAGCTGAACTAGATGGTCCTTGCTGGAGCCAGCGTCAAGCTGTGAGTGGGGCTACTGTCATCTAAAAACTTGATCAAGGCTGAAGGACCCACTTCTATAGTGGCTTACTTCCACAAACTGTTGGCATCGGGTCTGATAGTTTTGGCCTTGTTCCCAGCTACATGGCCCCCTGCAAAGAACTGCTGGAGAGTCCTCATGGCAGGACATCAAGTTTCTACCAAAGTGAGTGATCCAGTAAATTCTAAGGTGACAAACCCAAGCCTTCAGTGACCTAGTCATGAGATTTGCACACATTCAGTTCTGTGTCGTCTATTTGACGGAGGGGAGTTACTGAACCAAATCCATTTCTAAAGAGAGGAGGTGTGACCAGGTCTGAAGGAAATTATATTGAATAACTTGTTAGTTTTCAAAATTAATCCTCTTTTACTTCCATTTCACTTTTAAATATTCTATATTAGACTCTGCTCCAACCCAGTTTATTTATTTTGGCATTCTAGTCGTTAGTCAATTTTCTTCAAACCTGTACACATTGCTAGTCCAATCTCACTGAAAAAGTGCAAATTCCTGTGACATCCTATTTAAGGAGGGAAATCTCTACTAAATATTAAGAGGTCAAAGAAAGCAGAACTAAAAAAATCGGGGTATCATACATGATTCATTTAATTGACAGATTATATAAATCATGGAACTGTTTGAGAGCACTCAGAGAAGGCACAGTCTTCTATTAAAAAAAAAAAAAAGAATATGTTCCAGGCTCTTCCCCACTTTTTCTTCTAAGTGACTTAGTGTCTCTGGTTTTATGTAGAGGTCTTTAATCCACTTGGATTTGAGTTTTGTAAACCTTAAACCCCTACCCAGATCTAGCCAATGGTCAGAACAGTCTCCACAGTAGAGTGGAGAGTGGGATATTACTTTCTCACATACTCTAGTGCCTCACCTTTGACCATGTCCCCTAGAGGGGGAGACCTGGTGGCACTCAGAGGAAGGACAGCAGGTTACCAAGAAGAGACTT
Source organism: Acomys minous (assembly GCF_964271855.1). NCBI lineage: Eukaryota > Metazoa > Chordata > Mammalia > Rodentia > Muridae > Acomys > Acomys minous. The sequence goes on along the minus strand of NC_140492.1, from coordinate 32,469,726 downwards.
GATACCCTATGAGCATATACAGGGGGAGGTAATCCCCCTCAGGAACAGTCATAGGGGAGGGGAATAAGGGGAAAAGAGGAGGGAGGGAAGAATGGGAGGATACAAGGGATGGGATAACCATTGAGATGTAACAAGAATAAATTAATAAAGGAAAAAAAAGAATCAGTTGGAAGTATGTGATTTCTATAGACCATAGAAACAAAAATTACATTTAAATTTATTTATTATTTGCTAAATTGTGTTTTAGGCTTAAAAGTGTTACTCGAACATAATTGTTTCAGAAAAGCATATTCCCTTCTTATGCAAAATCTTGCATAAAAATCTTTCAATATAAGGCATTAAAGCATTCCGAAATTCTGGAAGTCTTTTCTTACTGATCTAAGCAATAAACCTTAATCCACTTCTTTTATTTGCTGTTTATTTACATTCCCATAAAGATTATTTTGACATTATTTATTGACCTTAGTAATGAGTAAAATAGGGTTTAATAAAAAACTTTAGAATAATTTAGTTCTAGTAAAATGATGTTTTCAGAATATGATTGACAAATATTTTTACAATATTTCAATTTGCTATATTAAGGTTTGTGAAATAGTAATTGTAGAAAAGGAGTGGCTTTTTTTGTGTGTTAATAATTTCACAAATCTTATATGAACCTGAGATTTATATTCTCAAGTGAGATTTCTGATATATATATATATATATATATATATATATATATATATATATATATATATATATATATTTGGTCTGAACAGCAATGAAATTTGTATCATGGCAGAAAATATTTTAAGACGTTGCGATTACAGACCATGCTTGTTGACTCAGTTTTTTTGGAGGATGGGGGATAAAAAAGAGAAGATGAGATATAATACACAATATTAGAGACAGTGTGAGGTTTTGCTTTTAAAAACGTGCATTTGGCCTTCTGTTCACAAAGTCTGCTTCTCTGAGTTTCTTTCCACAAAGAACAGCTGCAAACCCTCAATGTAGTTCAGGCAACAACTCCAGAAGCAGCAAACACTGCTGGCTAGAGAAGGCAAGTGGATCTGAGACACTAAGACAGAGGGAGAAGCACAGTCTGAGGGGAGCTTGCGTCTTCCATTCTCAGCCTTTTCTCACCTCAAACCTAGGAGTAGAAGCCAAACCAGGTAGACGTATTCCTTCCCTTTGTCTGACGTCATTAGGTGAAGTAAATACGAACAGGACAGGGTTTAAATAGCCTGGTTCACAGTAAACATAGTACATTTCGTTGTTGTTTGCTAGCTTTGGGTTTTGTTTGTTTGCTTATTTTTGACAGCAAGTGTGTGTGTGTGTGTGTGTGTGTGTGTGTGTGTGTGTGTGTGTGTGTGTAAATTTATGGGCTCTCATGCCTTAAATTTCAGAGAATAACTTGCAAGAGTCTGTTTTCTCTACTGTGTGAGTTCTAAGTATTAAACTCGGGCTGTCGAGCTTGGTGACAAGTGTTTTTATCCACTTGTTTTAAACATCCATATCTAAAGGTGTAAAGGAAAATACATGTCCCTCTGTAAGCAATTTGGGTCTTATTACTGGTGTCTGATGTTTCTTGATTCTCTGAAGGAAGGGAAACTATATCGTGTCTGTGGTAAAGGGCTTTATGATCCTCTTATGTCCCCCAGTCTTTCTATCCTGAATCACTGATCTCCAGCGTCATTTCCCCACTAATGTCCAATGTGATCACATTAAGAGTTGGGACACCAGAGGGATCATTAGGCCATTAAGATGGAAATATTGTGAAAGGGACTGGTACCGTTATGAGGTGGGCTTGAAAGATTCTCTTTTTAGAAAAATATTTTTATTAACTTATCCATATTACATCTCAATTGTTATCCCATCCCTTATATCCTCCCATTCCTCCCTCCCTCCCGCTTTCCCCTTATTCCCCTACCCTATGACTGTGAAAGATTCTTTTTTTTCCCTCTTTCTGTCACTTGAGGATACAATGACAAAAAGCAACCTGCACCACAGAATGGCACCCTCTCTAAAACCTGTTCATGTTTGAATGCTGTCACACAAATCTCATGTGCGTCTTCCAGACCTGCATTTTACTGCTTATAGAATTGCTCTATGATATTTTGCGATGGCAGCTTGAACTAACAAGACAAATGACAATTACTTTCCCACATGAAACCACAGTGGCAAAAAGGAAGTGCCATATTTTTCCCACTGAAAGAAAAGAAGTGTCCATTGTGAATTATGTATCTCACAAACTTATCCCCAGGGAAAGTAGCAGAAATAAAGACATTCTTGGGTGACGAGATGCAGAGGTTTTTCTTATTGTGCCTACCCTTGCACTCTGACTGTGGAGCAATTCAGGCAGTTTGGAATGTAAGAGTGAGAATGTTGGGATATCAGAAAATCCGTAAAACAGAAGAGCAGAAGTGTAGGCGCACGCATAGAAGTAATGCCATCTCATTTCACAGCAAGGGGCAAAAATGTTGCTCTTGTCAGATTGTTACATACACCTGTGCATTGTAATGGCCAGAACAAATCCTATGAATGCTACTACAAGGCTCCCTCAGAATGACACAGTGATCCAGCAACCCAGAGGCACCAAAAAGGAGAAGCAGAAGGATGGCAGTCGTAGAAACAAAAGACAGAAACACGCCATAGATGCACATTTGGATACACAACTCACTATACAGAGTAACTGGGCACAGTTCAGAAAGGACTCAATTACATGAGGTTGGAGGGATAGCTCCACAGTTAATAGTACTTAATTCAGGTCTTGCAGGAAAAGTTCGGTTCCCAGAACCCACATCAGGCAGCTCTCAACACCTGCAACTCCTGACGTAGGGGATCGAACACCCTCTCTGACTTCTGTGGGCACCTCCCCCGCCACACTCATGCACACAGACACACTGATGCATAAAAATCCTCAATTACATATAGTTTATTTAAAAAACCTGCTTTATTTCAATTTCAAGGACAAGAACAAGTTAAGAATGAGAGAGTTTAAAAGAATATATTGGGCTGGGAATGTGGCTCAATAGAATGCGGCTCACCGCCAAGCCCAATGACCAGTTTTATGCCTGGGGCTCACATGATGGAGAATTGATGTCTGCAAGTTGTTTTCTGACTCTCATTTATGTGTTTTGATACACAAAGGCAAACCCCCTCACACACAAATAATCAAAGAAATAAATGTAAGACAAAAGATGCATCATTCAAGAATTAAAGATTTAAAAGGAGTAGTTAATATCAAAGCGCACCTCAGAGAGAGCAAAAAGGTACTAGGCATAGAAAAGAACAGCATGTGAAGATGAAAGGATTAATTTATCAGAAGAACCTGATTCTAAATGTGTATGTACAACTAACCAGGTGCTTCCACTACACAAAGCAAAAATCTATGAATGGACAAATAAATCTATAGTAACATTAGTGCCCTCTCCATTACTAACAGAAACATTGGAACAAAAAGTTAACATAGACAAAAGAGCTTGAATAATAAATCAACAGAAACTAACATATATATATATATATATATATATAAATCTTTATATGAAACTATAGTGTACATACTTGTATAAGTTTGCATGTGTCAACCACTTATGGAGAATTCACTGAAATAACCTCTACTTCAAAACAAACTAGAACAAATTTAGAATGACAGTGACATGTTTCCTCACCAGAATATAATCAAACTTGAGATGAAAAACATAAAAATATCCCTGAGCCCATTAAAATTTAAGAAAATTACTTCTAAGTACTCCAGTAAGGAAATAAAATTTAAAAACTCCAGAAATTAGTGGAAAGAAATGCAGTTTATTAAAATACACAGGCTGCAGCTAAAGCACCGTGGAAATAAAAACTCACTTCATTAACTATTTATATTAGAAACACGAAAGATCTCATGTTCATAACCTAAGCCTCCAGCTCAATGAACTAGAAGGAAAAAATACGCAGGGGCAAGACAGAAGGCAATTACAGACAATGAAAAGTCAAGACATTGAAGACTAAAATAGTATAAGACAACAACGAAACAAAAAAGCTTATTTTTAAAAAACTGCAGCTGATCACCTTATATGAAGAATCACGAAAATCACAAGAGGGAAGGAAGCAATCTCCAGCATCAGGATGAAAATATGGAACATCACTATGGATGTAACAGTCTAAACAATTAACAAGAGAATGCTATCCATAAGGCAAATATGAACAAACGGAGTAAAATAATATAAAGTAAAAGCAAACGTATTACTAATCTGTGTAATTACCTAGATGAATCTATGAAGAATTAGGCAAGGTGAAGAGAGTCAACCCTAAAAGGGTATACACACTCTAAAATTACATTTATGGGATATTTTAAAAATTAAAATTAAAAATGGAGGCTCCCGTAGTAGTTATCAAGAATGAGACAGAGGGACATGCGTGAGTGTGAGGCTAACAAATAACAGGAGGGGTCTTATTGATGGTGGAATTGTTTAGTTTTCGGAACCATGATGGTGGGTAGATGATTCTACATGTATCAGAAATGTATAGAACTAAATGAACCAAATTAAGTTGGAAATATCTGAATTAGGTAGATGCTTTCTATCAATTCCAATATAGTGATTAATGGATTTCAGCTTCTAAGATTACTAGAGGGAAGTGGGCCAAGTAGATCCAGGATCTCTCAGGCTTTCATTCTTGCTTCTTTTTTTCAATAATATGTTAAAATAAAAATTTTTTAAATATTAAAGTGTTAGGTTGATTAGATTTAAAAATCGCCAAGCCTTTCAGAAGTACTTATTTTAATACTATTGTAAGTTTCTCAAATGTTGCCTGGCGTACTGTCCAACTTGTACAAGTGTTTGTATTCTGGTCCTCCATTTTTCTCGTACAGAACACAATATATCCTCGAAGCCTACTACACTGACATAATTTAAATATCCTTATGTATTTTATATTTTTTGTAGAAATCAAACATTGTTCCTTCCTAGTAGAACTGTTTTTCACACCTAAAAGCATTCTTTGAACATCCCCAAACCATAAAATACTGTGGTTTGATAACTAAGGAGGCACTTTGTTATGTGCTAACAACCTGAACAGGTGATGGCAAAGAGAAAAGGAAAAGTGGAAGTGGATGAATCTGTGTCTGTATTAAAAATGTAAAACTTCGTCAGCTACCAAATGCCTCTTCCCTCTTTTTTTTTCCCAGCCCCTGGAATCAGTGCTGACTGTGCCCATCTGGGAAAGCAAAATAAGCAGATGGTCATTGTGAGCTGCTGGGGAGGCCCTGCAGCAGAGAGATCCCACAAAGGAAATCTCTTCGGGACACAATGAATAGAGGCCTAATTTATATTTTAGGGCTTTTGAAGGAGATTAAGCCCCATGGTGGCATGATTTTAAACCAAGGCTGAGAGGGCTTTTTCTTTGTCTTTATGCCAATGAAGCTGAATTGTAAGTTAGGGAAGCAACAGAAGTGTGAAAAGATGTCATGAGAGGAAGCAGGACTGAATCATTGCACAGATCCCAAGCACTGTGCAAAAGGATTGTGGTTAAAGAGCTTTATCAAAGCAATGTCTTCTGCAGTCGATTACTGTGGCAGGGATTATGACTTTACCAGGGATATAGCCAGCAGGGGATAAAAGAATGATATTCCTCCCTTTTTTATGCTAAACCAGTTGAACAATTAATAACAAGGGATTAGAAATCAAAAATATATTGCAGCCCTGTTCTATTCAGCCTGGTGTCAAAGTCTAAGGGACAGGGGTCATGAACTTGGGAAGTGCTAGTGCACTTGCCATAGGAAATCACAGGCCTCATGTGTCCACAGCTCTGGCAAATGCCATGATGATAAACATTAGTTCTGGTCCAAGAAAATCATTCAGTCAGATACAGAACTCATCTGGCATTTCAGACGTGGTTCTTAATCCCTCCTTTATCTTTTCTTTATGAGATGCGTATATTAGATTTATTGATTTCACTGAAGATCCATTTTCCCATGGGCGATGTCTCACAAACATTGATGAAGGGTTATGGAATAATAAACCAAAGCTTATGCAACACTAGTCTAAATGAAAAATGCAATTATTGTTTATCATATTTTTGCATGCTTGGTAATTCTAATTATTATTGAACCTCATTTTACTATTCATGGTTGCCTCAGATAGTATGTCACCAACTCCCATGACTACCAATGAATTCTTCATTTATTAATTCAAAATATTGTGTTCACTGCATATAGAACATACATATATGATCCTTAACCTTGCGGGATACACAGATATGTATATGTAGATATTTATGTGTGTGTCCATCCTTATATATGTATATACATATATATGTATGTATACATATATATATGTATATATATAAAGAATGCTATATTTGTGTCTTTTTCTACCTTATCTATCTATCTATCTATCTATCTATCTATCTATCTATCTATCTATCTATGGTAAAATATATATTATACACATATAATGTATAATACACATATATAACACACATATAATACATATTACACGTGTATGTGTGTGTGTGTTAGAAAGAGACACAAAGACAGTATTCATCCTGCCGTCAGCCTTCTTAATGTCTAATGGGATGGATGGAACACATCTGGAATGTTATCTTAGCAATATAAAATCCCTTAATAAGTTGAGCAGGTGCTGTCAATGATATGGACTCTGTTGCCTGCTTTTGATCACTTCACTCTAACTGGGGTTGCTTTGCTTGGCTTCAGTGGATGAGGAAAAGCTCAGAACTGATGTTCTGGGGTGGCTTGGTGGTGGGGGGCTCCCCTTTTCTGAAGACAAGGTGAAGGGGGATAGAGAGAAGAGGGTGGGAGGGAGTGACTTGGGGGAGAGGAGGGAGGGGGCTACAATCAGGATGTAACATGAATATATAAATTAAAAGTTTGAGCGGGACCCCTGAGCCCAAATTTGCCTATCATAATGTTCTACTTGTAGGCTTCTAGGACCCTCTGGATCCTTCTACTTTGCCATTCTCCCATGCTTCTCTCATCTAGAGTCCCACTAGAATGTCCTCCATATACAGGGGGAGGTAATCCCCCTCAGGAACAGTCATAGGGGAGGGGAATAAGGGGAAAATGGGAGGGAGGGAAGAATGGGAGGATACAAGGGATGGGATAACCATTGAGATGTAACAATAATAAAGGAGAAAAAATGCAAAAAAAAATTAAAAGTAATTTTTTAAAAGCAATATAGAAATCAAGAATTTAATCCACAAATGAAGGTGGCTGAAGGCCAGTTTGGGGGTCTCTGTGGGCTTCCTGTTACCTTTGGTGAACTACTCAGTTTAAGTAGTAGACAAGATACACAGACATTTCAGGTAAAACGGGGCAGCTGAAAAGTAAAACCAACACAATGCAACTAGCACCACAGCTGAGAGAAACTGTATGTCTCTGCTGTGGTTAGTGAAGTCTGAGAGAGTGAGGTAAGGCAGTGTCTGAATCATATGAAGAGGGTGGGACTCATTATACTAAAACTTATGAATAGAGCTGCAAAGGCAGATTGTCACTCATGTTAGATCTGTGTGTTATCCTGGAGAAGTAGAGATTTTCAAATTATAGTTTGTACATTTTATTTGAAAGACGATGCTATCTAAAAGGATACAAGCAGTTCCTATGGAAAAAAGAAACACTAAGGGAATCTCAAAACATGTCCCTATATTATTCCCTCATGTACCTCCCACAGCTAAACTGCACTCTGGTGCTAGAGTATTTTACCAGAAGACTGAAATAAGCAAGGGAGGGGGCATGTAAGACACATGCTTATTGAAAAATTTTAATGGGGAAATTAACAAAGGATGTAAATTAGTGACAGGCAAGTCAAGAGGAGGGATGTGCATCTTTAAGTTCCGATGTTCAGTGATGGTTATACTTAAGAGCAATGGTCCACGGAAGGTACATACAATCCTAACCGTGGTACAAGGACAGTTCCTAAAGCATGTGAACAAATAACACTCATGTGTGGCCAGCTAGACCAAAGCACTTGTCCTAAGCACAAACTTTAAAAAAAAAAATCACATTGCTTACTGCAAGGAACAGGTTTTTTCTTTTTTTTTTTAATGAGATAGATGCTATAATTAGTGGCATCACTAGCTTATGTTACTTTGTAGAAGGTTAAGCCTATATTTGAGGAGAAGCCTCTGCATATCATACAAGATGGCTCTAGCCCACAGTTCAGATGAGAGGGGCTCAGTGACCCTCAGGATAAATTTACCTGAATGTTTTGGCCTTAGGTAGCTTTCCTTGCTTTCTTGTCTTGGCAAGAATCTTGAGAACGGAAAGGAGGTGTTTCATGGACACAGTGTTAAATATTCTCCATTTTCCACTGTTCCCTGTATCTCCCCTTGATTGCAGATAGAAACTATAAATAGGGTAAATAAACTGGCTACGACAAAGGCGATGAGCAGTGTCTTCCTTAATGATGTTACTTGCTGGCTTTGAACTAGTCATCTGCTATGTTGTGAGAGGTTCCTGAGAGGTTACTTGGCAAGGAATTATAAACATCCTCTAAGACACAGGAGTGCCCCCCTGGATGACAGCCAACAAGCAAGCCAAGATCTCAGGAAAAAAAAATCCACAGGGAGCTGAAGTCTGCCAACATCTACATAAGCCTGTAAGAGGACCCCACGGTCCAGAAAGGAAATCTGTGTGACCAACCCCTTGATTAGGGTCTTTTTGAGACACTGAGCACAGGACACAGATTGTGCCTGGGCTCCTGATGCACTAAAGCTGTGAGATAAGAAGTCAATGATTTTTTTTTTAATGTTGCCCGGTGTACGCTAATTTCTTATGTGGCAATAGGAAATTATTATCAGCAGATAAGAAAGGAATAGATTTAGAAAAGCTTTTGCAAATAAAACTGTCCACATTTTGTGGATTGATGACATGTGGAGAACGAAGAAGTAGCGGGGGGCACTGTGAATATAGTCCTCACTATTCATTCCTTATGTTCTTACCTCAAGGTCAAAGCCTGCTTAACTGGAATGTTTATGTTAGGGATATGTGTGTGTGTGTGTGTGTGTGTGTGTGTGTGTGTGTGTGTGTGTGTGTGTGTATTTGATTAGCAGAGCACACTTTAGCTGCTTGCAAAGCAAATCTGAAATTCCTCAAGCAGGTGTAGGTAAATAAGCTAAGTACACATTTATTTTCCTTAACTCTCAGTTGTGGTACTTGAGTCATGTTCTATGTTGCCTCCCATATTTCCTATTAGTCATGGGATGCTGCATGCCTGTGGGATAACTTGCTAAGCAGAACACGCATTTCTAGCTGCCTTCCTTCCCTGACCCTCAACCCCACATTGCCTTTATTGGAGACTTCTCAAATAGACCACTCCTTGTATTGCCTAGCTTTGAGATAACTAAGCCAGAGGGAAGTACCTTTAGATTTTAAATTTGAGCAACATAAGATGTCTGCATTCTCATCTAGAGGAATACTGGCAGTTAAGGGTAGTGCCAGCTAATCTGGGAAATGATCAAAACAATTACAAGTAACTGAAATAGAAAGCAGGAATATCCATGTCCATGTCCTGTCTCCAACTCAGCCCCAGATCTCATTTCCAAATATCCCTTCAAACTCAAGATACTCTTTAAAAGATTAAAAGAAAAAAGAATTAATTAACAGTGTCCTTGTGTTGGATATTCCTCTAGGACACAGGCAGTGGCTACCCCCAAAGGAAAACGACTCCTTCTTTTTCAATGGTAATCAACTGCTGTTAGCTCCTCAGCTAGGGATGGTGTTTGGGGAGTCAGCCCTCCTACATGATGTAATTCTGTTTTTTATTTTTGTACCTTTTAATTTAATTTAATTTTATTTTATTTTTTGAGACAGGGTTTCTTTGTGTAGCCCTGGCTGTCCTGGACTCGCTTTGTTGATCAGGCTGGCCTCGATCTCACAGAGATCTGCCTGCTTCTGCCTCCCGAGTGCTGGGATTAAAGGCATGAGTCTCCGCACTCGGCTCATGATGTAATTCTTAACTGGCTTGGTTTTGTGCACGTCTGGTGCAGGTAACCACAACTCCCATGACTTTGTGTATCCATCAGCCTTGTCATATGCAGGGACAGAATTTCTTTCTTTTTTTTTTTTTTTTTTACTTTATTAATTTATTCTTGTTACATCTCAATGGTTATCCCATCCCTTGTATCCTCCCATTCTTCCCTCCCTCCCATTTCCCCCTTATTCCCCTCCCCTATGACCGTTCCTGAGGGGGATTTCCTCCCCCTGTAAATGTTCATAGGGTATCAAGTCTCTTCTTGGTAACCTGCTGTCCTTCCTCTGAGTGCCACCAGGTCTCCCCCTCCAGGGGACATGGTCAAAGGTGAGGCACCAGAGTATGTGAGAAAGTAATATCCCACTCTCCACTCTACTGTGGAGAGTATTCTGTCCCTTGTCTAGATCAGGGTAGGGGTTTAAGGTTTACCGCCTGTATTGTCCTTGGCTAGTGCCTTAGTTTGAGCGGGACCCCTGTGCCCAAATCCCTTGTCCTCTGTCTCTTACACCCTTTCCAACCTCTCTTTGATGATGTTCCATGAGTCTCACGGGAGAGAAGTTGATGCAGATTTCCCTGTCTATGGCTGAGTGAGAAGTACAAGTCTCAATGCCTCTTTAAAGCCATCTAGAAATACTGAAAAGAATAAAGAAATACACGCCCATGGAGAGAATTATGACTTAGCTATTGTACGAAGGGGTTATAGACAAGCATGGTGCACGTACACTATATCAGTGGTTCTCAACTTACACGTCATCACCCCTTTGGGGTTCCAGTGACTCTTTCACAGGGATTGCCTAAGACCATTGGAAAACACAGATATTTACACTATGATTTATAACAGTAGAAAAATTAGTTATGAAGCAACAATGAAAATAATTTTATAGGATGTGACAGTGATTTGGCTGCGACATCTGTCACCCCATTGACCGACAGGGTAGAAAATAATTTTATGACTTTGGGTCACCTCAACATAAAGAATTGTATATAACGGTCTCAGTATTAGGAAGTTTGAGAAACACTGAGAAGTTTTGCTGGGAAAATTATAGCAGTATTATCTCCAATCCTGCATTACTTCAGGGCCTGGATGATGCATGCATAGTCTCGGTACACAACAGCAGAAGATCCAGTGGAAAGGGATCCGCTCTGCCAAGAAGTGGGATGCATGGTAGAAGCACACCCAGAGTGAGAATGGCCAGGGACATCCAGAGGTCTGGCTCACCGTTAACAGGAAATAGTCACCCTTCCAATTTTAACCTGAGAAACCTTTCTAACTGCAAATAAAATTCTAGGTTTTTCAATGATTTGTTACAATGAAGCAGATATTCATTCACTTACTTGTACAAAGATTCTGTACATAATTATGAATGTTCTGAATCTCACTAGGTAGACCAGGTTCACCTCCAACTCAGAGCTTTTCCTGCTTCTCCTTCCCACGAGCTGAGATTAAAGGTGTACACCATCATGCCCAACTACTTTTTCTTTTTTTTTCCCCCATTAAAAATTATTTCTAATTTATATATTCACTTTACATCCTGATTGTAGCCACCTTCCTTCTCTCCTCCCAGTCCCTCCCTCCCACCCTCTTTCCAATATCTCCCCTCCCCTTCTCCTCAGGAAAGAGGAGCACCCTACCAATCCACCCCAGCACATCAAGTCTAATCAGGACTGAGCTCCTCCTCGTCCACTGAGGCCAGGCAAGGCAACCCAGTTAGGATGAAGTGATTGAGAGCAGGCAGCAGAATCTGTGTTATAGTCAGCACTTTTCCCCTAAAAACAGAAAACTTTGATCTTAAATGTTATGAAGATATGTTGCAGAAATGTATCATAAAAATAATTTGGTATTGAAGTGACTGCAGGCTGTAAGCCATGTAACACTCAAAAGCAAGGATTTTGTAGTTCCACCACTACTGGGATTTTGAACCAGATAATTATTATTCTTTTTGTTTCTCCCTCTTTTCTCTCTCTCTCTCTCTCTCTCTCTCTCTCTCTCTCTCTCTCTCTCTCTCTCTCTTTTAGATTGCATTTTTTGTGTGTGCATGTGTGTATGTGTGCATGTAAGTTTGTGTGTGTGTGTGTGTGTGTGTGTGTGTGTGCATAAGTATGCCATGCTGCAGATGAAATGGTCATAGGCCAGCTTGTGGGAGTTGGCTGTCTTCTTCACTGTATTGATCCTGTGGATGGAAGTTAGATCATCAGTCTCAGTAGCGGGACCCTTTACTCATTGTGCCTTCCTGCCAACTTCCTCTCCGTGTGTGCGATTCTGTTCAGTATAAGACCTTGAAATGCCTGTCCAGAAGATTCCATTCTTAGTGTAAATTCTCAAGTTTTGACAAGCAGAATGTTCCCGAGATATTTCCAAATGTACTCCAGGAGAAAAATCATTTCTTTTTGGAACATTTGGACTGCTGTGTTAAAAATATTATGAGACAAGATGTTTTGAAGGAATTGGTACTAGGAAGAAACTATTATCTGGTGTAGGGTTCATGGTTTGGAAGTGATTTGATCTCACCATGGTTGATGTTGAATGTTGTTTATCATTATGGTACTATTTGGTAGGTGGGCCTCTAAGTAAGACTAGGCTGTTTTAAGGAATCAGGGCATTTCCCCAGGGGAAAGGCCCAGATCCCACAAGGAAAGATTACTTACTGTTCCCACGGGATTGGATTGGATCAGTGTGAGCTGTTAGAAGTGGAGAGAGTCCCTGTGTTTTGTCTCTTACACTCGTGCCTGTTTTTTTTCCCACCATGTGACTCTTTACCAAGCAGATGCTTGAATCACGCACATGGACTTCCAAGTCTCCTGACCAGGAGATAAAACAAACTTCATTTTTTAAATAACCCACCCATGTTTCAAGTATTCTTTTATAGAAACAGAAATGAACAAGGGATAACAGAGTTTATGTGGGTGAAGTACCGAAGTCTGTGGGCACTTGCTATAGCTGTATAAGGAATCCACTTATTGTTATAGCCTATATTAAGTTATTTTATACACTTAATCTACATTGTGCTAATTTAAATCTCAGACACAGCAGGACCCTATGGAAGTACATGTGGAGACATGGCTACTATAGATGTAAAGGACAAAGTTGGTGTAGCACCCAGAGTGCTCTCTATGCCCCCATACACTGGACAGAATTAGAGTCACCATGGAGATGAGCCTCAGGCCATGAATGTGGGGGATTATCTTGTTTACATTAATTGGAGTGAGAAGACTTGCCTTCTGTGAGTGGCATAAGTCTGTGTCTGGGTTCCTGGATCATATAGATGGAGAAAGGCAACCAAGCACCTGCAGAGCATTGACTCTCCATGTGATTGTTGGTGTGATGTCACCAGCTGCTTCAAGCTCCTGCTGCCTGGACTTCCTTACCATGATGGAACTTGTATCAGGAGCCAGAATAAACCCTTAGTGACATCAGTTGCTTTCCTCAAAGCATTATATCAGCAACAAGAAAATAAATAATAGAAAAAGAGACACACTGAGAGCTTGGAGTGGGTCAAGGGGGAAAGCCTTACAGATTCTACTCAGGGCAAGAGCATTTCTGAGAGGGAACTGCCACCATCAGTCATTACCCTTAAGAGAAAATCAGGTGCAGACCTGTTTCTTTCATTTCTCTTTTCTTCTGTCATGGTGTCTCACATTGATGCTTCCTGTTGTCTGAGCATCTGTGGAAAGAGGGAGCAAAAAAAAAAAAAAAAAAAACCATTGATCTGTGTCCATCATAACTAAGATTGCATCCATCACAGAAAGTGTGCCTTAGGAAATAGAACCTGGGTAGAAGATCAAAACAAAGTTCAAAACCCAAACCAGTATGTAGCTAGATCTGTAGAAATAGAGAAATAGGTATCTCTGTAAACCTCTTGTCCATAAGAGAAATAACACCAATAACAATGATAAAATAATTCTGGTCAATGTTTTCATTACTTAGAGGATTAAATAAGGCTAGCAGTAATTTCAGGAACATATTTTTGAAAAATGCTAAATTTTTGAGATGTCCTTGACATTTCGACAAGTGTATATTCAATTCATCTCGATCTTTGGTATAGCCTTAGAAATGCTGTTGGGCAGGAAGACTTGGTGGGCAGGAGACCCTAGTTCAATCATCAGAACCTGACACAGTAGAAGGAGACAACCTACTCCCACATTCATGCTGAGGAACAAGTGTGCCCCTTCACACACAATAGTATTAATATAGTATAATATAATATAATATAATATAATATAATATAATATAATATAATATAATATAATAATATGTGCTACAATATATTCTAAAAAGGGAACCACTACTTTGGTCACCATGAAAACCAATGGCCCAGGAGGATGCAGTAGAAGTTTGAAGCTCTCACCTTACTTCCCCAGAGAATTGTCACTGTGGAGTCAGCATGACATTCCCCATGAAACCTGCACTTGCAGAGACTATATTAATTTAAGCTCATCAGGGATTTCTGTCACCAGCTTTCTTCCTGGGGCCCTTTTGCAAATAACCATTGGTCATTTGGGACAGGGTGCTGCTGAGGTGGTCTGAATAATTGAGACAAAGAAGACTTACAATTAACAACCTAAAAAGGAATGCTGGGAAGCGCGAGAATACAGAGGGCTGTGAAATAAAATTTCATATGCTCTTGAACATCTAAAAAGACACACGTATGTGCAAGCCAGTGCACATTCTCATGAGGATCTAAAGAGTCGATTCCACATCTCTCACTGATCTTGGAGTTCTATAGAAGCAGAAGGTAAAGACCTGAATTACAATTTTACCTGCCAGGCAGATTGTTGAAAGCATATAAAATACACTAATAGCTCTTTGACAAAAGTGAAAATTTAGTGCTTTGAGGCCTTTCAGTGGTGACATTCACGAAAAAGCACACATTTCCCCAAAGTTATGCCTGCAAAGTCACTTCGAAACAGCAGCAGCAACAAGAAACAGCCTCTGCAGCACCTTGAAATACGAATGGAAACCGATTTACCATATTTTGTTATTGAAAGTATGTAGGTGTCAAGGAAACATGCATTATACAACATGCAAGAAAAAAAAATCTTACCATATCTAAAGAATGGGTGCTATAAAAGCAATAAAAATCAAGCACAAAAGCCTGATATTGTTGTGACAAAAAGACACTTTGTAAGATTTTTTTTCTTGATTAAGTTTGTTCTTGTATAATTTTACACATGTCCACAGTGCATACTGAATACTTTCACACCCGCACTCTCTCCTCTTCCATCCTTTGTCTAAAGACCTAAGGGCAGACATGGGAATGACATCTCACTCAACAGAGAGTATTAGTAGCCAGAGAAAGCTCAAAGACAGTACAACAACCAAATAGAAGTTGCAGAGTTGAACTCTACAGCAGCTGAAATGAGACTTTACTGGAAGCTAGAGTGGTAGATTGAAGTTTGGAAGAATCAGAGAACTTCATGCTAGATTATATGAGATCACCTAATTTGAGGAACACAGGAAAAAAAAACAATGAAACAAGAATGAACGGAAGCCTGGTTCCCCCCCCCCCCATAGTACCAGCTGGCACTGGGCTGTGCTCCTCCCAACTGCCTCTCTCTCCAGCTGTAGGCTGCAGCACAACACTGCTCTCCAGTTTTTAGTTTGTCCTTTGCCCTTTGAATCATGGGTTGTGGGAACTCCACTGCTTTTAATTCTGGGTTATTATGATAACCCTATGGTTCTCCTAAACCATTTCCACATCTTTAGAACATATTACATTTGTAAGTATTCTGTTTCAAATTGTCTCCACTGGTTAACAATTATACACATTTATTATAGCACACAGATGGAGACCCTCATTGTGCTATTTCCCTCCAAGAAAAATCCATGAGATGTATTTATAGTATCTTTCCAATGATTCACAAACACAGAATTGAATGATAAAGAGACAGAAAACTGTTAGTATCACACACACACACACACACATCTCTCTCTCTCTCTCTCTCTCTCTCTCTCTCTCTCTCTCTCTCTCTCACACACACACACTATGGAATGGTAATTTAAGGTTTATAGCAGATATCTAGTCTCTCAAAGACGCATGTCTGCTCAGTGATATGCTTCATGAAGCAGTCATTAAGAAAGGAGAAGAATGAGAATAATAATGAGGATGAAAGGAAGAATAAAATTACATGAATGACCTTCCACAGACAAAAAGAGTCTGTTAAGAACTGTGGAATTTGGATAATTGAGGTTATGAGTAGATGTCCAGAAAAAGGCAAATATACAAGTGTAATAGTATTTTGAATTAGCTGCTCGTTGAAAGTTTTGTTTTTGTTTTTGTTTGTAGGGGGGAGGTGTTGTATTTTTAACATCATGATTATGGAATTATGATTTCTCAAAATGAAGCTCAATTATTCCATTTTTTAATAAAAGGGACAGAATGTATCCTCTTCAGTCTTCATGATCCTTGCTACTAGAATTCTCCTCTGGAGTCACCTCATATTCTCCTAGCAGCCTACCCTGTCTTAGCTCTCCAGTTTGTCACAGAGATAATGCTGCCCATGGTTTCTCTTTTCTCTATAGGCCCTTTGTTCTCCTGCTGCCCCCCGCCCACCTCAGGATGCTCTTCATCCTCATCTCTCCCTGGCTCTGTCTTCTACCTTGTTCTCTCTTCAACCATTTCTGCTTTCTATTCTATTTCCCCCTCTGAGTGAAATCTAAGCATCCTGCCTTCGGTCATCCTTGTAATTTATCTTTTTTGGGTCTGTGAATTGTAGTATGATCCTGCACCATATGGCTAAAATATGCTTATAATTGAGTACATACCATGTGTGTCTTTCCAGGTCTGGATTACCTCACTCAGGATGATCTTTTCTAGTTCCACCCAATTTGCCTGAAAATTGTATGATTTCCTTGTTTTTAATGGCTGAGGAGTGTAGACTTTGATATTTTAAAACCTACTTTATTTCGGGTTCCTGAGTGTGTCCATGTCCCTTCCAAGCCACTGACTATAAGTAGGAGAGAAAGAAGGTTACTAGGGACAGGAGAGGTAGACCTTTTTAGACTCAGTTCCTTGGGGGCAAGTCTACTCTTCATTGTCAGAATTACAGCAGTCAAGTAAAAAGGCAAACAGTGGCAGTAAACTCAAAGTGTTCTCTGGAGCATTTCTCTCTAGAAGCATCTCGAAGTGGAGAGATGCTAAGTGAAGAAGCCAAGGGATGCGAAGCAATGCAAAAACTATCTCTGTTCTGGGCATATTTATACCCTCCCATAGTCCATACAGGGTATATTTCAACTGGCAAAGACCATATCCCTATAGGAGTCAGTTCTAGTTCTAGCAAGCAAAGATCAAACACCCTCTCACGAGGCATTTTCACATCCCACACTTGGGATTAAAACAAAAATGTGTTTATATCCATTGAAGACTAATATTCAATAGTGTAAACGTCCCACAATGTTTTCAGACTCCTAGTAGCAGGGCTTATGGACAGACTGAAGAGGACACCCCCTAACTAGACAGGACTCCTAGTGGAGGGAGGGGAAGGCCAACCAACCCACAAAAACTTCTACCCAAATTTACCCTGCCTACAAGATGTACAGGGATAAAGATAGAACAGAGATTGAGGGAGCATCCAACACTGAGACGCACCCCATGGGAGACAGCCAATCCCTGAAACTATTAACTATATTCTGCTATGCTCACAGACAGGAGCAGCAATTCAAAACAGATGCTGAGACTCATAGCCAAACATTGGGCAAAGCATAGGGAGTCTTGTGGAAAAGTGGAAAGAAGAAGAGAAGGACCTGGAGGTGATGGGAGCTCTATAAGAAGACCAACAGAGCCAACCAACCAGGCCCCATAGGGGCTTGTGGAGGCTGAAGCACCAACAGAGCATCATGCATAGAGTGGACCTAGGCCCCCTACATAGATGTAGCAGATGGGCAGCTCAGGCTTCATGTGGGTCCCCTAGTAAGGAGAGTGGGAACTGTCTCTGACTTGGACTCTGTTACATGCTGTTTGATTACTCCTTTCTCATTGAGCTGCTTCAACAGGCCACAGGGGAAGAGGATGTGGTCAGTCTTTATGTGACTTGATGAGCTAGGGTGGGTAGGTGAGGTTCTCCTTTTCTGAAGAATAGAAGAGGGGGGATGGGCAAAGAGGGAGGGAGAGTGGACAAGGTGGAGAGGAGGAAGGGGCCTATAAGCAGGATATAAAGCAAATGAATAAATAATTTAAAATTTCCAAAAAGTCAGAATGATTATTCTGTTTCTGACTATGCACACTCAACACCAAAATGGATATTCATAATAAGAGGAATTTACTATTTTGATCAGTTAGGAAGGAGTGAGTGAATAGCACTTAGGTGGAGGAAGGACCAAAGATCATTTAGAGAACCTTAGTGTGTGGGACCTCGGAGACTTAAAGCAGTGAGATAAAGATGAAAGGGAAAGGATGACAACTTTTGCCTATGACCTGACCATAGGGTTTTAGAAAGCTATATCTAATGCTACACATAAATGTAGTTTTGCAGAGTATCAAGTCATACCAAATTGACCCTGAATTAAAATGACAAATATTTTTGTATAGTACAAACTTTTTAAAAAAGTGAGTTTATACACTGATGATTGATTGGATAGACAAAAACAAAATGTGATTTTGTGATGAAAAAAGGCCCTGAGGGGGTGGTAAGGAAAGAAAGAAAAAAAAAAAAACGCCAACCACCAACTTATTTAGAAAGCAGAGATGAATATTTATTTTGATTAAGATTAGTGTGCTTAGCAAACTAACCCAAATAATTTAGGTGTGGGAGAGTGTGGGTTGTGCAAGATTTATTTGATTTGCTGAAGTGTGGGAAGAGGATTTGGCAGGGAGGTTCTGAAGATACAGCACAGAAAAGTTTTTTAAAGAAATTGTTTTGCTTATGACATTGATTTAACTTATAAAAATAGACATGATTTAATGGCAGATGTCTGTTCATTTGGAGGATTACCTTTCATCATTCCAGCAGTATCTAAAAGGCAGATATGCGTTCTTGTGAGTCAGTTTGACTAAGCAAACACCTCTCAAGAAGATGATAACAGGCAGGTGGTGTGTGACTTTGGGTGTCTTTGAAAGACTCTGTTGGGAAAGCATGCAGGACACGCTGGATTCAGAGCATCTAGACCAGGTTGTCAGATTTGCTTGGCAGTAACTAGATGCTGAATGGAAATATTAGGTATCTTGTTCTAGAAACAGGAAATGGTCAAGACCAGAACATATATGCTTTCTTTAATTGTAGGAAGCAGGGTTTGTAGCAGGATCTTGCTGGGTAGTTACACATTTGGCAGTCAAAGGCTTTTGCAAGACTTTCGAGACTTTGATATGATAGTCACAGTGTTTGGTAAAACCACATCTGTTTCCTGTGTCTCCAAGCCTGGGATTCAGAACAAGGAGGATTTCTAGCATTTTGTTGTTCCAGCCAGGTTGTTGCTCAGTTAGAAGGAAGCATGTCTCAGGCTGGCTTAAGTTTCCTGGGCGAGGCAGCGAAGCAGGTGGGAGCAACCCTGCTACCGTGCCAGTTCTCACATCACTGCAGCTCCCTGCTTGTCTCGGAGCTGGGGAACGCTTTCTGGAAGTGAGAGGAATGAACATTCCTGGCCTCTGTTACTTTGAAGTTCTTGCCTTTCCCAGAAGTTCTGAGTTATCTTTCAGAGGAGCTGGAATTCTTTGAGTCCCGTATCTCATGGAGGCTGGTGGACAGCTGGTTCTTTTAGGTCAGGGGATGTATGGCAAGTCACATGCAGCACAGGATTGCAATGAAAGCCTAGTCCACCGCCTGGTTGGCTTCTCTGACTTCTTGATAAGTGAACTCCTGGGAGGGACAGGAAGGACATGAACCCAATGTGGTGTGGATTCTATTAGGCATATCAGACAGGAAGATGTCGCCCTCCCCCCTTCTAAATACTGACTGCCCAGATACTGAGCTACTATTAAGCCATGGATGTTATCAAGACCCAAACCACAGAAATGGCTTGAGTATTCTCATAAGGGTAAGAGAACTTTTTCCTCTGAATTTATTCATTTCCTATATTCGAATGAAACAGATACGAGTACATTCTACTATTCAACATTTTGTAAATCGGATTTCTGTATGGTTAGATGCCTATCAGAGAAAGAAATCTGGGGTCCAAAGTTCTTCCTGTGTGTGTGAATGGGTGGAAGGAATTGTTTTTCCAAAGTGTGGGAAGTCACTGAAATGCAGAGGTCTCTGAAATGAGCTGTGGCCCTTTTGGAAGTATACTGTGATGGTCATTTCTCTACTTGGAATAGATAGCACTTGGGTTATGGCCACACTTTGACATTGATCTATTATTAACTTCAGGACTCTTGGTAAACCAGAAGTCAGGCTATGCTATTATCTGGCTCAAAACCCTTCAACAGTTTCCTGTATCACCCCAAAGAGGTCACAGTAGTGCTGTCAGCCACAAGGTCCCAACATGATCCAAACACTGTATCACTCAGCAATTCCAACTCTCACCTCTGTGGCTGCATTACAGCACTTTTGCTCACCTGCCTCAGCGAGGCACCTCTGCCATCTTTTCACCAACAGTTTCCTTTGTTTGAAAAGGTTTCCTCTCACTCCGTTTGGAACTTTCCAAATTGGGTCACCTTTTAAATATTATTTCTCAAACCACCCTTCTGAAGTTGAGTTTCTAATCTCTAAGTTTTATTGTCCTCACTTAAAGCATTCCATTTTTATAAAGACGCTGAGTTCTATTCACTGTAGGTTATATTTCTTTTCGTTAGAATATCATTTTCATGGTAGAAATTATTATAGTCTTTTTTAAAAAGTTCATTTGTTTCCTGCTGTGGTTCCAGAAACAGTAACATGCATAGTATGGAATAATCAAGTACTTGTAGGGCTGGAGACATGGCGCCATGATTAAGAACACTTGCTGTTCTTGCAGAGGACACATGGTCAGTTCTCGGCATCCATGCAGCAGGTGACGACTGTCCTTACCTACAGTAGAGGGAGATTTAGTGCTCCCTTCTGGCCTCTGTGGACACCAGACAAAGAGCTAACACACACAGACATGAAGATCAAACACCTCTCCACATAAAACAAAAGAAAAATAGCGTGAGCATTTGTAAAGCATTGTTGACATTTACAACATGATTTTTAAACACCAGGCGCTCTTTTAGCTAGCTACTTTATAAATATATATTTTGTCTCATTGTGGCTTCTCTTTATTTTGCTGAGCTTGGATAATTTCAAGGTTAAATTACTGTACAGAGGCACAGTATGATTAGAACTTCTGGTAGTCCTGGTCTTTTGCAACTCTGGTCACTTATTTATTTATTTATTTATTTTAACTGTTAGAGAGTCCTTTACTTCCCTGAAACACATACTTTACTATAAATTGTCAGGAACATTTCAAATGTTTCTCCTAAGGCTGATTTTTCAAATGATTTCCCTAATTTTATTTCAGGAAAATTTTATTTAGGGTGCTACTACTTGCAGGTGTAATTTGGGGCTTGCTTTAACACAAGAACACATAAAGAAATTGAGAACACTGCAGATAATATAAAACCAGTGAAATTCAAGCCAAGAGGTGGGCAGAAAGTAATCCACGTGATTGGTAACTGCGTGCAAGTCCAAGTTTTATTATTGGCATTGACTTTAGGAACTTGGTGTATAAATTTTTGTTGTTGTTGTTGTTAAACACTAAACAATTGTACATTTTGAAGAACAAGCAAGTACACTTTAATAAATATTGGCTTCTTCAGCCAGGAGACCCCCCCCCAAAATGAGCTGGAAACAGAAATAATTACAAATATTGGGGCTGTTCATACCATACTTTTAGAACATAGATGAAGATATTATAGTGCTCCGATTATGAGCATTAAGCCCAAATAACTTGTCCCCAGTAAAACTTGGACTAGGACCCCTGAAGATTATCTGTGTTCTCTGATAAGAGAGAAGCATTCATTGTTCCTAATAAAATTTAATTGTATTTATCTTGAAGTAAGGAAATGCACAAATTTATAAACTTTATTTGTCTCAGCAAAACATGCATGTTTTTCAAAGTACATTTAGACTTTATTTTCATGCATTTGTTAATTTTATTTGTCTTTACAGAGGTCAATGAAACATTTACCTTTCTACACTGTGCAATGGGTTATAAACATTTCTGATTTGTTTGGGTGGATAGAAATGGAATAAAATAAAACTCTCAAATTTTATTTTGCCATGAGCTGCATGGCTGGGTCCTGGAGCCCTGACTGAGGCAGTTTGGGAATGACGAGAAGACAGACATAGACACGCGTGCCGAAATGCTGGGTCAGGTCCGGGTGAGCTGACTCTGGTGAAGTGGAACTTACTGTCCCCCAACAACATGTGACCCTGCAATGGTTATTAGGTTCAGGGGAAAGGATGCCTAGTCTCAGTAGAAGTTCTCTCTAGGGGAGCAGTTGCACCCTGTTATCTGGGAGGAGGAGGAAGCTACAGTTGCTAGTGTTGGTACACAATGATCAATCAGCCATAACCACTTGGAACTTCTACCCTGAAGGGAAAGCTTTGCCATCTCCCTGAGCTTTGCCCATATGAGTGAAAGCTTTGCCAATTTCCCATGGTTCCAAGGACTTACAGCCCTTGGCACAGCCATGCTAATGTCAACAAAACACATTCACTCAAGGCTTTACAACTCACAGCCTCCCCTACTTCCTATATCATCATCATCATCATCATCATCATCATCATCATCAATCATCATCAAACTACTACTCAAGTAATCAGAAAGCACATAGAATAGTAGAAAATAGTTGTCATGGTGGCACTCAGAGGAAGGACAGCAGGTTACCAAGAAGAGACTTGATACCCTATGAACATATACAGGGGGAGGTAATCCCCCTCAGGAACAGTCATAGGGGAGGGGAATAAGGGGAAAATGGGAGGGAGGGAAGAATAGGAGGATACAAGGGATGGGATAATCATTGAGATGTAACAAGCATAAATTAATAAAAAATTAAAAATTAAAATAATAAAAAACAAACAAACAAAAACAACAAAAACAACAACAAACAAATAGTTATCAGCTATATTTAAGGCCAAGGAGGTAATATCTAAAATATATAAAGAATTGCAAAAATTGAATCTAAAAAATCAGGAAATGAGCAAATAAAGTAAACAAACAGTTCTCTAAAGAAGAAATATAATATAGTTTTTATATTGTTTAAATGTTTAACATTAAAATCACTTTGATATTCCATCTCATATCAGTCAGAATGGCTGCCATCAAGACAAAAAGTACAACATGTGCTGATGAGGATGTGGAGAAAGAGGAATTCTTGTCACTGCTGTGGAAGTATAAACTAGTGTCACCGTGATGGAAATTATTATGAGTATGTCTCAAACAATTAAAAATAGAATCATAGTTTGATCTAGCTGCATCATTCCTGGAGTTATATACGAAGGATTCTATATCCTACCAAAGATATTTTCATATCCATGTGCATTCACAATAACAAGGAAATAGGATCAGTTTACATGTCACTTCACTGCTGAAAGGATAATAAAGATGTATTACGCATACAAAGTGAAATTTTATTCAGCTGCAACAAAATCTGAATTCTGTCAGAAAATGGATGGACCTGGGGCATATTATATGAAGCGAGGTATCACATGGCCAGAAAGACACACACTGCATATTTTGTGTCATATATGGTCCATAGCTTCTATTTTGTATATATATGTGTATGTTCAGGGAGTGTGAGCACAGGCCTGAAAAGTAGAAATATACTCATGAAAGGGGGGGAAAAGAGGTTTTCAGGGAGAGGGATGAAATGGGTACCAACACACATGTGATATGACAGTAGGATGGGTAATGCTGAGAGTGTAGGTTTATGAGTCAGGGTGGGAGTAGGAAGACGGGGAAGAAGACCAGGTGGATCAGGGGCAATCAACTCCAACTCCGTATGTGAAAAAGCACCTCAGGGAGGCCTGTCACTTTGTATGCTCATGTAAAAAATCCCCATTTCCTCAATACTTTTCAGAAGATATGCTGTGAGAGTATCACTGGGGCCTTAAAAATTCGTAGTCACAAGTAACGTGCTAAACCGGAACAACTCCTTTCCCTCGTCTACTATTTACTGCCACATCATAGGAACGCTTGGCTCCACAAGCTCTTCGCTCAGAAATGGATGACGATAACCTTGGAGGATACTGGGAAAGGATTCTCTTCTTCAAGCCAGAGGGTGATTCTTTAATGGAGGTCATTCAGGGACACCATGGGTATCTTTCCTCAAATCTATGTGCTATGTGTTTACTAGAGGGTGCTTCTTCACCGTGTCTCCTTCTGTGACACCCTACACACCACTCCTCAGATGTGTTAGCTTTGTGTCTAATATAAACTCAGACTAGGTTGCGGAAAAACAGGTGTAAGTTAGAGGGAAATGGGGAAAGGAAAGGAAAAAAAGGAGACAAAGAACAAAGTAGGAAAATGAAGGTTTTAGAACTTTTGGCGCTGCCAGGGCTCTCGCTTCCAATCATACGAAGGTGGTTCTGGAATCTGCAGGCACATTTGGAGCAGACGCTGACCACATGAAAGAGTTCTGCTATAGGAACCTGTGTACTGAAGGGGAGAAGGCACAGTTGTCAGAAGACAATAAATGACATCCCTAGGTTAAGACGAACTCTCTGGGGCAATTGGGAAGCGGGATCATCCTAACATTTTGCAGAGTGTGCACTACCGATGCAACCCATTTCATCCAGCCTTGCAGCATCTGCACGGTGGGATCCAGTCCATTGACTTCACTGCTCAGCATATGGGCAGTACCAGTCATGTTGTGCCAGTTTGTTCTTTGTCCTCTTCCTTATTTTTCCAGAAATGGAGGAGGCCAAGGGCTGTCTTCTACTCTTACTATTCAACCTCCGCTTCTCAAATGCCTGCTGCCTTTCCTCTTTTACCCTGGTCCACTGACCTTGCGTGCATCCACCGGTGGTTTGCATAGACCGTCTCCCATACTGATTGCTTTCATATTTGCGATCAGTTTTCCCCGTGACTCCCACTCCCCAGACCCCATCCCATCTTGACTAAGTTCCTGTCTTCTGTATACGTGATGGTGGAGCACTGGTGAGATTTTAATTCAGGAAACATGGCTTGCAATCTGTAGCGCAACCAGAACAGCTGCTGCTGCTGCTGTTCAGTTTTTCTTGGCAGATGGACACAGAGGGAATTACGAATGGGGAAATTTGCTCAGGCTTGGCTGCTATTTCCTACAGAAACATTGAATTTGCCAGCTCTCTCTCTCTCTCTCTCTGTTCCGTACCACCCAAACATCAGAGCGCAAGACTTTAACACATTCCCTCATCCCATGTTTGTGCCTGAGAGATTCCTACATAGAGCTCACGCAAGGCTTTTTGTGCAGCAGTCCTTTGACTGGCCACTTGGCTACAGTGAAAAAAAACAAACAGATTTGTTTAGATTTTGGTAGCTTGAAGTATCCATTAAGGGAACGCTGTAGTATTTCTACAATAAGTTTAGGTCAATATGAACATGTGTCCACTTTAGTTTATTAAAAATCAATTTCTATGAATTGTGTTATATTTAGCATAAAAAGTGTTCACTTTAACTTTACAAATTAGTGAGGTTTGAACCACTAAAAACCGATAGCAGAATATTTCTATCACTTCTAAAAGTTGTGGCCCTCTTTGGTAGTAATCCTTCCTCTTCAACCCTGGTCTCTGGCACCCAACGTGTCTTTTAATACTGGGGTGTGAGTTTTTCAACACTTAAGAGAATTATACAGTGTGGGGGTGGGGGCAAGGGGAAATCCTTATTCTGGCATCATTTAGCTCAGTGACTTTGAATTCATCTCTGCTCTTGTGGGAATCGTTAGTCTGCTCCTTTTATACTGTGTAATTCAATCATTTGCCAGTTGATGGATATGTGGGGAGGTGGTATAATTTGAAAAGATTGTCACATTGATTTTCAAGTTACTGGACTTTAGAGACTCTTTTGAGAATTTGTCAAGTTTGCAGCTGTTCTCATTCCTGTGGTACCATTCTGTGTCTTTAGATTCCTAACTACTTAGTCGGCGTTTCACTTACTGTATACTTCTTTTTAAATTTATTGTTGTGTACTTCTGTGTTAACCACACAGAAGAACTTTTTGTGTATTTGTTTGCAAACTATATATAGCACTTGATAAACTTTCTCTCTTTCTGTCCCCCTTCATTTCTTTCTTTCTTTCTTTTGTATTATTTTTCTTCTTGAGACAGATCTTGTATAATCCAGGTTAGCCTCAATTCTTGATCCACCTTTTCCCACTACCTAAGAAGTGCTGGAATTACATGCCTGTAACACCGTGCTCAACTATGTGGTTAATTTTCTATTCAAACATTTTGTCCATCTCTATCTTTTTATTGGTTTCTTGGAGTACATTATATTTCCCAAATAAAAATAATTAGATACATATTATGGAAATGTTTTCCATATTCTGTGCCATGCCTTTCCATTTCCCCTTATTTTTTTCAAAGATATTTCTGAAGCTTAAAGTGTATTCTACCATCGCCTTGGACCCACACTCCATTCAGACAATGCTCATGTAGGTCCACAAGCAAGAGAGGCTCATGCACAGGGTCTTAAGCTTGATACTGTGCCTGGTCTCCATGGCTAGAAATGTCAGTTTAATTGTAGCCGTCACAAAGGATTTTCAAATGTTTACAAGTGAGGCTGCTGACGGTATGGCACAGTGGTAGAGTATCAGCCTAGCATTCCAAGGGCCTAGGTTCTGTCCTGAACACACACACACACACACACACACACACACACACACACACACACACGCAGCAGGGGCCTAGAGAAATGGCTCAGTGATAAAGAGTCCTGGCTGCTCTTGCCGGGCGTGGTGGCGCACGCCTTTATTCCCAGTACTAGGGAGGCAGAAGCAGGCAAATCATTGTGAGTTTGAGGCCAGCCTGGTATACAAAAGCTAGTCCAGGATAGCCAAGGACTGTTACACAGAGAAGCCCTGTGTCAAAAAACAAAACAAACATAAAAAACAAACAAAACAAAACAAAACAAAACAAAAAAAAAAAAAAAAGAAGAAGAAAGAAAAGAAAAGAAAAAAGAAAAAAGAGGTCCTGAGTTCAATTCCCAGCAAACCACATGGTGGCTCATAACCATCTATAATGAGATCTGGTTCCCTCTTCTGGCATGTAGGCACAAATGCAGGTAGGTTGTTTTATATATATATATATATATATATATATATATATATATATATATAATGAATCTTTTTTTTTTTTAAAGCAAAGCAACTCTACCAAAGAAACTGTGTGGTAGCACACACCTGTAATTCCAAGTGTGAGAGGAGGATGTGTGGGGATCATGAGTTTAAAGCCACCCTTGGCAACGTGAGACTCTGTGTCAAGAAAAACTACCATTGATCCTAATGGAAAACAAAATGTGAAAACCACTGGGTTAATAAGTGTTATGAACCATAAAAAGTATGCTAATATTCAATGAAATTAATTTCAGCACAAATTATCAAAAATTAAAAAAAATTTAAAGGAGAGATTGTTATTATATTTTCATTTAATTAACAGGATTTTTTTGTTGTTGTTTTGTTTTGTTTTAAGGAATGGTTAACCTTGCAATTTCTAGCTACATTTTATTTTATGGTTAATAACTTACGTATTTTCCCTGACCCAAAGCCACATACATTTATTTCTGCTATTTTCTAAAAGTGCTAAAATATTCACTCAGGTTTCTGCTCACTCTACATTTAGTTGTTATTTTATACGTTGGTATGACTGATAATGCATGATTTCTCCTGAGAATTTTCCAGAAGTGTTTACCAAAAACATGTGTTTTTAGTTATCAAATTAGAATGCCATTGTCAGCTCTTTACATGTGAATATACGTAGGGACTTTGTCCAAATGATTTCTTGATAAGGTTAGTATGGAAAACAATAAGCATGTGTGCTTTATACGTACACCCACGTGTGGGTTGTGCACTCATATTTGGAAAGTGTCATTACCACAAACATCCTTTTGTACTGTTTTGATTAGCTCTATCTGAAGTTGATATGTTAAGACGCTGGGGTTTTTATTTATTTATTTTTGCAGCTGTTGTACTTCTTTACCTTGGCTCACCACCATTTAAAGCAGACAAGCTCTAGGCATCCCATGTAGGTTGATTAGATAACACACTCTTGAGCTCTGTAGAGTGAGGGTAAGACACATAGCTGTGCATGTAGGCTTAGGTCTCTTCCTTTAACACCATTTGTGTGACAGACCTGGAGGAGTTCATTTCAGTTCTTCTTATGTGATAGAGACACACTATACACTGAATCTATTTTAGTTTTCCCTTATGCAGCCTCACAGCAAGATTTCACACATGCAAATGACTTTGCTAAGAAAAAAAAGCCCACGGAAAAAAATCTGTTTAATTTAAGCAGTATTGGGATGAGAGGAGCAGTTTTGCATTTTAATGCCAAATTAATCAAACCACTACCCCAACCTTATGCCAAATTCAGTTTTCAATCAGGATATGGGATTTAAATACTTTTTGGAATGTATATGGAACAGCACTATGGATATAGTAACTGTTCAATGTCATCATCACTGTAGAGTTTGGTAGAAGGAGAGAGAGGCACACAGGTAATATTTTAGTGTTGTCTTGTGCAAAGAAGTTATATGAGTTTCAGGAGTATCCAATATAAATTAAGTATCAATCCTAGTTAATTGTAGGCAGAAAAGTAACTAACTGTTATAACCACAAAAAAATTAGTTGAAGGCATACAGCTTGAGTATTGTATGATTTATACCCAATAAGATGGTTATGTTCTTAATTCTGTATATTAAAATTTTAACTACTATGTAACAATAATCCATGTATAAAAGGAATGTTACTCTCTTGGTGATTCTTTTTGTTTGTCTGTTTCTTTTTTGCTTTTGTAACCAAATATTGCTACAACCCCCAGCAATATATTTTCCTCATTTTATGGTGTGTGAAGTTCTTTGTCCACTGGCAAACACATTTCTGGTGGCTTGATGGAATGGCCTTATTAACTCCACCTACCCTGCCCATTTGGATGTAAAAGTAAGTAAGAAACAGTGGCTAGTCATGTTTTATTTTTATTATTTTTTTTGGACAGCTGTCATTCATTAAACATCTGACTTAACTGTTGATTTAACTGTGTAACATATATAATTAGAGTCTTTGTCCTACTTTGTTACATATGCAGGGATCACTTGCTATTCCTGGATGGGATGGTAGAGGTCCTTTTTTGATGACTCATTTAGTCAATATCATCTTACATCATAGAAAGAGAAGTCGACCCACAAAGGGACAAAATCACTGATAGTCATGTTCTCTTTTTTATAATGGAAAGCATTTTAGTGGGGCTGGTTTACAGTTTAAAGCTTTACTCTACTATTATTATCATTGAGGGAAGCAGGATGATGTGCCGGTAGACAAAGTGCAGCGAAAGGAGCTGAGAGTTTCTACATCTTGATTGACAGGTAACAGGGAGTAGACTTTCTTTCACACTAGGCAGAAATTGAGCATCTCAGACCTCAAAGTCCATACCTAGCGTGGCACAGCTCCTCTAACAAGGCCACACCTACTCCAACAAGGTAATAGCTTCTAATAGTGCCACTCCCCATGGGCCAAGCATTCTCACACATAGAGTCTATAGAGGCATACCTACCAAACTACTACATTCCACTCCGTTCCTCCCCCTCCCCCAATAGGCTTGTAGCCATAACCTAATGAAAAATGCATTTAGTCCAACTTCAAAAGTCCCCACAGTCTATCACAGTCTCAATAATGTTTAAAAATCCAAAGGTCAGTCTCTTCTGAGATTCATGCAATCTCTTACTGTAATCTCCTAAAAAACCAAAACCAAAAAGCAAATCACATACTTCCAACATATCATGGCACAGGATATACGTTACTGTTCCAAAATGTAGGGAAGGGAGCACAAAAATGAGAAAATCTGGGATCAAAGCAAGACCTAAAACCAGCGGGGCAAACTCCAAATTCTGCACCTTTGTGTCTGATGCCAAAGGGCTCTTCAGACCTCCAACCCCTTTCATCTTTGTTGACTGCAGCACACTTCTTTCTCATGTCTGCCTGTCATCCAGCTTCCCTCAGAAATAATAATAGTAGAGTAAACCTTTAAACTGTAAGCCAGCCCCACTAAAATGCCTTCCAGTATAAAAAAGAAAACATGACTCCACTGATTCCACTCACAGTTAGTACATTTTCTTGACAGATATCCCAGGATCCTTGCACCTCCAACATTTTGGAGTCTCCTAGCAACTTGACCTTTACAGCTCCATGCAATATCCTCTCTGGGCCTCCATGCAAGGATATCTCTTCTACAGGTTGGGACTTAGCCATTTTTCTTAGTTGCAGAGGGAGATTGCATAACCCTTTCTTGCATTCCTCACTGTAAAGGCAGAGCCACGAGGCTGAAGCTGCCAAGTTCTGCTGCTTTCTGAGGCTGGAACATGGCCTCCCTCGTTGAATTACGTCTTCAACAACTCTGTTTTCTGTAGCTTCCTTCACTTCCTAAATTTGTCTGTCCTGGAGCTTGCTCTGGAGAACAGGGTGACCTTGAACATAGAGATCTGCATGCCTCTGTCTCCTGAGTGCTGGGACTAAAGTCTCCCCCTGCTGGGATTAAAGTGTACCACCACCTCTGAACCTACGCTGTTCTTTAATTCCTTTAGGAAGCTTATTTGGGTGAGATCTTGGCCTGAGGTCACCACCCCCCTTAATTCCTTTCTAACAGCTTTAATCTGGTTTTCTTCTTGAGTACACAATTTAGATTCATTCCACTTCCTGGCACCCCATTAAT
Organism: Acomys minous; assembly: GCF_964271855.1. NCBI lineage: Eukaryota > Metazoa > Chordata > Mammalia > Rodentia > Muridae > Acomys > Acomys minous. Next base: position 32,438,978 of record NC_140492.1, on the reverse strand, counting down.
CCTTGAACCATACATTTTGTGTTTTTTCGTTTTCAATTTGCTCCATTTCACCAAAATGTGTTTCAGAGGTTTATTCCATTCTGATCATGACAGAAAGCCTAGCAGTGTCCAGGCAGACATGGTGCTGATGATGGGGCTGAGAGTTCTATGTCTTGATCCACAGGCTTCCACACTTGAAAATCATATTTTCAAGGTATAGACAGGGTGAAGAGTTTAACTTCTGGGGAACCATCCTCTGATGTGTTTGTGCTTGCCTCTGTGTTAGTTACTGCTCCATTCTTGTCTCTGCTCTTAAGAACTTGCACACTGCCTCTCACAGTAATTTTTCCTGTTCCAGATATGTCTTACATCAGCTTGTAGTAATAGTGTTAATGTGGCATCATAAATCCTCCCTTTGTTTTTGATAAAAATATATTTATCAATTTCAAGGTTTATCCTGTGTAGGTCCATAAACACTAAGGTAAAATAGTTTTACATGTGTTTGTGTTACAAAAACTTATATCATGTGTGGCTACCTAGATAATAAGACCATGAGAGATGAAAAACAAGTTTTATGTTAAATCTGGAAGCAGAGTGAAAATAGAACCGAAAGACTAAACTTTGGGAAAAGTGATAGGAGGGTTTGTTTTATAAAAGTTATAAATGCAAGATATATTTAAAACATAAAAAGAAAATGTCTAAAACTCATAAGGACAATGAACTAAGGCTTCTTGAATGCTGTAAAATGGTGCTATTTAATTTTCTATGTGATTGAAAAGAAATTTCCAGAGCATTAAACCCAGTAGTAACTTGGTTTTATAATTTACAGAAAATACACCATATATTTCTATTAGCTGTATTTATATTTTATAAATATAAACATAAATATGTTTTATGTAGAAATTAAAACTTAAAAAAGGAAATATGTTGATGCAGGAGTTCTTGAATCTTCAAATGAAGAACTGATAAAATGTAGTCACTGGGTACACATAGGAAAGTAAGAGTGAAAGAGAAGGTAAATTAAAGATATTCCTAAGGTTTCCATTAGGGGTGTCTAGAAATTCTATTTCTTGTGAAATGGTACAGAAAGAAACTAATTTCTAAAATGCAGGATTTGAAAATGTAAGTACAAAATACCTTCTTGTCTCATTTTTTGGTTGTGAGCCTAGCCTTTAATGGCTGAGCTGTCTCTCCAGTCCTCTGGTCTCATTTTTATCCTTGATTTTAGTTTCCTTAAAGCAATTATGATGAACCATAATACTGTATATCATTTCAAATATCAATATTCTTTGTATATGTATGATTTCTAATGCCATAGCTATAGTGAATATTTTCCCCCAAACCCATATTTTTGTTATATTGCTGAAAATTCTTGTATTTTAAAAATGGATTATAGCAGCCAGGTGTAATGACACATGCCTTCCAATACTATCACTCTGTAATCAGAGCCAGGTGAATCTCTTTGAGTTTGAGGCCAGCCTGGTCTACATAGTGAGATGTAGAATAGCCTGAGCTACATGAGATACATGAACAACATGAGACTATTTCTTGAATAAACAAACAATCAAACCAAATGAAGCCAATATATGCTTACCACATTAACATCATTTTATGGGGATATGGGATTCACCAAAGTTTTAGTAAATTTCAGATGAAACACTCCCTTGCAGTCATTTCCCTAGTACTGAGAGTGCCAACTTTCAAGTTAGATGACAAAGGAAGTATAAGTCAGTGCATGGACATCAGGACACCAAAATTCACAGGGTGCTTTTTATAAGTTTTGTGCTAATGGATCATTTTTGTCAGTCACCATGGGTGTTGTTCAGAAGCAGAGATAATGGAAGAAATATTTTCTTTGGCTCATATATTAAGAAGACTCAGTTCCTGGTCAGTGGTTCCTTTGCTGTGCTCATCAGAGGAAGCACTATGATGAGGAATGTGGGATCAAACACAGTTGCTCATCTCATGAAAGCCAGGAAGAAGAGAGAAGGATGTGCATGAGGCAAAGCAAGCAAAAAGAATAAAGTCACCTGTAAGAATTTTTTATTAGATAAATAGAAGATTTCTTAGCAGAAAATCTTATATGTCAAGAGAAAATGTTATGAGATATTTAAGGTTCTGGGAAAATTTAATAATATCAAACCCCCCAAATAAACAGAAGAATCAAGTCTTACAAGCATGAACATAATACTCATCAATGCTATTCTTCACAAAGAAGAAAGAAATGATGTGCTTTAAATCAGCTTACACCAGGCTTCCAAGAAATGGTTATAAATGGCCTACAAAAGAGCAAAAGGACAGTATAGGCCTATTGTGAAACATGTATAAGTACCCAGTAGGATAGCTTAAAAACAGAGAAAAGAGAAATGTATGACCATCAATACAGCAACCCACTAAAGAACAAAAATGAAAAATAATGGAAGAAAGAAAAAGAAGATCTACAAAACAAACAAAAATAAATTAAACCAATGATAACCACTAACCAATGATAATCTTGAACATATACAGGTTATATTGCTCAATGAAAATATTTAAATTCAGTAGATTTTTTTTAAAAAGATGAATCTTTGTCTGCTTAGAAGAAATTCACCTCACCAACAGCCAGAAAGAAAAGAGCTGGAAAAAGAGACAATGCAGATATTTAACTAAAACAGGAGTAGCTATATTTACATAAGTATATAAACCTTAAGTGAAACTTACAAAGTCACACAACTCATTGAACATCGAGAGGTAGAACTGATGTCTACATAGAAACTTCAGCTCCACATTTTAGTGTCTTTGACATGCAAAGGTACTCTGCAGGTTACAAAACGAAAAATGTAAACACCAACCCAACCACAAAACCCTTGATCTACAATCTATGCTGCCTGAAAAATATGATAGGGCAATGGTGGCACAAACCTATTGGAAATAACCAAGCAATGTTTTGACTTAAGGCTCTCTTTGTAAGATAGAACCCATACCTACCACTGCCTGCATGGCCAAGAACCAGAGACTAGATACATCAGGGACCTAGGGTAAAACCAAATATTACTGGTCTATAAACAACAACAACAACAACAAAAACCCAAACAATAAAATAACCCCTAATGGTATTCTGCTATACTCATAGATTGATGACTTATTCAAGCATCATCAAACAGACTTCCTCATACAGCATATTGGAAGAAAAAATACCCATGGCAGACAGAGAGAGAGAGAGAGAGAGAGAGAGAGAGAGAGAGAGAGAGAGAGAGAGAGAGAGAGAACATAACTCTAAAGAAGCTGTCTCCACCAAATGCCTCACCTCAGAGCACAGGGAATCCCATGGAAGAGCAGAGAAGGTTAGTTTGGGAGCCAGAGGGGAAGAAGGATAGCAGGAGAACAAGTCCTTTAAATAATATGAACAAAGCTCATATGAGTTTACAGAGACTGAAGCAACAACAACAGGACCTACATAGGTCTGTATCAGATCTAGAGGGACTTTTGGTTTAGAACTCTGCATCAAGATTAGCATCTACAAAGATCTATGGAAAACAATAAAACATCAGGATAACTTGGAGAAAAAACTTACAAAGTCAGAGTATCACCATGTAGTAAAAAATCAACTCAATGAGAGGTGGTAATTGTAAGTATACATACACCAATTTCTGAGACATCTATTTATATGATGGAAATAATAATAAATCTAAATACAAAGATAGATTTGATATAATCATCATGGTAAATTTCACCTATTATCATCTCGTTATTAGAATGATCATCAATTCAAAATCTCAACAGAGAAATCTTAGAGTTAAACTATACTCTAGCCTAAAAGGACTAGCAAACTGGTATTTATGGACTATTTCATTCAGATGTGAAAAATTTACATTGTCCTCACTCCACTTGCAACATTCTCTATGACCAAATGCTGTGCCACAAACCAAATCTCAACAAGTTGAGAGAATGATAATCACTTTTTAAATCTTCACTGTTCACAAGAAAATGAAGCTACAAATTAACAAAACCAAACAAAACAAAAGCACCACAACCACCACCATTACCACCATCACCACCAACAAAACCTTTAAAAGTTGTGTAAGTATCCTAGAATTAAAGGACATGCTCTTGAAGGGCATATGTATTACTGAAGAAATTAAATGGAATTTATTTTCAAATTTTTGAAACAAGTGATAAAGGCATACTATATAGTCAATGCTTTGGGATAAAACAGAAAAACTAACAGAAATATTTATTGTAACAAGTGCGTACATAGAAGACAAGAAAATAAAAAAGCCTGTAGAAGGAATATTTTTGTGTGTTATATGGATGTAGCACCTGCCAATAATAAATCTGATGGCTGACAGTTTAGGCAGGAAATAGGAGATGGGACATCTAATAAGCAGAAAGAAGTCTGGGATAGAGCCAGAAAGGGAAGATTCAGCAGGCAGTACATGAGGAGAACATATACATGGTACCTGAGCTCAGGTAACCAGCCATGTGGCAGACTGTAGATTAATAAAGGGGTTATTTTAAGTTATGAGCTAGAGAGAGAAGAGCTTAGCTATATGGCCTAGGAATTTGTAAATAACTATCTTGAGTCTTATGAGTCATTATTCTGGGAATTGAGGATGGGATGAAAAATGACCAAACAAAATTACTAGTAGAAAAGAAGTGTAAGAGTCCATGGGTTAGAGAGAAGGTATTGTTGGTAAATTACTTGTTGTACATGCATGAGTACCCAAGTTCAAACCCATATAAAAATGTCAATCATGGAAGTAAATTCTGTAATGCACACCTCCATACACATAAACACACATAAGCACAGACACAAACATAAACAAGGAAAAAAATGAATCATAAAAAACTTAAAACAAAAGCATAAAGGTACAAAACGTTAAAGTTTGAAGAAATTAAACATCGACCTTTACCCCCATCCTGATCCCAGCCTCCTCCTTCTCCTCTCTCTTCCCAGTCCTGCCCTCAAACCCCTCCCTCCATTCCATCCTCCTTTTCTTCTAAGAGATGGGGAGAACCCCAGCGGCACCAGCCAACCTTGGCACCTCAAGTTGCAGCAGGACTAAGCACGTCATTTCCTACCGAGGCTAGACAAGGCAGGCCAGCCAGAGGAAAGGGAACAAAGGCAGGCAACAGAGTCATAGGCAGCTCCTATTCCCATTCTTAGGAGCTCCACATGATGACCAAGCTGCTCTTGGTGATGGAGCTTAGGCACACTATAAATATATGGATTATAGTGTTAAAACTTCTCTATTTTTCTTAATATTTTATTTTTGTGTACTCCTAAATTCTGTTTGGTCATTTTTGTATTCCTGTGTATTTTAATTAAGTGCTTAGCTATCTATATCTATACACACACACACACACACACACACACACACACACACACACACACACACACACACACACAAGAACAGAAGGTAACTTAAAATTCAAAATTATTGCACAAAAAACCCTTAAGGGTCTGTTTCACTCTTCATTTACTGTAAGAGCCTAGCTGTAGGACAGTGGAAGGTTTCTCATGGCCCCACACTTTAGAGACATGGTCAGAGGATGTATCTATCGGTGTGGTACTTGAGTCCTCCTGCACTCTAAATCATTACTACATTCATCTTTCTTCTGGCTTAATATTTTCAGTGATAGAGGAAACTGGCACTTAAAAATGGTGTTAAAAAGAGGTTACAAATTCTGCTATATCTTTAAAGTAAGATTTACAGTTATGAAAGACTCAGTACTATTGTCCTTGGAATGCTCCTTGGAATCAAGTAGCTCTGGTAGTCACTGCCATCTGTGGCCACGATTGTTGTCAAATGTCCTATTGAGAAAAAAAAACCATTCAAAACCTTTTTTGAACAAGAATAATCCTCAGATAAAACTCTATTAATCCTTATAGATAGGTGTATTCTTGGGATTTCTGTCGCAGCCAAACATGAGTTTAATCTGCAATGAATGATTTGAAATGACACGTACCTTCAATATGTGGTCCTTTCCACATATCTTGAAGTAATAGCTGCCATTACTTCTTAATCCATCATTCCCAAGTCTCACACAACTTGCTATGAAATGACAACTGAGAAATACAGAGACTCAATCATTTTTGTATTGAACATGTTTCTTATAGAAATTAGTTTTGGAGAATGAGTGATTATACTCAATTTCAGTTATGGCACAGAAACATTACTTTCCATTATCAAATTGCAGAGCACAATGCATTATATCCTATAATGAAAAAATTATGTTTCCATGTTTCATATATATATATATGTGTGTGTGTGTGTGTGTGTGTGTGTGTGTGTGTGTGTGTGTGTGTGTGTGTAATGGTTTGAAATTAGAAATTATAGTTTATCATTTCAGAGTACTGTTTTGTCTTTTACAATAGTTTAAAACATTATTTAAAATTTGTAAGATATATATATATATATATGGATTTAAAATGTAGAAAAGACTTGATGCAAAGGAAAGGGGAAGGTGAGGCTAGAGAGATGGCTCAGTCATTAAGAGTGAGCACTGTTCTTGCAGAATAATTGGCTTGCGTCAGTTTTCAGCACCCAGATTAAGTAGCTCAACCACTGAAAGACACATATGCACATAATTAAGAGTAATAAAATGAATCTTTTTGAAAAGAAAAGAATATGGGAAGTCCAGATGGTGTGAGGCAAACTCAAAAAATCAATTCAGTCATTATGGCACCTTTGTCTTTCCAATGTATAAATTCAGATCAGTTTTGTATATTCCTAGAATTATTATAAGCATCAAAAAGACAAATCATAATTATTTGTTCTGCATAGTACTCAAAATAGATTGCAATAGTTGTTCTTTATAGTCAATTGTATGGGCTTTAGATTTACCATAGACACAGAGCTCTGGTTATATCTAGAAGGATATTTTAATCTGTGACGAAGACCCACCCTGAATATGGCTGGTTTTTGCCTATGGGCTGTGTTCCTGGCCAGAATAATAATGAGAATCTGAGCTGAAGACTCTTTTGCTTCCCAACTATGGATGTAAAATGAGTAGATACTTCATACTCTGGCTGCTCCCGATGGAGCCACTCTCAGCCCTATGCCTCTCCTGATGTGACGGACTTCACCGTTGCCATGAGAAATACCTCCCTGATCTGCTGTCATTAGGTATTTTATCATAGCAACAGGAAAAGTAACTGATGCAGATGTTAAATCTAATCTTGGCCTAAGTTCAGGATTAGTGTAAGAACACAAGAAAGAAAATGCATAAATAATGATAATATGAACATACCTGTATTATTTATAATGTTGTTACACACATTATCTGTGTTGTTCAAAGGGCCGTGAATGTGTCTTATGATTTGTTTGTATTTGAATTCCTGCATAACTTCTTAATTATTTTTTATGTTTGTGAGTGTTTTGACCACATGTATGTCTGTGTACCATTTAAGTAATAGTTCTCAAGGAGGCGGTATAAAGTGTTAGATCCCCTTGGGCTGTCTAAATAAGACCTGAACAACGCCAATATCAATAGACGTGCTAACACAGAAGGGACAGCATCATACATAACTTCACCTCTAGACTGAGAATTACAGGCAGCTAATGACTTGAGAGAGAAGGAATTAGCCTTTCCCAGGGAGGTACCCCTGAATTGCATGTCAAATGCAAACTGGTCAACTCTGTAATTATATACCCAAAAACAGATTTGGCAAGTTGTATTACACACACACACACACACACACACACACACACACACACACACACACACCTGTGATAAAAACTAGGCAGGCAGACATCAATTTGAGATGGAGATAGGGGAGCACAGAGGAATTGGAATGAGGAAATGGAATGGGAGAATAATATATTTTAATTAAAACATATAAAATAAAAATTTTAGAGATAACAATGAGGAAAAAAAAGAGACAGCTGGTGTCAATAGTTGTCTTTGAAAGTAGGAGGTGACCAAGATAATGACTGACATTCCCAAGGGAGTCATGAAAAAAAATCTAGGATTTCTGAATGTCCCTCATATCTAGGACGTGCACCTGATTTATGCAATTTAGCTACTTAGGAATATGAACTCATAAGATTTGTGAAATCTTCTGAAAGAAAAACTAAATGTATTTCCCTCTAGAAACCGTACTTTGAATTGATTTTTCAGTTGAGAACTCTGCCTAAAGTAATTGCTGAGAGCTTAGTGCATCTTCCTTTTGGAAGGACGGCAAGAAAGGTCTATATATAGTGTAACTAGGAAGGATAAAATTGTATATTTATGAGAGAGGTCTTGAAACCTGTTAGCCATCTACACTGTCATGTATAATTACAGGAATAATTAAAACAGCTTGTCTCTCCTCATTAGGAAGCCTCATCTAACATGTGTGTAGCTCATCTTACCAATGAACATCTTTGCTTCTGACAGTTCTCCATAGATTAGACAGAACCTGCAGAATTGATATGTATGTCAGTGTTTCAAAATGCTATAAAAAGTAGTTTCCAATGTGGTAATGGTGAGGCGTTAAGAGGGGATTATGGAATTTGGGCCTTTCTTGAACATCAAAGGACACTAACTCACTGAGGTCCAAGCTATTCATGACTCCTCTGTTTAACTCCTCTAAGCATCTGAATTATAGGTTAGAAAGGAGATGGCTCTGTGTTCAGTCTAGATCTTTAAAATGATTATATTATTTTTAGTTGATAAACAATTACATATATATGCTTATGGACAAGACTGTGATGTTAATATATCATGGAATTAATAAATCAGATAATTAGCTATCATGTTAAATAGTGATCATTCTGTTATGGTTATAATATTGAAAACACTCTCTCTGACTTATTTTGGAATATACGACATATTTATTTTAATTATATTGTGCAATAGATCATCAGTACTTTTTCCCCTAACCATAGCTTTGTGTGTAAGTTTGGTTTCTGCCTTTCTGTGCTCTGTTTCCCACCCCTGTCAGATTCTGGATAATAACTGCTGTTTGTGTTCGTTTTACTTGATGAGCTATCACAGGTGAGGGTGGTCATTCAGCACTTGTCTTGTTTACTTGACCTAGTGTCTTCTAGGCTCACTCCTATTTGACAAGGTAAAGAACTCTTGGTTTTCATATTTTATCTGAGTGGTGTTCTATTTTTTTTATATAATGCATTTAAAATTCCATTCATATATTGCTAGGGTCAATGAAATGTCTATAACTTGGCTAGTGTTAATTACATCAGTATGACTACAGAGGGATGTCCATATCCTTTGGTTGTATTGGGTTTTCTATTTGTCTGTTTTGGGTTTTCAAGACAGGGTTTCTCTTGTAGTCCTGGCTGTCCTGGACTCAAATTACAGACCAGGCTGGCTTTGAACCCACAGAGATCTGCCTGCCTCTGTCTCCTGAGTCCTGGGACTAAAGGTGTGAGCCACCACGCCCAACAGATGGGTTCTTTTAATTCTTCAGTATATGGATTCCATAGTAAGATAGCTGGATTGTATAGCAATCATATTTTTGGATTTTTTCTGGAATTACTGAGTTTTATTTTAAAATGACAGATAATGCAAGGAAAAGAGAAACCTTCACGTTCAGGTTTTTAGTCGATGCAAGGATTTGCTAATGCAAGTGTTTGTCTCTATGCCATGACTTCTCTGGAATACTAGGCCTCAGACAATGACTGGGGTGGTTCCAGGTAATACACAGATTTAACAGAAATGATCCTCATAGGGAATAAAAAAGATTCTAAATTCCTGAAGAGCAAATGGTGGAAAACTCAGAGGGAACAGGAGATAAAGGAGAAGGCATGATGAGTAGATGTTCCCTGTGCTGAGAATATTTGAGAGGTTTAATCAGAGATAAGGAACATTAAATTTTAAGTTACTTTTTGGCTGCAGTAGTATTTTAATACTATTCATCTGGACCTATAGCTTGTATAAACATCATATTTTCACAGTGTTAGGGTAGGCTCTAGCAAAGAAGTCTACATAGAAAAACAAACCAAAGGAGACAGCATGAGAATTAGTAGACAGAGAGACTGAATACAATGAAGAATTGCTTTGCTTACCTCTCCATGAGGAGAAAAGTGGGATCTCTTCATTCTTTGAAATGAAGAACCAAATCTTGCATTTTAAATAAAATGTGATCATCCAAAACCGGAGGGAAGAGGTATGTTCAAGAGTTTGACAAAAGAGTTGGGAAGTTAAATTTCTCTGTTACAATCCTAGCAGGTTAGGGGACCCCCAGCTTTAAAGAGCATATAAAGGGGGAGGAAGTCGCCATCAGGCACAGTCATAGGGGAGGGGAGTAAGGGGAAAATGGGAGGGAGGGAAGAATGGAAGGATATAAGGGATGGGATAACCATTGGGATGTAACAAGAATAAATTAATAAAAAAAATTAAAAAACAAAGAGTTAGCCTTCAAATCCAATAATGAGTAATGTAAAATATCTTTTATTCACCTCAGGCAATTGTCTCAGAGGCTTACTCCCTCTGACTGCTAATCTAGGCTTACTTCTGGAAGCTTCTAGCCTCCATACAATCTAATCTAGGCCTAGAATGTTTTTAGCCTCTGAGACTTACTGCTGTGTAAGCTCACCCTTTCTAGATTTTTCTGAACTGTGGCTGGCTGGTGCAACTCAGCTGTTCTGATTCAAAATCCTGTCCAAGTTGGCTGCCTCTTCTTCTGACTGAAATGCTCTGCCTGAGCTCAAATTAACTCTATCAATTGGTTCTAATCTTCTGGCTCATTCTCATTCTCCGGCTCATTCTGTATTCCGCTGTGTCCAGCTTGTTCTCTCTTCAACCTGTCTCTGTCAAACTTTCCAGGTAAAATTGCCTCTCCCTGCCCCATCCCTCTGTGCTGTTCTCTCTTAAGTAGCCTCTCTTTCCTCTCCGTCCTCATGAGAGTGGACTATATCCTATCCTGACCAAATTATTCTCTGATTCATCACTTTGTGTGCCTCTCAATTAGAGAGGCACTGTCACTTTCAAACATGGGTGCTTCCTTCTACAGACTAACGTTTCTTTCGTTGTACAGAGGGATTAGAGGTGTGTGCCAAGGGTGCGTCTGCACTCCAGCCAGAGTAGCCATGTTGCTGGATTAAAATCCCTCTACAGAGTAGTTTCTTAGAAATTATTTCTTTCCATTGATGTGCTGAATGCCATCAATGAGAATTCTGAGTTGCTGAGCACTAAAGGAAATGCCATAACAAAGCGGGTTTCTTCCTAATGCAAAGTTAGGCTCCCAAATAGACACTAAGCAAACAAATAAAGGAAAAAAAAACATATTTATTGAAACTTACTTTGTGAAAATGCATTTATTATCCTTTTCTTACAAGTGGTGCCTTGACAGACTTAGTTTCTCTGGACATTAAATCTGTAGCATTGGAGTCTTAGTGATGATAGAAAGAAAGAAAACAGCATTTTCCTCCTTCTCTCTTCCGCTCCCAAAGTGAAAGCAACTAAGAGGAGTTACATGTATAAGTAAATGTGTGAGAAATATGCAAACACCACACCATTATTATACCAGATAGGTGTCAGTGGGAATATTATGCTAGTGTGAGATTTTTGGTACTATTTTATCTATTTTTATTTTTTAAAACTTTATTTTACTTTATTCTGCTTCTGAGGTCCAACCCCAGGCCTTATGCCTAATGAACAAGCACTATACCACCAAGCTTTCCTATAGGTTAATATTATTTTAAATGTATTTGAACTGTTGATATTTTTTTCTTTTTCAATATTGTGATCACTTGATACTTTTACAAGTTACATGATAAATATGCTGTGTTTGACAGTCTCCTTGTTTGGCCAGCTGTAAACTGTTCTCAAGGTGGAAGAAACTTCTGTCTTTGACTATGGTCTACTTTATGTCTGTGTTACTTAACGGATAAGTGGGATGGGTTAATGTGTATACAGTAGCTTGATGAAATGCAACATATGGCCTTAGTTTCCTTCCCAAGCTTGCTCAGTGGAGGCTGAGTCCTTCTAAAAGGAGATTAAACAAGCTAGACACTGCCTCCGTGTTCATATACATCTCTGCCTAGTTTGTGAGGTACTAGCAATTCTTGTTCTCAGAATCACGCCAGGCAGCTGTTTTCCCACACTTTGAACAGTGTTAAACATAAGATGGGGAAAGATAAACAGCTGGGAAAGCTTGCTGAGTTAAGAAATTGACCTGCTCCCGAGACCTCCAGACTCCCTTTACATTCCCTTCCCACATAGACTTGCATTTCTCTTCTTGTACTTCCGGCGTATTTCTTATCTCCATCCTTGTTAGCTTAAAGTAAATCAAACAGAAATGTGGGATTCGACTCAATGCTATTGTTGTCTTTAAGATACTGAAACAAAACTTTATTTATAAAGAATTTATAAATGTTTTTAATGGGGCCAAAATCAACACATCTGCCTTGTGTTTAGTGACAGCGTTTAAGGTGCAGTAGGGACCAGGACTCATCCATTTTTGAGTTCTCGCAAGTTTACCAAGCTGGATCTTACACATTAATGTTTCTGCATCTAAAATGTCTCTAAAAACTGTTCTGCTCTCAGCCTAACACTGGGGAAAGCCTCTTTTCCCCCATATTGAATTTACTACTGCTGGTCCAACAAAGATTAAACACAATTGTAAATGTAACTCCAAAAATCATTTTTGTTGAAAGAAAAGTCTGGTATAGAATCAATCTAAAATAACTTTAGCTTGTGAAAGTATTTTATTCTCAAGAGTACATCAAATTTAGAGTGGGCTCATATTGTGGCTAAACACAGCACAAAATCTGAATAAACAGATGACTTGCATTTGTTACAGTAAGAGATGCCAACAATTCCGAAAGATCTATGAACCCTGCACTATTGAGAATTTCAATGTATGGTCCCAGGAAGCATCTCAGTGAACTCACCAGGTTGTCTCTACTCATTTGGAAGATCCAGGTGAGATGCACACAGCTGGGTAACTTGGTGAACACCTTTGCCACCTGTTCTCTAAGCAGGTACAATCCTTTATCCCTGTAAAATTTTCTCTGCCATGGTTATACTTGCATTTGCAGGCCAGAAGGCATCAATAGATGTTAAATAAACATTATTTTGGTTAAAGAAATTTAGAAAATAGACAGTGTATAATTTATGGTATGAATGGACCACTTGAGTTAAATGGAAGTCACATAGATAAAATGCTGTCATCTTAGTTTTAATAGAAAGTAAAAAATGACAATTATCTTTTCTCAGACTCTTAGTTGTCTATATTGCTATGGACAATTAAAGTAGAAAAGCTTGTGCTTTGAAACTTGTGTTCTTGAGTACTCATTGGAATTTACTCATAAGTGTAGGCATTTCAAAACATTGCCCTTATAATTTGTAACTTTACACTTTATACATTCACTCTGTCATTAATTATTGTTAGTATTTTATTTAACTAAAAGAATAAAATAATACATATCCGTGCTTTCTCTAGGCAATGGGTTATATAAGCTGTTATCAATTCCTTAAATTTTTTCTTTCATTCAAATCAGAATACCTTAGCAGCTGCAATGAATAATGGGCAGGTAAGACCTAGCATTATCTTTGGAGGGGTTAGATTTGACAACTGAAATTTGATTTGAAATTTATTTATGGGTTATGTTAGGCATGGTCTTCCTTTCCATTCCTCTTTCTTTTTGCCCATTGTCACATCCATACAGCACACACAAAAACACATTTCTCCTTACATTGTGATGTACTTCTTCTTACTAAATATAGCTGGAGCAGTAAGACAAGAGAAAGAAATAAAAAGGATACAAGGAGAAGAAATCAAAGTACTCATTTGTAAATGATTGATAATACATATAAGAGACACAAAGTTTTCGGCAAAAAGCTCCTAGAACTAATAAGAACTTTTAGCACAGTGACAAGATAGGAAATTAACATACAAAATCCCCATTCATAATATCCTCAAAAATAACCTTGAGTAAACTTAACCAAGTAGATGAAAGACATATAACGAGCAGCTTAAAACTTTAAAACTCTCAAAAACAAAATTGAGGGAGACCCCAGAGGATAGAAAGAACTGCTCATAGATTGGAAGAATTAATGTTGTGAAAATGACCATCTAGCCAAAAGCAATGTACAGATTCAGTGTAATCCTGATCAATATCCCCATGCCATTCTTCACAGAAATATTTTTAATTTAATATTTATGTGAAATCCCCCCAAACAACTCAAATACCCAAAGCAATCTTGAGCAAAAACAATAATGTTGGAGGCATTGCTATGCCCAATATGAAGCTATTCTACAGAGCTTTCTATAGTGATTGGTCATTTATGTTAAAACCATTAAAATGAAAATATTGAGAACAGACATTTCTTTGAGTAACAGGAAATGAACTAGATTGTGATTGGGTTTGATGTTTATATCATTTCCAGGTATAAGAAGACTCTGATGAGTAGAAATTGATTGGGCTGCAGGTTTTCTTGTCAATTCCTCACATCCATGAGTTATGAAGTCTTATTCTGACAGCCGAAAATGAATTCACTGTGCTGTCTTGATTGCTTTCCCACAATGCTGCCCCCATGGCTCCCATCCAGTGAGTGGTGTGGCAGGAGAATGAGTGTGGTTGGCTGCATGGTGGCTTGGCCATACCCCACGAGGGTAAGCAACCTGAGATGAGGAAGGCTAATCAAGAAGGGAATAGTTCTCATTACTTCAGTAGTCAAAGGCACAATTTCAGGTGGGAAGCTTTACCCACAAAGACGTGATACCTTCGACTTGCTATACCTGACATTAAGGAAGCAAGGGCAAGCATTTTTATGATCATTTCCTTGCAAACTAGACTTTAGGATACAGTTATTTCTCCCTTATGGAGGCCACTGGGAACACCTATAAGAAGTTTCTGGCCCCAAGCCCAGTATGCAATGTAGGACAGAAATATTTTCCAGAACTAAGGCCATTTGCTGGTCACTAAACTAACCCTTGAAAATTATCTTGATTTCTAGTTGAAAATACTGGGAAAGGTAGGACTTATTTGCCCTGAATAATGGGCCATTTTTCACACTTTCAGACATGTTACAAAGGCTTAGGCTCAGCAGGAACCAGGAATGTCTCTGAAGAAAAAGGGCAGATTGATTTGGGTAATGATTTTTACTCGAAGTGATTTGCAGAGTTTGATAGTTTTGATACATCTGACATCAGTCTTGAGTGTCTTATATATAAAGGATAATGAAGTAAATGGGAATTTCACTGTCCTTAGAAAGCCTTTTAATATAATTAGTGTTCTTTTTACTCTTCCCCTTGCGTAAAGTGAAGAATCTTGATTTGTGGCTTTATGATAGGAACTTGATTGTTGATACGAGAAAATGTTGAATGCAGATCATTAACCCAAGTGTATGTGCGTGTGTGTGTGATTATGTAAGGGTGTGTGTATGTGAGAAAGAAGGGAGAAAGAGAAAAAGAAATTGTGTGTGTGTGTGTGTGTATGTGTGTGTGTGTGTGAATGTGTAATTTTTATCCAAGTCTCTTTAATGCAGGAGATGGAAGAATATCTTTTTATGAATCTAGAATCTTAATATGATGCAGTCAGTTAGGAGTATATCATTTCTGAGATATCTCATGTTTCCTAATAGTGTGCACTTTTGTAGTTTTTATATTTTTTATTTATTGTTTCTATATTAATCTTTTAGATTAAAGTTAAGGGCTTTTATGCCAGAAGTAAGTGCTAAAATGTCTTATTGTTTGATTGACTTGCTTGCTGCAATTATTAAGCTGCTTGTATATGAATACGTATTGTGTGTCTGAGGGTCTAGGAATGAGATAGATTTCCTGAAAGGCAGACGGGTGGGGAGAGAGACTAGATAATAAAGATGGTGACCCTCTTAGATGGCTGGCTTCTTTTTCACTCTCTTGACCTGAGACATAATCCTGGCAAGTTCTGTCTCCCATCAATGGCTCCCCTTCCTGTGGACTGGTCTTACAAGTCCAAGGCCAGATCAGGCCATGTTTACTTCAAACTGTGGATATATATGATTCTCTTTCATTGTTAAAGCTGACCAATTCTAAATTGTAAGACAGGCCTCTAGAAAAGTAGACTTCTTCTTTCTGACTCTGTGACTCTCTCTCTCTCTCTCTCTCTCTCTCTCTCTCTCTCTCTGTGTGTGTGTGTGTGTGTGTATGTTTCCTCACCTCCAAATAAAAGGCTTTATTTACCCTCTGATTGTGATTGCTGCTGTTTGAGAATTCCTGCACTGCTACCTGTTGGAGTTCAAGATTTTTCATGCCTTTTACTTCTTTAACATATAGAGAAAATGAACCCAATCAAGACCCCTAAGTGGTAACATTTCTATCTACACAAATATTTACATACATTTATAATCTCTGTTTCTTCACAAGACATGCAAATTGCTATGGATAAATCAGAATTTTAAAGAAAAATTGCACAGGTTTATTTCTGTTGAATTCTTGCTTATATTCCTGAGACACAGAAACCAGCTCACATTCTGTCTTTCCATCAAAGCATTAATTGTCTGCATGATGGATTTCCTCTTTAATACATCTTTATTTTATGTCTAATTTATTTATTTATTATTTTTATTAAGGCATTGATTTACCTTACATCTTGATTGTAGCTTCCCCTCCCTTTCCTTCCAGCTCACCCTCTCACCTCTCCTCCCCTCCCATCTACCCCTCCTGTTGATATTGATGGGAAGCCTCCCCTTTACCTGTTCAGTTCTAAACTCATGACAAGTTATTAGATGGTCTTAAGAGCCCATAAGCCACCAAACACACACTAAACAAACAATGGGGTGGCATAGTAAAGGTAGAAATAGATATGCCTTAGGTTTTTGTGCAGTTAAAATAAGAGGAGTAACCTGGAGTGGATGGCATAGAGTTCAAAGGGGTGGAAAATGAGTGGCCATGGCCTAGGTGCAAAATACCTTTGAATTTTGTGTGAACTGGGTGTGGGATGCAAAGGAAAGAGAAAAGATAGCTCTTTAGGCATTGGTCTGAACTCCTGTTGAGTTTGGGGGTGACGTTCACTGAGATGCAGAAAGCAAAAAGAAAATAACTTAAGGGTTTAAGAAAGAACTTTGTTTTTGCTAGTCTAAATTTATGTGAAACTCAATAAGTACATGCTGGTTATATAAGTCTTGGATTTTAGTATAGAGATAAGGAGCTTAGATTCAACTATTGTAGTGACCTACGTTTTTTGTTTTGTTTTGCTTTGTTTTTGTTTTTCGAGACAGGGTCCCTCTGTGTAGCCTTGGCTGTCCTGGACTCACTTTTTAGTCCAGGCTGGCCTTGAACTCACAGCGATCCACCTGCCTCTGCTTCCTACGTGCTGTGATTAAAGGTGTGCATCACCATGCCCAGCTGGGTCACCTACGTTTTATTTTAAGCTATAAGAGTGTGTGAGGTCATGTAAATAAAAGAGAGAAACGAGGCAAAATAATGTATAATCCATTTGAGTATTTGTACATAAAGATGCTAAGTGCAAGAATGAATAGCTGGGCATTCTAATAATTAATATTTAATATTGAGGTTGTAGAAAAAGTATTATTGTTCAAACAAACTGAGAGGAGACAGATAATGTGGTGCAAACATACTGGGACAGTGAAATTTCCCAGAAGAAAAGTGAAAAGGAATGTTAAGATATAGTTGTCAAATGTGAATATTGACAGAGAGGGAGGGAGGGAGGGAGGAAGGGAAGGAAGGTATTACATATATATATATACATATATGTATATATATGATGGATAGAGAGGGAGGAAGAGAGAGAGAGACAGAAAGACACACACACACACACACACACACACACACACACACACACAGAGAGAGAGAGAGAGAGAGAGAGAGAGAGAGAGAGAGAGAGAGAGAGAGAGAGAGAGAGAATGAGAATGGCTTGAGAGCCATGTGGACATAAAGTCCCCTCAACCAGTCTTGAAATATGGCAGTTTTGTTGACCAAGATTAGAGTGCTGGCTTGGTTGGGATTTCACTCTGGCTACAGGAGCCTTGGTGAGCATGGGAAGGGGTAGACAGACTGGCCATTAAGAAAGAACTCAGCATTCTCCACAGTTGAGTGGAAAGTGGGTTCTGACTTTCACACGTACTCTGGTGCCTCACCTTTGACCATGTCCCCTGGAGGGGGAGACCTGGTGGCACTCAGAGGAAGGACAGCAGGTTACCAAGAAGAGACTTGATACCCTATGAGCATATACAGGGGGAGGAAGTCCCCCTCAGGCACAGTCATAGGGGAGGGGAGTAAGGGGAAAATGGGAGGGAGGGAGGAATGGGAGGATACAAGGGAGGGGATAACCATTGAGATGTAATATGAATAAATGAATCAAATAAAAAATAAATAAATTAATTTAAAAAAAAAAAGAAAGAACTCAGATAGCAAACAGACAAAAGAGGCTGTGAAACAACAGGGCTCTGTGGTCCAAAGAAGGATCTCTGCCTTATGTGTCAGGCAGCCTGCTTGTCCTCCATGGGTCAGGATTGTGTAGAGAGGGAAGCTGGCAGAAGAAAAGGCATTGACCAGTGGATCAGCCTGTGTGGGGATGATGTAGAAACCTCGTCTTATTTCCATTTTCTCGATTAATTAAAAGTTGAAATTATCAGCTGAAGGAGCAAACAGTGCTGGGGATTTGAGGAGAGAGGTGTGACGTAGTCTGATTAGGAAAAGAGAGCTCATTCATCATAAGAATGTGGGAGGGCTGCTAGGCATGTTATCAGAGGTTATATTCAGTGTTCAAGGCCTGGAGAATTCTAGATTGTTTCAGATGGCACTTTTGATTTTAAAAATCCACACATGTTCTTATACTTTAGTGAATGGGGTTAGAGATACAACTTCAGGAAAAAAGAAAGAAAGAAAGAAAGAAAATAATATGGAGAGCGATAGCGGTCAGTATATTTACTGAGATAAATATATTTACCTAGAAAGTAAATTATTTCCATGACAATGCTTTCAAATAAATAAAAACTAACCCTTTAGATAAAGCATATTTTTCTTTTTCCTATTATCCTTAAGAAACCAACCCTGATTGTGGTGAAAGCTATAAAGCACGTTTCAAACAATCTAAGAGCAATGGTTTGTATCCAGTGAGTAGGAGCTCCAGGTAGGTTAGAGTGGGTGTCACTCTGGTGAAGCCGGGACCGTGCAGACTGCGTTTTCTGTGGACACGAGAAAATCTATGGCAGGAGCATCTTATCCGTGTTCAGACTCCTCCCATTAGGACTTTCACAGAAAATGTGGATTGATTGGAATGTGGGTTGATGGAGAGCCACAGCCTCAGAAAATATTTCTAGCTAACAGATTCACAGGGGTCTTGGAATGTCTTCCTTACCAGTACCCAGAATCTTTGTCATTCTCCATCTCATGCTGTGTGTGTGTGTGTGTGTGTGTGTGTGTGTGTGTGTGTGTGTGTGTATGTGTGGGTGTGAGTGTGTGTATGCCAGTGATGGCCAGAGGAAGACTCGAATGTTTTCCTCTATCATTCTCCACCTTATAATTTTCTTTTCTTTTTTCTTTTCTGTTTTTGCCTGAAGTTTGTAGTTTCAGTTGGGATGTCTGGCCAGTCTGTTTCCTCCCTTCAGTACTGGAGTTTCAAGTTTTCCTAACTATGTCCTGTGTGCTGGGGATACAAACAGGTCTTCATGCTTGCACAAGTACTCTTACTGTGTGTTCTCTGTACCTTAGATCACAGTTATTGGCCTTCTTTCTTCTGTTCATACTATGTAGCAAGATGTCATCACATTATAAATGCTAGTCACAACCACAAACTTAGTACCTCATTGCTGTTCTAGGCAAGTAAAAAAATATTTCCTTTCTACATCATCTTGTGTAGTTAAGACAAATAGCTAGAATTTGTTCCCCTCTTCCTATTAAATATGGCCTTCATATTTTATCATATGACCCTTAAATCAACCCTATTAAAAAGAAATAATCAATGTAAGTATATAAAGCCATAATGATATTCAGTATTTTGTACAATAATATACAATAGTTAAAAATAAGATGAGGTCTAGGAAGATAGTTCAATTGGTAAAGGGCCTAAAAAAGTAACAAATCTAGGCTAGTGACATATTCTTATGATACCAGCTCTGGGAAGATAGAGATAGGCAGATTCTTTGCTAGCTAGTCATCATAACCTACTTGCTAGCTTCATGTCCTAGTGGGTGACTCTGTCTCAAGAAACAAGATGGATGACTCCCAAGGACCATGACTTGAGTTTAGTCTTTGACTTGTACATGTATGTACACACATGTGCACTCAATGCAAACAAATATGCACCCAAACTCATACAAACTTGGACATATACACACACAAATAATGAAAATTAAGTGTTCTTATTGATGAAGTTCAGAAAGATTTGAGGATTCGTTTGTGTATGGGAAGGAGGCAGAAGCAGAATGACAAACCTGGTTTTTTTCCCCCCAGGGTGAAAGCCTACTAGTTTAGAGAGGCAGAGAAAGCACCCAGCTGACCTTCCTACTCAGCTCCTGCCCAGAAAGGAAAAGCCCCTTCTTCTCCATGTACCTTAAATTCCTTCCTCCTCAGTGTCTCTCCTATCTGGACAAACCTGGTTTTTGTATTTTCAAATTGTCTGCAGATTAGTGAGCAATCATGAAATAGCACCAAGTCACTACATTAAATATTGGACCATCTGTGACATTTTTGCTGGATGGAAGATTACTCAGCCAAGTTTATGCTTAATTACCATGTTTCCTGCTTAAATCTCTCTCTCTCTCTCTCTCTCTCTCTCTCTCTCTCTCTCTCTCTCTCTCTCTCTGTGTGTGTGTGTCTGTGTTTGTCTCTGTCTGTCTGTCTATTTGTTTGTCTGTCTGTCTCTCTGTGCATGTGTGTGTATGTGTGTGTGTGTGCACGTGTGCATGCATGTGTGTATAAAAATAAAGATATAGTGTGAATAATAATATAGTGAAATAATAAATGATATATAAAACTATGTCTTGGAGAGACCCTGCCCAAATCTCTCCTCCTGTACATGTGTGACAACTGAGTCCTAGAAAAATTAAGACTTGCTCAAGGTCATTCGTCTTGTTAATAGGATTGTAACTAGGATTATGTTTCTTGACAGCTACCTCAGTATGTTTTTTATGCTGTCTGTAAAACTCAACCACAAAGCCACCAAATCTGAGAGCTGCAAAGGACCCTAGAGATTGCGTTCCAAACTTCTCATGTCATAAAAGAGGAAATTCAGATCCAGAAAGTTCAATTGTTTCAGAAATGTTATATAGTGAGTACTGGTGGGAAATGAGAGTAGGATTGTGTCTGCCTCAGGTTTCAAGTGTGGCAAAATAAAGGATAATATACCATAAAAGATTCAGGGCAGACACACTCAGCTCCATTTCCTGATGTTGAAAGGAGTGGAATAAAACACAGTCTTGGACTGCAGAGATTGCTCAGTGTTAGAGTGCTTGTTGTGCAAGTCTGAGGAAAAGTTGAGACTCCATGCCAACTCTTTATGGGTGTGTCAGTCTGCCAGTGATAAGCCTCTTAAAGAGCAAGCTGTGTAAGGAGGCTGGCCAGATCAGTGATCTATGGTCTGGCTGAGAGACTCTGCCAGAATGAATAAGGTGGAAGAACTATTGAGGATAATTCCTGATATGAATGTTGGGCATCCACAGGTATTTGTACCCACACACATGACCATATATATGTAAATATCTATAAACACTCATGAAAATTAAAAAGAGAAGTCTTGCAATATTTTGCCTAATTAGGAACATGAAGCAGTCATTCCATCTGTAGAAAAGGAAGGAAATTGGTAAGGAGATTTCTCTATAGGAATGAACTTCAAGGTTATGGAAATCTGGAGATTGATGATTACGAACTTGAACTCAACTGTGAAGAGGCCTGTAAGAGCCTACTTTATATCCTACATCCATATTTTGGTGATGGAGTTGTGAGTTGTACTGAGATTGCTTGACTTCCCCAGTTCACACACATGTAACTTTTTTTTGTCAACCACATGTTGACCATGTTTTTTAAAAAAAGACTCTTATCCATAGCACTGCCTTCAAATGCAAAAGGACCTCAACAAAACACAATGTGGTGCCCAGCAGCTGAGGGCTAACCAGAGAGCCACCACTGAGGACAGAGCTCTGCTCTCTATGCCAGACAAGGGTCGAGTGAAGATCTTTTGCAGCACCCAAGAAACACAGGGCAAATAAGTGGACTCTCAGTGTCTCCCAGTATTGCAGAGAAGACTACTATTTAAAAGTTGAAATAAAAATTATAATCTAATCTTTTGACAACGTCATACAAGAGTACTGCATTTATATAATTTCCAGCCACATTTCCCTCCAACTCCTCCCTTGTCTTCCCTAACTCCCTCTCAATTTCACGACCTCTTTTTTTTAAATCATTATTATTGCACATATGTATAAATACATACAGCCAGCTGAGTCAATTTTGTGTTGTGTTTGTGTGTGTTTGAGTGTGTGTGTGTGTGTGTGTGTGTGTGTGTGTGTGTGTGTGTGTGTGTTTAAGAATGACAGCTTGGGATTGGATAGCCCCTCAGGGATGTCAGCCCTGGAAAACACTGATTCTTTCTTAGCAGCCATCATATTTCTGAAGCTCTTCACCGAGGACGTCTTGTTATTGATATTCCTCTATTCAATTTAGGATGTTAGTTGGTGTCATTGAGCTGCTCTTGCTGAGTAACCGTATTGTTAAGATTTCATGGGTGCAGTTCCCTGTCATTTATAGAAACTATCTTGTAGCAGATATCCTGATCCTTTGGTCATACAGTCTTTCTTCCCAGTTTCTACAATGTTCTCTGGGCTGGAGGTATAGGAGAGTTTGGATGTAGATGTATGACTGGACCTGGGCACCCCACAGTTAGTTTTTCTTTGCACATGGACCAGTTGTTGACTTATGCAATGGTCTCTGACAAGAGCAGATGAGTTATAATGATATATGTTCAGAAAAAGCCCTTCTTTTATATATATAGAGAGAAAGAGAACTCTGGTTAGATCAATTGGAAAACATGACAACTGCAAGATACCGTCCCTAAGCAATTCTGAGCTGGCAAATACTGACTGGACCAATGGTGTATCCTGTCATGATTTTTATCCACAATTGAGAAGCATACAGACTTAGGAGACAGAACTAACACTGCTAAGTTTCCAAGAAGGACTCATCATGTGTGAACATATCCTCCAAAAGCTCCTGAGTTCAAACTTAATCCTAAAATTCAGATAGCAAAACCACATTTAAAGATGGACAACTTGGCAAACCAATTGACTAATTGATGATACTGGGGCTTCCAGATATAGCCTTTGTGGCTTTGTGTGGAAATAGAGTACATTCTCATCCTCCATGAGACACTTTCCTCTGTAGTGTACTGGTGTGCTGGATGAAGACATTTGTCAGTTGACAGTGCAAACCTCTCTATTGTTTCTTAAATTTTATTCATTTCTGAACTGATCACAGGGTTATTTTTAGTATCAGAACACAGACTAAAGTGATGTATTTTTTCTAAGAGCTCTTTATGCAGTTTCATCTAGGTTCCAGAGCTCCTCCTATGCACTGCAGTGTTGAAATAAAATATGTGAAAGCTGAAAGAACCAATACATGTAGTTTTAAACCTTATTTCCTATTAGATACAAATAAAATAAATTAAGAAAATAGTACATGAGAATATTTACATGAAAAAATAAACTCATAATATTGAAAAGCATGTATGTGTTTCTCTCTCTCTCTCTCTCTCTCTCTCTCTCTCTCTCTCTCTCTCTCTCTCTCTCTCTCTCTCTCCTCCCTTCTGCCACTGTCTCTCTGTGTATAGCTGTGTGTGCAGGTGCCTGCAGTGGCATATCTGTATGTGGAAGCCAGTTAGTGACATATGGCGTCATCCTCCATCTTCTTGATACAAGATCCCTCACTGAACCCAGAACTGGCAGCTTTTAGGCAAGGGTGCCGTCAGTACGACCAAACAATCCTACTGTCTGATTGCCTAGACTTTTTCAGTGCTCCACCATGTTAAGCTTCTCATGTGAGTGCTGCAGATCTGGACCTCATGTGTGCCAGCAAATGCTCTTATCCATTAAGCCATCTACACAGCCACATGGAAGGCTTTAATGATTAATTAAAAAAATATCATTGAATAGGTCTCCAGTAATGTTTTCTGAACAATTGACTGAAAGAAATAACACCATGCTGTTAATGAGAGACACATGACAGGGAGTTAGCAGCAATGGATAGCAGGAACCTGTGCAGACACTCATGACAGCTGGAAGGAAAGCCAGCATTGAGGGTAACTAGAAAAAATAAACCACATAAACAATCTGCTGTGTGTCAAACTGACCACCAGACCCATCCCAACTCTGTGACACCAAGAGTGGGATGTAAATGTGGGTCAGCAGACTTAGTTTGCTTTGATCAATCTATATCTACAATGCATGCTCATTTCTTGCAGTCAGGAAAAGCACGCTTTGAGCTAGCCGCCTGTTTCTAAGGCCACGGAGCTTGCAATAAATCTTGTCCTTTTCACCTCAGAAGGATCAAGAGGGACAGCAGGAGCCCTGCCTTTTCTCTGCCACAAGTGCCTCTAACATATGCTCAGAATCATCATCCCTGACTTGTGTCCGCATAACTGGACTGCAGCACCAGCAGGACTTCCTCCAGGGTCCGTGTAAAGTTACAGCACTTCTGTGCACAGGGAGGCATAGATGTCTGAAAGCAGTGACTTCCAGAACAAGTCAAGTATTGCCAGACAGTTGTTTCACACTGGGAGGCAGGTATGGCCATAACTGCAGGCTTTCATTCTGAGGCTAATGTCAGTATTCTAATAACACAGGCAGCATTATTGTCACATGCCCAGAACCATATACTGATATCTCAGTGATAAAATTGTGCAAAAAGATATATCAAAGTATCACTAAGAATGGTGATAGTTTTGGATTGGTGTTGAAGTAGAGAAACCTTTTCTTTGCATCAATCATAAGCTATCTTATGCTATTGTATGAGATTTTAAGTCTGATAAAACAAAAGTGAAGGTATCTAATGCACAGAACAAGTAAGGCTTCTTCTCTGCTCTTAGTATGAGCAGAAGAAAGATATCTGCTAATTTTCATTCATGACATATGAAGAATGGCATCTAATAATAAGTCACAGGGATTCTGTGACCAATAAGAAAATCTTGTCTATGCATGTACATTAATGGGCCAGCCGGTCTCAGAGCCATTCCCATGTAGTGGGTTTAGCAACACAAGTTACCTGCTTGTTTTGCAGTTTAACCTCTTTTCATCCAGATCGTAGTCCCCTCCGTCATCACCTCCCTTTCCTGCCCTCCCTCCCTTATTCCCTCTCCCTCCCTTCCCAAGTCCTCCAATAAGGGAGCCCTCCTCCCCTAACCTCTTAGCTCTGCATATAAGGTCTCATCTGTAATACTTATGTCCTCTTCCTCTGTGGCCTGGCAGGGAAGTGCTCAAAGTTGGAAGGCCAAAGTCTATACCAGAAGTAGTCCCTACTCCCCTTATTGTGGGACCCACAAACAGACTGTGATGCCTGTCTACTACATCTAAGCAGGGGGTCTATATTTATAATTTTAGGACTGTATAATGCTTGTGAGAATTCATGTGTTTTCAGAACAAAAGAACTGGACACTGAAGCTGGATAAGACCTGAAAGGATTCATTCCTCTCAGCATACAGGACATGGGCATCCTGCATCCCTCGGGTTCCAGCCCCAAGTGTTTCAGTCACTGGTATTTAACAGAACAGGACAGCACCCAGGATAGCTACAAAGAAAGCTTATGGAAATAAGATCTGGTCCTACACAGGACTTCTTTTAAACCTGGAAGTTCTCAACATTTCAAAATTGGACCACAAACGGCTTGATTAACCATGTTCCCCAATTATTTGGGCCCCTACTAAGATACTATTCACACCAAATCAGCCAGAAGAAATCCTAAGAGAACGATGCCCCATTTCCCAGGAGGGGTTTGGGTAGGTTTATGTTTGTTTGTTTGGGCTCATTGGGAATTACTTATAACTTATAATTGGTCTTACTCAGAGAAAAAACAAGGTTGGACTCAGGGATGTTTCTCTTCCTCTATCTTTCTTTCATAGATATGGAGATAGGGATTGAAAAGAAAGAAGGGGGTTATAGAAATACATAGGCATAATAGGATAAAAAGTAGATTATTAAACCTACGTCTCAACCTACTTGTTACTAACAAAAAAGGTTATTTTAAATTTATTGGTATATAACTTTTTATATTGATACAAAATAAGATTAACTTTGACAAATTGATATAGAATTCAAATTTAAGACTATTCTATATACACATTATATACATTTCTACTCTGATATGAGGCACTGAACTTATTTTTTTCCTTTTTTTATTAATTTATTCTTGTTACATCTCAATGGTTATCCCATCCCTTGTATCCTCCCATCTTCCCTCCCTCCCATTTTCCCCTTATTCCTCTCCCCTATGACTGTTCCTGAGGGGGATTACCTCACCCTGTATATGTTCATAGGGTATCAAGTCTCTTCTTGGTAACCTGCTGTCCTTCCTCTTAGTGCCACCAGGTCTCCCCCTCCAGGGGACATGGTCAAAGGTGAGGCACCAGAGTATGTGAGAAAGTAATATCCCACTCTCCACTCTACTGTGGAGAATGTTCTGTCCATTGGCTAGATCTGGGTAGGGGTTTAAAGTATTACGGCCTGTATTGTCCTTGGCTGGTGCCTTAGTTTGAGCGGGACCCCTGTGCCCAAATCTGCCTATCATAATGTTCTACTTGTAGGTTTCTAGGACCCTCTGGATCCTTCTACTTTGCCATTCTCTCATGCTTCTCTCATCTAGAGTCCCAATAGAATGTCCCATGAAAGCCTTCACTTACCAGGAAACTGAGACAGAGGCCGTTGGTGTTATGTTCAAGAAGTTGTCTCCTGTGCCAATATGTTCCTTTATTTTTTTCTTTTTTTCCTTCTCATTTCAGAAGCTGCTAACCTGAACTTCTGGTTCACTCAAGTGATTAACTTTCATTCCTTCTCAAGCCTCTGATGGGGTTGAAGCCCTGATAGTTTAGTCTTATAATTAACCTAAGCTGTTTAAGGGTTAAGGTGTTTTTAGGTATGGATAGAGGTTTTGAGTTGACAGAGATGAGAGAGGACAGATATCGATTCTCATTCAGAATTTTAGACTCACCAAGATAAGAAAGATGTTTTCTGCAATGTTGCCAAATGCAATTAGCCAAAGCACTTTGAATGCAACATTTATATGATCCCTGATTGTTTCGTGGTTCTTCTTGCTGTATGTAGTTTTTCCACTTACATGTAATAATATAAATGTATATGCCAAATAAATAAATAAATTAATAAAAATTTTTTAAAAGTGAGGGTATCTAAAATAGTTTCAGTAATTAGTGCTTTTAAATTTTGGTGTCATTATTCAAATCCCTTTGAATGCATTTTGGAATGCACACACACACACACACACACACACACACACACACACACACACACACACACAGACACACATATATATGTCATTCAATTATTTAGTCACTCCAAGTGGCCCAGCTAATTTATTAGTGGAATGACAGTGTCCCTGCTTTTCACATTACATGCAATTTCAGATTCTGCTGTATCGAACTATATAACTCTGTGAAGACAAGAGTGATTGCGGCTATCTCCAGCATCCTTAGCATCCTATGTGCATATCTGAGTGAGTGCACCTAAAACTTGTAATTTTCTGACCCACAGCCAACTGTGGAAACATAAGTCGTGTATTTTAGAGACTGAAACTCCTCACCTGCCTCACAGAACTGTGATCACTTCTCCAAAAGTTATCACATTCAATCATATGCTGATTGACTTATTGTGTAGCAACAATGAATAGCTACAGTTGATTTTATCATTTATAGTCATTCTTACAAATGTACATGCTGTCTGAGAAACTCTAAGCCTGGCTAAAGGCCCATCAGATGAGAGACTAAAGAAAATGGTTGAGATGGCCTCAATACGCCACTGTTGTGACTCATCATAACCTATGGAAAATCTGCCTCAGTGCCATCGTGATTTTCATAAAAACATCAAGAAGGCAGGAAGTGGCAAAGATTCTCTGCTGTCCAGCTTTTCATCAACAGCACTATGGCCCTCTAGAGCAAGCATTTGAAGAAGCCATGTTCTCCAGTTCAGGTCATGAAACTGTAGGTTAAGGCTTGTGTCTTATAAAATGTGTTCCGTGTGGCCTTTCCTCTGCTCTATATACTGTGCACACAGTAGTGGCTTAAATACAATTATGTGAAATTGAATAGAATTTTTTAAAAAAATTCTGATGTTCACATGAGAAGACCCAACTAGAATTTTCTACCTGCAATGGTCACATTCAGGTTTCGTTCGTTACAGTCTTCTGAGTCACCGGGTACTCCAGACTGCCTGAGCCATTTTACGTGAACGGCTCAGAACCCGTTAGCTTCAATGAAAATTCAACCTAAGCTTAGGAAACCCTCTGAGAGCCAAGAGAACATGTTTGCAGGTGATCAAAAAGGGATTAAGTAAGCCTGTAGGGCTCATGGGAGGGTCCAGGCTAAAGAAGAAACTTCCCATTCAGTGCCTATTTTCTTAAGCCATAAATGCATGGATTAAAATTCTTTAGGTCCAGGCTGTAGCCTGAGAACTAATTTCTCTGCAGACTTCATTATATGAATCAAATATCCAGGACTGTAAACAACTTTTCCAGGCTAGTCCACGAGCTCCCCCAAATGCAGAAATACAGTGTAATGGTCAATATCTGTTTTCACGAAGTTGCCTGCAAGAGTCTCCCCACTGAGACCCTGCTCACCTCACTTTTCATCACTGCTCTTTCCACACACCATCCCCAGCATGCCTGCTGCTTCCTGCTTCTGGCCCCTCCACGTCTTACTTGCCATGTCTGTAGAATATGTCTCTCACGTGAGCATTCTGCTAATGCCATTTCCAAAATTTAAACTCAACTCACATTCTCTTCAGTGAAGACTTTACAAACTGTTCCTTCTCTCTAAATAGAACTTTAACTGTCATCTTCATTTGTGTGTGGGAGAAAGAGGCATGGGCAAATAGTATTTTGTTGCTTTTACACAATTTGAACACAAGCTGTTTATTAACAGACCATTTCATAAAGGCATAACTCACTGCTTATCTAATGTTTACATCCAGTTTCGTGACTGACATAAGCTGATTTTCAATGAATTCCTTGAAAGATCTATGCAAATGAATATTGTTTTTATATTGTCTTAATTTTACTTTTTAGAAGAAGTGATTAGAAACGAATTCTAAACAAACTTTTCCTTCATGTTCAATAGTTATCATTGGCTACTATTTCCCTATGGTTTGTGACTATGACTATAGTACAAGGGAAATTCTTATCTGAGCAGCCAGTACATTATAAAATCTAAGTGAACATGGTGTCCTTTTCCGTCAGAAGTTTGCCTTTAAGCTATATTGAGGGATCTGAGTATTTGCTTTGTTTACTTGTACATTATTTGCTTAGATTCTCTCCTGGAGAAGACAACTAGGACATGAGTTCAAGGCAATGACAAGTCTTTATTAACCCAGCAGTCACTACGCTGGGTATCTGAGATCCCAGAATGGCCCTGAGCCTTTCTCAAGGTGAGCTTTTAAGCACACAAAACACTTCCTGGCTAGACACACCTCACTTAACATGAACAGTTAGCCAGAAGTGGAGCTGTAGAAGCCAAAAGCAAGGTTAGTACACTTAGAGACTTTCCAAGAACTTTAGATTTTGATGGATTAGGTCTTTGTTATCCTTTTTAGTAGGTGCTGCTGCCTACATGCTGGTTTTCAAGGCCTGGCTGGTACCTCTGTCATGCTTGTGCTACATTCTGTGGGACTATAAAAGTCTAGGAGCCCGTAACACTAATACAACAAAATTCTACATTCAAGTAATTGTGAACAACATGTAGGCAATGTGTCTAATTATGTATGCACATAAAGCTAATGAGTTGGCATAAATAAGGTTTTTCCTGCATAATCAACATTGGAAAATAATTTATTTAAAAAGCGCACTAACTCAGGAAGCAATATGCCATATGGCTTATTAGATCAGAAAGTGACTATTTCACTGTGACCAGATCTTTTACAGCTTATTTTTAATAAAATAAGTGAAGAGTAAGGATGATGATATATTATTCTATATACTTCCAGAATAGGAAAACATAGTTAATATTGTGATTATTTAGGAAAATGCCAAGAACACATCTACACTGCTCTCAACTGACTAAATAGCTTCTGTCCTTCTGTCAGAACCAGAATGCTTGACAAACAAACACACCCCTCCCATTTCATTGGTTTCAGTTCTTCATTCAGTAAAAAGCAGTTGCACTTACAGGTCTTTGAAGTTTCTTTTGACTCATAGCTCCCATGATCTACTGCTGAATTGCACTGAAGAACTGTTCCTATACAAAAGGCAATAATTATAAATTATTCTAGTCATATGTGAGGGAAACTTGATTTTAAATTTTATTTATTTTGAAACAAGGGAAGTTGAAAAGTCTATAGAGCAGAGGGAGAAGAAACTAAATTTTGAGATAGAGGTTTGAAGTAATTGTAGGTTTTAAATAATGCAATTTTTTTCAATTTTTAATTTTATTTTGAGATAGAGTATTTCTATGTAGCCCAGGATGACCTTGAACTCAAGATCCTCGTACATGGCCATTCTGAGTGCTGTGAGTACAGATGTGTACCACCATGCCTGTCTGTTTTGCTAGATGTTGATAGCATTTTGTCTTTTTCTTCTGTTTCCCAATTCTGAAACTCTTCAGGCAGTTCACTTTAGGTTTTAAGGATAAAGGGACACTTGACTTATGTTTTAGATAATTCATTATTTTCAAAAGAGGTAGTGAGTCAGATCTTGTTTAATAGCATTACCATTATAATACTTGTGTGATTCATCCTATATCACCTTTGTTAGGAAACAATAAAGCTAATCCCAGGGTCTCTATAGGATAATGAAGACAATAAGTTGACAACTAGGGTCTTTATTTTTCTTAAACCAGAAAGCATGGACTCAGAATATCTTCTGCCTAGCAGACAGGTGTATAGTAACCTTTGTAGTTTCTGGAAGAAGGATGATGACAATTCCTTTATCTTCATAAGCATCTATATCTTTACTTGGATCTGGTGAGATTATCACTGAATGCTTTGTGAACTGCCATTATCAGCATAACGTTAATGAACAAAGTACAGGGATGCCCATCTTTTTATATAAGGGAGGCTGTTTGGGCAAGCTTCTCAGAATGTGGCTAGCGTTACCGTCTCGTCAGCAAGAACGACGCTGCACACACAAACAGGATCCTTCTGCAGTAAAGCTTTAATGCATCTTGAGAGGGAGAGCATAAGCTTACAACACGTAAAACGGAGACAGAGAGAGCAAACAGCAGAAATCCCTCCCTTATGTAGGAAACTGTCCTCCGCTTAGGATGTGTCAGTCCCTGATTGGCTGTTGCTCATCGGGCGAGATGATGCCACGGGAGAGGCAGAGCACAACGAGTGGAAAATCCCTTCGCACATGCGCAGATTAGTTGTTTGTCAGCATGGGACACAGGGTGTCAGCGCCATCTTGTAATGGCGAATGTGAGCGCGGCTTCCTACATCAGAAGAAGTGATGAGGCTTGTGGCTCCCTTCTTTGACAACAGACCTTTTAAAAAAGGAAAGTGTTCTCTGGCAGGTGTTCAAATTTTGTATTTACTCTTTAAATTGGAGAAATTGAAGTTAGCATAGATAGCTTTTAAAGAACATTTGAAATTTTACAGCTGTAGGTGAAAGAAGTCACAGGAGAGGACATTACATGTCCAGATTCCAGAAACATACAAAGCCTGTTTTGGAGTGTGCAGTGAAGAAGAACCACAAAATTATTAAACTGCAGCTGCTCTTCTGTTTCCCAAATAGACTCAATAGAAATGAGATTTGTTCTATCAATGGACTTCAGCTTGTCCATCCATGCACCGGAAAGGTGTTTACAGTTCTTCATAAGAGTCAGGCAATAGCATACTGTACCTCCGTGCACTCAGCGCTTTAGTGAAGGTCCGTATCTCCTGAGAATAAAGAGGAACTCAAGGATTTCGTGTCCTGAGGCAGTAGCATGGGAGTCATGGGATGTGGTTTTGTTTGGCTCATCTTAAGGAGCATGTCTCATGAGCAGAGTGCCTCACTTTCCTTCTGAGAAACCATGACATGCTTCTCCAACTGATATCATGACAAAACTCTGGCAAATGACATAGGGACTCAGTGTAGTTTTGTGTCAATTATGTTATAAATTATGCAGCTGTTGAGTGTTGCTTTCCTTCCTGGAAGAAAGCACAAATTACCCAGAGAGAGCAAAACGGAAGAGACAGGCCAGTGTAACAATGACTCTCCCCCATGACTTCTGAAACTCATTAATTACAAAGAGCTCTTGAATCCAGAGCAACATGATTTTCTTCTCCAAAGTATCAAACCTAGAAACAGTACCGAAACTTTGTTTCTCGGGCCTTCTCCTTTCTCATAACTTCTCTCTCTTTTTCATAGATACATCATTTTGAATTTAGGAAGGTAAGAAGGAGATCACTGAGACATGTCAAAATATTCAAGAAATTTCTAAGAAAAAGTTCATAAAGGAAAAGATAAGATAGATCCTTGGTGGGTGTCCATCTTCAAACTGACCACTGCGATAGAAGTTGATTACATAGAGGCTCAAGATGGGATGTTCTTAGATGTTCTTTCTCTGATACTTTCCTTCACAAATACTTAGTTTCAAAATCTATTCAAACATACGCTGATGTTTCCCTGAGAGATCAATTAATATATGGACTAAGTTTTGGTGTGTAATCTCAGTTCTGTGAGGTAGCGATGGGTAGACCATGTGTAATAATCCTTAAAAGTTTTCACATTATAGTAGTATACAGCTCTCACTGCCTGTTTTGGTTGGATATAAAGTACTCAGTCAAAACCCGCATGTTAAAAGCTTTCTCTCCAGCTGGTAGATTCAGTTCTTAGAAGGCAATTAGATCATTAGAGCACTAATTTAAACAATGAATTCAATCAATTGTCAAAATTCAGAATGTCTGATTTCTTTCTATTCTACCATATTTTCTGTCTAGCGTTTTACTTAACACTAAGATTATCATATCACTTTTTCCTTAAGTGACTATCAATTCAGTCATTGCACTGATTGACATTTTGAAAATTAAGCTACTCTGGCTTTGCTGTGATGAAGCAATTTACTTGCATATTGTACTAGCTTCTTTTCTATTGCTGGTAAGAGACACCACAACCAAGGGAAGTTATAAGGCGAGCATTTAATTTGGGGCTCATGGCTCTAGAGCAGTGGCTCTCCACCTGGGGTCACAGTCCCTTTGCAGGTAACATATCAGCTATCCTGCATATCAGATATTTACGTGAACATTCATAACAGTAACAAAATTATAGTTATGAAGTAGCAATGAAAATAATTTATGGTTGGGGTCACTACAACATGTGGAACTGTGTTAGGACCTTCCAGCGTTAGGAAACATGGGCCAGGATCAGTAGCTTAGTGCTTAGACCCAATCCACCAGCATGTGGTAGAAAGAGTGTTAACTGGGAATGGAATAGCATTTGAAAACAATGGCACACTTCCTTCAAGAAGGACATACTTCCTAATCCTATCCAAACTGTTCCATAAACTGAGGACAAAGTAATGAACACTTGTGGGTCACTCTCATTTATACCACAATATGTATATTTATGTATCTTTTGTATGAATTGTTGGATTTTTTCCCCCAGAATTTTTCCAAGGATTTCTACTCATTTCTATTTGGTACTATTGTTGTATTTACTCTCTTTTAATGTTGTTGTCAAGGACTGGAGAGATGGCTCAGGGGTTAGTAGTATTGGATGCCTTTCCAGAGGACCCAGATTCAATTCTCAGCACCCACGTGGCAGCTCACAACTGTTTGCAACTCCAGCTCCAGGGGATCTGACATCCTTATACAGTCATACATTCAGGCAAAATGCCAATGCACATAAAAAAATCATTAATGTCCTTGTCAGATATTTGAATCCTGAAACAAGTTGAAAGGTAGTGGTTTATCATAAGCATTCAAAAAGAATATGTGTGGAATTTGTATTGCATTTTCATCCAGTATTTTGTAGAACAGGTCAGAGAAGCTATCGGGTGCTAAATCATTTTTCCAGATAGTATTTTTATTAGCTTTAATACATTGTTTTCTCAAGTATTTATCTATTCTATGTCAATGAATTTACTAGAAAAAATCTTCATAGTTTTTCCTTATATTTTAATATTTTAAATTTTGTAGTGTTGGCAACTTTATTATCTTTTATTGTGGATTTTTTCATGGTTTCTCTGTACAAAAGTTTATTTAGTTAATATTTCTGAGAACAAACTTTTGATGTGTTATCTTCATTTTATGTTGTTTTTAGCTTTATTATTTTGTGTTACTTTTTTCTTATCTATCTCTTACATTCTTTCTGTTTAGTTTGGGATTTTTCACTCTTTTGTCTCTTCTCAATAATTAACCTGTCAAGATAAAAGCCTAAGAAATTAATTTAAAATTTTTTTCATGTAGAATTGTATTATTTTTACACTTCACTCTTAATTTACTTTCACCATCTTTGATAAATTACTTTGAATGTTCACCCAGTTCAAAGACTAATTCCCATTCTCATGTATTTCTCAATCTTGGATCACTTAAATGTCTCTTGCATGCCTTGAAATATCTTAAGAAAAAAATGATTTAATATTATTATTTCTGGTTTTCAACAATTTTAACTATGCCCCACATGCTATAAATAATTTATTGTAGAGTTTGTTTCTGTTTCACTCATCACAGATTCCTTCTGGGTCATCATTGATTTAATCTAGTAGCAAAGAAGCAGTCAGAGCCACATGATCTTTGTTATTGACCCATATTTAGTGATTCTTTCCCTTGCAATTACTCAGTTTGCTTGTGCTCTCAACTCTACCCCTGTAGGTGGCCTTCTGGTAGTCTGTGACAACTCATGCCTTTTTTTTTTTTTCACACAGCCACTACATGGTCCTTCTCCCATAATCATTCACAAGAGGATCTATTGAACTTTCATATATAATCTCTCTCTCTCTCTCTCTCTCTCTCTCTCTCTCTCTCTCTCTCTCTCCTTCTCCCCTCTTGCTCTCCCTCTGCGTCTTCTGTTTCCTGCCCTTTTTCTATACACACACACACACACACACACACACACACACACACACACACCACAAGCATGTGTGTCTTACAAATTATTTAATATCACCTAATTTATAGTTTAATATTTATTCTGTATAGACATACTGGAAATAACTATCTTTTAAAAATACACAGTAAAGAATTTAAAGATTCTCCTAATTATGCATATTCTCATTCTTGGCAGTAACAATTTTTTATTTGCTATTCTAACACTCTAAAGCCATCCTAACCTTTTTCTTCAAATGAAAATTAATTTCCATCCTACTAATTACTCAACCACATTCTCCTCACAAATCCTATAGAAACCTGATTAAAAGTTAGCCAAAAGTATTACACTGTCATGTAGTAAGCATATTACAGTTCTGCTTTGAGTTTCTTGTTGAATCTAGGATGCCTCAAGGACTTCATGAGCAGGATTTGGAGGATTTGTTATGGTACTGATGCCTTTCAGAAACTCTGATAAATATCTCTTTTGAGTATTTTAGAATTATATTAAAGGGAGGGCTTGTGTTTATTTACCAATAAGAACCATTAAATGTGTTTATTTTTAAAAGCTATTTTATATTGTAGAAGAATATAATTTTAAGTATTTATAATTTATAAATACCTAATTGTTCTGTATAAACTCTTCCATAGCACTGGTCCTATACTTTGAAATCATTAACCTTTTCTTGCAGTAAATATCTTTTTTTATATTCATGAACTATTTCCTATAACAAAGTTGCTGAAGTAAATATTTTTGCTTAAATGCTTCTAACTTTTTGTATCTTCTCAGTATAGCAAAGAATACTACTTCCTAAGTTCATGAGACTTTCATGGATTTGAAGTGAGAAAACATATGTTAAACATCAAGCCCAAAGCTCTAACCACGGTACCTGTTTAATACATATCAGCTTTCTCTCCTGTCTTTCTTTCTCTGCTTTACTTTTTTTCCTCCAAGTCATGTGCTGTCTATTAATATTTCTGTCCTCCATATTGGTAGAATAAATGATGCCTAGAAAAAAGATTCTACTACCTAAAGTCTGAGCTCTTTAGTTATACCCACTTGATTTTTCTAAGGTCTTATTAACACAAGGGCATTTTGCTTCCTAACAAATACTTTACTTTATTCAGAAGTGTCTGAGGAAAACCCCTTAAGGAAGCCAACTTTTCATAAATTTACAAATTCAATGCTTCATTCTTTTGCTGCCATTTTCCAACCTGTCAGACACATCTGTTTTGCTTTTGCTCCAGCGGGCTCTCTGCAGGAGCCTCCTTCTGACATGATTATCCAGCAATCTCACTTTTAGCTCCTTGCACTGGCAGCTCCCTCCTGAACTGCGTTAAGATATTTTACAGATTCCTCCTCTCTTAGTGACTCTTAAGAGACTACTTGTGGGGGGATGAATTAAATCATCGGCTCAAGTGTCACTCTAACCTCTATGTTCAGTCTTTTTCTTAAATGAATAAATTATGTTCTGTGGCTCCCATCTAAAGGAAGGCACACACTTGCACCTCCTTCCTGGGGAAGATTCCCAGCCACACTAAGTTTCAGACTTTCAACAATAGTACTACTGGCTTTAAATGAATTAGCAAATGCATTCTGGCTCTAGGGTGTCTTCTGACAAAGATCAGATCATGCCATTTCACAGTCCCTTTGGGCCTAATTCCAAAGGGCTGTGTTCTCTCTCCCTGGGGATATTTTCCTCCAGGAACTAAGAATTTCTGGGTCCCACCTGCAAGCTACACTTTCCTCCATAATCCATTATCCTGCATGACACATGACATCTCCCTCTTCAGAACAGTTTCATTGCACACCCCACCCCCACCCCCCGACCTCAGCAATGCCATCCAGAGTGGCAATCATTCACTTTGATGAACTTACTGAATTATAAATTTCCTACAGTTGAGGCTTTCTATTTTTCATCCTTTCCTCACATGAAAAATAGTACTTCCTTATGTATATACTCCTTCTGCTTTGGGGCATTTTGATCCACCACTTGGCTTCTGCTGTCGCTGAAATTCTCATCCTGATATAATTGGATGTAACCACTTCCTGATTTTTTTCTTTCATCTTTTTTCTTCTCCAGTGTGTCCTATACCTTGTCACAAACATGTCTTTTGAGTACAATATCAGATTATATTTTTCTTCTTTTAAATTTCATTGAGTATATGTATACATATGCATATATATATATTTAAACCTGTTTTTTGACAATTTTAAAAGGAAAAATCTTCTCAATGTGTAAAATTCTCCTAATTTAGCTCTTACCTACACTTTAAGCATAACCATTTCCTACTTCCAAAATGATACCAATAGCCTCACCCTGCTTTAAAATCCCATTGCTCGTCAACGTTCTGTAATTTCTTATGTTTGTGTTCCTATCTGAAATTTATATTTAACTCACGAAAGCCTTCACTTACCAGGAAACTGGGACAGAGGGGAGGACATCCTATTGGGACTCTAGATGAGAGAAGCATGGGAGAATAGCAAAGTAGAAGGATCAAGAGGGTCCTAGAAACCTACAAGTAGAATATTATGATAGACAGATTTGGGCACAGGGGTCCAGCTCAAACTATAGAACCAGCCAAGGACAATACAGGCGGTAAACCTTAAACCCCTACCCAGATCTAGCCAATGGACAGAACATTCTCCACAGTTGAGTGGAGAGTAGGGTATGACTTTCACACAAAGTCTGGTGCCTCATATTTGACCATGTCGCCTGGAGGGGGAGACCTGGTGGCACTCAGAGAAAGGATAGTAGGTTACCAAGAAGAGACTTGATACCCTATGAGCATACACAGGGGGAGGTAATCCCCCTCAGGAACAGTCATAGGGGAGGGGATTAAGGGGAAAATGGGAGGGAGGGAAAAATGGGAGGATACAAGGGATGGGATAATCATTGAGATGTAACAAGAATAAATTAATAAAAATTTAAAAAACAGCAACAAATGAAATTTATATTTTAAAATGTTCAATTTTAGCTTTAAGATCAGTTAAAATTTTTACCATGTTAACATTCAACTCATACCCATACCATAAATTTATCATCTTATTAAGCCTCTGAATTTCTATTTATAACATTAACAAGTTGCACAACAACTTCCATTATCATTTCCCTTCAGGTTAGAGTAAATGCTTTCAGAAGGTATTTAAGAAAGAGTATACATTTTTGTAATATATACTCTTTAAGCATGTATATTTTTTATCTTGAGTGTACAGCTCATATTCTATAACATTAAAAATAAAAATATTTGTTGAATTGGTTATCAAAGGACTGAATGAGTAGGGTAGTTTGAATAGTTTGTCCCCCATAGACTCATGTGCTTGAATGCTTGGTCCATAGGGAGTAACACTATTATGAGAAAGCATAGGCTTGTTGAAGTAGATGTGGCCTCATTGGAGGAAGTGTGTCACTGTGAAGGTGGGCTTTGAGATCTCTTATGCTCAAGTTACCCCCAGTATGGCACAGTCTTCTGCTGCCTTCAGATCAAGATGTAGAGCTCTTAGCTCCTTCTCCAGCACCATGTCTGCCTGCACCCTGTTGTGTTTCCCATCATAATGATAATGGACTAAATCTGTTCTTTTTTAATGTGGTCATGGTGTCTCTTCCCAGCAATAAAACTCAAACTAAGACAGTGATTAAACCAGTGGCAAACAAATGATTTAAGGTGCTAGTATGTGAGGCTGTCTAATTATTTTAGTAACTGGTAGATATCAAAATGAGTGTAAAGGAAGAAAGAACCAAAAAAAATATAATGGAAATGGAAAATGAAAACCTAGAGAGAGACAGATGAATGAGAATTTGGAAAAAATAAAAAAATAGAAAGGCTTTGGGGTTTTGCATAGAAATTGTTGACCAAGTTTTTGGCCTTGGAATTTTTGGCCTGTTTTACCCAGATATGCCTGCACCTGGGAAGAAGTCATTCATATACCCAGACATCAGCTCTCCAGACCACCTCTTCTTTTATTAGTTTTTTTTTTAAATCAAAGCCTCCTTAGAGATTCAAGTTTATTGAGCAACTATTGGATTTGAGTTGACCAGTTTTTGCAAGCGTCTGCACTACACGAGTGTAAAATTTATGCAAAAAAAAAAACATAGAGAGAAAATAGTATTTAAATTGGTCTTCAAAAAATGGGAAAGGAGCCTGGCAGCGGTGATGCATGCCTTTAATCCCAGCACTTGGGAGGCAGAGGCAGGTAGATCTCTGTGAGTTTAAGGCCAGCCTGGTCCACAGGGAGTTCCAGACAGGGCTACACAGAGAAACTCTGTCCTGAAAAACAAACAAACAACAAACAAACACATAAACAAAAAAGTGGGGGGGGGGAGAATGAAGAAAAAAGGAAACACAATTCACTTTGGTTGCTCTCTAGAGGTGGAAGGTAAGTCTTTATTGCTAAAGTTACTACATAAGACCTAGGTCTCAGGGGTCCTTGAAAAAGATGTAGAAGACATATAGTTTATATCTCCTACAATTGTCAGCAGTCACACCCATCAAGAAGTATGAACAGGGCTGCATAAACATAATGCACAAAATGGTAACATCAATAAATATGATAACATGGATGAGGGTGGGTAGAGGCAGGAGGGTGCAATAGTTATCAACCTTAGACAAAGAACTACAGGCAACTAATGAATGCTAAGATAGAGGGGCAGGGGCAAAGTCTTTCCTAGAAAAGAGCACATCTATTGGTTAACAAACACCAAATAGTCAGCCCTTAAAACAATATATTCAAGTAACATATAGACTGAGAAGGTTATATTTAGGAATACTCTCTCTCTCAAACACACACACACACACACACACACACACACACACACACACGAGTATGTGTATGCATATACATACATATTAACAAAAATTAAAGAAAAAGACAAAGTGAGTTTGAAAGAGCAAAGTAAGATAAGTGAAAGGGTTTGGATGGAGCAGGGGGGAGGGAGACTTGATACAATTATAATGTAAAACCTTAGTTAAAACACTAAGTTTTGAGCTGTGTTCAGAATTTTCTAGTATGTAGTTAGGGAATTTAGTGGAGCTTATCTAATCTCTTCAGTGTTGATCAGTAAAATTAAGATGTGATACCAGATCTCGGAGTCGAGATGCATGGACAACATTTGGGGATCTCTGGTTCTGCCATCCCTGACAGCATGTGGTTCTTCCCGGAGCTTTATTTGATCGTGGACAATGGCTGCTTGGAGTGTTACGTGCACAACCTGAAGGCCAGGATGCTCGGTCAAGTTGAGGGTAGACTACTTCAAGCTGGCGCAGTGTGAGAAGCCGGGGGACTTGAAGCTGCCCCTGCAGAGTACAGATTAAGGCAACTTCCTGGCCAATGAAGCGTCATCTCGGACAGCTCAAGGAGAAGATGGTTCTGCCACAGGAGAAGTCATGCCTATGAGCTGCTTGCCAGCTTCCTGGACCTCCTTACTGAGAACTACGTGAATGACAATGTGTGATCCTGCTCTTCCCAGGCACGATGCACCAACCTTCAATCGTCCAGATTGTGCCCAAGTGCCATCCACTAAGCAGCTTGAGCAGGCAGAGGTTGTGAACATCGCCCAGACACTTGCAGATGTCTCTACAATGCCATTGTGGTGGACGTGCTCCTGGCAGCTTTTTTTTTTTTCCATGACTGCATCTCAGAGCAGGACCTTGATGAGATGAACATCGAGATAATCTACAACGTGCTTTACAAAGCCTACCTAGAGTGCTTCAACAAGTTCTCCACTCTGTTGGGTAGAACCACAGCTGGTGCCATGTGTCCTATCCTAGAGTTTGAAGCAGACCGCCACGCCTTTATCATCACCATCACCTCTTTCGGCACACAGCTGTCCAAGGAGGACCTACCAAGCTTTTCCCATGATGTGGCTGACTCTATCCTGAGGGTTTAGCTCAGATGGCTCAGGCTGATGATTACGAAAAGGTCAATAATATAGCAGATTACTACGTGGAATACAAACTGCTTTTGGAGGGTGCAGGTAGCAATCCTGGAGACAAGACCAATTCTTTGAGCATGAGGTGAAGCTGAACAGGTTACCCTTCCTGAACCAGTTCCATTTGGTTTCTTTCATGCTTTTGGGAAACTTAAGGAACAGGAATATCACAACATTGTGTAGAGTGTGTCACCCAGCACTATTGCATCAAGGTTGATAACTGTATCCCTATCTTGTAGCATTCTAACCCCAGGTTCCCATGTGTACTGTGTGTCTTTGTAAGCTATGAGAAGTCCATGGGTCATTTATCTCACCTGGTTAGGTGCCACGCATTGTCCTGGGGTGGGTTGCTCAACTTCCATGACTCTCTCTGAGATCGCTCGTAGGGCCCAAAAATCAGGTTAGGCACCTCTTTCCTGATCGAGAATGGACCAAGATCCCCTCCGGAGCAAAGAGCCCCACCCCATGTATACACTTGACATGTCTAAGAAACTTGTATCACTTTCCTGTCCCTCCCTAATCTGGAAGCCCCTTGGGGCAGTACGAGACTCCTCTCCCCTCTGTGGGTCAACCCACAGAACCATGGCCCGTGGGAAGATAGAGGACATGTATTCTTGGGGTATGGGAAAAGTAGCTCTGCAGCCCTCTCCCTCAGCTCTGCCCCTCTGAGATAATAAAATTTCTCCCTTTAAACCCACCCCTGAAAAAAAAAAGGATGTGATACCAACTTATATGAGTAAAATATTTGTACACATATATAACATGTAAACTTTATCATATTTTATCCAATGTTCCTTTTTTTTTTAAATTTTTGACCAATCTACTTCTTTCTTTTGGTAACCTGAAAACAATACACTATAGGTTTGGTGATTTTCTTTTTCTTTTTTCTTTTTTTTTTTTAATCCACATGACTCTTGATTTAGATTTAAATTTTTTGTTTATCAGTACAGTAAGCCATTCATTTGAAACTGAGTGTCGACTTCAGGCGTCCCTCTATCACAGGAATTAGTTTAATTTCTTTTTGATTTCATGCTTTCCCACAGGCAGTTTTGAATGTCACATGCACTTAGTGCAGACAAGTTGTAGAGTGAAATTGTGCAAAACGTTTGTGACAACCCTCATCTGAGACATAAACACTGCTTGTTTCCTGCTCGTGTTTTTAATAAAACCATATTATTTCAGGCAAAACTACTTAGAATGTAACTAAACACACACTCTGTGGAACAACATACAATGGAAGTGCTTCCTTCTGCTGCAGGAAACAGAAGGACATACATGTAAGGGGCTTTCATTTCCTTAACTGGCTCCTTTGGATGGAGACAATTAAGTTCCCATTCAACTCAAACCTACTGGTTTTCGTATCTGTCTCAAGTTGACTTCCTTACCAGGTCTTACTGTCCTTTCTACACATATTTTTCCATTTAAGGTGTCCAAGATGCTTGAGCTCTTTCTAATTTTCTTTCTCAATTTTGCTCAACTTATTTTTTTTCTTTTCATTTCCATTGAGGAATAGAAGTTATAAAACAGAATGCTGTGGAAAGTAATCTTCAGGTCATGAGAAATGATTGCCTTTCAAGTAATTAATAGCACAGTTTTGGTTATTTATTTCTACCTTTGGTCACCAATATACAAATATTCTTGAAAATATTCATCATATTTTTGGACAGGTTTATATCTATGCACAGATGGACAAAAGTCTTAATGTATCACAAAGAAAGATATATTCTCTCATGTTTGTTTTAATATATATTACCCAGAAGTTTAATTCATAAAGTTTGTTTATTCATCTTAAATTTATGACCAACATAGGTATTGCTTCAAGGTCAAAATTTGCAGGTGTATGATTTGGTAAATCACACATATTAACTAGAAAACTTGAATTCCATCCACACAGGGACCATGTCTTATACATTTATTATTATTATTATTATTATTATTATTATTATTATTATTATTATTATTATTATTTTAGAATATCAAACACTCTTAATGGAAATAATCAAAATTAGATAAAAAATTGAATTTAATTAAGTTTAGCATATCTCCTAGCTTAGGAGAAATAGGCAATTCAAATAAATCATTTTGTGGAGACCTCAATGGATAATCTGAATGGAAGAAAGCTTTTAAAACAATCCACACAAAAAAAATCACATATTGTTCTGTGAAACTACACTGGACAAATTTTTTGAAGGTCATAATTCAGTAAAAAAAGAAGGAGGAGGAGGAAGAGGAGAAGAAGGAGAAAAAGGATGGTGATGAGGAGACAGAGTATAGTAGACAGGTCGGCATGCATTCCTACTCTTCTTCATAGATTTGTAAGAATCCTGATGAACTTGATGCCTAAACCATCACTATACTTTGTTATGCATGATTTCTGTGAAATATGATAGTCCAATAGTGGTGAGGCAAGGTTTTATCAAATCCCTGCTGTGTCTTGTGTGGACTCATTATACTGAAATGAACAATTCATCTTATTTCTCTGTTTTTTTTAAATTTTGCCTTTATCCCTTCTTCATTATTGCGACTTTATTCTTATTGGCCTTATTAGTCATGTATGTTCGTACACAAAGTGACAGTCTCTTGGGATGATAATGATGCTTCTCCTTGATTTGTGCTATTTGAGGTTATGTCTTTCACTACACATTTCATCTGGTGACAGAGTATACAGTTAACATTATGTCAAAGCCACCAATATGAATGAATTGTAGTTATTTAATACCACTTACACATTTTAGATATATGCCAAGATGCTATGATAAACTTTTAATTGGAAACAAGAACAACAACAACAACAACAACAACAACAAAATCTCTGAGTAAATGATGCAGGCTACCAGTTAGGTTTCAGAGTTCAGCCAGGGGAAGGGTGTGCAGCTAATACGAATTAAACTTACTGAGTTCCCACATCCTTTGTGGAGGCTCGTAAGTCCCCACCCCCTTCACACCACAGCTGGTGCTTGTTTCCACCACTGAGTTTTAAATAATTCAGTGAAAATTTTTTGAGAAATAGAGAATGTTTTGCATAATTTTGAAGCCTGATTACTATTTGCACCAAATGTTGCTGATCAGCAAGATTGCCTCAGTGGGAGTAGAGAAGATTCCCTATGAACTGAAATTCAAAACAAATTCATTAGCTGGAAAGCTCAAAAAAAGGAGTATCATCCCTGCATCATTTGATACCAAATCTAGGAGCGTTATGAAGTCAAATCAAATCATAATGAGAAAGGAAGCTCTTTAGGCAGGTTTTTCTTTGAACTGTTAAAAAGGAACAACACTCCCCTTTTGTATTAGAGTAACAATTTCAGTTACTTTTCAATGGTTTTATACATTTATTCTGAGTACTACTTCTCTTTCTTACCACAAAAATTATTTTATTAAGGTAAAAATCCCACGCTTATGCCCTAAATAGAAAGACTCCCATTTGACTGTTGTTTGCATAGCTGTTTATT
The DNA here is from genome assembly GCF_964271855.1 of Acomys minous. Lineage (NCBI taxonomy): Eukaryota > Metazoa > Chordata > Mammalia > Rodentia > Muridae > Acomys > Acomys minous. The sequence goes on along the minus strand of NC_140492.1, from coordinate 32,394,535 downwards.
TTTGCTGTTGTTGAGAACAAATCTAATAGTTAAAGAATGTGAAAGCAACTGGAGGAGGAGGGCCACAAACCACTGGGTTTAGGGCAAATGCATTTCTCCATAAAAATGGTTGTGTTTTGAAGCATATTGACTAAGAGGGTAGCTTACATCTAGAAATAAAAGTAAAAGAACCTGTATCAAAGGAATAATAAAGAATGGCAAAGGCAAAAAATAACATTTGTGAGCCTCTTTCTGAAGAAATTAGAATTAGAGAATTATTGAGCTTCATGTATTAGGCACAGAGTTCACAAAGTTGAACTGGATTAGAGGATAGCGACAGAGAAATTCCCAGATCACATTTGTGTTAGCCAGAGAATGGTCAAGCAAGGTAAGCCAGTGTCCAGGACTAAAGAACTCTGAGCAGTGCCTGGGTGCCTCAGATCACCAGAAAACAAACATGGCAGAAGAGGCCATGACTCTTTATCAAAGAGGCCCAGAGTCCTAGAGAGCTTGGCATTCTTGAGGTGATCCATGCACACATGGAGGAAGCCACAGGTCAGCACTGGATGCACTCTTCTGTTGTTTTCTCTTTTATTTTTTGAGATGCCATCTCTCAGGAAATGTGGGGTTTGCTCTCTCTGTTAGCCTGGCTGACCAGGAAGTACTTGGATCTGTTCCTCTCTGCCCTACAACGCAGATGCCACTCTGTCTGGCCTTTATGTGGGTCCTTGTACATAAAACACATTATCCGCAAAGCCATCTCCCCAACCCTTGAGGCAATACACCTCCACAAATCTGCTCTTCCATATGTGTGTTCTTTGTGTCACCTCTCATTATTTGGCAGGCTTGCTGTTTTTCTTCAATACAAATATCCCATTTATAGCTACACACGGACTTTTCCATCAGAGACAAGGTTTCGATCAGGTGCGTCACTTTTGATTGACTCGTACAGTTGTTTGTATTTAACCTGTATGGATGTGGTATTCTGTGTAAGCACACCTTGAGGACAGATAGAGCACAAGACTCATAGAATGCTTCCTGTGCAACAAGGAAGGGAGACCTTTGCTTTGTTCAGTATTCCCCCAGCCCCCCAACGAATCTGTGAGTGAAGCAGGAACTCAAAAAATTTTATTGAGCATGAAAGTAAAGGAATGCAAATGTATTAAGTGATATAGCAAGTTCTCAACAGTGATGTGACTTTGGCTTGTGTGTAAAAATAGAGGACACTTTTGAGTCCTTCCGCTATGGCAGTGTCACTTTGCTATTTAACATATGGCATTTGCGTGATTGGCAATTGACAAAATTTTAATCCTGGTGTTGAAAGCCAGAGAATGGCTCAAAGTTCCCCTGAATGTGGGAATCTACGCTTGTTATTTCTCTTAGTTTTATTGTTAGAGAAAATACATTGTCTCTATTTTAAACTCTGCCCCCACCAAATACCTCCTTTCTTTTTTGCGTGTGTGCCCGGGACTCACGCTGTAACTGAAGCTGTCCTTCCTTCAACTTGCTGTTCTCCTCTCTCTACATCCAAGTCCTTGGACTACAGGCATATATCACTATACCTGGCAGTTTTTACATGTTGCATTCTGTGTAAGAACGGTCTTGTTCAGTGATGCATCGGAATCCAGAAATCATATAGGTTGGCTAAAGCTCCTGTAAGTTTTTCTCTGTGTGTGACAGAATTAAACTTATAACTTACTTGGCACAGCTTTCTGCTCCTCTTGGGGTAACTGATTGACTATGAAGGTTTAGGCTGGTTCATTTGGGTTCTGTTACTGTTGTTTCTGCTCAGCAGAGACACGTGAGGCTGCTGTTTTGTTTTGAGAAAGAACTCAGTGTGGTGAGTTAATGAGGAATCTGTACCCTGGGATCCAGGAAAGGTTTCATGCTATTCAGTGTTTAATAAATGGAAGTAACTGTGAAGTATTAGATCAATCCAGGCCTGTGAGAACTCTATCAGCTTTTCAAAACCACATGGACAATAAGTAAGGATCACTCTGTCCTGTGCTGTAGGGACACTTACAAAGTACTCTGTTCCAACGCGGGCAGTTTTGCGCTGCCGGCCGGGCGCTGCTCTCTCCAAACTAGGTGTACCCCGTTGCCTGTGTTTCCACGCGGCGTGGGGTCCTCGGCAGATTTGCGTGTGGCGGATGTATGGGACCAAGGGGACCTTCCCCTGATTCCCTGTAACTTCCCCCGGCCAGGGGCTCCTGTACCGATCTGACCCGCACTCTGAATTCCGGCTTTATCTACCAGCTGCAGCCCGCAGGTGGGTTCCGTCTGATCGACCGGAGAGTGGATTCACGGCCTCCGTGGACTGGTACTTGACTCGGGGCCAGGCCCGCCGGTGGTCTGCACTGTGCGGGACCCAACTCACCTGAAGCTCTCTGGATTTAACAGTCTGTGGCTTCATTCAAGTCCCTGGTCTCCGTGCAGTTGATCAGATACAGTGCTTGCTGGGCGCCGCCATCTTGAGCCCAGGGATTCTGCTTGATCTAAGGCACCAACCATGGACAAAACGGGCAGTCATCATCAAACCCCTACCCAGATCTAGCCAAGGGACAGAACATTCTCCACAGCTAAGTGGAGACTGGGGACTGACTTTCACAGGATCTCTGGTGCCCCATATTTGGCCATGTCCCTTTGTGGGGGAGGCCCAATGGCACTCGGAAGAAGGATAGAGGACTACCAAGAAAAGACTTGATACCCTAGCACCATATTCAGGTGGAGGAGGTCCCCCACAGCCACAGTCATAGGGAAGGGGGATTGGGGTGAAAGTGGGAGGGAGGGAGGAATGGGAGGATGCATGGGATGGGATAGAAAATGAGATGTAATAGGAATTATTTTTAATTTTCAATAAAAATGTGTAAAAAAAAACAACAACAAAGTACTCTGAGTACCAGATTTACAGTAGAGTTTTATGTATCTATGTATCTATCTATGTATCTATGTATCTATCTATGTATCTATGTATCTATGTATCTATCTATGTATCTATCTATGTATGTATGTATGTATCTATCTATCTATCTATCTATCTATCTATCTATCTATATCTGTTCTAGAAATAAAGCAGACAATTACACGGACCCATTTATCACCCAATAAAGACTTTCCATTCCATTACTCTGTAATGGCAGCTTTCTTTATGAAAAAAAAAAGAGTATTTCTAAATATTTATTTCAAATCATACCCGAATGACATGCTAGGTACAAGAAACCTGAGCTCATGAACTCAGAGTCAATAGGCTGGAGAGAAAAGCTAGGAATAATAAACGATAATAGCAACATTTACCTCTAAGTGCACCATATAAATACACTGCATATGTTGCACATATACAAATGAGCACGTTAATAATATTCTAATCAATTTGTAGTCTGATGAAAAGGATGTAGAGCAGATCATAAACAACTCAAGGAAGAATAAAAGACATGGTGTCTAATTCTGTGTCTGCCATCAACTCTTTCGTTAAAAGTAAGTATAGAATTACTTGAGATTCAATACTTTTATTTATAAGACATGGATGGGGAGGAAACACCTGCCTCAAATTGGTATATCAAATGAGATGAAACATGTGGATGCTTTTGAAAATGTGTGTGCAATCAAAAGTGACACAGATTAAAAATAATCCTAAGGAATCGCTCGTCTTCAAAATGTGATGTCTAATTTCTTCATAATAATCTTCTTGTCTCTTAAGCATCACATTCTTGAGAGTAGAGAGGAACACATTTAATCCAGTTTTAGATGTGTTTTCAGAGGTGCCCCCAAAGGTTTGGAAGCCCAATAGTCTTTCTAGTTCAGGTTTAACTATCTTTTTTGTGAAGATTAAAATCTGAGTGAGGTCTAGCTGCCCTGTGTAGAAAATTGTAGCTAGAAAACTGTAGATCTTTAAAAGAATTAAGAATGTCTGCAATGATTTACATAGAAAAACCCCAAATTATTAAAATGATGTTTAACAATCTAGTCACATTTTATTATCAAGGAAAGTCAATATTATGCAATCATAATATTTCTATCAGGGAAAGAAGCAAAATTTCCCTCTATATAAAATCTCATTAGTGCTTATGAAGTAGTCAATAGAAGAGAAGCTCTTCTTCCTGGACATCAATTCAACTTCCTGATCCTGATGGTCCAACTAAGAAACTCACCTCATTAATTCAAGTCAACTGATCGATACACTTTCAAATACAGTACAGACAATCAGCTGTAGCAGAGTCTTGGATTTATTAAAACAACAATGTTAAAATTAGTCAATATTTGCAGGGCTGACTAGAAGGCTTGCTTGATCACTCTTCTTTGCAAACAGCATTCCTAGTGTTTCTTTCATGTTTGGCTTCTGTCTGTAACTGATCACATAGTGTTGATTCAAGAGATCTTGCTAAATGTGAAAAATGCCAAAATGAATATGATTTCCTAGGCCTTTACTTGATACACTTGATGGATTTAAGTGTTCAAATGTTATTATTTTATACACATACCCATATCAGTAAAACACTAAAATGTAACAGCCCTGGTAAAAAGCTCAGTGTTCTCATTGTTCTGTCTCTCTCCATGTATATGTTTGTGTGTGTATGTACTTATATGTTTTTATTTAGTGATACTTAAACTTTCTTTTGCTTTTCTAGTATTTTGAAATAGAGTGAAAGCGGCAAGGAGGGAGGAATGGGAGGATACAAGTGATGGGATAACAATTGAGTTGTAATCTGAATAAATTAATAAAATTAATAAATGAAAGACTTGGGTCACAGGTGTGACTCCATTTCTGAATTGTAGTTCATTTTATATGTAGTAAAACTGACTCTGAGAATAGCCATAACACTGTCCCTTCTTCAGTGCAGTCCCCTGAGACTTAGGTGCAACCAGTTTCTTGACATGGATCTTTTGAGGCTGAGAAATCTATGACCAGTTGTTCTCTGCATTTTGATCAGTTGTAGTTTTCTTTAATGGTCTCCCTTTATTGCAAAGAGAAGGTTCTTTGGTGATAGGTGGGAGCAAAATTAATATGTGAATACAGGGATAAATATTTAAAATTAGAATTACGTTGCTCTGGTCTAGTGGAATGGTGATAGTAATTTTATTTAAAGAAAAAGGTGAGTAAGCCAGTTCACATTTTATTTAGTTGTTTGCTTATTTATTTATTTTTGTAGTTTTAAATTTTAATTTATTTATTCACTTTAGATCCTGGTCATAGCTCCCTCCCTACTCTCCTCCCAGTTCCATCCTCTCTCCCCTGTACCCCCTCCCCTATTCCACTGAAAAGAAAAACTGCCCTAGCGACCCACCCCAGCTCATCAAGTTACATCAGGACTGAATTTTTCCTCTTCCCCTGTGGCCTGGCAAGGCAGTCCTGTCAGCAGGAAGTGACTGAAAAGCAGTCAACAGTGTCCATGTCAGACATAGTCCCTTCTACCCTTTCTAGTGGATCCACATGAAGCCTGAACTGCCCATCAACTATTTCTCCCTAGAGGACCAATGTCCATTCTAGGCAAGGTCCTAGGTTGGTGCTTTAGACTTCATAGGCCCCTCTGGGCTCTAGTTAATTTGTCTGTTGGTCTTCTTGTGGAGCTCTTGTCAGTTCTAGGCTTTTTCATTCCCGGGAGCCCCAGAGTTTTCCACTAGACTTCCTATGCTTCTCCCAGGGATTGGCTCTGAGTCTTTTTATCTGTTTGGAGCCACTGCTCAGTGGAGCCTTTCAGAGGACAACTCTGACAAACTCCTGTTGGCAAACATAGCAGAATACCATTAGCAATGTCAGGAGTCTCTTCCATGGGGTGGGTCTTGGGTTGGGCCAGGTATTTGTTGTGGCTCAAATTTTATTCATTTGCCTTTATGATGGGGCAGTGCCCTCAAGGTGTTAATTATTTTGTATATGTTTATGTAGAAATCTCATTATGTAGTATTAGTGACATGAGATATTTAGAAGTAGAACTCAAAATACATTTGAAAAGGTAAGTTTGTATTTTGGAAAGCCTAGAAATCTAAATTTGCTGTTAACATTTATCCCCAAAGTATTTTTTTATTGTTTCAGTTTTTCTCAGTTTTTCTCAGTTTATTTAGAAGTGGAGTATAGTGCAGTCAGTGTACATAGAAGTTAATTTTTACTTTAAAACTCCAGAGATGAGTTTGAGTGTGTGTGCGTGCATGCGTGTGTGTGTGTGTGTGTGTGTGTGTGTGTGTGTGTGTGTGTGAGAGAGAGAGAGAGAGAGAGAGAGAGAGAGAGAGAGAGAGAGATTAACAGATTTTCTTAAAATTTGATTATAACTTCTAACTCCAATTCCTCTTTTCATTAGAGACCACCTAAGGAGTTTGAAATATATGACAAGAAATCTTCTAAATTAATAGCTGAATCTTCTGAAATAAATTATAACAATGCAATTCATTTACTAGAGAAACTAATCAGGTAATTTGTTTTCTGATCTATGTAAATTATTCAGTAACAGGACACTTAAAATGCCTTTATCCTATTAGGACACACTTTTCTCTGGAAAGATAGAAGAGATGTGTTGCCTTTCTTAGAAAGAAAGCCTTTGAGACCCATCTCCCACTGTATATACAAAATTGCTGACATTAGTCATCAAGAAAAGACAGGTTGGATAAAGTAGTGCATTCTTCCCTGAGGTCAAAATCCCTATATTTTCCTTTTAGGGAAGAATTATCTAACTATTCTTGTTTCATTTTCTGGTTCTTTTAATTCATACTTGTGAAACTTTGGGCACACTTATTTTACTTCAAAGTTTTAGATTTCTACCAACCTACCTACAAAATGCTTAAAGTCCATTGTAAATGCATCCCTAGATACAGCACACAACAAAATTCTATTCATGTGTATTCTGAATAAATACATGATTCTGTGAAAAGTAGCCATTAAGTCAATGCTTACTTTCTATATAAAACTGTGCCATAGTATTTATTTTACTTGTTGATGTTGACACAATTGTATATTTTATATGTGTATGGATGAGTTTAAATAATACAATTTTGTGATAACTTTAATGAAAATAGTATGTAACACATTTTACTATCTTAGTTAAGTTCATGTTCATGAAGTATGAATCAATTTTTAAAATTAAAATCAGATTAATTTTCTTGTGGGAGATATGCATAGAAATTGAAGAAATACAATGTTGAAGACAATGCAGATACGTTCAGCTCTGTGTGAGCATTTGATAATAATTGACTATTTAGACTGTGGGTATCTGACAAACATTTACTATGGAAAACCTGTCATTGAAGAAAAGCACAGATCAAGAGCTTGCTATAATGTTGGGATGTGTGGGGAGCACGTCTTAGTTGAATAGCAAAAGCAAACATCATTAGAGTCTCCCTACGTGGGCATCAGAAAATGTGACTGGGTAGAGGTGATGAGACCTTGTGTTGGGCATTTACCCAGATTAATAATGCATTTGTGTGAAATTGGAGTCAATGAAAGCAGGACATATGTGTTTTTAAGTAAAAAGGATTATATTTTTAATTTTGGGGGGTGGCATGGAGTGTCCCTACAGTCTCCTTGGTTGGCAGCAAAACCATCTGCAAAGAGACAAGACTGAATCTCAGTTCAACTTAGCTGTCACTGGTTCAAACTACTTGAGTCTGACCCCAGGTCAGTTATTAATGCCATATTTAAGCACAGCACAATTATGGAGAAAAGCTTTCTGATTACTCAGACATGTGTCCAACAAAGCTTAAGGCATGTTTACATTGAAACCCTTTACAATGTCTATATGGCTTTTCCAATAAAGATAGGTTCTGTTAACTCAGAAACAGTGCTCAAGATAAGGATCTAGGGATAATGAGTGAGGGACTCATAATGGCTGTGGGAATCAGGATTGGCCTGGCCCTAAGATAAAGAGGTCACGTGGGCTGTTGTAAAGTACAAGTGATATCTCTCATAAGGATGGATTTTATGTACTTAGAAACAATGGTCACTATTTACGGAGAAAGGATCTGGAATAAACAAACATAATATCCTGGCGTGATAAGGGTGGAGACTGGCTCTCTAGATAGCAAAGGCTCACAAGGTTGTAAACTACATCCTTTCCTAGCATTCCAAGAGGAAAACAGGTAAAGATCTCCTGTCTTAGAAGAGATAAGCCTGTGTGATTAAATTTTCCTGGCATATCTGTGTGCTTAGGGACCTCCTGCCCTCTCAATTTAATTAATTCAGTTCCCCCACCAGACACAAATTAGCAAACAAAACAAAAATTTAGCAACAAATCCAAAGCAGGCTCACTCAGATGAGTCTCTTGTTATTTTCCAAATACATGCCACAGAGTTTTTCTTATTATTTGAACAATAGAAATGATACTCATTTAGTTGTTTGATTAAAGTTCATTAACATTAGTAGAACTGTGAGAAGAAAAAAATGTAACATATATCAATGATGTGTCATCTTAGTTGCCAACCTGTAATCAGCTAAGAGATCCACCTGTGAACGGCTCTGTGAGGGTACTCCTCCAAAGGGACTCACTGAGGTGGGGCAATCCTCCTTAGTGTGGCTAGGATTGTCACGCAGCAGTCCAGTAACAGAGATGTCCAAGGGAAAAAGTTTTGCTTCCTTAAATTGCCCAGATTTGATAGTGGAGAGTAGTGCATCTCTGTTAGTTCGACAGCCCTGGCTGCTGCTGTCTGTGGGAACCAGGCCCGACTGGGATGCCTGCCTGACTTGCTGTTTCATGTCCTGTTTTTAGCAGCTTCCGTGTCTGTGTTTATGTTGGTTAGCTAGTTATGTTTACTCCTCTGAGAATGCACTCCTCCCCTCCTCGGGACTTTTCCTCCTGTGTGCAATCACCTTTTGAGGAATTTCACCTGTGAGTGGCATTCCTGTTTTGCTGCCTATAAGAAGGCTCTTTGAACGCTGAATAAAGGCTGCTGCCACTGTTGCTGCTTTCTTAGCACAAAGGACCCGCTGTTTTAGTGTGTGTATGTGTGTGTGAGTTAAATCCTCAGTCCCTCACCCTTGACTCAGTACTGTGGTGGCGCGGGCACCACAGCTGTCCTTCTTTGACATTGCTTTTAACCTTTCACCTTCCTAAGAGGTTGGAAGAATCACATCTCTCCAGGAGTTCTCCTGCCTAGACACCTAGCTCGGTGAACAGAGCACCTGCTGATTTCTTGGCCTCTAGTGATGGAAGACAGCCGTTGTTGGACTTATTGTTCATATTGTGTAAGCTAATGCAATACATTCCTAGTATATAATCATTCTATCCTCCTGCTTTTCTAAAGACCCATGCCTAATACAATCATATTGTGTTTGTAATACTTATTATGTATATAGATATCTGAGAAATACTTTATTGTATATAAAATCCATAGTAGAATTTTCTTCTTTTTTTTTTAAACTAAAACTTACTTCAGGCATTTTCAAGTCTGGGTTTAAGTTTACTTTCAAATTATTTCTTAAAGATGGAGAATTTGACCTTAGCTTTTAAATAAATATTTTCAATATCTTTATCCTTTAAAGATTTTATATAGGTAGATATATGTACACACACACACACACACACACACACACACACATATAATATATATGTACATATATATATGTATATATATATACATATATATATGTACATATAATATATATATACATATGTATATATAAGTGTCTCCAGTTTATTTAGTTTGCTTTTCCAAAAATGAAGTCATGTATACCAAGAGGTTAAATATGCTCACAAAACAAAATAAAGTTCTATTTAACTTCTAATGTAGAATGTGGAGTTCTGTTGGACCAGCAGACAATCAGTGTTTTATTTACAAACATTAGTTCAAGGCACTGCTAATGAACCTCTATTATCTTTCAGACTGCAATTCCACTAGTCTTGTTGTAATACCAAAGATAATTAGTGCAGGCTTGTCAAATTGACTTTTGCTAACATTATGGCCTCTATTTTGTACTACCTTTTTAAAGGGTTCCTCTGGGACACTGTGAATCAGTTCAGTTGGCTAGAAAGACACTATTCGTTCAGGCTTAACAAAAGCACAGTTTAATTAAGAAGCATTCTGCCTTTCATTGTGTACTCCAGACTACGGATTTTGATGTTGCTCTCTAAATGCTGAAATTTGTCAGATTCAATTTCTCTGTTCTAATTTTCTATCAGAGAAAATGTGATACCAGGCATGGATCCAATTTTGCTTTTCTATTAGCATTTATATGGACAGAGTTAATGATTTTATTATCATCTTTGGCTTGTTGCTAAACAGTAGTCATCACACCCCTCCTCATGAATAGCTGCTATATGTATAATATGATTTGCTTTGTCCCAGGGGGAGTTATGAAACACTCTAATTTATTTTAAGGTGGTCAAGTTGAATAATGGACAAAGAAGTGAGAAGAGCTTTAGTAAAAGGATACTATTCTGAAGGAAGAAGCAGGAAGGGTGTTATTTTCTTCAGGAAAATATGCCCGTGTGGATAGGTGGCACACTGTGGGAGAGCCTCCTGGCAGACTTGGAGTCTCCCTGATACTGACCTAGAAATGAAATGTTTGAGAAAGTATGGACCATGTTCACTGATACCACTCAAGCAGTACTCTGATAGGACCACAAGTCTCTTTCTCTCTTCTATTAAGTATTTATATTCTAATAAAAATTACTAAGATCAAGCAGGGACACATTGTGCTTGTTTCTCACCTTTTGGGCTCTTCAGTTTGCCTTACCATCTCCCTGACTAATTATAGTTTGTAATAATTTGTTTCTCAAATATTCAGGTTGGGGTGAGTATAAATCCCTATTCATGAATAATTCATTTGTTACTTAAGTACAAGTGAATTACTGTATACTTGTATGGGAACAGGATGTGACACTCCCATGTGAGGTGCTCTGCAGAGCATCTGCACCTCCATCCACATGGTTTTCCTTAACATATCATAGGGTACCAGTGTTCCCATGTCTACAGGAGTCAGATGCTACAAACTTTTATATCGAATAGAGGTGAGATATTTTATGTCAAGCTTTACATATGTTAACATCTTGATAAGAATATTAAATATGTTTCCACCATTTATACTAAAGTAACATTTAAAGAAACTAGCTATTAATCTTCATATTCAATTAGTAGAAGAATAATATTCCTGTCACAATTAAAATGGGAATATATTCACTGAATGTAATTAAGTATATTTAAGGTCCAAAAACTGTCTATATGTAAATTTCTTGTCAACATTTTAAAAAATTATATTCATCCTTGGAGACACACATGATGATTTCAGTGTGGTGAACCAAATCATCACTACTGAGATTTTTAAATTAATTTCCAGAGGCAATGAAAGGCAGAGTCCTTTTGCTAACAAGAAGATTCTAGTTGAGGGGATTATAATTTAGTGCAGGAACAGAAATAGAGAAAGATACAAAAGAGTCACAGGTGAATAAATATTTATAAAGGTGACTCCACAAATCAAATGAAAACCCACACCTTAAATATTGTATATAGAATGAGCTTTGCTAATTCAAGGCAACCAAATGCTGAGAAGTTTCTTCATACAGAAATAATATGAGTCAGTGGACTCTATATGGTAATTACAAGAGTCAGACACTAATTAGTGCTTATTTTATAATGGTTTGATTATTTTGAAATGGAACAATGCAGTTTGAAAGCTTGAGTTTCCTCACAGACCATTCTGTAGTCTTTTATTTCTTTGTGACTTATTTCCTTAAATTTAAAGTGGTAACAACAACAGTACAGTTTTGTGGGGGAGTCAACCTGAAATTACAGTGTGAGTTGAAGTGTCACAAAAGATGTGGAGGTAATATCCTTACTGAATTAAGTACATTTTAAATTTCCATTTTCATACTATTTAAAATCCTCATACTCGTCATTAATATTCACAAAACCATACCACTTCTGGCACAGATGAGATCGATTGTTTAGATGGTTAAAATTATGTATTGCTTCAGTTTTAGTCTTAAACAAAAGGAGTAGCCGGTAGAGGAATTTCAATCCAGCCACATGCCTGTGTTGGCTAGGGTTCACATCCAGAGACCTTCTGTGTCTGTGTGAACTGATGCAGCTGGAATGACACCCTTTAAATCCTCTGGCTGAAATAAAGGTAAAGTTAGTTTGTAGAAGGAAGCAGCTCTATTTTAAAATGATGCCTAATTGGGAGACAAATCAGAGAATATTTGACAGAAGGAGGAGAGGAAGAGAGGCAATTAAGAACAGCACACACACACACACACACACACACACACACACACACAGAGAGAGAGAGAGAGAGAGAGAGAGAGAGAGAGAGAGAGAGAGAGAGAGAGAGAGTTTGGTGCAGTTCAGTTGAGTGAAGTCAAGTTCACTTGAGCTCATGCAGTTCAATCCAGTTCTGTTCAGTTAGTCCAGTCAATGCCATTCAGTTCATGGACTTCCAAGGCAAATTTTCTAAGCAGAGCAATTCAGTCAGAAGCCAAGAGAAGACAGATTGAATCGGTTACCTTGGAGAAGAGTTTGAACCAGAACAACTGAGCTGAACCAGCCAGCCAGAGTTCAGAAAGAGCTATAACCAATGAGCTTATTCAGCAATAAGTCTTGGAGGCTGAAAACATTCTAGTCCTAGGTTATACAGTCTGGGAGCTGAAGCCTTCAAGGTTTGGGCTCAAGAAGATTAGATTGTTTGGAGGACAGAAGGTTCCAGGTTGAGGCCTAGAGATAGATTATAACACAAATAGAAATGCTCTGGGATCAGCCCAAGATATGTATTCAAAAAGCTTGGGTATAGCTCTCATCTCATTCCCCTCATATGAGGAAATAAAAACAACATTTACAAGTATGTTTTTGGAAGTATATTGGCCAGCTTAGAATTTTATTTCAGAAAGATACTGAGTCTAAATGGTATGTTTTCAAGCATCACTGAAATAAAAGACAATAGCAAATTATTTCTTTATGTTATGCCAAAAGAAAAAAGGAATAAAAAATGTAAAATTTCTTTTAATTATGTCATAGAAGTTAGTGCCCTATGAGAAGGCCTCTCTTCACCAATTGGCCACTGAAGATCGTTTTTAAAGCATAGATAGTTTTATGATAAAGTAGGTGCCCAAAGAATGATATTGATGCCAATGAGGGGGAACAATAATCCTAGCTTCACGATTCAAGAGGAAGTCAAATCGTATGGACTGAAATGGCTGGGCTTCTCTCCAGATACACAAGCTTCATCCACAGAAATTAAAGGAAGCCTGTTAGGGTAATGCTTCCTAGTCTCCACTTCTGTTATAAAAAGTGAGAGGAGGATCCTTAACTGTACTTACCTTTGCTGCTCTTTGTCTTGAAACTTTCATTCTCAACTGACAGCCAACTATCCTTCTTTTAAACAACAAGTGACATTTCAGAGGAGATGTGTCATGGTCTCCAGTCAGCATCCTGCTCATCCATATACTGGGAACAGTTCTATCATCTTCACTGAATCTCTCTACGGTGATGAATCCTAGTCTCATTTCAGGCCAGTTGCTTTAGTTGCTCTAGAATATCTACCTTCTGTCCTTTGCATCAGCAATTGTTTCCTGATTACAAATTTATTTCATGGTATCATCTACCGTAATGGATTGTTTCCACCAAATTACAAATTAAAATGCCTTGATAGTCATTACCTGTTTTTCCAAGTTTTCTTTTTTTCTAATTTGAAAAACTTTATGTGTGGTAATTGAATACAAATCAGCTCATAGGCCCATAGGGAGAGGCAATATTAGGAGGTGTGGCCTTGTTGGAGTAAGTATTACCTTGTTGGAGGAAGTGTGTCACTGGGAGTTATCATTGGGAGTCTTAGATGCTAAAGACATGCCCTGCTGTCATTCTTCTTCTGCTGCCTGCCGATACAGATGTAGACAAAGCCATACTTCCAGACATGATAACAGTGGACTAAACCTCTGAAACTATAAGGCACCTCAAATTAAATGCTTTTCTTTTATGTAAGTGTTACAGTGGTCATGTTGTCTCTCACAGCAATAGAGACCCTAGTTTCAGGACTATAAATTCAATTAATTTATTATTTAATTAGTTGAAATCTTAAAACCTTCAATTAAAATTAGCTTCTTTCTTCCCATCTCTTTCTTTTTTTTTTTTTTATTATCTCCTTTTTGTCTCTGTGCTCATCACTTGTGCATACACTCCTTGGTTATTCCATTCTTTTTATACTTCTGTCATAAAATATGACAAATAGGTATCTCAGAAAAAGTCAAAACATTCCATATTTCTGGTCCTGGAAAGGCCAGGATCAGGACACAGCCTGTTTGATGTTCTCTTATTCTTGGGTGGCATCTTCTCTGCAGCCTCTTGAATTAGAAATTTAAGGGTTTTCTTGGAGACTCTTTTATAAGGTCATTAATTCCATATTATGTCTTTATGATCTAATTACATTTTAGTGACCCCACCTTTAAGATCATCAAATTTATGAATAGATTTTAACATATATATTTTTTGGAGACACACAAAGAATCAGACCAACAATTATAGGCACTACAAAACAACTCTTCTAATGCTCGGTTCACTCTGAAGATTGCCACAATTCTAGATTCTCAAGGCGATAAACATTTGAACTTGCCTGGATAGTTACTAAATAGACTTACCATAATAGGCATGTATCTTAGTGTAGACATTTGCTTGGGTATAGCATAGAAAAGTTGTTGGAAAGGCTGGCACAGATTGCAAATATGTTCATTTTTTAAAGGAAGCACCAAATGCTCTCCCAAACTTATTAAATCTCCTTTCCATTCTCATTTGAAATTATTGAGAGTTCCAATTGCTACTCACCCTTGAAAAGATTAGTGCTCTTTATTATTCATATGGAAAAACAAAAAACCCAGAATAGTTTTAAAAATCCTGTACAATAAAAGATCTTCCAGAGAAATCTCCATTCCTGATATCAAGTTGTACTATAGAGCAACAGTACTATAAATGACATGGTACTGGCATATAAATAGACCAGTTGATCAATAGAATTGAATTGAAAATCCAAAAATAAACCCACATACCTATCAACATTTGATTTTTGACAAAGAAGCCAAAACTATACAATGGAAAAAAGATAGCATCTTCAACAAATGGTACTGGTCCAACTGGATGTCTACATGCAGAAAGATGCAAATAGATCCATGTCTATCACCCTGCACAAAACTGAAGTCCAAATGGATTAAAGACATCAACATAAAAACCAAACACACTAAATCTGTTAGATCTTTCAGTAGGCCCAGAAGGCATTCCATAGTTGTTTTCCCACACATTTCTTTCTTTCCTTTTTTTTTTTTTTCCTTTTTGACAGGGTTTCTCTGTGTAGCGTTGGCTGTCCTGAGCTCGCTTTGTAGACCAGGCTGGCCTCCAACTCACAGTGATCCACCTGCCTCTACCTCCTGAGTGCTGGCATTAAAGGCCTGTGCCACTACACCCAGCCCAGACATTTCTTAAATTGGTAATGATTCTATTTCTTCAATTGCCCATTTGTAATCTCATATCATATATGATACATGCTTAGATCCCAGGCCCTTCCCTGCTGTACTCCCAGTTCTACCTACATGCCCCTCCTCTCATTCTCTCTTATCCTTCTCAAGGAAGGGGAGGCCCCCATGGGGTACCAACCAACCCTGGCACCTCAAGTTACAGCAGGACTAAGTGCATCCTCTCTGACTGGGGCCTCATAAGGCAGTCTAGCTAGGGAAAAGGGATCCAGTATCAGGCAACAAGTTGGAGACAGTGCCTACTCCCATTGTTAGGGAACCCACATGTTGACAAAGCTGCACATCTGATTTATATGTGTAGGGGATCTAGACTCAGTTCATGCATGCTTTTTGGTTGGTGGCTCAGTCTCTGTGAGCCCCCATGAGCCCAGGTTAGTTGACTCTGTGGGTCTTCTTGTGGTGTTCTCCAGCCCTCTGCCTCCCTTTATCCTTCTTAACACTCCTCCACAGCATACCCCTTGTCCTTGATTTGGATTTTGAGAGGTGTTTTTTTTTTTAAAAAAAAAACACATTTAAGTTCTTTATCATATGCTACTGGGATTATCTTATCCAAGTGGAGTCTAAATTTCTCATTTAAAAAGTGTCTTTTGTACGATATGTCTAAAGTCCGCTTAAAAGTGAGTACATATCATTTGTGTCTTTCTGAGTCTGGGTTACTGCACTCAGAATGATCTTTTCTGGTTCCATCCATTTGCCTGCAAATTTTCGTGATTTCCTTGTTTTTAACGGCTGAGTAATATTCCATTGTGTAAATGTACCACAGTTTATTTATCTATTCTTTGCTTGAGAGACATCTAGGTTGTTTCCAGATTCTGGCTATTACAAGTAAACTGCAATGGAGGAGTGTTCCTTTTTCACCATATCTTCACATGCACAGACCCAAGGAAGATAAGTACCAAGGAGGACCCAAGAGAAGATGTTTAAATCTTATTCAGAAGGAAAAATGGAATAGATGGAAGTACTGGTTGAGGAGAGGGGGTGCAGAGAGAAATAAGGGTAGCGATCAGACCTGGGGAGAGCAGGGCACCGGGAGGGCAGAACATTTTCAGAGAAAAGAGAAACAGTGGGTGGGGGCACAGTGATAAGATGGAGACCTAAGTCAGATTAGGCATCCTAGAGGATATGAGGGGGACTCCACCTGAGAGTCCTAGTAGCAAGGTCCTTGGAGATTGAAGAGGACGTCCTCTAACTAGACAAGAGTTCTATTGGAGGGAAGAAAACACCAACCCACCCACAAAAACTTCAACCTGAAACTCACCCTGTCTACAACACATGCAGGGATAAATATAGAACAGACAGAGCAGAGAGTGAGTGAATGGTCAACCAATGCCTGGCCCAACCCGAGGCCCACACTATGGAAGAGAGCCAACCCCTCACACTATTAAAGATACTGCGCTATGCTTGCAGACAGGAGCCCATCAGAGTTGTTTTGGGAGAGGCTCCACCCATCAGCCGTTTGAAACAGAGCTGAGACTCACAGCCAAACTTTGGGGTAAACAGGGAGTCTAGTGGAAAAGTAGGAAGAAGGGTAAAAGGACCTAGAGCTGACAAGAGCTCCAGAAGAAGATCAACAGAACCAACGAACCAGGGCCCAGGCTGTGGAGTCTGAAGCACCAGCCAAGGACCATGCATGGACCACACATAAAGGTAGCCTTCGGGCAGCTAAGACTTCATGTGGGTCCACTAGAAAGGGGAGAGGGCCTGTCTGTGAAATGGACTCTATTGCCTGCTTTTTGATCACTTTCCCCTAAAGGGGATGCCTTTCCAGGTCACAAGGGAATAATGCGCTGGGGTTTATGGGTAGGGGGCTTTTTCTCCCCTACAGAACAGGAGAAACGGGATGGGGAATGGGGTGGGACTGGGAGGAGAGGAGAGAGTGCGCTATATGACCAGGATGTAAAGTGAATAAATATATTAATTTTAAAAGTGTCTTTTGAAAAGTAAAAATTTTAATGTTTGTGATAATTTATAATCCAAGTGTGTTATGAATTAAGATCTTGAATTGTATCTAAAATTCAATACAAGGCCATAAGCATTTTCCTACATATTTTGTAGCTTTAAATTTTATATTTAAGTTTACTCCTCATTTGAATCATGTTTGATGATGTGATGTATAGATCAAAATGTACTGTTTGCTCATAGAATTTTTAATATATCCTTTACTGTTTGTATAAATTTAAAATGTATGTGACCATGTCTCTTGGATGGGGAGGCCTGGTGGCACTTAGAGGAAGGATAGCAGGCTACCAAGAAGAGACTTGATACCCTATGAGCATATACAGGGGGAGGATGTCCCCCTCAGTCACAGTCATAGGGGAGGAGAGTAAGGGGAGGGAGGGAGGAATGGGAGGATACAAGGGATGGGATAACAATTTAGATGTAATATGAATAAATTAATAAAATATATTAAAAAATAAAATTAACATCTAGGCCTTGATATATCTTTCAGTGGTTTTTAAGTATAAAATAAAGTTTACTATATGGCTATTTCATATTTCTTAGTAAGAGAACTGGGGTAGCTTGTGTTCCTTAAGAAATGTGTTCTTTCTAGCTACATTTTCAAATTTATTGACATGAACATGAAGTCCTTTGTAATAAATACTTGGACTTGAAGCATCTGTAGAATCCATAGTTACATCAGCTCTCCCTCCTGGTTTTAATGCCATTTATTTCTGCTAAGTTTGGCTACATTTTCATTAGTTTCCTGTCTGTAAAAAATCCAACGTTTACTGTTTATTTACTCTCTTGGTTTTTACTTACTTAATTTTAGCTTTAACTCTTCATAGTTTTCTTATTTCATCTTTACTTTAATGTGAAGCTTTGGGCTTTATTTTTTTCTTCTTGCTCTACTTTTAAAGGTGGAAGCTGAGGTCACAGAACTGAGAACTTTTTTTTTTCTAATTAGGCACTCATGGTTATAAATTCTCCCACTAAGTTCTGCTTCAGTTGTGGCCAACACATTTTGAGATGTTGTGTTTTCATTTTCATTCCACTTAAAATGATTTCTCATTCCCTTTCGGTTTCTTTTTGCAACCCATGGTTTATTTATAGTGTGTTATTTAATTTCAAAATATTTGGGGATTTTTCTATTAATTGATTTGTAACTTAATTCCACAGCAGTCACAGAAAATATTTTATATGACTGAAGCCTTTTTAATTTGGTGAGACTTGCCCTTTGACCTTTATGCATATAGCCTTTCCCAGTGTGTGTAGGTATATATGATCCTGTGTGCCCTGCTATTTCTATATGGTGTCCTCCATCAGCGACACTGAGGTCAACTTGGCTGTTGGTCGAGAATGTTGTTTCAGGTTCCCATTTCCTTAAGGAATTTCCCTCTAATTGTTCTTTAAATGTTGGGAGCAAAGTGTTAAATCTGCACTGGGTTTGAGGTTTTGTCCATGCCTCCTTGGGATGCTGTTACAATCTCCATGCTCTGGTTTCCATTTGCCATTCTTCTGTGCTCCTGAGGAACTTGGACTCTCTAATTCCATCTTCTTTTTCCACAGCAATGTTTGTTTCTGAATGTCTTTGGAATTTTAATATAAGCACTACATACTGTTTTATTAATGGTCACATAATAAACATATTTGTGGCTGCACAGGAACATACCTATATTTTCATAAATATATCTGACATTTACTATGCACCTATATAAACTATATGCTCAGAAAATAACATATTTTTGTACAAACTTAAGTGTTTAACTTAATCTTTCATGTTATTGAAGCTCTGAGGTCTGACTGTCAAGATTGAAATCTATTTACTTGTTATTTGTGTCTATTTGTCCCATTTGTTTTGTGTTCAGCATTTCTCTTTCTCTCTTGACATCAGTTTCACTTGCAAACTGGATAGTTCTGGGTTCTATAAGAGTGCAGGCTGAGCAAGCCATGTGAAGAAAGCCAGTAAGCAGCTCTTCTCCATGCCTTCTACAGTAGCTCCTGCCTCCAGAATCCTGCCCTGTTTGAGTTCCTGTCATGGCTTCCTTCAGTGATGGACAACAATGTGGACTTGTAAGCCAAATAAACCCTTTCCTCCCCAACTTGCTTTTTGGTCATGGATTTTGGTTGCAGCAATAGAAGCCCTATGAAAGTAACCAATAGCCTTGGCAATAATCTGCTACTTTAGTGTTATCTACACTGAAGACACAACATACTTGATCCACAGAACATGGAGAAATCTAGCTGGTATTCACCTGGGAGCTTCATTTCTACTGTCTAGTGTTCATAGTGACTGGTGCTGTGCAATCTTACCCGTCTATGAACACTGTGAGCTGCAGTAATGACCTACCTCACAAGATATGCCAACTTGTCTAATAGTGACACAAATGTTATGGTAATAACCAGCTACTTAAAATAATTGGAAGGAGGACAAGTAAGTGCCATGGACTGAATATCTAAAGTTGCCAATATGGCAATAAACCTAAGACTAGATAGGCCATGGGTCCTAGGGGAAAACCAACTAATATTATTCTGAAAACCAGATATAGCATTAAAATGACCCCTAGTGAAACACTGCTGTACCTATAGATCAGTGCATTTCTCAAATTGTCATCTGATTTTGATTGCAGTAGATGCATTAACATAGAAACTTTCAACTGCTCAAGACATAGAAAATAATAGACGTCAAGTTTCTTAACCATAAATGTTATTGATACATCACACCTTTCCCCTTGAAGTTCAGGGATGTTTTTGGAAGAGGAAGTAGAAAACTTTTAAGAGGAGGAGGTATACAAACCCTGCTCAAGCTCAAGCCAGACAAAAATCCAAACATGGAGTAGGGATAGACATAAAAGTCCCACCCTTAGCTGTGGATCTATGGTATTGGATAGCTGGTGGCTGATGGGAAGTCAGTTTTCTTCAATGGAGTGACACTTCATATATGGATTCCTGGGCAGGCTTCATACCTAGGCATAGTTGACCAATATAAATTTTACTGGATCTTTTCCATTGCATTTTTGAGATAGGTGAGAATAGGGGTGATGGTGAGTGGGAGTGGGAAGAGGTAGGTTGGGTAAGGAGGTGAGGGAGGTTCTAAGAGGAGTTTGGGTGGAGGGAAGGATGAATAGTCAAAATACAGTGTGCAATGTTCTCAAAGAATAAATAAAAACACGTTTAAAATATGTACTCACTTCTAAGTAGATAATACAATCCACAGACCCAGAGAAGTTAGATAAAGAGGAGAAGACTGGGTTGGACTAATGGATCTCTTTTGGAAGCAGAAATAGAGCAGATTTGTGACTGTACTAAGGGCAGGTTGGCATGGGAGCAGGATGGAGAGATGGAGAGAGAGCGTATGGAGAGAGAGAGAGAACTGGAAAAGTTGGCCTCCTGGTGCGTGATGTGGGAACCTAGTGCAGCGGAAACTTACTGGAATCTATGAGAGTGACCCTGGCAAGCACTCTTAGTAATGGAGGATATGGATCCGGAACCTCCTATCTTCTGTAACCAGACAAGGCTCACCGTGGTGAGGCTGGGACAGGAGCGCAGCCACAAAAGCTTTAACCCACAACCTGTCCTGCCTGTATGACGCACTGGGGGCAATGGTGACTCAGATCTTATGGGACTGACTGGCCAACCAATGATTGGTCTAACTTGAGGTCCTTACACATTTGTAGCTGATGAACAGTTTGGTCTTCGTGTGGGTCCCCTAGGAAGTGGCACGAGGGAATGTCTCTGACATGGACCCTGTTGCCTGCTTTTAAGTCACTTGCCCCCAGCTGGGCTGCCTTGTCTGGCCTCAGTGGAAGAGGACGCACATTGTCCTGATGCTACTGGATGTCCTGGGGTGTGCTGGTAAGAGGGGGTGGAACTCCCCTTTTCTGTGGAGAAGGGGAGAGGGGAAGAGTAAGAGGGTGAGAGAGAGCAGAGGAGAGAGGGGTGTGTTCAGTATGTAAGTTGAAAAATATAAATAAAAATTTAAAAGATGTCTGCAGAACAGGCCATTGCCATTTCACTGATAACCTCAGTGCAACTAAGTTTATTTACACTAGATTAGGCTGTCAACATTTCTTCGTGGATGAGAGAGGGACCAAAGAGGTCCCACCCTTCCATAAAGGATTATTGGAAATTACTGATTCCTTAGAGAAGGGGGTGTCATTTTCTTCAGTGATGCAGGTCCTGATATGTTTTTTTATGTTCCCATAAAAGACTCCCCAGCCGCAGTCCTGCAAGCAGCTCTAATTAAACTCAGTGGGTGCCGCACAAAAAGAAGACCTAAATTTAGGAGCTGATTTGTTTGTAAGATATGTTTCAGTAGGAAGGAGGGGATAGGAGAAAAGAATGAGTGAAAATAAAGAAAGTATAGTATATAGTTGCATGGAACTGCCAAACAATAAAAAATTAAAAAAGAATATTGCAATATGAAGTGTAATTTATAAGCTAAAGAATTTTAATCTTAAAAAGTACAAATTCTGAATGAACTGGATTTTACTTTTCACTTAGCGGACCTGTAACTTCAAGAAAATGAAATAATTTGTACATCAAATTTTAAGTTCTTATAAAACATATGCTGTTTACTAAAGTCCTAAGAACTAATATATAAGCCAAGCATGTGTGGATCTTTTATTATATATAACTTGAGAAAATTTTACTGTATTAAAACAATAGTTAAAATATAAAGGCAACAAGACTATATATATATATGTGTGTGTGTGTGTGTGTGTGTGTGTGTGTGTGTGTGTGTGTGTGTGAAAATATTTATTAGGTAATAATTATCATGAAACAATTCAAAAATAAAATGGTTATAATAAAATATGTAAATATAATTTATAGTTCACAAATATTTCAATGATGTAAAAGTAAGACTATTAAAAATTTTAGATGATACAAAAATAGCAATTCTAATATACTGGGATTGAAAGGGGCATTACAAAGTATGATGTAGTAACATTACAAAATAATTGAAAACATGGAATTGATAACAGGAGGTCCTGACTTCGAATCTAGGTAATTTTTTGTTTTGAGCAATGCACTCTCAGTAAATTACTTATAGTCCTTGCTAGAAGTTATTTATTCTTCTCTCTACACCTTAACCTCCCAATTCATGCATTGGAAATAATGACACCTATTGCAGAGATACATTATAAGACAAAATGTAACCCCCCCCAGCTTCAGCATATGACTATATCATAGTCATGTGGAATCACTTTATGGCAATATTCCTATAATGCATTTCAGAAGCAAAATTCCCCCTGTCTGCATAACATTAGCTAAGCAATGGTTAACACTATTCTCAGTGTCATATGTTACTAAGCCAAAGCTGAACATTATTCATTTAGAAGTTGTGAAAGTTTCAGATAACTTGACTTCTAAATAAGTTTTACATAAAACAAACCCTCATTTGGGGTGGGTCAAATGCTCTTCACCTAATTTGATTCTTTAGCATTTATTCCTAGTGTGAGAGAGAGCAGACTAGTCATTACACACAACACATGACAGGCATAGGCCAAGCCCTGGTCAATCATGACCAGTGCCCACCCACTCTCTCCATTGCTCAGAAAGTAAAGGATAATGGTGTTATGAGTGGGAAAGTTTTTAGGAAAAAAACCCAACAACCAGCAGCTAGTTGATTGAAGTCTTTGGTCTTGATAAATGTGCAGAGAAAGATTCCACTTCCTAACCAGATGTGTACTGCATATGGAAATAGTTATGTCTCTCCTGGAGGGGTTCATGTTCAGCACTCTATCATATAGCATTAGAAAAAACATCTAGATATAGATTTAGAGATGCAAATCAACTGAGTATTTCTATAGTCAGTTCAGAGACCTCAACACTTTAAAGCACTCATGATAAAAACCAATGTGTTGCCCTTGCTCTATGTCTATAGTGTTTTGTCTTTACACTTTCTACTGTACTCATTTATTTATTATTTGCTTGTTTGTATTCATTTGTGTGTGGGTGTGCATGTGTGCCAAAGCACACCTGTGGAGGTTGGAGCACAACTTTCGGGGTTCATATTTTCCTTATACCATGTGAGGTCAGCAGATTGAACTGGGTTTTCAGACTTGCTGGCAATCTCTACTGAGCCATCTTTTCTGGCCCCTATGCTTATTGAAATGATTAGAAGGGGGAAAAAAGCTGGAAAGCATGGAATAAGAATTTGAGCAAGTTTGGCATTTATTCATCTGAAGAATTTAGAGCAGTATTGCGTCGTCACGCCTATTGGACATCAGAAAGTTGCTTTACAAGTAGGGGAGAAGTAGGACGAAACCAATGAACTAGTCCTCACTCTCTAGCCAGTGATATTTAAACAGCAGGAAGATTCAAGTCTCAAGTCTTTCCCTTGTGACACATAGGGAGGCAAACTCTTTCTGCTTATTGCTTTTATGTTAATGGCACTTCATGGTATTTGAAAAGTTGCCAGATGTCCACTAGAAGATTGAAGAATATGACATTTATTTTTTTTTTTTTTTTTTTTTTTTTTTTTTTTTGGTTTTTCGAGACAGGGTTTCTCTGTGTAGCCTTGACTGTCCTGGCCTCACTTTGTAGACCAGGTTGGCCTCGAACTCACAGCGATCCGCCTGCCTCTGCCTCCCGAGTGCTGGGATTAAAGGCGTGCGCCACCACGCCCGGCTGAATATGACATTTATATGAATAAGACTTTAGCTTCTCAGCAGATGCTTGCCGGGATATTATTTGAAAGGCATGATGACTTCAGCAGTCAGGGGATAGGTTCATGGAATGGAAGGACTGGCCAACAGCATCTGCTGAGTCTTATTTCCTGAAGACCTTCGGCTTGCCGGAGTCTTCGTCTGCCAGTCAGATTGATGGCCGGTAGGAATACAGAGGAGAGCAGGTGCTCTGTATTTTTTTCTTTGTATTCATTTTTAATATTTTGTGCCTTTGGGGGAAAATAATATAACATGGCATCTTGTTGATATGAGCATGAGGGGTGCTCCTGACACCCTCAGGGTCCCTTACACTCAATGCCTGCTGCACATGGCACTGTAAAAGGCTCCATGAAATGCACTTGAACACAGCTTTTATATTTTATTCAAATGATTTTGATTGGCAAATTTGACTTTGGCCAACTTTTAGTCTTATTAAAATTCTTTTGCTATATATCTTTAATAATGAGAGACTATTTTAAGCATATCTTCAGATTAAATTATTAAAACCTTTATATACATTTACATTGCATAATTAGTTAATAGCTGTTGAGAAAGTTCTAGATACAGTATATATCTAGTACCACGAATGACGAACACTAAACAGTCACACACTGTTTAAAGAGCTTTACTGGCTAGAGTAATGTATATTGATTTTTTACTACACAGTATATATTTAGAACACGTGAAGACTCGTCTCGTTTGACATAAGGACATATGCAGAGGGACTGTTGTCATGTCTTTCCTGAAGTTTTCATGAAAAACCAATAATATAGAAAATAAAATAAAATCTTTATAAATTCCTTAGCAATATTTTTATGGTTGTGATTTATAATTGTGACTTAGCCAAAGGCTTTATGGAGTTCACTTACAGTATTTCTTTGACATTTTATAGGAAAATGGAAAATAACTCTGCTGCTATTCCTTCTTTTGCAAATGTGCTACTATTGACCTTTGATAGATGACTGTCTTTTATTACTGAATGTTCATTCCATCTCCTCATCCTCTGTGAGTAAAACTTTCCAGGATTTGTCTTTTATAAGATGTTCTCTAAGATGTCACTTTATTTAGACAAAGTAGGAAAACTGAAGTCAATTTTTCACTGCTATTACTAAGTGCAGACCAAATATACAAGTGCAGCCTGGGATACAACTTCACATTGCCCCTTCCTTCTTTCTTTAATTACTTTCTCCATGATGATAGCTTCTTTATTTATCTTGTCATGAAATACCAAGGGAAATCTCAAGTTCGGGACACTAGTAGTTCAGTTAAATCTTTTTTTTTTTTTTTTTAAACATTCTTCAAACGTGCATTAAAAAAGATCTGGCAAAGGAGCCTGGAAGTTGAACTTTTTACATTCTGTTTACATGACAACAAATAAATATTTTGAAAGGAGATTAAATTTGATTATGTCTTGGATCTCTGTCAGCTCTAAAACTTTCCATTGTTGTCTGATTTATGCCATTCCTCTTCAGTATGCTAAATATATAATCTTAGAAAAATAATCTTATAAGATTTGGTTATGGGAAAGCATTTTAGCCATTAATGGACTATTACTCTGTGTGCTTATAAAAAAGAAAAAGACAAACAATAGTCTGTTATCTTCAAATCTACTTATAAATCACTATAGCAAAAAAAAAAAAGTAAGTCCAAGTTATGTGGATGACATTCTGAACTTTTTTTTTATTCTGTGGCGCCCAATCCCCCAAAAAGGGACTGTCCAGTATTAGTGAGGATGGAATGGTAGTTTGATAGCTCACCATGCTCTTCTGCCTTAGTGTTCTTGCTGTGTAATAAGTTCCACTCCCCTCTATTTATAACAACCACCTTCCAGAGCAAGAACAAAAATCTGAATTTTTAAAAAGAGGTGAGAAAAAAATAAGTGTTAATTTCAGTTTTTAAAATTTGATCCATAAGAGTTGGTTAAACTTTTTAAAAACATAAATGTATTTATGTTTTTGTATGTGTGACTGCTTTGCTTGCATTTAGGTGTGTGTCTCATCTGTGTGCCTGGTGCCTAAAGAGGTCAGAAGAGGGTGTTGCATTCCCTGGAATTGATGTCACAGACTAATGTGAACTTCTATGTGGTGCTGACAACCAAACCTCTGTCCTCTGCAAGAGCAGCAAGCTCTCTTTGTTGCTGAGCCGTCTCTCCAGTCCATTAAAACACTTACAAACTAGGTTTTTGGTATTAATGGACTGAATATTGATGTCTTCCCAAATTCCTATACTGAAACTGAATGTTAGGGAAGATATAGTATTTCAGAAGTACCTATTGAATGAGAAAATGTGAGATCATCTTCGTGTGTACATGTGTGTATGCATGCATATGTGTATGCATGTGTGTGCTTGACATGTTTGTATATGAAAGTGTGTGTGAATGTGCACATGTCAGAGTGCACACCTAGAGCTCAGAGGAAATACGTTAGTTCCCATTGTCCATCATGTTTGAGGTAGAGCCTCTTCTTATCCACCAATGAATATACCAAGCTAGCTGTCCTGAAAGCTTCCTGTTTTGACAGCCTATCTTGCTGTAGGCACACTGGGATTACAAACACTTGCTAGTTTACCTTGCTTTTTGTGGAAACCTGAATTTCATTCCCAATGAGCCATTTCCCTAACCCAAATGTGTGTGTGTGTGTGTGTGTGTGTGTGTGTGTGTGTGTATGTGTGTATGAGAGAGAGAGAGAGAGAGAGAGAGAGAGAGAGAGAGAGAGAGAGAGAGAGAGAGATTGACTGATTTTCTTTTCACTGTAAGAACTAGGAAATAGTTCTGCACCTGACACCAGATGCTGTGAACCTTGACCTCAGAGTTTTGGGCTTCAGATTTTAAAGAAAGAACTTGTTGTTTATAGTTGCTATATCAGCAGGAAGTGATTGAGATCAGGTACCACCTAAAGAAGTTCCCTTGTGTCTTATATGGTCCTAGAGTCTTGTGTCTATGATTGAGTTTTGTGACCAGCTGATGACTTTCGCTCCAAACAAGAGGCTGAAAACTATGTTCGTTTTGTTCTTTTCTGTGTAAACACTGACAGACTTCATTTCCCAGTTCATCTCAATGTGGTCAGTAAGAACCAGATAGCACAATGTAAAACATATTCTAGGAAACACAAAGAGTGATGGACTGATGTGAGGCGCCACGAGAAGCAAAATGAACAAAAACAACAACAAAAAAGTCAGGGAATCAAAATTATCTGATGTGGGTGCCCATTTCATGCACCGAGAGTGAAAACTATTTGGGAGAGTGAAGATGACCTGAGTGGTAGAGTTGGGGCTTGGGCTCCTATTTAATCTAGGGGTATGTAGTAACCTGGCAGATGAAATTCCTAATTTTTAAAAAAAAAATTAAAAAGTTTTTTTTTGTCTATAACACAACTACAATATTATTCACTTTCCTTTCCTTCCTCTTATCTGCCTATATCCCCATTTCCAATCTCCATTAAATTCATTGCCTCTTTTTTTCATGCGTATAACCCATTCAATCCATATAATGTTACTCATGTGTGTGTCTTAAGGCCGACCATTTGACAATGGGCAACCAATTCATGTGCTCTTCCCTGGGGAAGACCACATCTACAGCTGATTAGTAGGTATGTGTTGACAGCAATAAAAAGCAAACAAAAGTAATTGACAAAACAGAAACTGGAAAAGAGTCACAGCAGATATAGATTCGGTTTCAAGGAACAGTTGGAGGGAAAGGGAGATAGCAAAAGAAGATGGGTGGATAATATTCCCACAAACTTTTATCCTTCTTTACATTTCTGATGGACACAAACATAGTTGAATATTGGGTAATTTCACGGTGTATGTGCGCACACACACACACACACACACACACACACACACACACACACACACACACACCAGATTCAGGATACAAATAACATCACTGCCATAAAATAATGACCCAAGAGGAAGTATTAGTTTTGTTGGAGTCCATTTTCATTTTTACAGTATATCTCCACTCAAATCTCCGTGTTTTGAAGTCGTTATATAAAATGAACTTCATATAAAATTAGAATCATTTGTTTAATTTTAATTTATGGGTATCTTTTCAAAAATCCATCTTGGTTTTGTATATTTACAATAGAAAATTAAACAGCCATGTATGTATATAGATATTGATACAGTTATCTTCTGTCATCTGTTTATTATCTTTCCTGTTTGTCCCTACACACTATCCCCAAATCCCATAATTTTAACATTCTCATTTATTTTAATGGTTTTCCATCTATCTCTTTAAAATATATTTTGGAACAATCTCAAAATATAAAATATTTAAGCACTTCAGTCTGCTCATGCAGAGAGTCTCTTTCATGGTTTGACAGTCACTGTAACACTGTCCTGCTGGGCTGAATCTTGCAGTTCACTTTGTTCTTTTTTTTTTTCCTTTATTAATTTATTCTTGTTACATCTCAATGGTTATCCCATCCCTTGTATCCTCCCATTTTTCCCTCCCTCCCATTTTCCCCTTATTCCCCTCCCCTGTGACTGTTCCTGAGGGGGACTTCCTCCCCCTGTATATGCTCATAGGGTATCAAGTCTCTTCACTTTGTTCTTAAAGCTCTCTTGTGTGTTACTCTCTTACCTCTCCTTCACTTGCATGCCCTTGATGTTTTTGAAAACCTAAGGCCAGTATTAGTGTGGAATATTCTCTATTTATGTTTGTTTGTTGTTTCTTTACATATGCCTTCAGGTGAGCCAATTGGGACAGATGCCACATCAAATTTATCGCTGTGTGTTTCTCATTATACCCTATTAATAGCCACAGAATTCAGAAGCAAGCATTCAGAAGATTCTCAAGTTTCTGTACGGGAATTTTACCTTCCTTCCTTTCTTTCTTTTTCTTTTCTTTTTTTCTTCTTTCTTTTCAAGAGAAGGTTTCCCTGTGTTGTAGCCCTGCCTGTTCTGGTCTTGCTTTGTACACCAGGCTGGCCTTGAACTCATAGAGATCCCCCACATGCCTCTGCCTTCCTGAGTTCTGCGATTACAGACATCTGCCTTTATCTTTTTTTCTTCATTTATAAACATAATTTGTGATAAGATAATATGATATAAAATGTTTCTGTGAGTTATGCCTTGAATTTTATTTATATTTGTTGAATTTATTTATTTAATCATTTACTTGAATACTGAAATATTCTTCATGTCGCAGTTGTCCAGACTGACTATCTAATTCCTTAATTCCTCTCCTTTCCATCTGGTAATTAAAGGTTAGCTTTTTCTTCTATTCAACTCATTCTTCCTTCTTTTGTCTATGTGAAGTAATGCATATGCTGCATTCTTTAAGTTAGAATGCATCTCTATCATTTATCACTATGTTTAAGGGATATGATTAGATGAAAATTTGAATATTATATATTCTGATAATCAACTTTTTTCATACTTGCCTGGTTGTGGCTTTTGTCGTTTCTGTGTCATTTTGATATGTTCCAATTCTTTTTGAGCCCTATCTTAAGTTTTAACATGGTGTTCAAAACTTATCTGAAATTCTGTTGCCTCAACTCAGAGTAAGATGTTTACTAAGGCAGCCCACAGATCTTTTATGAGGTGGTTGTATTTGGATGTCAAGGTGTAATTATTTAGAAGTAGAGGGGATCTTCATTGCTGGTGGGAATGCAAACTTGTACAACCACTTCAGAAATCAATCTGGTGCTTTCTCAGAAAACTGGGAATAGGGCTACCTCAAGACTCAGCTATTCCACTCTTCAGAATATATCCAAAAGATGCTCCACCACACAACAAAGACATATGCTCAACCATGTTCATAGAAGCCTTATTCATAATAGCCAGAACCTGGAAAGAACCTAAATGTCCCTCAGTTGAAGAATGGAT
The DNA here is from genome assembly GCF_964271855.1 of Acomys minous. NCBI lineage: Eukaryota > Metazoa > Chordata > Mammalia > Rodentia > Muridae > Acomys > Acomys minous. The sequence goes on along the minus strand of NC_140492.1, from coordinate 32,364,687 downwards.
AAAGAAACTGTGGTACATTTACACTATAGAATATTACACAGCTATTAAAACCAAGGAAATCCTGAAATTTGTGGACAAATGGATGGAACTAGAAATGATCATATTGAGTGAGTTAATCCAGACCCAGAAAGACTCATATGGCATATACTCATTTATAATTCGACCCTAGCCCAAAAGGGATGTTACATGAAAGTATTTCTTTACCAGGAGATTGGGATAAATGCGAGGACTTCCTATTGGAATCTAGGTGGGAGAAGTACGGGAGAATGGTGAAATAGAAGGATCCAGAAGGTCCTAGAAACCTACAAGAACATCATATTGGGTGGATCTGGACTGAGCAGGGTCTGCTCAAACTGCTGCACCAACCGAGAATTCCATTCTAACTCTCCCCGCCCCATCTCTCTCTCTCTCTCTCTCTCTCTCTCTCTCTCTCTCTCTCTCTCTCTCTCTCTCTCTGTGTGTGTGTGTGTGTGTGTATTTTAGGAAGCTGTGAATGTAGTAGACTTCCGAATTGGCAGTTGACCACACCAGGAGAAAGATCTAGCCAATGGATAGACATTCTCCGCAGTTATGTGGAGAGTCGGGACTGACTCTGACATGAATTCTGGTGCACTATATTTCACCACTTCCCCTTGGTGGGGAGGACTGGTGGCACTCAGAGAAAGGACAAGCAGGCTACCAGGATGAGACTTGATAGACCGTGACCATGTATGGTGGGGGAGGAGGTTCCCTTCTGTCATACACTTAGGGGAGGGGAATAGGGTGAAAGAGTAGGGAGGGAGGAATGGGAGGATACAAGGGAGGAGATAACAATTGAGATGTAATCTGAATAAATTAATTAAATAAAAATGTTTTTAAAATTTGATACAGTCTGAGAAAGGTAGTATTTTTGGCTCATACTACAATAGAATCTAAGATGGAATGAATATGATATTAAAACTTAGAACTAAAAAAAACTTAGAACTACCCTAAAAAGAAGTAGAAGGGACCAATGTGATTTTAGTGTGTTTACCATTGCAGCTTGACTAGACTGGTAGAGTAGTACTTCCATGGGGAACTATATGAAGATAACAAGGTATGCTCCACACCCACAATGGTCTTCCACTAGAGAGTGGTCGACCTACAGGGAATGTGATACTGTTAAAGTGACTTTCGGCGTGATCAGCTGCCAATTCAGAAGCCTACTACATTCACAGCTTCCTAAAATACACACACACACACACACACACACACACACACACACACACACAGAGAGAGAGAGAGAGAGAGAGAGAGGGGGGGGGCGAGGGGAAGAGTTAGAATGGAATTATTCCATATTCTATACTGGGGAAACAATAATTCTAATAGATACCATAGGCTAAAAATTAAAAACCAAGTTTTATTTCTTTTATTTCCTTTGGAATTTCGACTATGAGGTAGACCACACCCCTAAGCATTATAGGGTATTATAGTGGTACTAGTTATCTACATATTTGATCCATATAACAAGGAGAAATAAAATTGATACTGGCCTGGAAGCTTCGTCCCTACTGGATAGTAACACCAAGGAGAAAACTAATCATTAATCTTACACAGTTTGTGAACTTTGCAATGAAAAGACTTTTCTGCAAAGTAGCTGAGAATAAATTTTTCAAAAGCAAAAGCCTTTCTGTATAATACAGGAATCATCTTTATTAATAGGATATTTTACAGTAAATAGCATCAACTATTATAACATCAACTTTATGAAGCACTAGAAAAAGATGACCTTAATGTCCTAAAATATAGTTGTACTCTAATCAGCACACATTGTCTGCAAATATATAATGATCAAGATGTATAGAAAAATACATATTATATATACATCTTCAGAACTGTTATATATTAATTATAAAAATAAAACGATTTAAATTAAGAAAATTATTGGACCTGGCAGCACATGCCTGAGGTGCTAATATCTGGGAGAAACATTAGTTCAAGACCAGGTAGAGGTACATAGTGAGACCCGACCTTAAGTTATGTTGAGAGAGCATAAACCAGTACCTATGCAAATAAAGAAAGAAGAAACTAAAGATAGAAAGAGAGAACAAAAGAAAGAACAAAAGATGAAAAGAAAAGGAGAAAGAAAAAAAAGAGGGAAATAAATAATATCTTCTGCAATGAAAATGAAGAAAAATCATCTTAAAATCAGTTAACTAAATGTTTACAAATGAAATAATATTTAGACTTTTAATCTTTTCCTATTCCCAATATATTTTTATATTAAGAATATTATATAGGCATGTTTTAAAACATGATAAAAATAAAAACACAACCTTATGCATCAATTTAGACATCACCTTCTATATGCATTTACAACATCTGGAACACTATCCTTACTGTCCTGAAGAAACTTGCTTGAGTAAGCCTATTTGGAAGACAAAGGAAATGTTACATTGCTCTGAAAGAATTTCTTCCTGGATATTATTATTATTACTTTCACTATCATTATTATTATTACTACAGTGCCTTCAAGATGATAAACACAATCCCATTATCCTGTTCCTAATACTGGTGTGGAAATCGGCTCACAGGAGTGATGTCAAAGATGATGAAGACTAGATGCGCACTACTATCAAGGTAATGGAGATGCTAGAGTGGATGAGAATGTTAACAATGCCTCGGCCCTACACAAAGAGCTACAGGCAGCTAAGGAACTCTGAGAGAAGGAAAAACAGTCTTCGATATGGAAGATCACAGCATTGGATATCTTATACTGAATGGTAATCTGAAGACATACTCATGCAAGTAATATTATACAGACTTAGCAGGACATAATTAAGAATATTTATGTACAATACATATACATATATAATACAATATCAATTAGTTTTTCTTTAAAGAACCCAGAATTTGGAAGAGAGGCAAGGAGGGGTATATGGGATCATTTGAAGGGAAGAAGTGGAAGGGAGAAACGCAATTATATTATAATCTCAAAAATAAAAGCATGAAAAAAACAACTGTATACATTACACACATTAACTTCATGATACAGATTTTTAAATACAAAGCTCCAACAAAATGCTCTTCTTTCTGTATGTGAACCTCTTTTGGGAAAACAAAGCACTGGATAATCTAATTTGACGTATGTTTAGAAAAGTGAACCTCCTTTAATATTTTATGTGGCTGTATGTGTTTTTTTTTTTTATTCCTACTATGTGTGTACATCTCTCTGGAGAGAGAATCTACCTTTGATACTACAAAAAAAATTGGAGGAAACATAAAAGAAAAGAATGATTTTAAAGGCCGCATTGCTGCTTGGCTCCAGCCTTTTTGGGCTCCACTTAACAATCTGTGGAGAATGGGGCCTGAACTGAACAGCGAACAGACGCGTTTTACTCACTTTCCAAGAGCGACAGGTGCAAAGAAGCTCGAAGAAAAAGCATTCATTATTGGGCAAGGTTAAAATTAGGTACTTAAAAATCGTCATCTAATTTAGGTCATTTATCATTCTGCTCAAAGCCCCTTTTGTACGACTGAATGCTGCAGCGCTTACTTTACTATTAGATCATGTCAGCTGCCGCAGAATCAGTGGAAGCAGATGTTTCACAGACAGAGCGAGCCTGGCGGATTCTAACAGGACCGTGGTGACTGCGAGGCACTTCTTGGCAGTTCCAGCGGTGAATGTGAGCGTATCATGCAGGTGCAAGCATATGCAGCGAAATATAGGATAAATACTTGGAGAAAGGGGAAAAGTGATATTGGTGAGAGACCTCGAAAGGGTTTTATTTCTAGTGGGTTTGAAACCCAGAGTCTATGTATGGGTTGAGATTCCCTGTAACGACATTTAAACTATTGCTTCCACTTTAAAGGGGAAGAGTAAAAAAACCATGAAGTATTGAGCTAAATTTAATGCGTTCCAAACTCTTTCCAAAAACTTAAGAAATGGAGGCAGGGCAGTGGAGGAACGTCTGTCATTTAAATGACCAGAGAGTATATCACTACCGTTTTGAAATACCTCTGCTGATAACACATTATATATTTTTATATACTAAAGCATATGATTGTGCATATACGCAGAGCAAAGAGAACTTAGAAACACTTAGCACGTAACATAACTACATTAATCAAATGCTTTTTATAGTCCAAGTTATGAAATATATGTGGAAGATGTCCTTTTCACTTACAAAAGTCTTCTGCAAATATTTTTACAAGAAGGTACTTTAATTCCTAATTGTCATTTGAACTAAACAGAAGAGAGCCTGCTGTTGCACTAATAAGAACTTTTAGAAATAAGAATCACAACTCTTTTCTTTTCAATACTTTTCAAATAGTCTTCCTCTAAAATTTATTTTGGCCGTGTTCATTTTACTTGGGCTATGTGAACAAGTACCTCTTTATGCCACTTAAGGCACTAATGGCAGACCAAAGAAATGACTCCATCCAAGTTTAGCTTGAGCCAATGAGTTTGTTTAGAGTTAGTTAAGGAACATGGCTGAGGACTTAGCAGCAAGAGCGTGAGTGACTCACGGCTGGCTACACCACTGAAGAAAGTCTTCCTCCAGCACTTGTTCCACGTCTATAATGTCTCCACAAGGAGGCAGATCTCACACTTTCAGTGCACAGCACAACCTTTTGAGCTTTCCTTGTATCCTCTCTTAAGCCCTGCACTTCCCACTCATGAAGAAAGACTAATGGGCCCAATTTTGTGAGCATCTCATGAGGGTAACCGCAGCAGTGTTGACTGAAGATAATCGTGACCATGTATTTCCAAGAGGGTAGAATCCCACAAAATATCTGTACTTATCCACTATCCCCCTAATTCATTCATTTACTCATTTATTATTCACTTGCTGTCTCATTTCTGGTACTGGAAGTCCAAAATTATATTTCTATAGAACATGGAGAAAGTATTTTTAGACATTGTGAAAAGTGTAAAAGTCTAGGAAATTGTGTGCTTTAGCCTGTGAGAATGGCTAAGTGCAACAGCAATACATTGTCTAAGAGCTACAGAGGTTGGTTTCTCTTCCATGGCTCCAGCGCCAAATGCTTCCTGGGTGTTTTAGCTCCTGGTAACTACAAATGTTCTTCAGCTTTGTGTGCATGTAACCATGACCTCTCCCTGCCTCCTTACACGTTCTTCTCTACTTTTCCCTGTGCCTCATGCCCTTCTGTCTCATGTAATGATATTTGACATTATATCTACGGCTGACCCAAATAATCAAAGATGACCTCATCTCTGATTTTTAATTATATCCACAAAGACATTTTCACACTAGCAAAGTCATAGACTCCAGAATATAATTGCTTCAGAGATTTCTATTTAACCTACTTTACGCGTTGTACATGTGTATATACGAAGATCAAAGAGAACTTACAAAACTTAGAAACACTGAACACACACTGTAACTACCCTGACCAAATATTTATCATAATCCAACTTACAAAATGTGTGTCATACACCTTTTGTGTATTTTAAGTTGTGATACTCCAAATGTAATTCACAGATGGCTACCAAATTTGTGGACCGTTACTTGTCCATGCTGAACAGGGAAATTGCACAAGAATGTCACTGAACACACTGTTAGATTCAGCTGCTTTGTTTGGAAAGGCTTTTTGATAAAGGAAATTGTACATTGATTTATTTTCTTGTACTATTTCCTTATCACATTATGCATCAGTACTTTTTGAACCTGTAAGGTTTTAAAACATAGTGGTCAAGTAGTCTCTACCATTGCACTTCAAGGTTAATTTGGTTTGCTCTTGGATGATTCTGTTCATTGAGAAGAGAGTTGTTAAATAAGAGACTTGGCCATCATAAGAATTAGTCACTTATTATTCCTGTGAACAAATGCCAGATTAATTCTGGTGTAGAGCAGTGAAATGAAGCTAAAATGAGGGAAAAGAAACATACATACTATTGTTTGACCTCGCATGCATCGGCTTTACTTTTGTTTACTAAATTACATTATTCTTTTGCCTGGGTAGTAAACATCATGTGAAAAAACTATAATGCTATTTTTTATTGTTATTGTATAGGACACATGGTGTGAAAATCCCAGTCACTGGGTTTTAACATCTCCCATAAAGCTGATGTCACTGTCTCCAAGGTGCTGTTTGTGAGCCCTGTCTGCTGGCCCTTTCAACTCCATGGGTATCTCTGTTGGCTAAGAAAATTTAATTTGTCCTGACTTGTGTTCTAGGCCCCTTGCCTTGGATTATTTTGAGATCTGACATGTTTCTCAGTATTTTTGAGCAAGCTACCAGAAACTGAAGCAATATTTTCTTTACGGTGCCATATTAATTTTTCTCTATTAACAACCATTTCTTCCAAATATCTACACATTTTTCTAACCAGAGTGACTCAGGGATATCTCTGCATCTAGTTAGCTCTTAACCCTACTGATTGTTTGTTGTACATTTCCACGCTTATCTTGTTACATAATGTTTTCATTTTCAAAGCTATGACCATAAAAATCACATTTCTCAACGATAAAAATAATCCTATATCAAATTTCTTAAAATAAATTCTGAAAGCAACATTAAGTGTTGCATCCCACCTTATTACACCATTGTACTGAGAAGTTAAGATTTTAACGTCAGTCTAAATCACAGAATTAAAGTCTTAGGTCATCACAGCCCATTCGGACCTGTCATTTGAGTGTACAGTATATAGCATGTCCCTGTAAAACTCCCAACATATTTTAAAAATAATTTCCTCCTTTTTTTTCTTTCACCCCAGGGAACAGTTTTAGGCAAAGCATTTCCATATGGAAGGAGTGAGGCAGTTTAACGAGCTGTATAGCATCACTCATGAATAGTATTAAAATCTCAAGAGCATAACTTGGTCTTGAAGAGCAGGGTGTATAAAAGCATCTCATTTTTGTACATGTTCACATATTGTCAGAACAGGAAATGCTACAAACATAATTGTAAGCAACCCGTAAGACCATTTTGGGAAGCCAACCGTTCTAGGATCTTGCTAGAGCAGAGATAGTTCTATTTTAATGGCAAAGAGGAAATGGCAAAGAGGAAATCAGCAAAATAGTGTTGGGTGCAGTTATTCCGGCATAAATATAGTCAGAATGTACATCTCACGTTTAATCTTTTCACAAAAGGTGAAAAGGAGCCTGGAAAAGACAAACAGGCTTATAGTTAGTGATGCAGTAATCATTTGTCAATTGTTGACATAAAAAAAAAGTGCACTCTCTTTCCTATGGCTGCCTATAAACGTGTAGGTAGGCAGTGGTTCAAAGTCCTGTGTGCACAGGTGATCTGAGGTAGCTGATGCACTTTACTAGTACCAGATGATCAGACTCCAAGCCCACTAAGAACTCTGGTTCAGTCTATTCAACTCTTTCAAAACCCCCAGGTGATTTGAATGTGTCAGCAGGTTGGAGAACCAGGGATTGTTCAAAAGCGATGATTACCAAATTCTAGCATATAAGAACCACATGGCAGCTTAATAAAAGGCACTCTCTGGTGCCAAACATTCACAAATTTTGATGGATTAGTTCTAAATACAGGTTTCATGACTGAGTTTTTGGGAGCATCCTACGGGATCGTATGTCCATGTTCTATGTGCTTTATCAGCTGAGAAAAAATAAGGCAGACTCTTTAGGAAGAAGTCCTACCAATTCAAACACTGTTTTTATACAAGATTAATTCATCAGAAAGTTTATCTTGGCTTACATTCATGTACAGTTTTCCAGTATGATAGAGGCAAAATTATTTGAAAATTCTATTTTCTTAGCAAAAGAAACCAAATAACAGATTGCTGAAATGACTCCCTTAATTATATAGATGGGATTCATCATTCCTAGGATAAACCCTGGTTTATTATTTTTGTTATCACTTCACAAATACATTTATAAATTTGAACATTAGTATTAAATCACCTAAGTGTGTAAAATTGAAAGTTTCAATGTATCCAATGGATTCAAATGTATCCAAATAAAGTTATGGCAACCTAGTTCTAGGTTCAAAAACAGATGCTAAAATAGGATTGGACTCTGATGCCAAAATATAACCAGCCCAAGAACAGTACACATTTAATATATATTGTGATTAAAACTTTCCTTCATATAATATATTTTTATCACAATCTCTCCTTCCCCAACACCTCCCATGTCCTCCCTACCCAACTAACTTCACATTCTTTTTTTCCTCTATCATTTTAGAAAGCAAACATGCAAACAAACAGAAAAAGCAAACTATAATTTTTAAAAAGAAGAAAACCATAGGAGAAAGACAGACAGACAGCAGACACACACACACACACACACACACACACACACACACACACACACACATGCACACATATACACAGACACACACACACACACATCATGAAAACCCCAAAATTGGAAAACATACTATTAAAAAAAAAAAGTCAACCACCCAAAAACCAGAAAGACAAAAATACACGAAACAAAACAATATAACAAAAAATACCTAGAAAAATTTCACTGAATTAGTTTTGTGTTGGCCAGCTATGGCTAGGCATGGTGTTTATGAGACCCCCATTGGAGAAAACTAATCTTTCCTTTGTAAGTTTATGTCAGTTGGTGATAGCTTCATGCTTACGGATGCGAGCTCACGCTCATTTTCTTCTCTCAGCACAGGCACATTGTCTGGGTTGGGCCTTGTGTATATTACCACAGTCTCTGAAAGTTCATATATGAATGAGCCCTGTTGTGTCTGAAGTGCACATGGTTCCCTCTGGCTGTTACAATCCTTCTTTCTACTCTTCTGCAGGACTTTCTGAGCCCCGAGGGGGAGGGATTTGATGACTGCATCCGATTTAGAACAGCATGTTTCAAAGTCTCTCACTCTCTGCACATTGTCCACTGTGGGCCTCCGTATAAGTTCTCGCTTCTCTGATGACGGCTGAGCGAGACACTGTTCTGTGGCTATAGCAGAATGTCATGAGGAGTTATTTAGCTGCTATCTTCCTTTAGGGAACAACAGTATTTGGTTTTCCCCTAGGCTTTGGGCCTCTACCTGCTCTCAGGCTCTTCTCCATCTGAGCAGTGTCAAGCATGTGCTCCATCTCACGGAGTGAGGCTTTAAATCTGATCAGTAATGGTTGGTAACACACCCAATATTTGTGCCACTGCTGTACCAGAACATCAAGCAAGCAGGTGACCATGTGGCTTATGGTTTTTTTTTTTTTTAACCTGGGATGGTGGTTACTTTTATCTTTTAATAGTGTGGAAAGAGCCATCAGGTACCATCTTTTTGAGAGGCCGAATAGTCTAGTTCTTGTTCCCAGGAACCAGACTGAAAAAAATGTAGGTGAACTCTGTGCATATCATGTATAAGCTGTGTGAGCCTATGGAGATGACACAATCTCTCTGTTACCCAGGTTCCTCATTAGTTACATGGCAATAACGGCCACTGTGTATATTTCCTCTCTCCTAAGTCTTGTAAAGTTCTATGGATTATTTTGTGTCGACTCCTAGAAAAGCAGACTGCACAATGATAATCACTACAGGGTTTTAAATTATGGGTAATTGGCTTTGCCACTTACCGGGTAGCGGTGGATATTTGTAGAATCTGTAACTGGTTTTTGATACTGTCATTAAAGTCATAAATAAAATGCCTTTTCATTAAATTTTATCAAATCACATTAAATCTTAATTTGTGTTTGGTCATAAGGTACAATGAGAATTGTTTTCGTTTAGTCAGTGAGTCAGGGGCCGGGTCAGGGTCAGGGTCAGGGTCAGGGTTAGGGGTTAGGGTTAGGGTTAGGGTTAGGGTCAGGGTCAGGGTCAGGGTTAGGGTTAGGGTTAGGGTTAGGGTGCATGATAAGGATTATCCCTCAAAATGTAAAGCTATTGGTTCTGTTTGCTTATCATTTGACTACACACATGTTGGTATGTTTTTAAGCTATTTTGTTGGATTCTTACACCTCTAACTACCTTACAACCCTTATGCCATGCTAATCCCTTCCAAGCCCACACACTAAGTAGGAGAGGAAGAAGGAAGAAAGAAGGGAAACTGGGATTTTGAGTCCTTCTTAGACTACTTCTTGCTGATTAGTGGGAAAGTAGCTTTTATTCTCCTGTCGTTATGGTTGTGAGCTAACCTAGGCCTAATTCCAGAAGTTTCTAGCTTCTGTACAATCTAACATAGCCTTAGAATGTTTTCAGCCTCTGAGACATACTGCTTAATAAGCTCACCGTTACTTACTTGTTCTTTCTGATTCTGGTCTGGCTGGTTCAACTCCGCTGTTCTGGCTCAAACTCTTCACCCAGCTGACTTATTAAATCTGGCTTCTCTCTCGTCCTGGAATTGCTCTGCTTGGCCTCAAGCTAACTCAGCAATCTGCTCTGGCTTGTTCAGAATTCTCTCTCTGCAACCCATCTCTCTATCACTATCTTGGTAAAAACTACCCCCTCTCCGTAAAACTGCCTCTTAGATAGCTTCCCTTTCCTCTCTTTTCTCATGAGAGTTAGGTGTAGCCTATTCTGTCAAATCTCTGATTTACCACCTTTTCTGCCACTCAATTAGACATCACTTTCAAATATGGATGTTTCCTTCTACAAACTAACTTTACCTTTGTTTGCGATTAAAGACATGTACCACCATGCCTGGACCTAAGCTTTTCTTTACCTGATACTTGCTCTATATCAAGCTGGCTTTGAATTTAGATCTGTTTGTCTCTGTCTCCTGGATTACATGCATGATTGTATTCCAGCCTGATCACACAGACCTGGAAGATGTTTGGATGTGATCTCTTGCCAGAATAGCCATGTTCGGAATTAACATTCCTCCATAGATTAGGGGCATTGAGTTCCTTTGGGCAAGTCCAATCTTCTTCTTTTCATGAAAGCTCCAACTTCTTGTCTCTTTTGTCTAGACCACTTGACAAACTAGCAACAGCAGGAGCAGAAGCCAGCAGGAGGAATAGCCCTGACTCCTCTCTTGGGGTTTTGGTTTTTTTATACCCTCTCTAGAGTCCCTCAAATTAACCTATCTCCAGGTGGCAAAATAGCACCCCTGCCAGAGCATTCACAGGGCAAATAGTCAATCTGAAGCAACAGCAGCTCCCACAGCTGGGGTTAAAACAAGACATGTTTACATAACATAACTGGGCTTTTAAAGAATCCAAAACTCTCACTACAACTACACTTTCTTGATAAAAGGGAAGTGGAGAGAAAAGAAACTGCCTGTCTCTATATCAAAGAAGTATTAAAAAGTAAACCCTGATTTAGATGTGACAGCAAATATTTCATGCTAGCAAGTGAGACGGAAGGCTTTCAGGCTTATTGTGAGATCTTGGGGAGCTGAGCTGACCTTTAGAAAATCACTGCCATAACTATAGACACATCAAGGAGAGAGTACAGGACAAAAGCCTGTTAGGAGACATGCTCTTTCCATAGCTCCAAAGGAAAAAGAATGACTCAATCATCTCAGAGCACCCGACTTACCCAGCTCTAAAAGCTATCCTGACATTTCTCATCAGCAGGGACACCCAAGAGCAATATGTAGTGACTGAGCCACCTGCAAGCAAAAGACTCTAATGACATTGTATGACAGTCACAGAGAGTGGAGACCCTGCCAATGTAACAAGCACCTCAGAAATGATAATAATGACGGTCTGAGGATAAAAGGTTTTATAGTCTATTTTTAGGGTTATATATAATGGCCATGGCCATCTCTTAGCAGCCTCACCTCATCACCTACTGTAGCTTATCGTGCCTGACTTTGGAATTCTCCTTTTTCCTAGTCACTCAGCTACACAGAGAACCTTTCAGCGTATGTGTGAGTGTACATGGTCACTCTGCAGCAGAACACACTATCAATCAAGGTGGATAAATTAATAAAAATATTTTGATGGGTGAAGGTGAATTTTGTCTGTGGTATCTGTCTAGTGGAATAGTCTGTGGCTACATTTTCTTCTACAGTTCCATGGAAAATGGTAGACTAATTTAGAAAGAAGATCCTGGGGGTACAACTCAGCACTACATCGCTAACCTGGCTCACACAAGGCTTTAGGTTGTTCAATCCCCACTCCCACAAAAAAGATGAACCTAAAAGTCCAGATTCTAGAAAAGGATATTTTACTTTACTCTCAAACAACTTAGTCTTTATTGAGGTAAAGTATGCATCCTGTTACCTGCTGATCTCCGAAGGTAAATGCTATATGGTATATTTTCCCCAAAAAAACAATATCTTATTTTGATTCACTGTTGGCTACTTTATTTCATTTCTCTTCTGTTATTGTATTTGGTTTGTGCGAATAGTGAGGGGTTGCAGCATCAGCTTAATGGAATGACTTCCTGAGCACTGAGCTGGCACTAGGAGCTGGGACTCACTCGGTGTATTTAGGAAAGAGCAGTGCGTACTTCACTCTACACAATCACCCCTTTCAACTCATTTCAAGCGCAGCTGGTACTTGCCAAGTGTTTTAAATATCCGAGGGTTTATTGCTTGGATTGATGAAAACTCGCTGACCTAACATTACTGGTAATACTAATAAATCTTTTATAACGAAGCTATGCTCATCCTTAAACTAAAAGTAAGTGGTGGAGGCAAAGAGAAGTCACTCTGCCATTTTTAGAGTCCTGTTCATTTCCTGCTTTTGCTGGATTTCATTTCATGTTTACTAAACCCTGGCTTCTTCACATCTTCAGTGCAAAATACCATGCGTGGGAGTATGTACAACGGAATGCTTTAAGGTAAGGAAATAGATATTTCAAATCTAATCTTTCTTTTTTTTTTTTTTTTTACTTTTTACAGGCTTCTTTAAGACTTGGATGACTTGATTAAAAACTGATAGATGTCTTTAGCTAAATGTTTCACTTTTTAAAAATTAATTACCTGTAAAGTTAAGCTCAATACAGTTTAAGTTGTAGAGTAAATCCTCTTTAAAAAAAAAAAAAAAAAAAAAAAAACCCAGGCCAGCTCTTCCCGCTGGGGTTTTACAACCACTTGGTGGCGATGTTGTAGAAAGGATTAAGCAGTGGGTGGGGGTTTGACAGACAGAGGCCCTTCACAGCACTTGGACAAACATTGTGATTTTCTGAATTGGAGCCCATAGTTACTTCTTAATTATTTAGAAGGTCTTATATCCCAGACTGGCTCAAATTTCCAATAGAAGAGTGATAAATGATGTCCCATATACTTACTTTTAACCAATACATCCACCATATAAGTTAACAAAAAGCAAGCTGAATTAAGGACTCTTTTGATTTTCTTCGAAGGTAAATTAGAAAATTAGAGGACATATAAAGTAAGTTAATAAATAATACAAATTCAAAACTCAAATTTAGTTCATGCAGTATAAAAAGCACAGCCAGTCCTCCCAAGTCTGTATCTAATTTACCTCCCCGTAGCTTCTATCCTATTCAATTTTCACCCTGAGTGAAATATTGAATCCAACGAAAGTAAGCCCATTCTCCTCTAAAGACTCTTGTCTTTGAACACCTCCCTTTCTGTGTTTGCACTCTTTCTTCTACTCCTAGTAGCCACTCACTCCAGTCCCCCAACCCTACACATGTTGTGGTCTCCCCCTTTTCAAATTAACATAGTTATTCCTCACTCCTTATTTCCCACCTTAATGCTGCAACTCTCTTAAGCTACGTGCATCATGCAAGTGTTTTTACGCCACTGTTTCTCAGGAGCATTAGCTCATTTCTTGCTCATCTCCTACTTTTCTTCTTCCCTTCCCTCTCCCGTTTCCCCCTCTGTAAGTAAAGCTTGACTAAAGCAGAAGGTCCCCTCTGTTATTGCAGATATGGTCAGTTCAGTATGGTCCTCAAGTTCATAGCATTTATATCCCACTGAGAAATGAAATCAAATGCATAATTCTATCAGTTCTCTGTATGTTTGTGGTGTATGTACGTGTGCGTGTGCGTGTGCGTGTGTGTGTGTGTGTGTGTGTGTGTGTGTGTGTGTGAGAGAGAGAGAGAGAGAGAGAGAGAGAGAGAGAGAGGGAATGCATATATTTGACAGAAGGCATGCACCTCTCACTACAATTCCAAGTGCCTAGGAATACTAAAAGTGGAAACATTTAAAAATGGATATATATATATATATATGTATATATACATACATACATACATACATACACACACATGTAAATATATATATTTAAATCTTGATAACAACCCATGAGGTAGATGCTAATATTGCACTCCTTTTAAGGGTAAAATTTATAGTTTTAGGGAGATTACAATTTTAGTGAATGATCTCCAGAGTATATGCTTTTAACCACTGTATAATATAGTTTCTCTTTGTATGCATAGTTGAAATGTATATTAATTGATTATGAAAATATTCCAACATCTTTTATGACACAAAGGAAAGCCAGTTTGCAGTTAAAAAACTGCTTAAGTCCTTGAACAATATACCACACAGCAGGTTATTATTCAAGGAATTACTGTGAAATTTGTTTTTTACATATATAGTATACTTTTAGTCTTCTTCCAAGTACTTAAGTTTTCTCAAATTATGTTCCTATCTCAATTCAAATGTAAATTCTTAGAATGCAAAAATACAGACATTTTCTAAGACACTTCTGCTTCAAATTTGGGGGTAGTTTCAGAAACAGAAAGTTTACAGTAGATAGTGAAAAATTGTTATATTTCCAGTATGGTTTAAGCTTAAGGAAGTTTTTTAAAATTACAAATCCTGATTAATTTGATTTACTGAAAGTGCAACTCAGACTTATCTATGGAATGTTTCTCATAATAATCATAATCTGACATCATGTCAAAGTACTACCTGGTAAGTACAGTCTTAGATTTAAACAATTAACAGTGACTTGGTCTTCTCAGAAGGTTTGAGGCTTTTGGGAAACGAACTCAAGAAAACACTGACACTCCTCCTACTGCTGTCTCTATGGATGAACATTTGTATGCTGCCCAGTTCCATGTCTTCTGGCAGCATATGCTGTTGCCTTGTGTTAGGTTTCACTTGGGGTGAGACCCATCAGTGCACAGATGCTGTGCACAGCCTTGTCCTGTTCTGTCCTTGCGGTGCTATTTCCAGCTTCAGCTCTCTGTCTACCTTGAATATTGCCCTAGACATAGCAATGCAGGTTTTTTCTCAAGCCCTTCTTTCCCATGACCAACATCCCATGCAGAAATTGTTCCTAAATGCCCTTTGGTTTGTCCTCCCTGATCTCTTTTGGGACTTTTGAATGGCCACGTGAGATCTCAGTACGCTTACTAGTACTTGTCACAATAGTTTCTGCTGTGTTTTCTCCTGCACTAGAAACCCCACTATGCTGTCGTAGGATGACCTGTATGACACATAACCTGACATAGTGACTTCAATTTATTGGTTAGTAAACTGTTTAAATGAATGATTTTGGCTGTGTAATATGATTTCAGTATAGGTGTTTAATTCCTTTTTATAAGCCCCAAAAAATACCAAAATGTTTGGTAACCATGGAAGAATTGGTGGGTAATTTAACTGTACAAGTATTTTTTAATGTAATTTTGGAATAGTTAGAATATATGGGTTAATTTTGAAACCAAGTATTTATGTGGTTCTTTTCCTTTGTATCTGTAGGGTCAACATCTGTGGATTTAACTCATCAGCAATGAAATGTATGTTTTTCAGTGGCATCTTTATGAAACGTGTATAGGCGGTTTTTTTCCTTGTCATTATTACTTAAACATTGTGGTATAGCAACTATTTGCATATCATTTACATTCTACAAGGTACCACAAGTATTCTAGAGAAGCCTTAACATGTACAGAGTGTGTGTGTAGATTACATGCAAATACAGTGACATTCTATGTGAGCAACTTAAACATCACCAGATTTAGGTATCTGGGAAATTCTGAAACCAATCTTTGAAGGGTATGATGGAACTCCGTATTGAGTTTCTTGATCTGAAAGGTTTCATGAATAGTGAAATGAATACACGCATTTCACAACTAATCAGCTGAAATGGTGTGTTATTCAATGTGTGGACCTAAGTTAATTCTTCATGACAGACTTACAAACATTTTTCTTTCATGCATCAGCAGAGTTATGTGAAATCAATAAGAGTTCTGCTCAGTAGGAGCCACATGTTCAAGGTTCACTGACAAGATATTAAATATATCAAAGTGGCATGTAGGAAAAACGTTTCCCTTGGTTCTAGGTATTTTATTTGATATCTCTGTTTAACCTGCCACTCCTTGTAAATGTGAGCTCTCAACTTCTCTGACTGTTACTTAAATCTCAGAGGTGGGACTCGTAGCATCTTCTCTGAACTACGAGTGTCTATCCGCAGTGATGGATTTAAGGTAGCTGTCAACGCATAGTCCAAAACTGAGGCTGTGTTCATTAGAGTAGTCCTTACCATTAATTATGAATTACACAACTAAAACCACATAGGTTTTAAAGGTCATACAAACCGACTTTTATTATTTCATTACAATATTCCATTTTCATATATAATTATGAAATCCCATGCAATATGAAGGATGTTTCATTTCCTGAGGACTTACATAAACCGACAGCAGAGGAAGCTGATTCAGATGAGTTCGCTGTACTATCAGAAACCTCAGATTGTAAATATTTGTAAAAGAAAAGAGATTCAAGTTCGAGCTTCAAGATACGAATTTGAATTTTGACTCCTGGCATTGTGTTATCAATGGAAGATTTATTAGTTTGTGGCTTAAATTTAAGAAGGAAAAAGACCTTTCAGTAAATAATTGGATGGTACTTTAGAGGGAGAAATACTTGCTGGCAGAAGAGTAGTTTTAGGACTGTTAGATGGCAATATGACAAAAGCACTGCATTAAAATTACAGAAAGAAAAATTTAAAAATCGAAGGAAAGGACAAAACATACCATAAACAAAAATGGTTCTCTGGTTTCTGGTCTGGACATTTGGAAGGGTAGTGTTGCTGCAATGTTATCTAAATATTTTCTCAACTTTTAAAATAAAAGCACTTAATTATCAAGAAATATATTAACAACTATTTTATGTTGAAAAAAGAAATACACTGATGAGTGTAAAGCATGAGGTTTACATCCTTCTGAAATTTCCTCATTATTACATATTGACTACAATAATAAAGCATTTTATATAATTATATAGGTAATAAATAAAAACTCTATTAGGAAAGCATTCTGCAAATGTAGAAATCCCTGATTTGTAGATAATTCCTTACTATTGAGACATTAACTTCCCTGGGGGAGGCTCTTCAAGACTACGCAAACTATGGCAACAGCCAAGGAAAAAATAGGCAGTAAACCTCGAACCCCTACCCAGACTAGCCGATGGACACTCCACTGTTGAGTGGAGAAGGAGATCTAACTTTCACACAAACTCTGGTGCCCCATATTTGAACATGTCCCTTGGATGGAGATGCCTGGTGGCACTCAGAGGAAAGATAATAGGTCACCAAGGAGAGACTTGATACCCTATGAGCATATACAGGGGGAGGAGGTCCCCCTCAGACACAGACATAGGGGAGAGGAGTAAGGGGGAAGTGGGAGGAAGGGAGGAATGGGAGGATACATGGGATGGGCTAACAACTGAGATGTAATATGAATAAATTAATTAAAAAAAAAGACTAAGGAGGTAAGAAAATACAAACACTAGGCCCAGAAAATGCCTGATGCCAGATTCACAAGACCCTTGTATGAGATTATGCAAGCAGAAGCAACCGATGCTCTGACCACCAGAGCTGCCTAGAAGTTGGACTGGGAGCTCCAGGTGTAACTTTCATGAGTTCTCACTCATTCTATGCTGAGCTTTTGGTGATGTAGCAGCCTTTGTGAATTCATGATTCTATAAGTAGCCTTAATAAATTCCTTGGTACATAATACTGGACTTGAGTAGAGTACTTTCTTGTTGTCAGTGCACTTGTTCATGACTTCTCAAGGGGGAGCAAAAGTCAGATACCAGCTGAGCTATGTGTCTGTTTTTGAAGTTGTTGGTGTAGTACATGAGAGAATAAATGCTTTAACTATTTTATGTATCTTATTTTTATAATAAAATAGAATTTCTTTTCCATGGTGCTGGGGTTTGAGAATTGCAGAGTCAATGTTCCAGTGATTTGTCATCTGAAAGGACCTGATTTTGGCTCATAATTGTCGTTGTTCCAGTGTGTCTCCCCTGCTGGGGCCTCAAACACTTACAAGAATACAGACTTGGACACAGACATCTTGGCATATGTATCCTAAAAGCAAAACCAATTATCAAATGCATCCTTAAGACATATAAGTTCAAAGAATTAAATAAAATGATCTTTAGGATAGTGGAAGGTCTCAAAAGTATGACTCTATGACTTTAAATAATCATATTTTACAAAATTCAGAGGAAGAACACTGGTACTTGATTCAATATACTTCCATGATTAATATGTGAGAATGAAAAAGATGGTGCTAATGCTGGACTTACTTACCACAATTAAGTAGTGAGTTACATAGGGTGGGTCAGAAAGTCTCTTTAACAAAATTACTACTTGTTCCTCCCTTAATATTAAAAATTAATTTATAATACATTTTCTCTTTATAAAATTTTATTCACTCCAAACTTGTTTAACTGAAACTAAAATTTGGCAGGTCAAAGTTTTAAAATAATGAACCTTCAGTGATTTTATACTTCTCATTTTAAACAGGTATTTTTTATATTACTTTCTTTTGAATCTCTTTTGTACCAGCATCCAAGGAGTTCACATCACCTTTGGCTTTTCTACCTAGGGTTCTTTCCCAAGCATTTTATCCTTCATATGAAAGAGTACTTCCTGCCATCTGCCTTGAATTTCCCCCTCTCCCACTCCTGAACTCTCATCTTGCTATCTTCTGTAAGTGGAAAATCGTCTGCTTGACATTACTTCTATCATGTTCAGTTCAGTGTTTTCAGTGAAATCTTTCTTAATTATTTTCTTCCCAAGAGAGCACTTAATCTTTTTCAGACTGTCTTTATAGATTTTTACCTGTTGGCCTCAGGATAAACTTCACTGGTTTCAAAGGCAACTTTGATATTTTGAAATACTTAGGTATTCTATCCAAAGAAGCCCCATTAAGATAATATTTACAAAATATACAGACTCAATTTTCATACATGGAAGAATCTCTGTGAAAATAGCCAGAACATCCAAAGAACAAAGAGATGAGATCAAATACAATACATCACTCTGAGACGTTTTATTCCATTTCTTTTCTCTTTTGTTTATTGCCTTGAGTGCCTCAAGGGTTCAAACAGAATGATGAAACATTATTTTTAGGTGTTCATTTTTCTTTAATGTTTTCTTCATACCCAACAGAGCAGAAATACCTAATACTTAGAGGAGATTAAAATTAAATTAATCTTGCTATTTTGGTTGCTTCTTATAGTTATTAACCTCAGGTCATAGCAAAAAAGGGGGGGCAATAAAAGAGGGGTATTGTGAAATAAGAGAGGAAAGCTAATTATTACTTTCTTGTAATGGACAATTAAGACCCTAAGTCTAAGATTCACAACTTGAAATGTAAAAGAAGACATACATATTATTAGAAATATGATTATTTCAATATATAGTGTGAATGAATGTCTCTTTGTGTAAACAACAAAGGGAACATCTCATTTGCACAGTACTAAGTGTTAAGTATTGCTTATATTAGAGCATCCCCAGTTAAAAGGGTATTTTAAAAGAACATATAGTAGTCGACACTATATCAAAGATCATTCTAGACTGCTTGCTGTTTGCTGTGCAAATAACAAAACAAAGATATTTAATAAAACTATAGAATTAGTAGTGTTCAAGGGTGGGTCCTGTAGTTGTTCTAACGAATGCTTCATTTCACTAGCTTCTATACTATATAAATTGATAGATTTAAAAAGTTATCTCTCAGTCAACATTTCATTAGAGATTCAGCCACCTTATGTATTCCTGGTCATATGGTCAAAAAAGGCAAACCTAAAAACATCTTGGAGATTTTACAGTTTTTATTTTCCTAGGAGAATTAACATCAACCAAGATCTGTGAAGACTCAAAAACAGATTTTTTTTTGGTAGTTTTGCTGAATCTGTGTGTGTATGTGGGGAATAGTGAGATGGACTTTCAGACACATAGACTGTTCACTAAGTTCTTCTCTGTACAAATGCATTGCATTTTATAACTTGCTTTCTTTAGACCACAGTGTAAGGAAAATATAACAGATAAAAGCATTCTTTCATAAAATTATGTTCAGCTGTTTTCTACCTCTTTCCTAAGCATTGGTAAAAGGCATCTTTTATATTTAGCTAAAGCCTTAGTAGCTCATATGTCTAAAAGGCCAAGAGAACTAATGATTTTGAGCTCTTTGCATCTTCTTAGGACAGAATATTATGTTTTACTAACTTTGCACAGAGGTTTGCAGCAATTCCTAAAGGGATAACTGAGAAAAATCTACATTATGTGGCATGAAAGTGGCTTTTCTATTGTTGATATTAAACTGTGAACACATTGGTATGCCAAATACTTCTGAAAAAAATTTTTCTTATTAAGAAAATAAGGCAGAAAAAATAGTATGATGTCAAACATCAAGACTGAAAGCTAAATATGAGTGAACAATGCCCTTGAGTTATGTTTTCTCGAATCTCTGAAGACTGTAGACACATTTACCTGAATGTTAGTACTTCATCTTTTACACACTACTTTCTCTATTTTTTGCTATATTAATAGCACACTTATAATATTCCTATTCTCTTTTTTTGTATTGTAAAATTAAGAGAGCTAAAAAGCTTATTTCTATCAGTATAATATGACTCCTGATACATCTTTAATGTAAAAGCCTTTCAAAATGCAAATTTTAATTAAAATTAAAACACACAAAATATCCATGATAATAATTAAGCTATTTGTATATGCTTTAAGTTTTTTTTAAAGGTTAAGTTCATCTAGATGAGAACAGATACATTTATTGTGCTTTTGTTGTCAGAAAAATATTTTGTTTCCTAACTAGCATTCCTTATAATAGATATTTTAGTAATTCTTTGAGAATTTTATACAGCATATTTTGCTCAAATTTATCCTTATCACCTCCAAGATACACTACCATATCTTTACACACTTATCCCAAATCTCCCACTGTTCATTTCCTTTTTAAAACATTCAATAACCCATCGACTTCCATTTATGCCATCACATATATTCCTGAGTGTGGGAGCACCCACGGGAGCCTATTCAGCCTATGAGAAGCCATATCCTTAAAGAATACCAACTTCTCCCAGAGTCCATTAACTTCCACACCCTGTCAATTGCTGGGATGCTCCTGTGTCTCTTTCTACTACATGCTAGAGTGTGGAGTGGTGTGATTTTGTGCAGGTATTACGCCAGCAACCACAGCTGCTGTGAGTTCATGAATGCTGCGGTCCCATTATGTCCGTTCCATGACCACTGGATCTTACAGTCTTTCTTCTACCTTTTCTACAATGGTCGGACTCTTTGGAAAGGCACGTGATAAAGTCATACCACTTGTGACTGTTCACAGATATTTATTCTTTGAGTTTTGGCCAGTTGTGAGTTCCTGCATAGCTACCACGCATTGCACAAAGAACATCCTCTGCTCAGGCCTGAGAACTGCACTGAGCTACGAAGTTAGAGGACAGTTTATCAGTGTGTCTGATTCGAAAATTAATAGTAGATTATTCCTAGGGCTTGTGAGCACCACAACCATGGGTTCTTATCCATCTTTGTAACATCAGGTATGAGTTTCCTCTTGTGGAGCTGGCCTTAATGAGTGGTGGTTGTAAATGTTGTTTTATTTCCTTAGGTGGCAGCATGAGATAAGAGCCTTTCCCAAGCTGTAAGCATGCAGAGCTTGGCCTGAGCCCACAGCATTTTCTTCTCTGTTCTAACTATCCCTAGGCCTATGCCTGGGAGCTTCTAGCTACCACACAATCTAATCTTCTGTAAACCCAAACCTTGAAGGCTTCAGCTTTCAGTATCCATCTGGTAACCTAGGCCTAGAAATTACAGCCTTTGAGACTTCCTGCTGAATAGACCCATCCTTTCTAGTTCTTTCTGAATTCTGGCTGGTTCAACTCAGCTGTTCTGCATTGTAGCCTGATCATTTAGACCTAGAAGGCTTTTGGATGTGATCCTTTGCTGGAGCACCCCTGTTACTGGATTAAAATTCTACCTGGGCCCAGGGGTGGTGGCACATGCCTTTAATCCTAGCACTTGGGAGGCAGAGGCAGGTAGATCGCTGTGAGTCCAAGGTCAGCCTGGGCTACAAAGTGACTCCAGGGCAGCCAAGGCTACACAGAGAACCATGTCTCAAAAACCCCCTCCCTCCATAACATTCATGCCATTATTTTTTTCATTTTTTCTCCTTTATTAATTTATTCTTGTTACATCTCAATGGTTATCCTGTCCCTTGTATCTTCCCATTCTTCCCTCCCTCCCATTTTCCCCTTATTCCCCTCCCCTATGACTGTTCCTGAGGGGGATTACCTCCCCCTGTATATGTTCATAGGGTATGAAGTCTCTTCTTGGTAACCTGCTGTCCTTCCTCTGAGTGCCACCAGGTCTCCCTGTCCAGGGGACACGGTCAAAGGTGAGGCACCAGAGTATGTGAGAAAGTCATATCCCACTCTCCACTCAACTGTGGAGACTGTTCTGACCATTGTCTAGATCTGGGTAGGGGTTTAAGGTTTACCACCTGTATTGTCCTTGGCTGGTGCCTTAGTTTGAGCGGGACCCCTGTGCCCAAATCTGCCTATCATAATGTTCTACTTGTAGGCTTCTAGGAACCTCTGGATCCTTCTACTTTGCCATTCTCCCATGATTCTCTCATCTAGAGTCCCACTAGAATGTCCTCCCCTCTGTCTCAGTTTCCTGGTAAGTGAAGGCTTTTGTGGGACATGCCCCTTGGGCTAATATGCAGATATAAGTGAGTATATACCATTTGAGTCTTTCTGCTTCTGGGTTAACTCACTCATTATGATCATTTCTAGCTCAATCCATTTATTCACAAATTTCGGGAATTCCTTGTTTTTAATAGCTGAATAGTATTCCATAGTGTCATGCCATTATTTTACCCATGGACTTTTCGTTTCATCATTGGAATCATCATTACAGTTCACACTGTTCACAGATGGGTAAGACTGTCCATATCACCACTCCATATAATGATTTATTCTATACCTTGCACTGGGATTTTTATTTTATGAGCTCAATTTCTGGGGAGCTACCTTATCCATCCGTGTAGAACAGCTCTATTCAGAATGCTATTGCTGCTGCTGCTGATGATGCTGATGATGCTGATGCTTTGTCTGCCACTTCCTCCTCTTCGTCATGGTTCTTATATGGATTTCTCATATGTCCTTAATACAAGGGTTTTGAATGATCCTCTCCTCCATCCTCCTCTTTCACCAGTCTTCACACCATCCCCCTTTAAGTTGTCCCATCCTTAAAATTTACCCCCACAATTGCAATACTACATGTGACTTACTATCCTACTTTTTGTCCCTCTCCCTTACCCATGGTCCTCTCCTGCTTCCTGGCATCAATAACCACATACTCTAACTTAACACAGAAACTTAAAATAACACATCTAGAATCAACACACATGAACATACAGTCTTTCTATTTTGGGGCCTGGGGTCCTTTCTCAGTATTATAATATCCTGTTTCATTCATTTTTCTTAAAATTTCATAATTGTAATCTTTGTTAGTGCTATTCAAAAGGTTACTGTGTTAATGCATCCCATTTTCATTATCCAGTCATTTGTTGATGGTCAACTTGTCTGGATTCATGCGTCCCATTTTTTGCTGTTGTGAATAGTGCAGCAGGGAACATGAATGTGCAGGTATCTCTGTGGTAGGACAAAGAGTCATTGAACGTATGCATCTGAGCGTATGTCTACTTTATATCCTAGCTGTGGCTTTATCTTTTTTTGCAGGAATTGCCACAATGATCTCCAAAGTGGCTGTTCCACTTTTCAATTCTACCAACAGCTAGGGACGTCACAAACTGTATGGGGGAATGTTTACTGATTTTTTTTTTTTTGCTACTTAAGCTGTCTTTTCAATAATTATATTTAGGCCTACACACTAATGAAGTTCTCAGCCTTAGTCAGAGAAGGCTCGCTTTACAATGGTCAATGTTCAAAGTAGAGATAATAGCCCAGTGAAACGCCCTGAGAACTTGTTCTTGGGACTGCTGAGCGTTCGGTTCTAAATGGGACATTCACGTCACCCACCTCAAGGCTCGCCGGAAATCTCCAGAGAGGGTATGGAAAGACTATAAGAGCTGGAGGTTAGGGAACAAGGACTGTAAAATTCTGTCTTCTGCATATGACATTGCTGTCACAATAATGAACATATGGCAGCTGTGACAACTTACGCAAGATCTGCAGACATAGAAACAAGAAGGGAGGTGGTAGAGAGGAAGAAGGGCTCAGCAGAAGTGAAAGTGATGGTAGAGAGGATGATCACTAGACACTGTGCACAAACATAGAATAGTAAAGGACAAAAAACCAAACTGTCTGAGGAAAAGGGAATTAGTGTAACGTTTTGTAACTTAGCATGCCCTGGCTTCCAAACAAATTCTTTCTCTTCTTGGGAAAGAACTGATTTCCTGGAAGCTATTTCCCTCTTAGTCCAGGCCAATCTATTTCAAACATGAAATGTCAAGTTAAAAGTAGGAGTGCTCCGTGATTGGTATTTGAGTTGCTTTTCTAGAAATAGGCCCCAAAGTCACAGCACCCTGTGCACGCAGCTTATAAAAGTCTGTCCTAGTAAAGGAAGGTAGGTGATGCCTTGCTTTTAAACAAAACTAAAAGATGATGAGAAGTTAGCCTACCTTGTTTCTTTCCTCTATTACTTTACTGAACACAGCCTTGCCTCACTGAATCCTTCCTTACTCCACTTCTATTACTCATTTATTAAAGTTAGTCTATCTGTTTTCTCAGTAAGATGTTTTTACAGTTGCTCGCAAATTTTTTGTGTAATTAGTTTTTTGGCTAATTTTTGTATCCATATAATTTAGTTTCTTATTTTAAGCACCATAATAATTTTTTTTTAAACGGGAGAGTTTGAGACTACTTTTTATCTGAAGTACCTGGTTAAGGCCTTTCCTCCATTAAACTATGGGCTATATCTTCATGTCTTAGATTAAGAAATGCTGTGCCTGCTCTGCATGAGTGTGATCCTTAACCATCCGTATTTGGGAGATAAACATCTGTGGTTTGAATTTTTTTCCCACTCTTTTTTGAAGAACAGATTGATTTTAGTTCAAATCTTAAGATAAAATCAACCACAGCAGGGAAGTTAAGGCCACTGGGACTTGAAGCATCTGGTATTGTCACATCCATAATCAAGAAGGAAGGATGGATGCACGTTACTGCTCAGCTTACAGGCAGGCACTTCCTCAGAGATGGGGTCTTCTCACTTCAACTTAATAAAATTAATATAATCCCCCACTGAAGTGAGGCCAGTGAGTGTACTGGCCTCAAATGATCAAAGGATGATTCTTAAACCTTTGAGCCTTCTGTTACCATCTGCTGAAATTGCCGGCATGCACTGCCAGTCTATGTGGTGCTGGGGATCAACCCAGGCCTTCATGTGTGCAAGGTAAACTCCCTACTAATTGAGCTACGCTCAGAGCTCTCTGAACAGTCTCATTGTAACTTGTTGTATGTTGTGTTCTGTTGATATCCCTAGGGTGCCTGTTGTTTTATTAAGGAAAATGGAGGAACACTGAATCTAGGGGAGAAGGGAGGAGAGGAAGGGCTGGGAGGAGTGGAAAGAGGGGGAACATGTGGTCAAGATGTACTGTATGAGAGAAAGATAAAAACATGCTAAATAGAGAAACCTTGTCTCGAAAAAACAAAAGCAAAACCAAAACAAAACAAAACAACAACAACAACAAAAATAAAGTCTTACTACAAAAGAGATTCTTCCTGGAAAGGTTTGTTCTTTTCTCTCTTAGATAGCTGATACAACTTCCTACTATCAATTACTTTAAAGTTACATTTGTGACTCTTTCTGCTTCTGGGTTAACTCACTCATTATGATCATTTCTAGTTCAATCCATTTGTCCACAAATTT
The DNA here is from genome assembly GCF_964271855.1 of Acomys minous. NCBI lineage: Eukaryota > Metazoa > Chordata > Mammalia > Rodentia > Muridae > Acomys > Acomys minous. The sequence goes on along the minus strand of NC_140492.1, from coordinate 32,338,751 downwards.
CGGGAATTCTTTGTTTTTAATAGCTAAGTAGTATTCCATAGTGTAAATGTACCACAGTTTCTTTATCCATTCTTCTACTGAGGGACACTTAGCTGTTTCCAGGTTCTGGCTATTATGAATAAGCAAAGTGGGACAGAGGGGAGGTCATCCTATTGGGACTCTAGGTGAGAGAAGCATGGAAGAATGGGGAAATAGAAGGATCTACAGGGTCCTAGAACCATACAAGAAGAACATTATGATGGGCAGATCTGGGCCCAGGGGTCCTGCTCAAATTATGGCACCAGCCAAACATAATACATGCAGTAAGCTTCAAACCCCACCCAGATCTACCCAATGGACAGGACATTCTTCACAGTTGAGTGGAGAGTGTGGTCTGACTTTCACACGAACTCTGGTGCCCCATATTTGACCATGTCTTCTGGATGGGGAGGCCTGGTGGCACACTCAGAGGAAGGGTAGCAGGCTACCAAAAAGAGACTTGATACCCTATGAACATATACGGGGAGGAGGTCCCCCTCAATCACAGTCATAGGGGAGGGGAGTAAGGGGAAAATGGGAAGGAGGGAGGAATGGGAGGATAGAAGGGGTGGGATAACAATTAAGATGTAATATGAATAAATTAATAAAATATATTAAAAAAAATAAAGTTACATTTGTGGCCTGGGCATCTTTAACACTGTACCTGAGAAAATGAATTTGTGTTTAAACCCAGAAGAGAACCTCCAGCAGAGGGATGGTCACCCTTAGCTTACCTTTACGATTTCTTTTTAAAAAAGTTTGAGAATGTCATACAATCATTTAAAACTCATTCACTTTCCTTTTCCAACTTGTATCAGAACCTCTTTCATCTCTCAATGCACACAACATCATAGTTTTTCTGCTACACTCTATTAAACCCATCCAGTCCAGTCAGTGTTGGCTAACTACTCTATGATGTAGCGCCTGCCCTGGAGAGTGGTTGATACACCAGGAATCACATCATTAAAGAAAACTGACTCTTCCCTTTCCAGCAGCTATAAAATGTAATAGCTCCTCAGCCAGGGGTGGACTTTATGGCCACCACCTCCCTCCCTCACTTCTGTTTTTCTTTTTCCTGGCTTAAGTTATTTTGCATGCTGTCACAATCTCTGTGACACTGTTTTTCTTGAAGTCGTCAATCATCTGTTGTTCTTATGATCCATCTGCACTCTCTTTGTCATAGGCCTGAGCCTTAAGGGGGGGGAGTTGTTTAAGTGTTTCATTTAGGACTGAACACTTTTATTCAAAGTCTCTGCCCTTTGATCAGATGAAGTAGGGATTCTATGCTATTTACCATATTCTACAAGAAATGGCTTTTCTGATGGGGTTTGAGAGATGCACTGATCTATTAGTAAAACAATAAGTAATTAGGAGTCATTTGAATGTCATGTCTATTTAGAAAAATAAGACAGGTTTCCTTCTAGGGTCAATGGGCTTACTGATAGTGCCAAGAAAGGGTTCTATGTTGTATAACAAACCTTAAATCAATCATAAAGTTGTTGGTTGCTCTGATAATGTTCATGACATTATTGTACCAGTGGGCATGTCTTTACAGTCAGGTCTTTACTGTGGCTTTGCATAATTCACTCTGGCTGAAACTAATGATTACTTTTATCATCCAATAGTGTCATAGCATCTTCGAACACTATGAAAGCTTACCACTAGACATGGAACTTCCAGATTAATATCAGATAGCTTTCTCTGTCTTCTACAATTCAAGTCAGAGAACATAACATTGTATCTTCAGCACAAAAGTCTTACAATCAAGTTCTAGAGTGTAACAAAGAGCTGAAGAAAAGACTGAGATACTTTAGAGTCTATGTGGCTCCATGGACTCAAGAGGTAACACATTCTTGATATTGAAAACAATATTTTTATTTTTACTAAACAATTTTCATACAATGTATCTTGATCATATATTTTCCCTAACTCAAGTCCTCCAAGATCCTCCCAAATGCCCTAACCACCTAAATTTATGTTTTTTTCTCTCTCTCACACTTTTTGTGGGTTTTTGTTGTTGTTATGGTTTGGAGTTTGTTGTTGTTGTTGTTGTTGTTTTTGTGTGTCTTTTTTGGTTTTATTTTATTTTGTTGTCATGGAGTTGTCATTCTTAATAAACAGCTTTAAATCACAGCAAGTGACTGATACAAAAAATTCTGTTTTTATGAAATGAAAACTGTTTTTAAATGACTAACGAGTCTCTCTCTCTCTCTCTCTCTCTCTCTCTCTCTCTCTCTCTCTCTCTCTCTTTCTATTTTAATTTGTTCACTGTACATCACAATTGTAGCCCTCTCCCTTGTCTTCTTCCAGTCCCACCCCCCTCATTCCCTCTCTTTCATCCTCTATTCCTCAGAAAGAGGGAACTCTCTGCCCCTAACATCTGACCTCAGTGTATCAAATCTCATCTGGACTGCCTGTATCCTCTTCCTCTGAATGTGGCAACGCCACCCCAGGAGGAAGTGAGCAACTTGTGGGAACAAGATTTCATGTCAGAAGTAGTCCCTACTCTTCACATTATGGGACCCACAAGGAGACTGTGTTGCCTATCTACTACATCCTAGCAGAGGGCTTAAGTCCTCACCACAGTTGCTGCATCAATCTCTGCAGCACCTCTTTCCTCTGTCTAGATTTCTTGGCTTCTTGTGTCCCCTCCATATCCTTCTATCTCCCAACTCTTCCATAAGAGTCTCTGTGCTCCACCTCAAAGTTTGGCTGTGAGCATCTGCTTCCATCTCCTGCTGGGTAGAGTCTTTCAGAGGACCTTTATGGTAGGCTCCCTTCCTGTTCCTTCTCTTCAACTGTTTCAGATGTTTATTCTATTTGCCCTTCTGAATGAGAATTAAGCATTCTTCTCGTTATTTTGCTTCTTTAGGTATGTGTATGGTAGCATGGTTATCCTGTGGCTAATATCTGCTTATAAGTGAGTATATACTATACATGTCTTTCTGGGTCTGGATTACCTCACCCAGGATGATCATTTCTAGTTCCATCTATTTGCCTTCAAATTTCAAGATTTCCTTATTTTTAATAGCTGAGCAGTATTTCATTGTGTAAATGTACCACAGTTTCTCCATCCATATTTCAGTTGAGGGACATCTAGGTTGTTTCCAGATTGTGACTATTACAAATAAAGCTGCTTTGAACATAGTTGAGCAAATGTGCATTTTGCATGGTGGAGCATGTTTCTGGTATATGGCCAGGAGTGATATGGTAGGGTTTTGAGGTAGCATTATTCCTAATTTTCTGAGAAAGAGTCAGATTGATTTCCAAAGTGCTTTACACGTTTTCACTCCTACCATCAATGCAGAAGCATTGCTCTCTCCCCACATCCTTTCCAGTACGTGCTATCTCTTGAATTTTTGATCTTAGCCATTCTGATAGGTGTAAGATGGAATCTCAGAGTCATTTTGATTTGCATTTCCCTGATGAGTAAGGACGTTGGCCATTTCTTTAAGTGTTTCTCGACCATTTGGTATTCCTTTGTTGAGAATTCTATGAATAGTTCTGTACCCCAATTTTCAATTGGATTATTTGGTTTGGTGGTTTTTAATTTCTTGAGTTCTTTATACATTTGAATATTAGCCCTTGGTCAGATGTAGGATTGATGAAGATCTTCTCACAGTCTGTAGGATGATGTTGTGTTCTGTTGACAGTGTCGTTTGCCTTACAGAAGCTTTTCAGTTTCATAAGGTCCCATTTATTAATTGCTGATCTTAGAGCCTAAGCTGTTGGCATTCTGTTCAGGAAATTGTTTCCTATGCCAATGAGTTCAAGGCTCTTCCTCACTTCTTTTTTCTATCAGATTTAGTATCTCTGGTTTTATGTTGAGCTCTTTAATCCACTTGGACTTTAGTTTTGTGCAGGCTGATAAGTGTCTATTTGCATTTTTATACATGTAGACATCCAGTTACACCCAATGGCTATAGGTTTTTAAAAAATCTTCCTTAGCATTATTTATACTGTAGAAGTGGTAATAGTGTCTCTCTTACACTCTTACAAACACTTCCACTGATTATTATTTCTTCTTACTGTTACTGTTTTAATGTGCCCTATCTCTAATCCAGCCATTAACATTAGCACTGACTACAGCTAATATTCTAACAATTAAAAATTCTAAAATTATAGATTTTTCTCTTTATTTTGTTTTTCCCACACTAAGTTATATGTATTTTGTGTATATAAAGATACTGTGTGGCTTTTCTTTGGTCTTAAATTACCAGAGGCATCTTAATTAAGTAATATTTATATTTCATATCATCTGTCAGTTACATTCCGTTGTGGAGAAATGAGCATATTTTTCTTTAAAAATCACACAATGTTGAAGGAGAGTCTAATTTTTAATGTATCATGAACTTTCTGATGTTAAATGGTTTCACACTAACTAGCAATTATATGCTTTTCCTTTTTAAGAAGCAGTAGGTAACATATGTTTATACAATATGTAATTTTCATACTAGATGAGAAAATCAAGAAATAGATTATATTTGAATATAAAGAAAAGTTTGACTTTGATTCAATTTTATAATGAGGTGGGTAGAAATATAGGAAGACAAGGGCACCTTTTCAAAACGTTCAGTATATTTTGACCATTTAAATTTAAGTGGTATTTAATCGGAGGGATGCTATTAATGCCTGACCAGAGTATTGATTGCCATAAATTGAGCCTCCTTAGATCCACCTCAATTGAGTAACTGTATTTTTATATCTAATTGTGTTATTACTCAAATGAATATGTTCTGACTCACTATCTTGGCTTCGAATCAAGAATAAATATATTTAATTGGTAAAATTATCAAATGGTTTATGAATGCACTAAATTGGCTAGAGAGTTTTTTTTGAGTCCAGTGGATATAAATCAGGACAATTTTAATATCCCACTAGAATAGCCAATTTAAACAGATGCTCCAAGGACATCACTGTTCTTGCATGTAGCATCGTGGAATATGTAGAAACAGCATCCTTGTCTTTGTCAAACTACCTGAACAACATCCTTTCTAACTCATTCTGGAAGCACCTTCTCCACTGAGCATAATTCCCCCTTGACTCCGTCAGGTGGGAGCAGTTTGCTATTGTTGCCTTCATCTCTTACATAAGACTCCAGATCCTGAGGTTAGATGCTGTCCTTTTTTTCTGACATTTGTTATTTTTTTTAAAAATACCTCATTTCCTATAGAAGCTCAGTGTCTGTATAGTATATGTTATCAGGATGCCGATGAAAGTTATTATTGAAGCCATGTACTCACTTCCTAGTCAGTTTCCACTTCCACACAACATTTATGTAAGGCTTTCATATCAACACCAGCATCTTCCTCTATATTACTACTCTTGGCCAGAGTTTTAATTTCTTTTCTAACAACATATTGCTATTATAGAATTCCCTAATGCCTTATTCTTCATCTAGTCTACTTTTTATACATTTTACAGACACATTTGGGGTATTCTATTTTTTCTTTTTGTTTTTGTTTTTCTTTCTTTTTTATTTTAGGGTATAAGAAGTACTAATATACATATTTCTTTTTTATCTTTATCTTTATTTATTTATTAATGTTTTTATTTTTACATATACATTTATATTATTACACATATGTACAATAAACTACCTACAGCAAGAAGAACCATGACAAAATCAGGAATTATATAAATGTTATATTCTTAGCGTTTTGGTTATTTGTATTTGGCCTTGAAGAGAACGTCTTTCCTATCTTGGTGCGTCTAAAATTCTGAATGTAAATTAATTTCTATCATATCTCATCATTATCAACTTAAAACATTTATCTAGACCTAAAAACATCTTAATCCCTAAACAACTGAGCTTAACTGGAAAACTAAACTGTCTGGTCTTCAACCCCATCAGAGACTTGAGAAGGAATAAAACTTAATAACCTGAGTAAACCGGAAGGGTAGGTTAGCACCTTCCAAAATGAAAACATGGCTGAGACAGTTTGCTCCCTCAACAGTCACCCAAAACTCTCTATAACATTGGAGCATCATCTTCAGCCTTCTGGACCAATATATCTGACAGACGTATCTGTGAGGCAAGAACAATTGTATCTCACCATATAACTCAATTTTAGTCATTAAACTTTGACCATCTACTTCCAGTTCTCTTATACTTTCAGAATGCTCAGCAAATGTAGCCTCCATCTGGAGTGGAGATTTCATGGGTTTTTGTATCATATAATCCAGAAGCGATCTGTAATACATTACTAAAGTACCACCACCGAAAATACCTTACACGGGTATACTATTTCCTTCTTTCATTGGCCTCTTACTTTTTGCTGGTTTCAGCAACTTAATTTAATGTTTATCTACAGGGGCTAGAGGGAAGGCTCAGTAAGTAAGAGCACGGGCTGTTCTTCCAGAGGACCTGCCTTCAATTCCCAGAACCCATATACATTCTTGGAAGGAGTCTGGAGCTACAGCCCCAGAGCATCAACTGCCATCCTCTGGCTCTGGAGGGACCTGTACATATATGATACACAGATTTACAAGCAGGCAAAAGACAGAACACCATTACACATAAAACAAAAATACTTAAAAAAAAAAAAACAAGAATACTTAAAGTTTGTCCACATAGTTATATAACTTGTCAAGTGAACGAAGGAGCGAGTGAGCAGTTTACAAACATAATTGCACATTAGGGTACAGGTGGCTGATTGATGACAGACTCCAGTAAACAAGTAAGCAGTTGTTAAGTTCACTGTGAGCAGTCCATCATCAGAAGGTGGGCTGTTGATTCACCCCAGCTTGAGCTATAAATTAGAGAAAGGGTACAAAGGAGGTGTGTTTATAACAGTGGATCATTGGATCATGGAATATAAATTAATTAGGGCAATGAGTGAGATCCTGAAGTGGGTGGGTGGAGGGAATGTGGACTGAAGGTCCCATTGACCTGATAAGCTTTAAGCCTGATTTCCTTCTCAGTTATGCTTTGTGGGTAGGCATCAAAAATTGGATGATAAGGTCACAGAATTAGGTGTGTGAAATCAAGATTTGGACACCATGTAATTATCATTAGCAAGGTCTAGAGAACAGTCACAGGAGAGAACTGGAAAATAAATACATTCCAATTAATTTAAAAATAAAAACAAAAAACAAAAAACCTTGCTTTGTAAAAATACCTCCTTCACAACAAATGATTTAAGGCGCTATATGCTGTTTTATACCAATACCAAATATGCCTCCAATGTGTTTTTTACTTTATTTATCTCATACATCCTAAGGTAAACAATCTGTATTTAAAATATCAGTTGCTTATCTTAGACTGTGAGAATCTGGTCCATTATGCGCCATTCCCTGCAAATTACGATTACATACAAAACAGGCACATATAAAAAAATGGAGGATTCATACCACTGAAACTTACAGTTCGGTCTCTTGAGATAAGCATCAGCTGTGGAAATGGCTCCTGTTGCATTTTTTCTAGTACCTTTTAGCTTTTGATGAGCCAGCCATTTTAATTTTTAAGCATCCTATGTAAGATGATAAAGGCACTTTGGTGGAAAAAACCTCCAAATGAGATAAATTGCTCTATTTAAGCCATCTTCTCTTGATGAGAGTCCTCCTTAGAGACAGGTGTACAGTGAAGCACATTTTCCCTTTCAGCTCTACACCATAGAATTCTAAACTAAACTAAACTGCAGAAAGGAGCATAAAAATAGCACTGCCAAAGTCACGAGACTTTATTTTTCCCAACTGAGGTGCTTAGAACTTTTCTATTTCTAGACTACATTATATACTTTTTATTTTAGAATTAAAAATTTTGGTGGGTTTCCTTTGTCTCCATGACATAGAAATCAGGTAGATTCTCTAAAAATGCTCTGGGCTTCATGTTTTGTGTGTGTGTGCGTGTGTTCCTGGTAATTCATATTTCATTTTCTTAATAGTTATCACATTGCCTATTCTACTTAGTGAGTCTAAAAGATAATTAAAGTGATTACTCAACACATAAAAATAGTAAAAATGATATAAATTTTATCCTAACATAACGACATTATTAAATAGTTTTCTTGAGAATATACTGTTCAGTGTCTGCATGCCATAAAAATATTATAAATGGCATAAGTATTGATTATCCATATGCTTCCAAAGACCTCATGCATTGATGAATGAAGCCTTGATATTTCAAAGGTTGAACCTTATTCAAATAACTAGTGTTCATATTGTCCTCATTAGTTACTAAGTTTAGGTTTAATTAGTTGGCTGACTAATTGCAAGTGATGTTGAGCAAGCAACTGATCCTCAGAATGTTACTACATTAAAAAGAAAGTGCAAGTCACTGGATACATTTATTAAGTTCTAATATTGTATGTGCTGTTCTCTGTGGACACTGTCATAGATATGAAGATAGAAGGGGAGAAATCCATGTCCTTAAAAAGCATATGATCTACCTGTGGATCAGATGATAAGTATAAAACTCATGTTCTTAGATTTTGTTAATGTAGACAGAGGGGTCATATTTAATTTTACTGATCATACCCTCAAGTTTACAGAGTGATATGAATTTCACAGGGCTAGCTCAACATAATATTTCTGGTAAAGATTGTCCAGGTTGGTATTTGCTCAGGACTACAGTAGTTTTCTAGTCTAAAAAGTTTCTTACTACAAAATTGGGCCATTGAAACGCTGTGTTTATAGTGTCCTAGTTGCCATGGGTCAGAAGTCCAGGCTTTGTAAAAAGGGTTCTCTGCTGGAAATCTCATTACTCTTGACTTCTAGAAACTGGCCAGATTGCATTCCTTTCTGGGATTCACAGCTATTCCCCCATCTCTCACCTGGATGTTGGAGGAGCTCAGTCTCCCAAAGTTGCAAGTCAAGGCCCATATTCATTTCCTTTCTGTCATTTCATTGCTGTGCAGAGCTCTTTGCTAAATATATCTCTTTTACAAGACATATATCACATTTTAATTTTTAATGTTATTTATTGTATCATCCATTACATCTCAATCTCAATTTACCCTCCCTCTTCTCATTCCCCCTGCTGCAACCTCTTTTCTTCCTTCAATCCACTTCCCCTCCATTTCCCTTCAGAAAATGGCAGGAATCCCAGGGATGTTAGCCAGACATGGCATACCAGGTTCCAGTAGCACTGGATATCTCCTCTCATGTTAAAGCTGGAAGACCAAAGAGGGTCCCAAATGTAGGAAGAAGGGTCAGAAACACCACATATCACACGTTAAAGGCCAAAGAAGTAGGATAAATCAGAATACAATATGTAATCATTAACCACATGGAGGAGGTACCTACTTAGCATGTCCTATTGGTGAGGAGAAACTCTGGAGAAACAGGTGCTATAGGACGTGACTCACTGGGAATCGTGTAATATGCTTCTGATGACAAGGCATAAGCAACAGTGAGACACAGACACATTTAATAACTAGGATCTTCATTTTGTTGGTCTTCCTTTGCATTAATAATCAATTCATGAAGATATAAATTTGGTAATTAATAGTATTTTAAAATGATGTGTGTGAGAGAAGGACACACAGAGAGACAGAAAGGAAGGCATAGAAACAGGGATGAAGATAGGGAGGAAGAGATAGATATGAGATAGATAGATAGATAGATAGATAGATAGATAGATAGATAGACAGACAGACAGACAGATAGAGATGATGGATGGTGGAATAGAAGAATGACCATAGTCAGCCCAATACATTTGTTAGTGAAAGACAGTGACTTTCCAAATGAAAATATCACAAGTAAAAAGTGACAACCTAGCAGGGGTGGGCTCAGCAGATTGGTGAATAGTTTCAGATGGGACACAATTTTTGGAAACTGATATTCAGAAAACAGACTGGGAGGAATTAGTGAGAATTTGGACCAGGTAAACAATGATATGGAATATAGTATGTGACTTATTTTTCTGGATACTTTAGTTTCTTTCACTTTGAATAAGCAGGTTTGATATTCTGTGTAGTACTCTGTCTCATTAAATCTCAAAAACTGAATGGTGAAAGTATCACTGGTTTTGAGGTAGAGCATTATGCTCTATTGGGACTCTAGGTGAGAGAAGCATGGGAGAATGGGGAAATAGAAGGATCCAGAAGGTCCTAGAAACCTACAAGAAGAACATGATGGGCAGATCTGGGCCCAGGGGTCCTGCTCAAACTATGGCACCAGCCAAGGACAATATGTGCAGTAAACATCGAAACCCTACCCAGATCTACTCAATGGACAGGACATTCTCCACAGTTGAGTGGAGAGTGGGTTCTGACTTTCACACGAACCTTAGTGCCCCATATTTGACCACATCCCCTGGATGGGGAGGCCTGGTGGCACTCAGAGGAAGGATAGCAGGCTACCAAGAAGAGACTTGATATCCTATGAGCACATACAGGGGGAGGAGGACCCCCTAAGTCAGCCTGCTTTCTTATACCAGCAAGCTCCACTTGTCCAGGGCTGGCACCACCCGCAGTGACCTAGGCCACTCCACACTAATAATTAGTCAAGAAAATGTCCAACAGACTTCTCTACAGACCAGAACTATGGAAGCATTTCCCCCTAAAACTCCCTCTTCTCAGATATGTCTAAGCTTGTGTGAAGTTGATAAAACAAGAGAAAACAGCACAAGTTTAGATGACGGCTGGAAGTTCTCCTCTAGTATGTAGATTGTGGGGATCAAACTGTCAAACTAAAAGCATAAGATCTGACAGCAAACATGTTTACAAGCTGAAATGTCTTTGCGGTTCCAGAACATACAATTTTATTACTATGGTTTTTTTCATATGTTGTTTTATGGGTATCTTTATATAACTTTAAAGAAATCAGCTATACAACACAGAAGAATTAACTCAATTTTCCTCAAGATTGATGTTCCTGCAGTCAGCAGGAACAGTAGGTGCCAAGAGTTCAGAGTCCTTTTCCTACAGCCACCCTACACAGTTATATGACCTCAGGCAAGTCATCTCACTTTTTTTGCTTCCTAGGGTTTTTTTCCCCCCACATTTTCTGCTGCCACAGACATCCAGAGCTTCATCTATACAGATTCTCCCAAATGTATGACATCCGGTCTTTCTTGTGGACCTCTCATTTCTCTACATAATTTCTGATTCAGCAAGACTTGAGAAAAACACACATTATCTTTAAGTAGTTTCTGGATTTCTAGCTTTTAAATGATGATGGAGAGTTGTTGTTGTTGTTGTTGTTTTGTTAATAGAAAGAAACCCAAATTAGTTTACAACATCATGACACAACAAACCTTTACCTTTATCTAGCAGTTAAATTGTTACAAATTAATATTAAATATCCAGTGTCACATTTCCACATGAATGGATAGAAGACAATTGTGGATAAGAATACATAAAATTTATAGTAAGCTAGTCAGAAGATGACATATTTTCAATATTATAAGCCTAATGAACTGACTTTACTCTTTTTTGGGAAGGGAAATAAATTAGTAATTAACAAGCCAACCTTATAGTTGCTATCAACTTAAAAAACAAATATAATTCTTCACAAATTAGAAATACTGACCTTTATTATATTCCATAAATCTTACTTGAAGGACATGCATGCAATTGTTAACTTTTTTTAAAGCTTGTACTATATATTATACCTTTAAGAATTTTTAAAAATAAAATATATGATGCACCTATTTAAATTAAATACAAGTTCAGTAACATATATCGACAATTGCAAGAAGCCACAGATGGATCTTCGGGGCATCACTTTGTAGTCAGTCATCATTATTGGAATTAACATCTGAATGGTATTGTTGAAAGGCAACATCATATTCATTCCCCAATGAAATTACACTTACAACTTTTTTCAGTTTTAGTTTTAATGTATGCTTTCTAAACATCTGGAACACAGTTATTTCTGCTGATTTAGTGACTTAGGGTTTTACATCATTGTTAACTGAACTATTGACATCTTTGCGTTATTGGTTCTGTTCATGAACTGTAGTTGTAATGCAAATATTGCCTTAATTACACAAGATGATGCAATATTTTTCTTTTTTTCGTTGTTTGGTGGTGGTTTCAATCTTTTGTCTTAGGACAAGTTAGTGTGATTTTATTTTATCTTAGTTTTACTGTTTCTAGTTAAGTTACATATTTTAAGATCTAGATTAGAGTGTTTACATTTTACATTGCATAGTATCTTAAGATAAATATTCTTCATACTTTAAGCATTGATTTTTATTTTAATTGATATGTGTATATCGATGTAACCACAGCAGTGAGACATGTTATTAGGTTAATGTATGGGCTTACTCTTCCAAGCAATGAAACAGTGGCAGTAACATTTTTAACAGGAATCTCACTTCTGTTTAGTAAATGGGACAGAATCCTGAAGAAGGCATATCTCATTTACCAAATAAAAAAAGCTGTGACTCAAATGTGTAACCTGTCTTTTAAGATGCTTTCTGAGGCTTGTGATGAGAGGCTATAGTATAGCTGTCCTGTTTAGGCCTGAGTATTGTGTATACCCGTTCTCTGTAGCAGTGGCTAGTCGTAAGTTTCTATATTAATGACCAGGCATTGTACAAAGCCACCATTCTTGAGAGAGAGAGAGAGAGAGAGAGAGAGAGAGAGAGAGAGAGAGAGAGAGATATTTAAGTTTCTTTCATTCCTGTGAGATATGGGTTAGTCTTTAATTCCTTCTTTGGGTATCTCTTAAACAGACCAGAGAGAAAAAAGGCTGCTGGAGACTCTTAACAACTAGGGTGACCTAGTGGAAAATCAACATTGACTCTTGGAAAGCCTTAAGCACTGGGTAAGCTACTGGATAAGCACCACATGGCATTCGGATGACACTGAATCTGTATACTAACTTAGTAGTGTTTTCACATGGTAGTGGAGTTCCCACATTACCACAGAAACTACGGCATATGGTTTATGACATTTTTGATGATTATCTATTAAGAAGATACATTCCAGGTCCTTAAAAAAAGACACATAATTGCCATGTAAAACTGAAAAAAAAAAGACATATATTATAGAGGCAAAGAATGAATGAACAAGCACGTGTTATAATACTCTGAAAGTTGGGAACCTTGGGGTCAGGAAGAAGTTAGTCTAAACTTTAATCAGACTGAGAGGAGCCATTAAGCTAATTACTAATGTTTATGGCACAGTAAAACCTGGAGATCTGAAACCAAGCTTGCCCAGGCCTGAGTTATAGTGGCAAGTCGGATGTGTGCTGTCCTTTTCCTAAGTGTGAGCTCTCTTTCAGTGCCTGTGTTAAATCTATGTTAAAGCTTTGGCTTAATAAACTGCAGCCTTGCTTCATTAAAAAAAAAAGGTTCAGTGAATTAACTTTAATGTATAAAAGTAAGTGGCCCTGAGGAGAAATTAAGCTGAAGAGGTTTTGGAGAGTTTTCCAAGGATGTTTCCTTAGGCTAGGTGAGACTATGCATGGACCGCATCAAGCCTCATTTCTATCCCGTGTTGGTGATCTGCATCGAAGGGATGCTGTGCTATTTTTTTTTTAACATTTAAAAGTGTCTTTCATTGCAAGTAATAAGCGATATTTCCCATTCTTTTCTATTCAACAACTTTATTTCCTAGAATGTAGTTTTTATAGGATGGCAGTTAATTTTAATTACTGGCAAGAGGAATTCAGAATTTGATTTGCACATAGTCTATCAGGCGACCCACATTGTTTTATTAGCCAGCGTAGGGCTGAGGAGGGTGAGTGGATGCTGACGTGTGATTGGTCGGGTAGGGCTTTTGCTTTGTAGTTTTGGAGTCAGAGGCTTAGCCTGCTCTGCTGCTGCACATTAGATAACGTGTGTGGTAATATTTACTTGAAGTGCAAATTTTCAGTATTTAAGTGTAAATATTTCCTCCTTTGTTGGAAAGAAATCAATTATTTAAAATGAGATTTCCCTAAGTTATTTAAAAGAGAAGACTCACCCAAGTATAAAATCACCGAGGTTGTGTAAAACTGCTTTGCTTTTAACTGTCTCTAGATGCGTACGTGTTTGGTGATATGGAAAATTATTCCAGCGAAGACAAGTTTAGACACTGAAATTCATATTCAACTAGATTTTGCTTTTTCTTCAGGTGAGCTTCAAAGTTCCTTGATGCCCTCAACTTCACAAATAGTTCTGGCGCTGTTCTGAAGCACATTGCGGCTCTATTTGGGTCATGTGGAATGTATCAATTAAGTGACTAGAATTGCAGACTGTTTTTCTTCTACTCTAATTGCATGAGAGACAATAGTTTTAATTTCCCCTTTCTGATTCATTTATAAATTGTTACTGTTGTTGGGGAGTTGGAATTAACTTTGGTAGAAATAGTTTGAGTTGTTATACTTTGATTCAATATTAAAAATCCTGATAAATAGTATTGCTGAAGCAAGGGTGCATGAAATATACTATACCCAATGAATCTGATGAAGTAATTATTTTTATTGATAAAGCAATTATTTTTATTTTCTCTCATGACATTTCTTCGAAAAAAAATAGCACATTGCTTTTCTCCAATGACATCACTGGAACAAGAGATTCTTAATAATAGACACGATCTCCCTTGAGGTTAGTAAAGTGGTCATCCAAGAAAATTTATTGTGGGATTTTAGTCATCTATTAAATATTTAAGGGTTTTAAAAAATAACCTCACTAAACTGTCTAGGAAATTGACACAAACACACAGCTAATGTGTTAGAGAGGACAAAATACAGGAGCACTACAAGGACTTGGATTCCTCGAGAGCCTCAAGAATCCATCACTGCTTGTGTGTCAGGCATTTTATTGCCTGCAGGAAATTCTGGGACCTCGGAGTGAAGGACTTTCTCTGACCCTGTAATCAGTGTGGACCATTCAGTCTGCAGGGGAATAAAGGGAAGTTTTCAATGTCACCAGTTTCACTTTTATTCGACTTAATTACGATGCATAATATCCTGTTTTCAGTGAGTAAAAATTCCCTCAAAGAAATAGTGTCAACTTTCTTTTTTAAGGGTTGGTAGTGACTTTATCTCTGATAGTATCAGTCTTCTGAAGTATAGGCCTTTTGAGTTACTGATCCATAGGCTAAAATTGTAATACAGGTGCTCACGGAGCAAAATATCCTAGTTAGCATTATGAAGGCTCATCTGCATAATGGTGCTGATGTGAGGATGTAGAAGGATGCAGATAAGCATCCTAATTTCAGGTAGTAATCTGGGTTGGAAAGCAGGCCAGTTTCTGTCATCTTAAGAACCTGAGGAAGTAAGAAGATTTGGCTGAAATTAAGATGTAGGCATTGCACAGTAGTAAATAAAGAATATTGGTTTATAATTTCTTAATTCAAAATGTCATTTTCCAGGTTAATAATATTAAACTAGTACAAGTGATGCTCTGGCTTCTGAGAACTCAAATCACCTATATAATATTTGAATAAATATGAACTAGTTTCATAATCTACCTCATTCTCTGCTTATAGGCTAGAATTCAAATAAACTTATAAATACATATATAGTTAATACAATTAGTAGTATAAAGTGAGCTGCACTTCCATATTTGTTGCAGTGAAGCTATTAGTTTCATTAATTGTTGTGAAGTAATATTCAAATAAGTAAATATTAAAACTGTCCACATTGGATTTCGTGTGAATTTTATTACCATGATGTGCTTTGTAGAAACTTTTTGGAAATATCTTTCTTTATGTTCATACTTTAATTCGTTAGCTGATGCATCCTTGATCGCCTTTGTATATCACATATTCATATTGTTAAATATACTTGAATTTGGAAGCTTCAGAATTTGCATCTGTATCTCATTAATCAACTTTCATCTTTTCAGGTGTTAATGATGTAATTACTGCCAGGTGCACAGTCTGGCTTCATGGACTCTTATTAGTTCTGCATCACATTATCACCTTTACTATTTGGCAGTAATTGCATTTTCTTGGCTACCTAGAATTCTACAGGACTTCTTATTGCATTATCGTTATTACATACACTGTCAATTGCTGAAACTACATAAGTGGGTTAAAAGAAAATTTTGGAATAACACATTTCCTGAGAAGGATGACAACACAGTTTCTTTTGTATTTCTTGTGTTATGACTCTCATTCCTGATTTTACTCAAAGGGAAATTATTGTTATTTATTTATAACTTTTATGTGATTTAATTGAGGTACCTGGTAGTTTTACTGTAATTATTACTGTTTTCTGGAAAAAAAAACATGTAGCCCTGGCTTAACCTGGACTGTGTTTTGTAGATTAGGCTGGCCTTGCTTTGATGCCTCCCTATTCCAGAGGACATATACCATTACTAAGTAATGTGCAGGACACATTTGCCATACAGAGTTCCTGCAATTGCATTCATGCTCAGTGTAGTAATATCTCTGAGTCTTACTTTAAAAATAAGGATATTGAAATAATGTCAGTCTTTATTATTGCTTTTTCACTCATTTATTTTTCTTTTCCTTGGAGTATGCCTTGGAAAATTGAAATGAAGTCACTCTTTTAAGTGGTGTCTCTGGACTCTTTCTCAGTTACTTACTGACAATCTGATATTCAATTGTTGTCTTCTATGAATAAAAATGAAACAAAGGAATTGACCATATCAGAATATTTATTTGATTTATTCATTTGTACTTTAAATTTTTCTTTTAATTTTCTTTCATTCATTTTTAGGATGAGTAAGTTAGTCTCAGTGTTGCTGAGCTCCATATCCACAAATGTAGTATATCAATTTATATTGAACACAAATTCTTTTACAAAAGCTAAATACTTATGTTCTAAAATTTATTCACTAAAAAGCAATAATTTTATTCATAAGTATAATAATAATTTTACATTTAAATATTTCTTCATGTGCTATGTTTTGTGATATCAGGTGTCTCTGTTGCTGTTGACTGAAACTGACAGTCTGGAGAAGCCCTGTGGCCACATCCGTCTCCCTCTGCTAAAATTTGCCTGATATTTTTCTTTGTCTTTAGATTGAGGTTATGAGTTTGGGATAAAGGTAAAACACGATTTCATCATACGTGATCGAGGTTATGCTATCAAAATGATTTATCACCATAGATGTTGACCTTGATCTTGTAGCTCAGGCAGTGCCTGCCAGGTTTTTTCACTACAAAGTTCTTTTTTTCTCTCCTCAACACACTGTACTCTTTCAAAGGACAATACACCACACAATATACTTGCAAGATGTACGGTACAATCAACCTTGCCAAAGATGGAATACCTACATAAATAATTTGGAATTTTGCTCAAGAAAGTCATCTCTTCCTCATTGCTGATGCAATTATTCATCATTTATTTATGTTGATATGGTATCAGAGATGTTTGGGTTTGATATTTTTATGTTCTTATGTCAGTCTTGACCAATGTGAATGCTTTTTTTGGCCCTTGGTTTCTTGGGTTCCCTTAATTTATGGTGCTATAAAATATGCCAGACTAGGGTCTGGAGAGATGGCTCAGTGGTTAAGGGTACTGTCTGCTCTTCCAGAGGTCCTGAGTTCAATTCACAGGAACCACATGGTGGCTCACTACCATCTATCATGGGATCTGATGCCCTCTTCTGGCATTCAAGTGTACATGTAGATAGAGCACTCATACACTAAATAAATAAATCTTAAAAAAAAAAAAAGCCAGACTAATCATATGTATTCTCTGTACTACAATCAGCTGCTACTCTAAGGAGTCCTGGTCCTTTACCTTAATGGTCTACAATAATAATCAGTGAGTTATGAATCCATTTTATGAATACAATGTGTAATGTTTGCTATGCTTGACCTAATCTGATTTGCCTAAGATTTTTTTACAGGCCACATGGCCTAAGATGGTTTTAAACTTCTGAACACAGCTGACCCTCTTACCTTATCCTCGTTCCACTGTGACTGGATTCATTACTCTTTTAAATGAGAGTGTTGCTGTCAATCCCAGAATACACAGATTTATCCAGTAATGTAGAAGGAAACCTCACAGTAATACCGAAAGCATTGTGGCATTAATGGGATTATTCTGAAGAGATTTGTATGCCTCTCCCCTTGTCTATCAGACTATAATGTAATACATCCAAAAGAACATGGAATTTCCCTCAGAAATAGTACATTAGGAGAAGGAAAAGGCTGTAAAGGGGAAAGAGTCTTTGGTGCAAGCCAGATGAGGAGCTAGTCTTTCAGAAAACAGTATCACACCATTCTGACAACTTCTCAGCCCACTTTGCAGGAGATCCCAGAACTTGGACAATGTTGATGAATTAGAGTTTTTACCAGATCTCCTCACATACTCACACCTTTTACTTTCTGTTTAAGCTTAAACCTCTTGTTAGTATCTCAAGGGTGGGTTTAAGGGGTTATTACCGGAGCTGTTATTTTCCTCTTCTCAATGTGGCCACATTGTGTACATTTCCCTTTTCTAATTTTCAGTATTGCTTGTTTGTTTGACCGGCCTGCCAAGGATGTGTGGCTCAGTCTGGCTTGTCTGGGCTCTGAGGGCTCCAGCTCTGGTGCACCACCTCCAGCTACAGCACAGGATCCTTGTGACAGTATGTTGCTTGAACACCCAAAGACGGCAAATATCCACAGTCCATGTGTGTTTTTTTTCCATCAAGATTTAATGGCAAAAGTTCTGATAACAGGAGAAAATATGCATCTTGGGATAAAAAAAAAAAAAAAGAAAGAAAGGTGATTTTCATTCAAGGTCACTGCAAGAAGACAAAAACCTTGTAGAAAGGAAGGGTATCCACCAAGGGACTTCATTGCTCTAAAGACAGGAATTAAACTTTTCATGGAATTAACACTCCAGATGACAGTTTGAAATTAATAGTCTAATGAATACTCCATAATGGTCAGATGGAGAAAGAGGTCCTGTGTATGGATTAAATTCTTAGAAAATGAAAGTCAGTTGTGCTAAAAGAATTTAATTATTCTTCTTAAAGTGTCTGCAAGGAAAGTGTTTTAGAAATAGCTCACATTAACTTTGCTTAGTGAAGAAAATGTTACATCCTCTATTAACCTTATAAACACAAATGCATCAAATAAAAAAATGAAAATGATAACATTAGCATTTATAGGATTAGAGCCAAGTGAAATGTTGGAATATTGATGCACTTAGAGGTGTGTGTGTATATATATATTATAAACAACAAGAGTCTGGTTTAAAATATCAGATATGATATTTGTGATGACTGAATAATGTAATAGCCTTAAATGTTTAGCTCACAGAAAATGTGCAATAAATTTAGTCATCATCACAACTGGAATTAGGACCAATATTCAAATTAGTATTCAATTATAAGGAAATGTTTCTGACCCTCTATTTGTAATAGAAAATGCAAATTTTAAGGCTTTTGCTTTGCTCCTATGTTGAGAATCAAGCCCAAGGCTTCACAATTTCTTTAGTTAAGTATTCTTCCAATGTACTATATAAGCAAACACAAAAATGTTGTTACAATATAAGTGAGGGTAGATTGTTTTATGAATGAGTGGATATATTCTTCCATTACAAAGTACTGAATTGTAGCAGGTTGTCTAAATAATGACAGCATTGATTGTACAGGGTTAAATAATTGAATGCACTCAAAGGACTCCACAGAGTACACTAACTTACAGCTTCAATAAAAATGAATGATACAGTAAAGAAGGAGAAAGAAAACAAAGGAAGGTGTCAGGGGATCTAGAAACTTCCAGGTGCAGCTCCCTTGGTTCCCCAATTGGTCACATGGGATGTACTTTGTTTTTGGATTGCAAAGCATGAGAATATGGCCAGAAATTTTAATTTAAAGATAGTTTGGGCAAAAGTTTCCAGCTGGGTTTTTCCATTGCACTGGTGTAACTTTACTAGGATGCGTAGTGGCTTTAACTGGGTGTAAGTCATGTTTCTGGTGATCTCTAAACACTGTAGACAAGTTAGGCCCCACAGTGGGGAATTTCAAATGATACGCAGCACACTGTAATTCGCTAGCTAACACAGCGATCCCCTTGGAGAGACCCA
The DNA here is from genome assembly GCF_964271855.1 of Acomys minous. Classification (NCBI taxonomy): domain Eukaryota; kingdom Metazoa; phylum Chordata; class Mammalia; order Rodentia; family Muridae; genus Acomys; species Acomys minous. The sequence goes on along the minus strand of NC_140492.1, from coordinate 32,318,858 downwards.
AAAGTAGTCCTCGTCCAGCTGTGCAGTCTCTCTGCTGTGTGCAATGGTTGGCAACAGGCCCTGCTGTCACTGTCTTCTGGCCATGTCTCATCAAGAAGAAGACTTCAGATTACCCTTTTCTTGGCTTTTGTCTTATCTCCACCAATGAAAGTAAATAAAACTGACATTGTCACTATATTACTATAGAGGGCCCCTAGCTTCCACATTTGCTTTCTTGTTAGTCTGAAATTCTGTGAAGAAAAGTCATGCCTAGCTAACTTCTTACAAATAGATGTCCTAGGAGGCGGTTGCTGGCTCTAAATGGGACATTTGTATTACTACACTCCAAGGCACAGGGAACTTCATGAAAGAGGAGAAGGGAAATGTAAAAGCCAGAAGCTGAGAGTACTGCTGGGAAACAGTAATTTCTGGACCCAGCATAGTTGTTTGAATTCTCTTAAGCTGTGGTTGTACTCAAAAGACCTAAATAACATGGGACCTGTGCCCATTTCATCATGCACAGGGGAAGGGCTCATGTAGCCACACCCCTCTCTGAGGGAATATGGCCTGTTACTAAGTGCTGAGAAAGAAAGTGGTACAGTCACTTACATGTTACCCGTGTCCAGATAAATAATACCTGACTTGTCCTTATGCTTACGTAAACCAGCATAATTAAACTCAGCGGAGAAAAAAAAATACCATAAAACTAGGAATGGGATTGTTCAGGTCAGCCTGAGTTTGATCTTTGAGATACTTATATGGAAGGCTGGAACCACTCATTCATGTTGTCCTCTGACCTTCCCACATGGATACTCACCCACACGCAACATAGATAAACAAATATGAAAATATTAAGGATGCTCACATATAAATATATACAACGTAGTAAATGACCAATTAGTGGGTTTCTCAATAAGCAAATGATTACTGTGTGCTGTTTTATGTACTTATCTGTAAATATAGAAATTCTGAATCAAGTTGCATCAAGGGTAGACTTGATAAGGCCTCTCATCACTTTGGACTCTTCCAGTAGATATTTAAGCGTCCAATCATGATGGATCTACCAGTGCCAGGAGTATTGCTGAGAGGCAGACCTTCCAAGCTAGCCTATGTTGGACACACAAATAAATCTTAGGGTTCCTTACAATGATGATGCAGTGTTGCAGTGGTTAATTTTATGAGACAACTTCATGGGGCCAATGGACATAAAATATCATTTCTGGATGTGTGAGAGCCATCCTAGGAGAGCTCGGCAGGCTGCGTTTCTCCTGGTGGCAGACATTATCTCGGTCGTGAAGGGACCTGGGAGTACTGTGAGGTGCAGGATATAAGAGTCACTCCTTCTGACAGTCTCCACGAACTGAAACAGCCGTCTTTTTTTGCCCCCCTCCTCCCCCCACTGAAACTTGTAACAGCCACTTTCAGTTTCCACATCTTTGAACTGAATTTAAATGGCACTAAGGACAGCTAGCCATATTGTCTGCCAGCTTCCATAACTGAAGCAAGCACTTAGAAGCTGCCTTTGCTTTTCACATCATTGTCCCCTCACTTGGCCCAGAAGGTAACTAAATGTATAAAGCTGGGCACCACGGTTCCAGTCTGTGTCTATCTCCATTGCTTTGGGCCACCAGCTTACTTCTGTAGGCTAGCCAAATAACAACTCAAGCCATTCAAGGAGTGTTTGTCTAACCAATCTCATGCTATTCTGGAATACCGTATCCTTTTCTCTGGACTCATCTTGAATTCCAAAAAGGAGGAAAACACTCAGAACAGGACCCATTTTTCCAGGTGAGAGTCGTTATGCATGGGAGAGAGGGGAGCTATACGCCACATCAGAAGGAATCATCTTACAGGAACCAGATTGGTTCTCTGGGGTGATGACAATGATTAACAGATGAACAACTCATCTCACCCTCTTGCATAGCCTGACCTGAGACAAAGATGAGTATGAGCACACGTGGACCAGTTTTTAAACCTAACCATCATGTGAATACCCTGAAGATGGATAGAGTCACTACATTCCTTCTCTAGACTCTTCTCCAAGAAGCCATGTTAAGTCAATCTCGTTTCTCTGCTGGTCACCATTACTCATATCCTTAATTGGTATATTAGAACCAGTGACTGAACTTCATTTGTTGGGACTGCTAGGCCTCAGGATTTTGTTCTAAATCTCTAGCTACACAATTAGTTGAACATATTCCTTATAAAAAATCATGTTGAGGGGAGAATCCTACTATAAGCAATTTCTGTCCCTAGTCACTGGATGACATGGAATGGATTTTTTTTTTCTATCACAGACTCTGTTCAGTCTGAGAAAATTTATTTCACATTTCATGTAATCAGGTTCAGTATTTTTCTTTCTATTGAAAATTCCAGAGAATCCCATAAATGAGAAGTTGTGATGCCAAGACAACTGACAGGTTCAACTAGCCTGGGCCACAGTGGCCCAGAGAGACTGAACTGCTAAACAGAGAGTAGGCATGGAACAGACCTAGGCCCCCTGAACATATGTAACAGTTCTCTCTTCATGTGGGACTCTTAACAAGCAAGAGCAGGAGCTGTCTCAGACTCTGTTGACTGCCTTTGAATATCTTTCCCCTAACTGGGCTGCCTTGTCTAGCCCCAGTAGGAGAAAATGAGCCTAGTCCTACTCCAACTTGATATGCCAAGGTACCTTGATATCCATGGGAGACTTTCCCTTTTCTGAGGACACTCAGGCACCTGCTCCAATTACCACCAAAGACCAAGCAGATGTCTATAGCCTGGGCGGCCACTGGAGATCATGTGGATGCCTGAGAGACATGCTGCTGTGGAGGGAACATGCTGATCTTAGTGGTCTGTGCTGCCACCTCAGGCCATGGGAGATCACTAAGGATGAGACTCTTCCTCACTGTTGACTTTGGATCCTACTTCTTGTTTCCCTGTTAACATACCCAATGGGAGAGAGCCAACCCCTGACACTAGTAAGTATACTCTCCTATGATTGCAGACAGGAGCCTAACAGAGTTATCCTCTGAGAGACTCCACCCAGAAGCAGATTGAAACAGATGCTGAGACTCACAGCCAAACACTGAGCAGAGTTCGGGGAGTCTTGTGGAAGAGTAGGAGGAAGGATAGAAGGATCTGGAGGGGACAGGAGCCCCACAAGAAGATCCAGGGGAACTGGTGGGCTGAACCACCAACCAAGCACCATGCATGGACTGGACCTAGGCCCCCCCCTACACAGATGTAGCCAATGGGCAGCTCAGGCTTCATGTGAGTACCCTAGTATGGAGAATGGGGCCTGTCACTGACATGAACACTGTTGCCTGCTTCTTCGTCACTTCATACTGTTGGAATTGCCTTGCAAGACCACAGGGGAAGCGGATACACTCAGTCATGATTCAATTTGATGTGCTGGGGTAAGTGGATGGGGGCTCCCCTTTTCTGGGGAGTAGGGGAGAAGGGAAGAGAGAGGAGGATGGGAGAGGAGGGAGGGAGGGAGAGGGCTACAGTCCAGATGTAAAGTGAATAAAAACAAAACTAAAAGTAAGAATGAAGCAAGGAATATGTGTGTGAGTGTGTGTGTGTGTGCTTTTTATATAAAAAAAGAAAAGGAAGATTATATGAAACATTAAAAGTCTTTGAGTTTTGTTGATGCACATTAAGGTAAAGCTACTTCCTCCTACTTTCAAGAATATACACTTAAGTTCTGCCCCTTGCCTTTGGTAGAGAGCAGACACCATGATATCTCAAGCCTCTCAAAATATTATATACTATTGTCTACCATTAACAATAAAAAAAAGTTGGTTCAGACAATGCTGTCAGTCACCTGGCCAGGAACTCATAGTGCACTGCCTCTGAAATCTGTTTTACTTGAAGATCTGGTAATGAGGAAGGGGAATTTATTATACCCTGTGACACTTGCAGTGCTTCATAAAAGCACAGCTGCAGAACCTTTCTGTTTTCTGAGTCCTAACTTAAAAAAATGTGTGAATTTCCATTTCTTTCTATCTCTGTCTTCCAGACACTGGCTAAACTCCTAAGCATGCTATCCTTGGCCATGTGAGCTATCTCACTGTTAGAGTTTACCCTTCCCTTCTGCCAGGAGGCTGAAGTCTCCATTGAAAAAGGGATGACTTTTCTCTTTTTCTCTGCATCCCTCCTTTCGGGCAGCTGTCAAGATTTGTGTTTGCCTGCCTTGTGGTTGTCTCTCAAACTCTAAATATCCTTGAACTCCCTTCTATGTATTTTAAAAACATCATTTATTAACAAGGCTAATTCAAAAAGAAAACCTTTGACTGCCCAGTAATAGTTGTTTCTATTACTTGAAAGACAGGGGGAGGAGGGAGGGAGGAAGGGAAAGACAGAGGAATAGAGGGAGAGGGGAGAGAGAAAGAGAAAGAGAGAGAGCAAGAGAAAGAGACAGATGGAAACACACACGCACACACACACACACACACACACACACACACACACACAGAGACAGAGAGAGAGAGAGAGAGAGAGAGAGAGAGAGAGAGAGAGAGAGAGAGAGAGAGAGAGAGAATGAATAATAGAAAACCGCCAGTTTTCCTGGCATTAAAAAAATCAATAAGGAAAAGAAAAGTAGTTTACTTTGCAGTATACAGAGATAAAACATACTATATAAGTATAATTCATGGTATGGGCTTTATATGCCATGAAAAACTACAAGAGAATCCATAAAGCCAGAGTGTTAGAACAGGAAGAGGTATGTGCCTATAGGAATGCTAAATTTTCATATCACTGGCTAGAGTCCTACATGCATGAGGGCAATGAAGGTGCTTAGGGCATTTTCTGGATAAAGGTATCACATGTGAAATGACACCGATTGACTCGGTGTGTCTGCTTCCCTGCTGCTTGCAAGTGGGCAGTAATGCTACTTGGCTGATCTCCTAATAAACTACAGGTGGCTGGGTGTTGAGGTTGCGCCATTACAAATCATCATCTGCTAGATCAAAGTGCACAGGGAAGGACAGCAGGTGTGTAGTATTAATAGCTACATTTATCTCTCCAGTCACTTAATAATTGGTTTTGGTGTGGCTTCCTTGTAACAGAGAATTTCATTGACTCCAAAAGCATTTTGATAAGGCTTAATGTGCTCCATGCTGGCAGAGGTCTCCTGTGTTGAGTGCAGGGTGTGTGTATTTCATTTTCTCTTGAGTCCCTGGGTTAGCCAACAGATACGGGGAGCCACGAGCAACTTCTCATTCATGCTCCTCTTCTGAGATCAAATATTAGGGATTTATTTCCATTGTGTTCTTAACATTTGAAAATCAAAGCTAGGTTATGAGTTACATTTTTCTTACTTTTTTTCAATATTGTGCAACTTCTGACCTTTAACAAGTGTTTTCTGTATACCATTCAGATGCTTTCTTTGTTTCTACATACGTACATACTTATATTTCGATGTTTAAGACAAGAGCTATTTTTTAGAAAATCATGAATGTGGTATACATTTACATCATTTTATTTTTCTTCTACAATGTTATGTGAATAACTTATGACTAAATTTTATTCTGCATATTGCATGTACAAAACCTATTTTTTATTGGAAATTTGGAAAGTTTTGGTTTTCTGTATTTTCTAGCAACATTTATAGACTATTTACATCATTTCTCTATAACACAACATGAAGCAAATAAACTTGCAATGGGGAAGAAAAAGGTGATATGAGATCTTTGGGAAGAGGGTAGTAGGAGAGGGACAATTTTACGACAGGTGATCCACTCAGAAGGAATAGAAGTTTGTCCTTGTGGTGAGGCACAGAAGTTTAAGAATCCCACATCATCTTAGTCACTGTTTCAGAGTATATCACCCAAGAAAGAAGAGACAAGGCTTAGGAGAGAATGACTGTGAGATGTGTGCAGGAATGTGAGCACATGGCTATGAGTAGATACAGCACATCGACCTCTCGTTATCATCGTGCAGAGTAGGGCTGTCTGTTTTTTTCAGTTTTATTTTTTTATTAATTTATTCAGATTACAACTCAATTGGTATCCCATCACTTGTATCCTCCCGTTCCTCCCTCCCTCCTGCTTTCACCCCCTATTCCCCTCACCTAGGTCTAAGACCGAGGGGGACCTCCTCCCCCACTATATGGTCATAGGCTATTAAGTCTCATCTTGGTAGCCTGCTTATTCTTTCTTTGAGTGCCATCAGGCCTCCCACCAAGGGGAGGTGGTCAAATATGGGGCACCAGAGTTCATGTCAATGTCAGTCCCCACTCTCCACATAACTGTGGAGAATGTCCTGTCCATTGGGTAGATCAGAGCAGGAGTTCGATGTTTACTACTTGTATTCTCCTTGGTTAGTGCAACGGTTTGAACAGACCCCCCTGGACCCCAATCCACCCATCATGATGTTCTTCTTGTAGAAACCTAGGATCCTCTGGGTCCTTCTATAGAGTACCAGTGGGATGTCCTCACACCTATCCCAATCTCCTGCAAGTGAAAACTTTCATGGGACATGCCTTTTGGGCTAGTGCCCAATTATAAGTGAGTATATGTGTATACCATGTAAGTCTTTCTGCTTCTGGGTTAACTCACTCACTAGTTCCATCCACTTGTCCACAAATTTCTGGATTTCCTTGTTTTTAATAGCTGTGTAGTATTCCATAGTGTAAATTTACCACAGTTTCTTTATCCATTCTTCAACTGAGGGGCATTTAGGCTGTTTCCATGTTCTGGCTATTATGAATAAAGCTGCTAAGAACATAGTTGAGCATATGTCCTTGTTGCATAGTGGAGCAATTTCTGAATATATTCCAAGGAGTAGAATAGCTGGGTCTTGAGGAAGCCCTATTCCCAGTTTTCTGAAAAAGTGCCTTATAGATTTCCAAAGTTGTTGTACAAATTTATATTCCCACTAGCAATGAAGGAGTGTTCCTCTTTCTCCACATTCTTGCAAGCATGTGGTGTCACTTGAATTTTTGATCTTAGCCATTTTGAGGAGATAAGATGGAATCTCAGAGTTGTTTTGATTTGCAATTGTCTGATGACTAAAGATGTTGAGCAGTTCTTTAAGTGTTTCTCAGCCATTCGATATTCCTCTGTTGAGAATTCTCTGTTTAGTTCTGAGCCCCATTTCTCAATTAGATTATTTGGTTTTGTGGTGTTTAGTTTCTTGAGTTCTTTATATATTTTGGATATTAGATCTTTGTCAGAGGTAGGGTTGCTGAAGATCTTTTCCCAGTCTGTAGGCTGTGGCTTTGTTCTCTTGACAGTGTCTCCTGCCTTACAGAAGCTTCTCAGCCTAATAAAGTCTCATTTATTAATTTTTGACCTTAAGGCCTGGGCTGTTGGTGTTCTGTTCACGAAGTTGTCTCCTGTGCCAATGTGTTCCAGGCTCTTCCCCACTTTTTCTTCCAACTGAATTAGGGTCTCTGGTTTTATGTTGAAGTCTTTAATCCACTTGGACTTGAGTTTTGTGCATGGTGACAAATATGGGTCCAATTGCATTTTTTTACATGTACATATCCAGTTAGACCAGCACCATTTCTTGAAGGTGCTATCCTTTTTCCATTGAATGGATCTGGCTTCTTTGTCCAAAACCAATTAACTATATATGTGTGGGTTAATTTCTGGGTCTTCGATTAGATTCAAATAATCAAGCAGCCTATTGCTGTGCCAGTACCATGCTGTTTTAATTACTATTGCTCTATAGTACAGCTTGAGATTGGGTATAGAAATTGTGCCTGAGGTTCTTTTATTGTATAAGATTGTTTTTAGCTATTCAGGGTTTTTTTGTTTTTCCATGTGAAGTTGAAAATTGATCTTTCAATGTCTTTAAAATATTATATAGGTATTTTGACAGGGATTGCATTGATTCCATTAATTGCTTTTGGTAAGATGACCATTTTCACTATGTTAGTTCTCCTGATCCACGAACAAGAGAGATCCCTCCATCTTCTAATGTCATCGTCAATCTCTTTCTTCAGAGATTTAGTTTTTTTTCAAAGAAGTCCTTCCCTTGCTTGGTTAGATGTTGGCTCTGTTTCTTAACAATTAAACTTTTTTATACAACCCAACTAGCTTACACAAAAAGGAAAAAAGGTTAAAGGGAAACAAGAGTGAACCTTCTGGTATCCGTTCCACGGGACGGGTCCCTAGGTGTCTCTGGCCTGTGAGCTGGTCCGGCCTGTTCACTGATCCTCTTCCAAATCCACATGTGCTAAAGCCAGGTCTGAACCTGTTGCTCCTTTCTCTTCTCTGCCTGATTGTCTCTCTCATGCAAGGGCTGGTCTTCTCCTCCCATAGAGGGTCAATTAGAAACACAATAGTCCAGGTGGAGTCCCCAGGCCAGCTTCCTGATTCCAGGCCCAGGATGGCTCCACCTAGTCTATCTCAAGGTTAATCTCTGGGAGTATCTGTGGTGAGTCCAAGGGCAAAGCTCTCCAAGATTGCTTTCTCCTGTGACAAGGCTTACAGTCCTTCCCACAATTGGAATTACTCGTAGATATTTTATATTGCTTGTGGCTATCATAAAGGGTGTAGTTTTCCTAATTTCTTCCCTGCATCATTGTCATTTGTATACAGGAAGGCTATTGACTTTTTTGAATTAAGTTTGTATCCAGCCAATTTGCTGAAGGTGTTTATCAGCTGTAGGAGTTCATTGGTGGAACTTTGGGGGTCGCTTATGTACACCATTGTATCACCTACAAATAGGGATAATTTGACTTCCTCCTTTCCCATTTGGATCCCCTTGATCTTTTTTTGATGTCTTATTGCTCTGGCTAGAATTTCAAGAGATATTGAGAAAGTGGGCAGTCTTGTCTGGTCCCTGATTTTAGAGGAATTTCCTTGAGTATCTCTCCATTTGATTTAATGATTGGCTTGCTGTATACAGCCTTTATTATGTTTAGGTATGTGCCTTGTATTCCAGATCTCTCCAAAACTTTAATCATGAATGGGTGTTGGATTTTGTCAAATGCTTTTTCTGCATCTAAGGAGATGATCATGTGTTTTTTTGTTTTTTTTTATTTCAGTTTGTTTATATGGTGGATTACATTGATGGATTTTCATACATTAAACCATCCCTGCATGCCTGGAATGAAGCCTATGTGGTCATAGTGAATGATATCTTTGATGCGTTCTTGTATTTGTTTTGCGAGTAATTTATTGAATATTTTTGCATCAATATTCATAAGAGAAATTGGTCTGAAATTCTCTTTTATTATTGGGTCGTTGTGGAGTTTAGGTATCAATGTGACTGTGGCCCCATAGAATGAATTTGGTAATGTTCCATCCATTTCTATCTTTTGCAGTAGCTTGAAGAGTATCGGTATTTGCTCTTCTTTGAAGGTTTGGTAGAATTCTGCACTGAAACCATCTGGCCCTGGGCTTTTTTTTTTTTGTAGGGAGACTATCAATGATTGCTTCTATTTCTATAGGAGAAATAGGACTATTTAATTTGTTTATCTAATCTTGATTCAAATTTGGCAAGTGGAATTGATCAAGAAAATTGTCTGTTTTCCTTAGATTTTCAAATTTTGTGGCATGTATGCCTTTAAAGTAGGATCTTATGATTCTTTGTATTTCTTCATTGCCTGTTATTATGTCTCCCTTTTCATTTCTGGGCTATTTTTATTAAATCCTTTACTCATGGGCAACAGGAATTAAGGGCAATCTAATACTTCAAGTTCTATCTCCTTTTTTTTTCAAGGGCACAAGGGCTTACTTGGATAGCTAGTTATCCTCTAACACCAAAGAAGAAGAGAGCATGCTTAAAATTATCCTTAAGATGGGAACTCACACATTGAAAAGCGGGCTATAGGACTTTTGTTCATTTGGTTTATTGACTTGTTCATTTTCTTCATTGTGGTTCTGGGCATGAAACCCAGGAATTTGTCTCATCTGCAGCCTGTTACCTGTTGTTTTTTATTTAATTAGTATGAAAAATATCAGAGTGTGGAATCATATTTATTTCTGGAACACATAAAGATATATGTTTCTTTTCTCAATTTTTTTACATGTACATTTATATTATTACATATACAATAAACTACCTACAGCAAGAAGAACCATGAAATTCCAGGAATTATATGAATGTTAAATTTTTAATGTTTTGATTACTTGTATTTGGCAACCTTGAAGAAAACATCTTTCCTATCTTGGTGCATCTAAAATTCTGAATGTAAATCATTATCTATCATATCTTGTCATTATCAACTTAAAACATTTATCTAGATCTAAAAATGTTTTAACCCCTAAACAACTAAGCTTCATTTTTAAAGTAAACTATCTGATCTACAACCCCATCAGATACTTGAGAAGAAATAAAATTACCTAGGTATGCCAGGAGTGCAGGTCAGTAGCTTTCCAAATGAGATGACAGAGACAGTTTGCTACCTGAACAGTCACTAAAACTCTCTATTACATTGGAGCATCATCTTCAGCCTTCTGGCCCAATATATCTGACAGACATATTTGTGAGGCAGGAACTATTGAGGACTTGCTTACCCTGTCTTGGCAGAGTTTGTTCATCAACTCTGCCTGCATCCAAGCTTGCCCTTTTTTCTTTTTCAAACCTGGTTTCATAAAGTCATTTCTATACCAAAATAAAATAGCATTTGGTACAAAAGTCTTACATTGTCCTTCTTTCTTTTTTTATATCTGATCACTAAGTGATTTGCTTTATTTTTAAAAAGAATCACATTTTCTAAATAAATTACAGATTAGCTATAATATGGAATATTACATTATGGAAAATTTTTTTCAATTATTTTTATTATTATTTATTTACACACATGTGCATACATGTGTGTGTGTGCGTGTGTGTGTGTTTGTATAACACAGAACAGAAATGGAGGTTAGAGGACAACCTTTAGGGGTCAGTTTTTTTTTTTTTTAATTTGATTTTCTTTTTTTCCGTTTTAAAAGAGAAAATAGCACAGTTTTTTATTCTACCATATGGATACTGGGCTGTCTGCACCATGCTTGCAAATAATTTCATCCACTGTGCCATCTTGCCAGGCCCAAGGAAAAAATGTACTGATATTTTGGTAAAATATAATTGCTACTCTACCTCCAATTCTACCATCATCACCTTTCAAATTTTTAATTTAAAATAGATTTCTTTCATACATTATATTCTGATTACTTTTCTCTTCCCCCAACTGTTTCCAGATGTGCTTTACCTTCTTATACACTCAAATTCACAGATACTCTTTCATCATCATAAGATACAAAGTCATCTTTATTGGCGGAAAATCTTGAATTTTAAAAATATTGTATTTTTATTTCAAGGTTTTACAATAGTCACTTAACTTACATGTCTTTTTGATGGTTATGTACTTATTTATTGCTGATTTTGTTTGTATTAGTTTTTTTAAAAAGAAAAGAAACAATAGAATTATCATTCAAATCATAGAGGTGTTTTTTGATGACATAATAAGATCTAGGTTTGGCCCATGTTTTTAAATGACATGTTCTAGGTTTCCTCAAAAGGTAATTTAACTTTTCCCCCCCAACTCTGTTGTTTTCCTTTCTTTTTATATTTTAACTTATTATATTACTTAATATTATAGTCATAAGTCACAGTCTTTCAATAGTATTTGTAGTTTGTTTTCTCACATATCCGTATTATAAGAGGTTCATGTCAGCTTCATGACAAAAATGTGCCCTGCTAGGAATAGAAGAACAAGGAAAAGGAGTAAGCAGGCTGGGAGCCTAATGGAGTTCTGAAACAGGAAAATGACTAGGTGGAAAAATTATTGAAATTCAAATATTATCTTTGACTTCTTTGTTTTTAAGTTGTTTTTAATTTTTTTTAAACTTGTGTGCAGTGCTTGGGACAAAACCCAGGGAGGGTCTTGTGCATACTAGACAGGAATTGATTCCCTAGCTGCAGCCAACCTTTCCAACACCTCAGTTAACAATCTGTGGATTTAGTTCATGGAAGTAGTGAGAAGGACTAAGGACAGAATGATTAGGGGAGAATCCTGACAGAACAAGTTAATTGTTAGTTGATCAAATCATGGCCATGTCAATTACTAGGCTACTTTTATCACAAGAATATATATATTAGATGCAGCAGATAGATATGATTCTATAGAAAGATAAGGTAGGATAGTTAAGTAAATTCCTCAAAAACCTCAGAGACATGTAGAATATGATATTTAAAATATTTTTATTATTTTAAAAGTTCACTGACAATGAGACAGGTTAACTCCTGACAATACCCAGCCTACATCAAAGAGAAGGATGGACATCAAAGAACCTCCTTATGGAGATGGCTTCAAATGTGGCAAACAAGCCACTGGGTAAAATGTCCTTATTCCTACCACAGGCAGAATTCTGCCTAAAAAAGGGCAAACTTGGATGCAGGCAGAGTTGATGACCAAACTCTGCCAAGACAGGGTAGGCAAGTCCTCAATCTGCCTCACAAATATGTCTGTCAGATATATTAAGCTAGAAGGCTGAAGAAGATGCTCCAACATAATAGAGAGTTTTGGGTGACTATTCAGGTAGCAAATTGTCTCTGTCATCTTCTCATTTGGCAAGCTAGTAACCTGCACTCCTGGCATACTCAGGTAATCAAGGTTATTCCTTCTCAAGTCTCTGATGGAGTTGAAGACCAGATAGCTTAGTTTTACAATGAAGCTTAGCTGTTTCAGGGTCAAGATATTTTTAGGTCTCAATAGATGTTTTAAGTTGATGAATGGAGATTGATTTACATTCAGAATTTTAGATGCACCAGGATAGGAAAGATGTTTTCTTCAAGGCTGTCAAATATAAATATCCAAAATACTAAGAATGTAACATTTATATAACTCCTGATTGTGTCACAGTTCTTCTTGCTATAGGTATTATATTGTATATATATGTAATAATATAAATGTATATGTAAAAATAATAAATACGTAAACAAATAAAACAAAAACAAAACAAAAACATCACATAAAAAAACAAGAAAAAAAAACACCAAGTGTTTCTTTTTGCAGTTGGAAATTTTTTCGGAACACATCGTGTTCTGAAGGCTACGTGTACTGTGAGAGTTGTAATTGAGCTTTCTGGAAAACCAGTCAGGATCATAGGATGTTTCTTCTCATGTTTTCTTCTTAAGTGTTGTGCACCGCATGAGAACTTGTGATGCCTCTCAAGTCACTTTGCCATTGTGGCCCAGGAGTTTGCTGTGGTGAGTACATGGCACCCAGGAACTCTGAACAGCCACTTCCTGTAAATAGAACTTTTATTTGCCTGAGGTAATGGTCATCTTTTGAGGCTTACGGCCTTCATCGGCTAACCTATGCCTAGTCCTGGAAGCTTCTACCCTCTGTACAATCTAACCCAGACCTACAATGTTTTCAGACTTCCAGCTTAATGAGTTCCCCCTCTCTTGTTCTTACTGAGCTCTGGGCTGCCTGGTTAACTCAGCTGTTTTGGCTCAAACTTACTGTTGATTTCATTAGTATTTTACTATCAACTTTAATGTCCTGTTCTTAATCTTTACATTTTCGTTTTACATGATCCTAAAACTTGGAAAAACAGTATGCAGAATGTAAGGGGACTTTATACCATTTTACAACTTTCTTATAGATGTACAATTAGTTTACATGAAATTAAAGACAAATTAGGTGCTCAAAAAACAGTCTTGACGAAAACCATTTAGTATATCATTAAAAAAAAAAAAGCAGCCTTTACAAATTTTGTTTATTTTATGTGTACAAGTGTTTGCCTGTGTGGCCTATGTGTATATCAAATGCTGGTTCCTGGTGCCCAAGGAGAACAGAAGAGAGCAACAGATGCCCTGGAGCTGGAGTTATGGATGATTGTGAACCACCACGTGGGTGCTGACAATTAAAGCCAAGTCATTTAACAAATAATAAGACTTTTAACACCTGAGCCATGTCTTCAGCTATTCATTTAAAAAGCTCCTCATAATCTTCAAGAAAAACCACTCCAAATTATTAAAATGATTTTTCATATTTACTTCCTTCCAAGGAAGTCTTCCTTAAAAAACAAACTACTCTTAAGGGCCAACTGTATGCCCAACAGTAGATAGCCATCAGAAAAAGAACTCAATGGCATCTTTAAATGTTCCATGTGTCATAATGTTATGTTAGGGAATTTCTTTTCTCTTTAAATTCCATCTTATTATATATTAATTTCAATTTATTTTCTTTATACATATACATTTTTATTTTCTATTTTTACCCTACTGCTCCTTTATGTAAAGATTATGGCTTCTAGTTTAGTGTTTTTATGGGCTTTGTAAGTGTTCTAATGAGTAGGTCTCTATTTTCTTGTGCCTTCTCTTGGGGTCACTTTCCCAATTCCAATGTGTTAGTATTTGTTTTATCTTTATCCTGTAGAAGCGTGTTTGTTTCCCACTGAGAGGCCGAAAGGGGTGGATTCAGATGGGAAGGGAGTTGAGGAGAAACTGGGAGGTGTAAAGGGAGGGGAAACCATATATGCTTGGATATCAAGGTATGTAAGAAAAAATTTAGTAAAAGGAAAAAGAGTTTTCAGGATATGGCAAATTATTAAGAAATATCAATGAAGTATTCATATGTGTACAGAAATTAAAGGGAAAGAACACCTAAAGAACCATAGGAAAATGAGGTGACTTTGTTTACATGTGTTGAGAAGAACAGTTGATGGGGTTGGGTCTAGAAGGAGAATCTGGGTAGTTAATAGGGAAAGGTTTTAAAGTTAGATGAGCATTGGGGAGAACGGAGATAAGGACATTTCTGCAGAGTATGATTCTTGGCATTGGGAGGCTGAGTTTGCTCTCTGGAGTCTACCAATATGGCCTTGAAAAAAGGTCTGAATAAATTATAAGGAAAGTTTTGCCCTTGTGTTACATGTCTCTCAGACTTGCTGGCATAGTATTAGAGTTGAATTGGCTTTAATATGAAAAGAGTGATGAGTCATCACAGTAGTTAATTTTTTAAAAAGGAGACTTGAAGAAACATATGTATACAACAAAGATATGGTAGACTTTCTTTGAGACAGGTTATCTCTTAGTAGCGCAGACTGGCATGGAATTCAAAAATCTTCCTTTCCTGCCTGATCATATCTATCGTTGTCCTAAAAACAATTATTTGGCAAATCGCCTTGGATTATCCAATTATGTAAACAGAGATCTTCCTTAATAGTGGTAAACTTAGGTCCCCTGACCAGGAGAACATGAGCTTGTGCTGTCATCCAACACTGGTGGGTAGTCCATGAGCAAGGGCATCTGAGATGTTCCTCAAAGCTGTATGTTCTGGGAATGTCATATGTCCTCTCTACTATCTCTTAAAGAAGTGGTACAAAAAGTGCTGCCCAGATATGTGACTAGTGCCTGGGGACATAAAATCATTCAGATTCTTAGGCAATAATTAGACAGTCTGAATCAGAAATAGGTGGGATATGGTAAAGTGCTTTTCAGCAAGCTCTCTATAGTTTCTAATGCAGTCAAGTTTCATAACCCTAGGCTATACCAATTATTCCAGTAAACTGCTCTCAAGTCAGTGGCTGTTAACAATGTCATCAGGTACCTACTGGGTTTCCACTGAATTGCTTACCCAAACTTTAATGCCATGCATTCTTCAATCTTGCCTGTTTATATTTCTTACTGGAAAATGCCAACAAAAGTGACAGAAAACATTTTGACACTCTTCTGTTGTTCTGGTAGGTAAAAAACAAAACAAAACAAAACAAAAAACAAAACTCCTGGTATAATCATGTTAGTGGAGGTTGCAAGACTACAGTTATTTTTACCTGTTAATTGTATTGAGGTCATAGAAAGCCTGCAAACATTTCTGTGGAGCCCGAGTTGGAGTGAATTAATTCCTAAAATAGTTGTGTCCTTCATGTGTAAGCATTCCTAGACAGACCTGACTTGCACCTGTTTCAATGAATAGAAATGCCTATGTACTTGAGCCAGAAAATGCTACTCCTGGCCAGCTCCACTGTGAGGTATCATATAATCTGAGACACACAGACAAGTCAACAACAATCTCTTCTCCCAAAGTGTCACCAGAACAACTGGCTTTCTTTTTCTCTTTGAACTCTCTAAACAACTGCATTTGAAGAAAGTAGCTTCCTGAGTAGTTTCAATCTTGATCCCTAACTGTGCAGTTTGGTGGTCTAATGATTTTACTTTGCGGTACTCATAAAATTCGCATGCTAAAGTAGCTTAGACATTTCTCTCGTTCTTCTTTTTCATGTTCCCATTATTTATAATGAGTCTTCCCAGAAAGTTTCCAGTGTGCTCCTCAACTGCATGGACATGGCCAAAGCAGGCAAGCTAATCAACTCCAGGCTGGAGCCACTCGGCAGTGCCAGCAAGCTACTCATGACTCCTGCAGATGTTTCTGCTTTGGGGGGACGGAGAGAAATTTTATAGGGTTTTTCCTCCCTTTCAGGGAAAGTTGCCAGAACAGTCAAGAAATGGGAAATATATAGGCATGCTCACATTTCCAAGTTGGGAGGGATATTATATCCCATAAAAGGAATCTTGAAGAAAAGAATTTCTGAAGACACTATTTCACAATAACTATGTAAAGTGTTCACCAGGAGGAAGAACGGAACCAAGAAAAACGTGCTTGCATCAGATTTCTCTACGAATGGAAAACTGTGGGAGTGCTAGAGATGTTAGAAATGATATCCATTGGTGGCAAAAGTGCACCTGGAAGCCAGGAAATAGTCTCTCGTTCCACACATACACAAAACAGAGTAAAATAAAAACAAGAGGAAAAGACACAGATGCAGAACTCTTAAATTTTGCCTATTTTCTTTTGTCTCTCTTAAATTGTTGTAAATCATACGTTTACTAAAAGATAGGACACATATAAGTCTGTGGGTCTTTATTTTTTCTTATCTATTGATTATGTGTCACATAGTATCATTTTACTCCAGAACTGAGAAAAATAACAACAATTTCTTTTTGAATAGGAAAATTTGAGATTTTCTCTGGATCACAGTTATGTAAGTTGAAAGTATTCTCAATTTTGGAATAAAGTCAGACGGGGAGATGAGCTCCAAATCCATTCATCTGATGTGTGTAATAGGAGGTAATGCAGACTGGTTTGTAGAGCAGGGCTTCTGGGATTTCTGCTGTCTTTTCTGTGTGGGAAAGCTATCTGTACAGAATGAGAGCAATGAGCAAAGCCCTTCCTGTAACTCTTGCTACTTGTGTTCAAAGTCACCCATAAACAATTAACACAGGGAATATGACTGATAACAGGTAGTAAATCTCATCCTGCTCACCATTCAGATTTTCTCAGCTTGTGCTTCATCTGCTTGACAGAATAAGTGATTTCAGATGATTCTGTTAAAAACAGTACAATTGTGGAAATACATCAGCAGTCGGTTATACTTCTGACAGGAAGGTGTCCACTTGAAAATCCATTAGCTATTTTATTGTGGGAAATGAAAGTGCTAATTGAAATCCTAGCAAAATGTTTGGAAGCCCTCTGTGATCCCCGAGGAGAGGCCACCTCAGCCTGTGAGATGTTCCATCTCCATAACAGTCTATAGATTTTAATGGAGTCCAGATTACCTGGCTTATCACCACATCTTAATTAATACTTGATGGATGAATAGTGCTTGGGTGACATTAAGGAGTAGTCTACCAAACTGACAAAAACAAACAAACAAACAAACAAACAAACAAAACAAAAACCCTGGAGTTGAAAAAAAAAGATAAAAGTTAATAGGCATGAATATCAAATATTTTATAAGGAAGAGAAAGGAGATGAAATGAGTATCTTCCAGATGTGACCTTTAAAATCTGACTTCCATTTCAAAACAAATGCGCTGACAGGAGGGAAGCCAGTTCCATGGTGGCAAGATTGTTATTAACGCATGATTTGTGGGGAAAGTAATGGATTCGAGAGAAGCTCAGAGAAGCAGCAGCTGTTTGAGAGTTTTAGTTGACACACTTGGTCTTTGGTTATGTGAAGAATGATGGAGAATAGTCGCCCTGGTTTGAACAATTGCTTGGGGAAGAGATACTCTCTCAAGAATTTGTAGGTTTGAAAGAAATTATGAAGTCCTTTTTGTTTCTTCACTGTAGGCCCCTTATCTCTGGGCATCTAATCATATGTGTGTCCTCCAACTCAGAACATTCTTTTACTTCTCTTCAGAGGCTTGTCTTTAGCTCAGTAATTAGTGGTCAGCTGAGAGAGAAGTGACAGAGTTTTGCTCCCTAGTGCCAGTGTGACCATGGCTCTCAGAATCTTTTTGTCATACCAGTTACTACTGCTGGTCCATGGAGACTTTGGCTTCTGTGCCAGCAGTTCCTGTAGAAGCCGTTCAGCCGACCTCTGCTTTGCCAGATCATCATAGATTATAACGATGCTGTTGAATGGTTAGCTGTCTGATCCTGATCCCTTTCTTAGAATTTCAATGGAAGATCATGATTCCAGACTGAAATGTCATCTCATTCGTTCCTAGCCGTCATCACCTCTTCTTGTGTGACTTTGAATTTCCTTCTCTTCACACTACTATACGAAAACACCAGGGACTCGTGGTTGTCTGGAAAAATCAAATATCCAAAGAAAACACCTGTTCTCTTGTTATACAGGAAGCAAAAACGAGGACTTTACTATGAGCAAATGTAGGACTCCCTGCTCAAATATCGAGCCCTTATTTCATGTTTTTACCACAAGCGACCATGGATAACTGACAAAGATACTTTGAAGTGAATCTACATAGTGCAAATCAATGAGCAGAGTGATGTTCACATATTAACTGAATGCAGATTGAAAAAAAGTGTTTTTAGTTCATATCCTTCCCACCATAAACCACAGAATCAATACTATTTACTTTCATGTTGGAGTCTAAAAACACCCACTTTTCCAAGAGAAACATCTATGCAATGAAGGTCATAAGAGCCAACAGAAAAGAAAGCAGGCTATGATAAGGGTTTTGGAGTTTCCCACTAACTAAAAACTAGTTAGATAATATTCTACTTATCTATAATGCTGGATGTGACTGCTTATTACTCATTTGCACATGTGTCCACAACATATTTCAATAAGCAGTCTTGGCAGATTGTCCTTGATGTTCTGTATTAGTGATCCAGTTATTCAATAATATGAGGGATTTCCCCTTTAAAGGTACTTGCATGCAAATTATATTATAGGGCTTATTTTTTTATAATGGCAATATCGTTTTTTTCCACAAGAAAACTACTTGTTTAATTAAACATTTTTTCTTTCATCTCTTTTCCTGCCAATGTGATTCTATCCAGAAGAGTTCATGGGTCTTAAACCTAAGAGGACAGGAAAACCCATTGAGAACAGGGAGTGCTCAGCAGCAGTGGACTCTAACAATGGGTGAGAGCACACCCTTCTAAACCATCCATCTGGCTGAAGACACATACCTGGATTTCTTTATATTTCATCCTTTGACTGACCCTTTTCCTTCTTAATGCTGTTGCTCAAGTTAAAAGAAGTGCTGTCAGGGAGCAGATGGCCTTCACTCCAGGCTGGGGAAGAGCCAGTAAGACATAACGCAAGGTGTTCCCTTATGACCTAGAGGTGGCTGCAAACCCGATCAAAAGGGAGCTTTCCCTCTAGGGAGGAGAGGTAATGCAGCCTGTTGCTGGCTCAACATTCCTTGCTAAAGGCAGCCAGTTCAGCTGTGGTTTCTAAGGAAAGTCCTCTGGAGGATGTCCTGAAGCCATCAAATCCAGATCACAAGGAATGCCTCTTGGGATTCAAGCACTGGCCTGAGAACAGAAATGAAGTAGCTGTTTCCAGCAATTTGCAGTTCTCTTAAATATGAGGGGGAAAATTCATGGAGACATTTTAGCTCAGCAGGATCTTCAGCTGAAGACTTTTGAGAAGTTACCATTGCTGCCAAGTGCATCTTACGATTCTGCATGTAAACGGATGCTTTACCGTGTGAAACAGCTCAGGACTATTCAACCCAGTCTGAATGGATAAATCCATCCTGTGTGAAACAGCAAGATGCAATATTTATTGAAAACCTTAAACTGTCTTCCCAACTTAATATCTGATTCAAAAGGGAGCCAAATGTGGAACCAGCAGTCAAGATGTATATACATATATATTCTATTCATAAATCTCTCAAATAGAAGGGATTAAACAGCCTTCACCTCTATTAGGAAAGTTTGACAGGGCTATAAAAATGGAAATGAATTAACTGTGTCTATGAAAATTTATATATACATATAGCCACGGGTTAAATCAAGCTTTGGACCTAATGTAGAATATAAAATACTCATTACTTAGTTTCTCTTTTCTGAGAGACTTTTGTAAAGCCCATTCAACGTTTGGTAATTATACTACTTTGGGTAAGATGTATGAACAACAGAAGGTGGAGGATCGATGTAGCTTTGAACAAACAAAGACATAGCATTAGTTCATTGCAATAGATCCAATGTATTTTTTTATATGTGTGGAATCTCAGTAAATAATCTGTGGTAATAAGCCCTTTGAGAAGGGTGGAAAAATTATTCTATATAATAGAGTCATATACATAAAAATGTGATTGTAAAATATTTTTGAATTCTTGAAGATACTTAGAGAATACCTAGATCATATTTCTGTTTGAAAATGGTTTTCTATATAAGAATAACTGATCAGATCCATAATTTTTTAGATGTTTGCAAACCTACCAAGTATATTTTCAAATATTTGTTATAGGAGTCATTGTGGCATTATGTTATTCTTACTAAAAAGATAGTCAACCTATTTAATTTTTAATAATATATTGTCTAATTAATTAAATTGCTTGTTTATTAATATTAATAATATTTAATAATTAAATAGGATTGCATATTTAATTGTGTTTTTTAGTAAGAGTATCATAATGCCACACAGCTCTTATATAAGAATATAAAAAAATATATACACTGCAATTGTGTTTAGGTCTAACATTGAGATTGTAGTTCATAGCAGGTTTGATAATTCCTAATCTTCTTACTCAGCTGCTTCACACCTTTAAATTACTTGCTTAGCCCTTGAGGGCATTTCAACTTGCAGCATGGCTTTGGTATCTAACTTCAAATGTTATCATCTTTCCCTTGATATTTTACTGTCTTTGAAAGTGACATAAGACTTCCTTGATTTTCTTTAGCACCAATTATCACAGTGTCTTAGCAACTAGATATTTTTTCATCTTATCCACAATAGTTTATTATGCATCTGTTCTGTTTTAGACAAGATACTACTGCATGAGGCTTAGCCAACCAGATGAGTTCAGTTACCACTTTCCTGAACCTTAATAGTGAAGGGGGAGAGCCTTTGTTTTTTAGTGAATTCAACATGGCTATATGAAGTCTTTTGTTATTATACCTTAGACCAGAAAAGGTAGTATTATTATAATTCAATGAATAATAATGAAAATGTATGTGATAAATATTATCTTCAATATGGAGATTTTATACATTGAAAAATAAATTTTGTTTCAAAAGCTACTCAACTCAACTTATTTTGTTGACTTGTGTAGACAATAGATAATATGTAGGGGTTGAAACAAGGTCTCACCGAGCTAAAAATACAAACTTGACTTCTCAATGACTTCCAGGTCCATAGGTAAGTAATCTAATTACATCATTTGTAGAGGCTTCTTTTTTGTACTTATTAACTAATTTAGTACTCATGAATTATCCAAAACAGATATGCAGAACATGAACTGAGGTTCCCATAGATACATATCAGTACAATATAAGGATACAGATAGGACCATTTGAATCTTTACTGTATTTTTACTATCTTAGTATGAATATTCTTAACAACATAAACAGATATTTATTTAATTTAGTCCAAAGATTTAATAATTTAAAAGTAAGAATACAATAAAAACTCTTAAGACTTGTCATTATATAAAAGATTATACAACTGCAAGGCTAACACAGAGAAACTGTCTCGAAAAACCAAAAAAAAAAAAAAAAAAAAAAGATTATACAACTGTATCTCTTGTATTGACATATTTTAAATATCGCTCTTAGTGAAAATATGGCACATGATATGTTCCAAATATTTTTCAAAAATAAGACAATGTAAATATGCATAAATGCTAATAAATACATGTATCAAAATACACAGTATTTGTTATCTCGACCTTATCATACTAGAATACTTTTATGTAGTTATTCATCTATAAGACCCAGCAATTCTCCAATAAGTGTGTCATTTCAAAATAAAAGTTCCCAAACATTGTTTTAATAAGTGGAATTTTAAATGGCAAAATTTTATCACATGATTATATACTTTGAACAAACTAGCCATAAGAAAATTTTCTAATAACACAGGCTAGTTCTTAAATTTAAGGGTTGATATTGTCTTAATTATTTAAAATGGTAACATATAAATTATGATTAAAAGTTGACATATAGACAAATACTTCTGGAAACCCAAGGTAATCTCACAGTGAATAAATATAGTGATTCTATACTCAGTCATTTGGCATACACTTTAATCTGGGGTGAAGAAATGCATGGAGATAAATGCTACTACTGTACTGGCGTATTATTGTGTTATTTTTCAAATTCAAAATATGGTTTTGTTTATCTTTATATAGATATTTTTATGCAGCAAGCATATTTTTAAAAAGTCATTATACTTACATCTCTCTCTCTCTCTCTCTCTCTCTCTCTCTCTCTCTCTCTCTCTCTGTTTGTGTGTGTGTGTGTGTGTGTGTGTGCACATGCTACAGAATGCATATGGAGATCCAGAAGAAAAGTTGTGGGAAATTAATTATTCTTTTCCACCATTAGGGGCTCAGAGTTGACAATCAGTTTGCCAAATTTGGCATCACACACCTTTACCCACTAAGCCATCTCACTGGCCCATATAGCAGGATGTTACATTTCTTTTCTTTCCTTCTTCCTTCCTTCCTTCCTTCTCTTTCCTTTTCTTTATTCCCTTTCATTTTCTTTCTTTTCTCTTCAGCAGGGTCTCTCCGTGAAACAGTTCTGGCTGTCCTGGAACTTACCGTGTAGATCAGGCTGACTTTGAATTCACAGAGATCCACCTGACTCTGCCTCCAGAGTACGTGTGAAACTACACCCAGCTTAAATTTATTTCTTGAACATCTTGTGGTGGTAAGATATCAATTGCTTAGATATATTTACTCAGCATCCCCAGTGGATAAAACATGAATCAGAGATGAGTAGAACATAGTTGCTGCCCATTAGGATACATACTCATGAGGTAATAAATAAATTAAATACATATTCAATGTAAGATTTTATTTTCCTAACTTATATATTAGCCCTCTATATTGTGTGTGTGTGCTATCTGTTTCATTCAGATATACTTATGAAATGCTAAATTATTTCTAGTATATCTTTCTCCAAGTTGTTCATCTCATCATTACCAAAAATTAATCTTGTCCCCCAACTAAATTAAAAACTCTTTATTAGAGCAATATACTCTGCTATATCTGGTGGTCTTGCCACAATGGAAAGGCCTAAGATGTTTTTTTTTATATAATCAAATACATCATAGAATACACAAATAATAGAAAAACGTAACTAAGAAAAATAATAGTAAAAACTCATCACACTTAAAATTGCTTGGAAACATTTACTTACAATTTATTTTTCCCATTTAGTATAAGGTGGTTGTTTGGGGAACATATACCATGGCATTGTGCAGAGGTCAGAGGACACCTTAGGGATCTGATGACCAGAATTCAATCCTTAGAGCCCACATGGAAAGACTTTTTAGTTTTGAGGGCTGAAGGGTGGATAAAGTTTCAGCTGAAAAGGTAAGGAAAGAGTGATGTGTGTGGTTCAAACAGCTTAGGCAATGCCATAAAGGCAAAAGAATCTGAGACAAATTATAGGCAAAATTAATGTCTTAATTTGGCAAAAAGATAGATTGAAAATAAATCCTTGGTAAGAAGATTGGAAACGCAAGCAGGAGCTGTGAACCTGAGCAGAAACAGCTCCCCGGAAGACACTTAGTAGAGAACAGAGAGTAATGGAAATATTACTAATTTGGCATCGTTTTAGAGCAGGATCAATTTGTGACACAGATAAAAGAACAATTCAGCACACACCTGCTTTGATACGCAATTGAGAAAAATCGTTTGTACTGATATTTTTGTAAACATAATCATATTTAATTTTAACACATGTAACTGTCCTAAAGTAATTGACACTTAAGTTCACAGGTAATGGTTTTGCTAATAAAAATTCCTTTAAGAGACTTTATTTTATACACTATAAATTTTGCACATTATATTTTAAATGAATTTAATGTAACAATAAATACAGTTTAGCATCTGTGTAACACTTGGTTTTTCCATATTTTTATTATAATTTATTTGGGTAACATCCCAATTGTTATCCTTTCACTTGTATCTTCCCATTCCCCACCTCCCTCCCTCTTCTGCCCTATTCCTTTCTCCTAGACCTCTGACAGAAGGGGGCCTCCTTCCCTACCATATGATCACAGCCTATCAGGTCTCATCCAGATAGCCTGCTTTCCTCTCATCTGTATGTAGCCAGGTCTCCCCACCAAAGGGAATTAATCAAATCTGGAGCACTGGAGTTCATGTTAGAGGCAGATTCTGCTCTCTCCACAACTGTGGAGAGTAAGCTGTCCATTGGCTATATATGAACAGGGGTCTAGGTTTACTGTATGCATTGTCCTTGGTTGCTACAACAATTTGTGCAGGGCCCCCTGAGTCCAGATCTGCTAGCCTTGACGGTCTCCTGAACTCTCTGGGTTCTTCCACCCCCACCACCCCCAAGTCTTCCATAACACTCTCACCTGGAGTCCAGCAGCAAGTTCTAACATCTGTCCTGATCCCTCACTGAGTGGAGACTCTCAGAGGACATCTATGTTGGGCAAATATCCACTTATAAGTGAGTATATGCTATGCTGTGTCTTTCTGGGTCTGGGCTACCTCATTAAGGATGATCATTTCTAGTTCCATCTGTTTCAGAGATGAGAGAATGATGAAAACATAAACATTGATTTTTCAGACAAGGTTTTCTCTCTTAAGTTTTACAACTCTAAACAGTCTGCAATTATTTTTGCAGAATTAAACAAAAGAATTTCCTAGTTCCTGTTACCCTTGCTATGATGAAACGTGACTGATAAAAAGCAACTTTTACGTAACAATTCGTTACCAGAAGCAACGAGGGCAGGAAGTCAAGAAGAACAGGAACCCAAAGGCAGGAGCTTATATGGAGGCCATGGAAGAGGCTGCTGTCTTTCTTCTTGTGGCTTGCCTTAATTGGCCTGCTTTCTTATAAAATCTAATACCTCTAGGCCAGGGTGGTACTACTGCAATGAGCTTTTTCCTCCCACATAAGTCATTTCTTAAGAAAATAAAATGCTACAGGAGGCGGTGACTTCAGGATCCGTATCCTCTGCTGCTACAAGTCTCAGCTAGGGTACAAGTCTCAGCTAGAGTCACCTCTATAGACTTCCTGGAGCCTCCCTCACTGTCCCATAGATGCCCCCCACACTACTAATTTCAGTTCTCACTCTGTCTTCCCCCACCTCTTCCAGCTCTCCCCACACCTGCTTCTCAGCCATTAGAGATTCTTCTCTTGAGAATTCACTGTTTAGCTCTGTAGTCTATTTTTTAACTGGGTTATTTGGTTTTGTGGTGTTTAGTTTCTTGAATTCTTTATATATATATATATATATATATATATATATATATATATATATATATATATATATATTGGATATTAGCCCTCTATCAGATGTAGGGTGGTGAAGATCTTTTCCTATTTTGTAGCCTGTCATTTTGTCCTACTGACCATGTCCTTTGCATTGCAAAAGCTTTTCAGTTTCCAGTGGAGGGAGGGGGACACCAACCCACCCATAAAATGTTGGACACAAAATTTGTCTTGCCTACAAAAAGTGTAGGGATAAAGATGGAGCAGAGATTGAGGAAATAGCCAACCAACGGCTAGCCCAATTTGAGACCCATCCCATGACACTGTTAATGATATTATGCTATGCTATGCTTGTAGACATGAATGCAACATAACTGTCTTCTGAGAGGCAGAGACCCACTGCCAAACATTAGGCCAAGCTGGGGAAATTTTGTGGAAGAGTTGGAGGAAGGATTGAGGGAACTAGAGTTGGAGGTTCAAGAAGACTTACAGAGTCAACTAACCTGGGCCCATGGGGGCTCACAGACTGAACCACCAACTAAAGAGCCTGTATCAACTCGACATAGACTGCCCCCTATACATATGTAGCAGATGTGCAGCTGGATCATCATGTGGGTCCCTAACAATGGGAGTAGGGGCTGTCTCAACTCTATTGTCTGCCTTTGAATCTCTTTCCCCTAGTTGGGATGCCTTGTCTGGCCTTAGTGGGAGAAGATGAGCTTATTCTTGCTCTGACATGAGGTGCCAGGGTGCATTGGTACCTCTTGGGAGCCTGTGCTTCTCTGAAAAGGTAAGAGAAGAGTAGAGGCAGGGGGACATGAGGATGAGACTGGGAGGAGAGGAGGGAGGAGACTGAGATCAGGCTGTGTAGTGATTAAATAAATAAATGGAGAAAGAAAAAGAAAAAGACAAAATGTCCTACAGGCCTGCCTATAGCTTGCTCTTATGGAGGCAATTTTTTCAGTTGTGACTGTTTTTTCTCTGATGGCACTAGCTTGTGTCAAGTTGACACAGCTAGCCATCATGAGGTATATTTCAATATAGAATTTGATAATAAAGTTCTACAAAACCTAAAGAATAGTTACATCAAATAATGAACAACCTAAAAATTAATGCATTTTATGAATATGAATGTCTGTTCAATCCGTATGTGTGAAGCCAGGCAGATTCAAATGAAATATAAAAAGCTAAAACAGTGTGTCTCATTCATTTTTTTTATCAGGAAAAAATAAACTTGACAGGACTTCGAGGAAAAGTAAAATAAAATAGGTTTCACGAAAGATCCTCTTGTCTGAGTACGCTGTCTTTCTAGATAATTCAGTAGTTATGTGGAGGCCATAGAGGCAAATTATTTTATAGGAATGATCAAAATCTAACTGGTACTTTTAATTTATTCTATGTAGACAACATTTTCTAGCAAAAGTGGAAATTTAAATATACATGAAGAGTTACTAGATTTTAAAGTCTTTGTCATTCTCTAGGTTATGCATACCTAAAGTCAAAAGTCAACATTACTCAGTTTTGAATTTATATTATATGTATGCATGTATGTATGTATGTATGTATGTATGTATGTATGTATTTGTGTATTTGTGTGTACAGATGTGTGAGCACAGTATGTGTGTAGAAGTCAGAGAACAATTTTCAGGAGATGGTTCTCTCTTCCTGTTTTGGCTGTTCTTTTTTTTTTTTTTCATGCACCAATTTAAGACTTTATTATCCCTTGAGATTGCTTAGCACAAGCACAATTCTTCCCCACCAAGGAATATTTAAGCCATTTTGTATGCCCCAGAATGTAAAAATATAAGTGACAAAATAAGTAATGTTTTAAAAATCTTAAAATGGAATTATATACATTTTCTTTTAAAAGTGTGGAAAAAACTTCCATAATCTATTTTTGCTCCCTCCAAAGTAGCATTTCCCATGTCTGAGATAGAAAAAAAAAAAAAAGTACCTTTTGGATGAATGAGAATGGAATCCAGAAATAATTACTTAAGGCCTTAAGCAAGTGATTTCAATTATCTTAAAATGAATTCTAGGAGATAGGTGGGGCCATCTTGGCTGTTTTAACAATTAAACTCAGATCGTCAGGCTTTCTCACAAGTGCCTTTAGCAGTTGTGTTTTTTCACTTGCCCAACAGTCTAAAAAGGACTGACTACCTTCATGGCTCTTGAAACATTCTCATTGAACTTATAAAATTGATTAGTCAAGTAGTAAATGTGGCTTAATCAATACATGATCTCTTATTTGAATTTTCTAACTAGTTCAGTGAGAAATATTTGTTAAAAAACAACATATTTTATTCTTTAACTTGTTCTTTGTGGCGTAATGTTATTGAAACCTATGTTATGCAAATATATGCTGCTAGGTTAGTATAAATTTATTGTTAGGAAAATTGGGAAGCTGAGAAAAATGTGAAAACACAAAATAACACTACATGAAAGATATTAACTATTATTCAAAATTTAGGACACATATTTAATGTGCAAAATGTTAATCCAAAGACATAATATACTCTGGTCAGATTTATAATTTTCTTTTTCATATTTCCTACAGAATTTATCATTAAAAATTGCTATTACTACCATTTTGATACAATGCTATCAGTTATTAAGCAAAGTACAATCAATTTAATGAGTGCAGAGAACACTAGCATTTTGGATACCCTACTCTTCTTAAATTTCTAGAATTCTTATATTTCCTTTTTATAAATTTGCTACAAGTAATTTCTCTGTAACTAGATTAGTACTTTCTTGCCAATTTTCTTTCCTAAGTTAAGAAAAATACAATTGTTGAGCCAAAAATTATAAACATATCTAGACAAACTGATAATTCTTGTCAAAGAAAATTCCAAAAAGTTGTATCAATTTTCTCCATTGGAGCATGAAGTGAAAATAAGATCTAACTGATGACCTTTCAGGATGGTATTCATTTCAGACGCAAAAAAATTGCTTTCATGACACTCAACTTTGTACTTCATGATTCCAGATGAATTTGGAAGCCTTTCATACATGTATAAGCCATTTGTTTTATTCCTCTATGAATTTTCCTTTTGATATCTTTTGCATACTTCTCTGGAAGGGCATATGTTTTCATCTTAAAGAATCATGTGTTCTCATAAAGGATTAATAGCATCATTTGTCTACCATGTATGCTGAATTTCTTTCCAGTTCACCCAGAGATTTTAATGGGCTTGAGATTATTTTGATACTCTAAAATTTCAACTGTATATAGGCATTTTTCTCCTTTTCCATTTTTGATTAATATCATTTGTTTATATGCTTAAAGGAACTTTCAGATAAATATAAATTTTTGACAAGTAGCCTCCATTAAACATATTTATGGAGTTAATTCTAGGTTCCCATTGTAGTAATAAAAATAAGTAATAATAATTGAGCAATAACTGAAATATAGACTCCAGGAAAATAAAAAACTGCAGCTTCTTTAATAAACTCTGATGATTGTTATGAACTCATATTGTATTATACATTTACGATTCCTTTTCCTAGAAACTGTAACTTATGTTAAATGCAGAAAGCTTGGGTGATTTCATGGCTATTCCAGATTTCTGTACAGGAGGTACTGCTTATACGGTATACGTGGCAACACTGAACATTTACGCAGACTCAAATAGTCTGCTTTCACCAGTGTATTGTCAGGTCAGCATCCTATAGGTTAAGGCCGAACTCTAAAGTCATGAGGTCAGTCCCATCCATAGCCAACAAAAACAAAACAAAACAAAACAAATCCCACATCACTTTTGTGGGGCTAGAGAGCAGTAGGACTGAAGAGCCTGTCCGGAGCAAGAGTTAAGATGTGTCCAAACCCCAGAAATCTAGTCCTGAGATTGGCAAGAGTAGGACTACTCCCTGTTCTGGGCTTGCACAGAGCCCAGTGCCCCAACCCTTGCCACCTCCAAGGAGGTCGTGTAGCCTGAAAGTCAGGTTAAGCTTTCTTTCTTCTTCTAAGGTAAAGAGCAGCACTGGAATTCCTCATATGCAAATGAGGCATCCTCAGTACCCTGGCCCTGGCCAATGATGTGCACTCTCACCCCATAGCCCCTCTTCAACTTTTAAAGGTTTAAATGGATTTTTTTTGTTCACCTCAACTAAACAAGCTGTTTTACAGAAGCTGTCTCCAGAGAAGTCTGTTTCTCCTGCGCTGATTACTGTGATGCCTGAGGTCTCAGGAGTCACTAGTTGTGATCGCTGGCTGGCAGTCCTATGGTTATGAGTGAGGAAGTGGGGCCAGGAGTGGCAAGCTTTTACAGCGTGTGTCACTTGATTGCATCTTGATTTGTATATTATTCCTCTATGAGGATGGGTGTTCCGAAATATACATGATACTCATCAATTTTAGTGGAAATACCTTTTCAAACTCTTTGGCTTTTCTCAAGGATCAAACTGACTATTATGTTTTTAATAGACTCTAGAACTACAAATGTTGACGAGAAGACCATTCATAAAGCCGTAGTCATGATCTACGTTGTGGATATTTGTACTTTAAGAGGAATCCCAATTGTAGACAGAAATGTAAATGGAATGTGGTTATATTTTGTTTGTAGAACTAAAAAATTTCTAAATATGATAGAGTTATCCTATATCTCCAAAATATTTAAAGTGAAACTCTCTAAGGATAAATTTGTCATTTTTCTGATGGAACTGTTTGTAAGGATCAATTTTCATAAGGAAAGTGAGAAATTCATTTTTGGACATGATAAGTTAAAAAAAATCCTACCACATCTACACACTTACAGTGGCAACAACGGCACCCAATCACCAAGGTAATGTTATCAGGAGGTGGGGTCTGTGAGAAGTGATTAATGAAATCAAGCTGTTATGACATACCCATCATTAGAGGAACATCTATGCCCAGAGAGTAGACCATCACCAGACGCTGATTCTAACATCTTGATTTCATTCTCTTTAGAATCCACAGCTGTGAGAAATTATATTATTTCTGAGCCACAGAGTTTATGGTATTGTGTTACAACATAATAACAAAACATTTTAAATGAACTAAGGACAATAATTTATTGATGTTATGTTTTGGATGTAAAATATCCCCCTCAGGCTCATGTGTTTGATTCCTCTGCCACCAGCATCATTTTGGGAGGTCGTGGGACCTTCAGTATTATGCTTACCCATGACAGAGGTTATCCAGATGTGGTAGCTAGTGACAGAACTTGAAGGTGCTATGTGCTTCTTGTCAGCCCAAGCTCTCTGCCTCCTGACTCACTGATATAGGAGTGGTGTTCTTTCTATGCCATGGTGGACTGATATCATTTGTAACCATGAGCTAGAACAACATTTTCATCGCTTTAGCTTTTCTACTTAGGTATTTTGTTCAATGACAAGTGACTATCCCAGAAAATGGGGTCGTGTTGAGAAACCTGATAATGTATCTTTTTTTAAACCTTGAAAGTTTCAAGATGTATTCCGGAGAAGCCTTGAAGTGTTGTAAACAAAGCTTAATGGGACATTCTGGTGGGAGGTCCAGGTGCTGAATGCTCATAAGAAACACTATTATATTCATAAAGTCTCAGAACACTGCGGTAACTCTTTCATGAATTGAATAGAGGCCATCCATATTACAGTGTGACAAAGAATGGCTATGTCCTACCTGTGTCTGAATACTAGTATATGACTGAGCTAAAAAGTGTTATGGGTTAAATTGCTTGATGGAAAAAGTTTCAAGACCATCTTATGTTTAGACTGTTGTTCGGTTGTAACTGAATCTCCTTAGTCAGATGTACAATGAGAACATAGACCAGAAAATGGAGGAGAGAGATGTGAAAGATGTCCAGGAAAGGAGCATGCATACAGGCTTTCAAGATGCAGACAAGGCAAGTGGGGATAATGTGTAACTATACTTGTTAAAGAGACAGATGCCACTAAAGAAAAACCTCAGACTTTGCACAGAATTGGGTGGAATTTTTCCTGAAGGCAAACCTCCACATATTAAATCCTCTGGGTTCAGTGATGCAAAGCCAGTTGAAGGACTTTTATTGACTGCTTCTCATATTGACTAAGAACCAGAGTAAGACTTCATTTGGAAGAGAATTCCTGAGAAAATTCCTGACAGAGTACCATATTCAAACAGGAGAAGACAGGGAAGCATTTTTACCACTCTGAAAGTCAGAGGCTGCTGCAGCCTTGATGGTCAAGCCGTATCTTTGAATGGAGGCACACCTGGCATCATTCATGCTGGGCTAGGTTGTAGGCTTACAGACAAAAATGTTACGGGCATACAGCAAGATTCAAGACAAAAGCACTCTTGTCAGATAGAGTGTATGAAGTTCCTATATTGAATTCTTCACAGAATTTTTAGTGAAGCTCTACAGGCGAAACTTAATTTGCAGTAGAGAACCCATGTGGTTGGAACCCAGGAAAGGTATAAGCACGAAGGGGACCTGGGCTCAAGGGAAGGGCATGAGTGTTGCAGTTGGCAGGGTAGTAGAGACTGACTTTGAACCCACATGATGACATCATGAACCTTTGATGGTGTCTAGAAAGCTACAGGGTCATCCTGGCTTCCTTTTATTTAGTTTAAACCAGCAATTTGTCATTCTGCAATCTTGCCTTGGTTTCTTAACTATCATGGCTTTTCTCCTTTATTATGCTCAATTGGCATCATTAAGACTAATTAAATGAAGCATCTTCCTATGTTAACCAAGCATTTGCGCAGTGTGATGAGCATTGTTAAAGAGAAATATTCAAGTGTTCTGAATTACGTCTTTAAAATTGGGGTGAGGATGGCGCACATCAAATGAGACTTCAGTGCAAGCTGTCTTAAATAAATCCTTGTACAAGAAAATTATCTCATATCTCGTCTTTTGGTCTCAGACAAAAATAATGCTTTCTGAATTTCCTTCCATTTTTTGTTGTCATTGTATCTGATTTCCCTAAAATGTTATAGATACTCTGAAAGAACAAAAGAAACAAAACGTAAAGCTGTCACATGATTTAGCTGAATAGATTTTCTAGCTTAGCTCCATCTTCATCTGTGAGCCTGTTATATCCTGCTACAACACAACTGGTGTATGTGATGTATTTGTGCACTGAACTCCATCCTTCCTGTTTTCCTAATATACCAGTCCTTCAATATATGATGTTCTGCATTAGTATTTCTGAATTCAGTGAGTCATACCATACATATTCAAGGGCATTCTTATGAATATAACTTAATCAGGCATCAATTGAAACAGTTGAATAACTTTCTCTCTCAAAATTAATCTCTCGGATTCTTTCCTAAATTCATTCCAATCAAACTCTGGAAGGAGACGTTTGCCATAAGAGTAAGTAGGGAATTCTTCAAGGGACAGAAATTCTCCACTTATTTCTTGCTCTGTATATCTGCACAGTTGTCAAAATATGTTGCACTGAGCCCTTCAGAGCTATGGCTTTTGTTATTTGTAAGGGATAACCTGAAAACAAGAAAAATCACAAAGAAAGGCCCACTGTCTTCCAGGTGTTCTTTGCATAAAAAGGGGCACATATGGATAGGATCACCCTGAACAGGAGAAAAGACAGAGAGAAGTGTGAGAAAGTGCAAACCTGAACAAAATCAACACATGGTGGGGATAAAGCAACTGAGAGCAGAAACCTGTAATTTGTAGGGATTCTAATTCCCAAGCTATAATCTTGTCCTTCAGGGATTAATTATCTAGATTGGAGGATAGAGAAAGTAAAACATAACCATTTACTCAGGGTAAAATAAATTGTGGGCAGTTAGGCAGGGGATGAACCCAATGAAATGTCTGAAATGATAGAGCTGTAATCAAACAAAGGGTGTTGTATACTCGTCCATGAAAAGCAGATGTACCAAGAGCACGAAGCCAGAATGCTAGAAGGGAAAAAGCAGAAGGACTGGAGTATAGCATGTTAAGGTGAAGCTGTTCGCTATGGACAAACAGGAAAGAATGGGCCTTAGCATTGAAATCTCAGATCATGGCCATTCACCAGCTTAGTTACTGTGATGAAGTCAGATTTCACATTGCACAGGAAAGATATTTATGAGCACATATTGTGAACGTGACTAAGAATGTTTATGCTAAACAATTTTTATTCTATTATATCAGACAGACATTTTGGAATTTATGAAGGGATTTAGACCACCAAAAGCTTAAGATTGCTTTTTAAATTGACTTTTGAGATTATAATGTGATTTTGACATTTCTCCCTTCCATCCATCCATCCAAACCCTCACATACACCTGTCATTGTTCTTTTTCAAATTAATGGCTTGGTTTTTTTGTTAATTGTTCTTGCATGCATATATGTATATACACATAAACTCCTAAATATAGCCTACTCAGTCTCTGTAATGTTATTTGCATGTGTGTTTTCAGGGTTGGTCATGCGGTATTGATAACCAATTGATGTTCTCTTTCTTTAGGAGAAGTCTCCTCCTCCTTGACTCTCAGGTTCCTTAGTTGCCAAGAGCTCTCTGTGCAGGGTTGAGGCCTCTTGGATTTTTCTTTGTCCACTGTGGCATCAATATCATCCTTGTTAAATTCATTGTGTGTGTGTGTGGGTGGGTGGGTGTTTATAGGTGTGTATGCCTATGCATACATCCTTGAAGGCATGGAATATCCTGCTCTGGCATTCTCCGCCTTAATCTTTTAGAAGGGGTCCCTTATTGAACAGAAAGCTAGGCTGTTGACCTGAAAACCACAACATCTCTGCCCAGGTAGTGTCTGGTCTCCTCCGGCTTCTCATGTGGGTGCTGGGATCCAAACTCAAAACCTCATGTTCTCATATCAACTGCTCTTATCCATTCTCAGTCACCTCTCCAGATTCCAAAACTCACTTTTAATGCCACTTACACATGTCTTTCAAAATGTATTAAAACATAAAGCCAATCTCTTCAGTAAGTAAAGAGTGTATTTAGATTTTTATGAGAACACCTTTATTTTTAAGAGATTTTCATGAAAACTAGGGAAGCCAATGGCTTTCATCAAAAACAGCACTTCATTTAAAACAACAGAAGTTCCTGAACAAAAAGCCTTGTGGCAGATGCTCACATAATCAAACTGTGCTCATCTGAAAAGAAAAAAACATTAACACACTGTATTAACTTGACGTTTTATTTGATTAACTGGCACTCTCATAATATAAAAATTACTCTGATGTTATTAGCACAAATGTATTGACATTTTTTTCTCAATGAATATAAGAGGCAGAAAGTAGGCAAAGATATAAAGTTCTTTAT
Source organism: Acomys minous (assembly GCF_964271855.1). Lineage (NCBI taxonomy): Eukaryota > Metazoa > Chordata > Mammalia > Rodentia > Muridae > Acomys > Acomys minous. The sequence continues at coordinate 32,284,118 of NC_140492.1, read as the reverse complement.
GGAAAGGAAAGCAGCCTATTGGGTACATATTTCAGCCTTATAACAATAATTTGTCTTATTACGATTTGCATTATGTTAGCCCAAATGTGAATCTAGCTTTTAAAAAACATTAGCTTAATTATGAAAGACATGTTTTCTATTTTGATTGTCTATGTGAGAAAAAGCACACATTCGTTATGATTAAAATGCTTTTTACAGCTGTTTTTACAATGATTTGCTTTAATGGCACTCTTAAGAATGCTTCTGTATATAATAGCTTGGTAGTTTTGAAGAAGATATGGAGGACCTCTTGGCATGGATATTAATTTTTATAGCTACTATAACATAATACTGAAAGCTGGGTGGTTTAAAACTGTAATGTAGTCACACAGTTCCAGAGGCAAGAAGTTCAAAATCTAAATGCACCCCAGACCATGCTTCTCTATTGGGTCCAGATTGATGCTTTATCCTGTCCTGGCTATAAATGACAGATGTCCCCTTTTATTGTCACTTGGTTTTCAGCCACAGAAATCTTCTTCCTGCTCTGCCACCATGTAGTATCCCTCCTCTTGTCTTTGTCTTCCCCTTCCTACTTGAATAAAGGCCTCCAGTCCTGTTGGGTTAGTGCCTTTCCAAACAGAGTACGACCTCATCATAATTAGATTATATCTGCTTAGACCCCACTTCTAAAGTGCTCCCTTTTCTGTCAAAATCAGGACCTAGAGGCCAACTGATTCAATTTCCAGGCCAACTTTGAATGTTCTCTAGAAAAGTCTTTAAGATAAGGGTCAGGAGGAATAAAAAATAAAGCTCTGAAGCTTGGGTATCATCTGTAACATCTACTATACACACTCTAAGATCAACAAGGAATTTTAAAAACTTGGTTTGATAAACTTGGTTAGTAGTGATAAAACCATAGGAGTTGGACAAATAGTACAAGATGTCTACATGTATTTTACCTGGTTATATTGTGTCTAATAATAAGGTTCTGTCAAAACTAGGAGGTCAAGATTGGCACAGGGGTCAAATCCTTTGTTGTTTAATCTTGATAAAAAGCCCTGAAACCATCAATGCAAACAAGATACAGAACTATGTTGTCACCTCAAACCCTCCCCTCATTCCTATATAGTCACACTGACCACCTACCTTATAGATAATAAGATTCTAAGAATTGCAGAAAATAGAATTGGGGGAGGTTCTCTGTGAACCAGTGTCTTCCGAACCTTACAGGGTTATTGTGCTAATGAACTCATAGCAGCTGTGGTTGCCTGTATGATACCTAGACGAGATAAATCAGTCACAATCCAAGCACGCGTGGGGGAGTGGCTCACAAAGGCACCTGAGGAGTTATTGACAGCTGATAACTGCAGTTGGAGGATGGGACAGTTTTCTTAAGGGGAGCGGTACCTGGTTGGTTTTCCATTCCTTAATGATTGGTCACACTCACAGCGGCAGCATTAATTGAACTCAGTGGTTTTAATAAAGACGACATGATATTAGAAAAGGGATGTGTTGGTGGGAGTCAGGGAAGAGCTGGAGGGGAGAATGATTTTACATCTCACACATGTATGGTATTCTCAAGGAATAAGGTAACAAGTGTTTTTAAAATAAATTAAATAAAAATGTGATTTCTTTGAAACGGGCAAAGGACAGAATAACAGTAAGGGATAATAAGAGATAATAGACAACTAGTAAAATTGGCTGTTATTTCTGAAGATCTGAAATAAAAAACTTTTTTTTTTTTTATGAGACAGGGTCTCTCTGTGTTGCCTTGGCTGTCCTGGACTCACTTTGTAGACCAGGCTGGCCTCGAACTCACAGAGATCCACCTGCCTCCGCCTCCCAAGTACTGGGATTAAAAGCATGCGCCACCACACCTGGCCTGAAATCAAATTTTACTAAGCCCAAATCCAGGCTACTTAGTTGTATAAAGTTAGTTAAACCAGCCCATGCTTTCTTAAAATTTAATCCACTTTACAGAATTACTGGGACAATGAAAATGGAAGTGTCCTCAGAGCTAAACCACCGTCCATGACTTTTTACTTTCTACCAGTTGGCTTCCAGTCACAAGCCGTGTTTCCTGTGGTAACTACTCACCTGAGCCCTTCCAGTTCAAACATGGGATTTGAGCAAATCCTTATTCTAGTGCCTATTCCCAACTGATTCTTACAACCACTGCCATTTCCAAATGTGTACACTCCTGTGGGATAAAAAGTAGTTTGATAAGATGTGGATAGGAAGAATAGTAGCACATCAAGACATCACTGGCTTCCTGTTTCATCATGCTGTAAATTGGTATCTTTTTAAAAACAGTCAAATAATCTAGGCAAACTTGTATCATCTTGAGGGTAGTACATGGAGAGAGATTGAGTATAAAGGACTAAAACTCACTGTTTCAGTCTAATAATTAATGCATTTAAAATTATTTTTTCTAATTTTGAGACTACCATGTAATTACATAATCTCCTCCTCCTACTAATATGCTTTACATTTTCTATGTAGAACTCAATAAGCAAAGGATAAATTGAAGTCTTTTCTCTAATCTCATTTGAAAATGCAGGAATTAAAATATTATTTTGTAGCCTGTAAGTTTAGAATTATTATGTTAACATAACAATCCATGATTGTGAAAGAAATATTGTTTAATTTTAAACTAAAAATCATAATTGTCTGTACAAACTGTATCTTTGTCTTATAATCCATTTCATTTGGATATCAAGTTTTTCAAAATGTTTCTATGTTGAAATAGTCTTTCCTCAGAACTCTTTAAAATCACATAACAATGGCAGAAAGAAACTCCAAAATTAAATTAGGAAATTAAATATAAATCTATAAATGAACTCAAAAAGTCTCTATCACTTAACACTTTAACATCTTTCATGTCCCCAAATCAATAATAGATGGCCTTCTCTAGAAAGTACACAGAGAGCCATGTTTTCTGGGTGACTCTGCTCAAAATATTCCTGCTTCCTTGGAAATAAATAGCTTTTCTCCATCTACCAAGTGAATATACCATAAACTCAGTAATATTTCATTCAGGTAAACTTTTTTGTGTGTGGCATAAACATTTCCTAGTTAGGCTGTAAGACCTGGTTATATGAAGTTATTATTGTTTAGCTGAATGCAAAGTGTCAAGTGCTTTACCATCCAGCATCATTTCCAGGCTTATTTTAGATCCTCTGTGAACTATTGTGACAAATCCACCTTTTTGCAGGTGCACAGCATATGGCATCCTTGAACTTGTCTCTAAAAGTGTCAGCTACCAGGATCCTGGGTGATAAAAATGTTCTTTGTGCCTTCCCAATGAAACTTCGTATTCTTTTTCTTTGTGGTCTTTGTTTAATTGTAAAAGAACATTAAACCAGAACGAATGATCTCAAAACCAAAATAACACATTTTTTCTTACTACTTTGACATATAGAAGAAACAAAATATTTGTCATAATTGTCATGCTAGCACAATTGCAGATTTAATTTAGTTATCCCTAGGGGTCCTTCCATTCTAATGCTGGGTGTTTAGACTCCCTCAGGACAGGCTTTCATGCAATTAACCAATTTCCTAAAATAAATATATGTAGGGAAGAGGCTCATGCTTTTTGTTGCTGTTGTTGTCTTGTAGCCTTGATATTTTGAAAATAATTGAATCCTATTTGAATATGTGTTCACTGTTTGAAACTGGAATGTATGTATATATGTCAGTACATATGTATGTATCTATGTGTTTTAGGACAGGCTTTGTGTTTAGTTTCACTTGTGTGCAAGCTGGAATTGGGTTATAAATGTGCTATGATATAAAGAAAAAAAACTGTTAATGTGACATTTGTACCAGAAAAGCTCAGAGGAATGCATCCTTATTTGAAAAATAAATGCCTCCAAATATGTGAAATGCCCTCATCACTTGTCACAAGCTCCTTCTGTGGTGTTAGAATATTTTTCCAGCTAATATTAAAAATGAAGCATCCCTACTTTCTAGTCTATTCTCTCTTAAGTTTTAAAGCACAGAATGAAACAAAATAAAAGTTTCACAAGCTTATGTCCTCCTGCCTTTTGTGGGATTGATCCTTATGAGCCACTTATCTGTTATGTGGCCAACTCTCTTTCTATTTAAGCATTAATATTTGATGTGAAGGCTGAGAAGAATAATTCCCTATGGCTAGAGTGAGTCTCAGTATGTTTTTTTTTCTGTATGTGTAACACACACACACACACACACACACACACACACACACACACACGTGCATGTCAGGTATCCTCCTTACACACCACTTCATTTTTTGAGTTAGTCTTGTCACTGAACCCGAAGAGTCCTGTTTTAGCTAGACTGGCTGGCCTATGGGATCCAGGAATCCTACTGTCTCCATCTTCCCAGCCCCGGGGATTTTATATATATATATATGCCACAGACCCTGATTTTTCAAGTGGGTACTGAGTATCTGTAATGCAATGCAAGCAATATATGTACTGAGACCTTCCTCACACCCCAATATGGTATCTTACCTCTTGAAAATGGTTTTATTGTTACTGAAACACTATTTCCTTTCACTTGTGAATGCTGATTATATTTTTCTCTTTTGTACCATTGTCCCTGAAAGCAAATCTTCCATCTCATCTCTTATTTCCCTCCTCCTCCTTATCATCATCATCATCATCATCATCATCATCATCATCATCAACAACAACAACAACAACAACAACAACATTGTTTTATAAGTCAGTTTTGCTTTTAAGTAACCAGGTACCCTAGAGTGGCTCCAAATTTGTGATCATTCTGCCTCTCCTCACAAATATTAAGATAATAACTTTAAAATGCCATGCCCAATGACACAGACACATTAAGGTAAAACCTACTAGTCACTTTGCTAAAAATGTCACATTTAAAAACATATATAATGCAAGTATGCATATATATGCATTTTTAAAATCTGTTAATTGTGACTTACAGGATATGAGCATGAATCTGTCTTAGACTTTTCCATCTGGAGATACACATCTGGGTAGTATGCCCAAGACTGGAGACAATCCATACCTGGTGATATGTTATTATAAGCCCTACTGAAGCTCATCATTTTAGACTGAGGTAAGGGAAATGCCAAAACACAAACTGTAGTTGATGTAAACATGTTTTTGTTTTGATCCCAAGTGTTGGGTGTGAAACAGACTTGTGAGAGGGCCTGGGATGCTTGTCTGCTAGAAGAGGAACTGCCTCATGTGGAAGCATGGTCTTTGCCATCTGAGAAACACCCTGATGCAGACACTGAGAGGAGATACATAGGAGCTCCACCATCAGAGGCTTGGCTTTTGGCTTTTGCACCACTTCACATTGCTTGGCTCTTCATCACTTCTTAGAGAGAAAGGCTCCAGAGGACACTTCAAGGATCTGAGTTCTGGATACTGCTCCATGTTCCTGCTGCTGCCGTTGCAGCCACTTTTGCAGAATTTCTGATTTGCTGTTTATTGGGTATGCTAAAATCCTGATGACAAAGGGTGAAATCTACTCAAGGAAATGAGCCTAAAATGGCCTCCTGTTCCTATTAGCCTCTTTTTTTCCTATCTAGAGTAGGTGAGTTGGAAAGGAGGTATAGGCGTTAAAGAACCCTAAATAATATAGGTTTGTAGAACTATCAAGGCCTCTAACCACAGCACCTGACTTAATCTGTCTGTAGGTCACCAACTTCCATATGCCAGCCGAGAAGAATATGACTGTTTCCTAATTGGTCCTTAGATATTTCAGTTTTGATGATTTCATGTTTACAAACTAATACAATTCAATATTAAAAACTAATGATTAGAAAATAAGACTAAGGCTTTACACACATTTTCTAATCCAAAGATGATATGTAAATGACCAGCAGATACACAATAAGTAACTAGACATCACTGTCACCATCGTCTATGGAGACAAGTGTTATCAAAACCGAATAAAAAATGATGAAACCATAGATAAAAAGAAAATTGATGAAGGAGTGTAAGTTGATATAATGTTGTGGGGAAGACTATTAATATGCCTTTAAAAAATTAATAGCAAGACTACCATGTGGATCAACAATGCCGCCATACCCGGGTAGGTATCTGCAGGAAAGCTCCATATCCAACATAGAGGTGAGACCTTAAAAAAATTTTTTTTTTGGTTTTTCGAGACAGAGTTTCTCTATGTAGCCCTAGCTGTCCTGGACTTACTTTGGAGACCAGGCTGGTCTCGAACTCACAGTGATTCACTTGCCTCTGCCTCCTGAGTGCTGAGAATAAAGGCGTGCACTACCAATGCCCTGCCAGGTGAGGCTTTTTAAAACTCTATTTTAAAAAAGAAAATATCTCATCATCTAACCCACACTAGCCATGAACTTATGTAGCCAAGACTATCTCCAAATCTTCATACTCTTGCCTTAGCCTCACAATACTGGGATTATAAGCATTTGTTGTCACACCAAGCTTAATGCATTGGTATGCATACATACATACTACATACATACATACATACATACATACGTATGTACATACATACACACACATACACAAACACACATACATACACACACACACACACACACACACACACACACACACACACACATAACAATGCTATTGAGCCTAAGAGTAGATATAGCAATTGAAATAATTCACACTAGAGAAATTAACAGAAGCAATGTACCCAAGTGGGAAATGCTATCAGGAAAATGTTCTGTTTAAGAGGCAAACATTCAAATATGTTGTTTGTTGATAGAAAGATTCAGTACTGAGGTTCAGTACTGAGGCCTAACATGAAGTGGTGGTGGTTAGTCATACTTTTCTTTCAACCTCTTGCCATATGATTTTGTTTTTTTATCAAGACATTAAAGTTCATTTTCTTGACTTTTACCTTGAACTCAACCTTGGATTTATTTCAACAAGCCCAATGGTGAAGAATTGTCAGTCCAAGTCTTGCAAATGTAGGCTTTAAGAAGTCTCAAAGTGTGATTTCACCTCCTTTGAATATCTTCTTAATGAATTAGGGGAGTTATACATCTTCTGTAGTGTTGGAGAAGCACACAATGAGAAAAAGGCATTGCAATCCAGCAAATACCCGCACAACCATCAGACACATGAGCAAAGCACTCTGGGATAATCTGTTCTTGTCAGACTACCAGATGAGAGTGGTACCATGAGTGGTCTCAGAAATGAGCCACAACACCCATCTAAATAATCCCAAATTCCTCAACCACAGAAGCATGGAATGTAAGGAATGTGTGTGTCTCTCTCAGTAATTTAGGAATGATTCATTAACATGAATAATGAGAGATGGCAAACACTCTTTAAAAATTCTTACAGTTTTGATTTTTCACTACTTGTTTTTACTGTTCTTATTAGATAAACTAAGGAATGTTTTATGCACTAAATTCAGTTTGTACTTAACCATGTCTGTGTCATAACTATATATAATTTGCATGAGATACCTAATCAGTGCAATATATATATGTGTGCGTGTGTGTGTGCTATAACATAATGTCAACCATTGCTATCTATTTTAGGCCATTTTTCCTACCTTCTTATTATAGAGCCAAATATTCAGGTACGTATGGTCAGAACTGAGATATTTCTTTGATAAGATAGGTTCTAAAATACTTTTATAAATATAATTTTGAAATTGATATTATTTAATCTGTGAGTGTCTAATAACAAAGAATATCAGGTTTTCATCAAATAGATCTCTAGCGCTAGAGAAAAGGGAGTTATAATATAAAGAGTAAAAATTATTAATATTGTAAGCTATTAAAAGTGAGTTATTTTGTGATACAAAATATTCATAAATTTCATAATCATGGGATAGAGCATCTTGATTTCTCATCGCCTTTTTTAAGAGCTAGAGTTTGTGAATAAGGGTCCCTCAATATTAACCATGCTTAATAATTCTGTCTGCTTACACATTCGTTCTTTTTGTACCTGCATTGTCCAAATTCAAGCATCTTCTAAACTTGCAACCTAAGCAACAATTGGATTTATCTCCAGCCATAAAATCATTATTAAATTTAATTCATTTCAACTATAAAATATAAATGGATTTGGGAAAGTGCATTATAAAATGAAAGATAAGGTTATTAGTTCATGGTCACAGATTTTTATTGTCTTCAAAATAAATGTTCTTAACAGACTGTCCAAGACATAAATGAAGTCACCATGTAGTGCTTTAGAAAACTCACTAACTCTCGGGAAAAGGGTAGGAATGCATGGTTAACGATGACTAACCAGGCCCATAGGAATTCATGACTTCATGTCGTCCCTATGCTGTGGTTGTACCGCACATGTTACTGTAAGACATCTTGTGGCTGCTGTCCTCGATTGCAATTCATACTAACAGATGTTTGGGGAGGAAATTATTTGTTCAATTTGTTTATGAGTCAGAGAATTTTTGTCTGAACATAATTACACGAGGAGACCACAATTTATGAATGGATTGTATTCCAGCAGTCCATTTGTGAGTCAGTTGTTTGGGATGAGGAATATATATTTTATGTATAAACTAGTTTAAACATTCGTGTTTCCCAAGAAGACCACAAATAGCTGCTTTAATCCATTACTTGGCTGACAGAATTTGTAGCTTGGTCCCAAGTCTCTGGAAAAAGGATTTGGAGAGAAAGGCCCCCACCCCTTGCCTGGTCAGTTTGTTTGTTTTGAATCTACATAAGATAGACTTTTCTCTTTCTAGATTGACTTTCACCATTTTTCCCTGAGAACACCTTGAATGACAAGTCAAGTCTGGCCCATCCATGACAACCTTTACAATGCTCTAAAATCAGGAGCCTCTCCTCAGTCACCAACAGGACACTTAGGTTATCATAAAACAATGAAGATTCTTTCTTTTTTTTTTTAAAAAACCCTAATACAATTATTAACTTTCCCAGGAGTATTTATGACTTCATAGTAGCATATTTATTCATATAAATTCCTGTACTTGGTGGACTATGTGATATAAAAGTGAAGAACAAAATCCCAGATGTTTTGATGCCATGGCATTCCCTGGTCAAGGCTAACATTCAGGTCCTCCTGTGTCCCAAATCATGCTTGTGTCGTCTCCCCTAATGAATTTTGCTACTTACATTTTCCCCCTTTGGCCCTTTATAACTAACACATTCTCTAAAACTTTCACTGCTCCATTCCTATTTTACAACCAAAGATGAATACATAGTTTAGAAAAAATTAGCAAAATGGCTTTATTGGTTTATAAATTGCGGTTTCTCTGCATTTTTTCAGACAAATAGATGCTAATTTTAATTATTTTGTTTGTTTGCTTTCTAGACTAAGTGGCGCATTCCTACAGTCAGTCTAGACTTCAGTATACTGGCTGCAAAGTAACTGACCCTCCGAAAGTATTTAAGAAATGAACTTCTTTTTCTGAATGTGGCCTTTAAATTTTAATTGTTTTAAACTTATTCACATTACAACCCTATTGCAGCTGAATCCCTAGTCTCCTCCCAGTACTACCCTCCTTCCCTCCCTCCCTTTTTCCCCCTCCCCCCCTCCCCTAGTCCTCAGAAAGAGGGAACCCTCCTCCCCTACCATCTGACCCCAGCCTATCAAGTCTCATCAGGACTGTTGGTATCCTCTTCCTCTGTGGTCTGGCAAGGCTGCCCGGCCAGGGGGAAGTGATCAACAGAGGGCAACAAAGCCCATGACAGAAATAGTCCCTGCTTCCCATATTAGAGGACCCACATGGAGACTAACCTACCTATATACTACATCTGAGCAGGCAGGTTAGGTCCTCTTCATGCGTGGTCCTTGTTTGGTGCATCAGTCTCTGTAGGCCACCCTGGGCTCAGATTTGTTGCTTCTGTTGGTCTCCTTGTGGACCCCTGTCTCCTCCGCCTCCTTCTGTCCCCCAACTCTTCCATGAGACTCCCTGTGCTCTGCTCAAAGTTTGCCTGTGGCCTGTGAGTCTCAGCATCTGCTTTGATCCCCTGTTGGGTGGAGTCTTTCAGAGGGCATCTACGGTGGGCTCCAGTAAGAACATTTTAAAATTGGTCCGTCTTTCAAACATGTCATAATTGAGACATGAATGTACTTGATTTGGAGTATGCTCCTTAGACTTGCATTATATTTAGGAAAAGGGACAACATGGTCCTTTGACTATTTCACTCCAGGCACTTCCTGTCCCTTTTGATAGACATAATAATTAACTTTAGCTTTTATTACAAATAATAATTGCTTACTGTTCCCATGCATAAAGTCATTTTGGCTTACTTCTGCAGCAGAAGGAAAAAAAAGTGAAAAGTTGAGAAAGGAAACTACTATTGTTTCCTGGGCAAATCCCATATGCATTTGAGAAAATTTGGCATGCTTGTAAAGAAGACGAATCTAACTAAGGAGGAGTACATGGAATGGGAGCTCCAGGCTTGCTTCCCACATGTGTTAGTGAAACTGAAACACATGAGGTATGGCTACAAGAAATCTAAATTTACAAACACCACCTGACACGAGGGCAACAGGAAGTTCTATCTAGTGAGCTAATGCCACACAGTGCGGTGGCAATGAACTTATAATCTGTACAGTCATGTTGGATGCATATTTACAATTTAAACAACTCTGTCATTTGCTGAGGATTTGGGTGGCCCTTTCTGATTTACACATGAACACTGATATATGAAGCGTGGCTATGTGAGGTCTGGAGAGAACAGACAGCATGCAGTAGACGGAGTTGTATTATTAGCAGGTATCAGTTAATGTGCAGCCATGCAAACACTTCATTTGACTCTCTCCAGACTGTTCAATGCCACTAACTTCAGGCTTGAAGTCTGTGGCAGATGTCAATATCTGGTAGACTCCTTTCTAATAAATCATCTGCTCTGCATTTTCAAACATAGTTAAATTAATTCTTTAAATGCTGTTTTTGACAGAGCATGCTGTCTAAAGAACCCCTCAGGATTAAATTCATTGAAATAATCAGCTTATTTGTTCCAGGCTTGCATAAGATTGTACCCTTACATAATACATTACTTGTCCACTAAATATTCCAAATTAAAAGCTGGTCAGTCCACATATCTTTATAGTAAACACACTGACATTTTGCTATGAAAAGTGAAACTATTCTGGATTGGTCACTATAACAAATCACACAAATGGGGGTTTCTATTGGGTATACTTCTGCACACTAAATGTGGGTGTGCATATGTGTATATGCTTATGTCTGTGCATCTCTCTCTCTCTCTCTCTCTCTCTCTCTCTCTCTCTCTCTCTCTCTCTGTGTGTGTGTGTGTGTGTGTGTGTTTGTGCCCTCAGGTACAAGTGTGTGGAGGTCAGAGACCGACTCCCAGCAATGACGTGTGCTATCTACCTCTTGGAGGTAGGCTCTCTCTTGTTTCTGTGATGTTTCGCTTACTCCAGGCTTTGCCCCAAAGCAAATACCCCAGTCCCACCTCCCAATCTTGATCTAGGAAGTGATGCTGGGATTGCATATGTGCACCACCACATCTGGCTCTTATATGGGCTCTGGGGAGCAAACTCAGATTATAAAATTTGCGGCTAGCATGTTTACACACTGAGCCATTACCCAGGCCACTGAGTGCCAGTTTTAAACAAAATTCTGAGACAGAGTTCCTCTGGGTTATAGAATTTTTAATTCTTTATGCACTCCAAGAAATATTCAAGGCTGTTAATCTGGGCTATCATTCAGGTCAGATAAGAAATATTTAACTAGGTCTAGCCTCTCCTTATCTATCCATAAACATGTTTAGCAGGAAAAATGGGGCATACACATATTAATTACATACTAGTATTTGATGGTTTGGGGAAAAAATGGCACAGCACCCTTGTGTTACCACTGTTTGGAAGAATAGACATGACTATCCCATCTATTTCCAGCATCCCAGCAATCCCAGCATCACTTTCCAGATCAAGATTGGGAGGTGGGACTGGGGTATTTGCTTTGGGGCAAAGCCTGGAGTAAGCGAAACATCACAGAAACAAGAGAGAGCCTACCTCCAAGAGGTAGATAGCAAACGTCATTGCTGGTAGTTTAGAGGCGTTAGTGAGAAAAGTTGCTAGGCCAAAGTTGCTATCAATCATTAAAGCAAGGATTCTGCATGGAATGAAAGGAGCTCCTGTCCCTCCTTGTTGCTAGTCAATACACATATGTGGTTTGCTTTGCAGGCCTGACAATAGGAAACTTAGCCTGACTCCAGATCTGTACTTCCGACTTGTCCTGGTTTCGTACTCAGACCTCTCCCCGCATTACTCCTATGTCCCTTCCTTCTGTAACCGTCAAGCTATCTGCCAAGCCCACTCTTGTTTTTCCACATTCAATTTTGGCCATTTTGGCCACTTCTGGTGTCTCACTTCTGCAACTTTTTTGGTTTTTTTTAATCTCAGAAAATAGGATTTCCTCATGTATTGGGATCGACTGAACTATGCGGTTTTATAAAACACCCACTTCCCTTGACAGTGGTGTAAGCTTGTGAGGCAAACCCAATCAACAGAAAGAACGGTGGGAGGCCTGAGCCCCTATTTCCTTGAACATCCTATCAGTCCTCAAAAGGAACGCAAGCAAGGATTCTCTTGATGTTTTCACATTTGGGCATTGTGAGAACAATAGTGATTCCTAAAATGAAGCCACCATCTATCTGTCACTTACCCCAAAACTGCATTAAGTTGTTAATTGGCCAATCTGAAGGCATGCTCCAGAATTCCTTTGTTTGAACTGATAAATCATAGATTACAATCTGGGTTTTCGGGCTTTATTTGAATGGGTCCATGCAGAGTGCATATAAATTGCTTAACAAATGGTCAGTGGATCTTCTGTGATTGGACAGTATCTTGGTGCTGTTGGTTTTGGGTACCTGATAAATTACTGCCCCTTGGGGGAGTTTGCATATATCATCCTTGCCTTGGTTCACAAAAAGTGACTAATTCTTGAAGAAGTAAAATAAATTGTTAGCATCAAAGAAATGAACTTAAAAGAGCTTCACTATAGACAAAGGAAATGTCAAATGAATAACTAAAGAGAAGTTTACATCAGTTGTTTATTACAGAATGCTGTGAGTCATTATGGGATTTACATAATAAAAGATGCATGTTTTCCTGAGATTTTGGTTCAAGTTGTAACATATGTTTCCATACAGAATGCTGAAAATTTCTGATTGAACAAAGCATTTACGGTGATCACCAAACACGTTTACAGGGAAAGATGGTGAGTGGGTGGGGGGGCCGGGGTTGCAGCTCTTGAAGACTAATCAAAGCAAGATGGCCTTGATCTTGCTGCATTTGCTTCCTCCCGATGCCAACTGGAGTTCTCTTGTCTTAGTAAATACGTGGACTCTGAAGGGGTGGGATGAACAAAGCGCCCCAGATTTGTGTATCCAGCGGATCTTGACAGGTTGCTGTGCACAGCATGATTGATTAGTGGGGTGAGAATAGAACTGAAAAGCAGAAGGAAGTCTTGCCAACCTGTGGGAAATGGAGGTTCTATTAATCTTTTAATTAGGTTTTGACTACAATGAGCTGATTTTTCTTTTTTAGAGTTTGTTCATCACTTTGATAAATGTAAACTATTCAGCAAAAAAAGGACAAAAAAAATGTTTGTTGTATAATCATCATGTCTGCCCTATGGCCTACAGGACAAAGAAATTACATTTTTCTTTGAGGCAGCTAGGCAGTTTGATTGTATTCCTTTCTTTATTGTAGAAAAAGAGGCCTTGATTTTCTTGTATTAATTTCTTTTTAAATTTTTATTATTTTTCACTGATAGTGAGATGACTTAGGGCCAGTTAAATTCCTTGAGTCCCATTTTATCTTCTTTGTAAAATGGGATAATGTTCCCTACCCTACAAGTGAGCATAATTATATTTATTTTTGCATAATTATATTTAAACTCTAGTCTAATAACTAATAAAAAAGTTTTGAAGTACTGCTTGGCTTCATCTGTAATTTTAAAAATTAGACAATTTGTGATTTTTTTCTTTCTTTCTTTCTTTCTTTCTTTCTTTCTTTCTTTCTTTCTTTCTTTCAAGATAGAGTTTCTCCATGTAGCCATGGCTGTCCCGGAGCTCACTTTGTAAACCAGGCTAGCCTCCAATTCAAAGATCCTCTTGCCTGTGCCTCCCAACTGCTGGGATTTAAGGCACGTGCCACTATGCCCAGCTGTTAAATATATTTGTAAATTAAAACATTATTTAGCAACATTATTTCCTAGACAGCAGGCCTGGAAATTAGTCAGAATTCTGGTCAACCCACATGACTAGGGATGTCAGAGGCCAACGAGAGGAACTTATTCTGTTGTATTGCTAACTGAAAACTTTGTTAAACTGCATCCTGAATATTTATGTTTATACCCATAAATTAGTGTTGCTTTCTACTCTGGTCAGGTAAACATAATTTGCAGTAGGGGACAGTTAATGTAGAGACCCACAGTTGGTCAAAGTGCTTAGGGTAAGTGATTGTTGATTGTCAAGCCTTAAATGGGACATCTGCATCTATCTCCCCAGGCTCAGGGAATATCACAGAAACATTGTAGAAAGAATGTTATAGCCGAGGATGGGGAGGAGTGCTGTAACTCACTGTGTTCAGGACCCGACATAGCCATTGAACTTGGACACTTATGACCTCACCAGAGGATTGGATGAAGGTCTGAGCGAATGTGTCTTCTTAACACGAACACGGCCATGTCAAGGACTTTAATGCCATGGACCTCCTGGACTTGGCAAAGGCCTCCTTTGGTGAGGCTCAGTGGAATGCCAAAGCTCTCTCCTAAACCATGTCCTCAAATGGTGGCCTGTTAGCTTAAGCCAGTGGTTACAGCAGGAGTCACAGAAGCCTCCTTTTCTCTCATAACCACAGTCCACAGAGTCCCGAGCTTAGCTAACCTGCCTCCCACTTGCTTGTGATTTAAGACACTAAGATCAATAAGAAAAATGCAAGGACACCACATAAACAGCTCTCTACTCAACCCAAGAATGAATTTTAAAAATATACTTAATGACAACAGAAATGTAATTTTTTTGGACAAAGTAGAGCAAGTGTCTTAAAAATACTGTGAAAATCACAAGTTTGTTAATTTGTTTGAAAAATAATTGAAAATTGTATTTTAGCTGTAACATACAATGTTAATTTCCATGAAGGTAAGATCTGTGGGTGGTACACCCCTGCAGTCCTAGTATGCTGCAAACTAAAGATCAGAGCTGAATACAGAGTGCCACTGAGACTGAAAGGAGAAAGGGGGAGGTGAAATACTTTCACTCTCAGTGAAAGTGGAAAACCTGTAGCAAAACTGGAGTCAACAAAAGTATCCTGTAACTATATAAACTGGTACAAAGAGTAACAACGCTGGGGGTTGAGTTGTACTTTAGTTGGAGTCCATGTAGTAGAGATACCACTGAGGATACATTGTTTTGCAAAGTGTAACAGATCAGAGTAGCACTCCATCCTCTGCAGGGGGCTAAAACGATCACTGTGAGGGGTAAGGACTGGGGCAAATGGAGAGCATTGTAGCTGTAGGAGCTCATGTAACTCGCAAATGGAAAATGCTCCAGAAACAGGAACTCGATCACATTACCTTTACTATTTCCACACTAAACCAGTATTTCTAGACAGATTTGTTTCTCCTAAGAACAACATATTATGACATTAAAATGTGCTCATTTAAAATTTTCCAAGATTTGTTGGTTATGTACCATAGACTATTAAGGGATTTGGGATTTTATTCCCATGGCTCATTAGTGAAAAAGAAAACTGAAAGACATTTTTCACTTAGAGAAAAATTACTGGGGAAGTATTGAGCAGAAATATGCCCTCATGTAATTTTAAAGAAAAGGAATCAATACTGACTAAATTTGTTAGTTTTTAACAAAAAAAAAAAGAAAAGAAAGAATAATTTTGGATAAAATGCATATCTACTTTTTTGCTTTGTATGATGAGTTTTCCCCTAATTCTTCTCTTTATAATCTAGTGATGACTTTTGAATTATAGGTATATATTCCTGTGGCCCAAACTATGGCTAATTTGTTAAAATGAATTTATGATTAAAAATAATTAACAGTTCATTCAGTTTAATAATCAAATAGACTATATTGTTGAATATTGTCTCAATACTTTCTATCCTAAGTAATTTATTAAGTGACAATGATGGATAAGGAGGGGGAACAAGATGCAATGTTCAAGACTTGGGGGCTGGGAGGAATTCTGAGAGCTTCTTCTCCATGCTTCCCTCGTAGTTACTGTGAACATCCTTCACCATAAATCACACTTTACCTGCACTATATCATCATCATTGTCATCCAAAGACAGTCAGAATCTACCAAGGTATAAATTACTGCACAAGAGAAAGTTAGCCACGCTGAAAACTATCTTCATATTTCTGAGCTCCTGATAAAAATTTAACCAGATAGTACATGGTTTGAATATTTATTAGGAACTGGAATGACTGGATATCAATCATCTGTCTTCATTTCTAAAGTGTAGATAAATAATTACTCGATAGGCACTTTCTATACATAAGGGACAATATTGAGAACAAGCTTAATTTTTGTATGCCCTCAGTGTGGATTGTGGAAATGATTAGATATACAATTTTTCTTTAAAGGGCATTCAAGAACAAAACAAAACAACAATCACATAAATCTTCAACTCACTCAATAAATTACAATCTAGTGATTCAGTAGGGAGAAAAATGTTGCTTGATCTTCAAGTTTTAAGAGTAGCATTTCCCACTGGCAGGTTCAATGCAAAGATTATGTGATCACTGTACTTATCAGAGAGCGCTGGGAATATGAGTATTGTTCATTTATTACATGAGAATCCCTAAGACAGAGGAAAACACCTTTAGATTTTTGTTCTTCAAACTCAAGGAAATTGGTATTTGGATTCCAGGCAGGATTTAAGGAACCAACACAATGAAACAAAGATGAGCAGTATTGCTGTTGTGATTCACGCTGAACAAGTTTGTGGCTAATACTGAGATTCGTCTAATGAAAACTCTTTATTTTGACAAATTGTAAATATCTAATAGAGCTTGTTATTTCATTTTAACTTGAAAATATGCAGCAGATGTCAAGTTACCTGTGGCCTTCATTAAAACACTATTCTTGTTTTGATTTCATTAGATAATGGCTCACAAGAAACTAATGGAAACACACTGGTTGAAAATAAAGTGCCATCTTCTTTTACTGTTCTTATCCTGATACCAATTCTACACTTACTTTAAGGCTATGTGGATGCAAAGGCAACAATTATGACATGTCTCTTGGCTTCTGCCTGCAATCCTATCACTAAGAAGATTGTAGGTTGAACGTGAGGCTCAAGGTCGGCCTTGCTTAAAAACAACAGCAATAGATAATTATAGTCAGTGGTCAAGACATGAGGATAAATATACAAACTAATGAAATGGGGAAATAGTGGAATAGAACCACTATCTGTACTGCAAAGGCATATTAATGCAGTGGGGGAAGCTAGTTGTCTCAGTAAATGGCTCTGGAAAAGTTAGACGTTAACATATAAAAACTAAGTTGGTCGGAATAATAGGCTCAGATAGATGAGCTGAAATATAAAGCTTGAGAAGTCAAAAGAAAGAATAAACGAAAGTGACTTTGCATTAGGTGACTATGTCTTAAGTGGAATTCACCCAAAGCTAAAAATTATGCAAGAAAATAAACTATTTTTTACATTTGCAAAAAAGCTTTGATTTGGAAAGTAATGGAGAGTAAAGGAGAAAGACAATCTCAGATCAGAAAACAATACTTGTGAGACACACACCTGACACCAGGTTTTCATATGAAGCATATGAAAAAGTATTATAGTTTAAAAGGAAAACATGTCCATTCAACTATTATGTGGAAACAATATTTGATAGCCATTTTCACCAGAGAGACATACAAATAACTACAATAATTTAAAAGGATGCTTAACAAAAAGCCATGTGTGGTATCATCATGAAGGTAGGAGGAAGGATAACACATTTATTTATTTATTTATTTATTTATTTATTTATTTAATCACTTCACAGCTGGATCCCAACCCCAGGCTTCCTCTCCTCCCAGTTCCACCGTCATGCCTCCTCTCCAGAGCCTTTCTTCTTCTCAAAGAAGGGGAGGTCTCCCAAGGGGAAACAACACACCCAGGCATCTCAAGTTACAGCAGGACTGAACTGATCTTCTCCCACTGAGACCTGAAGAGGCAGCCCAACTAGGTATGAGGAAGCCTAATATTTTAAAATGGCAACACCCAATGCTGTTTACAGTTAGGAGCAACTAAACACGTTATATCATAAGAATACTGAAAGCAGTTGTATGTTTTATATATACATATATATATATATATTCATTTGATAGTGAGTAGACAAGATTTGGTATATTCATTTAATCAATCGCTATTCAGCTGAAACAAAGATTACTTCCATATTAAACAGATATTCTTTCACAAGTCCGTGTTCCTGGTACTAGAGAGCTTAGGGCAGGTGTATCAGAAGTTCAAGATCGTCCTCAGCTTCCCAGGGAGCTCTAAGCCAGCCTGGCTACTTAAGACTCCATCATAAGAAATGAAAAATAGAAACTATTACCTTATTGATTTGGTAACATATCAATAGTACAGATGAATCTGAAAATACGTTAGGAAGAAGCAAAATAGTGCGTGTTACATGATAATGGGTGTTCATCTGGGCTGAGACAAGCTTTATAAGGACAGAATGTAGCAGTGTGTTTGTTGAGAATTTAGAATGGGACCGAGGGATTGACTGAAAAAGACAGAGGGTAATTTTGTGTAAGATAGCTCTATATCCCATGTTTGTGTTTTTGAATTGAATACATTTGCCAGACGTGAAACTGTAGAAATAAAGTATCGGCACACCATATCACCACTAATGACATCTCCTTCACTGTCATAACAAACTTTGTTCAGCTACCCTGTAGAAGTGAAATATATCCCACACTTGATCCTCCTTATCTGGCTTTACTTTCAATTAATTTCAGAGCATGTACAAGTTTATACTATTAATTTTCTTATTTATTTGATTTATATTCCATGTCTTCTGCTGGAATTTAACATTTATCACAAGTAGAGTTAGGTGGAACCTAGCCTCCCAATGTAGGCTACATTGACTATCTCAGAAGGAGCTTTCTTTACGACATTACCCAAACCCAAAAGAATGTTTTTCTCAAGATCACAGCTAGTACCCGAGGGAAACAAACATTTAGTGACTCTTTTCAGATGAATAAAGTATGGCTGATTGAACAAATCTGGTCTGAAAGCCCTACTGAAGCCAAAAATGCCTCAGTTACATTTTTAATTACCAAAATAAATGAAGTAAGAGGACCCAGGAGAAGAAATAATAGAATATATGACAGAAATGGATGGGATACACAGACCCTGAAATATTTACTGTTTTCTTATAGAAACAAATAACAAACAAACCAACATGTCACCTCCTGACCAAATGATTTCCACGGGATAAAGGACCTCACCCATTACAGATACACAAATAATATTCGGCACTGCTTACATTAA
This sequence comes from Acomys minous, assembly GCF_964271855.1. NCBI lineage: Eukaryota > Metazoa > Chordata > Mammalia > Rodentia > Muridae > Acomys > Acomys minous. The sequence continues at coordinate 32,264,685 of NC_140492.1, read as the reverse complement.
ATGCTCATAGAGAAAGAAGAACGGTGCTTGCTCCAAGCTGAAGGGTGAGAAAAATTGCTCTATCTTTAGAGGTTCAGTTTTCTAAACCAAAAAGGACTGTGAAGGTGGGTGGTGTTGATAGCTGCCTAGCTACAGGGATGCCTTTAGGATCAGTGAATAGTGTAATGACAATAGTTAAGAGAATACATTTTTATTCGATGTCTACTTAGCCACAAAAAGTTTTTGAAAAACTTATTCCAAGGCAGCATGGCTACCATGACAATAAGGAGAAGGGAGATCTTAAATGTCTGCAGGTATTAAATCTCCACAAAGAGACATCCGGTAGCATGACAGCTGATAATGGCCTTGAGAGGAAATTGCTGATTAGTGACTTAAAGGGAGCCATGACATCGCTTGAATTACTAGCATTGTTATCCTTCTGCACCTGGGTTTTCTTTGGAGGTCACCCTCCCAAACGTTATTATCCAGAGTTGCCCCTTTGAGCTCCAGAGCTCTGATGAACTCATAGCCGCAGGTAATGCGGTTTTTAAGGCTACAGTGCAAAAGAGAAGAGCTGTCACAGAAGAAAGTGCAGGACCATATTTATGTCTTTGTGTTATCCATACATTCCTACTTTACGAACCTAAATTTCTCCAGGGAGTGACACAAATTCACGAAATGTTCCTATGTGCTACAATTTGTATTTTGATCTCTGCTTTAGCTGGCAGAGGTTTTAATAATAACCAGAATACTCCCCAGTGAACGTACGCAAATAGACATTGAAAAAAAAAGCATAATAACTCAAATTAAAGTACATATTTTCCTATTCAGAATTATTTTTTATTTCATCTACTCCTTTTTTCACTAAAAAAAAGTCTTCAGCTTTTAAGTATACTCGCTCTGGCATCCTTGTGGGTTGCTTCTTGAGTAACCAATGAGTTGCTACCTTGAATATCCTTGACTAATTCTCCACAGGCATGAACAATGCAAAGGATTTTCTTTAACACACCAAGATACTGGCTATGAAAAAGAAAAACGTATAATTTGCTGTAATCATTTACATAACAACAGAATGACTTCCGATCTCATTCTCGGAGAGAGTTACATATCTTTGTGCTAATCAGATTAATAAGCAAGTTTGCCAACAAGTAGAGCACCTTCCTATGAGCATCAGTAACTGCTCTGAGCATCTCCCATGAGCTCAGCAGATTGTGTGGTAGGAAACAGGGTGGAGACACTTTATGAATGAAAGCTCTCATGGAGGAGCTGGTGAAAGCCATTCCCAGGCACTGTATCAGCACCACAAGGTTCTCTAGGCTCTTTCTCAGCATCGCAGATTCCTCCAGGATTTACATCACAATCACTGGTTCCAGCAAGGTCTGCATTGACATCACATGGGAACTGTGTTAAATAAAACAGGGGGTATTAAAGGCAGCCATGTGGTCACTGTGAGTGATGCCTGCCAGTTTAGAATTCCTGAAATATAAAGTCCTTCTGGGGGTAAATGCTCTCACTACTGTTTAGTTCTGTTCCTGTGTAAAATGACAAAGTCAACTTAGTGTTTTCCACATCTTCTCTTGATGTAGCTCAAGACTCAGCTAGTGACTGAGGAGATTGGGTATCCTTAGATATTTGCATAGCAGCTCAGCTTCTTTTACTCCCCAGGATTTGTCTATATCCTTCAAGATTACTTTTAAATTTCTAAGTCACTAAATGATTGCGCATTTGAGAGTACATCTGTTTACATTTTGTCCACTTGAAGAAAGCGAGTTAATTTAGTTTAGTTCTCTTTTTTGAATGTAGCTTATTCTGGCTAGCCTTGTTTCCTCACTGTTCAAGACTCAGCATAAAAAATAAGTGTGATTCCACTCGTAGGGAGAAGATCATCTATTATCAAAATAAACCTTAAGATAGTCCATTGAAACTAGACAAACTTTCCAGATACTAAATATATTTTAATGTAAAATAAATATTTACTTCCTACCAAATGTGTAAACCTGGAAAATTAAAGGCAAGATGTATTGTTAATGAAGAACTGGTTCATAAGGGTCTTTGTGAATAAGGAACTTTTGAGCAGGCAATAGAATGACATTCGCAGATACATGGGGAAATGCTGCCATCAAAGAAATTATAGAGTGGAACAAAGTCCATGTTGAAGGCAAAGCCAACAATCTACTATTAGAACACAGACGGCTTTGCAAAGGTAGATTTGTGGCAGGACTCTTTAGGATAGTATAAACATTTTATGGATATTATTTGGGATATATTTTAATAATATACATAATTAAAATTTTAGAAAATTGGGGTAATTTGACCTGGTATCTTAAATATTTAAGCTGTAATGATGTGTTGGCCACGGTTTAACAACAAGCTACCAGGGAGATAGGGATTAGAGTCAGTAGATGCTATCTATGCTGAAAGTGTACTCTGCATGGCCAAATCCAAGATACCAGGGTAGTCTTATGGATTACAATGTGGGGAAGACATGCCTCATTTGGGAGTCTGCAATTCTAAGAACAAATGTAAAGCTTCTTTGGGTGTTTGACTATGAGTGAGCATCTTTTAAAGGTTCATAACCTTATTCTGACACTTACTGAGGCACAGGCAGCCCTGTACTCCTTGTTCTGAGTCTTCTCTTCCAGATTTATGCTTCTCAGTATAACAGCCATCAAATATTTCTGCTTCTTGACCACTATGGTGGTGATGTCAATATTTAATTTTGTTTGATTTTACGTCATTGAGTTTTAAATTTTTAGTGTGTGTCTATGTGTGTGTGTGTTTATCTTCATGCATGTGTGTGCATGTTCTTACATGTGTGTAATCACAGGCACATGTACATCACAGTAAATGGGCTGAGATCAGAGGAAAACTCTAAGGAGGCATTTATTTCTTTTCAGGCAGAGGTGATACTGGTAACTATGGCTTCACCTTGGTGGTACTTTGTTGGCTCTGTTTCTTAACATTTAGACTTTATTGTACTACAGGCGAGTGATCCTATACAAGAGGGAAAAAGGTTTAAAGGGAAACAACAGTAAACCTTCCGGTATCTGTTCCATGGGATGGATCCCCGGTGTCTCTGGCCTGCATGCTGGTCCAGCCTGTAAGCTGATCATCTCCCCAAATCCACCTGTGATCCTGCTCCAAAAACTGCAGGCTTCTCCTCTCTCTTCTGCCTGCCTGTGTCTCTCTGGGACATGTGATGGCTGGTCTAGGTCAGGATTCCTCGCCCGCATTGCTCGATTAGAAACACAATAGCCTGGCCAGAGTCCCCGGTTGCTTCCTGAATTTCAGACCCAGTCAGTCTATCTCAATGTATCTGTGGTGTTTCCAAGGGGCAAAGCCTGCCAAGACTGCTTTCACCTGGGACAGAGCTTACCCTCCTTCCCACAGTACTTACTGAAAATTTAAAACATGACATTTGACCACTGTAAAAAAAAATGCAATTGGTAGGACTCAACACAGCTAGACAAATGCTTTTCTTTTTTCTTTTTTTTTAAACTTCTTTATTTTTTATTAATTTATTTATATTACATCTCAGTTGTTAGCCCATCCCTTGTATCCTCCCATTCCTCCCTTCCTCCCACTTCCCCCTACTCCTTATGTCTGTGTCTGAGGGGGACCTCCTCCCCCTGTATATGCTCATAGGGTATCAAGTCTCTCCTTGGTGACCTATTGTCCTTCCTTTGAGTGCCACCAGGCATCTCCAACCAAGGGACATGGTCAAATATGGGGCACCAGAGTTTGTGTGAAAGTCAGATCTCCTTCTCCACTCAACAGTGGAGAATATCTTGTCCATCGGCTAGTCTGGGTAGGGGTTCGAGGTTTACTGCCTATATTTTCCTTGGCTGTTGCTATAGTTTGCAGAGGACCCCAGGGCCCAGACTCACCTGTAGTTTTCCAGGACCCGCTGGATCCTTCTATTTCCTCATTCTCCCAGGCTTCTCACACCTAAAGTCTCAATAGGCTGTCGTCCTCTCTTACCCACTTTCCTGGTAGGTATAGTTTTTCATGGGGACGTACAACTTGGATTAGTGTCTTGATATAAGTGAGTATATACCATTTAGCTCTTTTTGCTTCTGTGTGAACTCACTCATTATGACAATTTCTAGTTCAATACATTTGTCCACAAATTTTGGAAATTCCTTGTTTTTAATAGCTGAGTAGTATTCCATAGTGTAGATGTACCACAGTTTCTTTATCCATTCTTCTACTGAGGGACACGTAGGTTGTTTCCAAGTTCTGGCTATTATGAGAAAGAGGAACACTCCTTCATTGCTGGTGGGAATGCAAACTAGTACAACCACTTTGGAAAGCTATCTGGCGCTTTCTCAGAAAAATGGGAATAGGGCTTCCTCAAGACCCAGCTATTCCACTCCTTGGAATATACCCAGAAGATGCACTACCACACAACAGGGACATATGCTCAACCATGTTCATAGCTGCCTTATTCATAATAGCCAGAACTTGGAGACAAATGCTTTTCAACTGGAAGCTTTATGAACTATAACAATCAACTGTCTCCAGTGAAAATATAGAGTCAGAATTGAAATGTGCTGTGTATAAATAGAAAAAGCTACACTGGATATCTAACAGTTCACCGGAACAAAAGAAGACACAATATCTGGAGACCAGTGTTTCAGAAAGTTGATATAACACTGAAATGTTGAATCAAACTTTAATTTTAAATACATCAGATACTGGGGAAATATGAATTTTAGCAATTCATGAATTGCTAAATGAAAATGAAGCAGCTGAATAAAATCGAATATAAAATGGATTTACTTTGCTTTATTTTATATTATGTGTATGAATATTTGTCTGCATGTATATCTATATACCAAGTATATACCTTATTCCCACCAGAGGCCAGAAGATGTCCTGGAACTGGAGTTACAGATGGTTGTGAGAACCACTGTTGTGTGAGAACTGCTGTGTGAGAACTAGGAACTGACTGGGGTCCTCCACAAGAGTAACCAGTGTTTTTAAATGCTGAGACATCTCGCTTGCTCTGGATTGTAATTCTATCAGTGAGGATCTTGGCTCTGGCCCTCCATACATGGCCTACTGACTACCAGCATTGGCATTACTTAATAGCTTGCCAAAAATTGCGGGGTCTGCAAATTTCAAGATTTCCTTGTTTTTAATAGCCGAATAGTATTCCATAGTGTAAATGTATCACAGTTTCTTTATCCATTCTTCAACTGAGGGACATCTAGGTTGTTTCCAGATTCTGGCTATTATGAATAAGTCTGCTATGAACATAGTTGAGCTAATGTCTTTGTGTGGTGGAGCATCTTTTGGGTATACTCGAAGGAGTGAAATAGATGGGTCTTGAGGAAACCCTATTCCCAGTTTTCTGAGAAAGTGCCGGATTGATTTCCAAAGTGGTTGTACAAGTTTCACTCCCATCAGCAATGAAGGAGTGTTCTCCTTTCTCCACATCCTCTCCAGTATGTCCAGTCATTTCAGTTTTTGATCTTAGCCATTCTGATAAGTATAAGATAGAATCTCAGAGTCGTTTTGATTTGCATTTCTTTGATGACTATGGATACTGAGCATTTGTTTAAGTGTTTCTTGGCAAGAAATGATTATCTTGAGTGAGTTAACCCAGACCCAGAAAGATACACATAGTATATACTCACTTATAATTGGACACGAGCCCAACAGAGATGTCCCCTGAGAGTCTTCATTTAGCTCTGGATAGGGATAGATGCTGGGACTTCCTATTGGGACTCCAGGAGAGAGAGGTATGGGAGAAATGTGGAAATGGAAGGTCCCAGAGGGTCCTGGAACCCTACAAGAAGACATCAACTGTTTCCTGAAATTATTAGCCATGTCAGTAAACAAACTAGTAAGAAATACACTTTAGATATGGAACGGAATTAGGACTCACTGTTGCTACAATGTAAGGACTAAAGTTTTCAGGTTTTAGAGGGGGGGAAAAAGAATGCAAAGGAAGCAAAAACAAAAAACGAGAGACGTATAAGGAAATAAGAGTGTAACAGATACTCGAGGGCTTAGAGTAGTGAGAAAGCACAAATGGTGGACTAGAACACTAATCCTTAGAAATTCTTAGTAAAGATGTTCAACGAATGAAAAATGAAAATAAGTCTATTCAACTAAGGAAAGAATGACAGTTATATTTTACTAGACAGACAATATAAAAAAGACAAAAAGTTAATATTCTCCATGTAGATACATACAAACTTTAGGGTTATCTTTTCATTAGATGAAAATCATTGTCACAATTACTAGTCACAAATATGCAAATTAACATGTAATTCCAGAAGGTCGGAGCCATTAATTGCTAAATAATAGTGCAGCTTGACAATAGGATAAGTGCCTTGAAAATGCAAAAATCTAAGCAATTACTCTGTAGATCTAATAAAGGGCTCTTCAAATTGATAATGAAAGGACTTGCAGATTTCCTTTTATACTTTTTAAAAGTTTTTCTTTTAAATTGTTTAAAACGTCCCCTGGATGGGGAGACCTGGTGGCACACAGAGGAAAGATAGCAGGCTACCAAGAAGAGACTTGATACCCTATGAGCATATACAGGGGGAAGAGATCTCCCTCAGTCACAGTCATAGGGGAGGGGAGTGAGGGGAAAATGGGAGGGAGGGAGGAATGGGAGGATACAAGGGATGGGATAACCATTGAGATGTAATATGAATAAATTAATAAAATAAAAAAATAAATAAAAGTTATCCTGGACAAGAATATGTACCCGTGACTGGGGTCTCTGGACATTATGTAACTGTTGTGCAGCTTACTCTTCATGTGCAACACCTAAGAGCAGGAGCAGGGGTTATCTCCGACTCTGTTGTCTGCTTTTGGATCCCTTTCTCCTACCTGGGCTGCCTTGTCTAGCCACAATCGGAGAGAATGCACCTAGTCAGACTGCAACTTGATATGCCATGGGTGGCTGATATCCATGGGAGGCCTCCCCTTTTCTAAGGAGAAAGGAAGAAGAGGAAAAAGGGGAAGAGAGGAGGTGAGAAGGAGGGACTAGAAGGAGAGGAGGGAGGGGCCTCTCGGGTGAGGATGTAAATGAATTAATTATTAATTGTAATTAATAATTAAATAATAAAAGCCTTACATGACAGATGGTCATGAGCATTGAACACAGAATAGATGATTTAGACAGTTGCCCTGTGATGACTATGGTTGTAGCCAGGCGCTCTTTGACTCTTCCTGTGTGATTTCTATTCTGCCCTGTGCCTCGTCACTGCTGCTAGACATCCCACTGGTTTCTAGTTTCAGTTTTGTCTCCATGAAGTACTTTGAACCAGGACCTGCTCTGTGCTGGTTAAAATACGGGTCCTTAGGTAGGGAAGGATTTTGAGGTCTGTTCTGAGCTCAAGGGGTCCATCTGAGCTGGCTATTCTCTGGCTGACATGGAACAAGCAGACTCGTTTTAATTCAATAGCACCAGAAACACCATGGGCTTCCACAGGGATTTCCAGTGTGAACTTTCTAGTACTCTGCTGTACATTCATTTCCTTTTTGGGAAGTTGGAACCTCTTGGCTGCTTTGGACTGTTTTTCCTATTGGTAAAAATCTCAGAACTATGGTTTCAGAGATGGTGTCAAGGACAGTGGGATGTCCTTGTCTTGGAATGATGCTCTGGCTATGAGCAGTGGCAGCATGGGTACAATGACACATACCCCCCATAGTCCTTATTTCAGCCGCTCACTGAGGTTAAGAAGATTTTCTTCACAGCTACGTGTCCGTATGGGGGCGAGGGTGGATGTGGGGTGTGAGGTATGGGGGGTGCACATGCCACAGCACACATAAGGGGAGGTCAGGGAACCTTTGTGGATTCAGTTCTTTCTTTTCACTTTTATGTAGGTTCTGGCATCAAACTTAGGTTCATGGTCTCATGAGGCAAACACTTTACCCCCCACACCATCTTGTTAATTCAATATTTTTTTCAAAGGTTAGGCTTGTTTGTTTCTTTGTCTGAGTTTATGAGCAGGTTCACATGTCAACCCAGCAGTCTGGAGACAGATCGCTAACTTTAGTTCTAAATTCATCATACCAAACACTGAGCTTTAAAAACAAAAATGCCCTTTCTGGTGGTCCCCAGAAAACTTTATTTTCTCCAGTGGCTTGTGAAAATCTTGGCCACTTGAAAGGTCCTCTCACTCACAATTTGGAAAAAAGATTTGACTCATTAGTTCTTCATATTTAAGAGACTAGTAGCATACATGGTTTGGAAGTATGATAAAGAATGGAAGACTTCCATTGTTTTGGTATTCATTTTTTTTTTTAAGTTTAGAATTTAATCTTTGTTGTTGCTATATCAAAGTTTGTTGAGTCACATGAACTTTTCTTGTGAGGAGAGTGTGATGATTCTTCAGGAAGAATCAGGCAATTTTACTGTCTGCTAACTTGACCTTGCTCAAAGTATAATTACATTTATCACACAGCGCTGTAACAGCACACCTACGCCTATTTATGTTGGTGCAATGTGATGTTAGAGATAATATTATGGTCATACTGCTTTAGTTATCTTTTTAATCCAAGTTCCCTGCTTTTGTTGTATTTCATCTATATTGCCACATTTGCCCTTTCTGTGAACTGTCTAAAATAATATTTGGAGGAATTATAAACACAGAATAACAAATTCAATTGGATCGGTAGATACCCTCTCTGGGACCTAATTTCCTCATTTATAAACTGATGGAGGGGAGCAGGGTCAGAGACTGTAGTCTGCTCATCTCTTCTGTAACAGAGTTTTGATAAATAACTTGGGTTTAAAAAATCTTTCTTTGCATTACTTGAATGAATATCTCCCTTTTTCCAATAATGACAGTAAATGAATGAATGAATGAATAAATAAATAAATAATAAAAAAGAACATGAAAAGAAAAATGTTTCCATTCTGAGATACATACATATAAAAACCAGTTGAGGCAAAAAAAAAAAAAATCAAAAAAACAAACAAATAAACAAACAAACAAAAAACAAAAACAAAACCAAGAAACAAAAAACCAAAACCTAAAAATTCATACAATAACAGTACTGAGTTCTGAATTTAAATTGTATAGTTATTCAGCACAAAATAAGCAGGTCATTGCTTATTTTTGCTACTTACTCTGAACTTAGGGTCATGCTTTTAAACACCTCTACTCAATTGTTTCAAATATCCAATTTGTATTTACATATCCAGAAGAAACCAATGAACTAGGGCCAAGTTACACCCTCCTCTCATCTGTAGAGACGATTGTGGAAACACGGTTGCTTAGAAGAAGGCTTACAAACTTATCACCTACTACTAAAGGATTAGGATTTCTTTATAAAGCTAAGCATTTCAAAAAATTTCTAAGGGATATGAATATTCTTCCCACAGGCAGCTAGTTGGAAAGAAACATTTGTAAAATTCAAAACACGTTTCTTATGCTATTTACTGTAAAACATGGAACACTCACTCAATCACTTCAACCAGTATTGTTTTTCTGCAACTGCATCAGGCTGACTACAAGTAGTGGGCTGTGAGCATCATCATCAGCTTATCATATTTACAGTGTCCACCTGCAAGGGAATCAGGTTTTTACAGGATGGATCTGGATCTTTGTAACACTAACAGTTCTGGTATCATACTAATTCTGTTTTATTTAACTAGCTTGGCATACTACCTTGCCCTTTATTCCAAGCATTGTTTGAAAGGACCCTAAGGTAACATTTTGAGTTCAAATTTTATGCTCAAGTTTTAAATCATTTGCTTTAACTTTGTAGTCATTTGAATTTTCAGTAAAATTAAGTGTCAAATTTTATGGATAATTATTTAAGAATACCTATAAATCTAATATATATGTATTATATGTATGTAATATATATTTTAAAATAGAGAGATATATAGCTGGAGAGAGAGCAGGGTCTAAAGGGAATAGGGCAAAAGGGGGAGTGGGAAAGGGAAGATACAAGTGAGGGGATAGCAATTGGGGTATCAGCTGAATGAATTATTTACATAAAAAAGTAAAAAGTGACAAAAATAAACTGTAGCATGGAGGGACTATATGGAGAATTAGTCATTTGATTTTTGTTTCTTGATTACAATAACATGCAAAATAATCTGGTGAGTAGTTAATGGAATAAACATTTTCAGATGTCATCTGTGTCCTTCAGCTCAGCGTGATCCTCTCTTTCCAATATTCCCTCAGGAGCTGATAATTGGTTTGGGGTCAAGGTCAAGAGAGAGATTAACAAGATAAAAAAACAAACAAGCAAGCAAAGAACCCAAAACAAACAAACAAACATAAAAACAAGAACAACAGCAAAGGCCTCTCACTCCTGATCTCTAGATTTATTTCCAGAACCAGAAAACTTCGTTCTATCTGAAAACCAAATGTATGTTGGGAGCAAAGTAGGTCACATGAAGGAAAAAACCACATGAATGAGAAATTGAAAAGAGGCCAAAATAAAGCTATAGTGATATAATAATAAACCTTTTAAAACTTACAGTAAAAACTTTTCTATAAGACATGAGAAAAGTTACAGAAATTAACATAAAGATTATTTCTGAGTGAAATCCATGTGCTAGGCAGGAGAAACTGAACCAGGAAACAAATCATAAAAGAAAAACAAAAATACAAATGCAAAAAGATAATGACAATTACTTTCTTCCTATTTTTACACACACACACACACACACACACACACACACACACACACACACACACAATGGTTTTCTGAGAAGTATTGGATTCCAGTTAGTATATAAATTTTATTTGACTATTTAAAAAGTTATCTCTAATTTTCCTACCTAAGTTGTAAGAATGTTTTGGCTACAATAGTACTTGAACTTCTTTGTAAGGATGTTAATGTACAAAAATGAATGACTCAGTTATTTAAAAACTCTAATCTATGAGCTAAATGCTTTTCTGCATGCACTGACAGTATTGATTATCATATAAGGGTTCTTCTCAGAAGATATACATGCTCTGACATTGGGTATAAGTCAATGGTAGAATGCTTGTAGAGCATATGTAAAACCATAGGTTCAGTTCACAGCACCATGAAAAAAATTACAAAGTTACTTATGGCTTTAAGGTAGTAGTGAATATACATGTGTGTACTCAAGCATACACTAACAAGTAACGTTGTGGAATAATTAATGTTAACTGAATTCTGTGATATTTAAGAAGAATGAGTAATGGCTGGACCAGTGAAACTGATCATGATGCATAGGAAGTGATAGTCATTTGATGAGTCTTTTCTCTGGACTAGTTTTCTCAGCATAGTATCTTGTTATTCATTCATTTCACATTTTTTAACATTTCTTTTTCTGTTATAAATTATTTATATTTACATGCATTCCTTATATATTAAAGTAGAACCTCTTCTGTTCCATTTTATGTGCACAAACTGCTATTTTAATTAAGCTTAATTTATTAGTTTATGTTTTTAACAATATAAGAAAACCTTTACAATATTGCGTATAGCAAATTTAAATATTTGTGGGTTTTTGCATATTAAAAACATGAAGCATAACTTTGATCACATTTCCTCATAATGGATAGAAGGGATGTAAGATGTGGAAGTACAGAGTCTTGTGCCCATGTGTGAAACATGTGCACACCAGCAACTGTGTACGTGTGTGGTCAGCCAGGTGCCCTTTAATAATGTGTGTTTACAGGATACTAAATTTGTGTGCATCCATAGAGTTACTAAAACGTTCTTGTTACCAAGAATTTCTATTTGGTTCACCAAGTCCACAAATTTACTCTGTTCCAACTGCAGGAAATGCATCCAGCTGGAGCCTGAGGCCAAGTGAAAACGAATGTTCCACATGGTGGTGACGCCAAGTGTGTAGCCTGGGCTTCCTGCTTGTTCCTGATGAGCTTTCAGCCAAGAAGCAGTTTGGCTTGTTTCTTAGAAAACTCAGAATGCCCCAACGAGAAGGTCCACCTTGCAAAATCAACTTCAGATGGGTGTTTCAAAGATTAGATTAATGATAGATATAATGCTGTAATGAAGTAGAAATGTGTTCATTTTCTGAGTAAATGTAAGGTTCAGAGAATGCAGTGGTAGTTTTGTTTTGTTTTGTTTTGTTTTTTGTTTTACAACACTGTGGTATTTATAACTAGTCTGGCAAGACCTGACAATGCTCTGAGCAGCGGTGGACCAAACCTAGGCAAGGTGAATGGTTGTTTCCCTCTGAGGTAATGTAACTGATTACAGAGTGTGCTCAGAATGACTGACTTAATAATGGATCCTCTACTACCTGTCATTAAACTGCAGCATTTTGAAAAAGTGAGATGATCATTAGATTCAGGAAATAAAATTCCACTAACCTTCCCCCAAAGTAACAAAATCCTCAGTGTGCTTGCCCACTCTACTTAGTTTCCTCCTTTCCTTCTGGTGAGCTTTGAATTCGAACCCTTTGAACAAGATCACAAGTGTCTGACCCACTGACTTAATGCAGTTGTACTTATGCTCGAGTTCTTGCATTTAAATCATTTAAACACATCATTTTATAAAAATACTCAAATATTGAGTTTAAATGTGAGGACACCAGATGTGTAGCAAAAAGCATAGCTACCAACACAATATAATCATTGCAATTGGATTAACTGTAGCTCAGGACTTACATAGCATAGTGCCTATCAACATTTCAACATGGATGGAGGAAGGCTCATCATTTGTATCAGTGGTGTAGCCACGACAGTTACCCTTGCTCCAGAAAATAAGCATTCACTGATACGTAGGCAAGAAACTCCTTTAACTAGTGGTCACACCTATACACACAAGATGTAAACGTAAGAGGGGCTTTGTTAGGAGACTCGGGAAAGGGATAGAGATGGCAGAGAGGGGTCAGGACAAACATGGTTAAAATGCATTGAAAAAATGTATGATACAATAACATAATATTTAAAGTAAGTGGCAACATTTAGGAAATTTATTCAGGGAAAGAAATGTATCATCTGGATTATTCTACTGGTTATAGTCTTGAGATATTTTAGGGTGAATCCTCTTATCTCACTGAGTACACTTGGTTCTTTCATTTTTGCATTATGTCCTGCACTACTTCATATGTGAGAAAGACACTTTAAGTGTATGGGATGTGTAATTTTCTTAGTTTCTGAGTAGATATATAAAGACATAATCGAGACACAGGGACATTGGCAAGTGATTTCTAGGTATTCTCTTTTGTTGTTTTAAATAATTATTTTAAATGTTCTTACTTTAATCATCTAGAAATAACTTGTATTAATAAAGAACAGTAGATTCAATAATTATTAGTTCTGATAACTTTTGTCCTTTTTTTGTGTCTTTTTCTTTTCTTTTTGTCTTTTTATGGGCCTTTAATAAGAAATTTACAAATGTGATTGCTGATGAAATTCATTATAAGAATAATTATAGAAATAATAAAAATATTGTTTCCCCCACTACCATAAACAACTATTTTAAAACATTATTTGATAAAAGAAGAAATATTTAAAAAATAAAAAAGAAGAGCTTTGAAACATAGAAGCATTAGGAAAATAAAATGCTGTAGATGTATGAATAATGAAAGCTTACTTGCTGTGCCTGTGGGTACCAGAAGAGGCATCAGATCTTTTGCAACCGAACTTATAAATGGTTGTGTGCCACAGTGTGGGGTCCTTTGGAAAAGCAGCTAGTGCTCTTAATTGCTGAACCATAATTTCATTCCCAATTACATGTATTTTAAAGTTACACAAAGCTTACTAGTTCTTCTTATTCATCTTTTCATTTTTTTTAATGGACAACAGCTGTCCACAAAACTTCAGTGATAAGTAATTCATTAGTTTTAAGTCGTTTTACTATACTATATGACTACTGTCATTCTGTTATTATTAGTTTGTATTGGTAATTTTATTGAACATAATTTTAATTTATAAATTAATTTTTAGATGGATATATTCACTGAAGAAAATATACTGTATATAGGCTTTCATAGTATCAGAGTTTCATACCCTTCACTAGTACTTAAGAACAAATCCTTGAATGAGGTGATCCAATTTACAATCACAGTTATTCGCGATGGGGGCCTTGGACATACCAAGCATCCATCACATCCATCATGTAGAGATGCTTGTTTCCAAATTATTCTTATGTCTTCTGTGTAAAACATTGGTATCTACTTTTGGGAAATAGTTTGAAGCGTTCAGGGTTATTTTGATTTCTCACATGTCTTAGCAGGAGATATGCTGAGCTTCTTCCCCATGCCTTAAAGTTTAAATTAATTTGGCAACCTTATTTTAAATAAAAAGATGATGATTTTTACAAGATATGAAAATTTATAAAACGTCAGCTACATGTCTCGAGGAAAGATTTTTTCAGAGAGAATATAGCATCTGCATTTCCTTTTTTGTAGATATAGTTTGGGGTTCTTCACATCCCTCTTGAGAAACAACTGCAGTGTTTCCCTGTATCAGTGAACATGACTGAATTCTAGGTAAGAGGATTAATTTGTGGCAATTAGATTGTTTATGAATTTACACTGTGCAATAGCCAGTCAAGACTTCTAAGTTAAAGTGTCATTACTTAAATTTGTATAGGCATATATTTGATGTTGCTAGTGTGTGAATTCAGATATTTTCTGAACCATAGAATGCTTAAAAATAAAAATAATTTTTTCCTAAATGGAATATCCATACTTGATAACTTTTTCCCTGATTGTGTCCTATTTCCATATATTAGCACCCACGATAACTAAATCTGAGCATCTCTTTAGATCGTCCTGTCTAGGGATTTCTTATTGCTTACAGGGCCCTGCAAATCTTCTACATCATAATTCTATGACCCCATGTGAGAGTCGCTATTAAATGCTTACCAGAGCACTTCTGATCTTCAAGTCCCCTTCTATTTGATCACTGTGCAATGCTCAGCAATGTTGAGATCCAGAACCTCACCCCAATAAAAGAGTCAAGAAAATAAGACGAAGACCCTTGGGAGCTAGTTCCGGGCCTTTCCCTTATTAGATCACTCTCCAGCCAAACCAGTACGCCCTCTGCTAGGACAGTTTGTCCTTACTCACGCTACTGAAACACTCTTATAACTACTCAGATGTCTTGCTTTGACAGCAAGCTGGATAGGCCTCAGTCTAGTTTTCCAGTAAATATTTACCGTGGCAATTCCTATTTTGAGCTCCAGTAAACAAATGACAACAAGAACACATCCTCCACATTTTGAGTGGTATTTTAAATAAGACGGAGAAAAATACCTTTCAAATGACTAAATATGAGAGAATCACCTTCTGAGAGGGATATCGCAGAACGGAAGGTCGTATTACTCAGACCTTGGGTGGAGACTAGAGACCCTGTGCTCAGTAATATGATGTGAGGTCAGTAAATAGCCAAGTGCCTTGCCGTCTCTGAATCCTGCTTGGCGGAATGTGGTGTGGTAGAGCTTTCTCTTCTAGAACGTACTGATGAGTTCCGAAATTCAGGATAGACTCCTTACACACTGGAGAATGGCTGACTCCAAGTATTTCACATAGGAATACGAGTGACATTTGAAGTCGGCATTGAAATTATTCTAACGTCGCCTGCCTTGAGGACGCAAACTCTACAGATCCTTCCGTGCCTCCAGGTTTAAAGGCTAATGTTTGTGAGCATGGATGGCACACAGCTATTCATTAACATATAATTGATTTTTGGAGGGGAGAGAGAAAGGAGGCATTAAATATTTTAAATCGCATGAGGTATTATTCTCTCCCAGAGCCACTTAACGGGAAGGTACCCAGAAGAAAAGCTGAGCAAGAAGAATGCAAGCATAAAGACAGCTACAACTTTACGAATGTTATTATGGACAAATGGCAATTAAGATTCTCTTAATTAGCCTGTCATTTTGTATTTGTCATCATAATGTTTGCTTTACAATGCTTTATTAAATCTGGCTTTATGACAAACAGTCTGTTGGCAATGCACCCTGCTGTGCAGCATATGGTGTTGCACCTAATGAATATTAATGCTGTGAAGTGGGAATTGTCCTTAGGGACAGTGCTGATGGCTGGGAACCTCCTGCATATAATATTATTATTCAGAAAGTTTAACTTTATATGTTTCTCATCAGCCTTTTTTTTTTTTCTCTCTCATTGAGGCCTACTCCATTGCCTAAGAAACCTCAAACATGCATTCAAAAGTTGAAAATGCTTGCCTTCTGGCACTGTGACGGCTGCTCTTCCAGGTCCTCTTACTGTGCTGTTTCCTCCCACCGACTGATTTCTCCTGGGGATTCTCTTCATCTGCATGCTTCCTACCCAGGTGTGTCTGTTGTCCCAAGTAATCCACTCTCAATTAGACCAGATGGTTCACTTTTATACCTATGTAGTGTGCGTATTTTCAAATTTAGCAACAGGTTATTATGGATTCAATCTGTGTTCCACCCGCCTCCAAAGGAATGGGTATTAGGAAGTGAAGCCTTTGGGAAATAATTTGAACATGAGGACAGAGCCCCTGTGTATGGGATTTTTGTCCTTATAAAAAGACCCCAGAGAGATTCTCTCTCTCTCTCTCTCTCTCTCTCTCTCTCTCTCTCTCTCTCTCTCTGTCTCTCTCTCCCCTTCCTTCCCTCCCCCTCTATCTCTCTCTGTTTCCATCTTTTTTCCTCTCTCTGTCTCTCTCTGCCTCTATCTCTCTGTCTGTCTTTGTCTCTGTCTCTCTCTCTCTCTCCCTTTCTCTCTTTCCCTCCCTCCCTCCCCTGTCTCTCTCTATCTTTCTCTCCCCCCCCCCCCGTCTGTCTCTGTCTCTGTTTCTGTCTGTCTGTTTCTGTCTCCGTCTCTTTGTCTCTCTCTGTCTCTGTTTCTGTTTCTGTCTCCGTCTCTTTGCCTCTGTCTGTCTGTCTGTCTGTCTCTGTCTCTGTCTGTCTGTCTGTCTCTGTCTCTGTCTCTGTCTCTGTCCCTCCCTCCCTCCCTCCCTCTCTCTCTCTCTCTGGCTCTCTCTTCCTCATCATATAAAGAACCATCATAAATCGAGGCAACTCATCTTCGTCTGACACAAGATTTGCTGCTCACATGTTCTTGGGTTTCCTATTATCCCCAATGAGGGATCATTTCGCCGCTGTTGAGTTGGTAACCATTTGTTGTAGCAGCCCTATCTGCATAAGGAAGTGGCCCCTTAGAAGCAACCTGCGGTATTACATATACATTAGTTATACCCCCTTCTCGTCACGCTACCTAACAAATGCTTTTTCCAACAAATTTAAAATTTACTGATATTTACTAATTAGAAAACAGGAAGGAAAGGGGGAAATGAACTGAAGTCAGAAACTTCACAGTATAAAGAATATTTTGTTCCACATCATTATCTCAAACCACATTTCGGAAGTCACTTTGTGCCTTTGTAAACAAACTGTGTTCAATCCAGGGTAAAGGCAAGCATTTCTAAAATGTACTGGGTTTCTTCCACTAACAATACACAAACATTTGGAGAAGCAGTGGAAAATGTCTTTCTTTCTTTCTTTTTCTGTATTCTTATAGTATCTATATAACTGTCGACATTCTATAGACACTATTTTTCAAAGTCTCAAACATGAATTTATATGATAATATTTTGATATAACAGTCTCAGAAAAACCAACAAAAATGCTGAGGCAAAAGTAAATGATTTCATATAGCATGCTATATGCCACTTTCCAAATGGATCTTTTGGTGCAGTACAGCTTTAAAAGTGCTCTCTTGTGTATCATGTAAAGTAGATGCAAATTATATATAGGTCAGTTTAGAAATAGGGAGATACTATGTACCAGCCTATCAGTATTCTGAGGTTCTCTTGCCCCAAAGACAATCACAGCCCTTCCCTCTTTCACTGAGATGCAAGTTAAGTTACTTCATACACTTGAAGGGTGGAAGTGAACAGCATGGATTTCAAAACTTGACTTCAGCATCATCCAAAACTGAAAGCCATGTCTGAGTTCAATATGACGCAGGAAGAGATTTTATCTAATGATGAATAATGATGCTTTTACTATTTGTTGGCCATTTTTGTTTACTATCTTCTGTTCAGTAATTTAATTATAATAATCATGTGCAATAAATGTTTACAAAGCATTTCATAATGGATTTTTCTTGTAGAATACAGTGACCATAATGTTGTGTAATGGTTAAAAGACAGAAGTATGCTTCCAGAGAGCTTTGTTACTGAAAGCAAAAATTAAATTTCATGGTGCTTCATCTGAAAGTTACTATTTCTAGTCCAAGAACTGTTTGTGCATGAGCCAATTTTATGAATTGTGCTCTGTGTCATATTGACGGGCAGTGCCCATGAGACAGAACCTCAAAGCTCTGAAATAGATAGAGAGGAGCTATCCCTTAATTCAAAAAGGAAAGCAGAGATATCAAACTGAGTATATGGGGAATTGCCTTTTAAACAAACCAAATCGTATTCTGCACTACCCAGTATTGGGGTTAATCAAGTGAGAGTGGTTGTCTACAACATTGTATCAGAACAGCAGCAGGATTAATAGATTTCAGAAAATGCCAGAAACTATTTCTGAGTCACACATGATGATTCCTTTTTTTCCTAATATGAAACTTAGTGTGAAGCATGTAGTAATTTTAAATATAACAATGTAATATATTGAAATTCTGCAATTTTATATATTAAACTCATGCCTCATTCGATGTAAAATTATATTAAATTTTTTTCACTTGAATTTAAGTTTTGATGCTTGAGAGCACCTCTATCTGAATTTTTAATCTTAAAATGTTCAGCAGAACTTATAGTAAAACATATACTAGCCTCATCTTAATGGTGTGAATATAGTTATTTCAAGGAAAATTGCTTGTCACTATTTTGTTCTGTCATGAATAACACCATGAAGGGTTTCTTTGATGCCATAAGTATGTGTTAAGACAAGTGAATCACACCCAGGTCTTGTACTCTGATGCCCGAAGTGACAAAACTAGCCACAATGCACCCCTCTTTTCATTGGAATTCAATTTTTATCTAAAGATTTTCTTTATTATAGTTCTTTTAATAATTTTTTCTATACCTCAATGCCAGTTACTTCCATCTCATGTCCAGGATGGTATTTGGAGTATAAAATGGAGATATGTTTTCAAGCATGATGATGAAAAATAACTCAGAGCAAAGAGCACACATCTGAAGGCTGAATTATAAAGCAGTTTGCATATTCAGTAAGGACAAGGTGAGCACACGTTCTTGGGGCATACAGGATTACAGACAGCAGTGCTGCCAAAGAAGAGCTTTCAGGTGGCACATGTTTACTGAACGCTGTGCATATGGGGTCTGCATTTCATAGTCATATTGTGACAAGCTTCTGGATCTTTGACTGTGAGAGAAGTAAGACTGATACAACCTCGAATGTGATTCAGAGAGAAATAAAAGAAAAATTAAAAAAATATATAACCTTTATTGTTTTTAGTATGGTGCAAAGTAAGGACTGTCATTCCTCACATAACCTGCTTGCTCCATTGAAATAAATATAGACATTAAAAACTCTTTTCTGAAAATTCACTTAGAAAACTTCCCTTCAAAGTCCCTTAGTTAAAAGAATAACTCGAGATTAACATTAAATTGTGCTTAAGTACTGAAGACTGAGTAAGAGGAGGTATGAGTACTTTAAATTTGCACAATGATTTGATGACTGTTTTATCTTTAATTCTCATAATGTCAAACAATTTTTATTACTAGTATGGTGTGGGGAATCAGTGAGCAATCATAATGGAAAATCTCTACATATTTTACTTGGTAAAAAAGGAATAAAACAATTTAGGAACATATGTTTGGTTTGGTGACGATCGTTGCTTTATAGTAATTGAACTAAAGATTCTCCTTATATTTTCCAGAGAGTTCACCTACCAAGGGGAATGATTAAAAGTTTCATGTTTAATACCAAAGTTTCTGTGCATTGACCATTGCTGAGGTAACATTCCAATAGCTTTAGATATATTAATCATTTATATATAAAATTAAAAATTATTTGCAAATAGAATTAAGTTTTAAGGAGAATTTAGAGATTTTCTAAAGTTGGAGTTAGTATATAACTTTTTAAATGCTAATGGGCTTAAATTGGTTTTAATTATTCCACCATAAAGTTGTAATATACTGAAATTGTAAAACTTTTGTAGGTTTGTTAGCCCCAATGCAGAAAATACTATCAATATTTAATTAAAAAAAAGTATAAAATTTTTAGTCAGGTTCAAAGTATAAGAATACAGTGATAAACAGAAATATATAATTTTCCCATAAAACTCTCTTTTTCTAACAAATTTCTGATTCTTTTGTGTAGACTGAATTTTGTTAGGGTTTTGGCAGGAAATCTTTACCTATGTATTGGAGGAAAATACTTTGTTTATCTTTACTCCCTTCCTCACAATAAACATTCCGTGATATCCCACAATGATTCATTATGTGACTTACTGGACGTGCATTTAAAATGCCCAACCAGTCATTAATCAAGCATTTATCAAATGATTACCTTGTGACATGTGCAATTCAACATACTGAGAATGATATTCAACATGATATACAAAAAACCTCACAGTTTAGAATAAGAATGACTGGAAAGTAACTTTCACTTGGGTTCTTAGAGAAAAACCTTTAAGAATTGAAACTGAGATCTAAACGATGAAAGGACGTTGCTAAGAAAGTATCAGATGGGGCACATTCAAGAAAAACCAAAATTAAGTATAGAACTATAAAAATTATGTCTTTCATGAAGAAAGACACACACTGAGCATTTTTCACAATGATAGTACATAAGCTTGCTTAAATACTGTAGGGCGTTTTGAATCAGGCAATATTTTAAGCCAGGTACCAATATACTGTAAAATACAATTTTATTTGAAGCCAGATTTATTGAACTATCTTATTGGATAAATTGCATTGTTGAAAAGAAAAAGAAAATTAGAGGGTCATTAATCTGGGAAAGAGATGATAGAGGCTTGTACTATAATCATATTAGAATTTGGCTAGCATGACTTTTCTTTACAAGTTAAAAATGGAAATACTTTAGTGGAAAGTTGACCAAATAGTGTATAAACATTTCAGTGAAATGTCCAATATTCACCAGAAGACACAACCTAATACCATACAAGTGGAACTGAAGTCAGTAGCTTTTCAATAATCTTGGAAAGTAAACCTAGTGGGTACATAGTTTGGTAGACAGAATAAAGCATTGTTAGGCTACAGTGCACAAAGATTGTGCTCAAATTCAAGTGGAAAACACCAATTTGTTGTTTTAGAGAGACACATCACATGGTAATCGTATTTGAAGATGCAGAATTTAGATCAGATCATATAGAAATAGTAAGAGACTTATAGATGAAAAAAAAAACCGAGGAGATTGGGAGAATCATTATAATGTCATTTAGAGACTGAACAGGGAAAAGACAGTTGTAGATAATGACTGAGTGAACAGGTGAAAGGTGCACCAAGGATTTGCAGAAACAGGTAATACAAATGGCCTTTTACTATGGGTTTAATAGCAATACATACATACATATATATGCATATGTATATGTATGTATGTATATGTATATCTGGAGTTCCACAATAGTGCCATGAGAAAATAATGTCAATAAAAAACTGGCAGTATTGACTACAAAATGAAACAAGTATCCAATTCTTCATATGAATAGGACATTACTAAGCAATGACAAGAGAATGGATGTTGGTGATGGATCATTATTGTAAAAATGTCTCACCTTTTACTTTTCTTTCAACCAAACTAAGTTATGGTTGTGGTGTGTTAACTTAATTCTCTTCATGGACAACTGAGAGATCACCATCCCCTGCATCTTATTGACTTTGGTAAATAGCTGCCAACCAAACTGATTCTTATCTGACAACCTATTGAAATCTATGTGCCTTGGATATTATATGATCCATCCAGGAAACCCCACCTCTAGCTGCAAGACCCACTACAACCACAGCTATGACAAAGTCCAACACTCCTGCTTCAGGAGGCATCATGCACTACTTCAGATAACTTGTTTTCCCACCAGAAGACTCCACTCCAAGTATCATAAGCTAGGAGTACTCTTGTTCACTCCCTTCGAGATAAAAAATAAGATACCTCTCAATAATGCAGCCAAGAGTCCTTTATGATTGGTAGATTGTGACACTTGTCATTGGCCTTTAGTGTTTGTCTGACTGTTGCCCAGGCTAGCATGAACCTTGGAATATCTTTTCCTCAGCCTTCTGAATAGAGACATGAGCCACCATGGAAGGCTGTGGTTTCTTTGTTATAAAAAGCCCATGGGTGCATTTATGTTTAAAGTTTAGTTGGTGGATGGTTAACACATAAAGCAGAAATAATATTGGTGGAATTACAATCCATTCATAAGCATGCCATCAACAGACAATGTCTGGGTTATTTTTCACTATTTCTGGGTTATATCACGTGGCTCTTTTTTTCTGTATATTACATCAGGTGTTACTGTATGAATCACTCCAAAAGGGTTGTCATGATTTTTTTTTTCACATGTGTTCTTGTTTATGGATAAAGGAAACTGAGCGGGTTTCATATGGAACACACACACACACACACACACACACACACACACACACACATACACTTCAGAGATCCTAACTCTGCAGTGGACATGACAGTGGCAAATGCAAGAAGAAGCTTAAGACTACCAAAGAGTCACTAGATGCTAAGGGCATAAAAGCAAGAGGTTAAAACTATAACAATAAACCATGGCTAAAAATTTGAGAAAGCTGCAGAATGAGAAGTTAGTACCTCATACTCAAGGCTCTGAGTAATAGCTCTAAGATATTGCTGAAGTGGTCCAGAAAGGAGCTAAAACAATGAAGGAAAACAAGGCTGTGAGGAAGATGAAGGACAGGAGATATTGAGACTCTGGAAGAAGAGGAAGGTGGGCTGCAAAGAAACAGAATGGAAGTGCCAATATTTCAAAGATTGAAAGCCTTTTTGCTAACAGAATTTAGAATTGACAGAGTTTAAAGAGTGATGGTCCTCAACACTCAAAGTAAGCTCTGGTCGGACTCTGGGCATAGGTATTCTAAGCTCAGAGCACTGATCCTTTACTTGATTGTGTAGAGCATTAAACCTCCAGCCATCAGTGCTTGGGCATAGAAGCTGGTTGTCAAAGCTTAGCTCTACACCATGCCTCTGGATTTGGAAACTGAGCTTGTAAGCATCTGGAACTCAGGTCTTCCAAATTAAGGAAACACTATTTATCTACCTGTGATTTCTACCTAGAGAGAGTGAAAAGAACGTATGGCAACCTATTTGTGACAAATAAATGAATAAATAATAAAACACAGAAAGTTTTTCCTAGTAAGTTTTGCTCGTGCTAGCAATGGAGAAAGATGACAGCAGTGAGAGTGAGGGTGCAGGAAGATGTGGTGATCAACTCATACATTTGGTTTATTTTTCCTTTTGTTTTGAAAAGCATGCAGAAGTGAGAACAGCAGTTGAGAAGCTGTGCACAGAAAAGGTGGAAAAGCTATGGTAGGGAAATCTTTGCATGGCCAAAGTGGCTCTGAAGTGTTTCAGAGGTAGAGCTGGCCAGTTCAGCTAGAGAAAGGGGACCAAGGGAACATTCAGAGCAGGGTTAAGTCTATCAGTGCTTCCCGCGTTGACAGAGGTGCCTTTGCAAAGGGCAGGGTTGAAGGGTTTGGGAGTTAAGAGATTAGAGGAGATTAATGGATTTGCAGTGCAGTGTGGGAATGTGCCTTTACTTGATGATGGATGGCAGCCGGAATCCTGGGCCTCTTCAAATGACTGTGGAGAATCAGAATGTGAGGAATGACAGGATTAACCCTGAGAGTTTCTTGAGTGAAGGTAGGAAAAAGTTCAAGCTGGAAAGGGCAACATCGCCATGCATGTTCAGTTCCTGCAGCTCTTATGGTTTAGTAGCCCAATGGTGATTGAAAATTCCTCAGAGACCTTAGTTGATTTGAAGACTGACTCTCTGCGACAATGAACTGTGTCTTTTTAAAATTATATTTTATGAATTTATTCATTTTACATCTCAATTGTTATCCCATCCCTTGTATCCTCCCATTCCTCCCTCCCTCCCATTTTCCCCTTACTCCCCATCATGACTGTGACTGAGGAGGACCTCCTCACCCTGTATAGCATGGGGATGAAGTGGCCTGACACAAAGAGGCTAACAAGAAAACAGGTAGCTACCTGATTAAAGAACAAATGAGTAGAATAAGTTATTAGTAATTCATACAGATCCTTTCAGAATGAACAGGACGTTTCTTTGAGCTGGGAGGAAAAGTATCTTTTAAAATACTGATTAATCATCTGCTCTTTGCTGCTTTAGAGAACAAAGCTATAGAATTTCTTTATGCTTTCAAAAATCATCTGACTAGCTATTTATGAAACATAGTATGAAATCTCACTTACACCAAGAAGGATGGGATTGTTAATTCCATCTATCTATTCAGAAGGATTACCTTTATTCTATCAATCAGTGACATGTCAACTGCAAATAGTTTTTCTCTGTCTCCATTTCTGCTACTTCCTTCTCCTTTTCCCTTTCCTCTTCTTCCTCCTTCTACCTTTCCTTCTTCCTTGTTCTTCTTCCTCCTCCTTTTCTTCTTCCTTCTTGTCCTCCTTCTTCCTTCTTTACTCTCTTTTCCTTTTCTTGCCTTCTTTTCCTTCCTTCCTTTCTTTTTTCTTCCTTCCTTCTTTCCTTCCTCCTCCTCTTCCCCCTCCTCTTCTTTTTCTTCTTTCTTTTTCCATGTCAGTGTTTTATAATTATTAATTTTGTCTATTTGGGACTGAACCTAGGACTTCATGTCTCATACAATGTACTAAGTGAGTTCTCTAACACTGAACTATTTTCACAGCTCCTTTGGTTTTGAGACAGAATTTCAGTAAGTTGCCCAGGTTTTTCTTGCTCTGGCCTCATGGGACAGGTCGACCTTGATCACATTAGCCTCTTGTCTTAGTGTCGTGAGCGGATACAGGTCTGTCCCACCAGGAAAAGCCAAACTGTGATTTTTCTAAAATCAAAGCTTTCTTTTTATGTTTTAGTTTATTGATGGTGATAAAATTGTGTTAAACTACATTATTAAAATTGTTAATTATATATTCAAAAGAATTATTATAAAGTTCAATTATACAAGTCAGACAATAAGGTCATAGCACACCAAAGCAAAGGCTCATATGCATAAAATATACTAAATCCTTTAAATAACTAATATAATGTGTAACATTTCTGGCTTTTTGTTTTGTGAGTTGCAAAAGTAAACCAGAAAAATTCTCAAAGACAAGAATAGCCTCCCAGCACTGGTCTCAGTCACCAACAGCAACAGCCACCCAGAAATTCTTTCTAGAAGGAAAACAAAAGAGATGAACTCTATGAGTGTCCCAGAGTGTTTTTGTAGATAAAATGTCTAAGCCATAGTACAAGGAGAGGGAATATAAGCAGTGCCTGGCAACTTTCCAGAATTTGAAACATAAACCTGAGTGTCTATGGAGAGCAAGAAAGGTGTCATCACAAGGCCAGTGTGAGAGAGAGAGAGAGAGAGAGAGAGAGAGAGAGAGAGAGAGAGAGAGAGAGAGAGAGAGAGAGAAGAGAGAAGAGAGAAGAGAGAAGAGAGAAGAGAGAGAGAAGAGAAGAGGAGAGGAGAGAAGAGAGAAGGGGGAGGGGAGAGAAACAGAGAAAGAGCTGTAAAGATAGACCTTGATGTTTATACACAGACTGCAGCAAAACACATGTTGTATAAGAATGAATGACTGGAAAACTACCTGAATCTAGGGAGATAATGGAAGACAGGGACAGGAAAGATTATTACTCTAGATTCACAGACTAAAAAGTGTTTTCTTTGCATTAGCCAGGCCAGAAACATCTCACAGCTCCCAAGACATCAGGCACAGAAAGGTCAGCTTGGCAATGAGAAAGAATTCACATTAGAGTAATGGCTGCTCTGGGTTTAAACAACAAATGTTATGTACTTTAAAAAGCATAAGAAAGAGAAGGAGGAGAAGGAGGATGAGGAAGAGAAAATGAGGATGAGGAGAAGGAGGTGGAAGAGAAAAAGGATGAAGAGGAGGAGGAAGAGGAAGAGAAAATAAGGATAAAGAAGAAGAAAAGGAGGAGGAGAAGGAGGCAGTGGAAGCTGTCTCCAAGTTACTTAGCATCATCCCAAAGCTGAAGAATGATTATGGAAATATGTGGATCTGTGTCTCAACACTCAGGTTAATAACCACAATTAAAATCATTATTAATGTAACTAAACAGAAAACATAACCTATGGTACAGTTAAAATTAATCCAAGATTTAAAAAAAAATTTAAAAATGTGCTACAACGTATATTAAACAATTCAATAGATTCAAGAATTAAAATGAAAATTGAACATGGGTAGAGGCAGAACAGAAAATATTAAAAAATCAAATCTAAAATTATGTCCAAGGAAACCAAAATATCTAGGATGAGCAATCCAATGCATATAATTATTTCAGAAAAAAAGCCAGCATCGAAACCAAACATGAAAGCATAAACTGTTAAAGTACTCCATGGAGTTAAATAGTCTACGGTCAGTGTAATAGGAGGCCTTTGAAAAGAGGAGCTCTGTGAAATAAATGAACAAAAGTCATGCAGAAACCAAGAGTGGTGGCCCACACTTGTAATCTCAACACTTGAGAAATAGGAACACTAGGATCAGGGGTTTAAGATAAGCTTCAGCTGCAGAGTAAGTTCTAGGCCAGCCGGGGCTACGTAAGACTATCTCTGATAAAAACAACCAAGGAAGCAAACAAATAAAAAGTTCTGAAGAAATTCGTGCTACGCCTTGAGCACTCATATTGCCTAAAAGGAGATAAGGGTAGAATGGGTAAGAAAACACACAGTGGTAACCTCAGGTATGGAGTCTAAAGTCCTCAATACTAACACAGTAGGCAAGGTATTTCCACTATTGCAGCAGTGGCACAACCCTTATTGGAATAACAAACCATACTTTGACTTGACTGAAGACCTGATCCACAAGACAAACTCATGCCTGCTACTGTAAACCTATCAAGTGGGGGAAAGCCATGGCCTTAAGGAAGAACGTGACCTAAACTGACACGGCACCAAACTAACACCTAAATATCTAGACTCATTTACAAATGATACCCTCAGCCTTAATCAGAGTAGTCCCTCCTTAATCAGAGTTCTCTCTCTCTCTCTCTCTCTCTCTCTCTCTCTCTCTCTCTCTCTCTCTCTCTCTCTCTCTCTCTCTCCTCTCTCTCTCTCCCTCTCTCTCTCTGAAGGCAAGAAAACACAGACCCATAGTTGCTCAAGATGCTGAGAATAAGTGAAAAATGAATTCTCAGACTTAAATAAGACATTTATGTCACTCCCTCTAAGCCTCAGGGGGACAGTGTAGAACTGGAATATAGAAAAAGGACTGCAATATGCCATCTTGGCATGGCATAGTCATTGCAATTTTGTACTCACAGCAGCTGCGGTTGTCCTGCTCAAGATTCCCTGTCAACAATTGGGCATGCGTGTGGAGGAGCTGTGGTGCGACGGGGGTGCTCATGGGCCACCACTTCCATGCTTATCTGTTGGTGGCTGATAGATTGAGGGTGAAGGTACGTCTTTACCTTCAGTCATGTGCCCGTTAGTGTGTATGCACATCCTAATAGATAATTTCAAACCCGTGGTCTCACAGATTACTTCGTTAAAACTCGAGAATACATGCATATGGCAAAGGGTTTTTAATAGGGGCAAGAAAGGCTTACCAGGGTTGGGAGGGATAAAAGAATGAATTGAAGTCTGAGAGTAATTAGAATACATTGTGGAGCTAGGGAAATGGTTCTGGGGATTAGAACAGTGATTGCTCTCGGAGAGAATTGCACTTTAATTCATAATACCAACGTGGTGGCCAACTCTAGTTCTAAGGGAATCTGATACCTACTTCTGTCATCTGAAAGTACCAGGAATACATTTGCCTCACAGGCATACACACAGCCAAAATGTATGCACACAAAAATTAAAGGTAAAAAGAATGTGTGGAATCAAATGGCCAATGTTTGAAGAGGTCTCTAAACAAAATAATCACTCCTGTTATTTTTAAATTACAAAAATTTAGCCAATATCATTGTATTGTGAATGTTCATGGTCATAAGGCTAAATTAATAGTAGAGTATTTTAAAATGCTAATAAGCAATTGTCAATAATAGTTACAATTATGTCGCTTAGCTGTGTGATGAGATAGCTTCAAGACATGAGGAAAACTCACTGGTAGCAAAGGTGAAATATAAAGGGAGAATTGATCTAGCATCCTTACACAAGTTTAATAAAGGTTTTACTACCTCTCAACTACATATGAGCTCATAGTTAGGAGATCAGAGAGAAATGTAGTTAAGGCAATGATAACACGAAGTAGATTTTCCTCTTTAGTTTTGCACATTTTAAGTTGTTCAGTTTAAGATAGATGAATTTTTCCCTCAGATTTTTATTGCCATTATCATCAGAATGCTTAATGATTTTGTATTAATAATTTAAACATACAGATATATTTCCAAAGAATTTTGTCATTCTAAAGAAAAATACATGGATTACTATAATAAAATAATATTTGAGACTGGATTTTCTTAAAAATTAATAGAAAAGTAGACAAATACACACATGCCCATACAAGTTACAGAAATTACTTAAAAAGACAATTTACAGCTGTCACTGTAATCACAGGAAAATCATAGTGTCTGGTCCATGTTGAAGTCACTAAAGATGGCATTAGGAAATATTGTCTTAATTTGGACTTCAATTTCCCTCTGTGACATGGTACTTAACCCAAGCTTAGGATAGCCCAAAGGCAATGGAACCACCTAAATAATTCCTAAAAGCATAAAAGACATGCTTCCCATAGAACCCACAGAACAAAGGATGAATGATTGACACAGCAGCTGCAATCTGTAGGTCAGAAACCCTTCATAAGCAGAGAGCCCCTGCAGGAGTTCTTTTTAAAAAATACTGAATTTCACTCTGTTGCTTTTGCTAATCCAATGTCCAACATTTTCTTCTCAAAGGGATAGGAAAACTGTAACTTATTCTGAGTGAGAACACACAAAATTGCATGATTGATTAAAAGCTGTCTTCACTTTCTGTTTTCCAAGTAAGCAACTTAAATGAAAGTTCCACTCACGCTTTCATCTCCTTACTAGAAAGACTTTCCCTGGTAGAAATGAGGTTCCCTTGAAAAGTGTATCAGAGGCAGATGACAGAAGCATGGCTTAAAGTCATAGGCAAATTTTCAAAGTCAGGCATTTCCTGTTAGTTTTAATATGAAATCCAAAAGAGGGAACATCTTGTGAAGTAGGACAGAGGGTATGCAGCAGCATGTGCAGAGGATGAACAGGTAGCAGAGATCTACATTCCAACACGAAGACTATAGGTAACTACATTGTACATGGTATAGAATTCTCTTAAGAGATTAGAATTCAACTATTCTTTTCACAAAAGCAAAATAAACAGTAGTTATGTGAGTTGGAGAGAAGTTTGCATCACTGAGGTACCTTATCCAATTTCCTCTACTATTCTCTAACATCGTGTTATGTCTTGAATATACACTATGCATTTTATTTTTAATTTGAAAATGGTTTTGAGATTATATTCAGCATGCAACATAGGACTCAAATGGTCAACACTTTCTCCCTCAGCCTTCCAACTGCATTTATATACATTTGTCACCCTATTCAGTTTAGATTATCCAGTGTTTAGAACATGTACTAGAATATCATCACTGACTGTTTCAAATATTATGGACACGGTATTTTCTAAAAAGAGATCACCTATCCGTGAAAACCAAACTTGCTTACAATTAATTTACATTGTGCCACACAATGAAGACAAGAGGAGGCATTAAAAATGGAATGCAAAATTGTCTTTTATTCTCTATCTTTACTTGTTTAAAAATAAATCTCTTGATTTCTAGAGGGTTAAATGTTTTTCTTTAGACCAGATTGATGAAATTTAAAACAAGACAAAAACAAAGTTTTCCATGTCGTTTTGTAATGTTCAAGAAAAGCAAGTACACAATGTTAGTCAGTGGCCCAGCTTGAAGATAGGGTGGATCTGCCTGCCACTTTGTTCATCAGTCTTCTTCAATAGATGACCGACTCCAAAGTCGAGCTTATGTAAATGTTGATTAATCATTTTCATTGTGTTTTTAGTAATTTTAATATTAATATGATTTAGCGGGGGCTTTGTTTTTTGGTTAGGTAGAGTATTATTTAATGCCTAGCCTATCCTCAAAGCCATGGAAACCCTCCTGATTCATCTTCAGTTGAGTGACTGCATCTAGAAAAATGACTTATCTTTTAGGACCAGCTCAAGCAATGTCTAAAAATAGAACACACACAATTAATTTTGTTTTAGATGGCAATCATAGACCCTTTACAAAACATCATAAGCAGCGGAGAACAACTGGAAGTTGCTGCAAAGTGGACCACACACTTGGAATAAATGGAATAATAACTGCATCAGTTTTTGCATAGAACTGTATCTCTATTAATATTTTGCAAATGTATTTGATATGTGTATGTGAGCATGTTTTAGTTTGTGTGCATTTGTACATCAGGATGCACATCTCTCTCTCTCTCTCTCTCTCTCTCTCTCTCTCTCTCTCTCTCTCGTGTGTGTGTGTGTGTGTGTGTGTGTGTGTGTGTGTGTGTGTGTGTGTTCATATATGAAGGCCAGCGGTCAATGACAGGTGTCTTCCTCAACTTCTATCCACCACATATGAGACAGGGACTCTCACGGAGCCTGGAACTCACTGATTTAGCTAAACTGGCTAGCCGGAACCCCTAGTGACTTTCTTACCTCTATTTCAATTAGAAGCACCTTCTGCAACCCTGGCTTTTTATGTGAGTGCTAGTGATTGAACTCAGGTCCTCACGCTTGTGTATCAAACATTTTACCCACTGTGCCATCTTCTCAGCTATGACTCTATATGTTATCTTTTATGTATTTACATTGGTGTGCATGTATGTATTTTTATTTCATAAACTTTGTCTTGAAGAAATATGTCTTCATGTGGCATTCCACACTCTATAAAGTTTACAATTAACCTTTAGACTTTTCATATTTAAAATCTTAAATTCTTTAAGATCATCACAACCATTGGGCAATAATAGAGATGCTCCAGAAATAAGAAAACAAAGGAAGTCTCAAATTTTGTGAAAAAATTTGTCACTTCTGTTCTGCCTTCCAAATTATATTAAGAGGACTGAAAAAAATTACCTTATTTGAAATGAATATGCTAAATTAAATTATTATTATCTGTATATATGAATTACAAGGGACATAACAGATTAACTATCCTCAAAACATTGACCTTTGTTGTTCCTAACATAGTTAACATAGCACATATGAAAACTGTAACAAAAAGAAAGACATTGTGGAAAACAGGCCCTTATGATAGCAAAGGACAGAGTGCTACATGAAAAGAAAACCCCAATACATTGAAGTCTCAAAATAAGCACTAAAATGCCATTCAGAAAGGGTTACCTAAAAAGCACTTGGTAAATAAGAATGTAATTATAAGCAATTCTGACATAATTAGAAGACAGAAAAGCAGAAAGTCGGGAGGTAGACAGAAATAATAGTGGTAAAACAATAATAATAAAATAAAGACAGAACATGGGTTAAATTATGTTTTAAATCTAAACAATAATGACATTCTGTATTGTTACACACATTAAAAGACAGAAGTCAAGGTATACATGAAAGCAAAGTATAAGCTATACAAGTTTTTCAATATGCTTCAATGCTTAAAATCTGGATGTGCCAACACTATTTTGTCTTATCACAGCCCAGTGATGGCTTTGTTCATTGACAGGATATGACACAGTAACCTTTTCTCTGTCTTCACATGTTTCTGACTGCTTCTGACAAAGCCCATCTCAAAAAAGCATACAAAAGTTTGCTTTTAGTTCCAGTAGTCTAACAAGACTTAAGTTGTGAATTAACTGCCAGGAATATGTAATTTAATATTATATATTGTTACATCCTCTCTCAGTCTAGGAAAAACTTGAGTATGAAACCATATTTTTGCTTTTTGTTTTTAGAGACATCCAATTAATAAGTAGGCTGATCCATAAAAAGCTCAGTCAGGTAGTTATTCTTTAAGAGAATATAAGGAGACTGAAATGATTAGCCATTGTAACATATTTAATTCATATATAAGTATATTAGGTTATACTTATTCTTGTACCTCATATTATTCTGTCTCCTTAAGTGATCATCTTTCTCTTCAGGCATTCTGTGTACTGGGATAAAGTTCTTTGGGCTTTATAGAATACTTGTATATTATCAGCTCAGTCCAAACAAAACCTTTACAATTCTTCTATCAGGACTGTGGACTGATAAGGACACTTCCATTTCAGTTAAAAGATAGTGAAGATTTTGAAGAGTGAAGCTATCTTAGTTTAGATTGTTCTCAAAACCTTTTGTTTCTCTGTTGGTACTGAGTTCAGCATCTTCAGAAAAGGTTTTGTAGTTCCTTCTTAGACACACAAGGAGAAATTGCGCATCACATGTTTCCTATGTGTATGCACCACTTCCCAGTCTCTGCCCATTTTACCTCTTCCCTTTTTCATAGACTCCCCTAGCAGGAATAAATTTCTGGAGTCAATCTCTGGCTAAGAAATGTGTTCTTTTTGGTTGCAAAAATCAGAACTCAACTTTAAGCTCTTTCTTGCAGGAAATTATTAGAGAGAGCAGTAATGAGATGATTATAATCCTGATGTAAATAATTAAAATGTAATACTACCTTTTAAGACAAGTTATTACAATTTAAAATGTCAAAAATGTGTGTGTGTGTGTGTGTGTGTGTGTGTGTGTGTGTGTGTGTGGTGTGTGTATATGCCTACAGAGACCATGAGAGGGCATCAGATCTCCAGATTCAGGAGCCATTTGTGAGGCTGCCTGATGTCATTGCTTGGAACCTTAACTTGGTCCTCTGGAAGAGGACTCTTAACCACTGAGCCATTGCTCCAGCTCCATAATTACTTTTCTTTAAGTTTTATTATTGTTCAAGCTGATCTTGATCAACTGCATTTCTTATCTCTCTCCTTCGTTGCAAAAACTATTGATTATCTAATTCCTCCCACTCCTTAGATAAAGAGCTACTTAGATCAAGGTGTGCTGTCAGAATGATAGCCTTCAAGTAATGAATTCATAGGTACTGGAAAATGTAACCAGGCCTAGAAAATGAAAAGAACCCTGCTCCTAAGGGATGTTTCTGGAATAGCTATTGTACATCCCTCTCTGTGTCTCTTGGTAGTTGGGTTAGCCCTGCTAATACATCTGCTGTGAGGACTTGCCAATAGCTGAATACTGTAATTGCTAGAGATAGCACTGTGTGAACAATGATAATACCTTTGACTTCAAGGAACTCAGTACCCACCTGGAAAAGAGTAAGATGTGATGGAGCAATAAAATATGACTGTGACAAAATGTAGGTGCAAAGATTCTGCAAATGCTGGCCTGCTGTGGCAGATGCTCACACTTTATTCCCAAATATTCTCAGATATTCCCCCAAAGAGAAATAACATGAGGTGGCACTAAACTCTGGTCAATGTCATGAAATTAAAATTAGACTTAATGAAATAATATTGATCATAATAGAATGTGCTTTTCATGCATCATTAGATTTTACTACATTAAAAAATTCTCACTTGGATGGAAGATAAGATACATAGGATGTAATTTTGTTTTTATGATCAGATTTCAAATTTGGGTGTAAATTTCCTTAAGGATTTTATGACAAAACCAATGTATTGGTAAATATTTCACAATGTCTGTATTTATTCTAACTTGATTCAATCTTTATGACTATTGCATTTTCAAAGCCTTCAAGGTCTTGTGAACTTGGACTACTTGGAAAGAAGGAATTAGCAGATACGGGAGAATGATAAGTCACAGTGATTTCAATACAAGTAAAAAATTGTCAGAAATGAAGAATTATCAAAGTTACCAGACTATTTTGAGAATTAAATTTAATCTTTATTTTTCCACAATAGTTCATTGTCTTAAAATAAACAAATCTTAGAGGATGCTGTTGCCTTTTACTTTCTTTTATTCAGGGAGTTACTCAGCACCTAAGATTCAAAATGATGTTTGCATATTAGTTATTGCACAGAAGATTAGATATAATAGTCCTTCCAAAATTAAAATAATAAAACGGTATATTTCCTATATTTTATGTCTACCACCTCTGCATGCATAAACTTTTAAAGATGAACACACATGCATATAGTGTATTAATTGCCATTCTTAGCTCCTGAGCGATCACTATTTAATTTAGAAAGGTATCGCCTATATCTCCTATGCTTTTCTCTAGGGTAAGATTTTAGGTCTTATGTTTGAGTATTTGATCCACTTGAACTTCGGTTTTTTTTTTAACTTATAATTTTTATATTTTGGTTTTGGTTCCTCTGTTTACTCCTGGCTGGCCTGGAACTAGCTCTGTAGATCAGGCTGGCCTTGAACTCTGAGATCTCTTGCCTCTGCCTCCTAAGTGCCTGGCTATCTAATTGTTTTTTACATAGGGTGAATCTAGACTTCAGAAAGCATGTGAGATGAGTTATATGGCACATCACCATGAGCTGCTTGAGCTGTTGAAAGCAGACTCTGGCAGTGAAGAGGGCACCATGGTTCACAGTCCAGTGTATTATTTTAAGAGTCCTTCAAAACTCCCTGTTCTCTTGCAGCCTGACTCTCTACTCTGAGAAAGGAATAAATTATATTCCCAGAACAATTAATTCGCTTCATAAGCTCTTGTCTCAAGGACCCCCATGGGTAGCTGCCTGGTATATCTGCTCTCTACACACTCCTGTAGGGATGCAGGGCATTTCTTATTACTTGCACGTGATTGTGGAAGCAGGAGCATCATCATTCTCACCATGACGCAGATGATGCTAGTAAGAGATGGAAATGGCTCCTGCTATCACTTTGTGGGATTGCTCCCCTTTAAACAGCTGGCTCCTGAATTCTGATTCAACCTTTTCTCATAGCACTTCTGGGGGAAGTTGAAGTGTCCCATCATTGGTGAATATTGATATCTAGTTTACTCACTACCTTTTGTTGTTTTTGTTGGGAGTGAAGGCATAGCCTTTGTCTTAGTGTTTTGTAGATTAGGAAACTCATTATGTGTTGGATTTATACCTGTTAGCATTTTGGGATTCTGATTTCTTCAGCTTCAGTGAAACGAAATACGAAGTATACAGATACATATACACAAAAATAATATTCAGTAAGCTAATTACTATGATGCTCTTGAAATTCCATATTCTCTCCAGTTACCAAACTTCTCTCATGTTTATCTTTTATGCACTGCCCAGACTTCTAATTCTGTGTAATGAAAATGTAGCAGGTCCCAGACCTTAGCATAACTGATGACATGTAAGGGCCACAAAGGTACCATTTTAACCTAAGAGCCTTACACATAGATCTCAACACCTGTCAAAATGAGAACAAAGACTTAATTCATCATATACCATAGTGCCAGGTGAGTCCCTAAATATACTAACCTTGCTTTTTTTTTTTTTTTTGCCTTCTGTAGCTCTGTTTATTGTTAAGTGTTCATTAATTGAAATGTGTCACAGTGATAAGGTTTTGTGCATAAAATTCAGAAACAGTAAGGTTTATGATTACACAGTATGGGCAAGTTTCTTGTGTAGCTTGCTGGCTAGCAACTAAAACCTTTCTATTGGCTTTAGGCGTCCATGTGTTCTCTGAATGAGCTATATCTTGCAATAGGAGGAACAGAAAAATGTAAATACCGTATCCCTAGTGCAAAAGTCATTAAAGCAGTTTCATTTGAAATTTGCTATATTCTTCACTGTTGATACTTACATTTCAACTCAGACATATATTTACAATTACACGGAAGCATTTTATGCTTACTCACACTGAATGCCTTAGTACTCATAGTCTGTATGTACATGTTCATAAATACCTATTAACAAGCTGATAGTTGGTACTGAAGGCACAGCTAACCCCCCTTCTTCCTCTATGGTTACGGAAGTAAAACAACACTACCAATTCCTTGAAAAGGAAGCTACACAATGTGTGTTCATGAAGCTAAATACAACCAAAATCAAACAACCAACCAAACAGCAAGACCCAAGTCTTGGCTGAATGAGGAAACACGAAGCATACTAGAAATTGCATTGTGCATTTTACATATGTTACTTCACTCCAATCTCACGAAGTGCTATCAGTCCTCATCATTTGTAAGATTCAGGAAACAATGTTTTAAGGATGTCCATAGAGTGGGAAATATGATGGATATGTAGGGGAAGCAATCCTCAGATCTGTGCTTAAAGGCTACGCTCTATATATTACCTGTATGCTGCCCCTCAGAGAGAGAAAGAAAAAAAATCAAGGAACTCAGTTTTACAAAATGCTCTTTCTTAATATTTCCCTGTTCTTCAGACCTAGAGATGCATGGGCCTGCCAGTCAATCATAAGAATATTCACAGTGAAAACATTTGTATTATTACCCTAGCGGAAAAGAAAAAAAAAAAAAAACCAGACACAGGAACTACAAAGCGCTAGGAACCAACTCTGTCATAAGCACAAGATCTTACACCTCCAAAAGGAAACGTTCTTTTAAAACTGATGTCTTAGACTTGACTTGGAAACTGGATAAGATTATATAAGTAACAGACAAATGTAATCACTTGTTATTTTTTTCAGATAACTGTTTTTGTAATTATATCTATATGAATTGAATACAATAGCATTCTCACCTTTCTTCCCCCTATTATGCACTCCACTGAAATAACATCTGTAGCCTCTTTCAGGAACATGTGTATGGTGATGGTGGGAAGGGAATTAAAGTTTATCTAGTTTATCTGTGTTTTCCCAAATCCAAAGCCTCACCACATATTCTTGAGACCCCTGTGACAGCTGTATCTAAATCCAGATTCAATCAGTGCTTCATGTCAACTAACACAATCCCTTAAGCACAGCTTATGTGAGTTTATATTACTCCAGTAATGACAGACAAAAGCATATTTTCTGGCAAAGATAAACCACTATGAAAAGCTCAGGGCCACGGATAAAAGATTCTTTCCTATTCCTTGGCTATGTTTTCAAGATAACGTTGGTCTCACACATAATATGTAAAACTGCAAGTTTAATGTTATCTATTCTGGAAGACTATAAAGTTCAGGGCTTCCTAGGAAGACATTAAGTCTGAAAGATGAATGTTTCACAGTGTGTGTTTTTAAATTTTGCGTTTTATAGTTTATTTTTTCTTATAATTATCAGCAGCATCAGAGGCAGTGTTTCCTGTGTCATTTAAAAGTAATTAAGATGCAGATATTGCATGATATGAATTTCAGCCAAGCAAAATAGAACTATTCTCATTAATCAAACTGGTTTGTCGAAAGCTGACAAAGCCTGAGGCTGGTAGTGTGAGGTTGTTTCATGCTAAAATTGTAGTTTTCTCCTTAATTTTAAGAAACACAAACAGTTCCAACTTACTTGAATGGTTTTGTTTTATTCCTTTGTTGGAGTATACTCTACATTCCTTAGCATATATTTATTTCCATATTTTTATATATTGCAGAATATAGATTAAAATAGTAGGAATTACTCACTTTGCTCACGAATCTCCTACACCTGTCTAAGAAGACTACACCTCTAGGGTGTGAGGAACTGGAGTTCCGTAGGCATGTTTTTCTGTAGTGCACCTCCTTGGCTTGTGTAATACTCTTCACCTGTAATTTTAGAACACAGAGGCAGGATACAAGTTTGAGGGCTCCTACGCTACAGACCAAGTTCAAGTCAGCCAGTCACACCCAGGAGATCAATCTCTACCTCTCCCTCCTCCAGTTCTCTCTCCTCTCCTCTCTCTATCTCCTCCCACTGCACATTTACACATGCATGTGCACAAGCACACACTCACACACAAAGAATTATGTCCTTCATAGCTTGCAGTTCCTTTTAATTTTGTTCCATCCCTGGATAACAAAGGTCTGTGCAATCCAAAAAAAAATTTTTTTTCTATCTAGCTGCGTCATAACAAGTGTCTGCAAGAACAGTCAAGACAAGAAATGTTGCTGGTTTGTAAATGCAGTCTGTGCCCTCAGTAGAAAGGAAGGTTCACACAGTCAGAAGTCAGCCATGTACCCCCAGGGCACTCACTAAGCAAACTCAATAAAAAGTTAATAATATATAATGGATGGATAAAAGCTAGGAGCTAAATAAGGCAGGTGTAAAGCTTTTATATATAATCAATGCCTCGGATATTTCAACAGTAATAGAGAGATAATCACATTACCACAAACATAAGTAAAAATGAGGTAGTAGAACATTTTGTAATCATAGAACCACTTATTGCTTTTATATATTTACTCAAATCTATTGAATTGACCATATTCATTATGAACTGAGCACTTGTATGAGAAGGTTGGTTTTGGAAAGTTGATTTTAATCTGTGTCCTAGAACTAAATTAGACACCAGAATGAAGCTTATAACTTATGTTAAGCTAGAGTTTCCAAAACTGTTCTTCCAGGAGCCTAAGAACACCGCATAGCCAGTCACTTACTGATTACCAGCTCAATGTGAAGTTGTATTCAATCTTCTCTCCGGTCTTAGTGTCTCCATGACCATATTAAAAGGCTCTTAGAGATGGTTAAAGAGTCAGTAGGGTGAAATGATTCCTAAATCTATAGAATAAATTAGAGAAACTTACAGAAGCCTAACTTCACAGATGACCATTGGATTGATAGAGAAATTAGATAAAAGGTTTGTGTTATATCTATTTCTTTATTCTGAATTTAAACATTGATGTTTTCTTTAGTTTTTTACATAGGCATTATTGGTGAAATACTCAATAACAAACAACTCATTTAAAAGCTTGAGATAGAAAAGTAAATCTCAGGTGACATAATCTACTATTTCAGGGAGAAAAAGCATGTTATGAGTCATAATTATTAGGGTGTATTACAATAGTCAATTAAAAATGTCTCATTTTGCAGGATACCAATGTCTGTATCCTGAAACAAATTTTTATTTTATTTTATCAGTGCTTGTATATACAGTACATTTTCTTTTGAAGAGCCTGAGCTTCTTACTGCTATGACTTAATCGAGTTGGTTCCCCTCAGTCAATCAGCTGGTAAGCAGCATAATCCACTGGAAGACTAAATATGAACTCTAATTAGTATCGGGATGTGTAATGCATTCCTTGGCTTGATTGTGTGTTTTGTGTATGTCTCACGAACATCTGGTGGATTAAAAAGCCCTGTCAAAACGTAGTGTGTGTCCTTAGATGTACCTGACAATAGATTCAATATAGCTGGCATTCCTTTCAAATGCCAAAGATTAAAATTGAAAGACGATTATGCAAACAAAATTGCACAAATACCTTCTACATGCTGTATGTTACGCTGTCCTTTTAAGAAAGTGTCCTTCAGTAGGCTTATGGGTTTTTAAATATGACAGAGACAAGAAACTGAAATATACAGAGCTTTGCCACAACATTGTAACCAGAACAGTGTAAACTAAAGTCCGCCTATCCATAAGATAATGATAAAAGAAATCCCAGCTTATAAATGAATCAAGTAGCTGCAAACGGCTTTAGGGATCTTATCATAATGAGTATATCCGGTTGTCTTTTAACATTCTTTCTGTAAGTTCTATTCTCTGAATTCTGAGATTTACTGTGATTACTGTCCTGAAAGGAGAGCTAGGTAATTTTTCGTCAAAGTTCAGAGTCATGTTAGATAAAGAGTGGGAAGTATTTTCAAAACTGTAAGAAATCAACTAATTCTTCATTTCAGAAGAAAGTAGAATACTGGGTTTAAGAAAGACGAGGTTTTGAAATTGCAAGTAATTGAAGTCACTTCTTAAAACGGAGGCAGCTAATATTGACTTATTTGTTTTCAGCCTGTCAGCTGAGGAAGAACACAAAAATTAGAGTAAACTTCAAATGCTGAATTGCGTTTCTCATACAATGTCCTCTTTTCTCTCCCTTTCTCATGTTATGCTTGCATGTCATTTTTCTCCTTCCTCTTCCCAGAGCCAGTTATCTTTGCAAGACTTGTAGTCATGTTTGTGTAAGGCGATGGATGCACACCAAGACTCTACTGTTTCACAAATAAACACCATGCTATAATTGCAAGCAGCATAATTTCCACCTCCTGATGATGGAGGATTGACTGACTTAGAGTCCATTTCCCAGTATTTTATGTTGTCTAAACAGAAAAAATTCCATTTGATTTCATGCTTCTTGCTACGTCGATTTTTAGCTAAATACAGACTGGATATTTGTTTCAGGCATTATTTTTCTGTGAAAGTTCTAATTTGCTATTAATCATTCTTTTAGTTTAAAAAAGTAAAAGTAAGGGGCTTCTCGAGTTTTTTTTTTTAATTGCCTTTGCTAGTTGTTTTGGCCAACAAAACATTGCAAGCTTTTTAAATGGCTTTGGCAAGGCAGCTATGGTTAAAATCCCACTTCAGCTGATGGCTTATTTAAGATCTCTCCCTTGGCATTTAGAGTAGCATAATTCACTATAATGTCTCAAGTTCAGTAATGAGATTAGCAGGTTATCCCAAACAACTGAGTAACAACTTGACTGTTTGGTTTAACTCTATCGGCAATGTGATGCATTAAGGTAAAGAAGTTAGGAACGGTTTGACTCTCGGATCACATTCTGGTGGTTGATTTCTGGCCACCCCCTCTGATAACACACTTGCTGAAGCTTCTCTTTGGGAATTATTGCAAAGAAGTCTTCATCTTTCTTTCTTATGCATTCTTCAGTCAAATTAGACACACTCTCATGAGGTTATTTATCTTATATGGGATGATTTTACATGTGTTTTATTAGTTGTAATTACAATGTTTATAATATAAGAATCAATCCTTTAAAAGAAACACCTACAATTTTATGGATTTTTAAAAAATTGATTTGTGTGGTGGTGTGGATATCCTCCATAGGGCCATGTGTTTGAACATTTGGTCATTAGTTTGTGATGCTATAGTTGGAGACAAGTTAAATCTATCTTATATAGTTTGGAGAAACAATGCACGTATAAAATTGTACAATTAAACTCATTCTGGTTTATCATGTTCAGCTTCTCTTTTATGAATGAAAATCATACTGTACTCCAAGTTAATACATGTTCACTTACGCCTTCTTCTATTGTTTCCTAAAATATTATTTTACTTTGTAGTCTTCAGCCTACATTGACTTTATAAGTTGAAGGGGAAAATCATGTAATAAAAGAAGAATCTCCAAGAGACCAAAACCGAACAAAAAAAAAAAAAAGAAAAAAAGTTGGAACTATCAGAAGTTATTTGGATATGAACGTGGAATATCTACTTATACAAAAGGTTTATAGCTGTAGCTGTTATTATTATTATTATTACTATTATTATTACTATTATTATTATTATTATTATTATTATTATTATTATTATTATTATTATTATTATAATGGGTGTGATTCCAGCCACAGCATGATTGTAGAAGTAAGGGCATAATGTTTAGAAGTAGGTTCTTTCCTTCCACCATGTGACTCAAATTCCTACATTAATGTAGAAAATGCTGCCACACATAATCCAACGTATAGATAAGGATTCAGTCATTTTCCTTGGTTCCTGGGAAAGGTTTCTGAAAACATTCTACAACAAAATCTACAAAAGATAAAGAACTAGTAAAGAAGGGAGCATGGAAGTGTATAACAACTATGAATAGAAGAATCCCTATTGTAACCATACCACTTTGATTTATGCATTCAATATAATATAAATCACAATTACAATAAACTTACTTTCACTTGGCTGTGGCAGCATACAAGTTGTTAAAAATCAGCCTGGAAGTATAGTAGACTACGAATGAATAAATGAGTTCGTCTCAGGATCTCAGAAAAAAATGTTGAAAAGATTTCTTTATCATTGTGCAAGGCATAAGTATACCTTTAATCTGTAAACACATTAGTTTGGTGTTGTATGTTCAGAAGAAGTAACATATGTATATGTTGTGGTCCACGCTTGTTATTTCTGGAGACTGAGACAGGAGGATCATGAGATTGAGGAGAGTGTTACCAAATCTAAACATGATTTCAAGCCCAGGCTGAGCTTTAAAGCAAACACTGTCTGTCTCAAACATGACAACAACCTTTTTAATAAATGGTGTTGAGTCTATTTAATACTTAATATTTCATCTGCTTTATGCCATGCATAATGAAAACTTCAACTAGATTTTACAAGTAAATCCAAAAAATTAAAAATTCTAAAAGTAATATATGTGATTTTTTTTTCTAACTGAAAAAAAGGAAAGACGTGGTGAAATCAACCCAAGAAGTATTCATTGTTAAAACAAATGATGTTGCACACTGAGGCATGTGTTTGAAGTCTCAGCTAACTGGAAGGCTCAGAAAGAACTGCGAAAGTTTTAGGTGAATCAGGGCAGTATTCTGAACACTGCTTCTAAGAAAACAAACAGAGGGAAAACAAGAAGACACAAACAACAGCAATAACAGCACAAGAAATAAAAGGTGTATGTTAGATTTCACTAATATTGAAAAGTTTTGGTAATGAGAAACTACCATCAATAGTGGAAAGCCAAATTAATCAGTAAATATTATGCTTATAATATGCTATATGTATGCTGTATGTAATTTAATAGATAATTCAAAGCTTATTGTGTGTACTAACTTATAAGGAACATATTTATATATACATAAGTATATATAATTTTTACAACTATATATATAATATATTTAGATTATATATTGCATGTATCTTAGATATACATATTGTATATGTTTTATGTTTTAGCATAATGAGACTATATAAACTTTAATATGCTTAAAACAGACCTTAAGTATAT
This sequence comes from Acomys minous, assembly GCF_964271855.1. Classification (NCBI taxonomy): domain Eukaryota; kingdom Metazoa; phylum Chordata; class Mammalia; order Rodentia; family Muridae; genus Acomys; species Acomys minous. Next base: position 32,221,943 of record NC_140492.1, on the reverse strand, counting down.
ATATTTACATAAAATTATCAGTTTATTAGGATTATACATTCATGCTATTTATATAAATTATTTCTAAAATTGGCTGCATATTTGATACATATTCTTAAATGGATAGGGGAAAATATGAACTAAAAGAAAAATAATTCACTGATTATTGAAAAATAATTTCTGTAGAAATATTTTCAACGTTATTATACACTAGTGAAATGCAAATTAAAACCACCTTTAAGTCTAGCTTTGCATTTGGTAATGACTAAAATTTAAACGTGTAGATGTTGGTGTTGTCTATATGAGCTAGTGGTTTGTACAGGCCAGTTGGAACTCTCAACAAAACCACTTTGTATAGTTCATGTATTGGAAACTGACTTTTATGCCCTGCTTGAGCATCACACTCTTGAGCTTGTTTGGAGGTTCTAGCAGGGGAGCGCAGCTACTTGTATATCCTTGACCGAAGACTGGTCCTCCTCTATTTGGGGAAGGTCGTCCTCTTAGACCAAGCAAGCAGCTTCAGGAGGGACGCACATTGAGCGGTGAGGGAGGAAGGGGACACCCGCCTAACCAGCCAGATCAGCCGAATCAACCCTGGCGATCAATGGGGTGACAGATGTCACAGCCAGATTGCTCTCACATCTGAGCATCACACTCTTAAGCACTCATATACCTAGAATAAATGAACAATGTGCTCATCAAAATAAATATATTGAGAATGTTCACATTGCTATGTATTCTACCTCCAAATGGAAAGAAATGAAAAGTTACATAAGTCATAGTAAAGCATGAGCTGTAATGTAACTATAGAAAGAAATATTACTCACAAATGAGTGAAAAATTGTAGTTGTGAAATTTGACCCAAAAGTATAATGTCAAGTCAAAAAAAAAATAAGAAGTATAGATAGCTATATAAATACCTGGTTCTGCATTTGGAAAGTTCAGAAACAAGTATAAATAGTGATTGATGTTAAAAATTACCTTAGGCTCAGTCACTAGGTGAGACAGCCTTGGTGGTATTAGTGAGAAGGACACTGTGACATCACTAAGGTTCTACTTTTTGGTTCACTAGTTCATAGTTTTGCGTGTGTATTCCACAAGGAAATGAAAGTAATTATGTTTACATGTGGCTTGTCTGCTTTCCCCAATGGTTCGCAAATGACAGAGTTTGGTTAAGACAATGACAATGAATTAAGAGCTGTATGGGAGGATCTATCTCATACTTCATGACAATGTACAAGGGTAATGTAGATGTTATGCCTGACCATGAGTAAAGGGCAGTAAAATATGATAGACATGGTTTTCTGTCCTGGAAAAAAAGACTACAGGGAGAACCTTTACTGAGGTCCAGAATATGAATAAATTTAATAACTGTGAAGAATCAGGCTAGTCTCTTGTATCAGGAGTAATACCTTGTGTCTTTGAAAGAGAAATGTGAGTGTTCACTGGGTATAGTAATACTAGACTATGCCACCTAACAGTCTTTACGACAATGATAAGAAATCACAAGGGCTAGTACTACAAGCGGAGAGATATCTCACTGAACACAGCATGGAGATTAGGATTTGATAGACTTGTTGCACAAGTCATAGCTTTCATAAAGCCATATAACACGTCAAGTTTTACACAAATGGTGTCACACCACAAATTAAGTATATCCAGAAAGATATGGGTGATCCTTTGTCACTCAAGAATAGTTCAAGAATTTCATTTTGCCTCATAACTAAAAACATAACCTTGAAAAAAGTCATCATTAATTCAGCAAGTTGTACCTTCAATCAACTCTTACTTTCTTAGTTTTTTTTTTTTTGTGCCATCCTCCAAAACGTGCCAATTTTAACACTGTTTTTTCTCTTAGTGTAACCGACTTACATTATCCGTGCTTTCTTCTTCCATTTTCCTGTGTTCCTAAATCCAATTAATGAACTGACTTGTTTTAGAGTTTGTTTTCTCCTAAGATTCCTTTTCCTTCATATAGTGCTGGAGAAAATAATTATACATGAAAATAAGTTGTGCCTCCAGGCATTTTATAGTAGTATAATGATTATTAATATTCCTCTTGATAGAGTTCAGTATGTTTTAACAATATCGAAAACCACCTTGCCTGAAGGAAACGGAAATTGTAAAATAAAATCCAGAATTTCTACTGTATGTTTTACATTTTAAACACTTTATATTATATGATCTTTAGAAAAATGTGGTGCTATACAGACAGACTGAGTGATGTACACTTACACTACAGGCCAATCACAACCTCTCATTTCGCACATTACATTATTCTAAATTAAGGTTTTTTTCATATAATTGTATTTTATTTTTATTTTTAGCAATTATTTTCTTTTTTTATAGGTACATTTATATTATTACACATAAATAAAATAAACTACATAAAGCAAGAAGAATCATAAAATAATCAGGAATTATATGAATGTTACATTCATCGTGTTTTGGATATTTGTATTTGGCAACCTTGAAAAAAAACTTTCCTACCTTGATGTGTCTAAAATTTTGAATGTAAATCTATATTTATCATTACTCATCTCTGTACCCCAATAGAGCAAACAAAAATCTACCCATTCCCCCTTCGGGAGTTTATGGGGCATCGTTCTCTTAAGGTTTCTTCTAGTTGATTTGGGACAAATAATAGCTTTGTATGAGTCCAAATAAAATTGGAGAAAGTGGTTAAACAATCCAGGAATAAAATTTATGGTCTAGTTTTAAAATGTTTATAAATTCAAGGTTTAATAGGAGTCCTGTGTGGGACGGTCTGAAATGCTGGACTAATTGAGATTGGAAACTTTCTTTGAAGCTGTCCTGTTCTGATAAGTAACAGCAACTGAAGTGCTAGGTGCTGGAACACAAAGGATGTAGGATGTCAGTGTCCAGCATGCCGACAGAAACTCTAAATTAAAATTTAATTATTTAAGTCAGACAAAAGGCCTCATTATAAAATAATCAAAATATTAATTAGATTAAAATTGCTTATGATGATTACCTTAACTTTATCCTTTAATGAAAACTAGATGCTTTTATAAGTTCAAGTATAAGCTCAAGTGTATTCCTTTAGTAGTCCTGGGCTATTTTGAGAAAAGTTAACCATATGCCTTGATGAAGCATATTATCTGGATATACTCAATCACAATACAATTAATGTGTATTTAATATATTTTTTCATTAATTTAACAAATGTTATATGTATTGATAATAGAACGAGATATTTATGATATATGGCTATAGAAATAAAAAATGTGTTGTGTGCATAAACAATTGTGCATGTTATTTTTTTTGCTATTTATTAACTGCTTTTTAGTATTTGCTTTCCTCCCATAAGAACACTTATTTATCTGTATCATTCATCATAATTATGATATGCACAGATACGATATGAATATTAATGCATTTTAATTTCTTCTATGCAATCAGCAAGCATACTACTCTATGTACTTGCTGAGTATTGACCTAAGAGTGTCTCTTGGCAGATATTAGGATATTGTTATTTTACATAAAAAAGTGAAATAATAACAAAAATAATTTTCCAGGTATCTGTTATATTTAAATGCTTATAAACCATGTATAGTTCTATATACCTTAATAATGTGTTTTTCACACACATCATTTATATGAGTGAAAGGGTATTTTTTCTATTTTTATTATTTAATTAATTTATTCAGATTACATCTCAACTGCTTTCACCTCACTTATATCCACCCATTCCTCCATCCCTCCTGCTTTCATCCAATTCCCTCTCCCTAGGTCTATGACCAAGGGGGATCTGCTCCCCCACTATATGGTCATAGACTATCTATCAAGTCTCATCTTGGCAGCCTGATTATCATTTCTCTGAGTAACACCAAACCTCCCCACCAAGGAGAAGGGGTCAAATATGGGGCACTAGAGTTCATGTCAGAGTCAGTCTCTGCTCTCCACATAACTGTGGAGAATGTCCTGTCCATTGGCTAGGTCTGAGTAGGGGTTGAATATTTACTGAATGCATTGTCCTTGGTTGGTGGAATATTTGAGCAGATCCCACTGGGTCCAGATTTGCCCATCATGATGTCATTCTTGTAGGTCTAGGACCCACTGGGTCCTTCTATTTTCCCATTCTCCCATACTTCTCTCACCTAGGGTCCCAATAGGATGTCCTCATATCTGTCCCAATCTCCTGGAACTAGAAACGATCATATTGAGTGAGTTAACCCAGAATCAGAAAGACTCACATGGTATATATTCACTTACAATTGGACACTAGCGTAAAAGGGATGTCCCATGAACGTCTTCACTTACCAGGAGAAAGGGTATTTTTTTTTTCTTGGTTTCATTTGCATTTTCTAGTTGATTAGTGAGAGTAGACCTCTCCCACTTACCAACTGTTCCATTTTATTTGAAATTATCATTCTTTTTTCATTATATTTTTATTACATGGTGCAAGAATGTCCTCTGTGTTAAAACTGTCCATCTTGGAAGGAAGCTCTTTAAGAATCAGGATGCCCTCAAAGGAGGTGAAACATCTCATCCTGCTCTAAAACTCAGAAAGGAAACAATTCCAAAGCTTCAAGAAGTCCTTGAACCAGACTAGATGAAATAGGCTCCTCCTTTCCCAAAGTTGAATGAACAGGAAGGACTATTAAGAGGCACTCTCAGACCAGGTAAGCTGCCTGAAGAAGACATTGTCATTGAATTCTAGGTTTCAAAATTTCCTCAGTCAACATCCATGTTGAGATGGGATTAAGTATTGCAGGTGTCCTGAGTCAGTCTACTGTAAATAAATAACTCATCACTCATTCTCTTGTATGAAAACCCTCAAAAAACTCCTTAGTACCACATAGTTTGGTGGTATCCTTAATTTGGTCTTTTGTCAGTTTCCCATTTGGGTGAGTAGATTTTTCTTTATGTCTTTCTAAGAAAATTGTCTCAAAACAATCATCTCTCTAATGATTTTAAATATGATATATGCTGTACACATATCTCTGGTTATATGGTGCTAATATATTCCTCCCTAGTGTTTATTCTTATGTATATGTTCTTTTGCCATTGAGCATGTAAAATGTTAATGCATTAATTTTTCTTTTCTATTTTATTTAATAAATCTTTACATGTATCAAAATTATGAATATTTCTCATATTTTTCTGAAAACAAATATCAAATATTTTACTTAGACTTCTTTTTATAATGATATAAAGGAGAATTGAAATATGGAAAATACTCAAAGAATGTTCTCTGTGATTGGTTGAACATAGTTACTGGTAGTAAAAAGAGTTATGTGTTACATTACTTCTGGAATATCTAAGATGAAGAGAAAGGAGGAGAACAAAGATGAAAAACATTGGTTGGTCTGGAACATTTTCTATGAATTTATATAGAATTTTATGGACCAGACTACTTAAATACATAGGCTATAAGTAAAAGTTGAACTCGGAACATTAATTGTAATATGGATGAGGAAGGAAAAATTCTTGTAAAGAACGGAAACAAATTTAGAAAGGTGGACAGTGGCAAGTACAGTTTTGCTGATAATGATAAACTCTTAGACAGATGGATCAGTGGTTAAGAGCACTGACTGCTTTTCTAAATTATCTATATCCATATCTTAGCACTCATTGACAGCTCACAATCATCTATTTCTATAGTCTCTGAGCATCCAATGCCTTCTTTCTTCCTTAAGCCCCAGGCACGCAAATGGTACAGACATATATGCCAACAAAATACACACACACACACACACACACACACACACACATACACACTACACACTCTCGCACACACATGCACACACACAGAATGATATGGTTATCAAAAAAGGTGGAACAGTAAACTATTTTAATATGCCTTTTTTATTATTTGACAGGCTCATGTATGGATACAATGCATTTAAACATAGGCAGCCAAAGTCCCTCTTTTACTGCCCCCAATATGAATAATGACTAATATTCAGATTTGTATTTTAGACTTTCTTAACATTTAATAGTCACATCAGAAAGAGGTTTATTTGATCAAATATCAATGTGTTTATTACTGAAATGATAAAATATTTATAGATATTGATAAATTAGATGTTTCATATTGATTCTTTATAGACAACTTATGAAAATAATAGTAAATGATTCTATAACTGATTGCATCTAAACAGTACATAAACACACACAAGAGAAAAATCTAGTTAGGAATTTTATTGTCATATAATTAAACACAATAGAGCAAGAACCAGTTTCAATGTATGTACACAGCAATATGTAAAGAGACAGAGGCAGATAAACAGAGAGACAGGGTGAGGCAAAGTGAGAGAGAGTGGAGGGAGAGAGGGATTAGGGATAGGAGTGGTGAGAATTAATCCTAAATACTGTGGAAATAGAGCCATGTGCATAAACTAACAGATTCAGGGTACACTGGGGAACACAACCTCAGAGAAGCAGAGTCAAGGCTAATGGAAAAAGGATCATGGAAGGTAGATGGGAGCACCAAGTAATACCTTGTACTATCAGTATTATTCTGTAGAGAACTGCCCGTGTATTTGCTCCCACACATGCTTGGTGTGCAGTTCATTTACATGGAAAACACCTAGAGTGCCACCTGGAGACCTGTAAGCCAGAGGAAAAGAGGAAGGAATTGAGTTGTTGAATCTTTCTACCTTCTTTATTTCCTTGGTTAAATCCTTCAACTTAGGGTATTAATTACTCACATACCCCCTTTTTTTAAGTTGGCCAGTCCTCTAGGCAAACAGCAACTCAGGCTTCCATGAGTATAATCTTGGCATTCTTATTGTCAGCTTCTGTCTGTACCATGAGTATCACTGGTGATTTTCATCACTCTACAACTCTAGGGACAGCTAGATCTTCTGCAAGACTGGGTAGCCATTGCCTAGAGATATAGCTGAATTGGTAAGTAAAAAAATATTGCTGTCACCCTTTCACAAAAGCACCTGAACTGGAGCAGGTAAAACAACATTGATCTACAGAGAAATAGACTAGTATCTAGAGCCGTTGTGAGTGAGTTCAGAGTGCCAGAATACTGCTGATCAGAAAAAAAAAAAAAAAAGGATGATATTATCTTTCTCAGTTCAAAATTCTGGAGCCACTACCTTAACAGACTGATTCAAATACCCAGTACAGCATAAACCACAGAGAAACAGATGGAGGCATTTGTGGTCTAGCAATCCTCACTGTCATTAGACAATTAATTTACAGACCACGGAAGTAAATTTCTTGATGCCATAAATGCTTTTGGTTTGAGGAAGATTTTTGGAATGTTCTGGAAAACATGTAAAACAAAACAAAAAAAAAAGACAAAAGCAGAAATAAATTTATGTAACTCCTTATGCGGCTAAAATGAATCAGAAGAATCTGGAACATACTTGCTATGAAATGAAGTTGCTCTGAGGTGGAGCGGAGTGCTAAGATTAGCAGCAATGTAATGCATATGATGGTTTTAAAGGAAAACATTATAAGCATCCAAGTAAAGAGTGAATAGTCCTGTAAGATGTTACTATTCTATTCATTTGTGCAAATAGAAAGATTAACCAAATCTATCTCCAACAATGTGCTGAGAAAGAAAAGGAAAAGAAAATTATCTTTCAGTATTAAAACATAATTAAGAGGAAACATCAACTTGAGAATAAGAAAAATAATGACTTAACCCTATGAAAAAGTCATAATAACTAACTGTGATTCTGGTGCACATAAAGTTGGGAAACAGCTATTCCATGTGATGACCATGGCTGCCATGTAACTATAAGCCTACTGATGCAATATCTGTTATTGCATAATAGTGCCATCCAGGAACCTTTGCAGTTGCTTCTCAGGAAGAAACAAGATAATTTTGTAGAGTCGGGCAAGGGAAAGCCTAAAATGTTGTAGGAAGAGTTCAATCACAATTTTAGTGAAAACATGGAAGACCAGAATACTGATAAAGAATTTTTGCCAGTAAACATTACAGTTGTGCAACTTTTGAGGACAATGAAGACTCTCTTACTTGAGGATGGGACATTTTGTGTTAACTTCTTGCCAAGTACCTATCCGTATTTTGTTTATGCCTTGAGAATTTGTAGAAGGATAAGCTTAAATTATAATCTAATACATTTGATATAGAAAATTTCAAGACTATGTAATTTTTATTGTGTTCTTATGTAAAGATAAGGTAAAGTCTAAATTGTAGTGTGTTAGAGATTGTGGGACTATGGGACTGGACCCAGCATAAGAAGAAGATTGTGTTACAAAGAGCTAGAGGCATTATTAGGTAATACTAAAAATACCGATGAGTTCTATGGCTTGGGAACAGGGATACAAGATAGATAAAAGCACAGAGGATTTTTAGAACAATAGTCTTTCTAATACTACAGGCATGGGTACCTGCTACAATACGTTTGTTAAAACCAATGGGATATATGGAACCAAGAGTAAGTTTATTATGGTTTGAATACTTAATGATGTGTTAAAGTTTATGTGTCCAAGGCTTGGCCTGCTGTTGTAGAATATTTTGGAAGACTCTGGAAATCTTAGTTGCTCAACATGCTGTGAGGGAAATATATGGCAGAGGTGAGATATATCCTTGGGGGCTATAACTTCAGTGTATCTCCTTCTGTCTTCCCTGCTAGGTAGCTATGGATTGATCAGCTAACTTTCTTCCATTGTGCTCCATTTCTGGGTATTTCCTGCTTTGTGTCAGGAAATAAGCTGTACTAAAACTGGACTGAAGCTTCTGAAACTATGGACCCAAATAAAACTTTTCATTACAAATAGTTTCCCTTGAACATTTATCAGGGTTGTAAAGCAAGCACAAAATTCTAAGGTAAACTCTAAGTAAATTCTAAGGTAAAGTTATTTGTCACTGCATGTTATTAGTCAACAAATTGATCACACATTTTCAGGGTGTCGATAAGTTTTAGAGTCTATATTTTACTGATATTTGCTGTTGTCATAGCTATAAACATCTCATTAATTCAATTTACATTTTTATAAGAAATATCTTCTGTATATGGCTTCAGTCTCTACATATCTTGGCTCAGGTAAAGGTTTAGACTTTTCACTAATATTTTTATGTTGGTATCTTACGTCTTATGACTGAGTTTTACCAGTTTTTGCACATTTTGCATCATAATCCTCTTCCACATGTGTGTGTTGCTCTTTACTGTCTCCACATGTGTTTGGCAAAACAAGCAAACAAATAAGAAAAACTTTGAATTTTAATAAAGCTCAGCTAAACAATTATTTTTTAAATAAGAATCTTTTAGACATGCCATTTTCAAGCAAATAATGAAAATTTACAGTGTTGTATTAAACAGAAGCAGTAGTGTTTGGCCTTAAATTGGGAGAACATATTAAGAAAGAGATAAGTGAAATGGATGAAGAAATAGCTCAGTGATTAAGGTGCATGCTGCTCTTGCAGAGGGCTCAAGTTTGGTTCTCACAACCTATATGGGTAAAACACAAAACTGACTGTGCCTCCAGCTTCCTGGGTCTCAATGTGTACTTCTAGCACTGGGAGGCTCCAACTGTGTGCAGACAGACAAATACACATAGTTAAAAAGATAATGTAATTTAAAGGTGTAAGAATCATTGTTAGCCTTCTAAGGATAAAGGTGAGAAACCTAAACTGGTCTCAGATATAGATTTCTAAATAATCTAATTCCAGAAAATAGGAGTTTTGAAAAGACAAATTTAGAAACACTGTTTTAATTGTACTTCTGGATATAGAACAAGACTTCAATTTTAAAGGCAAGTGTACACAAAAGGTAATTCACATGATAACAGACCCCTGCCTTACTCTGCATTCACTTCAAGAGTGTCTCCTCCCCAAACTCTGACTTTATTTGAGCCCTAGTGTAGATGTCTTATGGATGACTAACGTGGTATAAAAGGCTTATTTGTCACTGCTTTTGTATCACTTTTGTTACCTTTGCTTTCTTAATGTTTGAGTTACATTAAGGTTTGAATGTAGACATATTAATCACTGAAATGTTTTTTGCAATGACTGTCATCACACTTTGTTAACCTAACCCACTTCTCATTGGAGCTCATATGTGTTTCTTCTAATTCCCCATGTACTTTCTTATAGACACCTAGTTTCCTCAGCCTTATGCTAAGGCCTAGAAAAATCCAGGGGGCTTGGGTTTTCCTACAAACAAATGAGTGTTCTGAGGTTCTGAGGTTCTGGAAGAAAGCCAACTGAGCAGGCTGAAATGAACAAGCCAGTAAGCAGCCCCTCCATGGCCTCTGCATTAGCTCCAGGATCCTGCCATTACTGAGTTCCTGTCCTGACTTCTTTCAATAATGAACAAAAATATGGAAGTTTGAGCTAAATAAATAATTTTCTCCTCAGCTTTCTTTTTGGTCATGGTGCTTTGACGGAGCAATAGAAACCCTAACTAAGACAACTACTGAGTTTTGCAAAAATGTTATGTAAACTAATGATTTGTTTAATATGTAATTTGCAAATGTCTACTTATAATCTGTATCATATTTTTATCCTCTTATTGATTTTTTTTACCCTACAAAAGTTTTAATTGCAATTAAAAAAGGATAGTTCACCAAGTTGGGACATCACTTAGTATAAATATTGCTCACATTGTTTTATTTAGTATTTATTTACTGATATTGCCATTTGTTTTCCTATAGAATAAACTGCTGTAAAGTAAGAATTTCATCCAACAGTCAGAAACTTAAATGTGAGTATTTTCTGAACTGTTTCTCATTGAACTTTTTGACTAAGAGTAATGTGAGTCACTTGCTTTCTGTGTGACTCTGGGGAGTTCACTTTCCATTATAATTTGGAAAACATCAAAAACCTTTTGTCAACAAACTTCTGGATTGCATAACTCCCCCGCCTTTTCCACTTTGCTTTGGCTTTAGGCTACTTTGCAAAGAGAAAAGAAAAGCATTGGAAATCTCTAAACATTGGTTTTAATTTCTTATAAAAGGTATGTTGTTGATTAAAGAACTCCGTTCTCTCTAATGAGAACCTGATCTGCACTAGGACCAATCTCTTCATCTTCAGTCTGTGATGTCAAAAGCACAAAGTGAGCCATGAGTTGAAAAGAGTCAAGAAGGTTTGGGAGGTAGTTAAACAATGTGGGTTTTGTTTGGAAGTTGAGTTATCACAGGTAAACAGAGCTAGTGTATACTTCAGCGTGGCAGGAACAGGGACAAATTGCAACAGTGATGTCACCTGTGTTTACTACAGTCAGTCCCTAAAGAAAAATTCACAAGCTAACATCTGAATATTTGGAGTGAAGTTAACAGGCACTTATTGGAAATCCACCATTACGTATTCACCCACTCTGAGTGGTTATGCAGCAAACAAAGGAAGCATAATTCAAGTATGTTGTGGAAGCTCTGAGTGCCTGGATATGTTTCCCTTTGAAGAAATACATGCATTTTTCCATAAGCATATGTCAAGTTCACACTCTACTAACTTAAGCCCCATGAGATATGATTCATATTTTCATGCAAGTCCCAATAGGATAAGATTGTAAGGCTATTTTCCTTTTAATAATAATGTTATTTCAAGTTTTATTTATATTGTTTAGGTGTTTAAGAGACAAAAGGGACAGCCTACCATTGGTTCAGACCTTTTAGATCTAGGTGTTCACCATATAATATCTTACCTTGTTATGAGGACATGGAATTTTGCATGAACTACAGAAGATATTTTTCATAAAGTGAAGTAATGAGGGGTGGCAAAATTGTTTAAGTAGCCTAGAAATTTGTGACATAGATTGGTGTGAATAAAACAAATCAAACTGTGATTCCATATGCTTTTCTAAAGCAGAAAAATTCAAATTAATTTGAATAAGGAAGAACTTTTGACATTACAACTAAAATAACAGTAAGATGGAACTTTTCTTTCACAGTCTTTCCTAATTTTCATTACTTGAAGTAAGTTTGTGCATTTTTTAGGATATTTTGGAATCCTGTTTTTGGAAGGAATCTTTTGTCTTCACACTTCCAAAGTAGCAAGGAGAGGTGGGGAGAGGGAGAGGGAGAGGAGAGGGAGAGGGAGAGGGAGAGGGAGAGGGAGAGGGAGAGGGAGAGGGAGAGGGAGAGGGAGAGGGAGAGGGAGAGGGAGAGGGAGAGGGAGAGGGAGAGGGAGAGGGAGAGGGAGAGGGAGAGGGAGAGGGAGAGGGAGAGGGGGAGGGAGACCGAGAGACTCTGTTTCTTTGTATGTGGGCCAATACATAGCATGATACATGAGGGGGGGGGGTCAGAGAACTACTTCTCAGAGTCTATTCCCTAATTCTATCATAGCAGTGCCAGGGATAGCTTTCAGGTGAACAGTATTGGTAGCCTGTGCCTTTACCTGCTGGGCTAACCTGCCGGCCTAATGTCTTCTTTATTAGGTTATCAATACAGAAAAAAATAAGAATAAAAGGGTTTGGGAGCTATCCTGAAGTTTTCTGTTAAAACAGGGTGTTTTATTACATGTAATTAACTCTTCAAGGTACTGATGTATCAGAGGAAAAGATTAGCATGTTCCTTTCCTTATTTCTAGAGAGTGTCAGTATTAGAAGGAAAGACTGGACTTTGATGTTCAAGGTGCTAACAAGTTTCAGTTCAGCTTTCCATTTTCATTGTATCTTTTTCTTATCATTCTTCTGAGGCTCGGTCTTTGTGATACTTATTAGCTGAAAGGTTCCTGTTTAATTTCCTTTTACTTTCGTGGGGTAGAATTATTATTTCCCATTTGAAATCTTTTGGAAGTTGTAGATAGTCACCTCACCAGATCAACGACTGTTCTAGTGTAGGTTAAAGCACAAGGTAGAAAAACAAAAACAAAAACAAAATCAAAAAAACAAAATAAAACAAACAAACAAACAAACAAACAACAAACAAAAAACAGGTTGCTAGAATAAATTATAAGGGACCTTATGTTTTATTATTTACTTAAATTGCCCTTGGTTGTATTTGGTATCTTGTTTTAATTATATAAAGGCACAGAGATTATCACTTGAAGTGTGAAAGGCCTATGATCTTTTAATTCTTTTATTTTTGTAGTTGATGCAATTGAAGTGAAAACTTTCATCATAATAGCTGGTAAGAAGAAGGAACCAAGGTGACAGGAGGTGAGATGATCTGTAGTTGACCACCTCTGCCAAGATAATAGCAAGGGTTTTGGACAAACTATCACAAACAGACAAGCCATGTGTTACAATGGTTGCCTTGTTATATTATTGGAGGATGTATTTTTCCTCATGTCCAGACATCAAATCATATATTCACTACAGAAATTCTGAACTTGTCATTAGATGAAACCAAAAGATTTTCAGCTGTATCTAATAGTTTATAAATAGCTAATACAAACTTTACAAATGGATATGTCCATTTATATGTTCTGAAATAACATATTCAAAACCATTACACATATATTCATAGAATTAATACATAGGTAAGTTTTTATTTTATTGCCTGTACCTGCAGGGTAACATTTCAGATAGGTGTACTCAGTATATGCCAAAGTATCTTTTCTTATGTAAAAATAATTAAAGTTTAAAGGAAAAGATATGCTAAACTTCATTAATTTCTGCTAATCCAACTTTAGCCCAATGCACATGATCTGATTTTTATTGGACATTTAACAGCAACCCAATGATATTTCAGAAGGTATTTACAATGAATTATTGACAGAAGACATATGTATCAAACCTTTTATGGTGCTCATCAATAAAGTCAGATCACTAATTTGGTTCTAGTCTTTTTAATTTTTTAATTTTTTCATTGAAATAATTCTTGATTGAATGTTCTACTTATAGGTTTCTAGGACCCTCTGGATCCTTCTACTTTGCCTTTCTCCCATGATTCTCTCATCTAGAGTCCCAATAGGATGTCCTCCCTCTGTCTTAGTTTCCTGGTAAGTGAAGGCTTTCGTGGGACATGCCCCTTGGGCTAATATGCAGATATAAGTGAGTATATACCATCTGAGTCTTTCTGCTTCTGGGTTAACTCACTCATTATGATCATTTCTAGCTCAATCCATTTATCCACAAATTTTGGGAATTCCTTATTTTTAATAGCTGAAAGTAGAACATTATGATAGGCAGATTTGGGCACAGGGGTCCCGCTCAAACTAAGGCATCAGCCAAGGACAATATAGGCTGTAAACTTTAAACCCCTACCCAGATCTAGCCAATGGTCAGAACATTCTCCACAGTAGAGTGGAGAGTGGGATATGACTTTCTCACATACTCTGGTGCCTCACCTTTGACCATGTCCCCTGGAGGGGGAGACCTGGTGGCACCCAGAGGAAGGACAGCAGGTTACCAAGAAGAGACTTGATACCCTATGAGCATATATAGGGGGAGGTAATCCCCCTCAGGAACAGTCGTAGGGGAGGGGAATAAGGGGAAAATGGGAGGGAGGGAAGAATGGGAGGATACAAGGGATGGGATAACCATTGAGATGTAACAAGAATAAATTAATAAAAAAAGGAAAAAAAATAATTCTTGATTGAAATTTGAAAAATTTATAAATAATTTGCATTCATTATTTTATGTGTTTAATAACAACTTACATTATTTTTATTTAACAGCATATTGATTTATACTAATAAATTTACAAAATAACTTGATAGCCTATGACTATATAGTGAGGGAGGAGGTCTCCCTTGGTCTTAGACCTAGGGAAGGGGAATAGAGTAAAAGCAGGAGGAGGGGAGGAACGGGATCATACAAATGATGGGATAACAATTGAGTTGTAATCTGAATAGATTAACTAATTAAAAAACAAACAAAATAACTTCAAAAGAAAAAATTCAAGGAGAATTTTTATTACTTTTTGGAATGTGAAAACCAGAAAACTTTAGCAAATTTGTGATGAACTCCAAGTGAATAAAAAAATAGCAACTGTAATCTTAGCATAGATGGGTTCTGAATATAAGTGTGATTGATATTTAAACTAAAATATCACTGCTCTTCTCATTTTAGTTACGATAAGAGATCTTCATAATTATTAACTACACTATGACAGAATTCTCTCAAGAAATTAAAGACATTTTATGAAAACTCTTGGATAACTCTCACTGAAAGAAAATGTTCATTTGCACCTACCACAGCCTTTGTTATTGTTCACCCACATGGAACTATTAAAGCTTCCAATTTCATGTGTTTGCTTGTTATAATGAGAGGAGCATCATTAATGATTATATTACTGAGTTCATTAAAAAATAATCAGAATCCATTATTGGCTATAATAAATCCCTAATGTACACTATCTTAACCAGTAATCAGAATTACTCTGTAGTGTAGGCACAGAAAACATTCCTGTCCCAGGGAAGGAAACTTGGCCTTCAAGGTTGAACATTTTATCCCAGCCATTCTATCAGCCTTGGCTCCAATTGTTCTGAATTGGCACTGACATTATAAGCACAGTACTTTCTTCTTCTATTAAGTTAACTTCGTGTTTTTAGAATGAGAAGTTAGGAAAATATCAAGATATTTTCGTAGATTATTGCTCTAATTTGAATTTTTATCTCTAATAATCTACTTTCCAAATAAATTTTATGAGCAACTGCAATTTAGTTGAACAGGAAATGACATGTATTAACTTTGTTGGGTTTAGATACCACCAGAATCTGGACCCTCTGATAACCAAGTATGATATTCAATATCGAAATAAACGTGAACCTATGTTGGAATGATGGCCTCTGCCTGGAGACATAAAAATATAAACCTCGGCTTCAAGTTTTATGCATTCCTGCGCAAAATGCAATTTTCCACAGTTTAATCTTGAGTGTGTTCACACTTTCTTGATGCACTGAAAAATCCACACATCTGGTCGGAGAAATGGAAAAGAAAATTGAGGTCTGGAAACAAATGAGCAAATAAACAAGTCCCAGACAAACACATGTCTTCTTTCCCAGCAAGAGTGAAACTGAGCGATGGGTTTACGATCGAAGGGATCCAGGGGTCCAGCTGAAATACGAGGCTGTTCGTCTTACAGTTTTCTCAGGACTTGCTTAACGTATGCAAGTCCTGCCACCTTCTGTGAAGGTTGATATGAGTTCAGAGGCCCTGCATCATTTAAATCACATTCAAACAGATTCTGGCCCAGATCCAAGGTTCAGAGCCACTGCATAAATGAGATAGCTGCATTACAGAGCATATAGACGTTGTGCTTAATAGTTCCACTACAGATTGCCCATGGCCATGTAAGGTTTGTCACTGTTGACTTGAGGACAGGAGGAGTATCTCTATGAGAAGTGTAGACATGTCTACTGCAATGGTGAAACAGATATTAGCTAACCTGAAAGTTGCACAGATATCTAGAGGGGAACAAAGTATTTGTGAATGCGTCTCTGAGAGGGGAGAAAACATTAGGGCTTGAAGCAGGAGGCTAAATAAAGAACTTTGTCCTTACAAGTGTGGGCAGCATTGTCCAATCCCTGTAAGATCAAAATAGAACAAAAGCTCCCAAAGGGCACAATTACTTCTCCCCTTTTTCTCTCTAGGGCCTGGGCTGTCCTTCCTCTGCTTCCTGTGAATTCTGCCGTGTGGTTCTTGGGAGATCAGACTTGGATAAGAACTTACAGTGTAGGCTTCTTTCATTATCTGGGTCTTAGATTAGATAGGAACTATATCACCACCTTTCTTAACCCACTAGAATGTCTGATTGGCTAATTCAGTATAAACGTAAGAATATCAAAATCCAAATACCTTTTGAGTAAAGTATCAATGGACTAGAACCTTGTTGAAATATCTTTTTTCAGTGTAATAAATATCCCAAATTTTGGTAGGAATTTAGCATTCTTGCCACAGCAGGAGAAAAAAAAACAGTTGTCCTTCCTTCCTTTTTGTCTTTAGGACTTCAAGCTGAAACAAAATAACATTATGAAGTTCAATAACATAGTATTTGCAAATAATTACTTGATTCAATCTTATCATTACTTTACTATATATCTATAACCACATATATTTTATATTGCTTTTGTTTCTCTGAAGAACACTCATTATAATAAGACTCAAGAAATTGGGCAGTGGTAAGTATAGTGAAAATAGAGCAAAAAAATGAAAAAAAAAAGGGAGAGAGAGAGAACAGAAGACAAAATTAGGGACTGTCAAGATGATTCACTGGTTAAGATTGAGTCTGGTTCTGGAGGAAGTTGCAGGTTTGGTTCTCCTCAAGTTGGCCTAAAGCTGCATGTAACTTCAACTCTTGGAGATCTGACACACCTTTCTCTCCTCTGTGGCATGTGCACTTATGTCCACATACCCACACACATATATATATATAATTTAAAATAAAAATATTAAAAATCAAAAACATAAAATAAAAATAGAAAAAAACCAATCAAATAAAAACAAAAACATAAAAAAAAGTAAAGTTGTGATATAAACGGCAGATATACAAAAAAGCAACCTCCAGGAAGCCAGCTATCTCTATGTCGTATAATAATTAGGACTGGTATTTAAATTTTTTCTTAACCATGGATGATTTCCAATCTATGCTTGTTTAATGAATGAGCAACTTTAGGACAAATGAAACATAATATTGGATCACAAAATTATAACCAAGAATGCTCACCTTACTGCACCTACAACCTTCCCTTGGTACCAAGATAACGGATGAATGAAATATCAGAAAAAATATTGGATTTGTTTTTATCTCAGGCAAATGAAAGCATGGGGCTTTGAGAATTGTAGCATGATACACTTAAATTTATGTTCACAGGTGTGGTCAAGGAACCCCAATATCAAAGGGAAGCTTATGACATATACTTTTCATTCGTTCATATCTGGTTTAAGCCATCTGGCAAATTGGAATTCTAGACAACTATACTTAAGGTTGGGCTTGTCTTCACCTCATTGGTTAATGGAAGATTATTAAAGTCCATATATTTCTGAAACATGATATTAAGGAACTAGATCCTTGGAGAAATAAATATATTTCTGGTAATAGAAAGCCAAAATCCCTGGTAGACACTCAGTATTGCTTGCTTTAGCAAAGATAAAGCAAATCCTTCTGTCTTCCGGAGTTCAAACTGAAAAGAAATGGACCATACAGAGTTCAGGTAAATAAAATTTGCAGATAAAAATTTAAAATGGTTCATCACCTGAGGCAGAAAATATCAAGGAAATTCTCACTTGGCATTCTGCTTATCTCCAGATAAGCAGAATTGTGAATTTTTGATGAGCTACCAAGACACTGTAAATTAAGTTTCTAAGTAGAAGTTTGAAATTTTTGATTTTTAAATTTTAATTTAATGTGAATGAATGTATTGCCTACATGTATGTCAGTGCGTCATATGTCAGCTTCTTGCCCAGAGAGCCCAGGAGAAAGCACTGGATCATCTGGAATTGGAGTTACAGAGAGTTGTGAGCTATCATTTGTGTCTAGAACATCAAACTAGGGGTTTTTTTTGGGGGGGGAGGGTGGTCAAATACATCTCTAGTCCAGGATATTCTCAATTTTGATACTAAAATTTCTGTCTCTCCTAAATATATGCTATATGGAAATCTTAAAATGAATTCCTTTCATGAAGTATAAAGAGTATAACTTTCTTAACTAATGTAAAGATGTAGTCCTAAAACTGGCATTTGTCTTCCATTTTCAGTCTTGTATAATTAGATGTGATTTATCAATATGCTATTACAGTTAGCATCAAATACCACAATGTCTAAATGCAACATATCTAGTCAGCAATGTGGCTTTGTGAGACATCTAAAAGTTAAATCAGAACATACCACTTGAGCAAGATGGTACACTGACATGGATGGCCATTTTGGTATAAGATAATTTATCCCATGGCAACAGTAATTATTAAAATATGAAGTATAAATTTCCCTACCTTAAAATATTTGCTCAGAACTGTAGAGGAATTTTAATCTAGCAACACAACCTCTCTGATCACATCTAAAGATCTTCTAGGTCTCTGTGATCCAACTGGAATGCAGACATGCCATATACCTTTTACTGTTCTGACTCTAATATAGACATGCCCTTAGTACACCCCTTTAATAAAAAGCAATGAAGGAAAAGTAAGCTTTTACAAGGAAGCATCCATGTTTGAATGTGATATCTAATTGAGAGGCAGACAAAGTGATGAATCAGAGACAGATTTGACAGAATAGGAGATGCCCAACTCTCAAGAGAGGAGAGAAGAAAAAGCAGTGATATAAAAGTGTGCAGGGCAGGGAGAGGGAGAGTTTTACAGAGAAATGTTGAAGAGAGAACAAGCTAAAGACAGGTGAAGACAAGTGAACCAGAGAATGAAAAGGAGCCAGAAGATTAGAACAGATTGCTAGAGTTAGTGTGCGGCCAAGCCAAACAATTCAGTCTGAAACTGAGAACAGTGAGTTTGATCAGTCACCTTGGAAAGGAGATTGGGCCTGAACAACTGAGTTGAACCAGCCAGCCAGAGTTCAGAAAGAGCTAGAAGGGGTCAGATTATTCAGCAGTAATCTTCCAAAAAAAAACCAATTTGATTGATGAATAAAAGTTACTTCCACACTCAATACATTATTATTCCTTTGTCTTATCTCTCAGGTCTCTTGATATGAGAATTTTATACTTAATGAAGCTCAGATACAGAAGGTAGAAACTTGTATGATCATTCTGATTTCGGCAACAGGCTAATACAGAGGAGAAGAACATTTTACTCCTGCCTGAGCGGGTTAAACTGCCTAATGGCAGAAATTGTGAGAGTCAATCAGCTAAATTATTCAAAGTGTTATTTTCATCATGAAGCCTGTGAACTTGTTTGGATGAAAATTTGTCATGTTTTAACATAAGCACAACAGAAACTTCAACACATCTAATAGACTAAAATATAACTACAGTGGTCTCCTCTCTTCCATAGGGATATGTTTCAAGCCTTGAAACGTCAGAAAATGACAAACTATGTATATTTTGTTTTTTTTCCCTACATACTCACCTATGATAAATTTTACTTATAAATTAAACACATCAATATATTACCTATAAGAGCCAAAATAAAATTAGATAATTATCATAATTTGCTGCCATACATGTTAGGTGAATGTGCTCTCTCTCTAATTGTATCCCACTCATCCTTTCTTTTCTTTTTTTTTTTTTTACCTGATTATGTAGGCTGACTCATAATATTTGTGTGATGAGAGGAGGTGACTAATGTGGACACTGTGAGCTTGGGTTAGACTGCTATATGAGGCCACTGAGCATGGGCAACAGTGAATCAGATGCAGCAGCTAAAATGACTAACAATAGCTGCCAGTTTGTGGATGTTATTAGCTACAGACATCATCTAAAGCATAATAGTCAGGCAACATCCAGCATCATTTATTATAATGAATAGATAAACTCTGGATGCTTGACCAGAAAAATAATATATTAAATAATATTTGATAAGAATAAATACTATATGCTATGTTTTTTTGTAAGAATTACCCTAGAGGTGGGGGCGGGCAGAACAATAAGAGCAAGTGTTCCATTTATCACTCTGTGAGGTATCTATAGATACGGACAGAAAGACTTATATACAAACATAATAGCTAGTGGGAAAGGCTATTTCTGAGAAAAAGGATACAATGTGCATACAAGATGAAAGTGTTTTATAGATATGGAGATGGGTAGACTATTAAAAAAAACATTTTCAAATGTGGCATGGGAAGAATGCAGTCTATAATAGAATATTTGATTGATAGCTTCAAAAATAGAAAACATGAAATAAGCACCAAAGCATAGATGCGTGCTTGTTTTGACTTTTGGCAGTTGTTTGGCTTTTATTTCCATTAAAAAGTAGACATTTTATGAAAGCATTCCATTTAGCCTAATAAACAGGAGGCTGTCATATAAATTGATCACTGTAAAATAAAATCTTAGCATGCATTTGAATGATAAGAAACGACAAGTGAGATTGGTCTGACGTGCTTTCTTGTACACAGGATATAATAAAGCATTAACATTGTACTGGTGAAAAATACATCTACTTGTTGCCAAGGTCATCACAGATTAATAGCCTTGCATTTCTATCAGCAATTTATCAACTATGAATGCCCGCTGGGGAGAAATGTCTAAAAGCCTGAGCTCTGTATGCAAATTGCTTCCTGTGATTCGTAAACAAAACGGATTATCAACATCCTTATACACTATGAGTGCATATATGAGAACAAGAGCCAAAAACCAATGTTCATAATTGATAGTGGTAACAAATACAATGTACTGTAATTATCACTGTATCATGTTTTGAGTAAACTTGAACGTTTGGTAGGTCTTAGGTTTTCTAATATTCAATTTAAATGTTCTTAATTATGTAATAGAATACCTCAGCAAAAGAAGAAATAAACAAACAAAATCTTTAATGTCCTATAAAATGGTGCCGTTGGCTTCTTTTAATTGGAGTATGGAGCAAGTCACCTTCAAATAGAATTTGTTTAAACCTCAAAGAACATCTCAAAAGAAAGGTCCAAACCAAGAGACACATTCTGAGATAGCATGTTCTAGACATACTACTGTGGCTGCTGAACTCACAAAATCTCAAAAAAAGTTTCCTAGGCAAGCTTTCTGTGCTGACAATACTGATACGTCAACTCAAACGGGAAGACGCCACAAGGTCCTACCCCTATGAAATAATGACTGAAGAGAAGGAGAGTCAGTCTTCTAAGACAAGGACCTGATCAGTTATCCAGCACCAAACTGTCAGTCCTAAACACATGAGGGTATGGAGAGGGGGGAAATGAGAGAAGATACACATGCAGTCCTCATATAGGAAATTATCAAAAAAGAGTTTAAATAAAAAACCTAAATGAACTTGTTCACTACAGAGTTATTAGAATATATCATATTATAAAACTAAAAAGCCCACAGGAAGCAGTTAGATCTGGAGAGTTGTATAATAAGAAAATTGTGTCTTTGAGTTTCAGTATCTCAGAAGACACAGCTCCTTAGTAGCAAGTGAGGAGCCACAATACACGAGAGCAAACAAACTTGCTGCAAAGAAAAGGACTGGCACATAGACCATTTTCTTTCAATGTGTTAATGACTTTTATTGCTGCTGAGGCAAACTATCTGACAAAGTTAACTTAAGAAAGGAAGGGTTAAGAATTCAAGGCACAGCATGTTATGATGGGGAAAATGTCATAGAAGGAGGGAAATGTGGCTGGACATACCGTATTCACAGGAATTGGAGCAAGATGAAAGACGGAGTGTAAGTTGCTTTCACCTCTTCATTTGGTCCAAGGCTCCAGGCCTTCTTAGAGAGTGTTGCCCATATTCATGATGCATCTTTTCTTTTTCATTAAACATTTCCAGAAACACCTTCACCAAGATATCCAGAAGTGTGTTCCCATGGTGATTCTAGTCAAGATAACCAGAACAGGTACAATAGTTAATATGTATATGTGGAGGCTCATTGGCTGCGATGATTATATTTTTGTCATTTTAACACAAGCTGGACTTAGCTAGGAAGAGAAAATGCCTCCATGAGATTTACTGGTAAGGTAGTCTATTGAACATTTTCTTGGTCAATGATTTCTGTATGAGGTCCTAGCCCATGGTGGGTGTTGCTACTCCAGGACAAGTGGTCTTGGGTTGTAAAAAGAGGCAGCTGAGAGAAGCAAGCCACCATAGACTATGCTTCTATTTTTACCTCCAATCTTCTGCTTCCACTTCCTAGCTTGACTATCCTTAGTGATAGATGGTGAACTGGGAATGGTTAGATGAAATTAGCCCTCTCCTTTCCAAGTGGGTTTTGAGTAAGAATTAATTAGAGCGACAGAAAACCAACTAGGTCATTGACCAAATGACATTTACTAGAAAGAAGTTTATTGTTTATCTAAATATTTCAAAAGGAAAAAGAAACTTTTTTTTGTAATCATGGATGAATATTTTAAGTGAGGAACTCTTGTCACAAGAAATCTATGTCTATAGCTGTCATTTCTTTCTGAAATTAATTATAGTGTTATGAGATTATGAGGTAGTATTTGAAGTTGAATATGCAGAGAAATAGCACTTAAGCCAATGCTGGGGTTGATGTAATGACAGAGCTACTATAATGGACAGAGTTCATTAGAGCATCTGGGATAGTGTCCAATAACATCACCGTAGTCTAAGAACAAATACAAAAATGCTAGCGTCTAGTCAGCTTGGCCTGACATATCAAAGCAACACAGACTATGGATTTAATGGAATAAATTTAGTGCCTTCTGATCCAGAGGCCAACAATACAAAGCAGAGCTTATAGCATGGTTGATAAATCTATGACTCAATATTAAAATCCCAATTAAGAAGTAGGCAAAGAAGTGAGTATATATTTCTTCAAAGAACTTATATCAATGACAAAAAGTGTATTTTTCAGTAGTATTAGTTATTAGTTAAATTTAAATAAAAATCACAGTCAGATAACTGTTCATACCCATGATATGATTATAATATACTTAGTCTTATATGAGCCCCCAATATGTTATAGTAAACTATTGAGATAATTGAAACTGCTTGTTACTGTGATATGCATAACCTTAACCTACGTTAAAGTCACTGCCATACTAATGACAAGCTCAAGGAAAACTTTTTTTTATGTGTATGTTATTTTAGAGTATAGTTTAAACATATAGTGTATAAACATACACTATAACGTTTAAGTATATACTATAATCATATCCAGCAATGCTTAGGTTAATATTAATTATCTTCATATTGCTGTATTTGGAACACTTGTTATATCTCCAGTGGAGTTTTCAAAGAGTTTTAAAAGAAGAGGAAAGACATTCGCTGTAGGTAGCAGCACTTATAAACTGGGATCTCAGACTGAACATTATTAAAAATGTAAAAACTTAGCTGATATGCTTTGCCTCCTGTTTAATTCCGTTGGTAGACCAAATCACTGAGATATGCATGAATAAAGAGGAGTCATAGACAATAGCCCTGTCATGATGGGCTGTATGCTCAAACCATGAGCCCAAACAAGCCCTTTCATCTTTAAATTGCTTTGTCATGTCAGTGACCAAAGTCACCAATACATATAATTTTAAAATAAGCCAAATGGGGCAGCTTAGTGATTTAAGTTATAATGGTGAATGTAAATTAATCAGTGGTCATCAGAATAATAGGATACACATTCATAACAAGAGACTTGGAGATAAATGATAGAAAGACATGGTGGAAAAAGCTGGGAAAACGTAAGGAAAACTTAATTTCCAGAATAATCCCTAATTAAATTCTAAATATCTTTCCTTATAGCCAGAGATAAATGTAGTCCTCATCCCTCATTAAAGAAACTTCTTTGCAACACAGACCATAACTGGAAATTACAACAAATCAATATGCAGAGTTACGAATCCCAGTCTTAACTGACTTATTTTCAACATAACTCCTGTATTAAGGCTCAGGGACTATTTCAGGAAAGGGCTGGGAAGGATTACAAAATCCAGAGGAATAGAGAATTTACTATAGGACTGTGTCTTCTAGAAATGTCAGAAGCTACACTCATGAAGTCTCACCAATATGGCAGCTAAACCAGGTTGCTACCAATAGATTTGTTAATATGGACAGAGGAAAGCTCATGAGGTCCCACATATAGAAAGAGAACAAGCATAGGCAGCATTACATGGATTAAATATATATTCAATGAATTGGAATATATTTAAATCCATATATTCAATAAATAACAAGAGGTGGTTACACAGGTGAGTTAAAGAGGAAAATGCTAAGGAGCAAATGGCACCATTGCAAGATAAAAAATAAAAGCCTTTAAAACAAATGAAGGTGTAGACAATAATACAGTTGCCATACTCTAGAAACAGTTCATCAAGTCATTGCTCAGATGGTGATGTTAAAATTAAGGGATAATCTCAGATAAGGCCACACACCAAGCAAGAAACTAGGTAAATAAGCACATTGAAATCCTCTCCTTCCTTCCTCATATCCCATGAGTGGACCCTTATCAATTGTACTACTAAAAACCAAATAAAGTCCATTTTCAAGGGGAGGGTGGAAGTGTGTGTATATCCTTCTTTCTGGGTAGACTCAGATTCAGAAACATAGGCATTGATTTGAGGCCTGAATGTGAGAGCTGTTGACTGTGAATCTATTGCTAACATTCATCCCTTTAAATCTCAGGTACTGCAACCAAGGAGAATGCACGCAGACAATCTAGACCACACTGTTCAGATGTGGCAGAAAGACAGATGATTCTCCATGTGGGGAGGAGTGTGTGTGTGTGTGGGGGGGGGGGGAGACTGTGCCTGAACCTCTAATGTGCACTCTGCTGCCCATAATTGTATCAAGGCCCCTTGGTGGGATGGCCTTGAAGACACACACAGAGGAAGGGGATGAAGGCTATCCTGATGAGACCTGATAGTCTGTGGCCAGACAGTGGAGCAGGAGCCCCACTCCATTGTCCTGCCCCGTGCCTGGGGGAGGGAAATGGGGAAGAAGAAGGAGGGAGGATCAGAGCCAGGGGACAACAATTGGGATGTAATGTGAATAAATTATAATTAAAAAGTTGAAGATAAAAATAAATAAGGTGCTGCTTTTCATGAAAAAAATCACTTGTAGGCAGATAAGTGTAAATAAAATAAGTTAAAAAAAATAAATCTCAGATGTTGTGTGACACATAGAAAGAAACTTTGACTCAGGCTGTTTCTGATCAGATGGAATTATAATCATCCCAAAGAGTTAAACATACATTTTGGATTCAGTTAGAAGTTTTGAATCAAGTGGGTTTGGGTTCAGCAAATGAAATTTGCATTTCTAATGAACTTTTAGAGATTATTGATATTATTGATTGGAAAAACCACACTGAAAAACATAGACCTATGTAATCAATGTTGCCAGATTTTAAATTCTTACTTTGTTTGATAGAAGTTTGGACAAAATTTTTTTTAATTCTCTGAATTCAAAATACTTACTCTTTATATTATATTCAATATCTATCATTTATTAATTAATTTATTTTAAAAGAAAACATCTGTGTTTATCTTGAATTATTTTGCTTGTGATCAGAAAATACATCACAGTATGCTGCTTCACACTCAATAAATCAATACACAGTATTTTTATTTATATGAATAAATAAATAGAAGGCCAGTGGAAATACAATAAAATCATACCTATTAGTCTGAAGTTATAAATGTATATTTATCTGTGAGCTTTAAATTAATTATTTGTATATGTTATTTTTCTTAAAGGAGCAACTGTATACAAAATGGCTTTATAAGATTTTGTGCCTATTGATTCTATGTGAATAAGCTACAACTATGTTTTAATTATCTGTTGAGAAATGGCTTGTGTTTTACTTGGTAGCAAATGGTAAGTGAAATTAATAGTAGTTTTCTCTGTACTAATAAATTATAGGCCCTAATAGGTCACCATTTTTGATACTCTTGTACTTTTTCATTTCAATTAACCCCATGGGATTTTAGCATTTTCAGATAAGTAAAAACTTTTCAGAGAATAAATGCTTAACTCTTCAAAGAAGATATTTATTTTTGGATGATAACCCAATGACACCAGACAAACTAAGCTAAACAGAATGTTGGCAAAAGCCAGAGTGACAGGAAAGAGCATTTTCCAGACACATCAGTGTTGATGTGCATATACAAACTCAAAGCCACTGTGACAGCATGCACAGGACCTATACAGGCTCAATCCAGATAAAATATGGCACATGAAAGGGTAACTGGACACAAAATCCCATTCTTAACCAAGAAAGATTTTTGCAATGATATGGGTGGGGAAAGGAAAAATAAGTTTCTACAGTAGAGGATCATTGTGTTTATCAAAGTACATATCAGTACCAGGCTCCCATGCTCAGTAGATGACCAATAAAAAATGGACCCCATGTTTGTTGCGTACCTTTTTGGGTTTGTTTTGATTTTTTTTTGACATTTTTCTTCTTGTTCTGATTTTTTTTTTTTGAGGGAGAAAGAACATGAAGTGAGATGGTAGAGTTACGGTTGCACATTAGAAACATCTGGAGTTGTGCAGAACATTGCAGCCAGTGCTGTAGCCAGGCATAGTATATAAAAAAAATGTCTAGGCTTATAGTACAAGTAGTTATAAACTATGAGTATAGTTGATCATAAACTAAGGAAATAGTCTAGCAACTGAGGATATTCCAGAGAATAATAAACAAACCATAATACTTAGACCTTAGTTTGTTTTCTGTTCCTATGGTAAACACAATGACCAAAAGCAGTGTGAGGAAGAAAATGGTTCATTTGATTACAAGTTACAGTCTATCATCAAAGGAAGCCATAGCAAAAAGGAACCTGGAGGTTGGAAGTGAAGCAGCCAAACTTGTTGGTGGAAGACTCACACAAGATGTTCTGACTTTGAAGGAAGCAAGGGGCCACGGAGAGCAGCTGAGGCTTGGCACTGTGTGGCAGGGCCTGAGTCCTTGAAGACAGGGCCATGTGGGGCTGTTGGTGGAGGTGCAGTTCAGTTGCAACACAAGACCCCAGCATTAAGGAGATGCCTGCACCTTGGAATTACCACCAAGGACAGCAGTAGCAGAAGTTGAGCCAAGAGGAGCTTAGAAGCCAAACATTTTGCTGGAGAACAGAGCCAGGGAAGTGACCCAAGCCCTCTCTGAAGGAGCCCAAGATCAAAGAGTGGATCCCAGATACAGGATGCTGAGTCATTTCTGTAGTTGAAATTTGGTTTTACTTTGTTCAGATTGTGACCATGCCCTGATTTTTCCCTCAAGAAGTAAGAAATAATTAACATTTTTTATTTTATTTTACAGGAGCCCACACTTAAGAGACTTTGAACTTTTAAAAGAGATTTTTAAAGAGACTGAACTTTTAATGTGTTAAAATTATTTGTGATTTTTATTGTGACTTTAAATATCACCATGCCATCTTGGGGATAAATGAGGAATGAAAGTTCTGCTCAAAGTACCACACCAACTATGGACAATACAGGCAGTAAACATTGCACCCCTCCTCAGTTCTAGCCAATGGACAGGGCATTCTCCACAGCTATGTGGAGAGTAGGGACTGACTTGGAAATGAACTCTGGTGCTCCATATTTGACCACCTCCCCTTGGTGGGGAGGCCTGATGGCACTCAAAGAAAGAATAAGCAGGCTACCAAGATGATACTCGCTAGCCTATGGCCATATAGTGGGGGAGGAGGTCCTCCTTTGTCATAGACCTAGAGGAGGGGAATAGTGTGAAATCGGAAGGGAAGAATGGGAGGATACAAATAATGGGGTAACAATTGAGTTGTAATCTGAATATATTAATTAAATAATAATAATAAAAAATAGAAACAGCAAAGGACCAGGAAAAAGAAAAAAGAAAAAAAGAAAAGAAAAGCAATGTGTTTGTGTGACAAGATGAGAAAGGGTCTATTCTGGCTAGTTTAATGTCAACTTGACACAACTTAAAGTTATCTGAGAGGAGGAAACCACAATTAAGAAAATGTGTCCATATGATTGGCTGTAGTCAAGCCTATAGAGCTAGTTCTGGGCTCGTGGTCCTAGCCCTATAAAAAGCAGACTGATGAGTAAACTGTTCTTGAATTTTATTAAATTCTTTTAAGGGCTTTTCTATCACCACACTAGATCCTCCAATAATTGACACAGAGACTCAATGATTCATTTAAACAACTTTAGCACAGTATCTGGGCAGGTATGTTTTTAACTAATTTTGTAAGCCAGTCTGGTTACTTCCCAGCAGCGCTCCCCAAGTTATTGCCAATATGTTGTCCTGTCTAACCTGGATCTCCTCCATTAGGCCTCATCCTCCCTCTTCATCATCTTCTTCTACTTCTCATTTTCTTCCATCCCCTCCTCCAGGCCTTGTGATCCCTAACTCAGACACCAAACCTAGGAACAGAAGTTCCACCTCCTTCTATTCTGTCTCGTAATTTCCTGCAGCAACTTTATCAACCAATCAGAGATAATTGGGGAGCAAAGTTTACACAAGAAAGACTGGTGTATGTGAGAATGCACTTCTCTGGACTGCAACGAGATCCTGGTGCTAGAACTTAGCATTTTATATTCATAGCACCAACCAACCCCTAACAGTACATTAGGAAGAGCAAGCCAGTAAGCAGCACGCTTCCATGGCCTCTGCATCAGTTCCTACCTCCAGGTTCCTACCTTGATTGAGTTCCTCTCCTGACTTCCATGTTCAATGTTCCAATTTCAATGTTGGATTAAGATGTACACATGTAAGCCAAATAATGCCTTTCCTCCCCAAGCTGTTTTAGTCATGATGTTTAGCATAGTAATAGAAATTCTAACTAGGTCACCTCCATAATCCAATCTTAAGTTTATCTAAATCACAAAACTGAGAACATCACTCCTTTCCATACTCAAATTCACCTAGTACCTCGTCATTATATTTTAAATAAATTCCATTTCCTCGCACTGAACTCTGAACATCTACTTTATATTCTAAGTGAGATCATTTGTACCCCACAATCTAGCTCTAATTAAGTATTCCATAAGCTTCTATTATTTTTCCTTGCTAGCTCAGCTTTGTTATTTCTTCTGGTCTACAGCTTATCTTCTCTTTGTGTCAACTTCATTTTGGTTTTCAGATGAGACTCCATGTCCTATAGGAAGTGAAGTGATCAATGAATATTTAATCTGTAATATTTAAGATCATAATGTTTGGAGATATATTGAGTACTCTTTCTGAAAATAAATTTAGGAGGAAAGACTAGGAAAACACTTTTGATTGTATTCTTCATATGTGTGCAAATGAAGAGCCAATTTATTTTTTAAGTTTTTATTTTTTATTTTTATTAATTTATTCTTGTTACATCTCAATGGTTATCCCATCCCTTGTATCCTCCCCTTCTTCCCTCCCTCCCATTTTCCCCTTACTCCCCTCCCCTATGACTATGCCTGAGGGGGACTTCCTCCCCCTGTATATGCTCATAGGGTCTCAAGTCTCTTCTTGGTAGCCTGCTATCCTTCCTCTGAGTGCCACCAGGTCTCCCCATCCAGAGGACGTGGTCAAATATGACACACCAGAGAACGTGTGAAAGTCAGACTGCACTCTCCACTCAACGATGGAGAATGTCCTGTCAATCACCTGACCATGAGATCATCACCCAGGAAAACTGACTCTTCTGAAGACATGCTAAGAAGACTGGGGCAGCTATAATCCCCTAATGGCATAGTGTACTTCTACCTCTCTGAAACCCCCACACGGGTGCAGCTACTTACATATCTCCACTGCTAAGCTTGCCGGTGTTTCTACCACAAAGACTTAACTTTTCTGTTCTTTCTTTTTAGCTTTTCCTAGAACAGATACAGACCAAACATGGTTTTCCTGACACTGAGTTTTCTCATTGTTTTCATTGTCATTGTTTTTAAGTCACCCCTAACCCTTTTCTGTAGCTGTCTGTTGATGCCCATGCCTACCTTAAAGTTGTTTTTCTTTCAATATCCACATTTATTATTTTAAACTCTGTGTGTATGTGTGTGCAGGGGGAACAGGGGCTCACAGAGTCCCAAGGTAGGGCCTTCTATAGCTGCACTAACAGGTGGTTGGGAACTGCCCAACATGGGTGCTAAGAATGAGCTCTGGAAGAGCAGTTAGGAGCTTATACTACTGAGCTGGCTCTGCAGATCTCTCCACATGCCTCCCGGAAAGTTAGAGCCTTCTCTTTCTCTTCTCATGGTATCCCTCAGCATTATAGCATGCATGCCAATAGTTTTTCTCTCTAATTTCA
Source organism: Acomys minous (assembly GCF_964271855.1). Taxonomy (NCBI): domain Eukaryota; kingdom Metazoa; phylum Chordata; class Mammalia; order Rodentia; family Muridae; genus Acomys; species Acomys minous. Next base: position 32,191,374 of record NC_140492.1, on the reverse strand, counting down.
ATAAAATTGTTCTCAAGCTTCATTCTGAACTGTTTTAAAATTCTTTTATCAGTGCTGCTAAGAATTCATAATAGGAATCCTAATTTCCTGGTAAAATTGTTTTAAAGATCTACTTCGTTAGCAGTTCCTACTCATAAACATTTAAACATGTCCATTTTTTTTTACTAACTTATAAGCAGAAGGAAACTAAAACAAAACCAAATATCCTCTCAATGTTATCTTTTGTTAAATATGATTTTTTTCTCTCAATTTTTCTGTTTCCTGGCATCTACTTACACTTACTTGATAGAAATATTGCTTCTTATAAGTAATTATCATAGTGATTCTGGGAGGTTTTTGTTTAATAGATGATGTGTCAGTACTGATGATAAATTTAGTGACCTGTTTATGATCCCTCATCTCATAAATGGTGACCTGATTATGACTATCAGAAAATATTAGATATGGTCTGTATATATTCCCTATATAATAAATTTTAATGAATAGCAGTCACTATTGTTATTTTTGCCTACTCTTAGGAATACATATTATTTCCATTACAAATGACATTATATTTGCTAACAGCTAAAGCTTGCCAGGCCTTGGCTTGCCAGCTCTTCCTGTGGCATTCTGTGCTTTCCTTTGTTATCCTTCCCCACCCAGATTTTCTGTTATATCACTTCTCAGAAATCTCTTTGAGAAATCTTTAACTTTATCTAAACCATAATTTCTTTTGTAAAAATTATATTTTATTTTTATTTATGTTTGCATGCTTACATATTTAAATGAACACGCACATATATTAGTATGCCCACAGAAACCAGAATTGGGTATTGGTTTCCCTGGAGCTGAAGGTACATGTCACTGTAGGCTGCCCAACAACGATGCTTAGAACCACACTGAGTCCTCTGCAAGAACAGTATGCACCCTCAATTACTGAGCCTTCCCTTTAGACCCCTAAACCATATTTTTTGATGTGGATTATGAATTTCTAATCTTATGTCACCTTTCCTTTATATGATACACAATAAATTGTTGATCATTTTTAGTGAAATTATAATGAAACCACCCGACTGAGTCAATCTGTGCCTTATTTTCTATTTTCAGACTCCCCTACATCCATTGACACATTTATCCATGGGCATCTATCTGTTCTATTCATTGCATTTTAGGTGAAATACGTTTTGTCCTTGACAATTTAGCTACTGCTGTGGCTTGAGTAAGAACTGTCTCCCATAGGCTCACATATCTGAGCTCTTATTCCATTGTTGGTAGTGTCTTTTGGCAAAGTTATGCAAGCTTTAACAAGTGCTGTCTTATTGGAGGAATTCTATAACTGTGGGTGGGCTTTGAGATTTTTATAAGCTTACTCCACTTCCAATTTTCTCTGTGTTTCCTGTGTGCAGTTGAGTTGTGATCCAGCTGCACTTGTCACCATATTTCCTCCTACTACAGACACTTGGCTATTACTCTAGAACTTCAAGCCAAAATAAAGTCTTCCTTAAGTTGTGTTTGGCCATGTGATTTTTATAACAACAACAACAACAACAACAACAACAACAACAACAACAAAAAGCAAACCAGATGAGTTGCTTGTTTCCCAGATATCCACCAGTAAAACTAGAACACCTCTAGTATTATGATTATGGCAGCCCACACCACACTTTGGCTTGGCTGATGCCCCTCTCCTAAGCCCTGAGTAAGTCTACTAGATCTGAGATGAAGAGGGAGCCAGTGTCCAATGTGACACCTGCCTAGCTCTGCTGATTGCCACTCTATTAACCATAGCAACGAGACGCAATCAGTCTTGGTGCCATTCAGAAAAGAAAAGAATAAAGAAAATGTGTTAAAAATACACAGCGGAATATTATTCATTCACAGAGCAGAGTGAAATCCCAAACTTTGCAGAAAAATTGCTAGATTTACAAGTTGTTATGTTAAGTCAAAATGTCAGACATAGAGAAAATTACTTTGCTAATTCTTCATAATTGTTAGCTTAGAAAAGTCAAACTGAAATTAGAATATAGATTGGAGATTTAGAAGGTAGTGTGTAGGATGGATAAATAAAGGCTGCGTTCATTCAATTCATACTGTACATTGGGGGCTCTTTCTCTAAAATTAACACAACTTAATACTCATCATGCTTCTGCGAGGAAGAATCTAAGCAGCAGCATTTTGTTTTTATTGAGTGCTAGACCATGTTCCGTTTTACATTTATTAGGAAATCCATAATGCTGTCAGCTTGGAGGAAAATGTGGAGTGCTAGAAATGCTGTGCAGCAGATGGAGTCTGAGCTGCAGCCTGCTCTGGCATCTTTACCTAATGACACAGCGCAGTTAATAGTGAGAAGGGTACTTGGGGCAGATTTGCTTGCTGGGAGGTTCCGTGGCAGGTTCCTATTGAATGATGGAATGCAGAACCTGTGCATCTTCCTGCCTCCACCTATTCAGCCAATATTAACTGTAGAATCATTGGATCTGATACTAGCTGTAGGATTTCACTGTAATGTGAAAGTGCTGTGTGTAAGACCAGGTTTTTGGCAGATACTGAGGACACAGGCACTTAGCATAAGCAGATGGCTCAAACTCACAAAACATGACACTGACAGTTTCATCACTTTTCACTTAACCTGCTCCATATTCCTTCAGAGTGAGTTCTTAAAGACCAGTGGATTGAAGTAAAAGCATGGGTCTGGCTTACAAATGGATTTGAACATTAGCATCTGCCCCAGCATAAATACTATCCAATGGACTTATCTAGAAAGTTCAAAAAGCATAATTTCAAGCTGTATGGCTAGTTAGTATATATGCTTGTACACACACACACACACACACACACACACACTCACACATACATATATAAATTATTTATATGTATTAACTTATTGCTAGTGATTATGTTTTAACTTTCTGGAAGAATACAATTGTAATATTTACAATAAGAAGGACTATAGAAAGTTTATCTCAATCCTAGAATAAGCATAAAAAGCTAAGACTGATAGGCCAGTCAGTCATTTCCCAGCATTTTCTAAGGGATGCTTTAAATAATTATGTGGTTGAGGTGGTCCATCCTGAGTATGTAATTCAACCTTATTTTCCAAATACCCATGACTTCCTCAAGAGGCTCATGTACGTGTAGAGGGAGAAATAGACTAGACATGGGCTCAGAAACCATAGGCTTGTCCTCATTAAGGCTGATCTGGACGCCAGCTGCCTACCTGCTAGTAGCTGTTACAGACAGATTAGTGTTGACCTCTTCTCTGCAGGTGGGAAGCAGAGGTTCATCTTCCTGGGATTACGAACATATGAACTTGCCTTCCTTGTTTGAAGTACTCGTGCCAGAGCATCCATTAGCAGATTTGCAAAATGCCTTATTTATAGCTCTTTCTTCTGCATATGATTGTTTCCAAACAGTGAACTCATTTCACAATCAAGGAAATGGAAGAGTGAGCTCATGTGCAACAGATTCATTAGTCTTACCACAAACTCTTCACTCAGACAAAAAGTTTTTCCCAGAAGAGTATTATGGTCTTCTGAAGGTTTGTTTACATCTGAGGGTTAGATGGTAGTCTAACTTATGGTTCTGATTTCTTTTTAGCTAGTGATAGGTATAAGTTTGAGAAATAAGTCCAAGATAGGCAGTGTTCACTGATACATTTAATAATCTCCTGTGTTGGTCAGCTTTCTATTACTGTAACAAAACACTTGGGATAACAAACTTACAAGGAATTGCATTTTATTTTGTCTTATAATTTTGAAGGTGGTAGGCATAAACAATAAGCCAAATTATTTACGGCCTGCAGCAGCACAACGCATCATGGCATGAATGCATGATACAGAGACACAGTTCACTTCATTGCTAAACACTAAAGGAAGAGAATGGGGTGGGTGGGGAGCCCACTATTCCTGTAAAGGCCTGTCATCAGTGACCAGACAGCTATGCATTAGGCCTTATTTCCTAAAGATGTTGCGTCCTTCTGAAAGAGTTACAGGCTGAAAACCAAATCCTTTACCACACAGGTCTTGGGAGAGATCCAGGCCCAATCTGTAACATTTTGTTTATTCCCCATCCTCAAAACTTATGCTTACCTCATCACGATAAAGCTAGTCAGTCCATTTCTAAGAGTAACCAAACCTTAGTTATTCCAGAGTTGTTCTAAAGTACAAACCCACAGTCTATTGTGAGACTGAGAGGAAACCCAGTGAAGAGCACCTGTGAAAACAAAAAAGGAAAGTTCCTACTTCCAAGATACATGCACAACGTCTCTATCCCAAGAGGAGTAGGGGGACAGAAAGGAGAGAAGGGATAAAGGCAGTAACAAAACCAGTGGGGAAAGTGTTGACTTCTAGTGCTCCAGGCCAAGACTGGCTGTATGTAGGCTTCTAAAGATTTGAACATGTTGTGGGTGAAGATGAACACAAATAGAATACACTTGATAATTCCCATTGCATTCCTCTGAGTTGAGGATGTACCCCCACACTGTCCTAAGTGCTGTTAGAGCCTTGCCTTTGTGGATCAGGCCTGCCTCTCTAATCTTCAGTTCTTACTGGACTGGGTGGATGTAGATGCTAAGAGGTGATTTAATCTACTAGTTTGTAGAAAGAAAGCTGGGCTGTAATTGTAAAAGTGGCTTCATTTCTCAGGTTGTAAAGCTACTGTTGAGTTTATATAAAGCTGACAGGGCCTTCTCTGGTTCCTTTAGTTTTGTGGTTGGTGGAAGATTACTGCAGATGCAAGACTCATGTTCTTTTCCTAAACACTGGGCTCATGCTGCAGACTTCCTCCTAAGTATGCATTGTGTTCTTAATAGGTAGAAACTAACAGGCTAGCTCCCTCAAAGAAGGAAGGATTTCTAGATTCTGCTTACAAATGAGGATGGATAATGGTTCTAGACTCACTTGAGTATACGGAAAATATTCCCCCTAAGTTTTTTAAAGCCTATTCCATTTTCACTAATGTCTTTACTTTCCATAAGTGACACTACAAGTGATTTTCATGTTCACATATCATTCTTCACCAGTGAATACTTAGATCTATCTTGATGAGCACCATGGTTTCTCTACAACTTCCCAAACCAAAAGATTATTTAAAATGTTAATTATTATTATGTGAGTATAAATGTGTGATTGTGTGTACACATGCATGTGTATGTGTGTGTGCATGTTCACACAAGCATAACATAATACACAGATGGAGATCACAGACAACATGGTAGAGTCATTTCTGTTCTTTGCCCTTTGTTGGACTTCCTAGTTGGGATTCAGGTTGTCATGCTTACACAGAATTTTGCTGTGCTCAAATATCAGCTTGTAGCTCTTGCTGCTTCTTACACATTTGAGTGGAAAGTTCAATGATGTGAGTTGGCATTTTCTATAACCTTTTCTGTGCAAGTCTGTTCATGTGCCTTGGAAAGTGGATTTTCCATTGCAATTTGAGTAAACATGGCACCTGTCACACTGAATAGTCATGGGAAGCCACTCCTAGCTCTTTTACAGTCTTCCATTAGACTGGCAATTTATTCTCAGCCCAGATAGGTAATCATTTATATGATCCTAGCACTCTGTAAATCGTTGATCAACAATATCCCTCTCAAGTAGAACTATATTTAACCTCTGAAACCTAGCTTAAATTTTCCATCCTTGGTTAACTCCAGAAGCAGAAAGACTCACATAGTATATACTCACTTGTAATTGGACACTAGGCAAAAGGCATGTCCCAAGAAAGTCTTCACTTACCAGGAGATTGGGATAGATGTGAGGACATCCTACTGAGACTCTAGGTAAGACAAATACAGGAGATAGGGAAATAGAAGGACCCAGAGGGTCCTAGAAACCTACAAGAAGAACATCATGACAGGTGGATCGGGCCCAGGGGGAATCTGCTCAAACTATTGCACTAACCAAGGACAAAACAATAGTAAACATCAAACCCCTCCTCTGATCTACCCAATGGACAGGAAATTCTCCACAGTTATGTGGAGAATGGAGACTGACTTTGACATGAACTCTGGTGCTCCATATTTCACCACCTCCCTTTGGTGGGAGGCCTGGTGCCACTCAAAGAAAGAATAAGCAGGCTGCCAAGATGAGACTTGATAGCCTATGACCATATAGTGGGCGAGGAGGTCCCCCTTGGTGATAGACCTAGGGGAGGGGAATAGAGTGAAAGAGGGAGGGAGGGAGGAATGGGAGGATACAAGTGATGGGAGTTGTAATCTGAATAAATTAATAAAATAAAAAAAATTTCTGTCCTTGGACTATTCCTGGTACGAGAAGTGATACCAGTTAATTTAAGGCACACGGGCTAACACTACTCTGAATATTTAAAATAAGCCTAATTTACCCAACGAAAACAGCTGCATAAACAATAGAAACAAACCTATAAAAAATTTTAAGGAGAACCCAGGGTGAGTCCCAACAGGTGTCTGTTACCATGGCTGCACAGGAGGAACAAAACAGAATGTTGTTTCCAGAGCTCAGAAGTCTACGTCATCTCCAGGAATTTAGGCCCACAGGAGGTCAGAATTGCTGAATCAGCTCCCAAGTATATACTCAGAGTTCCTGTTAGGTACTTCCTTTTCTGTTATTTTTCAAGTACTTATGAATTCAGATTCCTACCAAAACTCTGAGTCATAGTTAGGGGGAGGGAAGTTCTGAACTCATTCTTCATAGTCTTAATCAAAAGCAGATGACTATGTGGGTCATATCTAGATATTTATAACACCCAAAAGGCACACTCAAATAATGAAAATAAGGCCAGCTATGGGAGTCTTTAACAAACTAATGAAGACGAAATTAGTCAGGACAATTAATTGGGAAACTAGTTGTTCCAAATCTCAGAGATATTCTGTTATTGTTGCCTGGGTTTATGGGAAAAAAACATTAAAAACAGAAAGTGGATGACACTTGTCATCAGAAGAGGCCTTTGGCTTCTATTCTATTTGGCATCTATCTCTTTTAACTATTCATCAGGATCTTTCCGCTGATGTAGACAATCTTAGGTCAGACAACTGAGTGGTCTCGATGTCTAGTGGTTCTTCTTGCTGTAGGTAGTTTATTGTATATATGTGTAATAATATAAATATATGTAAAAATAAAAATAATAAAAACCAAACCAAAACAAAAAGAATGTCAAATGTCAGACGTATGTATATTTTTCTTTAAGCTTATAAAACAGAGTGGTGATGCATAAAAGTAAAAATTTAATGTTATTGTTCAGCCTTAGAAGAATATTCAGATGATCAATTGTTATATTTCATGCATAAGGCATTTTTCTTTTTCCATAAAAAGGAAAATTTACTTTATAAGTGCTACATTTGCATACATATTTCCTCAACACCTTGTAAATTCCTTCCTGGGCTGTAGAGACATTCCTTCCAGTCTGAAGACACACAGGATTTCCTCACACTGTAGTTTGCTAAAAGGATACTATTATTCACTGTTTTCCCCTGACAGTGTTTTGTTTGTTTCCTTGCTTGCTTGATTTTTTTTGGTTTGTTGTTGCTTTGTAGTTGCTCCCAGAATCTTTATAATCCTAATTCCACTTTCAGAATAAGTCTTCTGTTCTTATTTTTTTTTCATTAAGAAGCATAATGAATAACAGTGTAAAAGTTTTTCATAGACTTCATGTTTCATAAATTTTATTTTCCTACATTTACATTTTCAGCTCTTTTCTAAATCTAAACTCTAGTCGTTATTTACTTTTCCCCCACAACCCCAAAGAACTCTGCTTACACTTTCAGTATAAATGAGGTCATTTTCTGTTTACATACCTATTTCTCTACCACTCTCAGGGGCAAGGCTTGAAACTTTGATCAGTGCTTGGGTCAGGGTGCCTCTCAGAGCCTGGAACATAGATTTAACAACTCTTTAATTTAGTAGACTAGCTCCAAGAATAAACAAAGTGCTTACATGAACGGCAGCATGCAGGTGCTAGGCAGAAAATGCCAATGTACCCCAAATCCATATTTAGTGCTGTAGTAAGCAATTAGCCTAAAGATGGATTTGGAACACAGTGAGTAGATGTTTTCTATATATAGTAACTAATTATATATGTCAGTGTGTTTTTTCCAGCTAAAATAGAGGTTGGCAATTTTCTCACTATAAGAAGTAAGCAATCTACCCAGTGTTGACCTAAATTCTTCTGTAATATACCATGAGGCTGAGTCACACACTCCCTTTTATCATTATTTCATTAATATGTATCAATGATTAAAATACAGTATGTATTTAATAAGCATTTTTAAATAATTTAATATACCTACTGTGGTGGTTTGAAAGAAAATGGCCCACATAGGCTCATTGGCAGTGACACTATTAGGAAGTATGGCCTCTTTTGAGTAGGAATGCCATTGTTGGAGAAAACATGCCATTGGGGGCAAACTTTGAGGGTCTCAGATGACTGAGTCCGACCTAATATGACACTTTCTATCTGCTTTCAGCCAGTTCAGACTTAGAACTCTCAGCCACCTCTCTAGTACCATGTCTGCCTGCATGACACCATGCTTCCCACCATAAAGATAATAGACTAAACCTCCGAATTGTAAGACAGCCCCAATTAAATGATTTCCCTTATAAGAGTTGCATGGCCATGTTGCTTCTTTATGACAATAGAGACCCTAAGACATCAATTCAGAATATTTTAAAATATTAGAATTTAGGCCATAACCAACAAATGTAGTAACAGACACAAAAGGTAGAGTAGCAATAATTCTAGCAAAAAACAACTGAAAATATCTGAGATGGTAATTCAGGGGTAGAATATCAGCCTAGGAGATACAAGGTTTTGGATTTGGCTCACAAAACCACACACACACATTCTCTCACACACATACATACACCTACACACACACACACACACACACACACACACACACACACACACACACTAAAATCAAGAAAAGTATGTAACTGAAAACATGCTTAAGTTTTTCATTTATTTATTTATTCACTTTATATCCCAATTGTAGCCCTCTTTTCCCCTTGAGGCCTTACCTTCATCTTCTCTCCCAATTCCCCTCCCTTAGCCCTCGGAGAAGGGGAGCCTCCCCCCCACCTACTACTCTTAGCACGTCAAGTCACATCAGGACTGAGCACGTCCTCTTCCATGGTGGCCTGCCAAGGCAGCCTTCCAGGGGGAAGTGACTGAAAAACATTCAACAGAATCCTTCTCAGAGACAACAACAGCTCCCTTTACTAATGGACCCAATTGAAGACCAAGCTGTCATTGGGCACACATGGGGCGTAAGCCCAGCCCATATATGGTCTTTGGTTGATGCTTCAGTAGCTGCAAGCCACCACTGGGCCCAGGTTAGTTGGCTCTCTCTTGTGGAGCTCCAGTCCCTTCTGGGTCCTTTTATTCTCCCCTCCCCCGCATAGCCCCTGTTCCTAGGACTCTCAGCTATAGTCTCCCTCATGTTCTCCCAGAAGCTCATTTTGACTAAGGACTCCAGCTTGTCACAGAGATGCCCCTTCCACACTTTCTCTTCTCTCTGCAGGCCTTCTACCCTTCCACTCACACTCTCCCAAGGTCGCAACTTCATCTTCATTTCTCCCTGTGTTCCTCTCCTACCTTGTTCCCTCTCTTCAACCACTGTTATCTGTGTATTCTACTTCAATTTCTTATAAGATTTTAGTGTCCTCCTTTGGGTCTGCCTTGTTGTTTATTTTCTTTGGGTCTGTGCATTGCAGTATGTTTTTTCCTGCACTAAATGCCTAAACTTCACTTGTAAGTTAGTACGTACCATGAACTCACTGGCACAAGAGACAACTTCCTGAGCAGAATACCAATAGCTCAGGCCCTAAGAGCAATAATTAATAAATGGGAACTATTGAAATTGAAAAGCTTCTGTAAGGCAAAGGGTACTGGTAAGAGAACAAAATAGCAGTCTACAGATTGGGAAAAGATCTTTACCAATCCTATATGCAACTTAGGGCTAATATCCAAATTTCATAAAGAACTCAAACAATTAAACTCCAACAAACAACCCAATGGAACACAGAGCTAAACAGATAATTCTCAAGGAGGACTCTCTAATACCCATGAAGCACTTAAAGAAATGCTCAATGTCCTTAATCATTAAGGAAATGCAAATCAAAATGACTCTGAGATTCCATCTTACACATGTATGAATGACTAAGATAAAAAAACTCAAGTGACAGCACATGCTGGTGAGGATGTGGTGAAAGAACAACACTTCTCTATTACTGGTAGGAGTGCAAACTTTTACAACCATTTTGGAAATCAATCTAGTGCTTTCTCAGAAAACTGAGAATATCTTTACCTCAAGACCCAGCCATACCACTCCTGGGCATACATCCAAAAGACGATCGACCATACAGCAAAGACATTTGCTTGCCTATGTTCATAGCAGCTTTATTTTTAATAACCAGAAGCTTGAAACAACCTAGATTCCCCTCAACTGAAGAATGGAATAAAGAAAGTGTGGTACAATTATACAATGGAATACTACTCAGTTATAAAAAGCGAGGAAATCTTGAAATTTTCAGTCAAATGGATGGAACTAGAAATGGCCATCCTGAGTGAGATAACCTAGACCCAGAAAGACACACATGGTTATTTGTGTTCTTGCTCTGGATTTTAGCCATCTGGTTGTCTCTAGTACTGGCTGGTGGTCCCTGAGGGCTGCAGGCTTCCTGGGAATACATATACATGTGAGGTCCAGCAGACTGAAGGTGAAGGAGGCCAGACATAATTCACTGCTACTGTGTTTGCCCTGAGGGCTGGTGGTCTCTGGGGGGGCCTTAGGCGTCCAGAAATGTATGAAGGGGTGAGGTCCAGTAGATGGAGGGCTCAAGAGCCTGGGGTAGCTCACAGCTGCTCTGTTGCTCAGTGGCCTGGTGCCAGCAGGGGACTGGCATGTAGTGATCTCACCTATCTTCCCCAGGTGGCCACCAAGGGCCTCCAGGGATCATGAACTAGACTTGATATGGGGCTCTCCATTGCTAGGTTTGCAGGCAATACAGGGCAGAGTAGGGATTGTGGTCCATGGGGGTCTCACCTTGTTTCCATGGAGGAGCCCTGGGCCTCGAGGAATGTAGGTAACAATGAAGTCTAGTAGATAGAAGGTGCAGAGAGCCTAGTGTAACTGACTGCTGCTCTGATTGCCCAGTGGTCTGGGGCAAGCAGAGGCCTGGCAGGTAGAGATCTCACCTGTCTTCCACAGGTAGCCACTGAGGGCCTCCGGAAGTGGGGCACTGGACTGGGAGTGGGATACACAGGGGATGGGTGCTTCTTCAGTTTTATCCTTCAGAGTATTAATTACTGTGACAATAGTTGATCCTGTTTTTTTTTTTTTAATATGAAGAATCAGTAACAAATTATTTATATAAACTATATATTTAGGCCCCAAACAAAAACAAACCTATAAGGGAGAGTGTTTCTTATTTTGAAGATAAGGAATTTGAAACACACAGAGGCTGGTTAAATTATTTCAAATTATATTCATCATTCTTGACCTTGACAGGTAAACACTTTTATTCCATGATCAAAACATTTTTCACTATGTTGTAATAATTTCAAAGTGTAGATATATTTGAATATTTCCAGGCATCCTAAGTGCACAGCAGGTGAAATCCATCCCTTTTATGTATATCAGCAAGTTGATAAAGTTGAAGATCTCTCATCTTATTTGATATATGTTAAATATATGCATATATAGGAATACATATAGTTATATATAAATTGAACTTTTCCACTACAAAGAATCCATTTCCACAAAAGGAAAGAGTTCACTTCATACAGGATTTTTACAAAAAGATATTGAACACATAACAAATTCACACAAAAGTGGGACACAAGAAAAATTGTCAATGGTTAAAAATGTGAACATTTGTTCGTCTTCGTTTCTATAGCTGGAATGAAATCTATTAGAATATTTGTAACATTTTGTTTCACACAGAAATTAATCAGAATTTTATTTCAACTCACAGCTGTGCCATACAATTTTAAATTAGTAAAAATCACACAGTGAGTATATGTGTTAGCAAATTTGACCATTATATGCCATAATTGGACAAATGGCATTTAATATTTCCTCTAAAATACTACTTGCTGAGTTACATTATTTTCATAATTATGTTATTATATTGATAGCATAAATCCATAATAGTTTATGGATCACAGCTTGACCCTCCTCAAGCTGTGTAATAATAAGTGTATCAAACATACATTTAATACATACCTATTCTGTCATTTCTCAATGTAAAATTTTGTTCTCATTACAGGACTACTTAGATTATTTTTTTTTGAATGCAACTTTAGCAGGTCTTAGCTTGAGTTTGACTGTTTGTGGAATATATGAACCCTTTTTCTTTTTAAGCTAGGAGAGAAACATGTTTCCCATGATCTTGGAGGAAAACATTCACATAATCAAGTGTGTGTGTGTGTGTGTGTGTGTGTGTGTAAAGCCAAAAAACTTTACTTAACACCAGGAGGTATGGAAAGCAGCTTATATTAAGAAGTTTCAACTGTAAGTGAAAAAGAAAACATTTTATTGAACTACAAATTTGCTTAACTGAAATAATTTTAAATTCCCAATGGATTTTAAATCACTTAGGAATTCTAATTATATTTCCAGTGTCAAGTGGTCTCTATTTATTTCATACCAGGTCTTTTAGGCCTGTCTTCTGTTTCTTTGGGAAAATATAATAGATAGTTTACAAAGATAAAGAAAAGAAGGTTGTCAACATAACAAGCTAACTCATAACTTAGAGTATAGTGGTGGTGCATGTACCTTGTTAGTAACCAACTAATTGGAACCTGCTGAACCAGAGAAAAATAATGCTCGACACTAGAAGCCAAGACAACTATGCAGAGCTTATAGAATCATGAATCTTGGAGGACAACCTGCAGCCATTACTTTTTAAAACCAGCATAATCTCTAACTACATTATTTTTCCTTGCACCCATCGATATGTGTGGTCCTCACTTTTTTTTTTAATCAATGAGACTTCTCTTTGTAACAGAAAAAGGCCACAAGAAAGCAAGATGAAGGGTTGTGGAGCCTGGTTCTAAGTGATACATCTACAAAACACTCCTATTCCTAAGGCTTTGGGGTCATTTTGGAAGAGGTAGGAGGAAAAAAATAGTAAGATCCAGAGAAGCAGGTATTTTGATATTGTATCTCCTGGAAATGTCAGAGGCTACACCCATGATGTCTCACCAACATGGCTGTCAAAACAGGATCTGAGCAAGGACAATGCCAATAAACATGCTAATATAAAATGGATGAAGTTCATGGAACCTCAACCCAAGACAAAGAGCTACTAAACTGTAGGAACCAGGCCCGACTGGGCTGCCTGCCTGTCTTGCTGTTTTATGTCTTTAAACTGGAGGGCTTCATGCTGTCTCTGCGTTTGCCCTGGGTTAGTTGGGTGAGGCACTTCGACTACTGAAAGACTACTCCCCGAGAGGGAGCAGAAGGCTCTGCCAAAGATAATTGACTTTGATATCTGGGTTATACGCCAGGGGCCGCTCTCCTCTAGTTTCTTTTCCTTCAGTTTTACACTCCCTCAACAACTTCTTTAGGGCCCGTATCTCAGAAGTTAAAGTTGCCTCTTCCTCCTCAGAATTAGAAGAAGATATATCAGAGGCAATCTCAGATGGGACCAAAGATTTTACAGATTTCTCCTCCTGCACTTCATTTAGAACAAGTTCCAAACTTCCTAGCTGCTCTCTTATTTTCTCGTCCTGGCTCCTTAACGCATCTCTAACAAGATGCCATAACGAAAAGGTAGCGATAGGAACACTGTTGGACCCTTCATTTCGTAAAGTCCTCTGGAGATCTAACTTCACCTGATCCCAATCTTGGATATTTAGCTCTCCCAATACCATAAACCAAGGACTACTCAATTCTATTGTTTTATAAAATCTTTAACACTCTCATACTTAATCCCGGTGCCTTAATCACTAGGCCACCAGAACCATGGACGAACCTGCGGCACCTGTTTTCCCGGTGCCTTAATCACTAGCCCACCAGAAATGTGGACAAACCTGTAGCACTTATTTCCAATAAGCCCATTTCCTACCTCCCTGAGGTACTGGCTAGCTTTCCTGGGCGATCTGTCAGCTTCCTCCCTTCTTTCCCTGATCTCGGTGGAACTTCCACTTGAGGTGCTTGCGCCACCGCGGTACCGAGTCGAGGGGGAGGGACTGTGGATTTAACTCATACACACACACACACACACACACACACACACACACACACACACACACACACACTAACACAGTGGGTCCTTCGTGCTAAGAGAGCAGCAGCAGCAGCCGCCGCAGCCGCAGCCGCAGCCGCAGCCGCAGCCGCAGCCTCGGCAACGGTTTATTCTTCTCCTTCTCCCCAGAGTTCCAAAGAGCCTCTTATAGGCAGCAAAACAGGAATCCTCCCAGGTGAAATCCCTCAAGAGGTGACTGCACACAGGAGGAAAAGTCTCAAGGAAGAAGGGGTGCATTCTTAGAGAAGTAAACATGACTAGCTAACCAAGATAAACACAGACATGGAAGCTGCTAGAAACTGGACATGAAACAGCAAGACAGGCAGGCAGCCCAGTTGGGCCTGGTTCCTACACTAAACAAACTAAAGAATGCTTAGAATGAGATAAAGTGTCCCAAAGAAGAGAACATCAATTAGTTGTCTGATACAAAATGGTCAATTCTGAAACACGCACATACAACTAAAGTTATATAGACCAAGCAGGTTGTATTTATGTACTTACAAGTATATATCTATATGTGTGTATGTGTCTGTGTGTCTCTCTGTGCGTATTCATGTGTGTAACAACAATTAAAGAAAATGGGACCATGAACGTGAAAGAGAGAAAGATAAGGTACATGAGAAGGTTTGGAGGGAATGAAGGTCAGAAATGATATAATTATAATGTAAGAAATTATTTAACTATTGAGAAATTAAAAAGGAGGTTATTATGTCCAAAAATAGAATGTAAGTTAATTATGATTCCCCTACCTCATTTAAATTACGGATATCATAACATATTATAGGATAATGTTTTAATTATCAAAATCAAAATCTGAACAGAGACTATCAAAGCTCAAATGAAAGCAGAATTATCTACCCATTCTTTAAAACACAATCCTTTTATTTTAAAAAGAAATCACTTTATAGTCCTGTCAGTTCTCTGGTTTATACTACATAGAATCCTAAAAGTAATAATGGGACATTCAGATAAATCTGCATTTCACCTTCTCATATGGCTTGAATGCATTCCTTCAAATTCACACATTAGAATCCTGCCCCATATAACCTGAGGATATGACACTATTTGGAGAAAGTTATTTTATATATCCAGTATGTTAGTGCAGTTAATCAGCTAGGCTTTAATGTAATAACTGATGTCTACATAGTAAGCAAAGTTTGGATGCCAAGACAACACAATTTGAACATCAGAGTAGAGATGAGCATAATAAACATGTGAGCCAAGATATACCAAAGATTGGCAGAAACTAGAATGGACATACAGATTTGCAGGCTGCTTAAGTAATACAAGTTAATTGTTAGTTTATTAAATCATGGTCATGTCAAGTACTAGTCTATTTTTCTCACAAGAATATACATCCTAGGTTTAACAGATAGATATGATTCTATAGATAGATAAGGTAAAATAGTTAGATACTTCAAAAACTCAGAGGCATACAGAATATGGCATTTAATGATTTTTTTTTATTATTTTAAAGATTCTTTGACAATAAGACAGGTTAACTCCTGGCAATACTCAGCCAACCTCAAAGAGAATTTTATTTCAACTCACAGCTGTGCTACACAATTTTAAATGAGTAAAAATCACACAGTGGGTATATGTGTTAGCAAATTTGACTACTAAATGCCATAATTGGACAAATGGCATTTAATATTTCACCTAAAATACTACTTGCTGAGTTATATTATTTTCATAATTATGGAGATGGATTCAAATGTGGCAAATAAGCCACTGGGCAAAATGGGCTCATTTCAGCCACGAATAGAATTCTATCTAAAAATGGGCAAACTTGGATGCAGGCAGAGTCTATTGCCAAAGTCTGTCAAGACAGGGTAAGTAAGTCCTCAACATTTCCTGCCTCACAAATGTGTCTGTCAGATATATTGGGCCAGAAGGCTAAAGATGATGCTCCAACATTATAGAGAGTTTTTGGTGACTGTTCAGGCAGTAAACTGTCTCTATCATTTTCTCATTTTGGAAGCTGCTTATCTGCATTTCTTGTCTACTCAGATAATTAATTTTATTCCTTATCAAGTCTCTAATGGAGTTGAATACCAGATAGTTTAGTCTTACAATTAAGCTTAGTTGTTTAGGGGTTAAGATGTTTTTAGGTCTAGATAGATGTTTTAAGCTGATGATGACAAGATAAGATAGATATTGATTTACATCCAGAATTTTAGACCCACCAAGATAGGGAATATGTTTTCTTCAAGGTTGCCAAATACGATTAGCCAAAACACTGGAATGTAACATTTATATAATTCCTGATTATTTTGTAGTTTTTCTGATGTAGGTAGTTTAATGCATATATGTGTAATAATATAAATGTTTATGTAAAAATATAATAAAACATTTAACCATATATACAGTCCATTAAAACAAAACTTACAAAAAATAGCCATACTTGCCACTGCTTAGCCTCAGATTCCTTGATCCTGCAACTGCAAGACAATAATTTCAGCTGTGCCAGGAACTCAGCTCTGGACACATTTTCACCAGTAGCCTTAGAAAATGAATATACACACCATTCACCAAAGCCACATTGCAGACACAGTCTGTCTTCTCCTGTTGTGGCTGTAATTTTCTCTTTACAGTATTTTATCATAGTCCAGAAATTGTGAAAGAATATATCCTCATTAAAATCTGATTCCTGAACATAATTATTTGAAGTATTATTTTTAATTCACTCCCTGATCAAAAAATACAGTAAACAAAAACAAACAAACAGAACAAAGATGCAGAAGAAGGAACCTCAGCTCTAGAAGGCAGATAGGCTTTGCTTCTAAAATGGGCAACAAAAATGAGCTGCTATGATCACAATTTCACCCACAAGAACATTTTAGTTAAGTCGACTATTGTTGCTAGGGCTGACACAACTGCATCTACTAATAACATGCCCTTTTCATTTGCAGTCTCTTCCCGTGGTAAACAAATTAGAAAGCATTGCATTTGATTGTTAACTTTTTCTGAATGAAAGAATGATCAGAGGTCCAGGTCTACATAATATCATGGAAAGTTACAAACACTTTGTTTTTTTATATTCTTTTAAAAAAATATATTTTATTAATTTATTCATATTACATCTCGATTGTTATCCCATCCCTTGTATCCTCCCTTCCCTCCCTCCCATTTTCCCCTTACTCTTCTCCCCTATGACTGTGACTGAGGGGGACCTCCTCCCCCTGTATATGCTCATAGGGTATCAAGTCTTTTTTTTTTGGTAGCCTGCTATCTTTCCTCTGAGTGCCACCAGGCCTCTCCATCCAGGGAGTTCCTTATTCATAATAGCCAGAACCTGGAAACAGCCTAAGTGTCCCTCAGTAGAAGAATGGATAAAGAAACTGTGGTACATTTACACTATGGAATACTACTCAGCTATTAAAAACAAGGAATTCCCAAAAGTGGACAAATGGATTGAACTAGAAATGATCATAATGAGTGAGTTAACCCAGAAGCAGAAAGAGTCAAATGGTATATACTCATTTATATCTGGACACTAGCCCAAGGGGCATGTCCCATGAAAGATACAAACACTTTGACATTCTGTTCTGACACTTATAAGGAGCAACACTGATGATAAGTTCTGTATGGATATTAGGATAAGAGCCCATAAAGGTGAAAATTGATTTGGCATCTGCAATAAGGGCCAGGGAAAGCCTGCATACAAAGTTGGTACCAATGTGGCATTTCTTGTGTTTTATAGTAAAAGTTAATACAAGTTACAGGAAGATAGTCCAGGCTGAACAATTAGCATATTGGCTTTTCAGAAATAAAGGCCTTGAACAGTATGCCAGGTAAGGGACCCTTATTATCTTAGCTGTTGTCTGAAATTAAAGTGAACACAAAAAGTATAATTGAATAAAAGAAATTTTAAATAATATTCATAATTGTACTTTCACAAACATCATTGTATTATATATTTACTCATATGATTTGATATTTATACATTTGCATTTATTCAAGGCACTTTTATTGTTATGCATCTCCCTATATTGAATATAAATGCATTAATACTGCATTGTACTATATTCAGTGTTTCAATTATGGATTTCTATATATTCAAATATGCATACATGGATTGTCTGAGATGGATCCAAGAAGACAAATAAAATTTACACTGAGATATATGCATAGCATATCAGACTCTATGTCTCCTCTTCCACGTCGAGTACATATGGAATGAGTAGAGTTAATCTAAAGTTTGCTACAATGAAAGATGAAGAGATGCTAGGTTCATCCCTAAGATGCGCTGCTGGGCTATCAGTTTTATCCTGACATCACCACAATTCAGCCTCCTCTACATTCTGGGGAGCTACATCCCCTAGAAATTTCTTTCTTGTTTGATATAAGAATAGTTCTCTAATGAAAGGACAGAGACTACTGTTTGAAAGTGAGAAATGCAAGAGAGCTCAAACATCACCAAATCAATGGGAGAGGTGAGATGGCCACTAAGGGCTCAGTTGCTAATAGCTAAGATCACAGGTGCACTCTTCATAGGCACCGAATACACAATTTAGTGACCCATGGGTCATCATCACACTTCGCTGTAGAGTGCCTCTTCTTGGTCATAGGGGTTTCTGGGATGGCTGGTGATGGAAGCCTTCTGTAGCTGCCCAGCATGGTGAGAGAGAACCATATTGCATTTGCATAGCTTGGGAAAAGATCACACTCAAAATTCAGAGTACAGCCTCTATGAACACATTTTGTTTTCTCACCAAGGTGCAATCAAAATAGCATAAATAAGACTTTAATAACTTGGTGCTCATCTGAAGTTTGTTCTATTAATTAATTTGAACGTTAAGACGATCTTTTATTTAATTTTATTGTCTATTAATTGTAATGTTGGTGTGTTTGCAGTTAATTTTTATATATGCTTATGGAAAAAAATTAAGTTTTATAGTAGATGGATGCACTCATCAGTATAAAAAAGGGAGGTTGTTCCTGCAAAATCATCTAAAGCCACCCATGTGTAAGTAAGGGTCAGCCAGGCAAACTTCAGATTCTATGTTTCTTTGAGGACCTGAATTTTTTTTAAATGATTCTCCTTAGTATTTTACTTTAATTTGTAACTTTTCATCAAACTTCTGTGGAATTAAAATTGATTTGAAACATATGTGAAAACTTGAATTTTATCTCTCATGCCTTTTGAGAGTCAGCAGCAAGGTTGGAAATGCCTGAATTACTTCTGTGCCATCACTGTTGTTAGCTTTTACAAACATATTGTAAATGTCTTATTGTTATGTGATTATTTATATTATATAAACTAAAATGTTCAATCAACTTCAGAGTCAATATCAATTATTTAATTAGATTTATGCTTGGAATGTATGGTGTTTGAAGACCATGACCAATAAAATTGAAAATGAACCTAAAGAAAGAGCTGAGAGGCCACAGAAGGTCAAAGAATTTTACATCACTGTGCTTCAGCTGAATTACTGGCAATGAAAACTCATGCACGAAGTATTTTATAGAGAAAATGTAAACTATAAGATGAAATATAAGGTAGCATATATTACAATATATAGGGACATTTAAGTATTAGACCAAATGATTAATTTTAGAATTGTATGTTAAGTTTTCTTTTCATAATTATACACCATTGTCAAAATTATTTCAATTTATTATTAATAAAATAAACACCAAATTGCCATTTGTTATGATGTCACTAATTTCAAACAATAGCTGTCTAAGAAAAATTGTAGCAGTCATTTAGACAAAAATGATGTATTTTAGAAATGATCATTTTAACAAGTATATTTGACACCTTCCAAAGAATAAGAGTTGTCAAGAGTTGCCTTGCCTATGACCATATTATAATCTGATTTAAAGTAACTTAGTCATCAGGCTCAGTTGATGCAATGTGATTTTGTGTAATCAACTATAATCCATACATCAAAGTCATTTAGTAGCTAAGCCAGTTATAGTTCCTTTCAAATAAATGACAATATTGATTTCTTATTCAAAAACTTTAATAGGAAATACTTAAAAGTGATACAGCATTAGATTTCAGGAGGTTTGCTATTGACAAAGGTAAGAAGGAAATCAAGAGGTCTTGCTTATTGCATTAAAATTCAATTAGAGGGCAGAAGATATGACTTAGGGATTCAGAACACTCTCAAATCTTATGGCGGAAAATGCTTCAGGTCTAAACACCCATATGCCACAACTCACAACAGCTTATAACTCCAGTTCTAGGAGATCCCATACCTTTGGTCTCCTCAGACACCTGTGCTCACATACACATACCTGCAGACAGCCAGACAGCCAGACAGCCAGACAGCCAGACAGCCAAACACACACACACACACACACACACACACACACACACACACACACACACACATAATTAAAATGAAATGAACAAATTCTTATTTTGAAAATAAACTTTGAATGTTTTTGAGATTATAATTTCAAGAATTCTGCCTTTCCCTTCCTCCCTCCAAACTTCCCCATCTTCCATGCCTTGAAGATCTTTAAACAAGATTGTGAATGAAGACTGTCATTATCCGTGAACATTCTGGTACAAATTGCTGGAGAAAAATTTAAGGAAATATAAATAGTGTGATGAAATGATATGAATAAGTTTAGTTTTGCAAAACAACAACAACAATAATAAAAACTATAGTAAAAATAAATACTGGAAATTACATCCTTCAAGTATTATTAGCAATGGCCATAAATATTATATCAACTGAATTTTTCATCAAATTCTAGTTGTAAGAACTTAACTGACATCTAAAAATTATTTCTCGTTGGAATATACACATGTGTGTAGTTTTAACAGTTTATAATATGACAGTTAAAGATAATATTTGCTCAGTGAGATTTAAATAACTGAAGAAAATGTGTGTTGATTGGAACTCATATGTTTGAATTTACTACAAGGTCCTTTACACTATTTGTCTTTCAATAATAATGTTTTACTTGACAGAAAAAATTCTTAGAACAAAGGCATGGTACAGCATTTGACTTTAAATGTATTAATTGGTTTATGAAACTTCTATAATTCTGTCACATCTTTTCAGCTTAATGTAATGAGTAGGGTATAAGATGATTTTTTTGTTTCTTCTTGATTTGTCCAGTCATTGAAAGTCTCTATTATTTATTATTTCACGTCATTCATGTGTCATGATGGAAGGAGTCTTGACATTACATGAAAAATGTAAAGTCTCAGGGCATCGTGTGTGATGTATGATGATTATTTTCTCCCCAATTGGACTAGAGTCTCCTGGGAATGGGCAGTGAATTGTCATGTTACCCTCAGGCCTCTGTTGCAGAGGCAGGAGAATTGTGAACCCCTTGTAACTGCCAAATGGCATTTCCTCCCAAGTGAGAAAATATGTCAAAACTGGTCCTTGTGAAAGAAGTATTTCTAAATGCCCTTTGAATTCTTCTAAGCTATGTCCTTCAATCACAAAACTAAGAACTGAAATGAACTCAATAAACTGGGTGTTATAGAATAAATGCACAATAAATTTATCAAGATTTCTAATTGTGATCTCAACAACTGAAAATTTATTCAGATTGAATAAGTTTCTCTATGAGTTCTTACGCTAACTATATGCTCTCTTCTGTCTTAGGAGCATTTTAAATCCAAATCATGTATAAATTTATCTACTAACAAGTTCAGTCACAATTAATTGAAAATACACTGTGGGCTCAATGATGGCAGGTGCTAAGGTAATTTAAAGGGTATGTGACACCATTTTTAATATTATGAAGTCATGCTTTCAAAGAAAATTAATATGTACACTGAAAAATGGCATGAATGTTGCAATACATAAACATTTATGTCTCATACAATTTGAATAACTATTTTGACTCCCACTTAGTGACTTTGAAACATTGCTGAATTCACTCTCAGGCTCCCTGTAAATGTCCTGATTGAAACAGACCTCTTAGATGTGGGTTTTCCTACTTTTATTATTTTTGCCTTTCATATGAGATTTGAAATTTGCACACTTGATATTGCTGCTTATACCAAATGAGTTCCTCAAAAAGGACATAAGCTCTGCATTACACATCTCACAGTCATTAATATATTAAGTAACTTTCTTTCTTTTAAATATAAATTAGTGAATGAAACTAAATAATATTCATAAACAATAATGTTCAAAGGAGATAGAAATATCTTTATGCTGTAGGTCCCCAGGTATTCTGGTTTATATAATATTGGCAACAACTAATAAGTATTTCTGTTCTAGCACAAACACAGCCAAAGACAGTAACTACATGAGTAACTATTGCTATGTACTAATAACCTCTGTTAATAAGGAAATTTTAAGAGCTAAATGAAATTTACTGACATATGCTCTACAACTCCGCTTCTCATAAACTTTATTATCAATTGAAGCCATTTCCACAGATCACATTATAATCATAGTCAAATGTGAAAAACAATAGCAAATGTGCCATATTAGTGATAATAATGGAATATATTTTAAATCCTGTGTTAAATACACATACACACATGAAGGCATCAGCTAGGAGAAATTCACATTTGGGGCTATGTTGCATGGGAAAGATGTGTGTACATCAGCTAGAAAAAGATGGATTTATTTATTTTATTTTATTAATTTATTCTTGTTACATCGCAATGGTTATCCCATCCCTTGTATCCTCCCATTCTTCCCTCCCTCCCATTTTCCCCTTATTCCCCTCCCCTATGGAAAAGATGGATTTATCAATGACATTTAGATGATGCCATGTGTGAAATGTATACATTGAAAGTTGTATTCTCATATCTGAAAGTTCTCATGGGTAATGTTTAAGTACTATTTTTTTTATTTTAATTCAAATGCAGTTTTAAAAAACATAGAACAGTGTGCTATGTAATTAGAATGTGTGGCAAGAGTGACAGCGATAAGCATGCGATGTGGTAGGTGGAAATGCTAACAAGATGCCAATGCAATACAAAGTACTACAAGCAATTAGAGAATGCTGAGAGGGCAGCAAGTTGTCTTCCCCAGGGAAGAACACGTCAACTGGTTGTCCAATACCAAATTTCAGCACTGAAAGCTTATATATATATATATATATATATATATATATATATATATATGTACTGTTATATTAACTGACTAGGTTGCGTTTATATATTTAGGAAAACACAAATGTTATAGTAATTAAAGAAAACAAGGTTATGTAGTTGAAATAAAGTGGAGGTGAATAGGTTGAAGGGTTTAGAAGGAGGAAAGGAAATAAGGAAATGAAAGAATTACATTAATCTCAAATAATTAAAATATCATGGTGTTAAATCCAGAAATCATGTAAAACAATACATTTCATTAAGTTAAAATTCATTTTTTTGGTTTGTTTTTTGCGACATGGCTTCTCTGTGTAGCCTTGGCTATGCTGGAAACACTTTGTAGACCAAGATAGCCTCGAATTCACAGTCATCTGTCTGTCTCTGGCTCACAGAGTGCTGGGACCCCAATCCACCCTGATTCCTCTGGTCACCAAAGGGGTAAGCACATCCTCTCCCACTGAGTCCTAAATAAGGGAGTGGGGATCATCTCTGGGACAGGGGAAGCTGCAGGGAGTCTATGGGAGCGACCCTAGCTGAGACACCTAAGCAGAGTGGGTTAAGGAGTCTGAAGTATCCATTTTCTATAGCCAGCTGGGACTTCCAATGGAAAGAGGACACCAACCTACCCAAAAAAGCTTCAACCCCAAATTTGTCCTCTCTACAAGAAGTGTAGGGATTAAGATGGAGCAGAGATAGAGGGAATAACAAATCAATGACTGGCCCAACTTGAGACCCACCCCCTGGGAGAGCACCAACCCCTGCCACTGTTAATGATACTCTGTTATGCTTGCAGACAGGAGCTTAGCATAACTGTCTTCTGAGAGGCTTCATCCCCCAGCTGAGGGAAACAGATGCAGAGATTCAAGGCAAAGCAATAGGCCAAGCTCAGGAAGTGATTTCAAAAAGTGAGAGGGAGCATAATGGAGCTGGAGGGGTCAGCGACACCAGAAGATCTACAGAGTAATCTAACTTGGGCCCATGGGGACTTCACAGAGACTGAATCACCAACCAAAGAACATGCTTGAACTGGTCCTCAGCCCCTAACATATATGAAGCAGATGCGCAACGTGGACTGGTGACACTTTTAATCCCTTGGAAAAAATAATGTAGCATTTCATTTTTTTCCCTAACGACCAGTAGGGTTATGCTGGACAATTCAACTATCTTTCTTTCTTTCTTTCTTTCTTTCTTTCTTTCTTTCTTTCTTTCTTTCTTTCTTTCTTTCTTATGTATACAATGTTCTGCCTGCATGTGTGCCTGCATGCCAGAAGAGGGCACCAGATTATAGATGGTTGAGAGCCACCATGTGGTTGCTGGGAATTCAACTCAGGACCTCTGGAAGAGCAGTGAGTGCTCTTAAACTCTGAGCCATCTCTCCAGCCTCTAATTTAATTTTCTTAATATGTATGCATATAAGACAAGAAAATGACAGTATCACTTTTATTGACTTTGGTGAAAATTAAAGAAGGTTTTAATAATGTTGAGTTGTGACACTTGAAATTTTTCAACAACAGCAGAAACTTTGGTGTCATGAAACTACTCTGACAATAAGAACATGACGTTTATACTACACAGATTATAATAAGACTGAAGAAGATGTATCTATTTACAGTTTTGAATTGGCAAAATAGAGAACTGTATTTCAACTAAAGTTTTGCTGTATCATCTATGTATGGGAAAAAGATAAATGTATTTTCAAAAATTTTATAATACTGATCAGACTGGGGTAACAGTTGAGCTGGTAAAGTGCTTGCTGCACAAGTATGAAGCCTTCAGCTCAATCTGCTGCACTGACACAATAGCCAGTCATGACAACATGTGACTATCATCCCACAGCTGGGGAGGCAAACCCAGGAAGATGCCTGAGTTTGGTGCTGGCCAGTCTGAGTCAACCAGCTCCAGGTTCAATAAGAGGCCCTGTCTCAAAACAAAAAGGCGAAAAGTGATTAGGAATGTACTTAAGACCAATCTCTGGCCTCCATATGTATATACTCCTAATACTCCTATGTACATGCATAGTTTCCACATGCTTGCACATGTGCACATACATCATTTTTAAAATTTTATTTAATTTATTCAGATTATAATTAAATTGTTATCCTATCACTTGTATCCTCCCGTTCCTCCCTCCCTCCTGCTTTCACCCTATTCCCCTCCCCTAGGTTTAAGACCAAGGGGGACCTCCTCCCCCACTATCTGATCATGAGTTATCAAGTCTCATCTTGGTAGCTTACTTATTCTTTCTCTGAGTGCCACCAGGCCTCTCCACCATGGGGAGGTGGTTAAATATGGGGCACCAGTGTTCGTGTCTGAGTCAGTCCCTGCTCTCCACTCAACTGTGGAGATTGTCTTGTCCATTGGCTAGATCTGAGAAGGGGTTCAATGTTTACTGCAAGTATTGTCCTTGGTTGTGCACTAGTTTGAGCAGAACCCCTGGCCCAGATCTGCCCCTCATGATATTCTTCTTGTAGGTTTCTAGGACCGTCTGGATCCTTCTATTTTCCCATTCTCTCCATTCTCCCTAGAGTCCTATACTTCTCTCACTTAGAGTCCCAATAGGATGTCCTCACAACTATCCTAATCACCTGGTACGTTAATACTTTGATGTGACATGCCTCTTGGGCTAGTGTCCAATTATAAGTGAGTATATACCATGTGAGTCTTTCTGCTTCTGGGTTAACTCACTTATTAGGATCATTTCTAGTTCTCTCCATTTATTCACAAATTTCTGGATATAGCTGAGTATTTTTCCATAGTGTAAATGTACCACAGTTTCTTTATCCATCCTTCAACTGAGGGACATTTAGGTTGTTTCCAGGTTCTGGTTATTATGAATAAGGCTGCTATGAACATGGTTGAGCATATGTCCTTGTTGTGTAGTGGAGCATCCTCTAGGTATGTTCCAAGGAGTGGAATAGCTGGGTCTTGAGGAAGCCCTATTCCAAGTTTTCTGAGACAGTTCTAAAGTGGTTGTACAAGTTTGCATTCCCACCAGCAATGAAGGAGTGTTCCCCTTCCTCCACATCTTCACCAGCATGTGCTGTCACTTGAGTTTTTGATCTTAGCCATTATGATGAGTATAAGATGGAATCTCAGAGTCATTTTGATGTGCATTTCTCTGATGACTAAAGATGTTGAGCATTTCTTTAAGTGTTTCTCATCCACTTGATATTCCTCTGTTGAGAATTCTCTGTGTAGTTCTGAATCTTATTTTTTAATTGGGTTATTGGGTTTGGTGGTGTTTAATTTTCTGAGCTCTTCATATATTTTGGATATTAGATCTTTGTCAGATGTAGGGTTGGTGTTGGTGAGGACATCATTATACAAAAACACAAGCACCACTAAACCAAATTACAATGTTTAAGATGCAACTGCAAAGGATAAAATGGTTGTGGCAATGTCCTGGAAAGGATGGTGTACCAAAAATTGGTTTCTTCCACTGTAAAGTACTTTCTTTCCTACATTAAGTAATAATGTAAATGATGAACTGAAAATGAAAGTTTTCAGTGAGTGAATCACATGGAAGAAAATTTGTAGGCTTTTCATTAAATTACTCTGATGCTTTGAGTACAGCCAGTTGGGCTAATACATTGAGATTAAAGGATAAAGAAAAGACTTACTGTTTTCAAGAAAGCTGTAGATATAGTTATTTCATTAGTGAAGAAAAAAAAAACAATTAACAGGGAACTGAAATGAAAAATGTCGAGTCAGTTAATGGAACCATGCCACTGATCTTCTTTTTCACTTTCCTTGGTTGATGCTTTATGTTGTAAATTGACAAACTAAGAGTCTGATTTTATTTTTCTAGGTATGGGATCCTCTAACTCATTCCATATAATCCTGGATCTCCTTTCCATTATCTATAAACCAAGATGGCACTGCAGAGAAGTCTACATAGATGTGCATCACACCTCCTGTCTGGATTTCACTCAGTTGTTGAGGTAGTTCCTCAGCGGATCATCCCGCATCACTCTCAACATCATCAACCTGCACCAATAATGTCCTTCTAGGTTGAGAAGACCTAGGTGAGAGAGCTGCTTGGAAAATAAAAGGTGAGTCTAAGGAAGACATTTTACTGGGAACTAAGTAAAGCTTGGTAGCTAAATGACCATTAACTTACACTGTCTGGAAAGGAAGGGATCCTTATAAGGTAAGTGTACCCTACCAGACACTCTTTCCTTCCAGGATACCTTATGACCCCTTTTAAGCATATACCCTCCTTATCAAATCTTTATATTTGGAAAATAATCAGGTCTTTGCAAAGGACAAATAACATTTCTTATCACTCTTTACTTCTCTTAATTCAAGCAGTGTCCCGACTTTACCCTGGACTTCATACAATCAGACTTTCTGTTCAGCAGTGACAGACTTCTGGGGGAGGTGAGAGACAGGAAGCTCAATCTTTTGAAATTTAGCTTTACATCATTAGGGGACACTGTGCCAATGTCTACCATGAGGGTTTAAAGTCTACAACGGTTTTCTGTCATTCCTTCATTGTTTCCTAGCTTGGTTTTGTTATCCAGAGAGACTGTTATCAGCATTTCTGTCCCAACTTCGATTAAATTATTGAATGACATATCAGAACAGAGCTGGCCTGAGTTACAGATGGCGCATTTCTTAAAATACTCTACAATCGTGCCATTTATTTATTTGTTTATTTACTTATTATTTATTCAGTCACTCATTCATTTATTTATTCTAGAAATCAATGAACAGTTGCCATAGAAAAGGTAGAAGTGTCCTCTACCCAGCACATACATGTACAGATAGGAATGTCAGGTGACACGTGGTGAGAAAGCTGAGACATTTCATATTTTTTTATTGTTTATTTTCAGCTTTAACATTTAGAGATATACAGGATTAAAAGACATACATTATGACAATGAGGACTGACAGACTGCTAATTTATTACCCGTATTGTTGCAATAATGGGTATAGTCAGTAAGAGAAACCACACTTGTGCTAGATACAAAAGAATTATAAATCAAACTTTTTACCTGACAGTAAAAAGAGCTTTGAATCACCTGTAGTGAGCATGAATAGATGAGCAGTAGGCCTATAATAAACTCTGTGCTTAGGGCATAAGCAAGAAAAGTTGTGATAAGAAGTAGTAATTAATGTGTTTTCATCAGTAAAACTTTTCTTCAATTAAGATGAAATGTGTATTTATTTTAAGACCTGTATATGGACTGAATAACAAATAAAAGTGACAATTATGAAAATTCAAATTATTATGAAGGAGTAAGGGTGTCACACACACAAACACACACACACACACACACACACACACACACACACACACACACACACAAACTTGTAAAGCGGTTGGAAGGAGAGGTAAAGAGGATTTGAGGACCCTGGGAGAGAGCGAAAAAGTTATCATTAAAGACAAATGGGAGAAAAATTACTTTTTTTCATTTGTTAACTTATATGGAAAGGTGTGGCTGTTTGTCAGTTGGCACCATCTGCAAGACATAGTGAGGGCTCAGCTTCCATACAGCCTACTCAGAGTTCCAGGCACACTGAAGCGCCTTCCTGGGGGTTGACTTCACCTCAGAGCAGAAACTCCCTTAGGATGTGAACACCAAGATGCTATCTGCAGTCTTGTTCCTCTATCATAAAGAAGGGACTTATGTCAGATCTGCAAATGCCAGGCCCATAAACTGTTCATACTAACACAGATTCCCTGCAACTAAAGCATGTCATGTCAGCACCTCGTCTCTTTCTCTGTTCCATGGATGTTTCTCTAGATAACTATACTTTTCTGTCTATAAAGCTAAACCAAGGCCCTTGAGGACAGCGTTGTATGCTAGGTGTGTTGGAACACCGTAGTCTTAGCCTTCTTTGCCAAAAAATAGAGCCAGGTTTCTTCGTCTCTATCTCAAAGGGAATTTCTACCTTACAAATTTGCTCTCTAAGATCTGCGTTGCTCTTGTAACCCATGTCTGTTTAAAGGTAAGAATGAGCTTTAGGAATTATTTCTAAGATTCCCTTTATTTCTGATAGCCTATGGACAGCCATACACTCTGACTTCATTCATTCAGCATGCCCAGCCTCTGAAAGGAACATAGATTATTAAGTTTCTGCTTTATTTATTTATTTTTATTATTTTTAGTTTTAGGGCCAGTGTAAAATATAAGTAATAACTGTCTTTGATGTTTAGCAGCAACACTTAATGTTGGTTTTGGACACAACATTAAAATTTACAAATTATGTCGCACAAAATTCTGCATTCTTAAGTAAACGTGACAATAATGATTGAAATGGATTATTTTATTCTACAGAAAATAAAAAAATCTGTTATCGTTATCTAAAATGCTCCAAGACAATGCATGAAAGGGTGAAGGGTGGCATTTTTGACACATTTTCAGTTATGAATTTTTAATGTCTTATTCTGTATAATTGATCATTCCCAACCAATGTTTCCTGTAATTAACCAATCTTGTCTCCATCCATTTTTGACAGATATTTCATCGCAAAGTGTTCAAAATAGCTCGATTACACATGTCAGATCAATCTCTAATTTTATTTATACACGTTTCCTTTCGGAAAGCAAAACAAACACTAAAGCCTTGATTCCAGTTCGTTTCAGCTACGTACATTTCCCATTAGACATTCAAGGTTGCTGAGACGCATACAGCGTCAGTAATTTATATTTCCTTGAAATGGGCTCCTATCACCTCTCTCAGCAAATGCTATCTTTTGACTTTAGCTGCAAAGTCCTTGCTCTTACTGAAACAAAAACAAAACCTTGAAGCTCAGTGTACCGCCCGCGTCTCCTGCTGAGCCCCCGTGGACCAGGTGTTAAAATTTGAACACTTTCTTTTTTTCATGCCCTTGATATATGAAAACAAAACCAGAAGGAAGCTTGTTGAGGAAACTGTGCTTTAAACAGTAGTAGCTCGATCTGTTGATTTACAGGCTACTGATTTACAAGCTGTGAATGAATCGAAGCCTTTAGCAACGGGAGGCTCTGCCATTGGGAAACCCTATAGCTACAGCTGGAGCCCAGGGACCTGGTTGACTGCTCACAGGAACACTCACTGCAGGAACCCCTGTAATCAGAGTTGTTAAGCAGAAGGAAATGTCTTCAGTGCTCTTACATGGCTCTTAATCAGATACTGACAGAGGGCCTTTGATCAACACATTTGCACCATGAGGTTAGCCATAGGGTTCAGTCCGTCCATACAGCTTTCACAGTCAGCTTCCAATGTATACAAGCAACAGAGGAGCCATTCAAACTGATCTTGGTGCTGGCTTCGTTTCTGTCTTCTAAACCGCCTGGGTCTGTTGCGAGGATTAATGAATCACCTACCCCACCCCCACCCCGCCCCCTCCCCCCTTCCCCTAGTATCTTGCCATCTCCGAATTCGAGCTGAGAGGGAAGTGTGAGGCACTGTTGGACAAGCTTGCCTGTTTCTTCTTTGATATTTCCACGTCTTAATTGAAACCTCAGACAAGTGGCACCAGGCTGCAGCCCTGCGTTAGGGCTTTGAGAACTTGCTGGTGGAAAGAAAGAAAACCTCAGGGAGGAATTAGCTACAGACAGGGCTCACTGGTGGGTGAAATGGCCCCTGCTGAGTTATTTTTCATTTGCCAGCTTCGTTGGTAACCAGGATCCGTGACTGGAAATGAAAGTGCCGGGCCCTACGGAGCGGAGAAGGCAGAGGGTACAGAGGTGCCAAGGCATACCCCTGGCAAGTTGTATCAAAAGTAGAATGAGGGCTTTGCTATAGATTTTTCTGTGGCTTTAATTGCCTGTGAAATATTCCAAATATGTTGTATTAGAGGATAAGTTGAACCGACTGCATTTCATTCTCGGGAAAAGAAACTGACGGCTTCCTCATGAGCGTGATGTCTACAGATGTGTAGAAGACAATATTATTACATCCTCTGAGTGCACATTAATGTCTCTCCAAACTGCTATAGTTACAAACGGAGAGAAAATATAAACAAACACTACCGGGTCATGACTTTGTGTAAGAAGATGGGGCAGAGCTATGCTTGAAGTGGAGTTAAAATAGGTTTAATACAATCTCCAACATTGAGCTTCCTTTGAGATGGAGGTGGACATATAATTTATAATGTTTCTCCAAGAACAATAACTACAATTAGTCACCACTGGAGGAAGAGATCAGGTTTTCGTAGTTCGCCTGCATTATTTTAAATAGTAAGCAGAAATTTCAAAACAGGATCCTGTACTTGAATCACTTAGTATTTACTTTTAGAAGGTGGAAAATGGAAACTGGGGGAATTACCTGCCATGCTTAAATTACTGGCCTGTAACAAAACAATGAGAAAAAAAATCACTGAGAAAAAATGAGATAAGCAGTTATGGTTGCTTGAAGATAAATTATGCTGCTGACCTTTATACTAATTAAAGTTAAACGAAAAATATTTTCTTCCATTTGCCCCAAACTAGTTATTACTATACAAATTTGAAGGAATAATTAATAATTTAAGACAAATTTACAACATTTATTTAAAATCAAGTCATGGTCACTTTCTTTATTGAGACTCTGTATTTACAAGCTAACCACAATGTAAAGGAAGTAATTCTCAAACCTTTGTAGAGTTGACTTGTTTCACCTTTAACTTTGATTATCTTTAATTCAAAAAGCTGTTAAGTGTGATGCTTTGATGAGTTTTAGCAAAATCATGATAGAGCGGTATACTGTTTCATGTTCTTAATCAGGGAAGGTGGTGTAAGTCATTAGATGTGTTGAGGAGATAGCAGAATGTCCTTTGAAGAGAATGTCGAGAATTGTATGAGGTCCCAAGTGGGATTATCTGATTGTGTGTGAGCCTTCTTATGATAGACAGGAGTTAATTTGGATGAACTTGATACTGTACATATTTCCTGGAACAGCATTGCGCAGCAATGCGTGTAGTCCATGCTTTCGGCAGTGAAAATACTCTTATACAGAATATCAGACTCTGTAATTCTCATTTGAGATGATTTTAGTATCTTACAACATCCTTCTTTTATTAGAAGTAACTTTTTGGCAATTTTTTATTTTAGTATAGGAATCACAATTTAATGTGTTTGAATATTGTATTTTATCAGAGATAAGCCAGAAACAAAGGAGCTATTTCAACTGAAGTGAAGCTAACTTCTGTTTATGTTCACTTGGAGCATATAAAATAGTAAATGCTAGGACTGCTGGTTAAGTATAATCAAATAAAAGGTCTATTCAAGTCTGGAATGTGGGATACAGGCATTACTTTGTTTTTGCTTATTGTTTTTTGAGCAATTAATTATAACCGTGTCCTATAGGATCAGTTTATTGCTCTGCCTCCCCAAATAGGGGCAGAGAGTGTGTAATGGAAGCAAAAAGCACAGCTAAATGTAAATAGGAAAGAGACTACGCAAATCCAAGGGGGAAATGGAACTCCTCTTCTTCCTTCCCACATGAAAACCCATCTTAAATGCTTTCCAGACCCTACATTAGAGTATAGTCCTCTTGATGAAGTTGACAGAGAATTTAACCCCAATGTTTGTCTGAAGGGGTCAGAGCACTGGCTGTGGAGTCCTTCTTGGAATTCAGAACATGATTTCTCCAGCTCAGCACCACAAAGTCCAGCGAGATAGTCCTTTCACACACAATCATATCAAGCCTGAGGAAAGAGCATAAAAGAGTCCTTACGTGTTCCCCGCTCACCGATTACATTGTAGGTCAATTTACAGGTCAAAAAGTGATTCAGTTTCCAGATTTGGGCATGTAAATCTGGGTTTTCAATACCTTCATGAAAAGACAAGGCCATCTCTGAACCTCCATTTCAGGGAGAGTTGCCAAGTTCAGCAGAGCATCTGATGTAGCCATCCTCTTACTGTATGTCATGCCACCTGAGTCGCAGCTACAGAATCATTTAGTACTCAACAAAATACCTCCTTCTCTACATCCTGCCAAAGCATTTAGAAAGAGCAACTCATTCCTTTGACACAAATGTTTCCAATGGGACGAAAAAGAATATAGGCCTATAATTTCTCCTCTTGTTAATACGTGGAGATTTTAGTACGTGAAGGTTAGAGTCAGGCAGGAAAAGATTGGATAAAAGGGAGTACAAAAAGAAAGTGAAAACTCTTAAAGATGGAAGATGAAATATGACCAGGAGAATGGAGAGAGTATGTGGGATGGATGGACTATAAAGAAGAGAATAAAACTATTAAATAGCAACTCTGATTATAGATAATGTTGATTTTTATTGAATGAAAGAATTGAAATTCCTCATAATTTATTTCTAATTTTGAGTTCTATATAGGATTATATTCATTGGAGGAAATGCAGTATAAAATTGCTATTTTTACAGTTTAAAACTAAAGATCTTGGACCAACGAGATGGCTCAGCAGATGAGGACACTTGCAACCCAGCCTGAGTACTTGCATTCCATTCTCAGCAACTAAACGGCAGAAGAGGGAATCAACTCCCCAAAGATTGTCCTCTAGGTTTTGCAAGCGTGTACACACACTACACACTACAGACTCATACATACACTTATGCACACACACACGTATACCATCCAGACACATGAAAAATGTTCAAAAAATTTTTTAAATTTAAATGAATTTTTATTGACTAAGTTTGCTGATAGTAAAACTACAGACTTCCCCATAAACTGATGAACTAAGACTCATCTGGGGTTATATAAGACCTATTTCTTACTTTTCTTTATTATTTTTATTTTCATTTTTAGTCAATTTTTCATGAAGGCCATTTCAGGAACTTGTAACAGTATTTATAAGAAAAGAATTACTATTTTATGATAATTTCTAGTCAACATTTAAGTATTACTTGTTGACAGTTTAGTATGTATATAACGTTTTTTAAATTCAAGATGACCTAGATATTATTCACATAAAACATTTATTTGCCATTATGAAGGGATTGAGTAATAAGATAAATTAATAATAATGAATAAAACTTTTGATATGTTAATTGAGTCGTCTTGATTTTATTCATACAGATCATAAATTTTAATGGAAGTAATTTAAGAGTAAAGAGTCATCAGAAATTCAAAGAGAAGCTTGAACATATAAAAATTAAGAAAGTCAATAAATTCAAAACCTGTAAGAATAAATTAAAGAAGGATTTTCTCCATAATACTTGGGACATGTTATTAAACACATTTCTGATGATAATGTTACTGTCACTGACTTAAGCTACTATGACTGTTACCTTTCAAAGTTGCATTAGTAATGATAATCACTGACCTTTAATTCAAGGCTTTTGTTTACAGGATTGTGTTGAAAACAACTGACAAATAGGTGGCCATAAACAGCACATACCTAGAGAGTCCATCTTGGTTATGTCTTTTGATAGATATATCCAAAAAGATTACTGCAGTCAAATTAATAAAAATAGTAATTGCCAAGAAACGTTTTTAATGTCTTTTAAAAATAATTCTTGCTTCCAGATCGCTCCTCCTCTGCAATGACATATGACCCTGCTTTGTTTTATATACTTCTAGGTGACTGTCATATCCTCAGGTCCCTCACAATAGGAATCAATTCTTAACAAAACTTGATCTGATAAATCTTTCAATTTTCTGAACTCTAATGTTTGTGTAGTGGTGTCTTATTGCAGTTTTATTTAATTTCCTAACACAATTTTTAAAAATTTAGAATTCTATTGTACATGCATTTGTGAGACATTTGTATATCTTTTTGTGTGAAGTGTCCATTCAGAACATTTGAGTGTTTTTTTTAAAATTGAGATTGCTGCCGTATTCTTGCATTTTTAAAAGATTTATGTATTCTACATGAAACCCTGTTGACAGCAACATTTTCAAAAGAAGTCTTTTTTCCCTTTGGCATTTACTTGTAAGTCCATGTGTATTTTAAAGAGCAAAAGCATTAAGCTATCATGAAGGATTAATTCATCAAGATTTTACTCCTTGCCCAAACGTTTTGTTTCTTCTTTATAAAATAGTTTTCATAATCAAGATCAGTAACAATTGAGTCCAGTTTTCTCCTCCAGAAGCTGTATTATTTTCTCTCTTCTACTTACTGTTATGATCTCTTTTGAGTAAATGTGATAATAAGTTCACAGTTCTTTTTATGAACAGACTTTAGTTAAGTTAGTGGAAAGACTGTACTATAGAATTAAGGGAAAAAGCCTCCTCTTTAGTATGAGTAGTAAACTAGGTTTGCATGAAGCTGTCTGCAACAATGTGATAGAGTATGGTAGGTGAGAGAGTGCATTGTCATATCTTGAATGCTTTTCCCGTAAGTCATGAAGAAAACTGAGGAATCTAAATGCTGATGGCTTCTCCTGTCTCTATTGCTGATAGAGAGCCATCGTAAGCTTGTGTGCAGGTTGTATAGTCTACAGCCAGATGGTGGCTTTCCATCATATTCTGCAAGCTTCGTACTGAAATACGTCACATCGCTTCTGAGAGCTTATTCAGAATGCAGAGTTTCAGGCTAAAGGTGTGGGTTTGCTTGTGAAACGCTCATCTAACATGCACAAGTCCCCATCGTCTCTCTCAAGCACCTATTCAACCTGATGTAGTGGTGCAGGAGGGTCAGAGGTTCAAGGGCATCAACTACTAGCAAGTTAAAGGCCAGATTTGGCTATAAGATTCTCTCTCTCTCTCTCTCTCTCTCTCTCTCTCTCTCTCTCTCTCTCTCTCTCTCTCTCTCTCTCCTCCCTCCCTCTCTTACACACACACACACACACACACCAGGACTTTGAATCCAACTTTCCAATTCAGAATTTGGATTCTGGCACAGTCCTAGGAGATACATATGCACTTGCTATTTACATTTGGGGAGGAACTACTTAACTAGTGCTTTATAAGCGGGGCTCATTATGTCTAGCAGTTTGCATCTGCTTGTGACAATGACGCTTGATAAAGGGTCTTTTTTAGAAGAGCAAGACTTCTTACTGAACTGAGTTGGGACTGTGGGACAGCTAAGCATGTGCATCTGTAGCCAATATGCAGAAGTCCCAAGAATTTCCCTTCCTCTGTAGTTCCTTCCCCACCCCCCACCCCTTTTCCTAATACCTTCTTCTGGGTTCCATCTGTCAGCCTCAGATTAAGCATGTCAGCCACAGCAGCAAAGGAAAAATCACTCTGTCTTACTCATGCCAGTTAGAAGATGCTTTGTGAATTCTCTCCCCTCTAGCTGCTTGCATCTTCTAAGCCACAGCATTAAGACCTGACTTAGTTTCGTCAGAAGTGTTCAGTGGGCGGGGGGGGGGCGGTGAGCATAGAGAACATGTATGTGATAGTAGCATAGGCATCAAGAAATACACAGCTGGTGTTTTCATAGGTAGATGCCACTTACATGTTTTTCTCCTGGAGTGACTCAGGAAAAAAAGTAATCATAGTGCCAACAGGTGACCCAAGTTAGAGCAAAAGAAAACCTGGTCCGGATGTGTTCAGGTGTGTTAGTCGGTAGTTGGGCTAAAGAGTGAATCAAAGTCTCCCCATGCGTTTTCTTAAGTTCTGTGTTGATTCCCAGCAGTGTGGGGAAAACAGATCTGTGTGCTTCACTATGAACCTGACAGGTTTCTATGTAGCTGCTTGAATGGCAGCTCAGACGGTAGGTAGCAGTTAAGATTACACTCATTTCCTGAGATCATGTAAACAGGAAAAAAAAAGTAGACAGTGGCTCCTTAGTATTTTATCCCCACCCCCACCCACAGGACAGCACTCTGTGAAAATATCAATTGCATCATCAAAGACTCAGGAAATCTCTTCAGAGTCCCTGAAAATAAATGTTTTGCTATCTTATGGATACAGGAGACCAGAGAAAGACAGAGAGGAAACCAGGAGGAGTGGAAATGTACAGTGTGGAAAAAAAATGAATGTTAATCCCATCTCCATTAGGAAGCCTAGGAATGAAGACACCTGGGCAGAAATGCAGGTTGTGCAGTTGAGCAGGGTTGGCCTAGGGCAAGGGAGGGAGGGAGGGAAACACGCACCCACTGCAACAGACTCCAGAAGAAATCTGCCACACAGGCCCAGACAGAGGTCTAGTGTAGGGCGGGCAGGGATAGCTTTCCACACTGTGAGGCTCGTCAGACATGATTCTATAGAGGAGTTTGACCAGGAGCTGGTCTTCTCAAATGCAGCCTGGAGATATATAAAACAGAAATAGCAGGCATATCTGAAGTATAATATCTGTTCCCCCCCCCTCTCTGTGTGTGTTCTTAAGGGAATCACAGAAGTTCCCAATTCCTAAAAGATAGTAGTTCTTCAGACCTCCTGGCGGTTCTTCCCAGAAGGGCCTTGGCATGCAGCAGCAGAGAGCCCCTAGTTAATGGAATCCCAGCATCCTGCCAGAGAATAAAGACAATTCATTTCTCTCTGGAGGTTTGATTCCAGCAGCATCCCTCCAAGTTTCAAGAAAATGCCTTTTTTTTTTTTTTTTTTACCTCCCTCTCTCCAGGTTTCTAGGTGCTAGGTAGCAGTTTGGGTGGAGGGTCATATTCTTCTTGGCGATTTTTATGTCATTATTCTAAGTAGCTTTAGATTTTACTTTGAAGTCTTTTTTACCAAAAATGCATATAAGAAAGCTGTAGGACTCAATCCCTTCAATGTTTCTACTTGCTCATTTTATGGGGTGTGTTACATTTCGCACATCCATGTAGTGTGTAATAATTAGATGAAGACATTAGCATTTCTGTGCATCTGCAACTTTGTTCCCCTCTTGTCGTGTTGAACTAGGTCCTAGATTGTTTTAAACAATGTCAGCTCTAATATGGTATAGAAGAACCGAATTGACTTCTTCCATTTCCATTCACATTGCGGTGTGTGTCAGGATCTCCTTGTTTGTAAGGATAAGTAATAATCCATTGTGTATTATTATTGACAGAACCCAACAAGTTCTCCCTAAAGGTCATATTTTGATTGTTGTTCCCTAGTTTAGTGGCACTGTGGAGAATCTGACATGTTGGGACATAAAAATACTTTTCAGAATTGCTTATTACTCACAGGAGTGAGACAGCTGGTGTAGAACGGACTCTAAGCTTGAGAGCATTTCCTGCAGTTGAGGGAATGAGTGCAGCCACGTGGGAAAGTACTAGGCCATTATCTCCCGAACAGAGTGCAAGTCTCTTTTGGGCAATCATGTTATAGTATGGTCCAAAGCAGCAGGAGGAGGTTAGTAATTAAATTTGGTTAAACTGTAGGTTTATTTGGGGACCAGAAAACTTAACATGTAGTCTCTGACCTTGAGCCACATATTTCCCTTAAAGTATGCCTTCTCCTTCCCAAGAAGTTTTGGTTGATGCTATGGTTTAAAAAAGTGAATTTGTTTAATAGCATACGGTATCTGAAATGTGAAGATCCACAACACGTATAAAATCTAAGTCTTGCTATAATTCCTTGAGATTGTAAACTTATCAAAATATACGTGACTCAACTCTTACAACACTGTCTGATGGGTGAAACTCTGTGAAACAATGAACCAAAACGAAAGTCTCCTCCCTTAAGTCAGTGCCAGTCTTTTTGTCACGGCATTGTAAAAGTGACTGAAGCTTATGTGCACATCACTGTTCTTTGACCCCTTCACTCACTGAAGCATGTTGAGGTTGAGTCCATGTTTTGGCTGTCATGAACAGTACTATGGCACACCGGACCTTTGGAGTCTTCCTCTTCTTGTGTCTCACTTGTCTAAGGGACCACATGCCTTCCAATACTAGGTAGGCTTTGCCTTCACTTTTAACTCTTCTTTGGGCAACATATGACTTAGTTAGTCAGCAGATATCACCTTGAACTCTTATATAGTTTCTCAATAGTCTATCACTTTCTCTTGCAGTGCTAAATAATAAGAAACAGAGCACGTGTTTGTCGAGAAGGAGCGTATGAGTCCCTAGGACTTTGTTTCGACACAGGAAAGGATGAGAATTCCATTAACTAACTAGCTGGTTATGTTCCCTTCAGGAGTGAAGGACTAGGAGTATTTAAAGTTAGGGTTATTTACTCTGGTTTGAAAACTCATTATCTCAAATGATTTTCAACTATTTATTTTTGGAAACTTTTCAAACTGATGAGAATTCTTATGAGTTTGCAGCTAAGAATTTGTGTACTGCATATGTGTACTATATATATGTACATATACATATATATACATACCCATATATTTGAGTAATATATTATACAGAAACATCTACCTATATCTATCTATCTATCTATATCTATCTATCTATCTATCATCTATCTATCTTAAGGAGTAAATGCTGGTTTAGAAAACTATTATTATCCTGGTGTGAAAACTGTTTACAAGTTGTCTATATAAATTTGAGAAAATCATAACTTGTATATTTGGCAACGGTTGGTGTTCAAGACATAGAAGGAACTCTTAAATACAATATAGAATCAACTATCTAAAGTTGACTAATGTAGCTACATCAATATTTTGAAAAGAAAACATAGTAATTAGCCAAGAGATATGTAAGAAAAATACAGCATCAAGAAAAGGCTAATCATAATGAAAATGGAGTTATCAGCTCATCCCTTTAAATGTGACTGTAATCAAGGTGACTGTGAGAATATGGACAAAGCAAACCCTTGTATAGCACTTCTGGAAGTGTAAATTAGTACAACCACTGCGGAAAATAGGAGGTATATAGTAATGTTCTCAAACTATTAAAAATAGAACTGATATTTGAACCAGCATTATATATATATATAATTTATTTACCTGTCTATCTGCTTCTCTCTATCTATCTCTATATCTATATCTATCTATCTATCTATCTATCTATCTATCTATCTATCTATCTATCTATCAGTTCTTAGGTTCAAAGCATGGGCATCACAAGACTCTGGAAGAAACTCCTAACTTGCTTGCTGTTATGATTAGTATTATCACTCATATGCTGTGGATCATAGTCTGTAATCTCAGTGCCACTTCCAAAATTGTAAAAGTATAATAAATAATATTTTCAAATTAAAGTAAAATAATACAGAGCTAAATCACTATGAAGGACTTTCAAGTGGGCATCTTCATAATGTCTAAGCCCATTTCCTTTCAGTCTCCTTCTTTTTCCACATCCTCCTTTTTTCTTTACAGTTAGTCCACATATATACCATGTAATTGTCTTCCACTTTAGTCATTCATTCTCAGCCACACCCCATTAACCAGTATTCTTAAAATTGGGAGGCAGAGACAAGCAGATCTCTGAGTTCAAGGCTAGCCTGGCTTAGAGAGGGAGTTCCAGATTTCTAGAACACTAAGGGCTACATAGAGAAATCCCATCTAAAAAACAAACAAGCACAACAACAACAAAACAAAACAAAAAACAATAACAAAACAACCAAGGAAACAAACAAATAAGCAAAAACCTGAGCCCAGATACAATCTTTCTTTAGTTTAGGCAAGGCGGTCACATAAGGAGACCAACACTGACAAAACCCTAACTCTGCTGCTCCAGCTTCTTGTGGTGAAATATACAGCATGCAGGTCTGGGTTCTCTTTTACTTCAGTGCTTTGGAAACATAGATTTTTCTAAAAACAAGCTCTTAATAAAAATGAAATGGCTATTTCTATTTTCTGTTCTCAACAGTGCCTTGGCAGTCTTGTAGGCACTCCAGTGATCCCCTCCACAGCCAGTGTGCTTAGTACAGAAAGGACCATAGAGAGGACTGAAGCTATTGTAATTAGGTCTATAACCTTGAAGACCTTATTAGTTTTAAGGTTCAGAGAAGGAAAAAAAAAAAGGTAAGTGGTTTACATTTAAATTCCAAGCATGCACATATCAAATTCTGTTAAAAGAACCATTTATTTACTACCTAAACAGCCAGCAAGTTAAGATAAGAAGTTAAAATCAATACCATAAATATGGTAAATAGGGTGAATTAGAAGAAAGAGAAATTGGGTTGTTCTGCATGAGTTTTCAATTTGGTAAGGGAAATAACATGTAAATATGACGAATGTAATAATAATAGATGACAGAGTCACAAACATAGCAGATTTTTAGAATTGCATTCCATCAGGGGAACCAGTAGAGCCTAAGTGCTGATAAGATATGCTTTATAAAAAAGAAAAAAAGTCAAATATAATACACAGTATACGCATGAATGTAGGGAAACTCTAAGTTGGAAAAATGAGTGGTTTTGGTTATAAGATGTTTGAACCTTTAATATAGCTCTATAAGTAATCATTTTTATAAGAAACATGTATGGAACATTCTGAATTCTCTCATCTGCGTAGGCTCTGAAAGGTGGTACACACTGAATAATGTAGGAGAATATGGAACACTTTGGATGGAACTACAAATATAATTTGTTGATTAAACCATAAAGAATATTAAGGACAGTCAAGAATACTAAAAAATAACTGTTCATGGTGAAAACACCTTTAACCTCAGTGCTTGGGGGCTAAAGCAAAACAATTAGCAGTTAAGTTCATCCACATGTGGGTGGGAGCGTCAGAAGTATAAGATCATCCTCAGCTAAGTAGTGAGTTAATTACAAGATGCTCAGTCTAAAAAAAACCAAACAAATGAAACATCTGAAAGTCATGATATGAGAGTCAAGTGAAATAGAGATTTGTTAGGTGAGAAAAATGAATGAAGATGTATGGACTTGACAAGTCAAATTGAGGGAAAGCTTGGGGAATGCTGAGCACTGTGAAGACAAAGAGGGCAAATTTTTATAGCAAACACAGGCTCAAAAATGTCTGGCTGACAAAAAAAAATTAGGGACAGTAGTTTGCTCATAGAAGGTGCCTCACCTTTGACCATGTCCCCTGGAGGGGGAGACCTGGTGGCACTCAGAGGAAGGACAGCAGGTTACCAAGAAGAGACTTGATACCCTATGAACATATACAGGGGGAGGTAATCCCCCTCAGGAACAGTCATAGGGGAGGGGAATAAGGGGAAAATGAGAGGGAGGGAAGAATGGGAGGATACAAGGGATGGGATAACCATTGAGATGTAACAAGAATAAATTAATAAAGGAGGAAAAAAAAGGAAAAAAAAAAGGTAACTGGTTTTAGAAAATGGATGACATATAATTTTTACTTCACAAAATGTATTTTTGTAAATCATTGAAGACCAGAGAAGCATGGGAGAATGGCAAAGTAGAAAGATCCAGAGGGTCCTAGAAGCCTACAAGTAGAACATTATGATAGGCAGATTTGGGCACAGGGGTCCCGCTCAAACTAAGGCACCAGCCAAGGACAATACAGGCGGTAAACCTTAAACCCCTACCCAGATCTAGACAATGGACAGAACACTCTCCACAGTAGAGTGGAGAGTGGGATATTACTTTCTCACATACTCTGGTGCCTCACCTTTGACTATGTCCCCTGGAGGGGGTGACCTGGTGGCACTCAGAGAAAGGACAGCAGGTTACCAAGAAGAGACTTGATACCCTATGAACATATACAGGGGGAGGTAATCCCCCTCAGGAACAGTCATAGGGGAGGGGAATAAGGGGAAAATGGGAGGGAGGGAAGAATGGGAGGATACAAGGGATGGGATAACCATTGAGATGTAACAAGAATAAATTAATAAAGTAAAAAAAAACCAATGAATACAATAATGCAAGGAAGCTCAAAAGCATAGAGTACTCATTTCTAATAATTTGATTCTTAAAACGCTGGTTATTGGGTAGCTTTTTGGAAATGACATCTGCAGAAAATAAACTAATTCATGTGAATGCCAACTTTTTTCTCTGAATTATAAGGGTTTAGTATAGATGAAGGAGTAAAGTGCCACAAAAAAGTCTTGTGAACTGGGATAAACCGGCAAGAAGGAAAGAAGAATGGGGTATCATTATTTTTAAATTTTTTTCGTGGTAGAAGAGACATGATGACTTGAGTGGTGTCTTATTATTTCTCTTCCTTTGATTGTTCTCTGATCTTACCAGTATTACCTTCTGCAGCCTCTGTCTGCTTTGGAGAGGGGGCTCATGGCTTACTCATATTTTCAGATATTGTTTGTTTCTATAAAAATCCAAATACCTTCTGAGTGGGTTGATCAGGATTACTGGGAAACATCTCTCTAAGTGGAAGATCAATGATAGAATTCATACTTCTAGAAACATTGTCTCCTTGACATTAGTCTATGATGAAAAGAACAATTCAGACAAAATACCATTTCTCTCAAGCAAATGGTATCTCTTGATAAGTTGACACACTTTACTCAATTTATTGAAAGAAAGGTTATTTTGTTTCCATTCTTTTTGTTCAAATGTACATATCTAAGGATAATAACAAAAAGGCAGATATGAAATTTAGTAAGTAATAATGATTAACATGAATTTTTGTAACAGAAAAACTGGCATTTATCCAAGAACACAGCAAAATATCATTCACCATGACCAAGTAGGGTT
This sequence comes from Acomys minous, assembly GCF_964271855.1. Taxonomy (NCBI): domain Eukaryota; kingdom Metazoa; phylum Chordata; class Mammalia; order Rodentia; family Muridae; genus Acomys; species Acomys minous. The sequence continues at coordinate 32,147,846 of NC_140492.1, read as the reverse complement.
TATGCCAGGCATGCAGGGGTCATTCAATATATGGAAATCCATCAATGTAATCAATCAGATAAGCAAACTGAAAGGAAAAAAACCTCACATGATCATCTCCTAAGATTCCAAAAGCATTTGACAAATTTCAACACCCATTTGTTTTTAAAGCCTTGGAGAGATCAGAGATACAAGGCATATACCTAAACATAATAAAGACAATATACAGCATCATACTAAACAGAGAAAATTTTAAGTCAATTCCACTGAAATGAGGGACAAGTTAAGGCTGTCCACTCTCTCCATAAGACAATAAGACAACTAAAGAAGATGAAGGAGATGGAAGTTAGGAAGGAATAAGTTACATTATCACTGTTCATGGATGCTATGATAGAATACATAAGGGACCCAAAAAATTCTACCAAGGAACTCCTATCACCTTCGGCAAAGTGGTTGAAGACAAAATCAACTAAAAAAAATCAGTAGCCTTCCTGTATACAAATCAGAAATGGACTGACAAAGAAATTAGGAAAACTACATGCTTCACAATAGCAACAAATAATATAAAGTACCTTGGTATAATTCTAACCAAGCATGTGAAATATTTATATGAAAAAACTTCAAGTCTCTGAAGAAAGAGATTGAAGAAAATTGCATAAGATGGAGAGATCTCACGGATTGGGAGGAACAACATATTAAAAATAGCCATCTTCCCCAAAGCAATCTACAGATTCAATAAAATTCACATCAAAATTCCTGCACGGTTCTTTACAGACCTGGACAGATTAGTTTCCAACTTCATATTGAAAAACAAACAAACAAAAACAGAATAGGTAAAATAATCTTGTGCAATAAAAGATCTTTCTGAGGAATCCCCATCCCAGATTCTAAGCTGTACTATAACACAGCAGTAATTAAAATGGCATGGTACTGGCATAGAAATAGGCTGACTGATCAACGGAATTGAATCAGAGACAGAAATAAATCCACACACCTATGGACACTTGATTTTAGACAAAGAAGCCAAGTCTATAAAATGGAAAAAAGATAGCATCTTCAACAAATGGTGCTGGTCTAATCGGAGATCCACATGTAGAAAAATACAAATATTGTATTTTCTGGCATACAAAACAACTTTTTAACCCTGAAAATCCATGCCAAAGTTGGGGGTAGTCTTATACTCCTGGGACTTACCTGCAGCTTGCTTCCTCTGGCTTCACATATAGTGTGTGGAGAGGTGCTATGGCCAATTCCCTGCTCTGTGCAGGGAGTATGAAGCAGGGAGGAGCAAGCTGAACACATCTTCCTGTACTTCAAGGTGGAGAACGTGAGCATGCATTGGCTCTCCACCAGAACCCACCCATTTAACTCAGATGGCTGTGTTTTCTGGCTGAGTGTGGAGTACACCTTAAAGGGGCAGTGTAGGCTGGCACTGACTGTCTGCTGGCATTTAATAAAGTGCCTGGCTGCAAATAGACACATGTCTGAGTCTGCTGCACAGGGTGTATATTGGAAGAGGGGTAGTCTTATATAGTGGGTATATTCCAAACTCTATATTTTAATTGGAAAAGTTGGTCATCATTTTATACACCCCAAAATATGGTAGAGCCATATTTATCACCCTGCACATAAATAAAGTCCAAGTTGATTAAAAACCTCAACATAAAACTAGAAACACAAAATCTGTTAGAAGAAAAAGTGTGGAAGAGCCTTGAACTCATTGGCACAGGAGACAACTTTCAGAACAGAACACCAACAGCTCAGGCTATAAGGTCAACAATTACTAAATGGGACCTCATGAAACTGAAAAGCTTCTGTAAGGTGAAGGACACTGTCAACAGAACAAAACTACAGCCTACAGACTGGGAGAAGATATTTACTAACCCTACATCTGACAAAGAGCTAATATCCAAAATATATAAAGAACTTAAGAAATTAAACACCACCAAACCAAATAAACCAATTAAGAAACAGGGTCAAAACAAAACAGATAATTATCAACAGAAGACTATCAAAAGGCTGAGAAACACTTAAAGAAATGCTCAACATTCTCAGGGAAATCAAAAGGATTCTGAGATTCCTATCAAAGTGGCTAACATCAAAAACTTAAATGACACCACATGTTTGCAAGGATGTGGAGGAAGGGGAACACTCCTTGATTGATGGTGGGAATGCAAACTTGTACAACCACTTTGGAAATCAATTTTTTTTTTAGAAAATTGGGAATAGTATTACCTCAAGACCAAGCTGTATCACTCCTGGCCATATACCCAAAAGATGCTCCACCAAACACTTAAAGAAATGCTCAACCTCCTTAATCATCAGGGAAATGCAGATCAAAACAACTCTGAGATTCCATCTTATACCCATCAGAATGGCTAAGATCAAAAATTCAAGCGACACCACATGCAGGCGAGGATGTGGGGAGAGAGGAACACTCCTTCATTGCTGGTGGGAATGCAAACTAGTACAACCACTTTGGAAATCTATCTGGGGCTATCTCAGAAAAATGGGAATAGGGCTTCCTCAAGACCCAGCTATTCCACTCCTTGGAATATACCCAGAAGATGCTCCAGCACACAACAAGAAAATTTGCTCAACCATGTTCATAGCAGCCTTATTCATAATAGCCAGAACATGGAAACAGCCTAAGTGTTCCTCAATAGAAGAATGGATAAAGAAACTGTGGTACATATACACTATGGAATACTATTCAGCTATTAAAAACAAGGAATTCCCGAAATTTGTGGATAAATGGATTGAGCTAGAAATGATCATAATGAGTGAGTTAACCCAGAAGCAGAAAGACTCAAATGGTATATACTCACTTATATCTGCATATTAGCCCAAGGGGCATGTCCCACGAAAGCCTTCACTTACCAGGAAACTGAGACAGAGGGGAGGACATTCTAGTGGGACTCTAGATGAGAGAATCATGGGAGAATGGCAAAGTAGAAGGACCCAGAGGGTCCTAGAAGCCTACAAGTATAACATTATGATAGGCAGATTTGGGCCCAGGGGTCCCGCTCAAACTAAGGCACCAGCCAAGGACAATACAGGCGGTAAACCTTAAACCCCTACCCAGATCTAGCCAATGGACAGAACACTCTTCACAGTAGAGTGGAGAGTGGGATATTACTTTCTCACATACTCTGGTGCCTCACCTTTGACCATGTCCCCTGGAGGGGGAGACCTGGTGGCACTCAGAGGAAGGACAGCAGGTTACCAAGAAGAGACTTGATACTCTATGAGCATATATAGGGGGAGGTAATCCCCCTCAGGAACAGTCATAGGGGAGGGGAATAAGGGGAAAATGGGAGGGAGGGAAGAATGGGAGGATACAAGTGATGGGATAACCATTGAGATGTAACAAGAATAAATTAATAAAGGAGAAAAAATGAAAAACAAAAACAAACAAACAAACAAACAAACAAACAAAAAACCAAAAGATGCTCCACCATACAGCAAGGACATTTGCTTAACTATGTTCACAGCAGCTTTATTCATAATAGCCAGAATCTACCTAGATGTCCCTAGCTGAAGAATGATAAAGAAACTATAGTATATTTACACAATGGACTCAGCTATCAAAACCAAGGAAACCTTGAAATATGCAGGCAAATGCATGGAACTAGACATGAGCATCTTAAGTGAGGTAACTAAGACCCAGAAAGTTATACATGGTGTATACTCTTTTATAAATGGATATTAGCACAACATAGATGTCCTCTAAGAAACTCCACCCAGAGTGGGATCAGGACAGGTACTGGAACTCACAGCTGCACTCTGGGCTAAGAGCTGTGTGTTCTATAGAAGAGTTGGTGATAGAAGGATTGTGTGTGTGTATGTTGGGGGAGTGTGGAGGTTGTCAAGAACTCTACAAGGGAACTATCAAGGCTGGAGGATCTGGCCCCAGGGGACTCACACAAACTGATGTACCCACCAAGGACATTAAAAACGGAGAGCTTAGACCTCCCTTTTCAGTGAAGCTGATGGACAGCTCATTATCCACATATAGAAGGGCAGAGAGAGTCAGGAACTGCCTCTGACAAGAACTCTGATGCCCTGTATTTAAGGGAGAGGCCCTGTAAGAACACAGAGATGCAGGTTATCCAGATGAGACTTGATAGGCTGTGGTCAGAAGGTGGGGTTGGGGAGAACCCCATCTGTCAGAGGTCTAGGAAAGGGGAATAGGGTGTAAAGGGGAGGTAGGGTGGGAACAGGAAGATAAGAGGGAGGTGATTACACTCAAGATGTAAGGTGAATAAATTACAATAAAAAATTAAAAATCTGATATTTATACTCCAGATTGATTTTTACTTTACTTTGAATAAGACTTCTTAAAACAGAAAATATACAAAGTGTAATTTAAATATCATGTAAACTGGTGGCTAGTCATGGATAAAGTTCTTACATTTTTATTAATGTTTTAGGTAGTATGTGGAATAACACATCATTATGATATTGTCTACATTCATACCATTGGATTTGGCTTATACTTGTTCTCCCTGGTGACTCTGTATTTTGGCTGATCTTCTTTTGCAAGCAAATATATAGAAACATTTTCCACTCCTATTTTTGTTAGTACAATCTAGATATCTACTTGATAGCTCTATCCTTATAAGTATGATCTAGAAAGTTGTTGGTCACCTATCTCCAGGATGCATTTTGATCAGCTTCCTTTTTTACTACAAAAATGGGAACATAGTCTACCTACATACCTGATACTTCCATGAAAAGACAAGGCAGCTGGTTTTAGCATATTTAACCCAACATTCCAAGAAAGTTTATTGCTGTATATTGTAACATTTCTGGGAAAAGACTCTTGCAGAAAAGTCTCCTTTGAGTTAAAAATGAAAAGAAAGGTGTATTGTTCATTGGATATGTCTTCTAATATTTGTTTAACCTTATGGGCATGCACAAGGGAAACCCCCATCATCCTCTAAATGTTAATCACTTCTCTTTCTCTTTCTCTGTGCTTGAGTGAGTGTGTGTGTGTGTGTGTGTGTGTGTGTGTGTGTGTGTGCAGGTGCATTTGCATATGCATGTGGAAGCTTCATTTGCCTTTCATCTTATTTTGTGAGACAAGTTCTCCCTCTGAAACCAAAATTTACTCATTAGTCTAGTCTAGCTATGTGTCAAACCCTAGCAACAGTAATTTCTCCACCTCTTCAGAGCTGAGATTACAGGCAGAAGCCATCAAGCCTGGCAGTTTATTGGTCTGTGGGATACAGCAAGCATCTTACTAACATATCCATCTTCTTAACCCCTGTAAATGTCAATATGTATGAATTGTCAAAACATCTAATTCTCAAAAGGATAATGCATCTGATATCATACTTTAAAAGTCCATGTAATTTTCTAGGGAAGAAAATCAAATAGTTCTCAAATAAAAGAACTGCTTCAAAAACTACTAACATGTACAAATTTAGTCTTTCATATGGACTGAATTTTTGGTTAGTTAAGAATACATACACACATGTTAAACAGAAAGGAGGAATACAGTAGTGCAAAGGGGAAGCAAGAATGACAGCTGGATTCCAATGACGGTAAGGCAGCTGGGATGACATTATGCAGAAATGCCCACTGGTGTAATGGAAGAACATTAACACTGAGAATTTCAGGTATAATTGAGATCAATAAAGAATAAGGTGGAGGAGGATTGGGGAGAGGAAACTGTGAAACATTAACCCATGAATTCAAATATTCTCCAAAATGGAAGAAGAAAAGATTCCACAGTCTACATAGCAGAAGTACACATCCACGTGTTTGCACATGGACACAAGCATGCACACATACACACACACACACACACACACACACACACACACACACACACACATTTGTGCATAAACTCCAGGAAGAAGGCAACCAATCTGAATAGAGTTAGAAAAACACAGTGTTCTAAACCGTGAACAATAGAATACTGCTTACTTTTTAAAAATGCACATGTCTTAACTGAAGAAGTATCAAATATCTTCTTAATCACTATATGTTGTCACAGAGACCTGGATTTTTTATTTATTAGAGTTCGAAGCATGATTCCTCTTACCCTTGCATGAGGGCAAAAATCGCTGCTGATTCTGATGCAACTTTCTAAGTCAATAGTTGGAGACATAGAAAAAAATAAAAATACACTCAATAAAAAGAATTACAGAGTGATCACATTTTTGCTGAAACTCCAATATGTTTTTAAGAATAAATACTTTACTAATAATGATATTTTAATGTCTTAGTATACAAAATAAAACAACTTTACTATGGTAAATTATCATCAAAGAACTAGAAGGCTTATTTTCAAATAAAAGATTTATAATTTCATGCAAAACGCAATTGTTTGGTGGGCTGGAGATATATTTCATTGGTAGAGTGCTTACCTTGCAATATTAGGGACAGGGGTTAATTTCCCTATAGTTTAAAGAGGAAGAGAAAAATTGGACTGTTTAAATACTGCCTAAAGTAAAGCAGGGTCATAATAAAGTCTAAGTTTATAGCTCTACACAGGTTGGTAGATAGATAGATACAGACTATAAATAGAAGTGAAAGACAGAAGAATTGTTTAACTTTTCCTATACACTGTGTGTGACTATTCTTATTAAAAACTGTGATTTAATAGTGAAAAAACAGTGAGTTTAAATAAGTTTCTACTTTGAAATACACTGTACTCCTGTAGGAGATCAATATCCACTGCTCCTAGAGATCCAAATTTCTTCCTGTTTGCTAGTCTCAGACTCTGACAGGGTTACCATTGTATGTGTGTTTACATATAAATCAAGAACCAAAACACAAATAAACAAAAGATCCCACTGCGTTATTCCCAGTACAAGAAGGATTCTGTGCTCAAGTTTAGAGATTGGAAACAGATGTAAACATTTGTAATTATGCGCGTTTCAGGCTGCCTTACATGCACAGAAACGAGTTGCTTTAGAAACTGAGGGCAGGGCTACCCGAACACAAATACCATTTGTTTTCAAAGTGTAGACCAGGAGATGAGAGTGAATGCAAGCACATTAATCATGAGATGAATTTTATAAGGAGGCCACTTACCTATGTGCTTCTGGTGCCACTCAAAATGAAAAGTTTTCCAGCTGTTTGATTTTACCCCTGTGTCTATGAACTAACACACTCCCAGGTAGGAAGGGAGGTTGGGGAAGGCATTTGCTCTTTCACTTCGTAGTATCTCTTCTATTCCATGTAAAGGCATTTGCACCTCTTTTACTGACACATAGACATAATACTAACACATAGACATAATACTGAAACAAAATACTAGGCAGTACCAAATATCAGGTATTAGCTTGTCTGTTGAATGCCTTTGTCTGTTTTTCCTTTGTAGTTGGGCTTTGGTTTTTAGCTTACTCCTTGATGGAGAACTGTATTTCCCATCCTGTCATAGCCGTGCAATTAAATTTAGGATGGTTGTATATAAGTAGACAGGTGCCAGACTTCAGGAAGTAGATTAAATGGACCTCCTTTTTCCATCTCTCATGCATGCATGTACAGAATCATTTTGTAAGTGAAAACCACATGTTGAGGAGAACAAATGTACAGATACAAAAAGGGAGCCAGGAATTAAAAGCACCACAGCCATGGAGCTACCTACCCTTCCTGTTTGGCATCATCTATACCTAAAATTTGCTTGTGTATTAAAGCAATATGTTACCTTATATAAATCACTTTGTTTGGCTATTAGTAGCTTATACAAGCTCTTTATTTAGTATGGAATAAATTACAAGCAGGATGGAGTGCTTTCTTTGGTCAAGGGACTAAGGCTGTAATATTGCATAAGAATGTCTGAGTTTGCTCATAGTGCAGGGCTCAGCAAAGAGTGACCCTATACAGTAAATCTCCCACTGACAGATTTTGTAAGTAAATATATATTTGTTTACATAAAAACCTGCTTATTGTAATAGGTTCTTTCATGTTAAAAATGGCAAACATGTGTAGTTATGATAGGCCTCATGACTTGTGAAACCTGAAACTCCTGGAGAGTACATACAAAGAGTAAAAATCCTGGGCGGATGGAACAGGAAATGTTCCTCGTAGGTGGTGTCCTTTGAAAGGAATGTCTAAGGTGAGGGGGAGTTAACCAGGTAAGTGAATCAATGGATCATTTTAAGTAGAAGGGTAGTGGGAGATAACCAGTGAATCAATGGATCGTTCTAAATGGAAAGGTAGAATGATTAAACAGGTAAATGAATCAGTGAGCTATTCTCAATTGAAGAAACTATGTCAGTCCCAAACTCCAACACAAAAAATTTTAAAATACTGAATCCAGAAGAGTGTCCCATGAAACACAGAAAAATAGCTCCAATGTTTGAAGTAGCTGTAATGGAAAATAAAATGGGAGCAGGGTTCAAGTTCTCAGAGTGTAGAGGAATCAAAGCTGTCATTTACTTGAAAAAATAACTCTAATAGATATTTGCATCTCAAGCCTAATTGTGTTTTAATTTTAGGTGGAAGCAGGTTAAAACCTGTTTTAGGAATGCCGTGACATTAAAGGCAAAGCATATGAGTGTGCTGGAGTGATAGAGCAGTAGAATATTCTCCTTGAAATGACCTTGCCCTCTAGACATGGCAGCCAAAACTAATGGTGAATACTAAGTACTTGAGATGTTTGTTAAATAACGGATTCCAGGACATGCCATTTAGAGAATGGTTCAGTAGTTTTCCTCAAATTCTATAATCAGACACTTATAATTGGACAGTGATTAACATAAAACAATAACAATGACAAGTGAAATTTGACTTTTGAGAATAGGATGAAAGCTTGCTCACAGAGTGAAACTTTGAGCACGCACTTAGATCTTAGAAATACGTGGAGTGGGGAATGGAGCTTTTGCAAGATGGCATCTTCACAAATCTCTTTAAATATGAAAGTTCCTTTTTCTCATTTAAGTCTTTAGTATAAAACCAGCACATTTATTTTACTTTTCAAATAGGGAAGAAGCAGGCACTTCCAGGAGCACTTGAAAAACTTACACTCTTCTGTCATATTCTCATATAAAAGCCATGTGGCTCAAGGTCTCCAACCCTCCTCTGTGAGGAGGCAGCCATGATAACTTGCAGAATTTTCTAGTGAACGTATCTTGATGTTACGTTCTTCTCCTTCTCACTACTTGTTCCTCAGACGTAAACTTGTTTCTGGGCTGTTCAGATTCAAGGGGCCTGGTGAAGAAAATGTATTACATAGGTGACAAATACTGAGCACAGGGATTACTAATGAAGCCAGGAGATAGAAATTGTTTAGGAGCTTTAGAGCAGTTGTTCTCAACCTTCCTAATGCTTCAGCCCTTTAATATGTTCCCTCATGTTATGGTGACCTCAACCATAGTTAAATAATGAAATAAAATTATTTTATTGCTGCTTCATAACTATTATTTTTGCTACTGTTATGATTACTAATATAAATATCTTATACTCAGGATATCACTATGTGACCTCCAAAGGGGTAACAACACACAAGGTGAGAATCACTGGCTTGGAATAGGAACTGGTCCTTTCTTGTCTTTGGTCAGAGCTGGAAATGACTTTTGTTCTGTCCTTTTCAGAGGCCAAAAATGACAGCAGTGTTTTGGACTCTAGTTATTAGAGTGGTTTCTTGCTTTCTTACTTTTCTTTGAACACAAATAGTTAGAAACTACATTTAAGAGTATGACCAAAACTCTAGTCCAGATATCACCCTCTCTTAGGGAAGAGTTTTGGATTTGGCTGTATGGATTTTCATAGTACAAATGGGTTATATTTATTATAATATTAGTAGTGAAGCTATGGACCTCTGAACTCTGTGTGCTCAGCTGCTACCTTAAATTTATTTTCTTCTTTAACAGTGGTTCTGCTCTCTGATGTTCTTGCTGTAGCCTAACTCTATCTGACTTTCCTTTATCACCCAAGAAGCACACAAAGGAAGCAGAAGTAAAGACCATAAAACTTTCGATGCCCCATTTTAGCCCAACTCTTAAATGACTTCAGTGTCTTAGCTCTTCATAGGGATTTATTATAGAAGCCAGCAGACTAGGAGGTCTTTGAGGATTGACCCCTTTCCTCATGATCTACTTTGAAAAGGAAGCTTTACCGCTGCTTCTCCTTATAATGTAAAATCCCTTATAAAATGTCAAATTATCTGGTTTTGTTGAGGACTGTTAAATGAAGGACACTTCCTCCCCACTAAAAGAACCAAATCTGAGTTCTACTTCTCAGACAGCAACTTGAAAAATACATCTCTCTCTCATCTTTTCCATTTCCCTCTCCAAGAAAGATGCTGGGACTTTCAGCTTCCCTGCCTTATTGACTCTGTTTTATGCTCTAATATATTGGTCTTTCAGCTTTCTCTTGATTATTTTGTGAAATAATTTTATTAAAAAGTCTAAGAACCTAGGAAAACCCATAATTTCCCTAGAAAAATTATGTTCCTTGCTGTGATTTCTGGAATGACACTACTTCCTAGTCTAGCTGCTAGCAAGTCTTCTCTATAATTTACCATACATGTAGCTCCTTTAAAATACCTTTAAATATATATACTGTGTGATCCAGGCTCAGGCTCATGGAATATAGTATTTGTTTTCCACATAAAGACTAGAAAATGTTAAAAAAAAAAAGCAGCCTGAGCTTGATCCAATATCATCAGTGGTTACAAATATATAACACATTAAAGTATTTCCATTACAAGGAAGACATTACAGTAGTTGTAACACATACAAATATAAACACACACACACACACACACACACACAAATACAGGACACACAAAAACAATAAATGCCTCCTTTGCAATGAAAGACTATCTATCCATTCTCAATACAAAAATCCCCCAAAATCCTTAAAATGGGTTGAACAAGTGGTTTTCATAATGAGTTCTTAAAATATGGTAGGGAAGAGAACTGAGAGAGGGGGAGAGAGGGGGAAGGGAGGGAAAGAGAGAAATTGAGATAATCTTCTAGCTCTCATCAAGTGGCAAATATTAATTCTCTCTATTGTGGACCCTATATTGTCTCCTCAGCACAGCCATTGACAGAGCTATTCTGCAGACGAATTCCCATCACACACAGTGTGAGGTCTGGACACATCGTATTAGTCTTATCTTCTAATTGACATAGAGAAGATGCCAAGATTTTTCTCAGTTATGGATCAATTTTCAGGTCAAGTAAGCAAAATTATGGTGGATAGCTGACTTAGGCTCTTTTTGAAGTTTTTGCTCTTGTTGTTGTTACTTGTTTGGTTTTTATTTTTGAAAACTTATTTGAAAGAAGTTGAAATTATTGGGGGGAATCACATGAAAGTGATGAGTGAGATAGTAAGAAAATACAGACAATGGACTTCAAGGACATGCTCATTCTCTGATCTTTCTTCCCAATGTTGCTACATTGAATAAATATTAATTTTCTGATTCCTAACTCTGGCTTTTTATTGGGCTTATTTTCTTCTTTAAATTGGCTTATTGAATATGGGTGGTTGGACTTGACATGGGGAACAGTGTGTCCTGACTGACAAGAATCAGTCAAATCAATATTAATTAAAAATTTATAAACATTATATTTCAAAGAAAAATTTCCCAGGAAAATGTAAAAATGTATGTGAATGTATAATCTATATTTTAAATGTAGTGTTTGTATACCTGTGTATAGATATGTATATAATGTTTATATTTACATATTCATATTGTGAGCAGAGTCCAATTTTTTTGGACACATGTTTAGATAGATAGTTGTCTTATTAGATTTAATTGTACATATATATAATCTCTACAAACATAGTTAATTTTGTCATAATTTGGAATTTCAGTTACATCTGAATGTGCTTAGTTTTATTGGTTTAGAGGCAGACCTTTCTTTTGAAGATGCATTAGTATAGGATTCTGGGTACCCATTTTGTAGGTTGATTTACAGTGTATAAGACAGGAAAGCATGGAGAATCAAATCTACATCTCCTTTAAGGAAACAGTTTGCAGTCTCAATCAGAAATGAGAAATCTCCTTCAAATATAGTATGTATTTCCTAATCTCAAACTACATTCATCTAAGTGATTTTCATCTACATATGCAGAGCAACTAGGCAGTGCAGTTTGACAATGACTTTGAATTATTTACTTGGAAGCCATTTCATGTATAGGGATACACTTGATCATTTGTCTCATTTTCAAACCACATTTTAAATTTGCACTTGGCAAATCCATTCTAGACATTAAAAAAATGCAGCCTTGCTTAAAAAAATCATACACCTTCAAGCATGTTGTTTGCTTGATGAGCATTTAACCAATAGACTCTGAATTTTACAGGGCCATGAAAGTACAAAATGCTGTAAGTGAAGAAACAGAAGACAAGAATATGTTCTTAGAAAAACCTTCTTTTCAATGAGGACTATAAATCTGCATCTTATATAAATAAAAACAGGACAGTTCTGGGAAAATGCTTCACAAACATATTGACAATTCTTACTTCTAGATGACAGACAAAGGAGAGCAGCACTCATACCTTTGATAAAATTAGCATGAAGAAATAGTAGTAAAAAAGCTGGAAAGTTTTTACTAATTTGTTCTTTATCAGGACATGTATTATTCTATTCATTCTATCTTTGTTTCTGTTCGGAAAGCTAACAAATATTCTGATAGATTTGAGAGGGTTGTAGCTTTATGTTTATCCATCAAAAATTTTATCACCCTAGGATTTGTTAGATCTGACTGAGAAAAATATGAATAAAAAATAGATGTTTTAGTGGTAAGACAGTATAACAGAGTAGTGATGTGCAGATATTACCTTCACCACTATTCTAGGAGGTGTGTAAACTAAAACTGTGTCCATTAACTTCCCCAAAGTTTCTCTACATGGTTTAAGTATATATATAGTATTACTTTTAGTTATTTTATATTCACGTAATGTTTTTGTATTATTTGTAGTTTTAAAGGAAGTTAAATTCAAATTTTATAGTTTTAAAATACTAGGAAGAATTCAATTAAGTCTACGAGTATATTTTAAATGTGTTAGAAGTTTGCTTTTTTAATTTTCACATGGGATTTTCAGATTACTGACTGTGGTATCAGATGCTAACATGCTTAGAGAAACATAATAGTTACTTAACCTACTATGTGAGCATTTTTGTAAAGTGCATATGTAATGACCTAAACACAAAAATCTTAAATATCTATATGTTGCCTATAAATTGGAAAACATCTCAAAGATTCTGTTGTTTTTCGGCCTTTCATACCAGATGACTCCAATAAAACATATTCAACATGGGAATTATTGCTCCATGTAGTACGTGCAGGAAAATTAAAAAGAATAATCTCTGTGGTCCATTCTCATTGGGCTGTTATTGCTCACTTACTGCAATCACCTTGCTATGATAGCTCAGGCAAAGATGACTGATGACTTGAGAGAAGCCTCATGAAGCCTCTCATCATGTCTTTTCTGTCCTAAAGTAATCCATCTCTCTTCTATCTGGGCAGACTTGTTATTGGCACAAGAGATATTCACCTTATAGTCAAAATTACTTAATCTGGAAAATTAATTCATATACATGAATAAGTGGTGAAGAAACATTTTTCTAAGAAATTTAAATTCAATAGTAATAACTGAAACAATATCTAAATACCTTTGAAATATTAAGTCTGATGTTATTGTTCTTGTAGAAAATTACCTTATACAAAACACAGTAGACTTTAAACTCTGGACAGCAGATGCATGGTACCAAACACATTATTCCATTTCTGTAAAAACTGATGAGAAAGCATATCTGTTCAGGGATCTTTTATTTTCCTTAATGTCCTATAAAATTAGATAAAATGTTGGTTTCCTGGAGCTTTTTGACACTCTGAAAATTGAATGAATGAATGATTTTTGGATAATTATTAGAATTTAAGACACAATATCAAGTATTTACATGAACGATTGTCCCAGTTTTCATAAGGTAAAGACTGATAGTGGGTCCATTTTATTGCTGAACTATAAATCATGCTCTAGAGTAGCAGCAAGAATGGTCCTTTGTCTTCTAGGATCACTTACCAGTCTGTATTCAGATCCATGGGCATCTTCCAGTTGGCTCCAGTAGCTTCCTATGGACCAAGGGACGACATATGAAGTTATCTTATAGTGGCTGAGCATTCTCAAGAGCAGTGGAAGACTTCAAGCCTTCAGGAGACTTAACAGAGGTTCAATCGTATCAGTAAGAGACTTGAGTATGTTAATGGTTCCCTGTGTCCGATCCTTGTTCAGTGTCTCATGACTGAAAGTCAGGACAGTAGAAGTGAAAGAAAACAAAGTATATTGAGAAGCTAAGTAATATTTCCCTGTAGCAAGTGGGGAGGTTGTAAAGATGAGTTGCTAAGTAGCAGTCTGGATAGGATGTTATTTAAAATTCAGGGATATGTACAGTGTGGTTCTATCTGCAGGAAAATTAGGTATTTAGCTACAACAAATCTGATTGGTTGGATTCTTTTTAAAAATTAATTATGCATGGGGTGGAGGGGGTATGCACACATGAGGGCTGTTGCCTGTGACGTGTTGCAGTTCCCTAGAGGTGGAGTTACAGTTAGTTCTGCACAGCACAGTATAGGTTCTAGGAACCCATTCTGGTCCTCTACAAGAGTAACAAGGGCTCCTAACCAGTGAACCATGTTTCCATTACTTGGCTGGTCCATTTTAATGTACGTTGGAAATTCTGCCTGGTTGATGGGTCATGTAAAGAGTGCCCAAAACTTCCAAAAAGGGGTTGGAGTAAGGGGACCAGGAAGTCTAGATTTCAAAGGCTTCTGGCTTGTAGACATTTTAATGAGGCAGGACATTTAGGATTAGGGTTCCTCAGCCTCCATGTGTGCAGAGTCCATTGTAAAGACTTGATGTTCTTAGAATTGAAGCAGGACGTACAGACATTTTTGTTTTCCTTAGGCCTGAAACTCTGATTAACTACAGACAGACTTGTGGCTGCCTTACTCTGAATTACATCTGTCAACTACATTTGCTTGCCAAATCAAGACACAAGGCCATCCTAGATTCAGGACTATGAAGAGCAGCATCCATTATTTGACTGAACAAGTAAAGTTACACTGTACTATACTGATAACAGTAAGTTACACTGCAAAAGGACTCAGGAGTGGTGAATGAAGTCATCCTTGTAGTCAATCTGCCACAGTGTTTTTCTGAACATATACACATATATCTCAGACATATTTTAGAATAAATTAAGTGGATCTTGAAATAAATGAGACATATCTGAATTTCAAAATGTCATTAAAACAGATTATTTCTATAATATGTGTGGAAAGGATGTCAGCACACTGACATTTTGGGTTAAGGTAATAATTAGGCAGTCTTGTGATATGTTAAATGGACATATTCAAACATGCTTATTTATAAAAGCGTGTCAACTTAAAGAGACAGTTCTGGTGGCAGCACATAAGGCTTTTTTCTCAGCTCCGTTCAGTTTAATATTTAGCACCATTTATCAATGACTTGTATGAAAACATGATTACTCAAATAAATGTTGACACAAAGCTGGAGGGAACAGATAGTATTTTGGATGACTGTATGAGGATTTATAAAATGCTCTCAGCCAGATGAAAAAATACTAAATAAAATGAATCTATTTTTAATGTAGATGGACATAAAACAGAAGGATAAATAAAAATCCCAAAACGTCAAGGCTTAATGGTAGTAAACTTTCCTAGCATGAATGAAGTTCTGAGTTTGATTTTCAGCAGTGAAAAAAAGAAAAAAAAAAACCCAAATAGTTGGCTATTGACAGGTTTAGGTGTGTGTTCATTGTAATGGAGAACAGTGAATGTAGTTTGCGCATTGACATGGGTAACTGCAGGTCATGTTCAATAAGATAGAGTATATTCTAAAATGCCTTGCCTTTACACTTCTGTGTTCACTTTATGAAATCACTCTATATTTAAATTGTTATAGAAAGCAGTGATATGAGTAGCATGATCTTGTTATTTGATTTTCTGTTAGTTCCCAAGTGCCAGGAAACTGCACACCCAGTTTCCTTGGTCATGGAAATTCTCACCAATCGGGAGGAACGAATTAAAACAGGTAATATTTGGAGTCAATAGCAGATGTTGCATGTGTTGTTGCAGCCTCCGGTTATAATACAATATAAATAAATGCTGTACCTTTATTTTATGTACCATGCATTTTAAGCATGAGGATTTAAGTTTGTATTTCATGAACTCACGCAAAAAGTCAGATAAGATTCTACAAGCCGGTAACTTCTGCACGGTGCGTGGGATACAGTGACAGGTTGGAGGATTCCTGGGGCCCAGTGGCTCGGCTTCCTGACAAAATCGGTGAGTTTCAAGTTTAGTGAAAGACACTAAAATATAAAGATAGGTATGATTCAAGAGCGAGACCCTATAACTACGTCCAGCTTTCAGATATTGTGCACACATACCCACAGTAGAAAGAACATAGATCGTACACGTAACCATAGAACACATTACACATAGACACATACATGAAGAAGTTAATAACATAGTTTTATCTACCATGAGAAACTAAAACATAAATAGTTGTTTTAAACAGTAAGTACAAAGAATAAAGTTTTTAAACCACTATACCATAGGGATTTTTAAAAAAAAATCTTGTTATATTTTATGAAAAAGGGATGCAATGTTGTCAGACTTACTCAAAGGAAAATATGAAAAACTAATAGTTTTAATATAAACAAGGATTAGAACCTGATTTCTGCTTAGACTGTAAAAAAGCTGAATACAGCATAACTTCATCAGTATTATATATATACACATATATATCTTTTTCTTGAACACTATTTTTGATGAAATTTTAAGTCAATCATGCTAAAGACTTACTGACACTTGGAGAATGATGGGATCATTTAAAATGACTCTTGACATCTGAAAGATTTTCTCACGCTCTGAAGTCCATGCGTTATTTCTTGGATACTGGGAAACTCTGACTCCTGTCAGTGCATGGCAAGTAACAGGGAATTTCTCAGTATTCCTTGGGCAAGGACACCAAGAGGAACAAGAGCTATAAAGGTACACATACAAAGAGAACATGGGTATGAGGAGATGATCAGGCCATGACACACATTCAGAACAGACACACAACTTAAGCATGTGCTCACCTGTAGACATGTGCACTTACACACAACTTAAGCATCTGTTCACCTGCAGACGTGTGCACTTACACAGAACTTAAGCATCTGCTCACCTGTAGACGTGTGAACTTACACACAACTTTAGCATCTGCTCACCTGTAGACCTGTAGCACCTGCTCACACAACTTAAGACAATAATGTGAAATCTAGAACTAGCCATAGATAAGAATGGCGTAACTCTTAAGCTAGCAGCCAAGAAAATGAAGCCTAGAACATATTAGCATTGTTCATCTTCCAAATACTTGCTTTAAAAGGCAATCCCATTGTTAAATATTCATGTGTTAAGTTATGGCATGGACCATACTACCAAATAGACTTCAACTAAATAAAGCAATAGAATTGTAAAAGGCAATTATCTGACTAAAAATGTATTCAATTAGAAATTAACAACGGAGAGTCTGAAAAACATTTGTAAAACAGCAATTTTCTAAATACCCCCAAATGAAAAGTAAAGTAGATAAATGTTAAAACAAAACAGAACAAAATAAAGCAAAAATCCTATATGTCTTCCATTATTAGGCTTCCCTTGATGGACAGACATAGTACACACAGCATCTTCAGGAATCGTGGACTCCTTAGACAGTGCACCCAGCAAGTGGCATAGCTGATGGCAGAGAGGACAGACTCACGTTGATCGGAGCCACTTGTAGCCAACTTCAACTAAACAGTACAATCTACTAAAATGTTTCTTGATGAAGGTAACTTACAATTTAGTTTTACGATATTCCAATGATAGATAACATGACTCTATAGTCTACATGTGTTAAGTAAGTTAGGTAAGTTAAGGTAAAGTAAACTTGGAACCAAAACACAGTCCAAAATCTACAAGGAATAGCAGTGTCAGAATCCTGATTCAAAAATTTTGCTTAATTTGTTCCAAAAAGTTTTATTATTTAAATTTGCCATTGTTGCAAATATATAGAGTTTAGATTTGTCTTGTGCTGAAGTTCCTTATAATACTAAGAGCATTTAAAATGCTTTGAATCATTAGAAATTACTTACCAGGTTTTATCTTACTTTCTTTTTTCCTGGTAAAAAGCATATTTAATTTCAAGCATTTTAGACCTAGCACTCAGATATGAAATCACAAAGAGTTCCTACAACTGTGGATATTATTTAATTTCATTTTTTAACATTTAAGTTAGTTACTCAGTATTTTTACTATCACCTAATATTCAGACATAAAAGATGAAATTTATACAATGCTCTGTTTTTCTATAATTCATAAGAAATACAGAAAAAACTGCCATTAGTTTTCATTGTGGAGAGATGAGTGTTTTTAATGTTGTGTGAATAGACTTTCTATTGCATTTGCATATATTTACATATTATGAAGAATTTTTAAATTTTTTTTATTAATTTATTCTTGTTACATCTCAATGGTTATCCCATTCCTTGTATCCTCCCATTCTTCCCTCCCTCCCATTTTCCCCTTATTTCCCTCCCCTATGACTGTTCCTGAGGGGGATTTCCTCCCCCTGTATATGCTCATAGGGTATCAAGTCTCTTCTTGGTATCCTGCTATCCTTCCTCTACATTTTTGTATAATTTTTCTTCATTTATATATTTTTCCATTTTCTCTTGAAGACACTTTATTAACTTAAATAAGACATTTTAAACTAACTCTTTGTATATATCAACTTCTTTTCAAATTGCAAAAACATCAAAATATGGTCTTCTATATAATTTACAATATGAACAGAAACATTTGTTGTTTCTGTCAAATTAGATCAATGTCTTTCTTATAAATGTAACACCTTTTTGGATTATAATTATTATAGTAAAACAGCTATTCTATCAAGTCTGTACAAATAATTTTATAGTCTTTTTCCCAGAACCTTAAATTCTAAGATGATCACAGGTTAGCCCTTTTTTGTTTCAGGCTGGAATTTCACATCTTCAAGTCCAGCTTCAGAAATGATACAAAGGCATTATAAATTCTATTTCATAATTCTATCTCCTTAAGTTCTTTATGAATGTTGTACTAATTGGAGCCCATAGGTCTAAAAAAAAAATAAACTTCCAAAGCCTGCCCCCTGAGTTAGCACACAGCCCTCTAGTTTCTTGTTCTTCTGGCCAGTGTGCAGCTGACAAGGAACAGAGCCTTTTGACAGCAATGTGTGTGTGTGTGGCCAATGGTTTCATGGAAAATTGGAGAAGAGAGGAGCTATGTTTGTACTGTCTAGTAAGTGATTTTACATCAGCCAGCTTTTCTTAATAAAGGGTAACTTGAACCACAAATTGAGGGAGCTAACATAGTGATCAAAACCATTTTATACTAAGTGCTATTGTCTTTGTCTCCCTGTTAGGCTTCCTAACAAGGACCACACAAGTTTTATGCAAAGACAATTGTGAGAATCAACAGCCCTCTGTGAGTAGCAGAGCCCAGATATCATGCAAGGTCTTGGATTAGGTCACTCTCTGTTTTTTCCAAATGGAAGAGGCATGCTGAATTTCTGTGATTAACACTACATTCTTTAAACTCAACAGTCTTGCTTTTGTGGCATCTGGCTAATGCTTTAAGCATCTCTAAACTTAGCATAGAATAGGCAGAATGGAATGTTCACTCTCTAGCTTTGAAAAAATAAAAACATCCTACTTAAAGTCAATTCTTAAAACATTGTTTTGTAATTATAGGTATTTTTATTTATCTATTGATTTTATAACATTTTCTTTTTTTCCCTCCATTATTCAAATATGCATCTTTATTTATGTCAGATCTTTGGGTATTTGCATTTGTTTATTTTTGGGAATCAATAATCTCGAAGGGTGTAGATGAAGTTTTGAATATTCTTTATAACTAAGAAAACATGGCTGCATTGATGTTAGTTATTATTTAGAATAATATCTTATAACATCTTATTATTGATTGTTTCAAAATAACACTGATTTCTCAATGATATTTATAGATGATATATGGGTTTTAGTTTAATAAGTAAAAGTGTCTATATACTTGAGCCCTAAAATAAATTATCCTGCCTATATCCTTTCCTCTTCCATTACTAAAGAATTTCCTCTATGAGGAAATAGGAAAAAGGAAATTCCAGGGCCCCAAGCAAATTGGAAGAGGCATTGGAGCAAAACTGGGGTAAAAATCAAGGTAAATAAGGGAGGAAAAAAGAAGTACACCAAAATCTATAGAAGAACTATTTCTCAAGTATAACTACCACTCAACATAGTCAGATTTAAGCAATAATCTCAATGACTTGCACAAAAAACAAAAAAGCTAAAAAATAAGTGTGGGCCCCAACCAAGTTGATGTAAATGTCCTCTATTAAAACTCTACTCTTGAGGTCACTGCCCATTTTCATTACTAACTGTAAAAAATAATTAAGATATATTTTTATATATTTGAATACTTCTGCTTTGATAATCACTCTGTAACCTAATATTTTAAAAATTAACTTAATAGGGTAAAAATCTGACGCATTTATCTCATTTCAATCTCAGTGTAATATGAATGTATTTTCACTGTGTCAAATCACCACATTCTACAAGTGCAAGCTGACAACTCCAAGAAAAATTCTCTTAAATCTCTTTTTTGGACATTGTTGATATGAAAAATACAGTGATAAAATTCTCAGACTTAAAATGTGTTTGCAAACACTTCCAGATTTAAAAGAAAATAGACTTCCAAACCAAGATGGTGCATTTTAAGTAACTCTCATAAAAGAACTGATGAGACTGTGGAGAAGAGCACCTTGCCTATTGTAACCACAGCACAAGCTACTACACCTGTGAGAGTGTCTGAAAAAAAATAGCAATAAAGCCACCACATAACCAGATATCTTATTCTAGGGTATATCCCCAATGGAGATGAAGTAAACATGTAGAAAATGCATCTTCATTCTCATCGTTGGTGAGTGGCTACCCAACGGGGCCAACTGTGCTTTTAAATAAAGTAACAACAAACAAAATTTGTCTCTACAGTCATACCTGCAGATCAACAAAATGACCTCCCAATCACTGACAAGAAGAAGATTATTTCTTTAAGAAAAGTGGTCACAACACAAGTGTCAAGAGAAACAGAGATATACACTCTTGGATTTTGTTCTTGTGCAGGCAGAACCACTGGCTGAGCAGCACTCAGGCAATGAAGGGACCATGACCATGCCCCTTCTGGAAATTATAAAGTAGTCTTTCCACTCCAAAAACAAAAGGTTTGCAAGTTTGTTTAGCTTTGAATATCTAGCCAAAATGCCACTGCATGTGCTCTAAACAGACTCGGGATTTCAGCAGTGCATAAGTGGTAAGGTTACATCTCATCTCATGAGATCCTCCCTGAAAGAGAAACTCAGACTAATGAGTTGATTAAGGAGAATCTACCTGTATGTTCATTTGGAGAGAGCAGTACTATGGCATATCCAAATTTGAGAATTTCTCGGTGTGATGCTGCATGTTTTTAAACCCAGTGCTGGGGAAGACAGAGCCAGGGGTGTCTCTGTGAGTTCTAGACCAGCCTGGGCTGCATAACTCATCTTGTCTTTAAAAAAAAAATCTGAGAACAGTAAATGCTACCATGATAACATCCATCTGTGGAAGTGTCAGAAATGGTATGCATGCCACTGAAAATGTTCTAAGATGTACTGCAGCCTTCTTTCCTAAAAAACAGACACAGATATCTGATTAGTTTTTGAACTGTTTCATGGGAACTTGGTATAACTGAGAGTTAAAATACTGTATGAAAATGCTTATTATTTGGAAACACTTTGTTTTTGTTTGTTTGCTGGTTGGTTGGTTGTTTTTTACTGTTGTCTTTTTTTTTTTCCTGAGGAAAGGTTTCTCTGTAGCCATGGCTGTCCTGGAACTAGCCTAGCCCTAAACCCAGATATCTGCCCATCACTTCCTCCTGCATGTTGGGATTAAAGGAATGTGCCACCTCTGCCCAGCTGGAAGTATCTTTTTCTAATCTTCTTCATCACCTTTCATCTCTAAGTGTCATAATAATGTAAATTAATTATATTTATCAGATTTTGCAGGAAGAATCGTAGAAATGATAAACCATTTCAGTCGTTGTTCAGTGTGATATGGAAGTCGGGGCTTATAACCTAGATATTCAGCCCTTAGGATATAGACTACAAGGATCAGAGGATGCTCAGAAAAGGGTGGCCATTGTCTAACAGGTGATCAGAACTGTTTTTAATGCATATAACACTATACAATGTGCTTTCTTTTCACTGATAAAGGAAATTCAGGTTGCATTTTTTACAGTATACTCCTATGTATATCATCCTGGTATTTTTTTTTTTTATGTATTCATCACTCCCTATCCTTTCTTCCTGTGCTATAGCTCTAACATAAAGATAGGAAAATGGACCAGAAAGAAGCCAGAGAAACCAGCTTGCATAGCCCATTGTCACCATAGCACCATTGCTGTCCTAAATGTCCTTTCTATGTCACCAAAGGCCAGGCATTAGCACACTTGGGAGGTGATCAGATCACCATCAAGCTTGGAAGGAGTTATTTGTGGTGGGAATGAATCGGGAAAGAGAGACTCGGTACTCAGATGTAGAGCCTTACATCATAGGACTTCAACGCTGAAAATAGAAATCTGTATAAAACTTTGAAAAAGAATGGCCCTCAGCGAGTCAGAGGACCACTGATGAAAGCAGCCCTGTTGGTAGGTGAACAAAGGAAGACATTGTGTGAACACTGGCTAATTAAGTCTTGCAATTACTCAAAAGGGTTTTCTTTTGTGTGGAGGAGCTAGACATCTAAGAGTGATGTACAAGTTCAGATTGAAAATTCTTATTTATATTCTTCGAGGAAAGGGCCATTTGCCTAGGAGACAAAGCCAGCCGACGCTGCCGAGTTCCTGCTTTGAGCAGGCATGAGGAGAGTGGAAAGAGCCAGGCTTCTGAAGTAGGTGAAATTGTTGTTTATGAAAAGTGCCTTTGACTCACAGTTTCAATGGATTTAACCTTTATTAAATATAGAACCCCTATGAAAATAGCCATAAGCTGAGAGAATTGCTTCCAATACACGCTCTTTGCTGAGTCGTCATAGAAAAAACAAAGCCTGACCAGCTCTCGAAGCTGGAGTATTCTTCTCCCATATGGGAGTTATTATTTCCAGTTCAGTGTGTCTCAAAGTAGGGGTCAGGTCTCCCAGAGGCCATCGGGGTCTGAGAGGGTTAACACATAACAGAGCTACAGAGCTCCTCAGCGATCACGGCAGACGATGGTGGTGAACTCCTGGCTATATAAACCAGATGAAAAGGCCTCTGCTTTCCAGCTCAGGCCTTTAGCTGTCTTGTAATAAATACTCCAGGCGCTCCGTCTCCAAGAGGGGGCTCCAAACAACTATTTGAAGGCGACAAAGAGCTTATAAAAGCCACACTTACGTGTTTTTCAGTGGGGGAGGGGTGTAGTCAGTGCAAGAAACAGAAACAAGGAGGAGACACTGCCTTAGAGCAGCTTCATCGTGGGTCTCGGCAAAACTGTGGAGACATAGACATAAGGCTCAGATGCTATAGGGCTTCATATGCCAGGAACAATGGACTCTTGTTGTTTTCTTTGTAAGGTATTCTCAATCCCTACCTCTAACAAGGCCTCCTTCGATGACTATTTGTTGTTGATGTTGAGTCTTTTACTCTACCAAAGACTATTCTACGTCAGAATAGTAACCCATCTTATTATAGCTATCTGGTAAACATGTGGAAGAAATAATTTGGGTTTTGTTCCTAACTACCTACTGTTTTCTGAACCCTTTATATGGTCTTATAGTCAGTGACAAACAAGAAACATAAGAGGAAAAATAGAGACTGTGGTAGTCATCAGGGTCAGCTCTTCCATTCACAAGCTTTCTTCCCAGAGTGACAGAGAATAACACCCTCATTCCCCACCGGTATGCATATTGGAACTTAAATAATTATGCCCAAGAAGGCAACTCTTTTAGTCATTATTTCTGTTCTCTTTATATGAACAAATATCAGTTTGTACACTATCAACCCTGATAAGCAACGATGTCCTCCAGACAGCCAGATAATTTGTTGGCAGAAAATGTCACAGACACTTTAGTTTTCATCTTTCAAAATTCCTCATACATATGAGATATGGTAATTAGTGCAAACTTTCCAGGCTTGGCAATTGTCAATTGGCTCAAGAGGGTTATTACTTACACAAATATATGCAAGATTGTAGTTGGGAAAGAGATAAGTTGCAGAGGATATGGGGGGGCAGGTTGGGAGGAAAGCAACGAGGACTGAATATCATGTTTTATTCTATATATGTATAAAATTCTCAAAGAATAAAAAGCATAAAAATCCTGCCTTGCCTCATGCAAAAAACAAACATATCAATGAGTCATCGCAGGAACAGGAATTGCTACTAACAGCATTGCTATGAAGACTATCATCTGATGGGGTACAGGGATGTTTACGGAGAAGTGCGGTGTTATTCTTCAAAAGAAGTATTTCCAGAAGACAGTTATGCTAGATGCAAGGCTTGTGTCTGCAGGAATAACAGAATTTCATTAGTAGTGTCAGAGGATGGCTCTCTCTTAAGTTGGGCCAGTCATTGGTTTGTCATTCTCTCAGTATCTGTTCCATCTTTATCCCTACATTTCTTGAGAGGCTTTACCCAGGAGCTGATGGAAATAGATGCAGAGTTCCACAGCTGTTCAATAGGCCAAGCTCAGGGAGTCCTGTGGAAGAGTGGAAGGAAGGATTGAGGGAACTGAAAGAGTCAAGGACACCATAATAACACCAACAGAATCAAATAATCTTGGTCCATGGAGCCTCCCAGAGGCTGAAGCACCAACCAAAGAGCATGCATGGTCTGGACCTAGACCCCCAACACACGTGTAGCAGAAATGCAGCTTGGTAATTAAGTGGGTTCCCTAATAATGGGAGTAGAGGCTCTCTGTTTCCTGCCTTTGGATCCCTTTTCCCTAGGTGGGCTGCCTTGTCTAGCCTCATAGGGAGGGGATGCATTTAGTCCTACTGCAACTTGAAGTTCCAGAGTAGGTGGGTACCTTTGGGGGCCTTTCATTTTCTGAGAAGAAGAAGAGGGTGGAATGGGGTGGTGTAAGGGGCATAAGGGTAGGACTAGAAGGAGAGGAGGGAGGGTATGGAATTAGGCTTAAAGCGACTAAATTTTTAAAAACAAATATTTTCCAAATATTGCATATGAAATATTTTGGCATCATTATTATGATGTTTGTTGAATATTCAGATTCTAGAGCCACATTCCAGCTAATTTGAGAAGACAACCTGCATATTCAAAAGGCTTCGGAATCTATATTTGCACAGGCATTCTTCACAATTCACATACACTATAGCTTGGAAAGAGCAGGCTCAATGGAAGGATGCACTCATTTATGTTGGTGATGT
The DNA here is from genome assembly GCF_964271855.1 of Acomys minous. Lineage (NCBI taxonomy): Eukaryota > Metazoa > Chordata > Mammalia > Rodentia > Muridae > Acomys > Acomys minous. Next base: position 32,122,421 of record NC_140492.1, on the reverse strand, counting down.
GTATGCTTTCCTTCATTCAGTTCTGTAAACAAGGTGATACTACATTTGGAAGCACATGTAGAGGGCTCTCTGTGCCCTGGTGGTTATTTGTGTTTTAAATTGAATGGCCATGTATAATCAAAGAACCAGGACATATTTGTGGAAGATAGAATCTTAATTCCAAGACCAAATAATAATGCATCATTTTTCACAACCTAGGTAAAGTATGCATTTAGCAAATGTTCTTGTTTTCAAATATATATATATATATACACACACACACACGTGTGTGTGTGTGTGTGTGTGTGTGTGTGTGTGTGTGTATGAAATATATAGAACTTGGCACATCCGAAATGTATACCTTTTCTAAAATGTCTGTTATTTCAAGGTCAAGAAGTTATTTATCATGATATCTAAACTCAAATTATCTTTTATGTTTCTCTATATAGGATAAAAAAAGCATCAAAAGATTAAAAAATGTATTAAACTAAAATAGAATGGACATTCCTCCAAGTTCATGAGGTAAATGAATGAAACCCAAATTCCGAAGTACCTTATAGAATTGTTGATCATGTATTTCCCAAGAAGATAGCAGACGGGCATTATTATGGATTTGTGTCTTCTCTGGAATAAATTATTTTTATGTTGTTAGAAATAGTCACCTCATCATCATCATATGCAAGGTCATCTAGAAGACAGTACAAGTACCCCAAAGATGCATATTTACTTGGACCACAATTGTCTCTCCGTGCTTTTTTTTTTTTTTTTGGAATTGTAAATACATATGGCCTGTGCATTCCCTGCTGGGCTAGCTATGCCTCTTGGGTGAGATCTAACAACTGAAGAGCCATATGCTTGCTGTGGAAAGTGCTGAATGCGTTACTGCTGGTTCAGCTGGGTTGGAGGTGGTAAGATTAATGGACATAAACCTGTAGGGAAAAACAGTGTGTGAGCGTTAAGGGCCTTAGAGGGAGAAGTGTTTTTCAGTGAGAGAGAGAACATACACTTTGCCCTTCCATCCCCCCCATTGCCAAACATCCTGTTGCACAGGTCGGAATCTCACGTGTTGGCCCTGTTGGAAACGTATATCTCTGTTCAGTAATGATTCAGCCGAGCACCGACTCATCACACATCTGATCGTAAACTTTAACTGCTCTGGGACCTTTAAAGGGACCAATTTTATTTTCATCGAGAACATGTGCATTTTTCATAAAACAGAAAGTTTGATTAAAAGAAATTCCCTCAAGGTACACATGAAAATAAAACTGTAAGCAAGTGCATGCATCCAATTGGACCTTATTCTCCCCAAATAACGATACAGAATGGCTAACTGTATAATGTAGACGGGAAGAATAAATTAAAAGAAAATTAAAGCCATGACACCAAGCACTATTATTTTTAGCTGTATTTAAAATTTTCATAGTAAATAAAGGTACACTATATTTTAATTTAAGGGTTGAGTAATATCTACAATAGAAAAAAATTACTACATTTCTTTTTTTGTATTACTGTTTACCCTGGGTTGGTGATACTCCTAACACTTTCTCATAGAAGACTGAGTGAAAGGATGGATAAGTGGCTTAAAATAGACTTAGGAAGTGGATAGGTTCTTGTTTGTTTGTTTTGTTTTTTAATATAAGTGACTCAGTGTTAAGGCTTTACTAATGCTACTGAGGTAAAAAAAAAAAATATCGGTTTTGCAGGTACAAATACAGTGGTGTAGTGTGTAAATATTTCCTGAGTCTTGCGTGCTGGGAGTCCTTTCTAGGTACCAGATAGTACAATAAGTAGATAGTGGAGAATTAAGGGTAAAGTAGTGTCAAGAGGGTGTGCATGTGCAGAGAGTTATATAATTCAATGTCAAGTTGAATGCAATTATGGCAAAAATGTCAGCCTAGCCCATTCTTGCAGAAAACAAGGACAAATGACATGGTGTTGTCTCCTTACCTGGCTCTACCTCTGCCTTTGTTCCGTTCCTTTGTACAGTCAGTGTACTATAAACCCTATAATGAAAACCAAAAAGAACAAAGCAGAGACCTGACAGTTCGGCCATCATCTCTCACAGTAATTAACACTGTGTCCCATAATAAATTAGCTATGTTTCTATAATCAGTTTTCTCTGATAGTGCATAGAATTTTACCGAAGATAATCACACGTTCATCTTAAAAGAAAGGCTCACTTAGGAGAAAATAAACCCTTGAGGCAAAGCATTACCTGCGTCCATATGGGATACATGCAGTCTACAAGGACTTATGGCTTCCAGGTGAATGTGGTATTATACGCAAAAGAAAATGTTTGAATTAGAACAATTTACAAACAATAATGGTGAGTGTAGAAGTCATGGTTCCTCTATTTTTTATTTAGAGTCACTTGGTTTCTTGGGTCTGCTTTGCTGAGAGGTTAAGTTTTAATTGCAAAGACAACAACAAGAAAATGTGTGTGTTCTCAGCTTAAAAAGTTGTCTTTAAAATACATGCATAGATATAACAATGTGCAATACCCACAGGGACTCAAGTTGGTGAGCTTGTTGTAAAATGTGTCTTTCATGTTATCTCAAAGGAGAAAGTGAAGAGTGTAAGGGTTGGGGGCTGTAGTGGTGCTTAGAAAAGTAAACCTGGGACTCTTTCCATCCTTCTGTTTTCAGAGCGGTGAAAAGATGAGGAGTTCCCCCTTTCATTCAATATTTTCATCTCCAATGTTTCTTTTAAACAAACATGCATGTATTGGTTCCTCTTTCTCCGTGAATTAATTTGCTGAGCATTGGATGGAATATACTGGAGGTGTCTTTTTAATCCCTTCTTTCAGGAGTGCTAATGTCCACAAAAGGGAGGGAGGAAATAAAGTCATCACACTGCAGAAAGTACAAACTTGCCCCTGTTGCTTGAAGCATAAAGAAATGGGGCAGCAAAGGCTGTTTTGAGGTCTAAATATCTTTAAACAAGCATAGTTTCATGCTTCCCTCAAACAAACAAACAAACAAACAAACAAATGAACAAAATCAGTCCTAGCTGCTTTGGATATGTCTCTTGGTTAACACTTTAACCTTTAATCTCTGATCCATATCTTTCCCCTTCACTCAGTAGGAAATCCTGCCTGTCATTAAATCACTAACTCCTTATGTTTATGACTAACAAGGAGTCAGAGAGACATACATATGTGTGAGCAAAGCTTGTCTAATTAGCATCAGCCTTCACATTGGCTCAAACTGACAATAGCCTTTCAGAACTCATGTTATTTTGGCATGCATGATTAATGCCACATGTAGAAAAACTCTCCATTGTTTAATTATTTTTATTTTATTGCATGATTACTTATTGGCGAGAGTCCTTTCTTTTTCTTTCTGACCCATTTCTCTCAAATTACTTCAGCATTAAGACATGCACAGACCACATTCTTTCTTCCTGGGTGCAAATCACGGGCACTTCTAATATTGAAAACATCAATTTTTTTTTAAATCTTCAAACCTCACATTTCTCATTTTTACAGATATAGCTGTTCCTTTGGATCTGCCTCAAGTAATAACTAATGCCCAAGATAGAAACCAATTATGAATTATATGATATATACACACATATACAAATATGTTCAGAAAAAATACTGTAGGCATGAGGAAGCTATTTTAAAGAGCAAAACATTAATGACTGAGTGGCTCCTATTATTTTGACTTGCAAATATCAATTTAAGTAGGAGTTTTACTTAAAGTCCACATAACTGTTAATAATATGTTAAAATCTCCTGTAGAAAGAACAGCAGATTTAAATGTGCATCACTTCCATGGTAAGCCTATGCCTGTGCAGTAGTGCCACCCTTTGAACACATGATCTCATCTCTTTGAAGGTACTGTCCACTTGTTTTCAAAGACAAGACTGTAATTGTTATTCTCTAGAACATATGATGCTAATATGACTACTCAGTGTAGTTGAACTTAACTTTTTTAACTTCTTGATTAAGCTAGCGCTTTACATTCGTATATTATACAACACTTGTATTTCACTAGTTGTATTAATAACTTTTTAAAAAGCAATTGCCTTAGAAAGATAGAAATAGCCCATTTGTGGCTCATGCCTTTAATCTCACCACTTGGCAGGCAGAGGCAGGCAGCTCACTGTGAACTCAAGGCCTGCCTTGTCGACAAAGTGATTCTAGGACAGTCACATATACACAGAGATGGTGTATTTTATCTTAAATTTTATACTTATATAATAATTTTTGATATTAATTAATCTTATTTGGTAACATACATCTTATTGAACTTTTTTTAGTTTTAAGCATGTAAGAGTGAATGATTTAATTTTATTTAGTTTAGAGCATAGAAAATAAAAATGAATCACAAGAATATATGTGAATCAGTGGCTGATTCTTCGGCTCTTTACTACTCACGTTCTGCAATGGATTTTACTTGCTTTTCTTGAGCATCTGTGTCCTTTACAAGTCCAGTGGAACTTCTGGCTGGAGAAGATGAAACCTGATACTGGTCAATGAGACAAATACATAGATGTATATATTTTCCTGAATAATGAGAGATGGGAGGTTTTTTTTTTTTAAATGCACACTACATCATGCAAAAGTTTATTTTAAAATAATCACTCTTAAGTGAATTTAGATTAAAACCACAGGCCTGGTCTGAGAACAAAACTAATAGTAGATTATACACTAAGCAAAGTTTGGGTGGGGGAAGAAACCCTTTCATCTTACCATTTACAATATTCTGTATTGACAAAAGCTTCATTTTAGTCACATTGCACCCAGATTTGGGGGTACTCAGGCACTCCTTGGGCACAATAACCCAGCCAAACACTTCTGTTAAATGAACTTCTTAAAATGGTGTTCATTGCTGAAGAAGAAAAGATATTAAAAACAGAAATGAGGAATGCAAAGGAAGATGGATTTCCTTCACTTTTTAACTCAATAAATAATTCCAGAAATTGTCTCAAGCTTGTCTTAGATTAGACTTGAAAGACAAGTTAAAGCTGGTGATTTTTGATATTTGATATTTGCCTAAAAAAAATCATCACTAGTTGCTTCTGAGTTTTATTTATTTTACCTTTATAAGGGCCTTGCACTGACTGTTAAAAAAAATCAGGGCTTGCATTTGGGACTAACACTTTAATTAATACTCATTATTCAATGTTTCAAAATGTTTTTAATCAAAAATAGAATTACAGCACTTTTTATCTACCTTCCTCCAAACCCTTCCATGCCCCCCACCTCCTGCCTCTTTTTCTTGGATTATATATGTGTGCATCCATATTTATCATATTTATATGATATATGTTTATATATATCATATATATGTATATATGTATATGTATGCATTTAATTTCAGAAATATGTATAAATACAACCTGTTGTCTATTTTTGTTATGTGTATACATGGTTTCAAGTTTATCCACTCTACTTTGGACAGCCAATAAGGGTGCTGATCCCTCAAAGAGGCTAATTCCCCAGCAGGCAGTAGTTTCCTAAATGTCATCATTATTCTGTTTTAAAACTTAAGTGGTTGATGCATGCTAACATTTCCTTAATTTAATAGATACTCATGTTACTATATATACCATATACAATAGATACAAGTGTTTTTATATATATATCATGTATAAATAATTGTTTACAAAATCTGTGAAGTCATATAATAAAAGTGAAATATGGAAAATATATACCTATGGGGAACTTACAAGATAGTAATAGACTCATAAAACACCTATTGAATCCATTTGTCCACAAATTTTGGGAATTCCTTGTTTTTAATAGCTGAGTAGTATTACATAGTGTAAATGTACCACAGTTTCTTTATCCATTCTTCTACTGAGGGACACTTAAGCTGTTTCCATGATCTGGTTATTATGAATAAGGTTGCTATGAACATGGTTGAGCAAATTTTCTTGTTGTGTGCTGGAGCATCTTCTGGGTATATTCCAAGGAGTGGAATAGCTGGGTCTTGAGGAAGCCCTATTCCCATTTTTCTGCGATAGCACCAGATAGATTTCCAAAGTAGCTGTATGAAATTTGTGGACAAATGGATTGAGCTAGAAATGATCATAATGAGTCAGTTAACCCAGAAGCAGAAAGAGTCAAATGGTATATACTCACTTATGTCTGCATACTAGCCCAAGGGGCATGTCCCATGAAAGTCTTCACTTACCAGGAAAGTGAGACAGAGGGGAGGACATCCTATTGTGACTCTAAATGAGAGAAACATGGGAGAATAGCAAAGTAGAAGGATCCAGAGGGTCCTAGAAACCTACAAGAAGAACATTATGATAGGCAGATTTGGGTCCAGGGGTACTGCTCAAACTATGGCTCCAGCCAAGGACAATACAGGCTGTAAACTTCAAACCCCTACCCAGATCTAGCCAATGGACAGGACATTCTCCACAGTTGAGTGTTGAGTGGCATAGGACTTTCACACATACTCTGGTGCCTCATATTTGACCATGTCCCCTGGATGAGGAGACCTGGTAGCACTCAGAGGAAGGATAGCAGGCTACCAAGAAAAGACTTGATACCCTATGAGCATATACAGGGGGAGGAAGTCCCCCTCAGTCACAGTCTTAGGGGAGGGAAGTAAGGGGAAAATGGGAGGGAGAGGGGAATGGGAGGATACAAGGGATGGGATAACCATTGAGATGTAATATGAATAAATTACTTTAAAAATGGGAAAAACACCTATTGAAAATAAATCCAAATTGTTTCAATTTATTGTCATGATAATTTTATTTTTAAAATTTTTTTATTAATTTATTCTTGTTACATCTCAATGGTTATCCCATCCCTTGTATCCTCCCATTCTTCCCTCCCTCCCATTTTCCCCTTATTCCCCTCCCCTATGACTGTTCCTGAGGGGGATTTTCTCCCCCTGTATATGCTCATAGGGTATCATGTCTCTTCTTGGTAACCTGCTATCCTTCCTCTGAGTGCCACCAGGTCTCCCTTTCCAGGGGACATGGTAATTTTAAATATAGATTCTTTCAGATTGTTTTTATCCAATCAAAATACAAGAAAATACAACTTTTTATACTGTATTAAATATTTAAGTATTTAACAACATGCATTAATAATTCTTAAAATATGTATTTGTGATAAAATTGGACTATCACCTATATTTTATTCCAACTATAATTTGCAGCTCTATGTGAAATTTTCAATGAACTAAAACAAACAGATGATAGCCAGAATTTCATAAGGACTTAGAGTCTCAAACTAATTCAGGAAAAAATTTGCAATATAATCTCTTTTAAAAAAATAGACCTAGACCTGAAAGTTTTCCTCCCTTCAGCCTGTCACTTGATGTTTAAACTCTTTTTAAAGCACATCATGATGGTTTCGATTTATGCACCAGATCAAAGCAGAGCTCTTCCAAAAATAAATCAGCTAATTTCAACATCAAATGTGTTTCTAGGATGAAGGTTAGACATCCAGTTTTAAGCTATCAACCAACACTTAAATACTATGTCTCTAATCAACACAGTATCACAAGACTCTAGATACTGTGTGGTAGAAGGAGTTGTGTATTTCAAACTCTCTTTATAGAGAGATGAAAAGAAAAGTTGCCTAAGTATCAGGCTATTTGGTGATGACGGTAGTGAGTTAATAAAGTGTCTTGCCTGTCGTTGTAATTCTTTTCTATCATAAGTTGTTGTGTAGTAGTAGAGATTAAGAACCATTTCCATGCTCCACTGGAACAACAGAGAACGAATGCATCACAAGTACTTTATACTGTACTTAACCAACAACAGAGATGTCAGCTACAGCTAAAGACGGAAGCCTCTGTGTTAGACACAAAAGATCTTAAACATGTATTCTAAATCTGTGTTTTTTTTTTCAAGGTAATATTTAATTGGAGGTGTTTATGTTTTATTTTTTATTGAAGATTCAGTTTATTGTGTGGTTAAAATTCCATTGCCTGTAGACTGCAAAGCAGCTTGCCCTTTCTTTTAATGTGAGAATATCATAGGAGTTAGTTATGTGTTCACTTATCAAATGCAAGTTTGTAAGTGCTATGGAAACTAAGAACAAAGTCTATCTCATAATTAAAAGAAAAAGAAGAAAGGGAAAATAGTCACCTTTATTATATATACTAAAAATGCTATTATATATACTAAATGCTATTACAGAAGCTAAGCTAAAAGTCATGTAGTTTTTCAGGGAAAGATGTTATTTGAGTTAATTTGAAATGGTTAATTTTGACTGATAAACATACTATAAAATACAGTCATTTCGATAACTGATTTTGGAAAAAATTAGAAGACATACATCTCTAAGTTAACCCAAGTTATAATCAACATTAAGCTAAGCTAAATTTGTGAATGACTTTTCTAAAAGTCTAATTTTTTAATCAATTTATTCAGATTACAACCCAATTGTTATCCCATCACTTGTGTCCTCCCATTCCTCCCTCCTTTCTGCTTTCACCCTATTCCCCTCCCCTAGGTGTATGACCCTGGGTCTTAAGAGAGAAAGAGAGAGAGAAAGAGAGAGAGAGAGAGAGAGAGAGAGAGAGAGAGAGAGAGAGAGAGAGAGAGAGAGAGAGAGACAGACAGAGAGACAGAGAGAGAGAGACAGAGAGAGAGAGAGAGAGAGAGAGAGAGAGAGAGAGAGAGAGAGAGACAGAGAGAGAGACAGAGAGAGACAGAGAGAGACAGAGACACAGACAGGCAGAGAGACAGAGACACAGACACAGACACAGACACAGACACAGAAAGACAGAGACAGAGAGACAGAGACAGAGGGAGGAGGGAGGAGGGAACACGAAGACGTCTGATGAGGGAGCCTAACACCCTGGAGTTGGAGTTACAAGAGTCTGTGAGTCCTATGATCCTGGTACTGGGAACCAAACTGGGGTTTTTCCTCAAGAACAAAAGGTGCTCTTTGTTGTCGAGCCCTCCTAGGCTCAAGATAAATGAATTTTGAAAGTAGAATTTAGATCACTTAATTCATTTCCTAAGACATATATTTTATGACACCTTAGAGATCTTGAGATTATTTTATTTGAAGGTGGAAAAACAGTTGGTTGAAAAGCAGTCAGCAGAGTCCGTGTCAGAGCCAGGGCCCCATATGCGTTACTAGGGGACCCATATGAGGACTGAGCTGAGCTGTCCATCAGTTACATCTGTGTAGGGAGCCCTCGGTCCAGTCCATGCACGGCCCTTGGTTGGAGCGTCAGTCTCTACAGCTCCTCTCCCCCTCTGCCCTGTATAGTTGGTTCTGTTGATGTTCTTGTGCCCCTCCTATCCCCCTCCTAGTCTGTCTATCCTTGCCCCTATGCTTCCGTGTGACTCCCTGCATTCCACCCAATGTTTGGCTAAGAGTCTCAGCATTCGTTTCCATCAGTTGTTGAAAGGAGCCACTAAGAGGAAAGCTTTGCTAGTCTCCTATCTGCAAGCATAACAGAGTACCATTAATAGGATTAGGGTCTAGCTGCCTCTCATGGGATAGGTCTCAGTTTGGGCCAGACATTGGTTGGGTATTTCTTCAATTTCTGCTTTATTTTTGTCCCTGCATATCTTGTAGCCAAGGTAAGTTTTGTGTAGAAGCTTTTGTGGGTGGATTGGTGCTTCTCTCTTTCCTGGCATGGCTGCCTTGCCAGGCCACAGGGTAAGAGGATGTGCTCATTTCTGATTCAACTTGATATACTGGGGTGGGTTGGTAGGGTGGGTCCCTTATTGGAGGAGTAGGGTAGGAGGGATAGGGCAAACAGGAAGTGAGGGTGAGACTCAGAGAGGAGGATGAAGGGGGCTATGACTGCAACGTAAAGTGAATAATCAATGTTTTTAATGGTTTAAATTAGGATAAAAGAGCAGGTTTTTTAAAAAAGGAAAAATACTTGGTAAATTAGGGCATAAGTAATACAACAAAACTAGAGAATGAAACAAGAAAATGACATTGCGTTGCAGAGTGTCTCTTGTTGTGAAGACCAACCGTGCCCATAAGTAACTTGGTAAAAAAAAAAATGTGCCTAGATCATTTTACACATCCAGGTAATAGTCTGTCACTGAGGAAATAAAGGCAGGAACTGAAGCTGGGCAGGAACCTGGAGGCAGGAACTGAAGCAAGGACCATTGAGTAGGGCTGCTTCCTGGCTTGCTCATGCTTTCTTGGTCTGCTTTCTCACACAGCCAAGGACCACATATCCAATAATGGTTCTATTCCCAAAGGACCTTGGCCCTACCACATCAGCCAACAATCAATAAACTTTTACAGACTTGCTCATAAGACAATTTTTGGGGTCCTTATCTCAACTGTACTCTCTTCCCAAATGACTCTAGCCTGTGTCAAGTTTATATAAAGCCTAGCCAGGACATAATATAAGCACATTACATCTGAACAGATATTCTTAAAATAGTAGCATATTATAGCTAGAGATATATTTAACAACACGTAGACATAATATTTGCTGGATTTAAGGCTTATAAAATATAATTTTAGTGAAATAAAATCTGCCAATTATAATTAAATGGTGACTTAATTTATATTATAAAATATAAGACAAATATCCTTATCGGTACTGAAAAGTTAAACTTAAGCCCTTATTCATTAAAAGCTCTAATATAAAGAAACTTCGTTAGCCCCATACAAAATATTTATAAAAAACAACAATAATAGTTTTCAATAAAGGAAAGACTACATAATTACCATAATTTATGTTTAAATACAAGAAGTATACTGAAGACACTAAGACTTTAAAGAAAATGGCATGTCTGAGAATAAGTGATCATAATCATTTAATTAAACCTACAAGAACTAAAATGAGAAAACCAGCACATATAATACAATCCAGGGAGTAGATAGCTAAAGATCAACCTTTAATGGATCTGTTAGAAAAAGGTCAATAACACAAATCAACACCCATTGTCCATTACATATCTAATTTAAAAAATCACCCTGAAAACATGCTCATCATGTGTGCCTAGTTTTAAAGCTAACAAAGACTATATAATTAATACAATACAAGTTCACCAGGATAACTTGTTATCAAGAGATATTAAAAAATACATGCATTGGAATGTATGATGGTCATTGACTTTTAATACTGTGCATAGGGTAGATCCTTCCACAGTCATCTATTTATCAAAGTGTCTTAATTTGGAGCACAAAAGAAATATCAAATCTCTCTCTATGGGAGAGAAATGTGATAAAATAGCTAATAAACTGTTGAAAAGGAACCTCTCATAACTTTTAAAATTTCAATCCAAGTTTATGTTTGCAGCGGAGCAGGTCACTGCCCTTCCACCAGACTGCAGCTGGATCCCTGGCCCTGCAGGCAGGAGACGGTCTGGTTTCATACGCGAACACCCTCCTTTATTCTGTCACTCCCATGGGCTGGCAACGTCAGGAGAAAAAGTGAAAAATGTCATCTTGTGACTCTGGCTAGTTTGGCTGTCCTTCCTCCTGCTGAGTGTCACTGACATCATTACTGTTCTACTATTGACCATGTCCCCTGGAGGGGGAGACCTGGTGGCCCTCAGAGGAAGGACAGCAGGTTACCAAGAAGAGACTTGATACCCTATGAGCATATACAGGGGCAGGAGGTCCCCCTCAGTCACAGTCACAGGGGAGGGGAATAAGGGGAAAATGGGAGGGAGGGAAGAATGGGAGGATACAAGGGATGGGATAACAATTGAGATGTAATATGAATAAATCAATAAAATATATTTTTAAAAAGCTGGAAAAATAAATAAATAAAATATATAGGGAAGAAATCGTCTAGAAAAGAAGAGTAAGGACCACAGGAAGTTTGGCCCTTAATACAAGAATAAAAACAAACAACAAAACAAGAGTTTCAAAACTCAGCTTCTCAAAACTTTAGCATTTAATTAGATACTTTTATAGCAGTGTTTATTCAAAAAGATAGAGGCATATCAGTAGTAACCAGTTGCATTAGTTAAAATAGTCCATGAAGTACTATAAGAGAAATTTATCATTCTGGCATGGTTTACCTTATGAAAACAACAACAACAACAACAACAACAACAACAACAACAACAACAACAAAACAGCAAAAACTTTCCATTGCCCCTTATACAAAATAATGGTGAAAACTGAATGCAATCTTCCTGAGGTCAGAAATGAGGCAGGGTGTTTACTCTCACCAACTCTTTACAATCCTTTGCTGCATGTTTTAGCCACAGCATTTGGGAAGAAAAAAAAAATACATTACAACAGGAAGTGAAACTGTCTCCAGTCACAGATGACATAACTTTGTCAAAGACATGACCTGTGGAAAATTCCTGAATAATCTGTGAGAAAAGAAATAAAAAATCATTGCAGCTAAGATTCACGATCAAATTGATTATAAAAATAAATTACACACATATATATGTTTGCAATAGAACATCTGAAATTGAAAATAAAATGGAATTTCAGCAACATAAAATGGCATCAAACAGAACAAAGTACATAGGAACTGATTCAATATGGAAAGAAGACTCATACACTGAAAAACACCACTGAAGAAAGCTCAGAAACCAATGTTTGACAAGGCAATTTGTAAATAGACTAATAAGCAAGTAAGAATTATAAGACTGTAAAAGTTGACAATACTATTGAAACATATTTAGTCAATACAAATTTTATATGAATTTTATCAGGCATCTTTGAAAAAAAATAATAAGTTGCTTCTAAACCATCTGTGGTCCTATAAAGGAACTGTTGAAAAATAAAAATAAAGTCATGTTTAAAACTCAGGTTTTCTTAATTTCAAAATATAGTGAATGTGTTATTCTCATAAGAATTTATGTATAGTTCAATATATAAGATATTAGAAAGGTCCTAAATAAACTCATAGCTATGGTCAATTGACTTTTAATAAAGGTACCAAGGAAATTGATTAGAGAGGAATAGTATTTTCAAGAGAAGCACTTTGATAATTGCATTTTTATATGCATTGAAATGAATTTGTGACTCTAATTTGCACCATATATAGCATTAGTTCCAAAGGCATCATCTTTTAATGTAAGAGCTAAAACCAGGAAACTCTTAGATGAAAACAGAGACCAAAATCTTCATGATATTGGATTGGATTCTTATCTACAATATATGATATTAAAAGCACAAGCAAAAAATATTTAAAATGTACAAATAGCATTCATCAAAAGAAAATCATTAATGTTCTAAAGGATACAATATGAAAGTTGAATCAGCACAGAACAGTAGAAAATCTTTGCAAATCAGATATATGAAAAGGAGGAGTCATATACAATAAATAAATCATTGAGTACCAATTAAAGGAAAATCAATCCAAATTTAAAAAGCAACTTTGAATAAATAAACAAACTTTGAATCAGTAATCTTCTCCAGAGAAGATGCACAGAATACATGAAAAATTGGTTAATAAAATTAGTCGTTAGGAAAATGCAAATCAAAGCTAGGAGATTAATTCATGCTCAATAGGATGGCTACAACAACAACAGCAACAACAACAAAACAAAATAAAAATGGTTAGGGGTATGTATAGTAATTGAAACTACTATGTTTAGAAAGCTGCTATGAATTTAATGCATGTTCTGATCATCTTGGATGGATGACCTTGAGAGTCCTTTGTGAAGGACTCTGTTGCACTGAAACAATCCTTTGCTCAGAGGGACCTCCCGATACTTACTTGAATGGCTGTACGTTAGCAAAAGGACAGTAACCAAACATTGCACGTATTAATTTGTGCCCGTTCTAAGTTATACCAGTTCTTAGAGAGTCATCTTGGCCTTGCGGTCCTCTCTTCGGAGTCAGTAGAGTTCATGTGATCAGTGGAGTTTTGTTCACTCACCTCACAAATGAGGCGAGGATCCACTAACCTATCTCTAACTGAAGAGCACATTAGTAGAAAATTAGGAAAACACCCACATCAGCCTTATAAATGTTATATGTAATATTTGCTAAGAGAAGCTAAAAAGAGGCCTTAATAGTTTTTTAATTCATTTTAAAAATAATTTGTATGTGTTTACGTGACCGTGTGAGGATATGAACTTGTGTGCATGCCTGAAGGACCTAGAACCCTCAGAACTGGATTTGCAGGTGTTTGCCTGAGGTCTGGCTTCCTTTGTGAGTACTCTTGATTTTGCAGCCACCATGCACATACTCTGAGTTATCTCTGTAACTACTCAGTGATGAGACTTGATATCCTATGAGCATGTACAGGGGGAGGAAGTCCCCCTCAGTCACAGTCATAGGGGAGGGGAATAAGAGGAAATGGGAGGGAGGGAGGAATGGGAGGATACAAGGGTGGGGATAATCATTGAGATGTAATATGAATAAATTAATAAAATATATTTTAAAATTTAGATAATTAAGTTCTTATATCCTATTTTATCAAATCATATGTAAAGAGTATAAGATTTATTTATATATTAAAATGGTATTTCTGTACCAGGAATTTCATGAAATCTGAATTTTAAAATGAATTGCACATTCACCGTTCTTCTAGGAAATCTCTTAACATTTTCTAAACAGTGGGATAAGACAAATATTTTAGAACAAAGTATAATATATTACAAGTTCAGATGCATTTCTGATCATTTATTTACAAAGTTTCTATACGTAAACAAGTCACCTGATCAGTCTACAGTGGAAAGTGTAAATGCATTAAAGACCTCATGTATCAACGGCAAAGGAGATAGAGTAGATGAAAAACCCTCTTCTCAGATAAGAAAGGATTCTCTAAGAAGAAACATAATTAAATATATTCATCATTTCTTATGGCATTTTATTTGAATGCCCATTTTGTGCTATAGGATGATAAATAACCTAACACATATTTTACTAAGCCAATTCTTTCATGAATTTTTTAATACACCATACACCCTGAACATATTAAAATATTAAAAAATGTATATTTATTCCCTAAAGGATATGCAGTAAAGTCAAGTGCCAAACAGCAACACAACAATTAAACCAGTATTCTAATCAAGATAAAGGAAAAACAACTTGATATTTATACTGATTTTTCATTAAAAGCCCCAAATTGTACAAGCTGGTCATCATTTTCCCAGTGGTATGCTGAACAAGATGACCGACCGAGTGTTCCCTTTTTACTTGAGGACAGCTGTAAACAGGACTGAAAGTTCAGGACACTGTCTGATTCTATGAACCCACCCACGTGGTTGTATAAACATCCAGGATCGTACATATGGCATCACTCAGTTATTAAATGGTGGCCTGAACTTTGCTGTTTCCTTCTCGTCACTCTGCAGGCCTCTCTGCTTCATCACAATGCATCATATTGTATTGGGCAAGCAGTAAACTCTTCTGAAATCAACTGCATCACTACAGTAAATGCAGTGGGGGAAACAGCTCAGTGGGTATCTTGCTTGCCTTGCAAGCATGCGGACCTGGATTCAATTCCTAGAGCCCACATGCAAAATAACTAGTTGAGGTGTTACACATTTATCATATTAGCAATAAGAGATGTTGTCCATAAAAACCAACAAACAATAAAGGTAGGTGGTGCCTGAGGTTGTCCTCTGGCATTTACACACATGTGAATTTGTACCTCCTTCATGAAAATGCACATAACAAACACATGCACACAAAGTATACAGCAGGAAAAAAATTACTTCAAGAACGCAGATGAGGTGAGAGGCAACATCAGAGTGGGAGAACCCTCTTCCCCTGAACTCTATGGAACACATATACACACCGTATCTTTGGGCACCAGTTTTACACCACACTCACTTTTTGGTGTTAAAGACAGCTTTGTGTCTGGAACAGCTGAAACATAGAAGGAGGAGGCACACCCCAAAATCATCCTGATATAATTTTCCACAGCTAAAATTGCTATAGGAATAAATGGACTTTATTAATATATATATCTATGAGCTCAAACTACTTAGAGTTGATGAAACTTTGTGAGTTTATTAAAGTGTTTTCATACGCTTGAAACACCTCACACACTGATGTTCTGTATTGTTCTGTATTGTTCCTGCTATCCATCCTTCGTCTTACACTCTGGGGCACAAATCCTGCCACTCTGAGCTTACTCTATGACATGCATTTCCCTGGGCAATAAGGATGTCATTTGAGTTTCAAGCTGAAGTTGGACATGTAAAGCTCCCTGAAGACATAGTCTGAATAATTTCTTCAACTGCTTTTTGGTCATGAAGTTCTCACACTCGAGACCCCGGGGACATTTATTTCCAGGAGGGATCTGTGAAAGTGATATCCTATAACACGTGCAAGGAGTAATATAGAGCTCATGGCTCCTTCCTAGTCCCGCCTGAAAACATCTCTTATTTTATATGTTTAAATTAGGGCAATTTTATACTTGAATGTCTGAAGACTTTTAAAGGTGAATTTTGTTTGGAAACAAAATGATAAAAAGTGCAGTATTGTTCAAGGTTGCCTGGAATCACCTACCACCTTGTCAAGTGAGATACAAGTGATATGTGGAGGTTTGCACTACATGTCTGTATGGCACAAACTTCTGACCTGACTGGTTTGGGTCTAGCTTTGTGCTACTTGAAAATGAAGGCTCAGCTCTTCCATGCACATTGCTATGCTCTCTTAGAACCACTATTCATGTTTCACTTTGTGGCCAGCCAAAGTTCAGAAAGTCCTTGAATTTATATTGGTGATCTCAGAGACTAGACAATAACAAGAGCGAATCTAGATAACGCTGAGCTAGCTGGTACACAGAACAGAAAACAGTAAATATTTTGAAATATTTTGCACATGGTATCACTCATTAATTACATTGTCTTTTATTATGCAAGTGAAAAATCTATTCAGAATTTCTCCCAGAGACCATGACCCAGCTGTACCCCACTATTGCTTGAAGCTGTAATGAAAATGGGACAGAACTAGCTTCACTGGAAATAAAAGGTATGTGTTTTATTCAGGGTATTAGTTGCAATCAAATACCTTGGTTGTAAACACTGACACAAACAACTGTGGTAATGTTGACACGAAATAGCATTCCCGAATTTTTCCTTCATTCAAGCAGTTTATTTGGTCCCTGCTGGAGGCTCTGTCTGTAATCTCTAAAAATCTCTTTGAAGATGTTCATTTTACCAGGCACTGCCACAAATTCAACATACTTTAGCGTGAGTTTATAAGTGCCACGTGTCATACCTTCAAGACACACGGTGCCATAGTATGTTCTCTCTGTTGAATGTCTCAGGGAGGCTGGCTGAAACAAGCTGACAAGATACGCAGGACTATTTAAAGCTCTGAATAACTGGCAGGAAACAGTCAAAGATGAGTCAAGGAGACTTAGTTGCTTAAGTCCGCACCAATAGGAATTTAAAAGAGAGGTCATATCAAAGTCAGAACTATTGGCTGTGTGGGGTATACGTCCCTAGAGTCTTACAGAACTAGAACATTAGTGCATACTAACATTTTTTTTCTATCAGATCAATTCTAATACACATCCCAAGTATCAACTTAAGTGTCATATATTGCATTTCTATTTTCTGGTTTAGAATATGACTTGCCCCTCTTTGGCAGGATAGGCTGGTATATAGTGAACCAGTTCCTGGTGTCAAGTGGATTGACTTGAGGAACTCTCTCAAACTTTGCGACAGCGCCCATTGTGTGTTTCATATATCAGGAGCCCCAGGTAGGTGGCAGCAAGCGCTGAACTTGTAATTGAGAAGCAGGAGAACTCTGTTACATGCAAATTGCTCCAGAAGAGCTGCTCTTAATACCTTTTCTCTGTCATTCTGGAAGTGAACAAATGAGAAGTATCTTGGCAACAACAATAACAAAGTCTTCTGCTCGTTTTTTTTTTCTTCCCATAGTTTACTGTGCTCTCATAATAGTTCCTCTCAGTTCTAATATTTAACATCAAATTGGGTGTCCAAGGAGACACTGAGCCAACCCTAGAGTAACAGAGAGAGAGAGAAAAAAGGAAAATTAGCATTACATTCAATGGCAAGGGGCATCAAATTCTGTACTTAGTAAAATAATTGGAAAAGGTAAAATAATATAAGAAACTTCATGAAAAATGTGGTTGCTGGTCATTTGTGACCTCAGATTATTTCAAATTCAGTATTTTTGTAAGCATATCTGTTTAGGATCCCATGTGCTCCTACAGTACTTAGGCACTGGTTCAGAATAGAATGAGCCATACTAAAAACCTGGGTGTCCCTTAGTTTTAAAATAGTATTGTTCCAGCTTAACTTAGATGAACTTTTGATAATTGGTATTATTAATCGCTCGTAAAATAGCCTAAAATGTTGTTGATATAAAACCCGTAAAATATCCCATGCCAGCAACAGGCTTCAGATAATTAAAATTCTTCCCAAATATATTAATTTTATACTATATAAAAGAACATAAATGAAATATTTAAGACGTGACACACTGATTTAGGTGTGATGAAATAGAAATTTTATCCTAACTAGCTAGGCCATGAGAAATATAGATTTTTTTTTTCATTCTGGCTTCATTGATCCAGCTTCATCCAGGAGTCTTAACTTCTCTTATACTTGGATATAAGTAAAGAAAAAGCAGTCATAAAACTGTCTGTTGAATCAGTAGAAGAGACATATGTAACAACTTAGAAAAAAAAAAGCCTTGTTGGCTATACAAAGAAAATCATAGGCCTCTTGACAATCAGGTTGCCTTACATATTTTGCCACAACATTTCTAAAGGTTAAAAGCAAAACAAGCAAAGAAAACATGTCCACCTTTGACCATGATGTCAGTACAAAACATCGTGCAGTGACTCAGAGCTATGTACAACAGCACTCCCAGCATGCGCTCCCTTCTGCAAAACAGATACCTAGTGAAAAGCATTCTCTGGTCAAATAAATTTGAATGATGTCAAATGAACTCAGCTCAACAGATGTTTTCAGAACTGCCCTTTCTAGAGGCTTCAACCAAGAACAATGAAGAGATTCACCAACGGACAAACAGCATATGGCCCTTCCCAAGCCGAACGGGTCACAATAGCTCTGTTCCTTTTTTCAAAGAAAAGAGTTTTATATGAACTCTTTTATTTTCCACCTTAGGGTCTCTGTGTGTTTCATTGAAATTTTCCTATACCATAGGATTGTTAGCAATACTCATTTACATGGGAACTTGGAAAGAAACCTAAACAACTCAAATTGATGCCTTAGCTACTTGTCTCATAAGCTGGCATGTGAAAGTATTAAAAGTGTCCCAGATATCTCATAACAGAAGTTTAATTTTCTTTGATTTCTGCTGCTTTACTTTGTTTTTGTTTGATCTACTTAGAGATATTCTTTAAGACCTTGGTTGATTTCTAAGATACTTACATCATGATACATTCTAAATATCATCAAAAAGAAAAATACACATTTTACTGTATGCTACCATGCAGGTAAGGTGTTTAAACACAAAGCAGTATTGCCACATATCTGTTGTATTGTTGGAATGATGTTAACATTAAGCACCAGAAAATATTCATAATATTTTTTATTCTCAAAATATAGAAAAATAAGATTTGAGAATTTTTAATTGTTATCTATAATTTTGTGCTTATTTTTCATTCGTTGTATTTCTAAATCCTCTTTTCTTTATACTTAAGTAGTCAATTTGATGCATCTCAAAGTCTTTTTATATATAAAACATAACCCAATATGACATTGGTTTTTATACAAGTTAAACTTAAAAAATACTATTTGCTTTTCAGCAAATGATGAAAGGATCCTAAACTGTTTGTTTCTAAATTAAAAAAAATTAATGGACTTGAGATTTAAGATTCACAAATGAGAAAAGTCTAGGAAGACAATGAATTTATGAGCATCTTTGAAATGTTCTCTATTTTAAAATCTTTCAGACATTAAAACAGTAAAAATTATTTCTAAAGAATTCTGAACATTGACACAGTTGAGATCAGGATTCTGGGAATGAAAACCCCTCTCAAACTCCAAAATTATGAGCAGCTGCTCCCACCGGATGCCTGTGAAGTACAGTGCTCTGGTTCAAGAGTTTTCTTGTCATGCAATCAAAGGACGGAAACATTAAGGCTGCAGATGGAGAGTGGTGACACACTGTAATTTCATACAGACACAAGACGGTTTGGTGACATAAGAATTACTAGACCATGAGTCCTTGGGTCCATGGAGTGGATTAAAGCTTTATTGCTCTTTGGAGTTCTGACAGTGACAAATGTTCTCTCTGATGTTGGGATTATCTTGTCTAAACTTTTGTTTCCTTGGTTTCAGGTTTCATTTTTTGCCTCAACCATCTTCTAAGATCACGAATAACCACTCTTTGCCATTGTTATTGGAAGGTGTTTAGTAACACGCCCTAGTTTTATGCCTTACTTTTGGCATCATATCCACGCGTAAGTCATTTTTCAATTTCCAATTTTCTGATGAGATTTGAATGATAGGCTTAGACATATGTCATGTGACTCAACTCCAAACTACAACTGAAAACCAAACCAAACCAAACCAAAACACAAACAAACAAAAAAGGAAATAAAATTAGTGAATTCTCTGAAAGAATTCAGATATAGATTTCACTTTGTACTAACTGCTGGTGTTAACTGACTAAGCGTATTTTTGACAGAAAACTTTTAAAGAATATATATATATTTAGTGAAAATGAATGTTTGACTGTGTCAGTATGGGTACCATATTCATGACTTGTGTCTGCAGATTTCCTAGGATGGCACTGGATGCCTTGGAACAGAAGTTAAGGATGACTGTGGGCTACCATGTGCCTGCTGGATACTGAGCAATAGATGCCCTTCACAACGTAACTGGCTTTGCAGCCACTGACAGCAAAGTTTTTTCTTTGGCCTTGATACTTGTACTTTCCTGCCCCTCCATCATTTTGTCTTTGCCATGACCATACCTTGTGGAAGCATTACTACTTGTGGTTTTTAAGCAGACGGGATCTGCTGCTAGAAGGGACAAAGTTATAATGGGGCCCAAAATTGATGGAGTTAACATTCAGTGGTTTCCAACTACTTAAACAAAAACTGTGTGAAGGCTTTGCATATGGAAACACATAAAATTTTTACATGTTGCTGAAACTTCCAGTAAGCCAGCTTGAATTTTGTTTTTATAAAAGCATTACTTCCCAAGAACGCTTCCTCAGATTGCATTTCGATGTATTATAACTCTATTTACTTTTTAAACATTTGAATAATTGCATATTGATAGCTGTAATTCAGTTACACAGGCTTGCTTGATAGTTTTCTATTTTATAAGAAAGAAAGAGATCACCACAATCTGGGTTCCAAAGAGAAGTTAAAACAATGGCATAGCAAATTGGCATGGGCCTTCCCTTGGAGAGAGTGCAAAGAAGGATGCATTAAGATCACCCCTTTTTCAGATACAATATGAATTCATGGGCTTGGGATGTATCATGTGACGTTAAACAACCCAATACTACAGAAGATGTTATTACGTACTTTATTTGTTTCATTCCTGGAATTTCAAGCAATTAGTATAATGTGCAAGAAGCAAACAACTGTTAAAAATAATCAACAGCTGAATATAAGTACTTGAAACTCTAGAGTGCTGAGTATTACTTTAAAACTTAAGGTAACATGGACTTCCTACAGAACCACAAGGAGTTCACAATTTCTAAACACCGTCTCTGTGAGAAAGGAAGGAACTGAGGCAGAGATAGAACTAGCCAGCGTTTACATCTCTCTCACCACTTTGCTACAGGGGTAGTAACCAAATGCCTGACCATTTGTAATGTCATTTCTTAGTCTCCAAAATGAAGAAAGTAAGAGATAGGATTGGTCTATAAGTTCTTAATCAAAAGACATCTTTTAACTTTCAAAAATGAATCCTGAAAACCTCAGTATGAAGTATACTAGGAAACATAACCAAGAGGGGAGCACATGTCTAAATACTCTGTAAAACTTTGATGATTTATGTAAAACTTCTTGATTTATGCCTGTCAACATATCTAGTTTGGGACAATTTACAGGCAAGAAAACATAACAATGAGGCTGTGAGCAAAGGGTTGAGAAGTTATAGAAAGGGATGAGGTAGTTTTCTGGGATGGAATTCTGGGATGGGACTTGTTCAACAGAACAAATCACACACTTAAGTGGACAAACTTAGGACGCACAGACTGTAACACAATAATGCTCCCTGAAAACAAATTAATATAGAATTGAATTTGCATTTGTGTTTTTCACAGATTGTTAGTATCAGGGTCTTACCCAGGCTAGGGAAGAACTCTCTCTCTGAACACCACGTGCCAAGCATCAGTGTCCACCATCCTTTGCCTATGTAATCCTCAGACTCAATCCTCAGACTCTCAGTATTAACAACTCACTTTGTCTGTAGGAAAGCAGGGGCAGTTGATCATTCCTGTGCCTTCATTTATTTGCAGATGCTCAGCATGAGTTTGTTTTGGGAAATGTCATATTTAAACGAAGAGCTCCGGCACTGTATTTAATGAAGGAAAAATCAACCAGAGAAGGAGGTCCCAGTTTTTTTTTTTGCTTTATTCATTTGCATTTTATTTTTTAATATTTTATTAATATATTCATATACATCTCCTAGAAACCTACAAAAAGAACATTATGATGGGCAGATCTGGTCCCAGGGATGCTGCTCAAACTATGACACCAGCCAAGGACAATATGTGCAGTAAACTTTGAACCCCTACCCAGATCTAGCCAACATCTAATCTACTAAGTAATCCACCTTCACCAAGACTGTCTAGCTGTACCCATTTTTATCACTTGGAATCATATGCAAACATGAAACAACTAAATGATGATTTACCAAAAGGAAAAATTACTAGGAGCAAGTCTGTAAAGTGGATTTTAGTGACCTACCCTTTATTACCACATTACCATTTAAGAGTTTTTCAACAAAGTTTGTTTAAAAGATAGAAAAGATAGCCGGACGTGGTGGCGCATGCCTTTAATCCCAGCACTCAGAAGGCAGAGGCAGGTGGATTGCTGTGAGTTCTAGGCTGGCCTGGTGTACAAAGCGAGTCCAGGACAGCCAAGGCCACACAGAGAGACCCTGCCTCCAAAAACAAAAAACAAAAAACAAAAACAAACAAACAAACAAAAAGATAGAAAAGATTGTTTTGTTGTTTGCTCTCTCACACACAGAGTAAATATGTTTTGGTTATCCTCTAAAATATATTGAAACATTTCTTTACTTCCAGACACTTTTAACATGTGACTGCTTACACAGGCATATAGATAACTATTCAGGGGAGTCTATGAACATTTTTATTACAGTGGGAAGAGGCCACAGCATTGCTTTTACACTACAGGGAGCTGTCTCTCCTCTTTCATCCTCTGAGTTCTGAGAATTGGGCTCAGATCCTCAGGCTTGTGGCAAGTGCCCTTACCCACTGAGCTGCCTCTGCAAGCCTGAAATAAAAAATAAAAAAAAGTAAGAAAGAAAGGTAAATCTTACTAGGACAAGTGTTCTTATGAACAGTTTCCATTCATATTGAAGGGAAAGTGGTACCCATTGTTATTTAAATCTCTTTATGTGTAAACATGTGTGTTGTTTTTAAATCAAAGCTGCTGATATTGGGTTTCAAAAAAAAAACCCGTCTCTTACTCCATTGAAAGTAAAATGATTCAATTGAGCAAAATAAAGATTATCAGGCAATATCTGCACATTCACAATAACTAAAGAAACAATCAAAATATCCATCACAGGATAAATTGATAAGGAATGTTTCATATATACAGAATGAACTTTTCAGCCATAAAACCACAAATTACTGCTGCTATGTGTAGTAACGTGAATGAACATTTTAAATAATATAGATGTGATAAAAGCCAACTTAACATATTTACATAAGTGATGTATAATAACACACAAAACCATATATATTTGTTGTTCATGTGTGTGTGTGTGTGTGTGTGTGTGTGTGTGTGTGTGTGTGTGTGTGTAGGACAAATTCTGTCTAATTCCAATTATGTGTAGAAGTAATATAATTAATATAAACTGTTATGCCCAAATTTTGAGAGACTCCCCAAAAAGACCACTCAAGGGCCCAGTCCAAATGCAATTGCAAGGAAGTTTTTATTGCAGGTTTGAACCCAGAACAAACCTCCTGTGCACTGACACAGCAGACACAGGGAAATGGCCGCAAGTCTCAATTGAGAGGTTTTTTTTTAAATAGGTTCTAGACAAAGAAATTGATTTTACAGTGTATGATTGGATGGCATTTGGGTAGACAAGCTGCAAGCAGGAAGTTACAAGCCTTGGTATTTCATGGCTGGGTAATAGGTGTAGGGGCAAGTTGGCTTATAGAAAAGATTGTTTGAAGCAGTCCTGAGGCCTAAGGAACTTTGACCTGGCTCCTCCTAATTGGCTGCTTCTATGTGTCAGACCACCTGCTGGTCAGCTTGACCAGCAGAGCGTATATTTGGACTTTCCCATGATGAGCTGATTGTGTTGCTAGATCTTTTTCTATTTAGACTAGTTTGTGACTTTTCTGGAATCTGGGTTCAGCCTTTGCCTAGGTTTAACACAAAATGGAGTTTCCTTTTCAAAACGGAGTTTGTCTGGTCCTTACAAAATTAGTCAAACGCAGAGGCAGAATGTAGAATGGTGGTTGCCAGGGCCTGGAAGAGGGGGATAGAGTGAAGTTTCAGATTTTTTTTTGAATACAAAGTTCTAAGGGATTTGCTGGACAATATTGTGGCTATGGTAAACAAAAATGTGCTGTACACCTAACATCTGTTAAAGGAGCAAACCTTATGCTAAGTTAATAGGATAATTAAAACAAAAATGTGAGATTCATCAATGTTAGTAATTTAGTGTATAAAAATTACACATATATTTTTTATTGTTTGAGTATTTTAGTAGTGCCCTGTATGGTTTGGAATATGGATGAAGTGGTCCAAAAAGGAACAAAAATGCAAGCACTGGAGTGGAGACAGTATGAGGTCAATAGGTCACTGGTAATAGTGTTGATAAAAAGCAGTGGATAATAACTGAGCAGCTAACAGTGGCTCATCTTTGTGCTTCTTGGTTGTTACTATGACTGTTTTTAAATGATGGAAATACATTTTCTTTCAGTGCTTTGTGCTATATACTTATGAAATAATAATATAAGCAACTCTAAAATAGAAAGAAGTAAAATTTCAACGTAGACTGGACTGAAAATTAGATCATGTAATTTGCAGAGATGTTGAAAGTTTGGACAGAATGATGTAAGAATAATCCTTGAAACAACACTTGATCTTATGGTGGTAATCTTAGCTGAGACTCCTATCAGTAAGGGGAGATATGGAAGTGTCCACCTCCTGTAGCCAGGTGGGACTTCCAGTGGAGGGAGGGGGCCACCAACCCACAAACAACAACTTTGACCCAGAAAACCAATGACTGGACTAACTTGAGTATTAGGCTGTGAGAGAGAGCCCACCCCTGACACTATTAACAATATTCCACTATACATGTATAATGGTTATCTCAGTGGCTTCACCCAGCAGTGGATGAAAACAGATGCAGAGACTTACAGCCAAACGATAGGTGGAACTGAAGGAATCTTATGGAAGATGGGGGAGAAAGACTGAGAGAGCCAGAGAAGTGAAGAACACGCCAAGAAAACTTAAAGAATCAACTAGCCTGGACCCATAAGTGCTCACAGAGACTGAACCACAAACCAGAGGGTAGCCATGGGATGGATCTCAATCCCTCCACACACAGCTTGGTCCTCACATAGGACCTCTAGCAGAAGGACAGAGGCTGTCTCTGAGTCTGTTGCCTGCTTTTGGATCCTCTTTCCTCTACTGGACCACCTTGTCTAACCTCAATAGAAGAAAATTCCCCCAGTTCTAGTTGATATGACAAGGCAGGTTGATATCCATGGGAGGTCTCCCCTTCCCTGGAAGGTAAGGGAGGGGAGCCAAGAGGAAAGTGAAGGAAGGTGAGAGGGAGGGACTGTAAGGAGAAGAGGGAGAGGAAGTCATGATCAGGATGTAAAGTAAATTAAGTCATAAAAAAAATTCTTAGTTAAATCTAAGGGAGTAAAATTTGAATCACACTTCATTCCATGAAATTTGTGGAAATGTCTTTAGGTAAGCCAGACCCAGAAAGACATGCAACATATATAATCACTTATCAGTGGATATTAGTTCAACATAGGTGTCCTCTGAGAGACTCCACCCAGTGAGGCATTGAGACAGATGTTGGGACTAGCTGCTGGACCCCATCCAGGTGAGAGTGGTATGGAAGAATGGGAATGGAAACACCCAGAGGGTTCAGGAGCCTGACATTGTCTCCAAGGTGGCAGATTGGGACCAATGGGGCCTGCACAAACTGTTGTACCAACCAAAGACAATGCATGCTATAAACCTACACCCCCTGTTCAGATCTAGCCAACAGACAGTTTATTCTCCAAGGTTGTGAGGGCTGCCTCCGACATGAACTCTGGTGTCCCTGATTTGATCCCTTCCCCTTGGTGGGGAGGCCTGGAGGCATACAGAGAAAGGGGAAGTAGGCTATCCAGTGAAACCTGATAGGCTGTGGTCATTGTGGTCATATGGTGCGGGAGGAGGTCTCCTTTTGTCAGAGATCTAGGGGAGGACAGAAAAAAGGGGGGGAGAGCAGGGAAGATACAAGTGAGGGAATAACAATCAATCGGGATGTAATCTGAATAAATTATAATAAATTAAAAGGAAAAAAGAAAAAAGGCATTGAGATCTTAAAGAAGTAAAGCCAGGTAACATTTTTGGGCATTTCAGTTATAATGCAATCATGCAATATAGTTTGTCTTAGGTTCTGTCTATCATATACACTACACAAAGGAAGCCAAAGTATAAAATAAAATAAAATAAAAACAAGGAAGGAGGGAGAAAGAATGCCTCATCTCCAAACTACTCTATGTTTTGTTTTGGTTTCTCTTTCTTTTTTTTTTTTTCTTTTGAATAAAAATAGCAGAATCCCCCAAAACTATGTATAGCCAACTGCATGATGCAAAACATGTTGTTAACTGTACCATTAAATGGTGCAATGATCCCCTGAAGGCAAACATAGGGCTGAGACAGATGTCCTCAATCATGAAAGTTCATACAAAAGCACGTTCCATATGGTTTAGGACACAAGATGCATGGTTTAGCTGGCCCACGAACAAGAGGAACACACAGCTAGCAGTGAAAATGGGAAACAATATAAGCTCAGCTGTGTGTTGATCAGAGCTGCCTTAGTAAAACAGCTAGGGAGAGGTTAGCAACTCCAAGTTGCCCATCAGACAGGGTTTTGTATTTTGAAGTTATATTTTATTTTAGACACAAGTTTCCATTGCCCCATACTTGAGAGGCTATTGTGAGGAGTATGCTTTATGTAACTTCATCATTAGATGCATATGCCTATATCTTTAGTGAGAGCAGAAAAAAATTGTTAAAATTTATTTTAGAGCGGAGGGCACAAATTGCATCCAGCCCTGTAGGAAATTGTCTGTCTCCTACACATGTCTAAACATCAAGAGAGTGTGCTCTAGTTATATTATAAGATCAGTTCCAGAGATCTGCCAGTAGAATTTTAATCTTGTGCTTCCTGAAATAAGAAGTTACTGTTAGGAAGCCAATAAAAGTGCCCCTTGCCCACAATTTAATAAGGAAATTTCCACTATGAGTAAACAAAAGCTATCACAAAGCTGCATGGGCCTCAAACCTCACATGAGAAATACATTACCTTCTGTAGTCACCACAGTGACACAGATAGCCACCCAGCTGTTTTTCTATACTGTATAGGATGTTTGTCCTGACTGTATAGGATGAAACAGTTCTTTCAATCAGAATATGTATTTATTAACAGAAACATATTCTCAGAACCTCACATATTTTTCTATTAATTGTTAAGTGATATGAGAAACATTTTCACTGAGTTTAGACTGTCTAATAGTTCATATGTCACACATAGCAGGAAACTACTTACAGAACAGATATTTATTGCACTTAATACCTGTGTTTTTAAATATTTCTATCCTATGAAATGCATATAGCTCATAAACTAGAAATATATGGTTCATAAATTAAACGCAGGAAATGGAAACTAAATTTACTATTATTTAACCTGGGACCAAACATAATAGCTTCCATAGAAAGTGAAGATATTCTAACTCTCTCAAGGAAAGTTACTGCCTTCTATAATGCTTGACTTTAGAAACTAAAAATGTCAAAAGTTATTTTATTCATAATGAAGTATAAGAGAAAGCTTGTTGTGCATTTTGAAAAATTATTGGAAAGTTATAACGTTAAATACTTAAGATCGATGAGGTTCAAATTTCTACAGTTGGGTTACTCAAAGTTTATCTTCTGAGTATAACTGGTTCAGGCATCAATTTTCATAAACTTAAGTACAAGAACCAGAGTCAAGGTATATAATTATGGATAGGATATGTCAGAATTTAGTTAAGCAAACTGAGGTAAGAACTTAATATATAATAGTCAAGTTTAAATCTCTAACGTTATTAGCTTGATATATTTAATCTAGTTTTTAATGCTGAAAAAATAGACTCAAAAATTCAGGCCTGTTAAATCCAACTTAGAAAAACTAAGGTTTTAAGGTTTTAAAATTCCTCCTCCTTGTAATTCCTTTCCATCCTGGTAAAACATAACGGGTATCAAAGCTAGTCCTGAAACAAAGTACAACGTATAAACCATCAGTGTGCATTTACTTTCTATTAAAACCAAACATTTTTGAAAGCCTTTTTTATTCAAATGAAAATAATTCTAGCCTGACCTTCTGAAATGGAGAGTTGGTAGTGTGACAACCTATGCCACCTTTCAGACTCTTTCACAGACCTCTTCACTAATGAATTAGTCTCTGGGAAGAGCAAATAGATTCAGTATCTGGGGCTGTTAAAACAGAAAGAAAGCTTTTCCATATAAAGTTCAGAATTGAACTTTC
The DNA here is from genome assembly GCF_964271855.1 of Acomys minous. Lineage (NCBI taxonomy): Eukaryota > Metazoa > Chordata > Mammalia > Rodentia > Muridae > Acomys > Acomys minous. The sequence continues at coordinate 32,093,675 of NC_140492.1, read as the reverse complement.
AATGTCTTTTAAAAAATTGTGTAGGTATTTTGATAGGGATTGCATTGAATCTGTAGATTGCTTTTGGTAGGATGGCCATTTTTACTATGTTAATTCTCCCCATCCATGAGCAAGGAAGATCATTCCATCTTCTCATGTCATCTTCAATCTTTTTCTTCAGAGTTTTGAAATTTTTTTCAAACAAGTCCTTCACCTGCTTAGTTAGAGTAACTCCTAAATATTTGTTATTGCTTGTGGCTAATGTGAAGGGTGTGGTTTTCCTAATTTCTTCCTCTGCAAGCTTGTCATTTGTGTATAGGAAGGCTACAGACTTTTTTGAGTTAATTTTGTATCCAGCCAATTTGCTGAAGGTGTTTATCAGCTGAAAGAGTTCTCTGGTGGAATTTTGAGGGTCACTTATGTAGACTATCATATCATCTGCAAATAGAGATAATTTGACTTCCTCCTTTCCCATTTGGATACCCTTGATCTCCTTTTGTTGCCTTATTGCTCTGGCTAGAACTTCGCTTGTTAGGCTAGAAATGTAGGGTTGTATGCTGGCCTAAATACTGAGACTAAGTGGATCATGAATATTCACTCCTAAATACAATTTCTGTACCCGTGCATAAACTTTGCCCTGAAATACCAAATTCAAATATTTTATGTTCTAAAAAGTCAGTTAATATTATTATATTATTTAATATGTTACCATCTATTTAAATGTGTTTTTTTCAGGGAGGCTCATTATAGAATCAAATAGTTTGTTGAGCATATCCTTTTCCTATCAAGAGTATTCTAGAATAATAAATTTATGTCAGTGAAAAACATTAAAAGCATGATAATTAAGACAGTCAAGTAATGAATCCTATGTAGGCAATAAACTCCAGAAACTTCAATATATGGACTTCTTAATAAGAAATTAAAATCCTTGACTCTCTATTTTACCTACATAATCATATCCAGAAGTAAACCTGACATAACTGGGATTTGAAAATACATTAGTGCATGCATGCATGTGCATGCACACACACACACACACACTCAAAGCAAAACCCTTGCTACTGAATAATCACATTGATTATTGGCTTTAGTGTTAAGTGACAACTCAGAAAACTTCATACTTTGTTCTATTGCCTTCATGTTCTAGAGCAAATAGGTGAAGATTGTGAGTTGTTATAACAGTATTTTAGACAAAACAACTATTTAAAGTTATTAATGCCTTTAGGAAGAGTTAGAAGTGTGTACACAGAAATGTACATCAAATCTTTTTAGAGTTTGAGGAATATGATGAGAGAGAAAAAATTGATTGAAACATCCCAAAATTTTCAATTAAACTCCAGCTAGTATAAAGAATATATCCTAAACTGTATCCATTTAAATCTTTACATTCTGTGCAGGCCTATTCAGAAGATTCTGCTCCATAACATTGGTCAGATCTGAGGGTTTTATTTTTCCATATAGACCTCGGCAGCTTTCAAATACAAATATTTTTACCATAGTGAACATCATATAAGATGCATGTGAAAAACAGAGGACCTATAGAAAGTACTTTTGGCATTTTCATTTATCATAGATGAGGATGGAATAATTTATTTACTTCAGTAATATAAGAATTTGGAGGTACTTACAAAGTTTTTAGATGTTTAATTTAATATTTAAACAATTCATATTAATAAAAAATCACAGGAAACCAAATTGAATAAATAAAAATATTCTAAAATCAAAGTCCAAGTAACTAACAGGAAGTTAACAAAGAAGACAGAATAACGTTTGACCATAGAAAAATGAAAAAACTCACTATAAGTTCACATACTTTGTCATAATGTACTTATTCAAAAAATAAATGACTCAATTACATTTGTTAAAAGAAAGTGGTTGAAAAATGGATAAAAACCAAATTAAACTACATTAATTTGAAAAATAAGGCAGGTTACGTTAATAGCTAATGATATAAAGACATATAGTATATATCATTGATTTTAAAAATCAACTCAGCTACATTTATGTCAGATAAAGTAGATCATAAATCCACACACTTATATGACTAGAGATCAAAAGAGTGTATGTAGTAATGAAAATTCAATCTACCAAGAAGTCATAGTGATAGCAAATGTGCTAATATCAAAGAAGATTTTGACAATAAATGAGATTCAAGGAGAGAGGTTAAAAAAAAGAGGTAAGTATGTGAAGATAATTGCAACTTAAAAACTTAACATCTCAGGAATATATAAAACTTCCACATAGAAAATAAACAATGATAGTAACTAATAAATGCCATCAACAAAAAATGCAATAAACACCCATAAACCAACTACTTAAGTAAATGTATAAAATATATTTTGTGTTTTCATAGAACATTCACTGAGATATCTTATAAATTGACAAGTAATTTAAAAAGAATGATACTATATAGACATAGCTTTTAAACAAATAGAAAAAAGGGAGACAAATGAAATTATTACTGGTTTTGCTTGGAGAGAAAACAAGATTGGACTCAGGAATGTCTCTCTTTTCCTTTACCTTCAGTTCTTAAGTTGGAAGAGAGAGGTTGTAAGAAAAGAAAGGGGAATATAGAAATATATAGGGAATATAGAACAAAAAGTAGATTAGTGAATCTATTCCTCAACTTAATGCCTTAATTGTCACTCACAAGGTTATTTTTAATAATTTTTTATATTAATTTTAATATAATAATTAAATTGATTATATATATTTATATATATAATTATATATATTTATATATATAAAATAATATAAAATTAAATAATTTTAATTAATAATTAAAGATAATTCACTGGCATAGAATTTTGTATGTAGATTCAAAGTAAGTTTAATTTTTAGATATAGTACAATAGAATTCAAATGTAAGATTATTCTTCACACATTATATATATATATATATATATATATATATATATATATATATTTGGTATATGAGGCATTTTACCCATATAACTAATTTATAATACAAAATTTGCTTCTAATAATTTGAAAGTGCTACTGTAGGCTGTTTAGGAAAAATAAGTTATACAAGTTAATTATTAGTTGTTCAAATTATGCCCATATCAATTACTAGTCTATTTTTATCACAAGAATATACAGCTTAGGTACAAATGGTACATATTATCTATGGAAATATAAGGTAAAATGGTTATATAAGGTCTTCAAAAACCTCAGAGACATACAGAATATAGTATTTACTATTTTAAAGATTTACTGACAATGAGACAGGTTAACTCCTGGCAACACCCAGTCTACCTCAAAGACGATGATGAGCATCATAGAACCTCCTTATGCAGATGGCTTCAAATAGAGCAAACTAGCCACAGATAGAATTCCGCCTAAAAATAAAGGCAAGCTTGGTAAAAATAAAAAAGAGGTAAATATGTGAAGATAGTTGCAACTTAAACCTTAACATCTCAACAATATATAAAGCTTCAACATAGAAAATAAACGATGATAGCAACTACTAAGCGTCATCAACGAAAAAAATACAATAGCCACCCATAAACCAACCAAGAAATAGTGTAAAATATATTTTGTGTTCTCATAGAACATTCACTAAGATATATTATAGGTTGATAAGTAATTTCAAAAGAATGATACTATATAGACATAGTATAGTCATGCAGGCAGAGTCGACAGCCAAACTCCTCCAAAACAGGATAAGCAAGCACTCAATAGTTCCTGTCTCAAAAATATGTCTGTCAGATATATTGGTCCAGAAGTCTGAAGATGACGCTCTTCATGTAGCAAACTGTCTCTGTCATCTTCTCATTTAGGAAGCTGCTAACCTGCATACCTGCCATACTCAGGTAATCAATTTTACTCCTTCTCAAGTCTCTGATAGAGTTGAAGACCAGGTATCTTAGTTTTACAATGAAGCTTAGTTGTTTAGGGTTAAGAAGTTTTAAGGTCTAGATAGATGGTTTAAGTTGGCAATGATGAGATATGATAGATATTGATCTACATTGAGAATTTAGATGGACCAAAATAGGAAAGATGTTTTCTTCAAGGCTGTCAAATACAAATAGTCAAAACAGGAAGTATGTAACATTTGTATAATTCCTGATTGTGTCATGGCTCTTCTTGCTGTAGGTAGTTTATTTTATTTTATTTTATTTTCATTTTTCTCCTTTATTAATTTATTCTTGTTACATCTCAATGGTTATCCCATCCCTTGTATCCTCCCATTCTTCCCTCCCTCCCATTTTCCCCTTATTCCCCTCCCCTATGACTGTTCCTGAGGGGGATTACCTCCCCCTGAATATGCTCATAGGGTATCAAGTCTCTTCTTGGTAACCTGCTGTCCTTCCTCTGAGTGCCACCAGGTCTCCCCCTCCAGGGGACATGGTCAAAGGTGAGGCACCAGAGTATGTGAGAAAGTCATATCTCACTCTCCACTCTACTGTGGAGAATGTTCTGTCCATTGGCTAGATCTGGGTAGGGGTTCAAGGTTTACCACCTGTATTGTCCTTGGCTGGTGCCTTAGTTTGAGCGGGACCCCTGTGCCCAAATCGGCCTATCATAATGTTCTACTTGTAGGCGAGGATGTGGGTAGTTTATTTTATATATGTGTAATAATATAAATGTATATGTAAAAAGTAAAAAAAATTAATAAAAATATGAGAATGAAGATAATGAAACATTTTTTTATTGCTTGAGAATGTCAAAAATGGTTATAATATATATTTTTTTCAAATCTATCCCTTTGGCTTTCTTCCAAATTTTCTATCCTTTTTGTTCTTTTATGGGGCAGATCCATGTGCCTTAAAAAATATTCACTGACTTTATATAATAATGCCCGTATTTGCACTAGTACAGGACCACAAGAATATGATTATCTTTACAGTCATCATGGAAAAAAAGCTGAAGTTTATTCCTAAGCTGCTATCAATATCTAATAGCTACATAAATAGAAGTGAAACATCAGCAGCCGCTTCTTCATCCATGTCACGTGTTGGCTGGCTTTATTTTGTGCACGCAGTACAGCTACTGTAAGTTCACTTGTGCAATGAAATTGTCGTGTTCAGCAAATGCTAATTCACTATAACTTCCATTATCTCTGGCTTTGTAACCTATTTTTACCCTCTTTCGAGATGTTTTGTGAGCCCTGTGAAAAAGAGCGTGAACACTACAAAATTTCGTATTTTCTGTATATTGCCTTGTTGTGGATCTCTGTATTAATGACCACAAACTTAGACAAAAAAATCTACTCCACACTCCTGCAGCTGTCTCACTCTTGGCAAAGCAGCCAGCAAAACACATTGACAAAAAGGCAAAATTGTCAATATATAGTGTTGATCAAACTGGACAGCTACATGTAGAAGAATGAAATTCAATCCTCATAGCTTTCACTGCCCAAAGCTCAAACTCCAAAAGGTCCAAGGACCTCAAAATAACACCTGGTACCCCAATTAAGACAAATTTGGATTTTTTTTAGCATAGCAATATGCTTTCTGAACAGGATACTTATTGTACAGGCATTAAGATCAATACTTAATAAAAGGGATTTCATGAAGCTCAAAACATTCTCTATATCCTAGGACTCTATCGTTTAAGTCAAGAGGCAGCCTACAGAGTGGAAAAAAAGTCAACTTTGGCAGCTATACATCTATTGGCTAGCTCTCATAGTTTTGAAAGGTTCTATACATGCTAACGGAGAGGAAAAACAATCATCACTCCTGTTTATCTCTGAATGAAATGAGTTACAACCATCACAGGATTGGCAAGACACGCCCACTGCTGCAATAGTGGCATGAACATCAAGGAATTCAGCAACCACTTTTGATTGGAAATTTAGTTTTTCTTCACAAAATGAAGCATTTTCCTGTCCCAATTACAGGGCAAGAACATACGATTAGACAGCTCATAGATTTTAGAGGAGATCCTCCTACGACTATTCTATTAAATAGACTGGTAGAAAGCTGACTGCCTAAGACTGACTGTCACAACAGCACATCAATGCATATTTTAATCATCATTGGAGTAGCTTCTGTTTGCACAAAACTATTTTTAACACAGATACCGTTAACTTGCCAAGGTGAAGAAAATGAGACTGCCCAATGGTGAGTTCTAATTTAGACATCTATATCATGTGCTTTCCTTCCAAGGTTCAGGGATGGGTGCAGAAGAGAAGCCAGAAAAAAAGTATGAGCCAGAGGCAGTGAATGGCTACACAGAAACAATGTCTTCCAGAAATACAGGGCAGCTCCTACATTGTAACTCACAGTGGTTGTGAAAGCACACATAAAGCCCGTGCAAACTCAAACCAGACCTTATTAAGTCATAGAGAGGGGAGGACACAAAATGTCCAGCAACAACATGAGGAACACTTGACAATTGAGAGAGAATCAGTTTTCTTCAAGATGGTAGTAGCTCCTGCAAAGTAGATCATGCCCTAGTGGAAAGCCACACAACCAAAAATATAAAAACAAGACAAATTGATGGAATTGAGAACAAATGACAGCACAAAGTTGGGTAGGCAGGGAGGGCATGGGAGAGAGATGTGGAGGCCTTGGAAGAACAGGGTGAGTATGATCAAAACACACCGTGGACATTTCTCTAAGAACTAATACAAATGAGAGAAAAAGAAAGCAGCAACAATAACAAATATAATATATTAATTCAGGAAAATAGCAAGATATAAAATACAAACAAAAACAATCTATGTGTGAACAATTGAATATTGGAAACTAATGTTAAGAGCGTCATATATATTATTGTTGCTTCAAAGAAACAAAACGAATATACACTATTAGGCTAAAATGTGGACACTAATGAAAAATATCAGTGGATCAATATTGAAAGGTATGCCTTCATATTATACTCAGACTTGAAACCCTAACCCCAACCCTAACCCTAACCTACAAAGATATCAGTTTTATCCAAATTAAGAAAAATATGATTAAATTTCATACTTTAAAAATATTCATATACAGGGGGAGGAAATCCCCCTCAGAAACAGTCATAGGGGAGGGGAATAAGGGGAAAATGGGAGGGAGGGAAGAATGGGAGGATACAAGGGATGGGATAACCATTGAGATGTAACAAGAATAAATTAATAAAAATAAAAAATATTCATGTGCTTTATATTTTTTACTTAACAAACAGTATTTTTACATATAAGATTCTAAGTTTGCCTACATGGGCATTCATGTCCTGTGTAGTCCAAGGGAATTGATTGTTTTTTGTTTGTTTGTTTGTTTGTTTGTTTTTTCCTGAAAGTTCTCACATGTAGAATGAGAGAATCAGGGTTGTGGTTTGGAGGATGATACATTAGCGAATTTATACTAAATTCCTTTTTTGTTCTTATCACTAGGACAAAAAGGATATTGTTTGGTTGGTTGGTTTTTGAAGCAAAGGCAACTATCTGTCTGTCCTTTTGTTTCTATGTGTCTAATAAACAATCATTAATTGACTTCTTCCTGGATACTTATGCCAGTATGTTTTCAAGTGAATACATTTGGAATATAAAATACCTTCTGCTGCAGCAGTTCGTAAGTTTATTTACTTGCTGCAGCAAGTGATAGGCAAGATTGCTTTTAGTTATTCATAAACTACTGAGGCCCTTTGAATGTGGGCTCTCTTTCTTTCAACATGTCCTGTTGCCTATGTAGGCATGACTTGGCCTATTCGTAACTGTGTAAACTGGTGAAACAGAGCATAAAAATGATGACACTCTGGATACTGCTTCTGCAGTGAAAGCCAAGACTTTTGTATCTGACCCAAAACCTCAGATCTTCTGCCAGCAACCCTGGAAGTATGGCAAGCTAACCTGATGGCTTCTGGGTAAAATCTGACTCTTGATATTTTTCTCTCTTCTCCCCTCCCATCTTACACGAGGCCTTTACTTGAAACATACCATTTTGTGAGGAAGCCCAGTCCAGAAAGCACAAACATGTCTGAGTGTCCAGGAGAGCAGCCCAATTATGTCCTTAGGTGATAGCCAAGTAGGATAAACAGGTATGTGGCTGAATGAAATACAATATGGCTTCGTGCCAGAATGAGTTTTCCTGCTGAGAGCCAAGCAAAATGCAGTAGGGACAAGTGTTTTTTTCCCTAAGGGAAGTCTTGACCCATAGAAAATATGATTGATAACTAGCATTTATTTTTCAAAACCATGAAGAGATATTATGAAAGCACAGTAGCTGGACCAGTGACTAACAAAATCAAATGAACCACTTTTATATTTTTTGATCCCATTCACACACACCCTGTCTGAGAAGGGAACATTTTTTCAGCATCTTCAAATCTTATTCCTGACTTGGCACTTACTAATTCCTTGGGTATTAGTAAGTCATAGACTTATTTTTCCCATCATAGCAAGAAATTATATAATTTGATTTGCTGTCATCTATCATAACAGTGCTTTAAAAACATGTGCCATGTAATAAACTAAGAGCCTATTTTATGGTCCAAACCTTGGATAAGTCCATATGATACATTAAATTTGCTGTTAGCAAGTCCTTTCTAAATGTACAAGAGAAAAAGGAGCTGAGTAAAGTGCAATCTTTTGTCATGCAAAGACTCATGACACATGAGTTGACAAAAGTGATTTTACTCATTAGTATTTCAACAACACTGTTTTAACTTATTTAAGTAACTACTAACAACTGATAATGTCTTCTAGCAGTCAATCAACTGAAATACCACCATTATTAGATGAAAATTTCCATTAATAATAGTAACAAATTAGACCCCCATACTCCCATACCCTTAAACTGAACTAATTAAACAAAGATATCATCTTTCTTATAAGATTTTTTTTTAACAACATGAAAATGTTAAAAGAATCTTTTCAGTTCTGTATGCCCATACTAACATTCTAGGTATTAAGACAAGTTTGGAGCTAGTGAGATAGATAAAAGATTAGTGACGTGACTTCCATCCCTGTGATCTGCATGGTAAAAAGAATAAACTGACTCCTGCAAGTTGTTTTCTTCCCTCCACATTTGTGCATGCATGCATGCGTGCACACACACACACACACACACACACACACACACACACACACACACACGTATATATAAATGTGTTTGTTAATTTAAAGTATTACTGTAATTTGATTTAAATAACAAACCTACCAGAAAGTGTTTATAACATACTTAGAAACATTAAATAAAGTGTGTATTAAAGGAGAATGAGCTAGAAGTAAAAATGAGATTGGGCGATTTGAACATTCTCTGATGGAACATATGCAAATGAATTTTGACTAGAGTCTTTTTCAATTTTGGTATGGCTGAGTTGCTGATATGAAATATATATTTATGATATGAAGCATACGTATGGCAGTTGAATTCAGATAGTGTTATCTATAACAATTTGTATTGGATTCATCCCAAGGCTTTAGATTTGCCATGTATGAGAATAAATGGGAACCATATGAAAGTCAGTAAGTTCTTGATAGTACATGACATTCTGTGTTCTCTCATGCTTGATTTCAGCAAACATTCTGAGGTATTTGTCTTCCACCATTGAAGGTGATGGACTTAAAAAATGTAAGTGTTTTTCTTTGGCTTTTGATAAGAATCCCAAACTTAACACACTTCCATAAATCACTGGTGTGGAAATCTGTCAGAAAACAGCTCAACAGCCTTATTTTTCTTTGTGGTATTCAGTGTTTCCAAATTAGATTATTTGTTGCATGTTCCAGGGAGCATGCTTGCCTGAAGTGTTCACCATATGTCAGGCAGATCTCCTACTATTGAAATAAAGTTCACTGAAATGAAGTCAAGGGTAACTGCCTGTTCCTCTAACATGGCAGCAGCAATCAAAGGATTATGCAGGAATTTGTTACTGCTTGAGCTACCCAGTAACATTATAATATTGAAAAGAGGCAAAGTGCTATTGACCAGACCTCAATTCAATGAAGCATTCCATTACTTTCTTTCAGATTTCACTGTCAGCCACATTATTACATGGGTATTAATAAGATAGTAATTTGGAGTAAACATACTGGGATCAATTTTGACTTCCATTCCACTTGCTGTGCAATTGTTTGTGGGCTTCATATGATCAACTAAACTAAGTCTCAATGCACAGATTATCTCTCAAAAAGCTATGATGAGGTTTCAATAATTTAAAAATGATCTTGCATGTGGGAAATACTCAATTGCCTTTAGTTGAACTTATTTAGAAAAATATAGAATGTGTTTCTGTTTCTATTAGATATGTAATATAAATTATTAGGCATCTTATTTTTATTATTATTATTTTAATTGTTTTTAACTTCAGTAGGAAGTAAATTTTTTTCAAAGAGGAAAGATGATAGGCCACCTAGTTTGATTTTAAAAAATGATTTAATTAAGACTTTTCTCTGTCAACATATAAGCAAGATTTCCCAGAGAATTTAAGAGAGAAAATGTCTATAAACTTCTAAAATCTTCATTTTATGGTGTGTTTAACTCTTCCACTTATTTTCCCAAGTTGTATCCATATCCTTTGGGTCAATAGAATGTGAATCCCAGATGTCTCATAAGAGGGTCGTTCCAGCAGGCATGCTGATGTTATTTGTACACAGTAAGAGAGTATAGAGGACCAGAAAAGCTTTGGCATTTTCCTAGTTAAAATTTTATAGCTAAGCTCTGGTTCAAGGATCTACTTAAACGACTTAGCTGCATGCAGAAAAATGAGAGCATTGAGACCAATGAAAGAAGTCCACAAAATTCTATGAAAATGAACCAGTTCTAGCAGAGATCAGAATAACCAATGATCCAAGATATACAACTAAAACATAACAAGCTTTATTGACATGAGGGAAATTGACAGCTTTCCCTATAGAAGAAAAGTCAGGAATATCACTCTTATTATTAAACATTATTTTACTTTAGCAAATCAAAGCAAAATTATGTATTTATGCTTATTAAATATCAGACATACTATAATGAGCAGTATGGGCACACTGGTTCTCAAAGTATGAATTATTTTGAAAATTTTATCTGTGCAGAATGGTCATAGGAAGTAAGGAAAAGGTATTTCAGTTTAAGATGGTTAATGTGTGACAATATGAGGACAGAATATTAATTAATTCTTTTTGGCAGGATGAGAGAAAGTTTCTTCATCCAGAACTGAGGAAATGAGGCCATGACATCTTAATAATCATATATATATATATGGATAACATTAAATTATTAGATATATTGAACATATGGGAAAAAAGAGAAAAAGTAGTATTTTGGTCAAGGAAAATTTCATGTACTAATAATCCATTGTATTTTGTGTGCTAGAAGTACAAAGCACAGGTATAGGCCAATTTCAGCCTATAAATGTGTTCTCTGCCTCATTTGATGTTTATAATATTTTAAATGTATAAATAATTCTCCCTAATTCATATTATGACTTCTCATGAAAAATCAGGAGCTCCACATTAGATTAGCAGTATCTTGAACTTGAGTTGCTTTTAAGGAAGTAAATGTGCCTTTTATGGGTTGCCACAGCCATTGCTTGTTGCATGTGTTTATATATATAGGTTTATATAACCTTGCAGGCTCCTGAGGAATTTAAGTTTGTGAGCCTCCTGAGTCAGAAATAAAAACTTAAACTTCCTAGAGTATGCTAGTCTAGTTGCTTACTGGGGAATATGTTGGGGATATCAGAACTGGAATGGAGGCTCAATTTAGGAGACTCCTTGAGTGACTGGATGGACACATGCAGAAGGATATAACTAGACCTACATCTATCACCTTACATTAAAAAAACACCAAAGAGATAGAACTTAATTAAAACTTAAAACACTGAAAATTGTACAAGATAGTATGGGCAGTACCCTGTAGGATATGGGTATAGGAAATGACTCTCTTATTGGAACTGCATTTGCCCAGGATTTTACCAATGGGAACCCCTAAAATATCAAAGAGTCTACATAGTTAAGATATAATTAACCAGGTCTGAAGAGAAAGCACACAGAATGGAAGAGAATCTTTAATATATGCCAGGAGAATAATATTTAGAATATATAAAAAATTAAAAAAACAAAAGAGTTATAAAACAAAATGACCAATTCAAAAAGAACGAGCTTGGGATTTAATGAGAGAGTCCTGAAAAAGAAGAAATAAAGGTGGCTAAGGAAGGTCTAAATATGTGTTCATCATCTCTATCAACTAGGGGAACACAAATCAAAACAACTTTTAGATTTCTTCTTACCCAAGTCAGCATGGCAAAAAGCAACAAAATAATCCACAGCAAACGCTGGGGAGTATTTTTTTTTTATAAAGAAAAGATACAGAAATATGGCATTTAAAGATGTTTTTAGTATTTTAAAGATTCTTTGATAACAAGACAGGTTAACTCGTGGCAACACCCAGCCTACCTTAAAGAAGTTTATGATCATCTGTGAACCTCCTTAGGGAGATGGCTTCAAATGTGTCAAACAAGTCACTGAGAAAAATGTCCTCATTTCTGCCTCAGACAGATTTCTGCCTAAAATGGGCAAGCTTGAATGCAGGCCCAGTCAACTGCCAAATTCAGTTAAGACAGGGTAAGTAAGTCTTCAATAGTTCCTGCCACACCAATATGTCTGTCAGATATATTGGGCCAGAAGGCTGAAGATGATGCTCCAGTGTTGGATGACTGTTGAGGTAGGAAACTGTCGCAGTCATTTTTTCATTTTTGGAAGCTGCTAACCTGCATTTCCTCAGGTAATTAAGTTTTATTCCTTCTCAGGTCTCTGATGGAAGTGAAGACCAGATAGCTTACTTTTATAACTAACCTTAGTTGTTTAGGGGTTAAGATCCTTTTGGATCTAGATAGATGTTTTAAGTTGATAGAGATAAGATATGATAGATATTGATTTTCATTCAGGATTTTAGACTTACAAAGAAAAGATGTTTTCTTCAAGGTTGCCAAATACAAATAGCCAAAACACTATTCCTGATTGTTTTCTGGTTCTTCTTGTGGTATGTAGTTTACTTTATTTATGTGTAATAATATAAATGTATATGTAAAAATGAACTAAAATAAAAATTGCAAAAAAAGAAAGAAAAAAGAAAAGAATCACATGTTCACTGTTAGTGGGAATACAAACTAATCCAGACATTCTGGAAATCTTTGTGGAGGAACCTCAAAAACTAAAAATGAAATTACCTTATGTCCCAACTATATCACTATTGCATGATTCTTGCACACACACACACACACACACACACACACACACACACACACACACACACACATATATATTGGTCCATTTCTGTTTCTCTCTTCCAATCACTCATATATCCCCTCTTGTTATCTTTAAAATTCATGGTCTCTTATTCTTTAATTGTTGTTGCATATTTACATGTGTGGTGTGGTGTGCTGTGTGTGTGTGTGTGTGTGTGTGTGTGTGTGTGTGCACTCTGCTTAAACCATATAATGTTACCAAGATGTCTATGACCTTAGTGCTGACTACTTTGTAGTGGAAAACCAACTGAGGGATTATCCCTGCGGTAGATCATTTCTACAGATCTCAGCATTTCCCAATCTTCTATAGTATTTGTTTGTATATAGACCCCAAGAGCTTTCCTCCTTCCGTGGCACTCCCTGTGTCTACTTTTCCTTCTTAGTTCGGGGAAAGTGTCATCATTGTCCAGGTCTTGTTTAGACAGCACTGAGATGGAGAAAAGGACACATGCTCTGATGCTCAATCACAAACCTATATCCAAATAGTACTGTTCCCAAAGGAAAAACCAGTCTTCTTCAAGGCAGACTCACTGTGTATACAAACCACAGGACATAGGATAGGGCCCATGCCTAGCAATAGATGGCCAACACAAAATGAACTCAATGCTACTTTTGGAGACTTTTTTTTGTCTTACATTGCTTTGTGCATTAAAAAAAACCTTACTCATCTTTTGCTTGTATAATATGATTTCCAATTTTGTGATTTATGGTGTGTGTGTGTGTGTGTATGTGTTCATGCACTTATTCTATTCTTTCTTTGTTTATTTTTATTTTTCTGTTTTATTTTTTGTTAGCTGTTCTTTTTGTTTTATCCTTTTTTCTTTATATTTGCCTGTCTGTTTTTGTAATAGAGATAAAGAAGGCATGGCATTGGAAGCTTAGGAAGGTGGGGAAGATTTGGGAGGACTGAGGAAGAAAAAACAGTGATCAGAATATACTGTTTAAAACTATTGCCAATAAAATATGAAATAATAATAAATAAAATTACAACTCAGATGATTATAGTAAGACTCAAGATTTCTAATCAATAGTTTACCAAATGAGAAAAATGACCACCCTTCAGTATTTCTATGCACAGATTATTTTCTGCTATCAAATGAGATGGACAAAGTCCTGGTACTGGACTTTTGCTAGTACAGCATTTCACAGGTGTTAGCTACCTGCAAGATAGGGCTGAAAGGAGCTAACATCAGAAAGGTCCGGTGTAAAAAGTCTGTTTATGTACAAAAGCAAACTCTACAGAGAAGGTGAACTGGTAATTTTGAGCTTAAAATTTCTCCTCCATTCAAAGTAGGTAAGGTTTATTCATCAAATTGCTATAAGTGGTTAATGAATGACCTGTAACTTCTGACTTTTGCCTAGCTGTTGGTGACAATGTCAGTGGCACACATGTGTCATGCCTGTACTTGGGAAGCTGAGGTGAGAGGAGTCTACATGTCAGGAAAACTAGTCTATATAGCAACCTCACAGACAAAATCACTTCTAATTTGATTTGTGACCTCTTTCTGATTACACTGTCTTTATAGGTCTCTTAGTTTAATCTGCTTCTATTTGAGTTAAAACTTTTTCATTTTCACTTTCTTAAGTGGATTACAATCGCAAGGAGTCTGTTTTACCTCAAATATCAGGAGTGTCTTATCATATAGTTCGAAATTTAGCTATTTGGCATGTTTTTTATTCTACCCATCTATACTACCCTGGCTACCTTTATGTCAGCCATGTTTTCTATTGGACAAGACTTATCATGAAATGTCTAACTTCTCTAAAGAGTAGGGTTTTTGCAAAATCCCATCACTACCTCCTAGGACAAACACAGGTCTGAGTAATTGGAAATCTGAGTAAAATATACTGTTGGCATAGGTTATTGTGTAATTCAAATACTAATTTATGTATCCCCCATCTCTGCGTGTAAGCCTTGTTCTGAGAATTTCCTGTCTCAATGTTACATAAACTCTTGTTCCCTAATTGTCTCCTCGCATGCCAATAAAGCAGTTTACAGCTAATCACTGAGCAGGGAAAAGAATAAGGCTGGACTTCCTTACAGGAAGGGAAGGAGAAGATAGAGGAGGAAGTAATGGATTCATCCAGGGAGTTTAGCCATGGGAAACGTCCAAGAGGCATCAGAAGAAAGAGCTGGATTAGGCAAAGCTACAAAGTGCAACTATCATTGGGATGTAAACTGGGAGGAAGCCAAATTAGCTCAGAGGGTTAAGAATAGACAAATAACCGGTCATTTATTATGTTATGAATCTTATTTTTAAACAAAAATAAAAGAGTCTTGTTTATTTGTATGATGGTGTGATGGTATGATGTATGAGGTGAAGAAACAAACTAAGAGCTGGGCTTGGTGGTGCACGCCTTTAATCCCAGCAGATCACTGTGAGTTCAAGGCCAGCCTGGTCTACAGTGTGAGTCCAGGACAGCTAAGGCTACACAGAGAAACCCAGTCTCAAAAATAAATAAATAAAAATAAAAATGAAAAAAAGAAACTAAGAGAAACAAAAACAGTTTTATAAATATAACTCTAACAATATTTCTCTACCCATTGTGTCCCAAGTTAAGGCTTTGAGGTGTCCATTCAGACAGTTAAGGAGCAATGATAATTTTCCAGAAATCGTTGTATTGACTGACATGAAAGTTAGCTAGAGTAGGATTTTTAATTTGTAACAACGTACAGTTTCACATTAGCTTTACTGGTAGAAATGCGGGCTGAAGGGAAGAAAACATAACGAGGGACTTGTACTTGATCACATGGTTTGAATTTTTATTCTACATCTGACAAACCTGTTGACTACGGTGAGAGCAAAAGAGTTCTCCATTTCATACACACACACACACACACACACACACACACACACATACACACACACATGCACAAATGGACGCACTTGCCCACATGTTGCGCATGTGCGTGGGTGTGTTTGAAATAGATGCAAAATCAAGATAACTAATATTACTATATTACATTAACTCTCTATGGAGATTGGAATTACAGCTTACTGATAATACATTTGGGACAACAAATGGGTTTTGTTTCATGATGAAGAGGACAAAGAAACTCATTAGCACACTCCCAATGACACAGATGTTTCATTACTTTCCTGTTTAAATTAGCACGTATTTCATACTTAAATAAAACATCAAAGACCACGTCTGTATTCCAATCTGTAAAAAATATTTTCATTATGTTTATTATAAAAATATAAATGTTCCCACTAGAAATCATTTTACATTAGTAAGAGGCCATCTACATGGTGCAACATAAACTGAATGAGCAATGTTTTTAAAAAATGCAAGTTTAAAGTAAACACATACAGCCAATCATGTCATATTTATACATGGCTTGATAGATACTTAGTACAGCGTAGACTGGGTGTGTAGCCAGAAATAAATAATGTCTATAAATCAAATTAAAGATACAAATCATGTAATATGGTACATAAGTTTTCGAGGGAGTGGTCGCCTCATTGTTATGGGAAGGCAATGTAGCTCCTGTACAAAGAGATGGCCATAAACATTCTAGTGCCTCTACTCCCCAGTCCAGAATCGTACACCGTTATGTTTACATATGTACAGGGAAGGGGTTATGCAAAGGAAATCCATAAATGGTTAGATAGGAAAATACTGACAAATGAAGAGCAATATACTGCTTAAACCACCTCTACCTTCAAACATAAAAAAAGAAACTCAGCCAAAATAAATGCGATAGGTCCAACAATTTTAAACATCTACTTATTTTGAAATTCGTTGTTGTTGAGTTTGTCCAGGATATTGCCTAAGAGTGAACACTGTTTCGAGCAAAACTGGTACAGATACTAGATTTGAATTTTGACCTAATATTCCAAAACATAAATTCCTTGATTAGAATCTTTCCCCAGCTGCTTTCAGGAGATACAAGCGAATTTTATGATTAATTTCATTAGCCTTTCCCAAAAAGTCCATGCTCTTATAAGTCTCATACGACTTAATTATAATGAATATTGCCAAAATTTGGGAACAAATTTTACATCTGAAAAAAAAAACCCACACCTAAGCTCTAGTATACTAAACCTACCACAGATGTGCATTAGGGAGCCTTCTTTATGAGTGGCAGCTAGATAGCTTTAGTGTCCCCTCTTGCGTATAGACATACTTGTTGCAGTTTGCTTTAACCATCTTATTTTTTATGGCATGTGCATTTCTTGAAACTATGGAATGGCAATATCAGCGAGAAAAACCAGCATCTAACCAGCGCATATGGACAGCTAGGCACGTCCTTCAGGATTAATGAACGCGCTCAAAATTGGCCTTCAGAGAACAGCGAGTCTACATACCCACAGTGAGACATCTCCTCATCGCCTGCAGATGTGGATTCGTTTGCTAGATGAGTTGCAATTTTAAAAAATGATATGTTTAATAATATGTTTAGAAGGTCAAGGCTTCTAATAATGCACCCAAATCACAATAGGTACATTGAAGTGGAAGACTCAAAGACAGTTATACCTGATATTGATGATGAAAATATGTAATTAATTGACCTACACCCCTGTGATGCAAATGGGTAGCTTAGTTATCATCAGTCTCTACAAAGAGGCTTTCAAGTTTAAGCTAAGATAATAAGAGACTTTTAAAAGTCAGTGATTGTGTGTGTGGGGGGGGGAGGGGTGTGTGTTTGCATTTGTGTGTCATGCATTTACCTATAGGCTGCTGTCAATTAATGTAATCATCTAACTTATTTTAATCTTTCCAATTTTGCAAAGCTAAGGAGCTCTAACAATCTTCCTTCATGAAGAAAGGAATTGATGTCCTCTAAGCACCAGAGTAGGAAAAGTATGACATCTGCTTAAAAATCTATTACATACAAGCCAGTATATTACACTAAATTAGGAGCATACATTTATTGATAAATGGAGAGAGAAAAATGAATGGGATAATTCAGACTGTGAGCGATTTGGTTACTGTATGAACAGGGAAAGAGTTTCATTGTGTTAGTACATATAAGTGGATTGTTCTACAGTTCTAGAAAGGAACACATCATTCTCTGGGTCGAGTCAAACATGTTTCTTACTGCTGACAATTTGAGATAGCATTTGGCACTTGGCTGTAACGAAACCCAAATGAAATCATCAAGGCATAAATATAAAACAATAAAAGCCATCCAAAAGAAAATAAATATGCACTTTCCCCCCAAAATTAAGACATGTTTTTACACAGTATGCTTCAAGAAGGTAACAAGTAAAAATGTATAGCATTTAAAACAACTACAAACTTCATCTCTATATGCTTCAAACAGATAAAAGAGAATACTAAAGTGATAAGGTAGTAAATATGGCCAGATAGTTTGAGGTATAAATGCCTCTCCTTTGCTTGCTTTTAAAGAAACAAAATACCTGTTACAGATTTCTTCTGTGTATAAAAATATCACAAGTCTTTTCTTTTGTGGCCATTCATGACAAATCTGTCAAGTCCATCTTGCTAGTTTACTTGGTGTACCTCCATGGTAGTTTATGATCAATGGCTCTACACTAGTTCTTCCATTTGAGCTGAAGAGTTTTAATTGATCCCATCAATTAACATAAAAAAGCAATTACAAAACAAAATGCACTCACCCACCCATCTGTAAAATGATAGGGGAAAATAAAGAGATTTTAAATTTATTTTTAAGGCATTTGGACTTATAACTGAGTGTCTTATTAAACTTGGAGCTTTCATGAGTGTCTCCATAATTTCCATCTGTCTGCAGAAGAATGCTTCATCTTCCCCATTTCTCAAATCCTTCTAGTACTTTACACCGGAACTGGACCATTCTTAGATTGTGTTTCTAGAGCTTTAATGCTGCTGATGATCTTCTTCTGTGGCCCAACCACGGTAACACCAACTTTTTTCATGTCACTGTAAAACATGGGAGAAAGTAACTGATGACACTCAGAGGAAAGTTTTAATTTTCAAATGAGCACAATCCTATAACTATAATTATATATTCATATATCACCATGCTTGTTACCAGATTTCTACTTTTTAGACACTGATATGTTGTTATGTCCTGATCTCGTGTAAGAATGTAGATGTTGCAGTGGGTAACATATGCTTCTCACAACTTTTGTCAACACACAACGTCACATTATGTCTTTATGTAAAGTTGGAGCCATTTGGAAATATAATTGAAGTGGATATTAAGAAAATAGAGCACTATATAATGATGAATTGTAAATCCAATGTGTGTTTCTTTACATACAGAGAGACAAAGGAAGAAGAAAACATACAAATGTAATAAAAAAAAATCTCAGGATTTACCAGAAGCCAGAAGAATCAAGACTATTTTTTTATTTTATTAATTTATTCAGATTACAACTCAATTGCTAAACCATGACTTATATCCTCCTGTTCCTCTCTCCCTCCCGCTTTCACCCTATTCCCCTCCTCTCAGTCTAAGACCGAGGGGGACCTCCTCCCCCATTATATGGTCATGTGCTATCAAGTCTCATCTTGGTAGCCTGCTTATTCTTTCTTTGAGTGCCACCAGGCCTCCCCACCAAGAGGAGGGGGGCACCAGAGTTCATGTCTAAGTCAGTCCATGCTCTCCATTTAAAAGACATTCCTGAGCAACATCGCCAATGCCTTGATTTCACATCCTTGCCTACAAAATTCAAGAGATTACACCTTGTTATTGAAGCTGACAATGTTGTAGAAATACATGACAGCAGACCAACTAAGCTTTGATTTATTAGCCCAACTGGTAATAGATAATTAGGCACTCTTTTTTTATATATATATCTTTTTGCTATTTTTTTTAATTAGGACCACCTCAAGGGCTGTTTTCACTGTTGTTAGATAAAAGTCTGAGGTGATAGTGTATTTTTTCTTGTATTTATGCCTTATGATATAGATTTTCTGCTTAGCTCCTCTTGGGGCACCATCTCTGGGGCCACAGGGCTATCATATAACTCTGACTATCCTGGGACTGTGTGTGAGCATGTTGGTCAACTGTACACTCCTACCTGTGCCAATGCAGACATTTCATTGAAAACACCGCTAACCACATTAAGAAAGACTAGAGCTCTTTCTTTATCATCTGAATGTTTCAGTCATCACCAGCTCTAGAGCATTCAGTCCTAATCCTCATTAGTTCTCCCCAAATTCATGACCCACAATAGTGGTCTATAGCTGAAACTGTTGTTGCCTTTAAATTCATTTTTGTACACTCATAGATAAATGGAAAATGTATATTTTTACTAAGTATAAAGTAAATTGTGCTCAGAAATTAGTCATTAATATAAATATTGTAAAAAATAAATTAATTTTAAATGAAAAATAGGTAAATCTATGTATTTTATGAATTAATCCTTGTTTACATAATTCTTCGATGTTTCAGGTCCTCACTCAAATATTCCTTTTTATCGAGACCTTCTTAACAACTTCTTTGGGGCATCATTTATTAGAGGCTGTATGCTTACTGTGGAAACAGACATATACACATTTTTAATACAGCACCTAGGAAGGAAAGGCAAATGGATGTCCTTGAGTTCACATCAGCCTGATCTCCTGAAAGAGTTTCAGGACAATGAGCACTACATAGAAAGACCCTGTATTGAGGAAAGAGGAGGAAGGAGAGGAGGAGGAGGAGGACGAAGAGAAAGAAGAGAAGAAGGAAGAGGAGAAGCTACTGAGAGTCTACAAAATAACTTATTTCTCTGCAGGTACTGTCCTCAAATACAATCCTAATTGTAGAAATGCCTTAGACTCCTATGTCAGGAAAGTGATGTAAGCCAAAAGTAGATTTATAACTATGTATAATAAAGAGGATTACATTTGAATTAAGAAATCATAAATAAATTATTCCTTTCAGTTATTCCATGTCTGTTTTTTAAAAATGGATCCTCACTTTCTTAACTTCTTTGTATTCTCTGAACCATCCTGCCATGTGCAGATTCTGAAAACCAACTTCTACAGTCTTGATAGCATGCCTTGTGTGCTCGTGTCATTTTGATCATCCTATCCAAAAGAGAAGCAGAAAGATTCAAGGCTAAAGCACAGGTCCATATCAGGACCAGGGGTTGATACATCACCTCCAACTGATACACAAATGGGTGAGTTGCAGCACTTTGGAAATGGCACTTAAAGCCATAGGATAGTGACCTGTAACAACTGCTCTCTTCAGTGTTCATTATACCAGTGTAATCCCCTCCTGTCTCCACCATTTCTGTCCTTTTGCCCATACCTCTGCTCCCCTTCTTTATCTCTAGAACCCCTATAAATCTACCCTGTGCTGTACAATAACATTTTTAATAATGTTTGTTAAAAGTATGTTCTTGGCTTCATGTGAAAATTTGGGGGCTTGAGTAGCTTTCATTTTTGTAAAATCCCTACATTTTCTGAAATAAATTAAAATACATTTGAGAGGAAACGTCTGGTGATCTTTCCATGGGGCTTGATCGACTGAGCAAGAAAACAGAAAGAAATCCAACATCCTACCCAGGGGTCTGCCAATTGTAGGAGAATTTCTAGGGTTATTTGGTTAAGTAGATCATTTCTGAATTGAGAGTGGGTGGTACAAAAAAAAAAAAAATAAGGGCTGAAGCAACCAAGTTCAAAAGATAAAACATGAGGGCAAAAGGAAACTTAAAATGTTAAGTTAAGGGTCTTATAGCATTTGGGGTGAAAATGTTGTCATAAATAAATTAAAATGAATTAAAGACAGTAGACATGGGCACCCTACCGTGTATGTGTTTGTGCATGCATGTGTGCATGCATGAGTGCATGTGTGTGTGTGTGTGTGTGTGTGTGCATGTGTGTATGTATGTATGTGTGTACATATGTCTCTGTGCTCTGCTTTGATGTGAATCTGGTTTTAGAACTAAGGTCTTAGGTTTATGCTTATATGACATTCCTTAATGGACAGAGCCAATTCCCTAACCAAGAATATACTGTCTCCCTCCCTCCCTCCACGCCCTCTCTCTTTCCCCTAACTTTTCTCTCCTTCTCCCTTCCTTCCTTTCTTTTTAAACTTCTATAATTGTATAACAATATAAACCAGAAGTATGCATAAGTATAGGATATGGTAACTCAGGACAGAAACATTATTATGTCAATCAATTCTGACCCTACATTGTACCTAATAAAGGGGAAACAAAGCATTTTAGGGAGTAGAGGACAAAAACATCTAGTTGAATGAGAATGTCCCCCTTAAGCTCATAGATTTGAATCCTTGGATCCCACTTAGTGGGACAGTTTGAGAAGAATTAAGATGGCTTTTTTGAGGAGGTGTGTCAATGGGATAAGCTTGGGGTTTTAATAGCTCAGGTCATTCCTAGTTATCTTGCTTTCTCTGCCTCTAACTTATGAACCATCTACTGCTCTAGCGCCATGCTACCTGCCATGATCGTCCAGGACTAACCCTCTGAAACTGTAAGCAAGGTCCCAACTAAATGCTATCTTCTGTAAGTTGTTTAGGTCATGTGGTCTCTTCCCTACAACAAGGACTAAGACACCCTCAGAATCTAAAGAACAAATATGAAGGAGTGAAGACTCTCAGAAAAGGGAGGTTGCTTACTGAATGCATATTTACTGATTATTCAAATATAAGTTACACTGAAAAGAAGTATTCTACCAGCCAAATAGTTTATTGTTCACTACTGTAATGTTGACTCAAACAAAAGACTCAATTTTAATGAAAAAAAAGATGCTTTTGGCTCAACTGTTTTGAACAAATGCCTTTCTAAAGCCATTCACAGCTTCTAAAATCTACCTGTATTTATATTACAAAGTAGCAGCTAATCTTATTAAGTGTCTTCTGCTTCTTATATTTCAATATAGGTTGTTATTATGCATCATGAAAAAAATAAGTGTTTGCCTAACTTTGCCTTTGAAAATCTAACAACTGTGTAGGAGCTTTCAACTTTGTGGCTGTCCTTTGCCATGCCCTTATGTTCTGAAGCAGGTGTCTTGTATGTCACAAACCTAACTGTTTACGCTACTAAAATAAGAATGTATAAAAATGTTCAAAGGAAAAAAGTTTGAACTCTCGAATGTACCCTGTAACTATGTCTGTTCAAAACAGCAACCTCAGAAACTCAGTGTACCGTTGACAGGATAAGAAATCCATTCCGTAAACATCACCTTCCACTTTAAACAGGACTGCAGGGATGTTTTAGATGGGCCAGAGTAAGTTTACTTTCTGAGGACACATTATTCGCCCCAATAGCAATAAACACTTTCATGGGACCTTTTTTGATCTCCAATGTCTCTGAACACAACACTATAATACAAATTATACAAATTATTTCTTGTGTACTTATGCATGTATTAATTACACTGTGTGCTCTCCTTTTGACGATCTAATATTGGCTCCTCAGAGTTAAATTGTTGAAATGACTGTCAGGGTAGCATTCAAAGTGTTTGTCTATGCGGTACCTTTTATATACCTCAATTGGAGAGGGTAAGTCTTAAAGGAGCCTTAAATGACTACCAGCTACATTCCACAAAGTGACGTTGAAAGAGAAAATGACTGACACAGGAGTTTGGTCAGCATGGAGAATATCTGTCCAATGCAAGCATCTTTCTTTCAGACAATCTCAAACCTTATATTTGGATGCAGGCCTCTAGAACCAAGGGAATGTTCTTCCACTCTACTTCCTTTGAACAGAATTGGAAAGTAATGATAATCATGTGGCTATTGAGGTCCTGATGTCCAAATGAAAATGAATCGTTTCTTATATCTCTGATAGTTAAGAGAGTTGTCCCATGCTCAGCTATGTGTTAGCATGGCAGAGTTGAAATGCTTGTGTTTGTGTGTTTGCCTGTGTGTGTATGTGTGATCAGGAAACAGAAGAATTGATATTGTTTAGAACATGAGGAAAAAGACCCAGTCACAACAGCAAGTGAAGCAAACTGAACCTCATTTGCGGAAATAAAGAACGTGACCACTTGTTCTTTGCTCTACTTTCTAATCATCATAAGTTGAGGGTAAGAAAGAAAACTTTCTATTTTCACTGCAATCACTTGGCTATTTCTTATTTTTTCATTTTTATGGACAGGGCTTCACATGGGCCAGACTTGTCTCAAACTGTCTGTGCAGAGAAGGATGATTTTGAACTTCTGATTCCCTGTCTCCTCTCTGTTAGCATTAGCACCTCCATACCCAGTACATATGGCTCTGGGGACTAAATACACTCTACCAACTGAACCCTATAGCTAGCTTTCACTTGGTTCTCTTTAAAACACTTTTCATTTAATCACAGAGTTTCTCAAGTTAGAAGATTCTTCTTAGAGTGACCCTTAAGAATTTCAGCATGAAATATTTGGTTATTATTAATATTTAATGTGGAAAATTATGAGTTAAGACTAACAACCCGATACATATTATATTTTCCCTTACTATGAGTCTTGTATAGAAAACAGAACTAGCCTATTTAAAGCTTACAGGGAACTTCACTTTTCTGATTGGTTTTCTTCACAGAGTAAACATCTAATAATACATGATGGCAGAATTTAGATAGATTACAGATATACAGTAGTTGTGAAAACTGCTTTTGGATTTTGACATGTTCTCTCTCTAGTAAATCATTCATTCACTGCTCAACTTTCCGTATCCGCAGATATGAAACTTTAGTAAAAAATATAACAGGAAGTAACATACAAAGGAATACACATTACACCTTGCAATGTTTTCTATTAGGAGGTTGTGTTTATTCATTTAACAAGGACATACTGCTATCTAGGAAGACACTATGCTGCAGGCCTTTTATGAGAAGGAAGACAGTTCAACACATGTCAATATGTGTGTGGTCCAAAGGACTTCAGGGCTCTGTTCTGTTGTTATTGTGGACATTACTTTAAGAAGTAATTATAACCCACAAATCTTAAACAGATATAATCAGATGTCTATAACCCATTAATGTAAAACAGATATGATCAGGACACAGTCCACAATCCTCTGTTTCCTTCCCAATATGCCACTTACTCTATAGAGATCTTGGCGATGGTGTCACAGGAGCTGTACTCCACGCCTGTGAAGATTTCCTTACAGTGGGCTGTCCGGACGCCATTAAGCCAATCACCAGTTGTGTGGAACGTAGAGATGTCAACATTGCTTTGGTCCAGAAGAAGGTTTGATGGCCTACAAGAAAAGAAAACAACCGAAGGAGAGAAATCAGAAGTGATTGGAGTGGCCAAGTGTCAAAATTTGACACCACCTTCAGCGGGAACTTGGAGACTGCATGTGGTGTTCCTGTTTACTCGAGGAATTGATCGGCCATGAATTCTTCATCTGTTCAAGCTGGCTCCTTGGAAGGACATGGTGATCATCTTGCCTAAGTGCTACCTCCTGTGCCCTTCATTGCTTTAAATCATCAATACTTTGCCAGCAAAATATATAAAAACACCACACATATCCTTTTTTAAACTGAACAATTTAAGTCATTAACAAGGTGGTATGATTTGGATACAGTTATAGCAGGCATGACACGTGACACAGTAAACACTTTCTTTTCTGCTTTACTAATAGACTCTGTTTCAATATTAAATCCTTTACAAAGGGAGTTTGTTTGTAGAAATTGTATAGATTTGGTGGGTAAAGGTTATTTTCAAATAGAAGGCACACTTAACAGCAAGACTTGAAGTCAGCACATATTTTTATAACACTACCAATGCCATTTAAAAAGTAGAAATTACAAAAAGAATGGGAAATAGAAGATGAATAATAATACATGAAAGTATTCCTTATTGAATAACACCAAATGGATATGACACACACATGTGTGTATGTGCATATATGTATGTTCAGAGACAAAGAGGCAGATGGTAGCTTATATTGACAGCATTTATCTGCATTGTTTCAAAATTCTTTATGGTTGGTTTATGAAATCATGATTCTGTTTGCACATCTAGGAACCTAGGTCAGATTTGTTGAAGCAAAGGTCCAAAAATGAATTGAAGGAAATGGAGGGCATTATATTTCTCTCCCTAAAGGAATTAAAATAAGCAAGTTCTGAGTAAACTTTCTTAGTGTGGGTGTGATTTTGTTTGGTTGGTTTTCATCCCTCTTAGCTCTTAGTAACTCTTTTTTAACTGCACTTTGAATAATAAGAACGGGAAAATTGACGCCTCTCTTCTTTTTATGAGGAAACTTAAAAACAATGCAGTTACGAAGGCCTTATTTGTGGGTTAAATTTAAAATTTATGAATACTTACATTGTTCCAGGCCCTATGCTAAGCTCATTACACAGACATCAAGCCTTAACCTTTACAACATCAGTTAGGCACAGATGGTGTATGCTTTATAATAGATGCAGAAGCCAACACTAACAGAAATTAAGTTACAATTTTGGTTCCCTGAGGCAAAAGAGACAGAGCAGAGATTTAGACACAGCTTGTACTGGAGGGGATGCTCTTCCCTGCTAGTTACACCATTTGGGCAAAATGTGTTTAAATCATCTTTCTTTCTTTCTTTCTTTCTTTCTTTCTTTCTTTCTTTCTTTCTTTCTTTTCTAAATATATTTGTGATCATAGGATGTGTCCTGTGCCCTATACATGCTATGAAGGGTGAGGGAGGAATCCATATACTATATTTGTGGCCTGTAGAGTTTTCTGTTTGGCTCATCTGTAAAATGGGATTTATGTGATGTACATAATGTAGATGATCCATAGATGACTCATAAATGCATAGGTTATTTAGAGCAATGTTGCCTCATAACTGGAGAGGAATGCTATTTTTCTAACATGGTTGCAAACTCTATGAAGCTTGTTTACTTTTTTTTTTTTTTTGAGACAGGGTTTCTCTGTGTAACCCTGGCTGTCCTGGACTCACTATGTGCAACAGGCTGGCCTCAAACTCACAGAGATCCTCATGCCTTTGTCTCCAGAGTGCTGGAATTAAAGGTGTGTGCCACCATGGCCCAGCTGCTTGTCTCCATTTTTAAAACTTCAGAAATGAAGGTTTAGTACACTTAAAGTTTAATGAAATAGTTGGATTGGCATGATATTGTTTACTACTGTGTTGAGTGGCTGTACATTTAGTCATATGTGGTACTGTCTATACAGTGGAGCAATAGTCCTGTAAAGCAGCTCTTATTAGAGATCTCATTAGAATAGTCAGTCACTTTCACAAGCTCATTATGAGGTCCCAGGGAACACTCGTAAGTGGATGTGCTAGTCTGCCTAATGCTGTTGCTGTTCTCATTACTGAACAGAGTGTTGTTTATAGTAAAACTGTATATACCATAATCTAATTTTCATAATTATGACTATGCATTTTGATTATTTAACATCATCAGAGCTAATGTTCAAAATATTTCATCTTTTGTGAAGTTGGCATTGGATTTAATCTTTATCTCATAAGATATTTTAATGTATTTTAAAGATCCCTTGGACAAATGGTATAGGTCAGTGTAGAACATATTCTGGGCTTTCTAGATTTATTCTGTAGCATGAAATATCCAGTATCATGAGTTCTTTTTTTTTAATAACAGTTTTTGTTATTTCTACCCTTTTAAAAGCTTGTCTAAAATAAATACATAATTTGACTGTTAAAATTCAACATTTAAAAATATGGGAACTGAGCTTGGAAATTCAAAGAACTCCAAGGTAACTGAAGAATAATTAACATGTTTTAATTTGTATTTTTGAAGTGAATTTATCTGTGGTTGTATATAGTAAACTCTTATTAAGTAACTGAGGGTATTCAAGGATGCAGATGCTCTGCAGCTCTACACTTTCTCATTTATGAAAGCAACCACTGGGTATCATGTAGGCCTTGTAAAGAAACATTCTTCTGTAAATAAGAAAATGACTCTGAGGAGAATTTGGAAATGAGACAACTCTGCATCTCAAAGGTACTTTTAATTGGGAAGTTTCATGTACTACTGTTTATGGGTGCCATCATTCCTTAACACACAAAAGATATGCAAAGTGTAAGGTTTTTCTTAAAATTATTTTATTATATTTATTCCCTCCCCCCCTCTCTCTCTCATTCTCTGTATGTGTGTGTTTGTATGTGTGAATATTATGTTGTAGATGTTTGCACCACAATGCACATGTGGACAATGGAGACCATTGTAGGATAGCTGGTTTCTATCCACCTTAATGTAGGTAATGGTAATTAAACTCAGTTCATCACTACTAGCCCTAAGCTCCTTTACCTGCTGAGCCACCATACTGGTCCAGAGCTAAAGATTTTAAGGAAAAAGTATTTTAGAGCCTACCCTAGACATAGGTATTCAGAGCATATGAGAAACTGATAAATTTATATACAATTTTTTCATTATTTCTATGGATACATTAAAATCATCTGGTTAAAACTTCCAAATTTAAAACTAATTTAAGGAAAAGAAGGCAACATTACATTTCAGTCTGTCTCTATTTTTGTCGATAGACAGTGCAGCCAAACAATGGCTTTTTTTTTTTTTTGGACAAGTCACCTTTCCTGTATATAAAGTACACAGAAAAACATAAAACCAGGTATGAGAAATCTGTATAAGAAAAATGAAGTGAGGCTGAGATACAGGACAATCAGATATGAAAGTGCCCTTGGATGGGAGAGATGTAAAAATACCCACAGATGTGAACACACACAGACCGGACAGCTTCTACGTCTCCAGTAGCTGTTGCCCAGAATTCATGTCGACTCCCAGTTTCGTGAATAGTAATACTTTTTTTTTTATTTATGGGTTTGTGGGTATGAAGAATCAAACCCCAGGCCACTTATTCAGGATATTTATGAAGTGTGCCTAATAGCAAAAGGGGAAACATTTTCTTCTCAGCTCAGGAAGGTTTGTATTTTTAAACTCAACACTTTGGACAGACTCAACAAGAAGTTGGAGAAAATGAGTCTAAACAAATTGAAATAGAACAGGACGTGTGGATTAGGGATTAGAGTGACCCCAGCTGAGTTTTTCTGTTTATGACTTGGATCAAAGTACAACCAAGGGAAAAAAAAAAAAGAAGAAGAAGAAGAAGAAGGCGGCGGCGGGGGTGGGGGTGGGGGGGGGGCCTGGGGGGCTGGGGGAGGGGTGGGGGCTGGGACCTAATTTTAATGCCGGTGACCTTAGAATAACCAGCTCTGCAAAGTATCATTTTTCCACTTCCAGGATTTCTCTAGGGATTTCAAATAACAATTGGTTCCTTTCCTCCTCAGAGAGGACATCTGGAGAGTTTATCAATGGGTAGGAATTTGTCTCTTACTGTGAAGAGCCTGTGATGTCTCTCCGTGCTCACCAAGGGAATTGGCTTTCTGAGCAGCTGCAGGCAACAGGTTTTTTTTTTTTTTTTTTTTTTTTTTTTGACCCAGCCCCAGACATTGGGTCTGAAGGGGAAATTTATAGGCAGGGTGATGTGCACCGTGAGCTCACACTTTTACTAGACAAATTAGATAGGTTTCAATCCATGCAGCTGTAAACGATGTCCTACAGAGTTCCACCTGATCTTTTACAGCTTTTCATAAATCAGTGCCTACTGGCCGCAGACCGCAGTCATTAAAAAGAAATCATGGAAATTACATGTTTGCTCAGGGGAAGCAAAAAATAACTTTCCTCCCCTGCTTGCTCCCTCCTTGTATTTGGGTTTGTGAATTATTCTTTTATGGGCTTTTATACCCTTGCATTAAAGAGGTACACATATTTTCTTCCCATCAACTTGTATTTTAGCTGCCAGTGCTTACATACCAATTAGCACCAGGGAGAGGGGAACAAATGCCAGCTAACAACTACCAAGCCCGCTAATATCTCTTAATAATCAGCTTATTTCAATACTGCCCTAGATTCTTTAAGAAAGTTATTCTTTTCCTGCATTTGCTTTATAAGTAGCTCTATTTTCATGCTTCAAAAGTATGGGTAATATGTATTTCTTGAACCAGTAAGTGCCATGACATCTAGGAGAGATCAGTAACATTAGAAATGCATGCTGTAACATATTTAAATTTTATTTTACTTATTGGGAATAGTTTAATGGAATGTTAAGTCATTTCTTAAAGCCAAAATATTAATACCATTTTCTTTTATCATTTTCAGTGTCTTTCGTAATTTAGCTTTTAAGTTTCAATATGCTGCCTGTTAACTATATTGCAGAAACAATGCCATACTTATGTACTGAATGTGGATCAATACTAACCTTGATCCTTGTATCCCTAAAATTAAAAGTCCAGATGCCATTAAATATATTAAAATATATTTATATATAATATATTGAACAAATAGAAATATTTACATTTGTAATGAAAAATAAGTGAATATTCATATTCATTGAAAATTATATGTAGTTAAATATTTCTTTTTAAATGATTAATTACTAAGAAAACATTACTTTGACTTTAAGATTTTTAATGGGAAAGAAAAATCACCTGGGTATGCGGCATATTTGTTTCCCTGTAAAATGTTCTTTATAATATTTGTCATAGAGCAAAATATGTCAGTTTAGAATTTGCGGTCAAAGTCATTTTGAGGACTGTGGCAGAACTGGGTTTTTGTTATAGGCTTTATCATGATGTACAATTTGTCAAAACATCACATACTTGAAAAATATTGTTTTATGTACTCAAACATTAAGAGATTTTTTTAAAACAGCATTTGCTTACAGCCATTAACAAAATAAATGAGTAGTTGTTGGCTTTTGCTTGTATTTCTGCTGTAAATTCATTAACATGATATGCCCATAGTGAGCAGTGCAATAAAAGGCAGTCTTTACAATGATTCCAATGAACTCTATGTGACTGGGCCTTCAGGACCTCATTATACACAGATTAATTAGAATATTTAAGTCTTTATGCTGCAAAAGTGCTTACTTTCCCTCTGCAACTTTAGTCTAATTATTTTAATGCATTTCAAAATTCTTTATGTCAAGGACTTAGATTCCATGAATCACTTACAATATTGTTAAAAATGTAGCATCAAAGACTGGGAAGGGTCCTCAGCAAATAAACCACTCCCTCAATGGCTCTCAACCTGAGGGTCTCCACCCCGATGGAGTAGACTGACTTTTGTACAGTGGTCACATACCAGATATGTTTTGTGTATCAGATATTCACATTATGGTTCATAACAGCAACATTACAGTTATGAAGTAACAGCAAAATAATTTTATAGTCACAGTATTAGGAAGGTGAGAGCCACTGAAAGCTTGTATATTAAAAAGCCAAGATGGCCGACATGACCTGCCTTTCATGCCAGTACGGATCCTTCTGTAACCATCTTCTATGGCTTTTACATCACAAGCATTTTAAGAATGATATCTCCGAGTCTTAAAGAAAAGGAGAGGGCTTCGTACCTCCCTACCATAGATCCACATTCTAACTGTGTTTTTCTTCTAAATTTCTCAGTGGCATGGTTTTACATTTTCTGCCATCAACTGGCTATCAAAAGGCCTTCTATAATTTCAGATTTGTCCCTCTAAAACAGTGTTTTCAACTTTCCTAATGCTGTGACACTTTAATATGGTTCCTTATGTTGTGCTGATCTCAGCCATGAAATTGTTTCATTGCTATTTCATAACTGTAATTTTGCTACTATTATGTATTTTAATGTAAATATCTGATACTCAACCCCCAAAGGGGTCACGAATCACAGGTTGAGAACCACTGCTGTAAAAGACCCTCAAAATAGTTACTGGGAAAGAACCCAGAAAACTATTGCTGAAGTACAAGTCACTCTGAATCCTTGGTTTTATGACTCATAAAGTGACATGTCTGGTAATGTTTTGCCCACTATTTAATGATTCTTTGTGCTCCACTTTATCACAACTGGGAGTGACTATGGTGTGTTATGAGCTTGGATACCCATGGATGTTTCTCTATCTTTTCCTTGTAGGATTAACATCTCCTGATAGCAAGTGACTGAGCAGCTCCCATTTAAGCAACCTGAAATCTTCCCAAAGTGCCAACAAAGTTATATTCAACAGAGGCCTTTTGGCCATTTCAGTGAGTGTCTTGGGATTTGTACAATTTAATTTGGTTACTTGCAGATTCTAACTAAGTAATTTAGAGGCTTCACCATGAACCTTGGACCTCATAGCAATATGGAAGTTGCAAGGAGCTGATAATTCTAGACTTGCTAATCGGAATAAAAATATGTCACTCTCGCCAGCAGAGACCTGAATACAGACTGGACTTTGGTATTGTTTTAAAAAAAAATATGTCACTCTCAATCTATTAGAGCCACATATCTCACTGATAAAGTCTCATGTCATTCTATGACATGCACACCTTGCTAAGAATTACTTTATGCTAGAAGAATGAAAGAGGATATATTGGTGAGGAAAACCACAATCAATAGATTTGAAATTTATCTCCTAAATATACAACTATGGCTGCTATTCCATGCCTATAAGAACACTACTATACGTAGAATTCCAGTTCCATCTTCCCCTCCGTGCTGACATGGACTTTCAGCTTCTTGTGGCACTGGGTTTCATTGTGTAGAGAATGTTCATCTGTCTGGGTCTTACCCATCTCTCTTCTTCTTCCCTCTTCCTCTCTGTCCAAGAGAGCACAGGTCTCCCAGCCTTCCAAATGTAAAGCCCCAAAGACTTGCTAACATGTTCCATCACTCTGCACATTCCATTTGCTGCCTTGTCCTATAGTATTTACATTGGTACAATTATTTGCTCTTCTGTATCCTAGACATTAAAATTGTTTCCTTATCTTGGCTTTGTTCACTTCTGCTCTTTCTAAAGTAGGACTGACTCCAAATTGTTGAATGCCTTTTCCTGTGGATGAAGATTCACTTTCTATAGATAATACTTAATCTTTATTATCACACAAAATAATTTCTTAGGCTCCTTACTCATAAGCTTTATAATCTCCTTCTAAATCCTATATTATAGCTATTTTATGCGGTGCAGCTTGGACATATCCACTGTAGTTTTGTGTAGTATGCCTTTTTCTACGGAGTTACTTCGCTGTTTAAAGTTTAACACTGCCAGTAGTTTACGGAAATTTTATATGCAATACAAAAGTAGTTTCTTACATCCGAGGAATTGCACAACTAAAACTAAGCTCACATTGTTTCAAAATTCCTGAATGCTTTGCCATTTTCCTTCATATCCTGTGAGCCACGTGAGGTTTCTGATCATCCTTTTTAATTCCAGACTCAAGTGTAATCTAGGAGTGAAGGTTGCATCTGCTACCATAGGACTTAACATAACGTTATATGAAAGATGCTTTTTAACTAAGACTGTGATCTCACACAGTGGTACTGTTCACACACTAGGCGTGCGCGCGTGCGTGCGCAAACACACACACACACACACACACACACAATCCAGAATGAAGAGACTGCTAAATATCATATTGCATTTTGTAAAAGAATAATGATATTAGATTTTAATATATCACCAGAAAACTCTCACAATAAACAACACACGATGCATTAACTGATTCCTTAAGGACACAAAGATGCAAAAGAAACTCTGGGAGAGGTGACAGCAGCTGCCGTTGCTTTCTGATATGCTAAGTGTGCTGTAGTGACCAGAAGTGCCACCAAAGCTGCAGGTTGCTAAAGTGAAAGTGCTCAGCTATAAAGGTTAAAACGGTCCCTTCCTCCCTGCATCTTCACCTCCCCTCCAAAAAAACAGCTACGTAAATCAAACCATGTAACTTCACTTCTTCAGATGCTATAATGAATTCCATATGCCCTTGAAAAATGAATCCCAGTGTCTTCATGATGGCCGCTTAGCCTTAACTGGTCTGGCCTCTGTTTGTATCTCCAGGCTATGGCAGAACCTTTCTTCGCTGCTCTTCAGTAACATCACCCCTCTCCCACTCATGTGCCTGTACCTCTAAATCCTCTCTCATCTCAATATATCTTTAATTCTTTTATCCTGTTCCTAGAAAGATTTTACTTTCTCTCTCTCTCTCTCTCTCTCTCTCTCTCTCTCTCTCTCTCTCTCTCTCTCTCTCTCTCTGTGTGGGGGTAGGGTGGGGGGGTGTATTGTCTCAAGATGAGGAGAGCTATGCCTCTTTAAACATCTAAGTCATTACTAGCTTCAAGATCATAGCTCAAATCTATGTTCTTCAGAGGATTAATTTTCAACAGTAATTTATTTTCCACATAGCTATGTATTTCATCCTACAGTGTGCACTGCCGGCTGTATATTGTACATCTTATGCAGCATAATTGTCAATATGGTCAGTACCATCTGGTGTCCTCATTATCCAGAGGATTAATAGTTTATATTATGTAGGAGGTAGGCTTATTATAAGCATCCACAAAAAATTAGTGAATGAATGAAAAGTGCCACTGGCGAAAGCAAGGCTTTTTGAACCTTCAAAAGACTCTAGCCATTCTTCTGAGTTGTAAAAGGAATACCAAATTGGTTACAAACAACTGACTGAAGTTATGTCTGTTATGATAAGGCAATTATGAGTTGTATATGGATAGATGCACAGTACAGGGAAAAACAGAAGAAGAGCTCAGTTAGGCAGTCAGTGCAGTGGTCTAGTTTGGAGAATGAGGTAATAAAGGCGTGCTAATAGTCACTCCTATATCCAATGGGCAAATGGGTGATTATTGGTCTATTTACCTCAACTCAACTAGAAAAACAGTAGAAGGAATGTGGTTAATGGGAGGACAGAAAAAGACGAATGTTTCAGAATATTTGGGAGATACCTTGAAAACCATTGCTTGGAAATTTGTTTTGAGGAATGTTAGAAAAAGAGGGATGCAGTGGTCCAAGATATGTGCTGATACAGGACATACTGAATGCACCATCTTAGATTCACCTGTTGAGAAAAAAAATCACTAGAGTTTTATCAAATACCTGGATTATAGTGTTGCTTCTTAAAGATTCAGAATCAGATACACTTTGGGAATTTGCCTAGTGATGCTTATCACCATGAAATGTGAGAAATAATGTTGTAAAATATTTTTATGGTAAAGGTCACATAGAAATGAAAATTATAAATACATACAGAGAAAACTGAGGTAGAAGGTAGGAAAGAAGGAGAAGAATTTGCTCATGATGGTCAGAGACACTTTCTCTAAAGATGACTAGAGACAACAAAGTAAGTAAGAGCAAATAACAATTAATTTTATCTTGCTGACAATATATCCTAAGGATGTAACCATTTTAAAAACTTTCAGTCAAGATCTGGACTCCAGGTGAGAGTGGTATGGAGGAACGGGGGTCTTAGAAGGACCCAGAGGATCCAGAAGCCTCACAAGAAGACCATCAAGGTTGGCACATCTGTACCCAAGAGAGCCTGTACAAACTGCTCTACCAACCAAGGACAATACATGCAATAAACCTAGACCCCCTGTCCAGATCTAGCCAATGGACAGCTCATTCTCCATGGTTGTTGGGAAAGCAGGGGGACTGCCTCTGACATGAGCTCTGGTGCCCCCAATTTGACCACTTCCCCGTGGTGGGGAAGCCCAGAGGCACACAGAGGAAAGGGAAGCAGGTTATCTGGATGAGACCTGAGAGGCTATGGTCATATGGTGGAGGAGGATGTCCCCTTCTGTCAGAGGTCTAGGGAAGCAGAACAGGGTGAAAGAGGGAGGGAGAGTGGGAACGGAAAGTTAGAAGTAAAGGGAAAGCTATGGGGATGTAATCAGATTAAATAATAAAAATAAATAATATCTTAAAAACACTGCTTGAAAATTAAAGGAGGAAAAGAGTTCAGTCAGTTTTGAACAAAAAAAAAATAACATAGCCACCGTCAAATTGTAGGAACAATTTTTTAAAGGAAAAATATTGAAATCCTTGAGGGGCAACATGACGGTTGATAATGACTTTATATGGCTTGGCCTCCTAAAATAAATATATTTATAACAATAAATAACCATATAATTCCACCAATTTTATATAATTTATGAACTAAGACCAATGGCATTTTACAGAAACGTACCTATCTTTTCCCCTGAATTCAAAGGTTTTTAGCTAAAAATTTGGAAATTATTCCGGTAGTTAATGCTATAGTAGCAAAAAGTCACTGATAGGAAAAAAATCAGCTGAGAAAGTCTGTTTAAAGTTGAATACTTGTTTGTATCGAGACATACTATGATCTGATGTAAGATGATTTTCACTCACAAAATTGAGGTTAAATATCCCTAGATCCCATTGCATAATTTAGCTTTATATTGATAAGATCATCCAGTGGAAGGCTTAAATGCCTTCTTAAGAGATGAAGAGAATTGAAAAGTTGTTTTCCCTGCTATAGTTACTACTGAACAAAGATCAAAAGAAATGGCTTCAAGGTGTAAAATGAGGACCATATGCCCTGGCTAGCACAGGTCTGTAATCCAGCCAGTTGTTAAACTGTCAGGTGGATTTCCACAGAGTCTGCATTATCTCCCTTCTTGTGAAGTTTGGGACAGAGATGAATCTTTATAGAGTAAGTTATGGTAAATTTTGTCTAACGATACATCCATAAATTCTATTGTAGTGACTCCTAAATTTCATAAGAAACTAATAAACCATTATTCTTACATATTGACATTAAAAGCTTGATTTAGATTTCCCTTTTTTATTAAAAAATCATATAAGTTTTGGTCATTTATGCTCACTATGCTCAATTCAAAATGGACTAAAGACTGGGCCATAAGATCTGAACAATAAAACATTTTTAGAAAATATAGTTTAAAAACACTATTACACATTGGTCTTGGAAATAACTTTTAGATATGGTCCTCAGAGCAAAGACAACACGAAAAAAGAAAGTATTATTATAGCAAACTAAAAAAATTCTGTATAACAAGGAAATCATCACTAAATATGAAAAAGAAGCTACATAATAGACACATTATTACAAACCATATATCCAATAATAGGTTACTATCCACAGTATATAAGAAATTCAAACAACTCCCAAACAAGTAACAAACATCCCATAAATAATAAAGCATAGACAAAAGACTTGTTCAGACTTCTTATCCAAAAGGACCTGAAAAAGTTGTGATAGATATGTAAAAACATCCACCTGGCATTGAGACATGCAAATCAAAGTTACTATAAGATCATCTCACACCTGGTAACAGGTTTAATTAAAAGTACAGTCAATGTTAAGAGTTGTTGAAGATGTAGGTGAAAAGAAATATTGTTGGTGAGTATGGAAATCCATATAATATGGAATTTCATTTAAAAATTAAAAGTAGAGTAAAAATATTATCTAGTACTCCCAACTTTGAGTGGACAGCTAAAGGAAACTGAGTAATTATCTTGCAGTTATATCTTCTCTTTCATTTTAGTGATGAGGTAAAGTAACACAAGCACTGGAAACAAATGATTATTAAAATACATCTCGTGCATGTTCTTATTATAAACATATACATGACAATGTAGATGAATTTTGAGGATGTCATTTTAAGTAAAATACCTCACATATGAAAACTGTTTACGAACTCACAAGTGGAATCATAAATAGGTCCAACCCAGAAACAGAGAGACTAGAGGAAAACTGGAAGATTGTTATCAAAAGAAACACACTTGCACTATAAAATAAAAAGTGGTGGGGAGTTAATGCATGCCATGGTGATTGCAGATACTAGTTTATACATTTGGATATTGGTCTAGATGGCTTTATGACATCTCATTATAAATTTAATTAGTTTAACTGAAAGTTAAATATCTGAAACAATAAAGCATTGATTAATTGGATGGTGATAATAATTTTTATAATACATGAGCATAAAACCACATTACAGAACTTTAGTATGTTCAAGAAAAAAATCACAAATGTGCATGTGTGTGTGTATGGGTCCTAATTTCCCCTCTGATCTTATTTTCCAAAATGCTATATTCAGTGCTTGTATTTTAAATTTTACTATTTTCTTCATTGTAGATTTGGGGACTTTTTTTATTTGTTAAAATACTGCATCAAATATTTACATAAAAATCTGGTCAATACTTACCGTTAATCAAATCTCTTATGTATTTCCAGATACACACGCACACACACACACACACACACACACACACACACACACACATACACACACACACACACACACACACACACACACACACACACACACACCCCTATATCTCATATGCACTGGCTGCCTGATATTTTTTATTTGTTTTAGTCTTTTTTTAAAAGGATTTCCTGTAACTCTGAGTGTCTTGAACTCTAAGAATGCATCTAAGAATGACCTTGGGTTCATCCACCTCAGGAATGCTAAATTTACATGTGTGCACCATCAGATTGTGCTCAATTATCGAAGATGCTTAAGTCAAATAACTCACTCCTTTCCTTAAACAATGGAGAACAAAATAAGCTGTGTGTTCAGCTTTTCTACTTCCCAGACTTAAGCTTGACAAGAGGGACACTTCTAGCCAAGAATCATATTAATATTTTCATCATTATTTTAAAGTCACACGAGAATCCTTCCTCAGGTTAAGGAGAGATGAGCCAATGTTGTCTATCCAGTACCGAGAGCTACAGTTTCTGGGAACACAGTGGGAGGGGGAGGGGGAACCATGCATTGAGAAGGGAGTGCAGCACGCAATCCCAATGTGTCACCTTGCTGCCGCGCTAGTGATGATCTTCAGACTGCCTGGATTCCGGATGAGTTTGTCCAGAATGCTGACGATCTGTTCAAACTTGGGTCTGTTGTTCCTGTCTTTCTGCCAGCAGTCCAGCATCAGCTGATACAAGGCAGCTGGGCAGTCCATGGGAGGTGGCAGGCGATAGCCTTCATCCACTGCTTTAATGACCTATGCGAGAAGCAGTTTCCAGGGATGAAAGACATGAGACTCATTGGACTTCTTCATTCACACTGATAGGAATATTTTACATCACCCTAGAAGATAATAACTGGCTGTATACATTTAAAAAAATCCAAGCCTCAAATTATTATATAAAGGCTAATGAGAGAAAGTAGTCTGTGTGTAATGGTCTTTTGCTTTACCAGTCCAGGTAAAAATAAAGGTTCTATAATATAAGAAAATTTGTTGCTACTAACAAGGTGGTGGCTCCCACCTTTAACCTGAGCACTTGGGAGGCAGAGGCAGGTATGAGGCTAGTCTGATCTCTAGAGTAGTTCCATGACAGCCAGAGTAACACAAAGAAACCCAGTCTTGAAAAAAATTAATATTTTTTCATACAGATTATATATATATAATCTGTATGATATATATATGTATATATATATATCAATAGTATTGATTCATGCAAAATAAGTCATGATCAAGACTTTAGCTATGTCACAGCTTTTCTAACCACAGAAGTTCTCTCAGGGCAGTGCGCCATTGCTTTAAAACACCCAAAGCATTGAGTTTTAAAGTTTACCGTAAATCAAAAACATTGGAAGAGTTTTTAATGTACAAAGCACTTTCTCCTTATTGATGGAGTTTCCGAATCATCCACCTGGGGGTTAAATCTTGAGAATTTTTATTTCAAACAAGTGCGTAGGTCATGCTAAAGTGCTGGCCCAGGCACTACGCTTGTAGATGCTTTGAAATAACATGAATTTGGAAAAAAATAAGTGGAAAACATAGTGTCATTTACCTAGCTTTATTATATGTAAAGACACTCGGTATGTTTGAGAGAGTAAAAAAATATCTCTCTGTCAAAATACAGTAGAGGAAATCTCACAGGCAGTGCCTTGGTATTGGCCAGCATCACCTGTTTGCTTTCTTTTAGGTTTCTGTTCTTGTTCTAAAGTTCTGGTAAGCACAAAGAAGTGTAAAAACCCTGTATGCTGATAGTATCCTTTTACTAACAGTAGCAACATGTAATAAATGCAAACACACTTTTCTTCAAAAACTCATGTTATAACATAATGTTAAAGATTCTTTCCTCCTGCCCAACTCTTCAGTTTCTCTGATTAAACTCCTGTGGAAGTCAAGCACGTTCTTAAAAAAAACATGGTAAAGATTATTAATTTTGTCTTTGCCAGATACTAAATTTAAGTAGGAAAAATGCTGGAACAGTTTAGTCAAGAAAGGATGGCAGATATATTCTTAATAATGTTAAGTTGAAACAACTATTCATCAGAAATATTGTAAATTTTCCATGATACAAACACCCACACCCACACACAAACACACACACACACCCACACACACACACACAGCTTTATTTCATTCTTGTTAGAAATATTTCTGTTGTTCCATTTCTAAATCCCTACTTGAGGGAAATAAGTAAAGCTGTAAAAACAAGTCCATTAATACCCTTGCAAGATATGGGAATAGCTTTATTCATCTTAGTACTCAGCTTCGATGTCACCAAACAGGCGCCACCTGGCTTCATTACGCTCCACTTCCTTGCACAGCTTGGAGTTGTAATCTCAACTCATAACTCATAAACTACAAATACACACTTACATCCTGATTGGACATCTCCCAATATGGCCGTTCTCCGTAAGACATCACTTCCCAGAGAACAATCCCGTAGCTCCACACATCACTGGCTGATGTGAACTTGCGGTAGGCGATCGCTTCTGGTGATGTCCACCGTATTGGTATCTTTCCTCCCTTGGGATATAAAAAGCACATATACAATGAATATATAAATAATATAATCTGAAATCAAATGTGATTTTTTTCAGGGTATCTACTCTGAAGGAGAATATAGGCTTCTGCTAAAATAACTTAATGTTCAATTTTTCCACATTTATCATTCATTTATTTAATTGAACTTTTGTCTGTGACAATTTCATACATAGATAAAGTGATCTGCATTATTGGACACCCTATTCTCTCTCATATTCCTCCCAATCTTACTGACCTTTCTCCTTTTAAAACAACCGTATTCGTTTTCTTTTGAGATCCACTGAATTTAGCAATGAGATGTTTATGACCGTGGGTTTGGAACTATGCATGTAAGACTAATGGCCAAATTATTTGCTCACAGCTAAAGATAGCAACCACTCTTCTCCTAAAAGCCAGCAGCAGCCAACACTTCAGCAGGGAGTGGGAGAGTCTAGTGGGTATTTTCTAAGCCATCATTAGAAAACTTATCTTTAAAACAAAATGTACCTTTAAAATTATCAGAACCCTGAAATCATAGAGAAATTATAAATTGCTCATGTTGACACATTTAAAAATCAACTGTGTCATATTAAATAG
Organism: Acomys minous; assembly: GCF_964271855.1. Lineage (NCBI taxonomy): Eukaryota > Metazoa > Chordata > Mammalia > Rodentia > Muridae > Acomys > Acomys minous. The sequence goes on along the minus strand of NC_140492.1, from coordinate 32,052,563 downwards.
TCCCAGTGTTGGGGTATCTACAACTCAAGCCACTCTCTTAGAATTAAAAGATAATTAATAAATAAATCTTTATTGATTTATCAAGAAATCTTAGTTCAGGAAAACGTAGCATATTGGAGGCTTGTTACTAACTGAAGTTTCTGTCACTGGGCAGTACATTTGTACTAAGCATCCACTAAGGATGGTGCGCCTGATGCTTAACAGTGTGATACCTCAGCATCCAGTTCTTTCCTTTTATTCAACTCATTTCAGTTAGATGATTAGTTAACACCCATTTAGTGCTACACAAATTCATTAGGTGAGGAAGTAATGAAAAGTTCATTATTAGAAAGAACAGCTCAAATTTAGCAGTTTTGCTGTCAGTGCTATGCAAATTAGCCTTTAACATTTTTTAATTTCCCCCTTGTCCTGTTGAGGCAGTATCAAGTCACTACAGCTTTAATGGCACATAGAAGAAATGGACTTTGAACATATTTAATTGAAAACACAAATGGCAGAAGAGGATTAAAACCAATAAAAGGGCTGAGGATAAAAGGAAAACAGGAGGATATCATCACAGATTATTCAAGTCCTGCCTGGTAGATTCAAACTTTTTGTACACCACTAGTACAAAGACGTAGCACGGGTATAATGAACTAGTAAAACGTCCATTGATGTAAATAAAATAAAATATAGTGTTCCCAAGCTGTAATTTGAAATCCCAAGCCCATGCAAGCTAAATATGTAATAAAACAAAGGTTATGAGCCTAGCACAAGTAGGTCTGTGCAGACCACACAGAATTGGTGCTTATATTTAGATTCATTGTCTTGGCGAGAGATCAGGCATTCAAGAAAAGCTTGCTTGTCTTAGTTGAATCCTTTTTTCCCCCCTGAGTTCATACTGCCTTAACTTCACACTGTTGTCTTTTTCTTGGGAGACCTCCTCATCGCTTTCTGTGGCTGGACCCTCTTCTCAGCTTCCTAAAGTGAATAGTGTATTACTATTGTCTGTGCTAACACATATAGAACGTCTCCCCTTTTCTTCTCTCTGCAGCCCAGCACCTATTGGTCAACCATTCCTCTTCATTCCCCCACCCTCTGTGCTTTCTCGGTAACAATAATTTCATGTTAATTTCTATGAGCCTGGCTGTAGTAGAATACACACAAACCACTTAGCATAGAATTTCCCAGATCCATCAGTGTTGATACAAATGGTAGGATTCTATTCTTTTCAGAGTAGAATATTCCATTGTGTTACCATGCTACCTCTCTTTCCTCCTCTTTATTCCCTGACATGCCTATATTTGGTGGGACTGAAGAACATGGCTGTCTTCTCAAATTTTTAAGGACGCTTAGTCCTTGCACATGTTGGGTAAATTTAGAGCCAGCTTCTCTAAAAGACTGCTATTGCTATTTCTAACGAGATTATTCCAGGGGCAGGGACTCTGCATTCTGAGATAACTTTATTCCCCCTGTAAATGTAAATGATATTAGTGATCCTATGATACCCAAAGTATCTCTATATAGTACTAAAAGTCCACTGGGGAAGGGCATCATTTCTGTGGGAGACCCGGGGGTTCAGATGACACATGGCAGATGGGACAAAGGACTGTGAACTGTTTGCACTTGCTGTTCCACAAGCTCACTCTTTTTGTAGATACTCTGCTCTTGTTCTGGGATTTAACTTCATTATGAAAATCAAGAATCCAACTCACAAGGGCTAGTTTATTTATTTATTTATTTATTGCACTTGTTGCTCCTTTTTAATTTTAATTTTTATTTTATGTTCACTGGTGCTCCCCCTTCGTGTGTATCTGTGTGAGGGTGTCAGATCCTTTGGGACTAAAAGTACACAGTTTTGAGCTGCGTTGTGGGCACTGGGAATTGAATCCAGGTCCTCTGGAAAGAAGCCAGTGCTCTTAACTGCGGAGCCATCACTACAACCCCAACAACAGCTAATTTAATTCCTAGATTTTGATAATATTTTGATATATTTTCTGAATTTTTCCATCATTTTTCTCTCATCTTTTTCCTCTTGTAATTAATTTCAAAATTTATACATCATGGTGCCAAGCACAAAACTTTCTCCTTGCTCATCACCCACTTCAACAGTTTATTTCAAAATTTAAGGTTTCTATTTTAATTGCTTTTTCATTTATGTATGTGAGAAATGTATTAAACTAATTCCTTTTCTTAAATAATTGCCAAAAACAGGTTTCAATGTAGTATGAAAAAATTCCATGAGTCAATGTACTCTCATTATTTGGCCCATGTGATGCCTGGCAGCTAACTAACTTTATTGATGAACTTAAACTCGAAACAGATTTCCTAATTTATTCTTTCTCAGTAAAATACCACACAGTATTCAGATTATTTTAAAAGAACAGTTAGTTATAGAAATAATATATGTGATGCATTTCCCATATTTTAATACATTTTAAATTAATCACTTGAGTGCTTTCTATATTCATATTTAAACTCCTCAGATATTGATGCAATTGAGAAAAGTTCCCAGACACTTAGAACAATCCCAGAATCAGAGCTTGTGAAGTATATATAAAAATCTCAATTTCAGAGGGACTTCCAACTGAAGGTCAGAAGAATCTAAAGTTAATGCTTGCTCCCTATAGTTAAAGCATCAAACTGGCAGTCATCTGATCAGCATCTGTCTGTGTACATCCCTAAGGACTTAGGTGCCAGGGAATATTCAGTTATTTGTCTCACTTGAGTACTTTATTTGAGTAGTTGCTTTCTGGGACCAGTTTTGATGCTCTTGTCTAATTTTTGCCAAGTTTCTCCACATTTATGCAGGTAGTTGGCCATATGTAAACCACGGGCTGTGGGGAAACATAAAACTTAACTATATTCTTCTGTTTATCTTCTCTAACAACATACCAACTTGAGTATGTAATAAAACTTACCTCTCCAGCTTTCAAATTCCTGTGCTAACTGCATATGTACAGCAAGGGTGATGACATTTACCGTCATAATTATTTTGAGCTCTTTAAGAGAGATTAACTTCATACTAAACCATGTATTTACTTAAGCATGTGTCTTGTCTCCCTTCTATACAACTTATAGAAGAATTAAAGGAGATGAATAAAGAGTTTCAATCACTCCGTAGAGGATATATGAAACAATGCCTACCTGCTATCTTCCTGTTTTAGTCACAGGCGTTTAAAGCCTTTTTGAGTCTCTAAAATATTATGTAGTGAACTGTTATTTAAAATGTCAAAAGACAACATTTCAAAATTTCAATTTGATAGTGTCCATCCCAGTGGTTCTCAAACTTTCTATTGTTGCAACCCTTTAATATAGTTCCTCGTGTTGTGGTGACTCCCCTACCATAGAATTACTCACTGTGCCTTCATAACTGTAATTTTGCTGCCTTTATGCATCATCATATAAGCATTTAATTGGAAGAATATCTGATATATGAACCCCATGAAGAGGTTGCGACCCACAGGTTGAGAACCACTGCACAAGAAGACACTTAGTCAAATGATGGTTATTTTTTTCTGCAGGAGCATACTTGATGTCAGTTCATTTTGCTGGCATGGATGCTAAAGTATATTCTCTCTCTCTCTCTCTCTCTCTCTCTCTCTCTCTCTCTCTCTCTCTCTCTCTCCCCCCCTCTCTCTCTCTCCTCTCTCTCTCTCTCCTCTCTCTCTCTCTCTCCTCTCTCTCTCTCTCTCCTCTCTCTCTCTCTCCTCTCTCTCTCTCTCTCCTCTCTCTCCATATATATATAACATCTATCTACCTATCATCTATCTATCTACCTCTATTTCTATCTATATCTATCTACGTTCTACGTCATTACCACTGTTTGTGAAAATAATTCCCTGTTGATATAAGAACTGTCCTGAGGATGCTCATTTCGTATATCTTGCCTGTGAGTTCTGTCTGATCATACATCAAGTGACAAAGGACACAGGAGGGTAATCTGAGTAAACCCAGAGTAATTGAACATTGAGCGTGGAGACAAATATTAGGCTCTCAGGTTGAAAGCAGAACTACACTGATAAATCACTTTGCTGAAGGCTTTAGCATCTATCTGATACAAGGGACCCAGCTTCGCTCACTATAGCAGACAACAAGGTACACCCCAAGGGAAAGCACCTCCCAGAGGGGACATCTATTCTACTCCTAAGTAGCTCCTACCTAAGGGCCACTGAGAAATAGTTTAACCAGATGTTGGTTGCCATGATCAATCAGAGACAGATGGCTCTTTAAGAAACAGAAGCCTACCCTTGAACTCTTGAGATTTTTCAACTTTATGGAAAACTATTAAGAATGTATTAATAGACAGGAGAATACTCATACTCAAATAATTCTACAGTTGCAAAATACAAAACCCAAATAAGTAATGTTTATGTCCCTTCGAGATGCTCACAAAAACACTATAAAATTTAGGCATTACAATGGGAAGTGCACACCTGTACCACAGCATAAAGCCTGCAGAATAAAGCTAAATATGACATAAAGACACTCTAGCACTTTCCAAAATTTAGTTCACTTTTAAATGGCAGATTATGCATTATATATAAACCAATTTTTATTTTAAAATAGCTTTTAAAATTATTTTAAATGATGTGTACATTGGAGTAAAGCATATTCATGTGAGAATTATTAATTGCTGAGCCATCTTTCTAGACCCAATGTTTGTTTTCTTTACACTTGAGTGTTATAGTGTCATAAAAACAGACACTAAAACTAAGAAACCAAAAGGAGAAAACCCAGAAGCAAATTTGTAATGTGCCATCAAAGACTTAGTGACAGCTATGCTAAAAGTATGCACTACTTGAAAAAGTATCTTTTCAATGGATGGTTGTGGGAAAATTGAATGTCTCCAGAAGGAAAGCTGAAACCCATGCCCATTGTCACCATTTACAAGCTCAGTGTACTGTGAAGTCTTAGTGTACAATATAAAACTCTGATGGGACCAGAAGAAAGTGTGGAAAGGTACTTCAGAACTTTAGAACCAGCATGAAAATTTCAACAAACTCCCAAAGATGAAGGGTGAAAGCAAATCTAGATAATCAGAGTTAAAATAAACCAAGTCTTCAGCGTAACAAAGGAACAAATCAACAGAGCACCAAAGAAAATGGTATAAAATATTTTCAAAGTATGTATCTGACAAGATGTTTTGATACCAGAATATATATAAAAGCACATACTCAGGTACAATAAGATTTAATCCGACTTTACAAAGGGCAAATTAAATAGAAAATAATTTCTGAATAGCAAACACACACACACACACACACACACACACACACACACACACACACAACCTAAATGTTCAACATAAATTCCAATGGAAGCTCCGATTCAATATCACCCTACTGTAAGCACATTTACATTATAAAAAATAAAGAAGAATATAGCTTGAAGAAGACTTACAAATTTAATTTAGCAATCATGCAATTAGTAAAGATGAACCAGTAACCTCATATGCAACATCCCACTGATAACCCTTCTAAGGAATTTGAGATCAACACACACACACACACACACACACACACACAGAGAGAGAGAGAGAGAGAGAGAAAGAGAGAGAGAGAGAGAGAGAGAGAGAGAGAGAGAGAGAGAGAGAGAGAATGATTACAGATCCCTTGTATGTGTGTACTTAGTGAGTCCCTGTTGGAAATGCAAAGGAAGTTCAGAAGTAAGGTTAGGACAACAGTGGGTCAGGCATCACAATGGGTAGAATTCATGGTTTGTTGACTGACTCTTTATGAAGGGGCATAGAAAAGGAAGGATTTCGAGCACAGCATCGTTCTGCCTACAATACCTGTACTGAAGCAGAGACTGAAGCAGGAAGACATAAAATTTGGTCTCACCTGAGCAACATTGTACATTTTTTTTCATTGATTTAAGTATGGCTTTTCATTATTTAGAACAATTTTAATTTAAATATATTTTCATCATATTTTCCCCTTCCCCCAATCTTTCCATAACCTTCTCTTCCTCCCTACCCACCCAACTTTAAGTTCTTTCTCAACAAACAAACGAAAACCCAATACAACAACAAACCTTCCACAAACCAAAGACAATAAAACCATGTCCCCAAATCAAAATTTAAAAAGCATAAAACTGCAAAAAAAAAAAAATAAAATAAAAAGCACATAAAACATCTGTGGAGTCCATTATATGTTGGTTAACTGCTTCTAAACAGGAGCCTGTCTTGTAGTGGTTGATATCTCTATTGTGTGACTCTGTTGGAGAAAACTCATTCTTTTCCTCTCCTAGTAGGCATAAGTGGCAGTTCAGTTGCTAACCTAACTACACATTTGTTAGAAGGCTAATATTCTAATTACATAAAGAACTCAAGAAACTCGACATCAAGAAATTTAAAAATGGGGTCTAGACCAAGAGAGGCTTGTTAAATTGGAAGCATGCAGAATTAAAATAAAGCTATTTTTAGTAACTGCATAAAACTAACCTCCAAGTGGATCAAAGATAGCAACATAAAACCAGATACACTGAACCTGATAGAAGATAAATTAAAAATAACCTTTACCTCATTGACGTTATCTCTTTGGAAAAGACTTTTTAAGACAACACTGTTAGCACAGGTACTAAGGTCAACATTTAATAAATGGTACCTGTAACACTAAGAAGTTTCTATAGGGCAAAGGACACCATCATTCAGACAGAGTTGCAGCTTACCAAATGAGAAAATATTTTTTTTTTACCAATTACACATCCGGGAGAGTGTTAACATCCAAAAAGTACAATGAACTCAATACCTAAATATCAAGAAAGCAAATTAGCAAATTTTTAAAAATGGGGTATAGATTTAATCAGAGAATTGAAAAAAAGAGGAAACTCAAATAACTGAGAAATGTTAAACAGAAATGTTTATAATCCTTTCCCATCAGGGAAATGCTGATCAAAACTACTTTGAGGGCAAATCAAAACTACTTTGAGATTTCATCTTACACCTGTCAGAATGGCTGAGATCAGCATAGCAAGTAACAGGACATGCTCTTGAGGATGTGGATTAAGAGGAACATGATACATTAGTTGTGGGGTTGCAAACTCATACAGCTACTATGGAAATCAATGTGGCAGTTCCTCAGTAAGAGGGAGATTGAATTTACTGAAGATCCAGCTATGCTGCTCTTGGGAATACACCCAAAGGATGCTTCTTATTACAAGGAGACTTCCTTGTCTGGGTGCAGTGGCACATGCCTATAACCCCAAAACTCTGGGTGGTAGGAGCAGGTGGATCTCTATGAGTTCAAAGCCAGCCTGATCTACAAAGCGAGTCCAGGACAGCCAGGCTACACAGGGAAAACCCGTCTCGAAAAACTAAACCAAATAAACCAAACAAACCAAACAAAAAAATAAACCTCTTGCTCAACAGTGGTCATTGCTGTCTTTTTCAGAATAGCCAGAAACTAGGGACAAGCCAGATGTCTGTCAACAGAAAGAAGAATGGATAAAGAAAATGTGGTACATTTACACAATAGAGTATTACCCAACTGTTAAAAATCACATCATGAAATGTGCAGACAAATAGAAAAAGATCCGTCTTAATGAGGTAACAAATCCAGAAAGACAAATACAGTATGTATTTACTTATTTGTGGATATTAGCTGTTAAGCTGATGATAACCAAGCTACAATCCATAGAACCACAGAGGGTAGGTATAGAGTAAGGGACTAAAGGGACTGAAGGGAACAGATAGATGTCATTAGGAAAAGGAATTTTCCTAAAAAGGGGAAAAAACAAGGAGCTACCCCATGCATGTTTCTGCTCTTCCTTCAGTTGATGTTTTCACCTGATCTGAAAATCTAGAAGTGAGCAGAGCCAAGATCTGATCTCATGACTTTGCACTCATTGAATGTTTTATGCCCTGCTTTTTTGGTGTTAACAGTTTTCAGTTGAGAACCCTTCCGGAACAAATCACTAGGTTTTCATCATTTACAATGGAGGTACAGTGAACAAAAATATCATTTAAGTTCTATTGCATTAGCCAGCATTTTCACTTACAAAACAAAATCAGCAAATACCTGGATAAATACACTATTACTGGAAACAGCTCAGCAGAGCCACAGATCTAAAATCTAAAGACATAAAATGTTCTTTATGACCAAAGATGGGATGCTCTCAACCGAGCTTGAAATTTGATTGGTTATGCTCAGGATTCAATGTCAGAATGAAGAAAAGAGAAAATGATGTAACAGTGGATGACAGGTCCAAAAGAAAGCTCATAGTTTTCTCAAGTTTCCTATGACACTCCATGAAATAGTTATATGCCTAATATCATTGAGAATCTGAAAAGGAAAGGGTTGCCTGCCCGTCCTACAGATTATGGACAAGTCTACTCTTTCTTTAGTGAGGACCATAAATGTAACAGCAGATTCACAGCTAATATGTTGGAATTGTGGGTCCTGTTTGACCAAGATAGTAAGAATGTTAATTGGCACAGACACAGACACAACCATGCATATATACATGCTAAAGTAAAAAAAAATAATATAAAATAAATAAATAAACTAAAAGTGATGTAAAAAATATTGAAAACATACTCAGTGGCAGAAAGTTCTAGGTAACATTCTCATTTTATTATTTCTTTCTTTTGTGTTTTCATGTATGTATATATCTGTATGTACATGCATATCTGTATATATGTTTATATCTGTAAGCACAAATTACATGATTAGGTTCTTGCCTCTCCACATGGTTCATCTAAAATAAATTATATAGTAGAACTGGCCGAAACAAAGAGGACAGGAAACATGTCACGATTATACTTTGAAAGTGAGGTGTTGAAAAAAAAAAACAGAAAGGAGAAATTCTTTTGCTGTTTGTTGCTCAACAACAGAAGTTCTCTGGGATTTCTATCTGTGGGGCTGCGTGCTCCGATCACACCAGCCAAATGAAATCCAGGGGCTTTCAGTGTGATTTGTGAAGGCAGAGCGCAGCTGCAGTTACGCTCTACAAACAGCTCCTTAAGACATATAATATCGCAAAAACTACATCATAATTTAGATTTATACCATTTAATGACTACTGAAATATTTATTTAGTTTTCAGGGTACTTTCCTTATAAAGAACATGTAGCAATTGTCTTCAAAGTGTCACCCAGGCATCTGTAGGGATCCCAAGAGCGTTTCAGAGTCTGTGAGCTTGAAACTATTTTCATAATAATACTAAAACTTTATAGCCTTTTCACTTGCAACATCCCAAGAGTTTGAAATGGTATTTTGCAGAGGGTACAGGATTCATGATAATACTGTACAATGTACAGTGTCAACATTTGCAATTTTTACATAACTCAGGAGTGAAAAATAAAGAAAAATAATTGGACATGGGTACTGAAAATAGCTGATTCTTGCTTAAAATCTTTATGAAAATTGAATCACACGCACAAAATTACTGTTTATTTGACCTGTTCTTTTCATAATACAGTTTAGAACATAAGTGGCAATCATTACATGATATATGATATCATATATTACACACACACACACACACACACACACACACACACACACATATACATATATATATATATATATATATATATAAGAACAAAAAGAAAAGTATGGAGAAATAGGTAGTATGCTTAGAGATAAAGCATATTTTCCACTACATAAATGGTCCAGTTGAAGATGTTTATGTTTTATTTATTTATTATTTAAAATTTTAAATTGTGAGCCTAGGTTTTTACATGAATACTGAGGTTTGCATTCAAGTCCTCAGCAAAGCAGAGCAAGTGCTCTTGCCTATTGAGCCATGTATCCAGTCTCTAAAGATTTTAGTTTTTTAAATACACAGTTAATTGATACAATTTCTTCACTACTCTTTTTATTTTGCCTTCTTCTCACAGAGACGTTTGATAAAAAATGTAGGAACAGCAGACACCCTCCGTCAGCAACACTGAATCAAATGTGGTGCAAGATTTCTTTGTTTGATTTCTTTTTTCCTAAGGGCAACAGCATCCAGAAAGGCTGTGGCGAAGAGTCAATATATTGAAATACTGAATGGTATTTCTCAAATTATAGAAAATACAGACACTATGGAATACTGGTAAGTATTACTTAAGTAACATGTGATGTTTAAAGTGGGTTCATCAGATTTATAACAAATATATCCCTCTTGCACAATTTTATTTGTGGTAACAAACTTTGCCTGCCAGTTATTTGCTTACACAAGTTTTCGTTAATATTACTTGACACATTCTAGTTTTGCATTTCAAAAGGGAAGCTCTCATATTTTTGTTTAACAATGATTCTTCAGTCAGTACACTTTCTCCACACAACTGCTTAGAATGGTAACTCAGCTGTTTTGATGGGTTTACATAAAAATATAGCAGTCCAATGACTTTATAATCATACTCATCTTAAGAGTAAATCATAAAATTACTGTACTAAACAAAGCTTGTTATTGGAGATTAAGTCAATGATTCCCAAATTACTGTAGACATGCAGATGCTTCTCTGAAGGAAGCTGGGACCCCCATGGGTATTTGGGAGTACTCCAAAGGAGCACAAGCTTTGAGCAACTATGTGAGGGAAGGGAACAGATCCAAGTGGCTGGTGTGGTTGGCAAGAATCTTCTGACAATGAAGTTTAAACATAAAACCTATTGAATTCTTGTTCAAAAATTACACATAAGAATATTTACAATTGACTTAGCAGCTACTTCCTTCTTTACTAAAGCCAAATTAGTGGTCCTCAAGTGTCTCTAGTCCTAACAAGGTCACAACCAATATACTAAAGTTCTGGCAGTAACACAAGTGAATCTCTAGAAAGCACGTGGTCATGTTTGCAAGACCCTGTCCACTTCCCATAGAGCCATCATTGTGTTGAATATTCTAGGATCAAGACAAGGATGCTCACATTTAATGATTATATGTGGCAGAGAAATTAAATCCTGACACATGAGATAGCTTATATTATTAATAAGTTTAAATATAACTCTCTTATTAGATGTGCTTTATTGAAACTGGAAGTATTTTTTAATATGACAGTTGATACAGGAACAGTACAAGGAATGATACTCTTTTTGGACTGTTACAAGTTTATAGAAGGAGATCTAACTTTCACACAAACTCTGGTGCCCCATATTTGAACATGTCCCTTGGATGGAGATGCCTGGTGGCACTCAGAGGAAAGATAATAGGTCACCAAGGAGAGACTTGATACCATATGAGCATATTCAGGAGGAGGAGGTCCCCCTCAGACACAGACTTAGGGGAGGGGAGGGGAGTAGGGGGGAAGTGGGAGGAAGGGAGGAATGGGAGGATACATGGGATGGGCTAACAACTGAGATGTAATATGAATAAATTAATAAAAAAAACAAGTTTATAGAGTTATGGAAAAATTTAAAAGACATCATTAGAGGCCTGAGAAATAGTGAGGAGGATAAAGTAATTTCTTGGGATGATAAATAAATATTAACCATTGCTACATATGTTTTCTCCTGGGATGAGAGTGTAGCCAGAAATATGATATTGTATTTTAGAACCTGTACCAGCTCATGTTTGTAGAGAACAAAGCAGCATCAAGAGAAACCATGTTTTAACCAAGCAATGTTTCTAATCTCACCAGGTGTTCAGAGCTATATTTTGTGTGTGTGTGTGTGTGTGTGTGTGTGTGTGTGTGTGTGTGTGTGTGTGTTGTTCAGTTATCTACAAAGTTAAAATTTTTCCTCATCTAAAATGAAAATACATTATAAAGAATATATTCGCTAATAAAGTAAACCTGTTATACATAGACATATATTCAGAACATATATACTAAGGATGAAAATGCCTTAAATGGATTTAAATAATCTTCCTTTAAGTTTTAAATAATTACTGAGGTTATTAACTTTAGGTGTTTAAAATTTTTTCCAGTAGCATTAGAACCCAGAGAATTTATTAAACCTGTCCACCAAAGACAGTGCAATCAAAATCAATGAATAAAATTTCAATAATTTAAGCATGTAGAAACCTTGTTGTGTTGAATAGGGATTTTTAGGCTAAATGTGTTACTTCAGAATTAAAATTGTTATTTGGTTTTTAAATGCAAACTATCAGTTTCTCATGGAATAAATGATATTTTAATTTCCGAGAGATATCTCTATCCATAAAAATCAAAACTGACACATGATTCTATGTTACGATTTCTACTTGTTTGTATACTCACACATTTACAGTATGGATAACAAAGATGGTGGAAATCCCCATTACTCACTCTGGTAGTATAAGCAGCTTCTGGGTCATCTTCGAGCACCCGAGAGAGTCCAAAGTCAGACACTTTACACACCAAGTTACTGTTGATCAAGATGTTCCGAGCAGCCAGGTCCCGGTGAACATAGCCCATATCTGAAAGGTACTTCATTCCTGATGCTATCCCACGGAGCATTCCCACCAGCTGGATGACTGTGAACTGGGCATCATGTTTCTGAAATACATTTGCAATAAAGTATAAAATATGTTCTGTTTACATTACAATTTCATATGCCAACTCTTTTCATTATTGACTCTATATATTTTACCTGAAATCCTCTAAGACTACCATGATCTGTAGACAAATGAAAGCACGATGAACATAAAATTGATAGTGGTTGCATCATCCAATACACTATCATATAATCAGAATTTCATTAAAAACAGGATTGTCTTGATCTTTGTATGATGATCAAGATCCTTCTCAAAAACTAATATTAAGACAAAATATTAAATAGATCAATTTGTAAAGTACTAAAAGAACCTTGTATTTAGGGTATATCTCTTTTGCCATTCCCTGAAATCATTACTGGTGTTGTGAATGTCATGAAAAAATTTGCATTTCTTTAACATATTTGTTGAAGTGCATTAAACTGTAACATTTTAAATATATTAAATTATAAACCTTAAAATTAAAAAAAATGTATTACTAAAATTATATCCCTCAGTTGAGGATATGTATACTTTACCATTATAAGCCTTCTTATGTCTGAGGGGACATATATACATGAGCGGTGAGTCTGGGGTAATTAAGGAAAAGGCAAAGGTCATATCAATTTCATTTATAACCTGACTTTAGGTTAAATTTTCTATCTTTAAATTTATTTTAAAGCTATGATTTGGGACAATACAAAAGCCTTCTTCAGAGCCAGCCATGGTGACACACACCTTTAATCCCAGCACCAGGGACACAGAGGCAGGTGGATCTCTGTGAGTTTGAGGCCAGCCTGGTCTACAAAGGAGTCCAGGACAGCCAGGGTTACACAGAGAAACCCTGTCTGGAAAAAGCAAGCAAGCAAGCAAACAAACAAAAACAAAAAAGCCTTATACATTTTTTTAAAAAGTTCTAAAATACAAATATTTCACATTTGGAGGTACAAGATAAAGCTGAAACATTACCATTTTCCCTTTGCTAAGTAATCCTAGTTGATTTCTCTTTTACTTGAAATTTTGACACCAGATACTTAGCACAGTACTAGAAGACATATATTTTCTGATTCACTTGTCAGTATGTGTATTTGCATACACTCTATCATATAGACACATAAATACTTTACATGTGGTATATTACTCACACGTAGGAAGCTGTCCAAGGAACCGTTCTCCATATATTCTGTCACAATCATCACTGGCTTACCTACAGGTACAATACACGATAAACATACACTCATCAGCACTCTTAGCTGGTGGCAACCAAAGAACATACCTATATAATATACTTTGACACATCTAATAAACACAGGAAAATTTGTGTTCTCCAGGCATTACAAAGTTGCAATAAAAACAACCATGTTTAAAAATGAAATGGGGGGGGGGAGTTGGGGGGGAGGGGAAGCAAAAGGCTAGGTTCCAGATCAAAGGCCCATAACCTACTTTATCTAAATTAAATTATTTATCATAGTGTTCCACTGCCATAAAACATTGAAGTATACAGCTTTACTCTTTAGCTTCTAAGGTATTCTCAAGAGTCAGTGATTCTAAGATGATCTTAAGCATCAAACATTTCTTCTTCAGCCTCATTGTTTTAGTTTAGTTTCTCTTACAGTGATAAAAATGCCTTGCCTAAAAGCAATTCAGGAGAAAGGAGGTTATTTTAGCTCCCGATTCCACATCACAGTCTGTTACTGTGGGGAAGTAAAGGCAGCAGCAGTGGAAGCAGCCAATTATCTTCCCAGTTAAGAACCGAGAGACAGCGAATGTGCGCATGCCAGCACTCAGCTGGTTGTCTCCCTTTTCCTGACAGGGGATCTAGGGACCAATGCCAGCCACCTTAGGCTGAGTCTGCCCACATCTAGAAGCGTAATCAAGACCACCTCCCCCAGACAGGAGCACAGTTCAGGTCATGCAGACCATTCTTCATTGAGACCGTCTTCATGGGCTACTTTAGATGATGGCAGATTGAAAATTAAAACTAATCACCCCACGGAGGACACTCAGAGCTTCAGCGCTCATGTATCTAGTCTGTAATGTTTATGGAGCTGTAGGCTGTAGGTCAGGCTTACACTTATCTCTCTCATTTTACTGCTCACCCTCATAGCTTCTGATGTTAATCTGCCTGTAGTTACATGTTCATGTAACAAAATATATCATGTAGCATAACACGGTCCTCTTCCAGTCTAGAGGACCCAGGTTAGGTCAACTGAGAGCTCCTGAGAACAGGCTTGGGTCAACCAATCACATTCATCTAATTGGAAGACACAGTAACAAGTTCCCTTCTATGCATCTCTGAGTGGAGATCAGTTTATTATTTTCTTTTTAAATTCTCCTTTCTTCCTCATCTGTTTTCATTCGTATGTATTACTTTTGATTATTTTAGTAGCATAAGGCCAAGTTTTCCTTCTTTACAGTTTTAGCTACCTTATTTTTATTTTTAGGGCAGGCTCTCATGTCGTTTAGGTGTGTCTTGAGCTTACTAAGCAGCAAAGCCTGGGAATGGCCTTCTGATCCTTCCCCTCCTTCTGTATGCAGCGTATTCCTCATGGGCATATCTGCCACCCAGTGTCTGTCCAGGGAGAGGAATCAGACCCTGGGCCTCATGCATGCTGTGAGGTATGTTACCAAATAAGCTACATTCTCAGTTAGCTTGCCTTTTTATCCTACAAATTATCTTCTTTTATTTACTTACTTCTTTACACGTTCCTTAATCAGCGTATCATGAATCAATACCATGCAATTATGCTTATATTGATTATAATTTTAATATATCTTAATAATTTTATTTAATTAAACATCCACATATTTAAATTATATGAAAATGCTTAAATAATTTTCACAAATATTATTATCAACTGATATGTTGTACTATTTTCATTAATGCATAGATTTATTTATATCCTTTAGGCTCCACATCAAGGCATCTCTTTGATTTAGCCATAGATATGTCTTGCCTTTTCCAAATTCTAGCTAAATGTTAATTTGACAATTTTCAAGAAGAAATGCAAGATTTACTCAGATCATAGAGACTTTGTTGTCTTCTAAGATACTTTACTTCCAGCCCTGTCCTGTAGTAAAAATACATGAATGATTTAAAGGAAGGAATGAACAGGCAGGGACGGGGGAGGGGCGTGGGTGGGAAGCTTCCTTACTCTGAATCTCTACAGATCATTATCAGGGTCTGTCCTCTTTCCTAATATAATTCTGAGGAGAATAATACGCTACCAAACTTGAATGCATGCTTCAAAAGTAGTTGACGACACTCTGCTTCAGTGGGCAGGTTGCT
Source organism: Acomys minous (assembly GCF_964271855.1). Lineage (NCBI taxonomy): Eukaryota > Metazoa > Chordata > Mammalia > Rodentia > Muridae > Acomys > Acomys minous. The sequence goes on along the minus strand of NC_140492.1, from coordinate 32,036,917 downwards.
GCCTTTGTATACCACTCAGCTCTCTGCGTATCTCTGATTTCCTCTGGCGCTCAGCCTTATGGCCATTTCATTTCTCATTAGGATGCCTTTTAAAATGTTTGGCAAGGGAAATAAAAGTAGCTAACAAGTCAAACCAGTCAATTAAGCCATAGCCCCATGACCATTCAGAAATCAGATCAGGCTGCCTTTAGCTCTTCTAATTTAGGTATTTGTAAACACTTCACTTAAGATAGGCAAGTCTGGAAATGTGCTTTGCATTAAGTTCAAAGATCCAGCAACCCAAATGTACCAACAAAGAGCAATCAGAACCACTTGGAAAGCAATATCTTAACTTAGAGTTTCCTTTGTGATCTCGATAAATATGGTTAAAAGCAGACTCTGGAGTGCTGGTGAGAATTTCCTGTAGCATGCATTAAACATAGTGGGAAATGATCTGCGAAACATCAGCTCATCTGTACATTATGCAGTGTGCTGGTACTCAAGTTTGCACGACTCATCCTGTGTGCTTTGATTAGCACATTGCACAATCTGCTTCTTCAAAATTGAACCTGTATCTTTTATTGTCATGAGAAGACCCCAAGACATATTGGAGATATATAGTAAGCCTAGTGGGAATTCTCGCCTATGATTGGCTGAAAAAATGTCCACCAAATATTAGCAAGGCAAATTGTACAATGCAGCTTCATTTTTACTTCTAAATTTACTAAGAAGTATAGAAAAGTTAGGAAAAAATGTAGTCTCTCAAGGATACGCAGTAAAGAACAAAGCCAGTCTGTTATAAGTAGTTCAGTTCCATAATTACTAAGAGATATTTGAGATATATGAAATCATGATATCACTGCCTAATGATAACATCTAAAAACTTCAGAAAAAGCCTTGGATATTGATGACTACAACTATTCTAACATAAATTTCCACAAGGACAAGACGTGTGGAAATGACTGTTAGAGGCATAGTCATTTGACTTTACAAATTTCTAATCTCAGTTTTGGGGTTAAAATATTCACATTCAAATTTAAAATTATTTATCAGTATTAAAATATGAAAGGAAATGCTAGTTGCCCAGAAACAATACAAATTGTGTCTCACATGGTAAAGTGCTATTTTTAGCCTTGCACATACTGTTAACTAGTCTGTTTCTTTTGAGACAGAGCCTTGCTCTGTACCTCTTGGCTGGCCTAGCACTTGCTGTATTGCCCCTGCTGGCGTTAAACTCATGTCACTCTTCTTGTATTAGCTTCTTGTGTGATGTGTGGATCCTTAGGTACACTTTTATATATATAGCTGTGATCTATGATAAAAGACCATGGACACTAGTTGATAGTTCTCTCTCAGTAAAATTAGGTAATTAGAGACAAAGAAGAAAAGGAAAACAACAAAAAAGACATGGAAATTGGGGGGAAAAAACGAAGAAATTTACTTCACGGTATTTCTGAGACAGGAGGCGTGCACGATGACAACGTTATAGACTTTCCTTTGTACATAATAAACTGCTACAAATTTTATAGCAAATTAAAGCTTTTTTATTTTCTCATTAGACCATTATAATGATAAAAGATATTATTTCCTGGTTCCATTTAAATAGAGGCATTCTTTGGTTGAAATAACCACAGTTATATCTACTAATGTGTGTGATAATGTAAGCAGGGAGTGGCCAGCTCCATTTGAGTTAAGCTGTGGCTCCACAGCCCAGCAGCAAGGCATTGTCAATTGCAGAGGTCATGTTTGTGATTGGGGTTCAGATAAGGATGGTTCCTGGTTAAAGTACTGGGTCTGAAACTCTAGCACTACAAAGTCTTTATCAACCAATTGCCATCTTGACACTAAATCTTTACATTCACCTAATATTATAGTATACATTTTCCTTAAAAAATAATTAGTATGTGTAATATGTGTAAATTTTTGTATGTGAAAACACCCAGAGTCATGGCATCAACTTCAGCTCTGTTCTTCTATTGCTTTCTGTCTAAGCTTTTAGACACTTGAGAAATTCACTGATTCCTCTAGAATGAAACATCAAAAAGCTCTGGGGGTCCACCTGATTCTACAGAACTCTCCTTCCTTTTATCCCAAGCACTGAGTTTACAGTCGTGTGCTCTGCCACACCTAGCTTTTACACTGGTGCTGGGGATCCAAACCCAGGTCTCCATCCTTGTGCACAAGTACTTTACACACTAAGCCATGTCCCTAATCCTTTATATTTTCTATGGATGATACATTACATAATCTTTAAATTTAAAGTAGTTTGTTTTCTGAAGATATTTGTGTTTTTATTCTTTTAAACAATTTAATATTCAAGTTATTAATTATTAAACAAACCATGTTGCATTCTTAGAATAAACTAAACCAGAGTGTAACTGGCTATTTTACTTTCTGATAGTCGTTGCTTAGCCTGGTAGTAACATTTGTGCAGCCTCATTAACTTAATGGTGCCACTTTTTCTATCTTACTACTAACATTAGTGTGAGGACAATCACTTGTATATCTTGAGATAGTGTCTCCCTGTGTATTTTCCTCTGTCTATGGAGTTCCTGCATGTATAAAGTTATTATGTTGGGAATACAGCATTCAGGAGGCAGAGGCAGGTGAAGCTCTCTCTGAGTTTGAGACTAGCCTAGTCTAAAGAGTGAGGTGCAAGACACCAGGTCTATACAGAGACACTCTATCTCAAAAAACAAATAAGAAAGAAAGTGAGAGTGAGAGAGACAGACAGAAAGAGAGAGAGAGAGAGAGAGAGAGAGAGAGAGAGAGAGAGAGAGAGAGAGAGAGATTGTGTGTGTGTCTCAGTCTCTAAAATTGATCAGTTTTGGGTCACTATTTATCATCATCTACATGAACTGACTTTTATATTTTAGTATTTAGTCTTTCAAAATGCCAGGAAACCATGCTATTTATATAAATGAGAAAAATGTGAAATACCAATTCTGTTGTAATTCCAATGAGGTCATGCTAGAGATATTAATGAACAGTAATAGTGAAATAACCCAAATGCTTTAAACACGTAAAACATCATTCCCTTCATAGCCACCCTTAAAAACACTGATAGAGACCTTCCAGGTTATGTTACAAAGCATGCTGATACATGTTTTCTGACTCAGTAGTCAACTTTGGTTGTGATTATGTGAGAATAGTTTGCATCATCAGCATTGCCAATATTTGTCATTCTAACAAGTCATTCGTATAATCGGTAAAATAATTACCATGTATGTATTGCCTAATGTGCGATCATAAGAAATATAGTACAATAGAAGCACAGATGAGACTCTTATGAAGATTTGATATTGTTACCCAAGTATGAAATCTTCTAACAATGTCTTCTCTTCTTATGTGAGGGGAATATATATAATCTTTTTGCACAAAGTGGGTATTCAATGGGATACATATGAAATCCTTTTAATGCATTCTCCACTGCATTCCTCATCATGCAAAATTACATATGAGATGTGCAGTAAAACCTGTTGTTTTTCTATTTTTCTTCAACTTCTAGAAAATAAATCAAGGGGAAAAATATACCATTCATAGTACAACTGTTTTTCTATTCTACTAGGTAAAATGTTGCCAGTGGTAATTACAGTTGGAGCCTGAGCATCATTTAACTAATGGTGTGATGGCAGAAATATCAAACATTTGCTGAAACTACGTTCCATCCTTTTGAACTTCGAGTAAAATTGATAACACATGTTAGTACCTAGCTCTGCGTAGAGCATGCCCCAGCTTTTTGCTACTTTGAAGATCAGAGGGTCTATCACCTTCTCTTGTTCAAGGCCATCAGGCTCAGCAAGTACCATGCCATTAACGTTGTTTATGGCTCAACTCAAATAAATGAAAAAGTAATGATTATATAACGAGCTTTCAGAAAAAAAATAGCACGTTACATAGGTTGAATGGTTCCAAGCACACAATTAATAGAATAATAGGGAGAATGGCTTTTAAGCACAAAGGAGAAAAAAAAACACCAAGGAATTCTTTTCCAGAATTTTTTTTGTTGACTCATAAGCTGGTGCTTCGTTAGAAGTAGGTAAATTGAGTCTTGTATAATCTTATCTGATATTTAAAGTGTCTGAAAGTATTATAGTGCTCTTAATCCCTTTCACACGAAGAAGCACCTGTAGCAGTTTGATGTGTAGTTCTCACACTAAGGCTGACTTGGAATTTGACTTCAGATCCACTGAGTTCCTAATTAGAACATGACTGGGTACTTCAGAAGACACTGAGTTTTAGAAAACAAAATGGTCAGGAGAATAACTTTTAGTGGCAGATTAGCTCTATTTTGTATTAAATGAAACACTTAAGGTTGAGACTAAATGTTTGCATTGCCCTCTGCCATTGCAGAGTGCCAGACTTACAGCTTTTTAACATGCCACTGAGGAGCTTACAGTCAAGCTTAGAGGACACTACTCTATGATGTTTACAGTGCATGTGATGGCTGTAATTATAAAGCAGGCTTGGCAGCTGCTCACATTCTTATTTGACTAGAGAGATACAGCACATTTCAAACTTTTACTCCACGAACGTAGTTGTAATTGACACTAAAATGTTCTAGAATCAAACTTGAATAAGATATTCAACATTATAAGGCTGTAACATGAAAATGTGCTGGGAGCTGGCTCAGCAGGTAAATGCATATGCTCCCAAGTTGGATGATGTGAGTTAGGTCTACACATGGTGGAAGATAAGAAATAACTTCTTTGGTTGTCTCTGACCTCTATACATGTGATATGATATGCATGTGTCCTAATACATACATACATACATACATACATACATACATACATACATACATATATACATACACAAATACATTCATGCACACAATAAATCCATACTAAAAGAAGAAAAGTAGAACATAAAAACCTGTTTTGTCTATAATTGGGGATAGAGTTAAGATGGAAAATTGTGTTTGTCAACATCTGTAGTGACTTGTAAAGAAGGACATTATGATGTATGGGTACTCATGAAAATGAAAAAGAGAAAGGACCAATTCTAATGCACCAGGAGATAGTGACACTGTACGTATACCACAGTACAAAGTCAAAGCCAGCAGGCCCTTCATGAAGTAAAATGAGGCATGGTTACTGTGAAAACAGAATAAGAAGAATAGCTTCATTAGTAGAAATGGATTGACTTTCCCAGCTAGGTTCCAGATTCACAGAGCAACCAATTGATCAAGTTGTCATAATGGACATGACACTGAACACTCAATGAAACGTGATCCTGTACATCTATGTATGACATTATGTTCTTTCCCTAAAAGGGCAATAGAATCACCTATTTTCATAATCCTGTCTATGTTTTAATTAATGGTAAAAACAAAAATGTTTTTTATCTCCAAACATTTCAGCATTATTTTTAGTATAGCCTGATAGCTAAGAGTACAGAGGCAAGAAATGAATAAAAGTTTTCAAACAGTTATGTTGTATATGTTTAAATCATTATACATTGTTAAGTTCTTAATTCTATATATTTCATATAAAAACTCAGAAGAAAATGAAAGTAATTTTCAAATATGCCATGTGCTGGTGCAGCAGGAAATGCTTTTTTAGATTCACTAAAGTAGAAGAAGGTATCAGTGTCACTTAGAAGGGGCTGCATGCAATGTTACAGAAAAATAACATTATTCAAAATATAATGAGTAATGCCTGTTGGTAACCATAGAGTATGGAAATGCGGTGCCAATGAATTATCCCCTGAAAGATGCCAAATTTTCTGCCATATGTTGCCATTCACTGTATGAAGTCTGTTGCCAATTTCGCGTATTCTTCACCCTGTGCTCCAAAATCTTGAGAAAAAAAACTTCCCAGCACATTCTCAAGAGGTTTTCATTGGGACTGGAGCCAAGAATCACAGATCTGCCTCACAGGATGCCTTCAGCCTGGCTGAAGAAACCATCATGGATATAAATCCAGAGCTCAGCGATGGCTTGGAGCCAAAGGTTCCCCAACACAGCCAGGAATGCACCTGGGAGCCTACGTCAGAACTACCTGAAATCCCCCGAGAAGCAAAGAGAATCCATGCATCTTCTGAGAGCCCCAATCTTACATCTTAGAAGCATCCCCAAGATTCCTATAATTTTCCTAAAGGCAGGAGGAGGGCAAAGGGGCAAAGATCTGAGAGCTTAAACAAAGTTTGTGAGTACCGCAAGAAAAGGCAGCTAGTTGGGAGTTCCTGTCAAAATCCAGCCGCTATCTATCCTTCCACTCTGCAAACAAGATTGTCCTCCTTAATTCTCTTCAAACAATCTTTTAATCAACTGACTAAAGGCAGGACAAAGGTCTCTGTGATATACAGCACCGCTGCCATTTATATATTGCCAGAAAATGTATGTTTATCCTCAACAGAATTTAGTTAGAACCAAGCTACTTGGGATATCAAAATCCTTCAATGATTTTGAGTTTATGCAATATCTCCTCAGCATAAACAAAAGCAGGCCTTGTGATTTTACTTACTTTTAGTGACAACTCCTTCCAGTCGGATGATGTTGGGGTGGTCAAACTGTCCCATGATGCTGGCTTCTCCCAGGAAGTCTCTCCTTTGCTTCTCTGTGTAGCCTACTTTCAGAGTCTTAATGGCCACAGAAATCTCTTTTTTTGAAGGAAGTTTTAAGCGGCCACTGCAAACTTCTCCAAATTCGCCTGTTAGAATATGAAAAAGCAATAAAAAAAATATAATGAAACATTAAAATTCTGTGAGTCTGAGAAGATAGCTGATTGGGCAAAACATGAAGTCCCGAGTCAGCAACCCCAGCTCCCAGGCAAAAGCCAGGTATAGTGATGCATGTCTTCAACCTCCGTGCTGGGTGGGGACAGAGACAGGGCTTGTTGGTCATTGAGTTTATACGCAGCTATGAGCTTCAGGTTTAGTGAGAGACTATATACTCTCTCAACAACAACAAAAACAAAACAGAGTTCAATAGAGGAAAATATCCAGGGCTTACTACTGCCTTCAATGCGTACAAGCATATGTGATTGCACCTACACACACACACACACACACACACACACACACACACACACACACACATGCTCCAAAATCATCAAAGCAGAGCAATGGTTTGTTTTAAATAATTCAATTAAAATCTATGTGTTTGGACTTCCAAGGTATATTCTATAAGCTCAATTAATTTTTTGAAGATGGCAATGCAAACTTGACTTTAAAAAGTCTCAGGATATTCATGAACCTTCAGAGAAACTCTACGTGGTTTAAGTCACCACATCAGGAAAATGAAAGTGGAAAACTGAGAGAAGCATCTACCAGAGTTTCCATTCCGTGTTCTAAAAAGCTAGCATTATTTCAGGGTTATCAATGGGCCAGCACAGATATTAAGCTTGAACATTAGATTAATTTCAGATGTTTGAAGCGATTCTGTTTTTACAGTGAGGGCCAAACTGGCTATAGACTTATGCTCACTGAAAATAAGAGGGTAAGCATCTGCTACCAATTCATTTTATTGGAGGATTGGTTTGTTGTATCATTGACACACTAGCTATAAAGTTCTCTAGGCTTCTGGGAGGAGAACAACAATACAACACTATCAAATGAAATGGAACCAGTTTTATCTAAAGCTCACTGGTAGAAATATCTTCTTAGACTTGATGTTCTCAATAAAGCTGCCTTAATCTGCAAATGATCTAAAATTATTGAAATACCTCTGAGTTTTAAAGCTTTCCAATATTGATAAAAAAAAATGTCCTTGAGCTATTAGGACCCTATAGGATTACTGATAAGATTTACCTATCACTTTTCCAGTAGGTGCTGAACTTCCTCAGAGCACGAGCCCTTTACATAGTCTTCGCTGACTCTATTGCAGCCATGATTGCTGCAAACTAGTGCCACCCACAGAATGTCTTTTCCCATTATTGTACAGACTATTAGGTCTGTATTGCATCACACTTTAACATCAACCTTGTAGTAACCAACTAGGGGTTAATGCTGAAGTGTTTTTTGATTAACGGTATGCTAGGTTTGTCTGCTTATAGTCTTACATTGCTAGGAGTTTTCTGAGTAGGGTGGCTGGAGAGAAGTGAGATAAACTTTGGCTTACTTATTTGTTTTTGTTTGGTTGGTTTTGTTTTTGTTTTGTTTTGTGTTTTTCGTCAAAGGAATGGTCTGACCTACCAAAATAGAGGAATATCCTGTTGATTACCAGCTACATCTCAACAAATTGTTTGCACTTTCTTTAAGACGTTTCAACCTCCCCTGACTTCACGTTATTTTTTGGAATACAGTCTCTATTACTTCCAAAGAAATAACTCGTGCTACGCCTTGACAAAGCCAGTTAAACTCCAAAATAAAAGATGCAAATATTTCTCACATATTTTTCAAGTAGGAACAGTGATGCGGATGTCATGAAATCTAACAGACTTCAGAATGAACAAGGTAGAACTAACCCTTGCTTATGAGGATTAGCAAAAACTATAGTGTTCCTTGTGGATGGGGGGAATAAAGGAATAACATTTGAGAAATCAACTGATTTCCTAAACTCAAATTAGAATATGTAACTACAAATGTGGAGATAATAGGAGAAAGAGAAATTTTGCTATAACTTAGAATGCAAAACAAGAATAAGAGTTTATCTCCTTTCATGTCAAATGTGTAAGCCTTTTCTTTTTTGATTGTTGGTTTTTTTTATTTGAAAGACACTTTTAAAATAAAAAAAAATCAAGATTTATAATTACTACTTTTGTTTATAGCGAGACTCACTTTTATCCTGCTGTCCTCATTTAGTCAATAGCTTTGTGACACATGATCAGCTTTTAGCCACTGCTACTGCTGTCCCTGGAATTCCATAAATAAAAGGCAGCCGTGGCCTGAGAGACTGTAAGTCTGGCACCTTTGAAATCATTACATTCCATTAAATGGTGCATTTATTTATTGCTTGCCTTTGATCATGAAATCAGAAAATGCCTGTCTCCATAGCAATTCACTTACGTCTCAAAAGGTGAATAAGCTCATGCTCCTCATGTAGCAATTTTACTGCTAGATGGAAACTCAGGATTAGCAGCTTTTTTGTTCATAGAAGAGCTATTGGCACATTAGTTACCTGCTCCTACAACCTTGTCGATGGATATGTTGGTGGCATCCAACTCCTTCGCGAACTCATGAACTGCTTGTGTAGGGTCCTCATAGGTATGTGGATCAACATATGTCCTGAGACCTGGAAGTTTTACTATGAAAAAAGAAAAAAAATGTTCTTACTGAGCAAAGTTCTTGACTTTAGTCATTGAAAAGCTATCACATTAATTTGTAGTGATCTCTGGTCTGATCTATACCATTAAAAAAAATCTGATAGAGATGTTGTACTAAGTGTAAAGAAAGAAATAAAAATTTGTCCACATCATAACATAAAGAGGATGCACACGAAGGGATTTTCTCTGCTAAAATACTGGGAGAGGAGACTGAAATGCAGACATCAAGGACAATGACAAGAGCAGGAGTCAGCACTGTAATTTCTACCATCAGCCATCATGCCACTGTGCTAGGAAACATCTCTGACTGAGAGGCACCAGAATAGTAAGTGTCTGTTAAGGTGTACCATCTGACAGTAAATCAAAATACATGGATATGCTCAGGAATCAGAAGAGAGGTTTAAGTATAAAGTAATAAAAATATTAAAAAATCCCAGAACATTTCCTATACTATTGTAAGTATGCTGCTTTATTTATTCATAAATAACTTCACCCCTCAGAATTGAAATATGAGGTTTAAGCTATATAGTTAATGTGCGTTCCAGCATACTATAAGTGGCCTGAAATCACATGTGACTTTCTACATAATCAAAAGCAACAGAAATGTTGTCTATGAGCTTGATTGTTAGGCTGAGAAACTCTCTCAAGCACAAGTCATACATGTAATTTCATGCTATATTTATTTATTCAGATAATAAATAAAAGATCAGGGAATCCAGAGGTAAATCTTTTCTATTTCACTTAGTTTCATGAAATTCCTCTCATTTGGGAAAACAAGATCACATTAAGGAAAAATTGTAATGTTCAAACAATCTTTCTCCAAAAGAAAATGTTTTAAATAAGAACCTAAGGTAAAGCCATGAACACACTCTAACATCAAGGATTGAAAATTTGTTAACATTATAGATGATTTTAATTTTGGTCACATTGATCACATTGGTTTGATATGAACAACATTTGCTTAAGAGATACTTTTGTTTGTTTGTTTGTTACTTCAGTCTCTCTTAAAGGTTAAAGGACATTTTTCTTTTATGGAAAAAAAGAAAAGAAAAGAAAGCTAGACATGGTAATTTCCAAAAATTACTTTATAATTGACACATCTCATTTACAAAAGAATAACTAACAGTTCAGTGGCCCAATAGGCACTTGAGGTTTATTTTTTTTTTTTTATTTTTTAGAGAATTAAATAATAATAATAAATAGATAGATGTCCTCAAGGTAAGCCTTCAGGACAGTGGAACCTTGTGCCTTTTCCTTAAGGTCGATGAATTTCATGAAACATTTATTCTTTTCTGTAAAAACAGATGGTGGATTAATCCTTTAACATAAGGATTTATTCTTCTTAATAATAAACTAATGCATCTCACAGCATCAGTAGTATCAAGACTAAGAATTGTGCCTATGGAAAGTTATTATACATTTTTTGGTTTGGGAACTCCTAAGTTATTCAAATATTCTAGGAAGTAAATAGGTGTTAGAATCTTTTAATTTTAGTCAGTTTGTTTACATTTAAATCCTCAACTTAAATTACTTATTCTCAGGTATATTTTGATCTGCCTCTACTTTTGAATAAAAAAGGAAGCTAGAATTCCTGTTTCAGAAAGAAAATAACATTTTCACCTTGATGTAAAATTAAATAATTTTGTTAAATAATTATAAATCTTTGACCTTTTTAAATTTGAAGAATAAAGCTCATTTTAGTGAGAGTTTCTGGTATTAAAATTTATAAAAATGTGAAATATTTGGTGAAATGCAATGTCTTGAAATTAAAAAATATGTAATAGTGTTTTTAAAAAGTCCTCAATTGAGTTTTTAATGTCAGCCACGGAGAAAAATAGGCACTACTAAATAATAGTGGTTGCATAATGATTCTCCCCTCATAATCAATCACATTCACTTCTACTAGTTAGCATAAAGTAAATTGATTTTCCATTCACCTGACATTTGTGAAAAATTATAAATATAAACACATCCCCATGAAGAAAATGGTCTGTTCACTAGGGACTTTGGCTGCTGATTTTTAACTGTTCACCCCTGATGTTCTGGGAACCAGGAGGTTTGGGCTGCAAAGAAAGTAATCCCTTCACACCAATAATTAAGGGCACCATACAGAGTCACTGGGCTCTGCCATGAAAACCAGATAATAAACACGTGCACACGTGTTAAGCTGTGCTACTTTACAACTCATTCTGTGCAAACACAAAAATTTACATTTCCATTTTGCCAGCATGAGTTGCCCTAAAGACAGAGAAAAAAATGTCCCGGCAAAGAGAGCAAGGAGACAGGATCTTAAGAGGTAAAACACATTGCTTTTCTTTTGAAGCAACATTATAGGATTTGTAACAAGACTTGGGGGAATAGTTCATAGCTAGAGCTTTTTAAAGAAATACCAAATAAATGGTCTGAAATAAACCAGCTGTAGTATTGAGAGGCAGAAAGTCTATGACATGCATATAACTAGCTTTACAGTTTTAAAACTTGAGATATATGCATTTCTTTTTTTAAAACTTGTTTATTGTAAGGATATGGGGCATTGAAAAAAATTAAAACTTGGCTGAAAAAACAAGAGCAAATTGCTAGAACATGCATAGAGTTGGGGACAGATAAGGCTGTGATTCCTATAAATCATCTAAGTCTGCACGGTCCAGTATAGAAAGTATTCACACCAAGCATCCAGCTCTTAAGATGGTTTCAGTTCACAAGAAGAGATTTCCCCAATTTAGTCAGACTATGAAAAAAACGTAAGCCTGCTCTTCTATAATTTGATAACTCATTAAAAGATTATTAGGTAAATTAATTCACCTGGGTTGGAGTAACTTGCATAATTGTGACATTTAATTCAGGTAAAGTTTTAGTGTTTTATCATGAAATGAATTATTTTATTACAACTTTACAATGAATCTAATGAAACCTATTGCTTCTGCAAACTCTTGTACTGCTTCCATACATCCACTTACATTGTCATAAACATTCTTTTCTCTGTATTTTCAACATCTTGTTTTCTCTCTACATGTGAACTAGGATATACACTTTTATCTGAATTTTAACCAAAATGATATTTTTTAGATGTAGAAATAGTAGTTTATAGGAAGCATTGTGTCTTTCTAAAGATAGTTTTAAAGAGCGCTGGCAAATGCTGAAGTAATTATTGCTTGCAAGACTTTCTTATTAGTCCTTCAGAGATAGTTCAGAGCAGTGAGCATCAGTCTGGTCTCTTTGCTAACTTGTAGGAGACCTTGCTACTCCTCTGAAGGTTATTGGTTTGTACTTGCTACTCTGAATGAAGCTAGGGTTTGGAAGTGCAGACACGTAGAATGATTTATTTCACCGGGGGAATAAAATGTCTATCTTTTTGTTAGATGCAAAAGCTTTGTTACTTAAAAGTGTATTTATTTTAAAACTATTAATAGAGTTTAAATTGTTTGATATAGATGTGGGGAGGGCAAATATTGTCTTTCCTACCAATTAGATGACATGTAAATTAAAAATAAACAGTTAATTCTAAAAGCTCTTTCCTGGTTGGTAGACCAAATGGAGTAAGGAGTTTCACATAAGCAGTGGTTGTTTATATTTTCTTGGCAGGCAAGAGAGAGGAAATGCTCCTATTTAGATTTCAGCAGAGGAATAATAGTGAGGAGGTTGAAGATATGCCTTGATTTTAGCCACTCAGAGCTGACTTCAGTTCTTAGGACTCATCACAGAGACTGCCTGAACCTAAAACCACAGGCTACCCTTCACTTTAAGTATGTTGAAACACAGCCATGGACAATTTGTTTAATGTAGAGCCTTGGGTTTCCTCCTCTTTCTAAAATAAATTTAATTTGCTCGTTTTTCTCCAAGAAGACTATCTTATAGTTTCTTTTGTCAATGAGAAGTTACTCAATCATAAGTCAATAACTGCTAAAGACAACACATTAAAACAACATTTAGAAACTCACAGTGCCCATTCCCAAAGTGAAGTCGCTTCTCGTCTGAACTATGTTTTGACTTGTGATAGCCACAGAACCTAGAGGCAAAGGAAGGAGATATAAGTTCAGTATGTATGCTCAGAGTATGTAAAGCCCCCCAAATAAAGCTTTCCCCTGAAACAATCCAGTGACGTAGTGAATGCTTACTAGCATTGTATTATACTTTTTCTCGGGAGCCTGGAAGGCTGCCTAACGAGAAAATACATAGAATTCCCTCCCCACTGAGCAGACACCTCCAGTGCAGCCTTTAAAATGGCCTTAGAATGTGTTTATAGTATTTTTTTAACAACTAGGGTTGGAATGAATAAAGGGTAAAGTCTTCATCGGTAATGAGTGCTGTGCCCTGTTACCAGTGTTTGGGGGTGTGAAAGTGTCAAGGAAATCTGGGGCTATTTGAAGAATGAGGGGATAATTGGAAAAATAAGGTGGAAACTAGGAGTGGGGTCAAAAGTGAAGTGGTTTGAGTTAGAGGGTGAGGGTAAGAATTAATGGAGATCAGGGACTTTGTTGTGAGTCTGTGTTTCCTAGTAATGTCAGAAGCTACATGTCTTACCAACATGACCGCCTAAATGTTAGCTGAGCAAGGACAACAACAGTAGACGTGCTAAAGTAGACAGTGGTGCCCAGGGGGCATCAACACTCCTGAAACATCTACAGGCAAGCAGAGAGTGCCGAGAGCTGGAGGAACAGTCTTCCCAAGGGAAGAGCACACAGATTGGTCTCCTAACACCAAACTAAGCCTTGAAAACATGCATACAAGTAACATAGTATAGAATAGTCAGGTTTCACTTGGGAATATGTGTGTGTATACATATACATATACATATACATATACATATACATATACATATACATATACATATAAGCACGTAGTAACAATGAGACAAAAGAGGCCATGAATTTGACAGAGAACAAAGAGGTGGTTACGAGAGGCTCTGGAAGAGAAGAAGGGAAGGATGAAATGTTGAAAACATATTATAATCTCAAAAATTAAAAAAAAATATTAATGGAGAAATAAAAAAAACGAAAGGTAAAAGAAAATAAAAGGATCTAGAACGTAAATAATGTCATTTGTTGAGACTTCTTTGAGTGCACAGTGTTCAGATTCTAAAGCAACTTGGGGCAACGAAGAAGCCACAGCTAAGATCAACAGTTCAGCAAACTAAGCTCACCTCCCAATCAGAACGTAAGTGACAACAGTGAGGACAATGATGGCCACTGCTGCTGAAATAGCAATCATCACCACATGGCTGTTCTCACCAGAGATGGAGAAAGCTGCGAGGAGGAAGGAAAGACATAACAGAACAAACATTACCAGCAAGACTGACAGCTACATGGCAGTGGTTATAAATTCATCCTGAACACTGATTTTTTTATCGGAGATGTAGCTTAATCTAATAGTGAAGGAATTCGCCGTATTTAAAACAAAAGACACACTTTGCATAACTTTTATGAAATTTCTCATTAAAGGAAATATGGTTCAGTGATAAATTACTCTCAACGTTACTCGAGGGCCTACATGTGAAATGTGCTGGACTGTTTTTATCTGTCCACATTGGCAAGAAACTCATCGGATACATCAGAAGTCACTGGCTGAACACAGTGAACAGGTAAGGGTTCCTAGTAAGAAACCAAGTGATCTTTGGAAGAATCTTCTTTTGAATCTGATGTGTCTATTTATTGTCAAAGGGAATTTTCATTTACAGAAGTATAGATAAAGCTGGAGGATATTGTACTAAGCGAAATAAGCCAGTCAAAGAACAAATATTTCATGCTCTCACACACAAGAGGGATCTAATAAAAATCAGACTTATGAAGTAATATGACTAATTTTAATATAAATATAAACATTATATAGTACTTGCTAAGTATATACAATTATTATTTTGTCAGCTTCAACAACAATTTAAACACAGAAAAGTCATGAAATGCTGATTTGTTTGCCCCACATCACCAACAAATGCCACTGTGTTTCCTGTCTTTATAAAGAGACCCATCACTAATTAATTAATTAATTCAGAAGGGAGGCAAGTAGAAATGACTTTAATGTCAAATCTACACAACTTTCAGGTTTTATGTAGCTGTCATCTGAAAAGTCTTTTGCTTCTTGAAATAGGTGTAAAAACTCAAGGCAATAAGGTGTCATTGTATTACGTTGTAGAACTGAACTTCCAGGAACAGGCATAAAAGGATGAGGCTCTGAAATCCTGCTCTTACTCATCAGTTTATATCACAAGAGAGTACACTTGCTTTCTGTTCTTGTATGCATTTATAAGTTTGAAATGATAACTTGTAATCATTTCCAAAGAAGACATTTTGATACTCTGAAATATGGCTCATACAAATGCACAAAAGTTTAGAACCTCTAATGTCATTTTGCAATTACTTTCTTTGTTGTCATCTAAGATTTTCAATTCATTTTCAGCTTTGTTCACATAGACTCAATTACGTTGTTTATGTCTTTAGAGAGGAATTTCTTCATGCCTATTTTCTCACAAGGGGGTAAGGAGAGTTTCTTAAAGGTAGATTTGGGTGTTTGTGGATGACGGCTTTCTTAAGTACAACTGTCAATGGATCCCCCGTGAACGAGTGGCATCTAAGGGCAAGAAAGCCCAGCACCTTGACAAAACTGGAGTTCATCATCCTAAGCAGCACTGCTGCTTGGTCAGAAGTTTTTTTTTATAAAGCATTTACTTATCATTTTGACTTCAACATTTTTATCATTTTTATTAGTCCTGTGCATTCTTACTAAGCATAAATTTATCATCATACTGGTAATAATGTGATTTCACAGTTGGACAAAAATATTTTGAAAATAGAAAATGAAAGTGCCAGAGAAAATGGCAAATTAGAATGGTCAGAACAGATTACAAGGTTTCTCTTCAGTAGAGTTCTGAGCCTCGGAGCCGTTTCTAGGATAATCTTGGTCTCATTGGTGTGGACCATGGATCATCTCTGAGGACTTTCTTCATAATTGTGGCTTTGGCTGTATTAAACTTTTCATGGCATATGCATTTTTCTATTGTAACTAAAATGACACATATTCATTAGAATTAACTAATAATCTCTTATAAAATGGTTAATATAATTAAATTTCATTAGTCCATGAGATCTTACCCACACAATACACTAACAACATTTGTCCTATGAACAATTTTGTTTACATATCCTTCACTGCTTTCACACACACACACACACACACACACACACACACACACACACACACGCAGGCATAAACACATATATACATATGTTCAAATTTCCTTTTAATTAATTTTACTGTTGTTATTATGTTAAATAAATTTCACTTCTATTTATTTTATATTAGCACCATATTAATGACCAGTACCCTTTTAATAACTGTATTATAGCAGAGGGCTTTTAAAATAAGAAACATATACACTTCAAGAAAATTAAAGTTATTGAGAGAGTGTTCGCCAATTTTAGATAAAATTTTCCACCTTTCAATGGAATGGAAAAATTGTTGTAATTGTTATGGATATAAATGAAGCTATTTGCAAACGTTTAATATTTTAAATTCCTATTCTCTAGCTTATATGTATTGGATATATTAAGGATTAAAACAAAAGTAATGTGAAAGTTGTCAGTTGTTAATTAAACAAAATCATGTACTCATTGTACTAAGAATTAGAACAAAATTAAGAAACTCATGGATCAGTAAGTTTCTTTTATGGAGTTTATTAAATTATGCAATGAACTTATAATATCTGGTCTGGCAGGCACTAGCAGCATGGTATCACATCAAACAATGTTCCTCTAAAACAGTTTCTGACTGATAAAAAAATACTAAGCATTTCATAAATTAGAATAAAATTAATTTATATGAGAGAGAAGGCCCCAGATATACATCCGCATCAATATGAAACCACATACCCAAGAACAGGCAATCTTTTAAACATCTTCTCAATACACCTCCAATGCATGACTTTTGGTTAATGTTGAGAACAAATCATCAGCCATTTTATAATGCAACACCCCACTTTTATAGTAAACTTAAGTAATACATACAGTCTGGACTAGTCTCAAACTCAAACTTGCGGCTGTTGGTTCCATATCCTGCTGCTGTCCGAGCTCGGATTTGGAATACATAAGTAGTATCTGGCTTGAGGCTACTGATAGTAACATTTGTGCCTCTTGCCCTCAAAATGGTATAACTTGTCTCTTGTTCCTGCTTTGAAGTAAAGAAAAAAAAATCATGTCAACATCAAAACTTTATAATACTATTGTAGTAAGATTCTTTATTTTTTGTCGAAAAGTATAAAGTGCAAGTCACATTAGTTATTTCATTCTTTGGGTACAAATAACCAAACTGTCTAATTTGTATGGGATGATTTTTCTCCTGCACAGAAAGCAGGAAAGAATACGCTTCATCCTTTCAAATCACCTAATATCCATATGAAAGTAACATCTTTGCAAAATCAAAGCTGAAAAAAATCCTTCAAAGTAATTCCAAGATTAAACATAAAAAAATACATCTTCTGAGTTAAACTAAAGAGAAATATCCCATAAATATCCAATAGGAAATATTTATATTTGCCTTAGTCTTAAAAATATTAAAAATAATCTATTTTAATAGCATATATTACTTATCTCAATGTAAATACATTTACAATAAACTTAATATGACTCACTATAATTGACTAGATTTTAAAAATTTGAACATCATCACATCAAAATCTAGAATTATTTCCCAAACACAGCTTCCTCTAGAAGGTTTGAGTGGCACATTAAAGTTCCTCGCATCAAATACTGTTTAAAAAGAGACTATATGTAGAAGTTTATTTTCCTTCTAGAATATGTTCTTGTGGTAATTAGATGCTTCTTTTTGCCTTCCTTTCCTGTGAGTGTTCACATGCATGGGAACATACAGTAGCCAAGAGGTTGACAGTGAGTGTCTTCCTCAACTGCTTGCCAGCTCATCTATGAGATAGGATTCTAACTAAGCATGGAGCTAGTTGATTGGCTAAATGAGCTGGCCGACAAACCGTAGGTACCCAGCTGTACCCACCTCCCTCTTTTGAAGGGATTACTGTTACACTCCTACACCTGGGTTTTTATGTGTTATTAGGGATCTGAACTCTGGTCCTTATCCTTATACAGCAAACTGTTGAACAAATAAACCATCTTCCTAACCCCTAATTACAGATACTCATTACCTAAAGATGTTGATGAGATGACTTTTGAGCTACTACAATGAGGAACAAAGTGGATTTGTTTTTACATCATTAATTTACTCATGAAAGCATCATTACTCTCATATTCAGAATCGGGCCCTGTTTATTTCCATTAGCAAAATTAGGACAACAGAATATAGATCTTTTGGGAAAAGTTTTATTAAAATATTAAAAAATATTTATTTGGTAATAATATTTTTTAATTTTAAAATTTTTATAATTTATTCAGATCATCCAGAACATAATCTCCTTGCTTATATCTTCCCATTTTCACCTTTCCTCCTTCTTTTGCCCTATTCCCCTCCCCTAGACCTCTAACAGGAGGGAATTCATGTTTGCATACTAAAATAAGTATATGTATGTGTGTATGTGTGTCAATAGTCTTAATATTAAATTTATGTATGCACAAATTTTTAAGTGCCTAAAATTTTTATTCTCTATTACATAATATTATTAAAAACGATGTGCATCTGCTGAACGAGGAACCACTGAAAATGCCAACATAGCAGGAGTTTGATAGGAACAGACTTGAATGCCATGTCTATTGTCATTAGTCACCGGCTTACATTTGGAAGTGGCATCTCTGATGTTACTATTTGTTGTAGAATAGAGAGGAATTGACAAAATGATTTCTGAATTTCTGCTACCAAAAAAATCAGAGAGGTCACATGACCAGGTTATAAACAGGGCTCTACCACACATAAGCAAGCAAGTTATTTGCAAGATCATAGCTGGTGAGATAATAGGGTGTTCCCCTACCCAATCCAACCCTTCAACATCCTTTCCCCACCTTTTCATAGTATTTGACCTCATAGTCCAGTATAATTCCATTTGGATGTTCAGGTTCTTGCCAAGATAAAGAAATGCTGTTTCTGGAGGTCCGATCTTTCTTAATTGTCACAACAGGTGATGGGGCTGTAAACAGATAAAGGGAGGAAAGAGTGGGTGGGTGGGGTGTAAAAACACAGAGAGAAGGCAAGAAGCACAGGAAGGCTACCATTGCTCTAATCTTTGGCAAGAAAGCCCCTTTTCCATTTCCAAGGCTCTGGAGTATTGCTCTGGCCTCCTGTGCTGCTCCAGCAGCTGGGGTGCAGCCCTGATGCATGAAAGCCCATGGAAAATGAGCTGAAAATTTCTGCTGTTAGTGGACTAGTGGCAAGTGAGCAGATGTTTTCAACCCGCTACTATAATGTAAGCAGTGAAATATACTTGATGTATTAAAACATGGAACTAAACATCAGGACTACCTATTTGTTATAATGTTCCAAAGTTATTAATGCCAGATTCTTCAGCTCATTGATAACATTTTCATGTGCAACTCTGGAAGTGGACTGGAATCCATTACGCTCAAGGAGTCCCACGACATCCATAGGTAATGGTAATATTTAGTGTATTATATATTGAATATGATACATAGCATATTACAATAGCGCTTGACAAACAGAAATCTCATGGACAAGAATACACATACAGAAAACAATATTCTACTTTAAAATTTTCACTTTTAATAAATATTTAATAAAAATACAAAGAGATTGCTATGTTTTAGATATGCAGAGGTGTTTTGTGATATGTTATTTAATGGTGATTCTACATATGCCATTCACATCATGAAATGGAAATAGAAACCCATCTATGTCGACGAGATATAAAACAGGTATCTTTATTTCTACATAAGATGAGATATATTTAAAGTGATTTCTTACTTAGAATCTTTTTTTTTTTTTTTTTTACAAAAAAGAAAAAAAATACACCCTGTCCATTCAGGTACTTATTTCAAGTCCTAGTTCAATGGATACCTGAAACGCCACCTTATTAATAGAATGGTGCTCTGCCTAATGGAATATAAGCACCAAACAAAAGTTCAGGAAGTTTTAGATTAATTATCCACTGAAGTTCTTTTACAATGAAAAAGGTCATTTTAAATGATTTTTAGCAAAATTTAGCTTTCTATAACATCAGTTTTTTCCAGAACTCTTATTTATCCAGGTCTACAAAATGGTACTATTTTATTTTTTTTTCATTTATTAGTTCACTTAACTCTAAAAAGGAAACTTGTTCTCACACATTCTTTGATTATCTCTCTATATAATTTGAGTCAAAACTAAGCAAATGCTTGACTGATTTTATTTGCTTCTGACTTCTTAAAACAGTATTTTTTAAAATCATTCAAGAGCAACCAGTGTTGTTGGGTCTAAATTTCTGAATGAAATTCAATATCTATCATATTTCATCTCTATTAACTTAACTCCTTTATCTTGATCTAAAAAGATCTTATCACCTAACCAACTAAACTTTATTGTATGACTAAACTATCTGTTCTTCAACACTCCTAATAAAATAAATATATATGGTAATAAATAAATTTATTAATTAGTTCCTATTTAAATATAAAAAAGAGCGACCAGTATAGAGCTTTTCTGTTGTTATAACTTGGTTAGTTTAGCTGTTTGAGATGCTCCAAACCATTGCAATTGTATTAACAAATGATAAAAAAGAAACCACAAATTCTTAGCAATTCTTACAAACCCAAACAGTAATTAAAGAGTTATCTGTCTTCCCACAGCAGTGAACATCACGAGGGGCCATATTGGTTTTTAATTAGATGTTTCTGTAGTCGCCACATGACACCTTTTATTTCCAATTACTCATTCCAACTGTTGCTGTGTCTAAGTGCCTCTTGTGTTTATTTCTTTCCTGATAATAAAGATTCTTCCACTGCTCATTGCTTGTCCCACTTTAGTGAGCCTCCATTGCAATCCATATCCACCCCCCTCTTTTTCTTGTTTGTAAGATCCCGACCTTAACGTTTGTTGTAATTAAAGCAGTCCTGTTCCAAGTGGCCTGGGAATAACGTTGCTTTCTGTTTGTTTGCTTTTTTTGTTTTGTTTTGTTTTGCTAAGGAAAAATATAGGTTTTACTTTTTAGATGAAAGCATCAGATTCTCTTCTTATTTTTATATTTATTTTCTAATTAAGGAATAGGCATCACTGTGTGGGAGTGAGGTGGGGAGGGGAAGGAGGGAAGGATCAGTGGTGGGGAGAGCAGTGGTGGGTGACGGGTGGTGGGGTGGGTGAGGCAGGGAGGACCTAGCGAGTGAAGGGATTTCAGTGAGGGAGAATCTCTGGGACATGAGAGGCCCCCTTGGGGTCTATGTGTGTGACTCTAGATGAGATACCTAACAGAAGAGATATAGCATCTGAACTAGCCACTTCCTGTAGCCAGGTGGGACTTCCTGTTGAGGGACGGCAACACCAACCCACCCATTAAACCTTAGACTCAAAATTTGTCCTGCCTACAAGAGGTGTAGGGATAAAGACGGAGCAGAGATTGAGGGAACGACAAACCAATGACTGACCCAATTTGAGACCCACCCCATGGCAGAGCGCCAACACCTGACACTAGTTATGATACTCTTCTATGCTTACAGACAGGAGCCTAGCATAACTGTATTCTCAGAGGCTTCATCCAGCAGCTGATGAAAACAGATGCAGAGACCCATACCCAAACAATACACCGTTTTGTGGAAGAGTGGGAGAAAGGATTCAGGGACCTGGAGGGGTCAAGGACACCACAGGAAGACCTACAGAGTAAACTAACCTGGGCCTTTGGGGGCTCACAGAGACTGAACCACCAACCAAGGAGCTTGCCTATGTCAGACCAAGACCCTCTACACATATGTAGCAAATGCACAGCTTAGTCATCATATGGCTCCCCTAACAGGAGTAGGGGCTATCTGACTCTGCTGCCTGCCTTTGGATCCCTTTTCTCTACCTGGGCTTCCTTGTCTGGCCTCAGTGGGAGAACATGCTCTTAGCTGTGCTGTGACATGAGGATCTAGGATGGGTTGGTATCCCCAGAGACCACCTTGAAGAAGAGGGTAGGATGGGGGTGGCGGTGTGAGGTCAGGACTGGGAGGAGAGAAGGAAGAGAGCTGGGATCAGGCTATAAATTGATTAAATAAATAAAAATTTCAAAAAGATATAGCCATCTTTCAGTGTCAGTTAAATCATTTACCTTTCATGCCTACCCTTTTCTAATATTCTGTTTTAGTTGGAAAATTGGCCTCCTCCCTTACCTTTGCTGCTCTGAAATTGATTTGAAGAAGAACATGTTATTTTCATTATAATTTACATAAACATAGTCAATATTTATAGCAGAAATTGGAAACAGCTATGTTGAAAACTTGAGAATTATTTTCTCTTTACTTATCCTTATACAAAAATGAATTTGTAATCCAACCACTAATAAAAAATATAGCCTGCAATATTCTTGTAACCACATTTTATTCTTATACAAATAATAGAGGAATTTCCACATTTTCTTCTGCTGAAGGAAACCTTTTAACACAGTAACTTTTAATACCTGCTTTCAGAGCATTTCAAAGAAGTTAATGTTGAACCCCTTTTCACTTAAGCACAAGAAGCCTTACGTTTAATTCCATACCGCCGTGAAACTACATTATATTTCATAATAATTAAAATGCACGTCAAGGTAGTTTTGAAAAATAACCAGGTCTAATATTGCTCCTTGTAAATAGCAGAGAGAGAGAGAGGAAAAAAAATTCTGGTCCAGGAAAAGTTGCGATGAGGAGTGTATTAACTTTCTGTACTGAAAGCATTTGTAGGCAGTTTTGGGGGTCTGCCCAAGTTTTACAGCTTCTGAAGTGAGCAAGACTTTGTAACTGTTGGATTTCTTCAAAGGTTTTTGAGTAAGCTGCAGGGCCCCTCTGGACTGTAATAAATAGCCTTTTGTAATCCCACACTTTCTTAAGTTGAGGCAATTGCTTGAAGCTTGTGCCATCTCTATGTTAAATGAACCTTTTCTGATTGCTGCTTTTGGGCCCCTGTTAAGTCATTTGTTCAGCTCTCTAAATACACCCCCCTTCTGCCGGCTGCATTGCTGAACAGTTCAGCCCAGTTCACCAGCTGAAAGCCCATTACTCTTAGCAATAGTCATCAATATTTTAGTATTAATAAATAATTAACATAAATTGTTTTTCTCTCTCCTTGTAAATAATGGTCACACATTACAATATAATGCAGGAAGACAACTTCTATGAATGTTATATTTTACCAATGTTTTTTTTAAAGGTTCTCAGAGAACTTTTAGTTCACATATTAAACTATAATTCTTCCATACTTCCTATATGCTGAAACAATTTATATTACTAATGAAAAAGTGATTTAAATATATTGCTTTAGTTTTCAGGTAAGAATGGTGACTTGTTTTAATTGCTAACTTCCAAATTTGGAAGTTCATTAATTCTCCTGTGTAAATTACACAGCACTGCATTCTGTATTATAGAGTCAGTTTGACTAATTTTCTTCTGATTCCTCTGTTTTTCAAAGCTGTCATTTAGATGAATAAAGGTAATTGTTGCATATGAGGAAAAAAAAAAACACCTAAACTAAAACTGGAGAACTGGAGAAAGCCCCAGATCCCATCTCTAGTATGTGTTTTCCTTAGAACAATGTTGCCTCGAGAAGCTAGTAGTTATTGGAGAACATATTCATACATATGAGTAGGATTTTAATTGTGTCTTTAGCATATACTAAACAAAAGATAATTAAGGTTATTCTCTCATTTATTGGATACTGAGAAATTTAATAAGCTTTGATGCAGGCAACTATTAGTGAATTGGTAGTGTATTTAGAAAAAAGAAAAACAGGTATAGGGAAACTTTAGAAATCAGTGAAGATAAAATTTTTCATTACTATACAATATGTCTTGGTATAGGAAACTGTTTCTCTGGTATTCCTAAGGAAAATAATATGTGAATTTTGCTTTGATGTTATAGGGTACACTAGTAAATGTGTCCTTTATAAAA
Organism: Acomys minous; assembly: GCF_964271855.1. Lineage (NCBI taxonomy): Eukaryota > Metazoa > Chordata > Mammalia > Rodentia > Muridae > Acomys > Acomys minous. The sequence goes on along the minus strand of NC_140492.1, from coordinate 32,012,739 downwards.
CAAAAGAGGAGAAAGGCATTACAACAATAACATACTTGACTAATAATTATTGACTATATTTACCTATTTTAAAAACACAAAACCACGAGCAAAAGGAAGTAAGGTTGGTGGCGGCTTCTCTGTAACACCTCAGACTGTCTTTCATGAAGCTCTCCTGGATTTATATGTTAGTGAGTAGCAATAAATTCTTAATTTGTGCCACAGTGGATGTGTGCATGGCTCTTTTAGTTCATTAGTCATGAAAATGATAGTTTTTGTCATCATGGCAGGTGACTGGACAGACATTTGCTGGTAGTATGTTCTTATGAAAGCTTATATCTGAGTATTTTCCATTCTGTGTTCTGATGAGACACAACTTTATGGAAATTTGAGGTTGACTGATTCCCTGGATGCTATTCTCCAGGTCCAGTCCAAGCAAAAGAGCGTTTGAGTTGGCAACATGCAGCGTTGGATTCAGGCATGTAACAGAGAGGCAAATAGAACCCATAAGAGTGATAATAGTTGATAACTGAGCTCCAGCGAAACGGTGGAAAAGGACTCTTCCTAAAATATTTTTTTCTTCCTTTATTTGTAGAAGAAAGACAACTATTACAGGGTTAATGTAACCTATGCATTTGAATCCTCTGTGCTGAAATAATAGAAAAATGGTTTATAACAGGGTTCCAAGAGGATTTGCCTGGGAATAAAATCATCCTGTGTGACATGACTGTGTAAGAGACAGGGCATGCTTTCTGTGTGACTTGTGTGAGACCTAATATGAATGCTGGTGCATGCCAAGTCTTCTGACATGTAGGGAGTATGTCCATGATTTGAGCTATGGTGCTTTTCAAGCTGCATGTACTATAATTCTGTAACTAAAATACGGCCCTTCCTCAGAATCAGGAAGTCAAAACTTCAAAATTAAACTCCCTGAGGATCTGGTTTGGTGTGTTTGTTTTTATTGGGACCTTCCTATTTCTGGATTTGGGAATTTCTAATGAATCTCTGAGGTATCTCTGTGGTCAAGAGTTTGTGCAAGTTAAAGTAATAACAAAAAGAGCTCAGTATTTCTTGTCTCACTGAGCCAAGACTTTTAAAAATTATCTCTATGGGAAAATTTCGTGGAGTAAAGGGTTGAAAGATTTTCCTTTTCAGTTTGATGCCTTTCAAATCTTTACTCCTTTAGTTTTCTTTACCATTCATTCATTACAATGCCCACTTAAGAACATTTTTTGCAGTATTTTTCAGATGGGAACTTTTTATTAATTCCAGAAACACTCCTGGGTTTGACTTAGCATAATCTCTCATATCTGAATGTATCACCCGAGCCCACCTCAACTTCCTGGACACTGGTCATTCTCTGCAATTTCCCCATTTGGTCACACACATTACAAATTTTTTTGGTGTAGCATTTGGTGTAACATTTATTGTGTTAAAATTGTACTTCCTTTTAGCTTTTCCTGGCTTGCCATCATCTCCATCTTCTGAAAGCTGACATATTTTCTTTTAATTCAGTTCTAGTTTTCCAGCTGTAGGTCAAGGCTTATCATTTTCTCCCATACTTGGTGCCAATGTTTTTCATTTCAAAATATCCAGAACTAACACTTCTGTACGTATTGATGAGCTCTCAGTTTACAAAGCAAGTGAAATATACACTCTTTGATTCCTCAAAATCTCAGCATTTCAGCTGTAAAGCAATTCCTAATTCTTTTGGGATTATAAACTCTAAGAGAAAAGCCCTGACATCTACATTTTTAAAAAGCTGATGTTGAAAACTCTTGTGTTCAAAACTGTCTCATGCATATAGAGGGGGAGGTAATCCCCCTCAGGAACAGTCATAGGGGAGGGGAATAAGGGGAAATTGGGAGGGAGGGAAGAATGGGAGGATACAAGGGATGGGATAACCATTGAGATGTAACAAGAATAAATTAATAAAGGAGGAAAAAAAAAAGAAAAAAAACTGTCTCATGAATATAGTCCACAATAAGACAGACAGTTTATTCTATTATAATTTAACTGTTCCTTAGGGCTACAATACAACCACTGCTCTCTTACTCATTGTTCCTTATTCAAACAAAGTTATGATGACAATTTGGTCTTACTCTGTTAGCATTTATGCCATATGTCTTGACTGACCTCCCCAGCTCACATATAAACCACACGCGGCTCTATTATATAGCTGTACTTTTTACTTTACATGTAAGCATGCGAAGAAGTTTAATTTATGAAGCAAGCAAAATAATATATTACAAATAATGAACATGCAGTCTACTTGAGTATGCCACTAGCAGACTGGTGGCGTGGTAGGGTGTAAAGATACTGTGCAAAGAAATGATTGAAATCCCAGGTGGGTCAGAGAGGGTTATCGTGGTATTTCATCGTACTACTCAGGATCATTAATGATTTAACACTTATGAATTGTTTATTCCTGGAAATTTCCATTAATATTTCAAGCCACAGTTAATGTCAGGCTACTGAAACCATGAGAAGTGAAATCATAGAAAGGGTAATTTACAGGATTTATCCTGAGGTATCCTCAAACTTACCATCCTGCTTCTCCAGGCTCCCAGCCTGCTGTATCTTCTTGTTCTTATCAGTATAGCTTTTAACTAGATTCTGAGTATTCCATCTTCAAGGCAGACATTACCAGCCTTGTTCACATCTAGTCATGTTGCTTACTTCCCTTCTGATAGAATATAAAATGTATTTAGTGTCCAGTGCTTTTCAAGGGTAAATCTTATCCTCTCTCTAAGTTAAAAATAACAAAACTCAAACCAAATGTATCATTAAAGTAAATTTATAAGAGAAATATATGTCATTTGAACTCTATAGTAAATATAAAGTTATTTTCTTAACTAAATAAGTATTGCTGGGTAAAAGAAATGCAGTCTAAGATATTGCGCATTGAACATAAATGGTTGGCATTATTGAGGAATCATTATTTGGATGTCTGAGTCCTAAATTTCTTGAACACCCAGAAGTGTTAAGTACTGAATTTAAAATTTTTCAGAATAGTTACAAAGTCTGAAAACCACAGTAACAATATATAATCACAACTCAAAGTCTGCACAGAGCAAGAGAAAGGAGGAAAAAGTCAGAAGGGCTAAGCAGAAGTTCTCAATATGTGTCCCGACTCTTTGGGGGGCAGTATGTCACATATCCTGTACAGCAGACACTTACATTAGGATTCATAACATTAGCAAAATTGCACTTATGAAGTACCAATGAAATACTTTTATGGTTGGGGATTATCACAATCTGAGGAACTGTATGAAAGGGTCATAGCTTTAGGAAGGTTGAGAACCACAGATTCAGAATTGTTTATTGCAAAGATTCACAAAGTTGAAATGGTGTTTGTCATTTTCTCAACTGGGGTTCAAATTCATACTTAAATATAAAGTTTTCATTATTTGAAAACGTCTGATGTCTGAAAGGAATCATAAGCAACTTCCTGTGAATGATGGGCTTAGGAAATCTTTGGAGTAAACATACGGTTTCTAAGTATAGCTCTTCACATGCGAGAGTTTTCTGTTTACAAAAGGCTGAGACTCCACCCAGTGGGGAGGATCAGGAAAGGTACTGGGATTCTAAACCAGACTCTGAGCAGAGCTCTGAGATTTGGATGGAAAGACCTGAGGAGCTGGCCTGTGGATCTGGACACAAGGCGGGCTGCACAAACTGACCCACAGACCAAGGACAACGCATGGAGAGAACCTAGACCTCCTGTCCAGATGTAACCAATGGACAGCTAATTCTCCACTGGGGTGGGGAGGGGAGCACTGTTCCTGAACCTCTGACATGTACTCTGGTGCCCAGGATTTAAGCACTGCTCCTTGAGATCTGATAGGCTGTGGCCAGAAATGGGAGAGGAGCCAGCCTTCCTGATGTCTAGGGTAGGGGTATCGAGCAGAAGAGGGAGGAAGGGTGGGAACCGGTAGATAAGTGCCAGGGGACAACATTCAAGATGTAATGTGAATAAATTATAATGAATTTAAAAAATATATAAAGAGCTTATGAAGTTGGTGAGGCTCTAGACTAGAAATTGTCCATGTAATATATGACACACACCAGAATAGATGTCCGTCTAGAGTAGCTCTTCTCATTTGTAAAATGTTGGGTATAAAGTCTTATACATATGTACACATGCATATAATAGCATAGGTTGGGACAAATATTTCTTGTATTTTCTTTTCTCCTTAGGTCTACAGGAGGGTCCTGAGAACGCTGTGTGACTGCCACTTCAGTCCAGCAAGCCTTCTCCTAAGAGGTCATGTTTTGTTACTGGAGGTTGTGAGAAGGATTGCGGTGTATGCTTGATGAGTTTCCAGTCTGTGCTTGTGCTGGACTGAGGAGGCATGCTGCTGCTGGAACATTTCCCTAGCTTTTGTTCTTAGCACAAAATAAATGAATTTCTAGTGCAGCCATTTTTTTTTCATTTTTCAAAATCCACTGCATTTGAAACATGTCATGCTCAAAGTTCTATACAAAAAAAAAAATGATTAGCCCTGAGTTCAAGTTTGAAATGGAGTATTTACTAGTTTATGTCTGAAAATATGTGCCTTATGTCCTAAGAATCTGTCTGAGCCTCAAGTTAGCAAAATGAATGCCAGAGCTCCTAAAAATAATCCACATGCAGAGAGTAGAATCTTTCTTCCTATGATGCCAAGAATAGCTTGAGAAAGTCCCCACTCCATTAAGTTTCTAAATATCTTTGAATGTCCAGAACATACTACTAGGCTTTGAGTGTAGCCAAGTATTTAATTCTAAATTAGACAGCACTGCATATGGTTATAGTTTACTAGTTACGATATTTTTTTATTTGTCTTTGTTGGAATTGAAGAGTCCAAGGCCATAACAAATGCTAGGCTGCTCTAGACAATACTCTGGTTCAATTCCTTAATGAAGAAATCAGTTTAATTAAAAGGTATCTACAAATATGAAGTGATAAAATATTCAAGTAATTAAACATGAAATCATGGGAACAATCAGAAAACATCAGAAAGAACTTTTGAGTGCAGACAAGCTTATTCTTATAACGGATGGTCCCCAAAGAGTAAGGAAGGGAGTTGTTAGATGCTGATGAAGAAGTGAAATGAGAGAAACAGAATGATCAAGATCACTTGAAATTGAGCCCAAATAAACTGAGAACACAATTCTGATTAGAAGGATGGTTAATCACATTGAGGTTTTATTTCTCTGCTTGTTTTGTTTTAAAGGGCTTCAAAGATGACTGTTCTGGTTTGAGTCATGATGACTAGGGGCAGGGGGATGGGAGCTACCACATTATAGCATATCACAGATGGCTCAACTCTGGATGCGGCTAGGACACTGCATGGAGTTTCTAAAAAGGGATCTGATGTCTCAGTTAGCTGAATAATTGAGAGCTATAATTAAAGCACACTTTTAGTATAAGAAAGACTTTCAGATAGTTTTCACTTTACAGATTACAATGAGAAAACATTATTGTATGGAAATTTTTCCTCTTCTGTTGGTTGGGTCCTAGCCTCAAGCATCAGGTCAGAAGAACAGAAAAATTTAAATGTATTAGGTTATACTGTGCTTAGAAACTAGGGGTTAAAAACATTGTTCTTAGGTAAAAATAAACTCCGATTACAGCTGTGACTATAAACAGCAGAACCAGGGAGCACTGTACAGTGAAAGAAGTCATCGATCTCTATACACTTAAAGATTTGTACATTGGTCATAAGAATTTTCCATTCTACAAGGGATGGGACAATAATTGAGATGTAATATGAATAAATTAATAAAATATATTAAAAAAGAATTTTCCATTTATTATCAGTCATGACCTTTGTGTGAAAACAGTTTCTCAGTTGAGAAATAAGAGAAATTTATAGACTATACAACCACATTTCTGTATATCACTATGAATTGAAAATATTATTATATATATTCTTCATGCTTTTGCTTCATGTTCTTCCCTAATGAAAAAAAAACACTGCTTTTTCTCAAACGAGTAAATTACAGGAAGCAAAGGACTAGCTAAAGGCAGTGAAAAACCTTCTTACCTACTTTTTAAACTCAAGCCAGTCCTCGTCTCTGAGTCACATACCAGAGGAAAGAAAGCCAATCCCACAGAAACTATTTAAACCAGCCATATAAAACTGTTTAGTCTGCTTTGACTTTCCCATGGACACTACATAATAGCTCCTGATCAACTTTGGTGCATCTCTTTGCGGCCTTATGTCATAAGGCAAGACACATCCTTTTAGGAACAAACCTATTCTTAGTACAACTTTTTTTTTTGAGACAATGTTTCTCTGTGTAGCCTTGGCTGTACTGGACTCATGTTGTAGACCAGGCTGGCCTTGAACTCCCAGCAATTGACCTGCCTCTGCCTCTCCAAGTGCGGGGATTAAAGGCATAATCCACTATGCCTGGCTTGGTTACAACATTTAAATGTTATCATTTTTTTTTTACCTTACACATACAAATAAAAATGTCTATGTTTATTGAATAATGTAATATTGTGCTACATAGGTGCATGATACAATGTTTTAAAATAGTCTGGGAGCTATTGGTTCAATCAATTGGCTCACAGTAATTACAAAATACGTTGCACATATCTGAAGCCTCAAACACTATCAGTTCTTTAAGGTAAAAACATTAAATGTCTTTTCTTCAAGCTTTATGAGATATATTGTACATTATCAGCCTGTATTGGGCCTTCTGTGCAACAGCACACCAGAACGTCTTACCCATACCTGTGACTTAGAATCAATTGGTCAACTTTTCCCACACAATTCTTCTAAGCATCTAAAGATGTATGTTAGAGGAGCTCATAAATTATTTGAGAATATATCTGATAGATAGATACTTTATTCAATTTGTACCCTTCTCTTTACTATTTAAGACTTTGCTATCATCTGGACCGATGCTATATACCATCCGCTTATATACAAAAGCTTATATACAGTTCAGGAGAGTGGGAAGTTCAGGATCAAGGAGTAAGTTGATTTTAGATCTTAGCAAGACCACATTTTTCTGGCTCCGTAATGGCATCTTTAGGTTGTGTCTTCATGTGGCACAGGGACAAGAAAGCTGTCCAATCTGGTTTTACAAGGCATTAATTACATCCATGCAGGCACCATCCTCAGAACCTCATCATCTCCCAAGGCCCCACCTCTCAGCACCATCACATTGGTGATTAGGTTTCAACCCAAGAGTTTAGAGGGACTACAAGTAATCAGACCATAAGAGACTTTGTGGTACAATGTCTTTGATGTCTAATTTATAGCCAACTTCTTAAAAAGCTTGTAAAGGTTGAAGTAATCTATGGTTTCAACCGCACACACTATTTAAAGCATAGGTATTTCTACACTTACAAGCTTACTACCTTTGAGGCTCCTGTGTCTCTGATCGTTAGGCTCCAGGATTTTAGTTGGATTATATTGCTAATGAAAGCATGGTACTAAATCACAGCTTAACACAATTATTTTGAGCAACCTAACCCCTGGTTATCACACTTGAGGCCCGAGATTAGCAATTTTTTTCTCAGTCTTTGTGATGTTCTTTTTCAAAGTGAGAACATTTTAATAGGATGAAGTGAGTTCTTATTACTGCAGAAAAACTGTTTTGGGGGAGTATCACAACTGAAAAACTGCCAACTACAATTGCAGTGTCAATGTCTGATGCAAGCACAAAAAAAAAACAGGCATACATTCATTTACATAGGTTCAACAGTGGGCCTGCAGTAGCATACTTAAATACACTCTTAGTAAGAAAGAAAGAGATTGACTTTTGCAGGCCTGATAATGGTCACTATTAAGCCTTGCTGTTGTTAATTCTCCATTGTTCTATGAATCATGCATTTTTATTGTACATTATCTTTTTTCATTTTTAAATATGATAGAAACCATAAGAGTATGCATTTCATTGAACTATTATATATCCTATACATGGAAGAAGACACAAATTAAAAATAATTGGGGATATTCTTAGCACACGGCTTGGGGACGTCTAGCCCATATGGCGTGTATGTAAGCCAAACAGCCCTACTCCAAGCACATCAGACTTCAACTACAGGAGAGAGTAAAGGCCTCTTGAGAATGGCAGAGTTGATCCTTCCTTTAGGGAGGTAAAAACCCAAGCCTTCCGTAACAGGAAATCTATGAAGTCTGCCTGAACATTTGGAAATCAGATTTAGAAATTAGCTCGGATGTATTCCACTTACTCACACATACATGTATGCACGCATTGCCCTTCAGTCACATACCAGAGAGCAGTTAGGAGGCTACCAACTATAGAGAATGGTCAATCTTTTGATTACCATAAAATCGTCTTCCTGACACACCTTAATTCCATATCACAGTGGTGCTAGAAGCTTATTGAAATCATAGGTATTTTCTTAAACAACAAAGGTCTTTATTTGTTGACTCGCTGTAAGTGGCCTAACACTTTAAGTAAAATAGAACAGTGATAAACGCAGGTGACAGCGACGACCTGGAACAGCCCTTCCCCATCATTGCCATGTATTCTTTCCAACCTTATTATCAAACTCCAATCCAAATGTAACAAATTAAGCGCTAAAAAGAGATTGAGAATATATTAAGTATTCCAGTCTATCTGTCTGAAAGAAGCAGGCGGGAAATAGGTTAACTCGGGCTTCTTTGCAAGGTTATACCACTGAGGTGAGCACGAGCGGAGACTTGCTGTTTTCAAAAGCTATTGTGCCCGCAGAATGTCTTTTCCGCCTTGCTAAGCTTGTCTTGTGTCAGCGTGAAGCAATACCTCCAAATCTCATTGTCTCCCAAGCAAACGTCTTCCTTCTCTGACTCTGGGCCTTTGGTCAAGGAATGCAAATTAGTCATAAGGAATAACTTTATTCCTCACAAGTAGAGCGTTTTGAGCACCCGAGAAGAAAACAAGACTCGAGAAACTGCAAAGCCAAACACCACAGGGCCCGCGGCTCGACCTGTTTAGTTCCAGGCATAGGATTACTTGTCTTTCTGAAAAAAAAAATAATTGTCAAATTTTGAAGAAATTTTTGTCCTTAAGTCTGTCCAAATCATTGAAATGCATTGGTGCATATTTTTACAATTATGAATACTGCACAAACTGACCCCAGGGTTTTGAGAAGTGGAGCGGTTTAATTTTTATGTGCACCATAAAAATTTTAGCACATTAGAGAAGAAGGCCCAGAGTTGTTCCATTTTCGATCACATGAGTAAAACTAAGAAGAAAATTATGTGGATACAAATATTCTAATATGTATTTCTTTTCAATTTTTGTTTCTAGTTCAGTTTATTTGTTTGTGATTATTTTCCCAGTAATTAACAAGAAATTGTAGATGACACACAGAAATGGTCCTATGTGGCCGTCAGGTTTACAGGGAAAGCAATCCATTTTAGTTAATGGTTGGGAAAAACTCCAAACCTTCATCTTTAAACTTGTGAAGTAAATGTAAATTGTTGTATTGATGAAAATGAACCTTCTATATATATTCTTGAATTGAAATTTATAATTAAGAATGTAATTAAGTATAGTGATGGACTCACTGTCATTGCTCAGTAGAAGTGAAAATACTCTAAACCGATTTATGAAGTTGATAGCATCCATCAATACAGTTATTAAAATCACTATGTTGTACCATGAAATGGGATGTTTTGAGCTGTAAATACACCCCCAACAAAGTTATTTTTAAAAATAAGTCCTAATAAAAGCACAGTATAGTTTCACAGAGTTGAAAGCAGTTAAAATAATTACATATAATTATATACATATATATTATTTTACATGTTTTCTACCATGTTCTATGTTTTTAATACTATATTCAGAGTCTTCGGAGAATGGAGTCTGTATGATTTTCTTATCAGTCTATTATGAAGTTTTATTGAACTGCTCTGTCAGTATTTTTTGGGGGGTTAGAAAACAAACACTAAGAATCATTATTGTACGCATTGAAATGTCTGCGGTGTAGCTCTATAAACATGTCTTTCAAAACAAATTTTCTTCAAAATGTGTCTATCTAGACAAAATTCAAACAGGAAAGAGCGGGAGGGGGAAGCATGTGTGTGAGCAGGGAGGAGACTGGCCGTGTGCTTGCCACAAGCCTCCTCCTTCCCTACCCATCACGCCTCGAGGGCTCACAGTTGCGTTTCATACATGCTTTCTGCATACCTTACTTTCTTACAGAGCTAGATTTTGGTGTTTTCTGTTATTTTAATATCTGTAATGAGATTCTTAAATTGTAGACCAGTAACGCCAACATGAAATTATATTTTAAAAAAAATGTCTAAAATGTAAAAATGGGTACATGGCAATAATGCTTCATTAACATTTTTATTGAATATAGAACATTCACTATCTTATAATTACACACAATAATTATGTTTTTGTCTTTTCTTTCATAAGATATTATGTATGACAGTTGGAAAAGTGATTTATATAATTTGCCACTAGGTTCAAGTAAAAATGGTGAACTAGCAATCACATGAGAAAATATATAACCAAAGTTAAGAAGAGTTTTCACTCAACAAATGTCAGGGTCTTATTGTATAATCATTACCAAGCTTATAAAGAAGGAAGTGACCAAAACAACTACTGTCACAGAAGGAAAATCATTTTTAAAAGTTTTCAATATAGTCCATAAAATATCAACAAAATTTTAAATAATACAAAATGGCTATTGAAAAACAAAGGCTTCCACTAACAATATTCCACTAACAAACATGTGTGTGTGTGTGTGTATACACGCATGCATGTGTGTAAAACCATATATGTATATATATGCATATATATGTATTTTTTAATGACATAAAGAACAAAGTTATATATTGAAAACCACTTTTTAAAAGGTGGGGCTGCAGAGATGGGTCAGGATTTAAGACTGTTACTACCCCTCCAGAGATCCCAATTTAGGATCCTAGCCTACTGTCAGGCTGTTCACAAACCACTGTGACTCCAGTTTAAGAAGCATCTAATGTACATGCATATACATATGTATTTTTAAAAGGTCTATACAGACTGCGCAAGATTGCTGAGTGCCATTGTTCATTTAAAGGAACAAACAGTATTGGTGGCACCCTAGGTCATAAGCAATACAAAACCTTAAGCTCTGATTTTATATGATGTTCAAACATCATACCAAATATTATATGGTGGGACTCTATGCTCACACGTAATTATAAAACTTAGTGTGTGCATATAGTTAATGAAGTTAAGGCACAAAACATGCATCTCACAATACTTTGGAAGTCGTTTTAATTTTAATGTTATTTGCTTATATATCATTATCTATGATTTTGTTTCATAGGTTCCAGTGTGTATATGTGTGTCTCTGTCTGTAAAAGTTTCTTCTGCTTTTGCTTTTTCGTTGTTTATTTTTCTTCTTTTTTTCTTTTGTTGGTTTGTTTTGTACTTTCTGTATTGTTTGCTTTATTTTATAATGTTTCATGTCTTTATTATCATTTGCGATGTCTGTTTGTATTCTAATGAGAGTGAAAAAGATATTCACAAATAAGGTATTCTAATGCCTCAGACTCACAGCAGAGTTGTGATATTGAACAATATTGAAAATTATTTGATTAATAGGCATACAGTAGAATGAAGGATAGTTTGTGAAATTATACAGAATTAATGGCTGCACTTTTGATCATTGAGGCCTCTCTCTATTTGCTATAAATTAGGATAACATTTCTGACTCTATTCATACATTCTACCTTCATGTTCTGTGCTCTCAGTGCATCCTGCTTGGAGAGACAAATAGGGCTGTTTCAATTCTCAGCCATTCTTGGGATTCCCTGAGAAAGGCTGAGACATAGCAGAATAACAGATCCAGCTCTCAAGCACGAAGCAGATACTCATAACAAACCAGACAGATAGAACACGGAATACAGAGAACAGAGCTGCTCTGAGCTCTTGAACTTCACTTCCCTTTGCTTTGATGACATCCCAGGGCTGTTTCGCTGCATCCTGGTCACTTTATGTTAAAATGCTCTGTGTGCATCAGTATGAAAAAAGAAATTTCCTGTATGTGAAACTAAGAAAAAAGTTTGTTAACTGTTCCCTTCAGTTATGATGGAGTGATACTTCATAAAGATTGTAGGGAAATTACACTAAACGGAGTGACAGTCATACTGTGGGGTTGAGTTCCACTGCCTTTTCTGAATAACAGCCACTTAGGTCTGTGCTTTCTCACTGAGAGTACGATATTTCAGAGGATGCTGTTGATCACTTACTGTATGACTAGGTCTTGCCTATTAAAGGCCCTGAAGAAGTGTTTTTGGCAAGTTTTTAAAGTTCCCTCTTCCATGTGGGGGTATATGTAGGACATTGCTCTGTGTGTGTGTGTGTGTGTGTGTGTGTGTGTGTGTGTGTGTGTGTGTGTGTTTTATGAGGGGGGGCATGAAAGGAGGGAATGAATCCCAAGCAACAGAAAATAGCAAACAACTTTTACGGATGACTAGGGACCTAAGTTCATGTGCATGCATGAGTTTAAAATTGTATGTATACTTGAAAATCATCTGAAATTGTTGTTCTAACTGTGGTATGCATTATGTATAATGTTATAATATACAGTTCCATAGTAGTTTGTATCAAATATCATATATCAGAATAACAGGATGGAATAGATACTATTTGAGGTAGAATGACTTTCCAATATTAATGATGATTAAGAACATTTAATGGCATACCTTCCATTGTGCAATTCTCAAAGCCTTGAAGAAAGAATGTTAGTTACATGGCTATTGTAACATGCTATAGACACTGACCTGCACAAACTGGACTACCACTGACTGTGAGGTCACAGTACATCTCCCTGTCAGTTCACATAGTGAGTGAAAATTACAGTCTAGTAGGAATCAGAGAAAAAGTCAGAGAAACAGTCTCCTCTGGGAAAGACTCATTCACACGTGGGCGATAATATCCTGGTCTCCATCTGTCTAATGCCTTTCACCTAAGGAGACACCTGCCACTTAAAAGCTGTGGCAATTGGCTGCATTGCAATCTTCTGTTTCTGAAATTCCTCTAGCCTGGATTGTTGAGGTAAGCCCACTCTGGAATAACACCTCCATTTCACAAGTACTGCTTCCAAAGTTTTAGTTCACCAGGTAAAACAGATGTGAGAAACACAGGGAGCCATATGCAAGTCTATTTTTGGTAGATAGCAATGATGAGAAAAATGTTCTGTGCTTTTGTTAAATAGCACTTTCCCCCAGGAACACCATTTTATAAATAAATTATAAATGATCGATAGAACTTCTTGAAAAGTCTTTGTTTTAATGACATTACAATCCCAGATATATAAAACTGAACACATGCAGGGAAAGCTCAATTTGAAGTTGAGAGAGGTATCTATGTTGCCAAATCCCAAGCAATAGAAAATAGCTAGGTTAACATTTCATAGATGACTAGAGATCTACATCTATGTGTGTGCAGGAATCTAACATTGAATGTATTTATCTTTACATTAATATGTTCATTTACAATTGTTGTCTTAACCGTGATGTTTGTTATAAATGTGTATGATGCTATGGTATGCTTTTACATGTGATATGTAAATTTATAGTATTATACATACACTGTATTGCATATTTGCTTATATATACATATTCCATATATGCATACATAGTATGTATTAAAAAGAAATTTCCTGTGTGTGTGAAACTAAGAAAACATTTCATTAACTGTTCACTTTGTGGAACACCAACACACCCACAAAACCTTGAACCCAGCCAACCAATGGCTGACCCAACTTGAGTCCCATGCCATGAGAGAGAGTACACCCCGGTACTAGTAATAATATTCTGCTATGCATAAAGACAGGTGTCCAGCATAACAGTCATTTAAGTGGCTTCACCAGGCTATTGATGACAACTAATGTAGAGAGCCAGAACCCAACATTAGGAGGAGCTTGGGGAATTTTATGGAAGAAGGTGAGGAAGGAAGGAAGGATTGACAGACCCAGAAAGGTCAAGACACCAGAAGAAAGCCTACATAATCAACTAATCCAGGACCATAGGGACTCACAGATACTGACCCACCAACCAGATAGTATACATGGGATGAATCTAGACATCCCATATATGTAACATATGTACAACTTGGTCCTTATGTGGGACCCCTAACAGCAAGATCAGGGGCTGTCTCTGACTCTGTTGCCTGCCTTTCTCCTAACTGGGTGGCCTTGCCTAACCTCAATAGAGTAAAATGAACCCAGTTCTACCTGATATACCAAGGTTGATATCCATGAGAGGTCTCCCATTCTCTGAGAAGAAAAGGAAGGAGGCATAGGGAGGAGGATAGAGGATGTGAGAGGGAAGGACTGGGAGGAAAGGAGGGAGGAGAAGTTGCCAATTGGGATGTAAAATTAATTCTATATTGCAAGGAGCAATACAGATGAAATAAATAAAAATATCTCCCTAGGAATTAATAGAATATTTTGCAACATGATTCCTATTCTATGTCAGAAATTTTAAAGTAGAAAGTTAAACAATAAGAATAAAAGTTGTTTTGAAGGGAAAATATTAAGAAAGTAAAGTATTAATTGTAAAGAAATATCACACATATCTTTATACTGTTAATTAAAGATCGTGCACTTGGTTAAATCGACTTTATATGCTGCAGTTCTGTGCAGATGCATGCATGGTTGATTTTTGTGTCTGAAACTATTTTCCAAATACTTTTGTTTTAAATATATTACTTGCCTGACATGAGGTAACATACCTTCTTTTGAGAGTCAAATGTTAAGTTATTCTGTTTGTTTTATTTATGACTTACAGAGACTGTCTCATTCATCAAGAATAATGCTAGCCACAGCCTTCAGGAGACAGAGACAAAGCCTTTCAGATGGATGACGATAGAGAGAGTAGCTCATGCCAAAAGATGATTCATTTGATTTAAAACACATTTGTTGAACAAACTTTGAAGCTATCCACACTTACCAATTTTCTTTCTGATTTCCCTTCTCTTCATATGTTTGAAATCAAAACCAACAGTACCTGGTTTGACTAAGTGGCTACGAGCACCCTAAAAATGACCAGTGAATCAGCTTTGTACAATTAGAAGCCTTAGAAAAAAATGTTTTCTTCCTGAATATTTACTCTTCTGTCAAGTTGGCTTGGCTAAGTGGTACAGAGGTAACTGGTAAGAAATTGCTTCCTACTCAAGTCTACAGGGGTTTTTAAGCAAATAAAATTTTAGATTCTGTAAAATTTCAAATACAAAAATCCTTCTCACTATCCTTTTTATATTATTGGTCACTTGAATAAATTTCTATAACTGACACATTATATAAGACCTAAATTAGCCACTATGAGGGAAAAACTGTGGGCCACGCCTGGATCATGTCTTCAGGGTACTTAGACTAGAGTAGTTTAAATTAAATGCATTTACAATTTTATTGTAAAATAAATTAAAATTTAACACATATTTTAAAAGGTGCAGACAGATGATGACATGGTATAATAGGCATTCGGATGAAAAGACACAGTTATATCCAACTTAGAATAATATTTCAAAATGGAGATTCTGGCATTAAATTTTGGAATTGGAGAATAAAGATTAATGTATTTCTATAGAATAACTACATCTTCTGTTAAAGTAACTAAACTTACAGAATGTCCCTGATGAATTGGAAAGAGTTAAATTCATTGTTTTAATCCAGATCAGAGCAAATTTTCTATGAAAGTAAGAAAGAAACAATTGTGAAAGGCTTCAGTTTCTAAGTTCAGAAGTTAGATGTTTTTCTGCCTATGATAGAGAGCCATTGCTTGATAAAGCAAGTAACAGGATCAAAACCACGTGCTAGTCAGACTCACTTCGTATTGATTTCCACAGAGATCAGCAGACAGAGTTAAGAACAGGTCCTTGCTTTAGAGAAGTCACAATTTGGCAAGGGCAGTGACTGCATTTGAGACTGACACATAGCAGAGTCAAAAGGAATCTTGATTACTTTAGTTGGGAAATGGAGAGATTCTTTTAGAAAATGAAACAGGAATTGAGTTTTTGAGAGAAAAGAAATAAACCAAGTATAAGGGAATAGTAGATATTTCTACATGGCTATAAGGTAAAGAGACATTAAAAGGCTCAAAACTTTAGTGTTTGCTCAGGAGCTTTGCACCAGTATTCCCGGAAAAAAAGAAAAAAAGAAAAAGGAACATTAAACAGCATGCAGGTATGCGAGCGGCCATAGGGACTTCTGGAAGCATAACAAAGCATTTGGAATTGAGGATTTTCACAGATGACATGGAAGCTAACTTCCAGCTAGAGGCTACTCTATTAATCCACAGTAGACATGCTGAGAACTTGAAATCAGTGACATCAGTGAAGACAGATGGAATATTGTTTTAGAGGTGATATTGTAAACATACGTCACTACCCATTCATAAGCTTCTATCTAGTACCTAGTCCACTGTATACCAAAAATTCATCAAACTGAATAAATTAACAAATAGAATTTCCTTGTCCTTCTAGGACTTAAGGTTTCCAGAAGCATGATAAGTGAAGAGATGATAAGAAAATTAAATTATGTCACCCAGAAGACAGCTCAGTCAGTAAAGTTCTTGTCAGACAGTTGACTTTCCATCTGCAGCTACTGTATAAAAACTGGTGCAACACATGCCTGGAATTCCAGTGTATGGGGAGGAAGGAGAATCAAGGGAGCTCATTGGCCAGTCTGTCTAGTTGAATGGTGATTGACAAACCCAGCACCAATCACATGCCTCCACCCGTGTGCCTACATCTGCAGACACACTCACACAACATGTTCTGTCACAACACATACACACCCACAAAAATAAATAAGCAAGTTAATAACAAATAATATTTCCTAACAATTTTTTGAGTGTGACCATTTCCAGCTTAAAGTCAGGCATCTTCCTTCTTGTACAGTCACCACCTATATTCAACATATTTCTTTGTCCTTTTTTTTTTTTTTAATATGTCACGGGTCCTAAAGAAAAATCTACATCTATTATTCTAAAGGGACAAATTACTCCAAATTACATCTTGCTTAACCCATAAAACACTACATTCAACCAGTTGAGAATATTTTTTCTTGCAGTATTAATTTAATCAGAGAGCAGTGATTTAACTATGTGTAGAGAGTGAGAGACCTTGGAGCAATCAGTCCTAAATGTGATGCCTTTAATCATACCTCTCTCCTCAAGGTTCATGGATCTAATGGAAGATGAAGTGGAAAGAGTGTGAAAGCCAGAGCTTGCAGATGGCTTCAAGGAAACAGCAGGCCTGATACACATATAACTCAAAGACAAACATAACCTATACAAGTTCAAACCCAATAAAAATCACAGAAAAATGAAAGGGAAGTACACACACAGTTCCACCCCTAACCAAGAAGCTATTGGCAACCTGTACCTTCTGGCAAAGGGAAAAGAGTTTTTCCCAATGGAGTGGCTTTCATTGGGTATTCTATCCACACTCCAGGGTAGGCCCAGGATAGTTGGCCAACCCAAAAATTGTTGTTTGTATGTTTTCGTAGCTTTTTTTCTGGTAATATTTGTCTTTTTGGCCTTCTGTTTGTTTGCTTTTGTTTTCATTCTTGTTTAATTATTTCTTTTATTTTTTGAGACTATAATCATTACAATGACTATGCCATTCTCCTCTTTCTTTCCTCCAAATCTACTCCTATACACCTCCTTTCTCCTTTTCAAATTTATGACTTCTTTTTTGGTCAATTGTTCTCTCTCTCTCTCTCTCTCTCTCTCTCTCTCTCTCTCTCTCTCTCTCTCTCTCTCTCTCTCTCTCTCTCTCACACACACACACACACACACACACACACACACACAAGTTCAACCTACTCAGTCTATATACTATTACTTAAATGGATATATTTAGGTCTGACCACTTGGTACTGGAAAACCAACTGGTGTGCTCTTTGCTGGGAAAAGCATTTCACTTCCAGCCTTCCCTAGCTGTCTTTACTTTCTTGTGTAGGGGTGAAGGCTCCTGAACTTTCTAAGGCTCAGGGATGTTTGTAGAAGCAGGATAGGGACATTGTAAAGAGCAGAAGAGCAAGGAGTGGGTGGGAAATTGTGTCCCCTAGGAATGTCTTTTATTTCTTCAAAAGAAAGAGAAAGATCATGTAATATGGTGGGTAAGGAGCAATGGAGGAGTGGGGAAGAGTTGTGGGAGGGAAAGAATATGAAAGGAAAAAGTCAATATAATTTAAAATAAAATTATCTATCTCTAACTCTGGTCTACCTCCTTTTCTCTTTAACACTTATGACTTCTAAGTATAAAATGAGTATTTAGGGATACCCTCCCTGTCATAATCAGACATTTCTCACCACTTGTTTCTTTTGTATAACTCTCAGTTGTACAACCTCTTCTTCATTAACTTGCACTTCCCTTCCTCTCTGTGGTGCTGAGCACTGGCTTTATACTGACCCCCACTCTGCTTAAGTAATGGTCATATCTGGTTGGGCTGTTACTCTGCCTTGCTCTTTAATTCATACCTGGCCAATTTATACCTCATTGTCTATTTTTTATATCTGAAAGGTCGGCTACCTCTTCTCCCCTGTGAATTTATATCTCATGTAGGTTACTGTCAGTTTGTCAACTGGCTTATTTTTCTTGCAGCTTTATTTATTTTCCTATATCACAAGCCAGATCACATCTGTCTACTGCAACAAGCATCAACATTTCCTCCCATTGGCCCCATTCTAACTCTTCAGAACATATGCAGCACTGTGTCTAGAAACTACAAAACCATGTGCACTCGTGCCTGTCTAGGTTGAAGAAACTGATTCTGCAGGTAACAGACTCTGGTGAAGGGCAAAGCAGTAGGCACTGGTATTGGCTCTAGTTCACTCCTCGGTCCTCTATGCTTCTTGGTATTGATGGTGCAGAGTTGGTTCAGCAGCCAAAGTAATTCTATGTACATAAGTAGTGCCCCAAGATTCAAGAGGCCCTATTTTTCACCTGGCTTTGATAGATTCCATTGCACTGAGCTGAACACTGAAGAGCAAAGCAACAGCATGATCAGTGTCTGGTTTTGGTAGGGCAATGCCACAGCTGCACAGAGAGAACCAGGCTGTTGCACTGTAGGAAGCCAAGACTCAGGGTAACAAACCTAACTTATAGTATCTGCGCTATATGCTTAACTCAATTTGTTGGGAAACAGAAGCGAATGTGTGTTCACTCCAAACAAAATTTGTTTAGAAATGAAAGTGGATGGAAGAAGCAGAGGGAGAGGAAACTGTGGTAGGGATGCAATATAAGAGAATAAATAACTTCTAAAAACAAAAATAATAAATAAATGGAAGTGAATGTGTGCTTATTGCAAACAAAATTCCCCCATATCCCTGCAATTCGGCAGACCCCCATAGATTTCCCAGCTGACATCACCCACTCAGTACTCTATGGTATGACTGGGTTAAATGACCAAAAGAGCATTAACCTTTTCAACCTTGTTCCTTTTCCTGGTCTTTAATATTCCCATTCTGTTCTGTGACAACTAAATCCCTAAGCAGTTTTCATTGCCCATCTCAAGCCCTCCAAATGCTCTTGGTGTACATAAATCTGTATCTTAACAGAGGTTTTCCTAGCCTAGTGAACTCCACATGCATGACTCTGGCCAAGCAGTAAAGTGAAGGTCGCTGAAATGTGAGGGGAAGATGGAAGCCATCATTGTCTGCAGACTTGCAATTGGGAAAGAAATCTTCATTAGGAGGACTTCTCAAAAGCTTTCTGACCAGATTCTTCTGCAGAGTACATTAAGGATCTCCCAATTATTACCAGAAATGCTCTCAATTTGTTGTATTGGCTGAAAAAATCAGTGCATACCGGTGTACTAAAGGATGTTTAAAAGTACTTTTAGGAACTCCAAATCTAAATTTCACTTAGCTGAGTGTCTTCATCATTATTACTTATCTAACAAACACTTGAAAAAATTAAATAAAATAAAAATTAAAAAACAAAACAAGCACTTGAGTGTTAATGGCATAGTTATTTACTGGACATAAGCATTCTATTGAACACATGAAATTGTGTGTGTTCAGAAGGCTATCTCAGCCTGTCTGACATTGCACCTTTGATATTATCAACAGGCCATGTGAAAAGAAGGTGAGTGCTATGTGACACTGTTAGCATGGAAATATTTACCATGCTATATGCTATACGGAGTGCAGCCTCCTCACAATTTGATTTAGTTTTCACTATTATAGATGTAGATTTAATTTAAAATAAATAGGTATGTGAAAGAGATCATCCAGGTAGCTGACTCTTGAAATTCCACAAATGCTGGATAGGATTATGAGAAAGTTTTTCATGGGCTGGCTACTATCTCCCAAACAAAACTCAAGGAAAGTCTCTTAAAGAAGAATCAAGAGCCATAGGGAAAGAATTCCAGCATAGCTATATGGCTTCTGCATACAATTCATAGATTAGTGTCTGTATTCACATTTTCTATTTTTCTTGAACATATGGAGTAGGAATTTATGTAACAAAGAGACAATATATGAGACCACTGACAAGGGGGACAAAGATAATTTCATATGACAAGTTCACTAACCATGGAAACTTGGTATTTAGACATGTACTAGTATTTCTGACAAGATAAAGGAGTTTTTTTTTCTTTTCAATTGAAGTAAGAACTTAAAATAATAGACTCTGGAAGTCCTTGTTTTTAATAGCTGAATAGTATTCCATAGTGTATATGTACCACAGTTTCTTTATCCATTCTTCTATTGAGGGACACTTCGGCTGTTTCCATGTTCTGGCTATTATGAATAAGGCTGCTATGAACATGGTTGAGCAAATTTTCTTGTTGTGTGCTGGAGCATCTTCTGGATATATTCCAAGGAGTGGAATAGCTGGGTCTTGAGGAAGCCCTATTCCCATTTTTCTGAGATAGCACCAGATAGATTTCCAAAGTGGTTGTACTAGTTTGCATTCCCACCAGCAATGAAGGAGTGTTCCTCTCTCCCCACATCCTCGCCAGCATGTGGTGTCGCTTGAATTTTTGATCTTAGCCATTCTGATGGGTGTAAGATGGAATCTCAGAGTTGTTTTGATTTGCATTTCCCTGATGACTAAGGAGGTTGAGCATTTCTTTATTTGTGGATAAATGGATTGAGCTAGAAATGATCATAATGAGTGAGTTAACCCAGAAGCAGAAAGACTCAAATGGTATATACTCACTTATATCTGCATATTAGCCCAAGGGGCATGTCCCACGAAAGCCTTCACTTACCAGGAAACTGAGACAGAGGAGAGGACATTCTAGTGGGATTCTAGATGAGAGAATCATGGGAGAAAGGCAAAGTAGAAGGACCCAGAGGGTCCTAGAAGCCTACAAGTAGAACATTATGATAGGCAGATTTGGGCATAGGGGTCCCGCTCAAACTAAGGCACCAGCCAAGGACAATACAGGCGGTAAACCTTAAACCCCTACCCAGATCTAGCCAATGGACAGAACACTCTCCACAGTAGAGTGGAGAGTGGGATATTACTTTCTCACATACTCTGGTGCCTCACCTTTGAACATGTCCCCTGGAGGGGGAGACCTGATGGCACTCAGAGGAAGGACAGCAGGTTACCAAGAAGAGACTTGATACCCTATGAACATATAGAGGGGGAGGTAATCCCCCTCAGGAACAGTCATAGGGGAGGGGAGTAAGGGGAAAATGGGAGGGAGGGAAGAACGGGAGGATACAAGGGAAGGGATAACCATCGAGATGTAACAAGAATAAATTAATAAATAAAAAAAAATAGAAATCAAAAAAAAAAAAGATTTGTCTTTCATAGTTAAAAAAAGTTCTACATGTACACAGAGAAGTAGAAAAGTAAACAATAGTTATAACCAAAAAAAAAAAAATAGACTCTGAGCACAGCATAATATACATCACAGTATTGGTGGGCCTTATTTGGTTGGTTGGAATCTATAAGAAGTCAAAAGGAAGGTGGATAGGCATATTTTCTTGAATGTCATTGCTAGCCACCTTTCAAATAGTATCAGTTTGTGTTGGCATGAATCCTGTTAGTAAAATTTTAGGACAAAATAGATGAATAAAATATAGAGCAGACTAATCTCTTTGTGTGAGTTAAGTATAACCCTGATCTATGAGATCATTCTCACTTAACTGTGAAGGAATGTGAAGCTTCGACCTTTGGGTCTATGTTTGGTTGTGTTGATGGCCCTGGTTTTTCTTCTTTGCAGGACAAGGACCTGGGAGTCCAGGTTTCCCAACCTCTCCTCCCAGATGGGATATGATCTGGGACTTTTCACTAACACTCACTCGCACGTGGTAAGCACCTCCTTCCTTGTCTCCCGCCCACTCACACACTTTTTCACATGCAAGCATCCAAGGGATAACGTCTTTGTGTCCCATCCACTCTCCATGCTGCTCATTGCAGCAGACAGAGGAAGGTTTCTGGCTGTACTGTTGGTGACTGGAAACAAAGCAAAATTAAATCAGGCTGCGCAGGTGACTACAGTGAGCATAAGAAAAAGCCCATAAAGAAATACAGACAAGAAACACAGCTGCCTGGCACCAACTGCAGGAGAAGGCCAGGGCAGCTGCTGCCTCAGCACAGAGGTGGGGCAGAGAGTCCATTCCCAAAAGCAGTTGCTAAATCAGAAATAACTCCCAGGATAATCTCCTACCCAACTCAACAAGTATTTGAAGAACAATAGGAATGTGGCAGGGTTTCTTCCTGTCTTTAAGATAAGAGATATGTTCATCTTAGAAATATATAAGCATACACTGGATGACTGGCAACCACTTGGACTTGCAAAAGATAAGAAAGAGCACACTCCCACCCTTTATTTTTAGAAGAATAATTGTGGTCACTAATTAACAGTGGAGACATCTCACACTGCTTCCAGAACGCTTCATTCTTTAAATGGTGAAACATTAGGTTCTTTGAATTATACATAGGGATTTGGATGGAGGTATTGCAAAGCTCTCACTTTAAATAATTTTAAAACAGTATTTCTTAAACTTTTCAAATAAAATTACATACCACAAATTCATTTTTCCCACAGCAGTACTGTTATCATTTATGTTGGATTTAGATCACTTCTATTAGAAAGTTGTCAAAAAGAGGAAATTATTAAGCAGTGTTCAAAGGCCAGTTCTCATTTGGTCCCCACACTCGTGCTTTAGTGAAACTCAAGTTATTATCGCCTCCCCAGGCTAAGGGAATAGCAGGAAATGGGCAAAGGAAAGAGTGGCACAGGTCTGTGGAGGTGAGTGCTAAGAAAATGCACATCTTAGCTCCAGGAACCCTTGCCAGGAGAATGCCATTAAGAAAATGTGACCTCTCCCTATTCCCTAGACGAAACTGTGAAACATTTTTGAAAAGCATAAAATCTTTATTTATGGTAGGAATGTTTGAAATTCAAAAGATAAATGCCATTCGGAATGCAAGCATGTTCTAAGCATCAAATATGTAATGGGACACAGCTGTAATAACAGCCACTGAACCAGGGGCCTCTCTATATCATGTCATTAGTTGACTTGTTATAAGCTGATCTTCAAGCCCTTTTTATAAGGGCCACTGGGGTAAAAAGGAAATATATCACACAGCGAACATCTGTGGTTCTTTTACGAATCACTACTCATATCAGTTTTCAGGTTGTATCCGAGGCTGCATATAACACTCAAAAGCATGGCTCTTAACTTGTAGAATGGGAACTCAAAGGTTTTTATTTCCAAAGATTAGAGGGGACAGTGTCAGTAGGATGGCCTTTTTGTGTTTGTTTCAGTGTATCTTTTATAAGTTTCTAGCCTGTGTGCTCTCCACATAAGATTCTCAAAGCAAATATTCTTCCATGTGAGGTGTGATTCAGAAACCACATGCCAAGTTCTGAAGCAATTTCTCTAGCGCATTTTCATATTGAGAGACCACACTTAAACCCCATATTTATGAATGGTAAATCTCATCGTGCCTCTTTTATTTGTATATATCTATCTACCTAGCCATATAAATTGTTGTTTTCTTTTATATTTTGTGACTAAATGACAAATAATTCCAATCTTGTTTAATGAGATTGCTGACAAGTGTAGTAAGTAGTAGAAATAAGAAAGCATATATTTTAACTATATATTTGCATTCCATACCAAAAAAGCCTGATCCATAAGCAGGTATAAAAACACAAATTAATAATTAACACTGAAGACTGACTGATAGGGGGTTTCTTGGAAGCTATAAACATACTCTGAAAAAAATAATGTCTCAGTAAAGAATGAGCTCATATTTTCTCACAGTTTCAATTTTTTTTTCTCAACAGTATTTTATGACAGCAGCAGGAACTAGTACACCAACTGAAACTGTATCTTTTTCTTCTCCATGAAGGTCCTTAGAATCTATCTACCAATCTATATCTACCTATCTATCTACGTACCCTATCTATCATCTATCTATCTATCTATCCATTTATTGTATTGTCTATCATCTATCTCCCTGTCTATCCATCATATATCTGTCTATCTATCTATCTATCTATCTATCTATCTATCTATCTATCATGTATCTATTTCTCTATCTAGCTTACCTGTTTAAGACATTCCGCTTTAAGGAGACAAGGTCTTATTATACATGTCATATGGGCCTTAAAATATTGAACATTCTGTGTCAGTCACTTTCAGTGTTATGGATTTGGGTTTGTGAAAGTGTTTCTGTTTTAAGGTGTATGTTCTCTCTCTCTCTCTCTCTCTCTCTCTCTCTCTCTCTCTCTCTCTCTCTCTCTCTCTCTCCCTCCCTCCTTCCCTCCCCCGTGTGTGTGTGTGTGTGTGTGTGTGTGTGTGTGTGTGTGTGTGTGTGTCTATGAGTGGATGTTGGTGTTAGAATAAGGTAGAATTAGTAGTTTTTTACTATCATACTTAAGTAATGGAGAAAAAGGATAAAAGGATGATGCTATTGGATAGAGTTAGCTACTATCTTTGAATTCAAGATAAATTACTAGTTGTCTTCATTCAGCTGCAGGTGCTTCTTGGAGCCTCTTGGCAGCTGGCCTGCTTGCTTTTACATGGCCAAACCAATCGATTTCATGCAAGGTTTTTAAGAACTTTCAAAACCCTCTGATGGAGAGCTCCTTGAAGATCGTCACCACATCTTTATCATGATTTTTGTCCACAGTGCATGAGGTATAGTAGTTGGCTCATAATGTGTTCTGTCAATGCTCAGAAATCCCACAAAATAGAAATTAATCAAATGTGTATTTATTGCCAAAAAGTACCTGGAATTATTTAAAAGTTGATCTGGTCTTTGAGAGTGAACCTCTTGTTAAGCGTCACACATGGTCTTTAAAAGTAAAATTCCCAAGCATGTAACTGACATTGTATAAAATATTATTTAATGCCTTTGTTCTTCACATTCCCAAATCCTACCATGTACATGGCCTGAATAGAACATGTAAGATAGATGAATTGGGCTACAGGGCCGAAGATGATGCTCCTACATGGTAGAGAATGTAGGATGACTGTTCAGGCAGTGAACTGTCTCAGTCATTTTTTCATTTTGGAAGCTGCTGACCAGCACTTCCGGTTCACTCAGGCATTTAAGTTTTATTCCTTCTCAAGTCTCTGATGGGGTTGAAGACCAAATAGTTTAGTCTTACAATTAAGCTTGGTTGGTTAGGGCTTAAGATGTTTTTAGATCAAGATAGATGTTTTAATTTAATAGAGATGAGATATGATAGATATTTATTTTTATTCAGAAACTTAGACCCAACAAGATAGGAAATATGCTTACTTCAAGCTTGCCAAATACAAATAGCCAAAACACTATGAATGTAACATTTATATAATTCCTGATTGTTTTGTTGTTCTTCCTGATGTAGGTAGTTTATTTTATTCATGTGTAATAATATAAATGTATATGTTAAAAAAGAAACATAAGAAAAATCATGAGAAACAAAGTAAAACTAGATAGCCTAGTCAGTGGCTAGCATGCCTGATGCATATATGTAAAGATATGAGTTCAGTTACTCAGTACCCCTAAAATCCATGTGATTTATCATGAACTAGGGGAAGCACAGAGGTACACAGGTCATGGGAGGCAGGATCGTGACTGGCTAGGCAGTGTAGGCAAAGAGTTAAATATAAGGTCAAGGTAATAAACAATGAAAGAAGATATACAAAGTCAACCTCATATGCATGGACATGAGAGCACATCTGAAATTATATATGAATATACAAGTAGGCACTCACGCTTGCATATGCACACACACACAGACACACACACACACCTTAGGCAACACACCTAACTCATTAGAATGTATATCAAAAAACAGTAAGAACAACTAAGATGGTGATTATAAGTAAAAGATACACCTTCTGTTAGGAAGTACATAATCTTTCTCTCTTGGATTAATGGGATCCATGGCAAAAGATTATTCTAAATCATTAGCCAAAATAAACTGTGGGACATTCTTTTGTCATCTCATTTTTTCCTGTATTTCTTTCATTTCTTCAGGCTGAAGATATGTGTAGATTTAGTGTTCATTGGTTGATGTTATATTACTTTTATTTGTCCTCTGCAGTTAATTTTGCCTTCAGTAAATCTAAGAATCATAGAACAAATCTCTCCGAATTTCTGTGATTTTTCTATTATATTTGCTTAAAGATATCTCAGTGAACAGAGTAGTTTATTTATAGACATACACTCATGTTGGGTGGATATAAAGGACAAACTAGATCATGCGGTACACTAAATGTCTCATATAACACATAGGATCTATGCAACTAAAAATGTTGATGTCCAAACCACTCATGTTATGCTTCTGAATTCCTATATTTTAACATTTATTTACTTAATACTTATACTTTTATGGTTTTAAAACTGAAAGCCCATTTGCCCTGATTCAGTAATAACGTTTCTATTCTGTTGGATTTAGTGCATAACAACAAACATAAGAGCTTTTTTAGGAATATGTATGTTCTGTCATCATAATTTACATAACAGGCTGTGCAGCAATTGTTATGTCATTTATTTTGGAAAAGAAAACATACATGCAGTAAACTTGGAACCCTTACCCAGATCTACCCAAGACATTATTCACAGTTGAGTGGAGAGTGGGGTCTGACTTTTACACAAACTCTGGTGCCCCATATTTGACCATATTCCCTGGATGGGGAGACCTGGTGGCACTCAGAGGAAGGATAGCAGGCTACCAAGAAGAGACTTGATACCCTATGAGCATATACAGGGAGAAGAGGTCCCCCTCAGTCACAGTCATAGGGGAGAGGAGTAAGGGGAAAATGGGAGGGAGGGAAGAATGGGAGGATACAAGGGATGGGATAACAATTTAGATGTAATATGAATAAATTAATAAAATATATAAAAAAGAAAACATTTCAGATTAACCCAATATCTCCCTCACACTAATTTTAAAGCAAAATTTGAGATTAATTTAACAAATTCAATTTGAATATGGAACACATATTTGTCTCATTATTACAGGAAGCACCAGGATTTATAGCTTGAGTTTAGAATCAACTGTCTTCCTTTCTTTCTTTCTTTCTTTCTTTCTTTCTTTCTTTCTTTCTTTCAGATGCATTTTTCTTGTCATATTTGTTTCAGTGAGACAGTGGGTTGTTGACCCATTACTGCATGAGGTAATATACATAGACTTGAGTCCCTAAGATGTACAATTCT
This sequence comes from Acomys minous, assembly GCF_964271855.1. Taxonomy (NCBI): domain Eukaryota; kingdom Metazoa; phylum Chordata; class Mammalia; order Rodentia; family Muridae; genus Acomys; species Acomys minous. The sequence goes on along the minus strand of NC_140492.1, from coordinate 31,985,172 downwards.
CAATTTTTTATATAGAGTGATGTTATCATTTAGAGTCATATGTATAATGACATTACTGACGCACAGCATATTTAAACATGCCATCTTTGGTATGTTTTGAGATAAAAGATTAAAAAATATTCCTGGGCAATAATAATTTTGAAATCTTGGCAGAATTCCATTAAGATAAAAGAAGTTCGCACCCCAAGGCCATTCTCTAGATGTTACACTTACTAAACGTCTTCTTCTAGACTATTATTGGTATTCTCTCCTTAAGAATAGGCTTCTTGAGAAGCCGCAAAGAAGAGTGACCATTCATCACCATGTGGGGTCCATGATTACAGTACTAAGGAGCAGAGATGCATACTTGACAGGACTATTCCTTAATTTAGCAAGTTCCCAAATGGCCCCCATTTGCTCATATTTTACATTGTTATGCTGTTAACCTTTCAGAAATGTTTGGATAAGTTTTACATATAATGATATATGAGTTTGTTTTCATTCAGCTTATTGTCCATTCTGTATCTATATAAGATTTCTACATATCAAGGAATGTTAGCTGAAAGACATCACTTGTATAATAATCAATATGAATTGTTTTGGTACACTAGGACACATCACAGCATAAAGATAGTCTCGACTAACTTAATTATCTGCCCCATATTTAAGACAGGAGAATAGAAGCTCATTACCACACAGGAAAATGCAATATGAAGTCTCTGGGCTATACTTAGACATTATATGTAGAGAAATAAAGATAAAATTTCAGTTCTTAGGCTTTCTTTCTGTCTTTCTTTCTTTCCTTAAACTTTCAAAGAAAAACAGAGTAGCATGCAGTGTGGTGCATTAGTGGAGTCATCTAGTCATGACCATATTGGTAGGAAATTTTCATTACATATCATTTTTCTGATTCACTTCCTGAATGTTACAAAATGTTCTTTCTTGTAGGTTTTTTTTATTATCTAATACAACTCCCAGAATTGCAACTGAATAGCAAAACACAATTTTATATGTACTTCAGGAATATGGAGCTCTCAGTTCACAGAAGATTAAGCTGAGTACTTTTTCCATATTCATTTTGGGAAGTTGCTTCTTTTGAAATTTGAAAGCCTGACTTGTTGTCTTTGACAGGAAGTATTTTGCTGTCATGAGTATATCTGACACCACATCCTATGTGAAAACAAGACATATAGATTGAACACAAATAAATGAATAAAGCAATAGAGCATTGAGTTTAGCCAATAAGTCTTTTTTCCAATAGCTCTATTTTAAATATAAATTACTTATTAAGATTTAGTAACTCTTCATTTCTTTCTATACTAATGAATGCTGATATTTATTCAGTGGAATAGCATGTCACAAAACTCAGTGAGGGAAAGATCCCAAAGTCACTTAACATTGTTCTATTAACTGATAAAATTTTAAGTATCAGTTAAAATAAATTCAAATAAAATAATATTCCAAAACTTGCCACAGAACCTATTCAAACACTAAATTTCTGATAGTCCTGGGTCGAGAAAATTAAATAAATAAAGAGAAATTATATTTGTATTTGTAGTTTTATGCTTTTATCTGGTAATGATTTCTGACTGAAAGAAAAAACAAATTTTTTCTTATGCCAAAGAAGGAATTCTTTCACCATAAATTAAATGGATGGAAAAATCATTTCGGAAAAGTTTATAGTGGAAAAGCATTCAATATATTGAAAAATCTTTAAGGTCTTATACCTTTGTAGAAAATTCAATGGCTCATCAGTAAGAAACCTAAATTAACCTAAGTTATTTTCGCTCTGTTTTATATGTACAAAATGTGCAATGTGAAAACTATGACATTTCTGTAGTGATACCAATCATCCAGAAATCATAAGTATATATTATACTCTTCTATTCATATTTTGCATGAATTTGACTTGAAACTTTAGATATTTATTACTTATTTATCAGTATTTTTTCTTGTTTTGGTTGTTACTTTTTGGTTCAGGATGCCCACACCCACCCACAAACATGCACACACACAGACACGAAGAGCCTTCTAATTGCTTATCCAATACCAATTAGTCATCCTTGAAATTATATAAATGTAAATAATACTAAATGCACTAGAAAAATTATGTTCATATTTCACCCCCTTTATATGTATATGTAACATAAGAAAGAAAAAGAGACCATACATTTGAAAGGGAACTGGAAAGGGCAGCCACTGGAGGAGTTGAAGGAAGGAAAATGAGAAGGAGAAAGGCATTCCTATATTTAACAGCAAATAATGAAAAAGGAAGCGATGAATTTTAAGGAGAGCAAGAAGAATGATGTGGAAGGGTCTTGAATGAAAAAGGGGAAGAGGAAAAGGACAAAATATGTTAAAATCTTATGAATGGATATAACATAAGAAGTCTTAATTTCAAATATGATTTTAAATAAATTCAGAAAAGAAGTACAGCGAAAGTCATCTGAGGATGATGAGTAAATGATGAGATTCACTATGGGAGGGTGGACATGATGAAGGCATTTTTTTTTATGTAGAACTACTTTTAGAACCCCATGGTAATAAGTAGCAAAGACCAAGTTTACGGCAGCCAGTCATGAAAAATATCTCCATCAAGGCCACTGTCCATTTCTGGTCAGAGTTACTGTTCTTTGCTTTGTGGTACACGTTGCTGAATGGCAGCATGAGTAGGATGTGGAAGTAGAGTTGAGTATGGTGACAAAAAGAGTCTGAAGTATTGATGAAATGTTGGGAACATGTTTGGATCTCTTCTAGCAGTAGTGGTTGAACAAACACAGAACTCAAAATTCTATAAGTTCTCTGAATGTGCCCCTTCTTCTCATCTGCATCTGTTATTTGCTATGGGGTGTTTAAAAGTCATGTATCATTGGTGGAGATGAAGACTAAGCAGATGGATATTCCAGAAGTGGGATGTGCATTTCTCAAAGGGAAAGGTAAATATCCCTACTGGAAGGAATAAAGCCAAAGGTGGGAATTCATTTCAGCTGGAGACCTTAAGATGTTTATCCTGCAATCGGTAATTCTTCCTCTATATGTTTGACTTGGCCTCTGATGGATGGAAGCTTTAGGTAGGAATCATGTTTATTTACTTTTATAAAAAATCTTACTGACTTTGTGCAAGTATTGAAAGCAGAGAACTAATACCTAAATTTGCCATGTAATCCTCTACAATTTAGAAGGTGCCTTATTGCGCAGTATCTTGGAGCTTTAACATTGTAATCAAGAGAAGGATCAGTAAACTCAATCTTAAACTAAATTAAAAGGGACACACTCAGTTTTATCCTTTATAGAGAAGATAGAGAGAACAGAAAGAACTAAAGTACAACCACATCCCTCCAAGGCAGGCAGGAGGGGCTTATTTTTATAAGACTACCAGTCCATTAACCTTTAAAGGATTTAGAATAAAGTAAAACAAAGAGACATTCTGAATAGAAATGGCATTACTTACATATAACTATGCTTTTATACCTTACCTTGGGGATTGAAGACAGAGCACAGACCTCTGTCCCTGTGGCATATAAAATGATTCAGACACCATGAAATGAATTTATCATTTCTGTTTCACACTGAGGTCAAATCTCTGGTTGCTCTTTAAAGAAACAGGAGTGATCTTAAGAAAAGTCCCAGATAACGCCTGTTGGATCTCTGACTTATGCTATGATTTGTAACTGGCAGTGGGGGTGGCAAGGACAATCTAATATATTTTGTAGGGTCTTGGCCTTCTCCTGAATGCCCCATTACCTCTCCTTCTCGCTGCCTGTATTCAGAACTATTAATTTTCTGATTAATGTATTACCATCTGATTAATGTATTACCAGAAAGCCAGAGGGAAATGATAAGATAGGACGTAAGGAGCTCTTGCTTGTTTTGCAATGTTTTTGTTTGACTTAGGAGATAATTAGAGCACAGATTGATGTTCATGTTTAAAGGTAATAAATCAGCTTGAAATAGGAGATTTGAGTAAATCATTTACCACATCATTATAACTATAGAATTCCAATGTTCACTGGATAGAATGAACCAAGCTCATGTAATATATAACATGAGTATTATTCATCTTTTCATATAAAGACAGTTAAAAAAACTGAAGTTGCACATTTTAATATGGTTATTTATAAATATTAAATACCATTAACTGTGCTATAGTCAAAGCTTGCACTGGAGGGACTGGGATCCAGCATAAAGAGGAACAAAGTAACTCTCCTAAGAAAAAGTAAAGTCATGGTTGATTACCACCATTGAGAAGTGCCACATTTCCCACACAAAGCTTGTGCATCACTAGAACAGAATGTTAAAGAAAACAATAATTTCATCAAGATGAGAGACTAGAAGCCAAGTTAGGGGAAAGCAAAACCCAGGAGTAGGAGTTAGAAAGGCATGTGTTTCAGTATATACTCAGAAAGGAGCAATACTCAGCTGTGCTATCGGGGACAGGGACTCCTGAAGGGAACAGGATGCTAGTCTTTAAATGCTGGGGCTTTTCTTCTTGATAACTGAATTCTGGGAGGATAAAGATGGACCTGGGACACCAAGTTGAGGGATAATTTAGCATATTTGAGGGCTGACCTTTTTAGTCCCATTTCTAGTCTGACTTGCTGAATTAGCAATGTTAGGATTTGAGCCGTTTGTTAAGAAGATCATCACCAAGCAGAGCCATATTAGAGACACCTTATCCAGTTTCAGTTGGGGGCGACACTTATTAACTGCAGACAAAGGGATCTTCTTCGGTCAATTTGGGAAGATGTTATAGTTTTTGTTTTGTTGCTTGGGTAAAATACTCCAAATATAAAGTTAAGAGAGAAAGGTTTTCTTTTAGCTCACAACTCCAGATAATAGTACATTATTTAGAGGAAGTTTCATGTGACAGGGATTTGAAAAAGCTAATCATACGTCACCCCTGGTCAAGAACAGGAAGAAACAAACACGCACTTGCTCAGTGGCTAGCTTGCTTGTGTTTAGTAAATTTATCCACTGTTAAAGGAAAAAAATATGATACTTAGGGATTCCTTGTGATTGTAAAGGCATGATTAACTATATATCAATCCAATTTAAACAATACAAAAATACATATGTGTTTAAACCGTCTAACTTTTGCAAGCCTCAATTGCCTGCTAGGTTCTTCAAGTTTAAGTATGTTCTAAGGAGGCCCCTTACTGCCTCAGATTCCCAACTAGACATCAATAGATTTAAACTAGCTTTGAAACCACCCTGCAAATGTGGTTTATTCTGATCAGAGAATTAAAGTGAATTACTAATGTATCACAATTGTCTAAACACGAGATTAGAGAAAAGTTTTCCATCTCCTCACACAAGCACGTTGTCCACAAAGGCTTGGTTGGACTTGACGGCTGAAGTCCGAAGCCGCTAAGGTGTACTCACCAGCTTGGTTAGTTGTGATGCTGACTGCAGCGAACTGTCTCGGTGGTGAGCTCAGCTCTGACACGCCATTAACGGCATCGATCTCAAAGGTGTAGTTAGTGTGCGCCAGGAGGTCTGTCACTGTCACCGTGGTGTTGGTGAGTCCGAGCTGCCGAGGGAGGAAGCGGACGTTGAGGCTGCAGGGCTCACACTGCCCGACATTCCACCCACATTTTTTACATATGATGTTGAAGGTGATATCCTTCCGGCCTCCTGTGTCCAGAGGCCAGCTCCAGTCCAGGATAACTGAGGTCTCGTTTATGTTAGAGATAACATTTCTTGGTGCGGATGGAGGTCCTGCAAAGTAGTTCCACAAAGATTAATGAGCATCTCTGGCTTCTACTACAAGGGAAGTAGGAAATTTATAAAGGAACTGGAGAGGTAAATAACCATCCTGTCTTTATTATCTACTTTAATTCATCCTTGGAGGGTCCATGAAATTATAGGCACATGGATTCAGGAGGAGAAACCTCCCCAAGCTATGAACTCGGAGTTTCTATCCCTGATTAAGAATCTATTCACAATGTCCAACAAAGATATTTACTACTAAATTCAATCCCCTTGTGAATAGTTAGGAAAACTTCAGTATTATGTTTATAAATCTTAGTGCCCCCGCCCTTTTATTTAGTGTGACCTATGATCAGGAGATAGCAAAAGATAATAAAAAATCCCCAAACATAAATCCCTCATCTCTAAACTCTGCTGCCCTGGCAAATATACTGTGAGATTCTGAAGTCAGATACAGAATTTCGTTTTCTTTATAGGGGTTGCAATGTAAGAAGTGCTTTAAGAACTCATTCATTTTGTGTGATAAATGTGGCATTCGTGATGAGTCAAGCATGGAGAAGGAAGCAGAGAGTTTTCAGATTGCATATGGAAAACAGAAAGAAATGGACAAATGTTACACACACATACACACACACACACACACACACACACACACACACACACACACCTTGAAAACAAACAATTAATAAGTCACAGGAAGATAAAACAAAACAAAACAAAACATGAAGGCATGGGTCGCAGCAGAACTACTCACGGGTACAAGCCATGGATGGAGGGTCTTTGTCTGCCCGGAAATAATTATTCTCACACCTGCAGTTCATTGAACCATCTTCTTGTGTTGAGCTGTGTGGTGGGCACTTAGCACACTTGGCAATACCATCTGAAGCCTTGTAGAAGCCTGGTCGACAAGCTGCAAACAAAATGGCTCTTTTAAAATTTCAGCAATTGTACCGTATCTTGAAAATGTGTAAAACAGATTGCTGGATGTCAGAGCAAGAATTCTTTTATGAGGAAAAGTAATTTGTCTCCTCACATAGTTCACAGAAGCAAGTAATGTGGACAGCGTGATTTCCCCCTTGTATTCATTTTAATTTGTTCTACACCAAATGCCAAGGGAAGCAAGCAAACAAACAAACAAAAAAGCCACAGAATTGAAATGATTTGGGCACTAAAGAATGGTAAATTTTTCAACATGTATCCCCACAGCTTTCTTTGGCATTGGACAATTTGCGGTGAGAATCAGGCAAAACTATGTCCTGATGTCGTCATTCTGATTCTAAAACATTATGCGCTGTCCTGTCTGCATTGCAGTTACTGTAACTCAGTTGCACGATGGCTTGTCTTCACACTTCTATCTGCAGAGAACTGTGTCCTCACTACTGTAAGAGACTGAAGTGCAGAAAACTTAGTGTGCTGTGTATTTTAAGATTGCTGAGAGGATTTTCGTGAGCCAGTAGTAGCAGTAGTGCCAGTACTAGTATTAGTAGTCATCTTGATAATGTTTCTTAACTTCTAGGGCAATGGCATACCAACAAGATTTAAGTGCATTTCATTATCCACATCTGAAGCGCAGCACACTTTCCTCGTTTCAACTCTTTCAGTATGAACCACTACAGGTAAAAGTACCTGGCAACCTCAAGCTCTGTTATATTCTTTCTCTCTGTGCATGTCTCTACAACGTGTATTTTACAGGTCCAATAAGCTGCTTTCCAACACTGATTTCAGCTTGCCATTAAGACTCTTCATAGAGTGCTACCTTCCATTACTTTCATTTAGTATGATGGGACATCGAACAACATGCTTTTTTTGTTCAATTCCTTTAATAAGTACAATAGAAAGTGAAATCACTGTGAAATTTCTAACAAGACTTCTCTTGACATTATTTTAGGGAAAGAACTTGGCATCCAAATTCTAGGCTTCATCTTTTAGAACTCCGCATTATGTCTATCTTGGAATTGGATGGTTTTTGGATTTTGTACATACACTGAATGCCCACAGTATAAGAAAATTTAATAATTTTCTATACATTCAATATATTCTAATGTTCTTTATATTGTAAACGAAGTGTTATTTGTACTCAAGGAAAGAACATCATGTGTGAACAGATCTTAAATTCTCCATATGCATTTGGATAAAAGACCTCAGTCATACTGAATTTCCTCTTACTCAAAGTTTCTTGAAATAAAACATGGAAAATACAAAGGAAAAACAAGCCATTAGAATTACATAAATGATGAAACTTATTTACCTAGACTTTCTCTTTTCTAGTTCCTAATAAGAATGTCTATTCCAACAAGATTTTGCAATATCTAAGTTGCCTTGTTTTGTCAAACTGAGGTGTACACAAATAAATATTCTTTTTACAACCCAATGTGTAGCAGGATTACACATATTCACCCTCATAGGCCTTAAGCATTGCTTAGAAATTACTGTTCATAGCGCACATCCTATCACTTCAGATGCAAATGATATAATCTATCAAAACAAACCACGTATTTAACTTCTGCTTTCAATTCAATTAATCACAAAATGGCTTTTCATTTTCAAGAAGGTTTTATGGAGTTGTTACAAAGCTAATTAGCAACACACTGGTGTAGTTTGTTATTTTGTTTGCTGTTAGGATTAATCTGTAAGGTTTTTGTTTGAGGCTTTTATAGTTTCAGCTTTTGCCATTAAGGTATTCACTAAGTACTCAATCACACTTTGTTCAATGCTGTAATGCCTGTATGATATTTTTAAATGCAGAAAGCCATGTCTTAGCTGCACTACATTCCATCTAGACTACTGATAAGACTTGAAGGGAGATATGTTCAATAAGTCTCTAAGCTTGGTAGTTACATTCAATAAGTCAATAAGCTACAAACATAATTCAAACTAGTAAATAGAATAAATCCAGTCATGGTTAAATAATACTAGATGATGATAAAAATGTTAACTGCACATATATTCAGTTTAATAAATATTTGGCAATTAACAGTTTTCACTTAGGCTATCTGATAGGCATGAAGGTAAACTAATCCCCAATTCTAATCGCAAGAAAGGGGCCCTTGAAGGGCTTGGTGGGGCACACCTTTACAATCAGCACTTCTGAGGCATAAGCAGGTGGTTCTCTGTGAATTTCAGGCAGGCCAGGGCTACAAATTGAGCTCCTGTTGCGGGGGGGGGGGGGGGGGGAGGGGAAAGAAGGAAGAAGGAAGGAAAGAAAGAAAAAAGAAAGAAAGAAAAGGTGAAAAGGGCTCCTGAAATGTTAAGCGAGCTGAAGACAGCCACAGACGGCCTGTAATTTGAGAGACATCATGAAACTTGAGTAGGAAGTGGCCAGTATGACTTAGTTAAAATCCACAATAGATCAGTATGTAAGGGTGAGTTATTATTTAGTGACATAAGGCCCAGTATTGTAGAACATTTGCTCCATATGAAAAATCTTCATTTTGCTTGCTCATATAGTTCTGATTCTGTCAAGAGTTGTGCCCTGCCAAATAACCTTTTATTCATATTTTATGGAGTGACAAAAATAAGACCAATAATTGCGAGCAAAATAGTATAATTAAGAGGATGGCTGAATACAACTGTCTGTTCTCGCTATTATACACAATTCTGACCTTCATCGTGAGAGCATGATGCCTGTAACTACAGTAGCTTAAATAAGGCAAAGAGCTGAAGTCTAAAAAAAAAATCAAGGAATGTGTAGGGTGTACGCAGTGAATCAGCCAGCATCTGTCTCAGATTGTCTTCATCTTAGAAAGATTATGGCTTGCTTTAATGTAAGCCTGGTGGAGGTGCAATGACTCTAAGACAGCACACCAGCCAGTGTAAATATGCATTACATCTGAGGACTACGTTGCAGAAAGTAAGTCACATCTAACTGAGCACAGAGTCTCCACATGCTGACACCTCAGAGATGGCTTGACTGATGTCTCTAACTACCAAGATATATTTACTATCTGGGTGTTAAATGTTCAATAAATTGCTACTAACTAACACATCAATATTATAGATGTCCTTATTCCTTTTGAATGGTAACAGTGTGCTCACCTCAGTGGGATCTTACATTAGTTAAAATAGTCAGGGTAGATATGAATCTGCTTATTATCTTATTTTATTTTTTTCTTTAGTTTTTTTGATACAGGGTTTCTCTGTGTAGCTTTGGCTGTCCTGGCACTTGCTCTGTAGACCAGGCTGGCCTTGAACTCACAGAGATCTGCCTGCCTCTGCCTCCCAAGTGCTGGGTTAAAGGCATGCACTACCTCCGCCCATCACATTTTAAATCCTAGATTATTCAAACAAAGGAAGAACAGCTGAGAAAGAGGAAGAGGAGAGAAGCAATAGTGTACCCTACATAAAGAAATCCTATGAAATGATCCAGAAAGATCAAGAAAATTCAAAATTCAAGAAAGTTGTTTCTTAATCTGCTTTTTCTTTTTCCCTTCAGTTTTTTAGAGAGGGCCTTGATATCTCATGCTGGCTTGCCTGGGACTTACAGTGCAACCCAGAATGGTTTAGGACACCTGAAAAATTTCTTGCCTCTTCTGCAATGTTTTGGGCTGCAGATATGCTATCATATCCAAGTTATTTTTCTGTTTCTAATTTTATAGAAATAAATCATTGAAAATAAATTAATCACTACAATATAATTTAAAATAAAATCTAAATGTTGTATAAGCACTTTAGAAAAATAATCATCTAAATTTTCTTTTTAAAATGTAAGCTTTCCAACCAAGGACAACATGTGCATTCAACATCAAACCCCTACCCAGATCTAGTTAATGGACAGGACATTCTCTGCAGTTGAGTCTGACTTTCACATGAACTCTGGTGCCCCATATTTGGCCACTTCCCCTTGATGGAGAGGCCCGATGGCACTCAGGGGAAGGAGAGCAGGATACCAAGAAGAGACTTGATACCCTAGCATTAGCCACAGTCATAGGGAAGGGGAATGGGGTGAAAGCAGGAGGGAGGGAGGAATGGGAAGATGCATGGGATGGGATAGCAATTGAGATGTAATATGAATGATTTGATTTATTAATAAAAAAGGGAAAAAAGACATTCAGAACAAAAAATAAATAAAATGTAAGCTTTTTTATAAATTTGTTTTTTCTTTTGTCATCTACTACAAATAAAAAACCATTTTAGAAAAAGTAATGTTGCCGTTTATATGTCTGCCTCAAAGATTTATTTTTCTTGTATTTCATATCTAATGATAGCATGGGGAAATGGGAAAGCACATTCCTTTAGTAGAAGAACAGAGAGACTGTCAATTTAAAAAACACTGTGAACACAGAAAAGGTGGTTTATCTTCTCCATTTTAGTGTTTGGTAATACAAGACAGGAAGATATCCATGAGTTTTATGGCAACTTGGGCTATAGATTGGGATCTTTAGAGGGATTTTAATGCAGTAACATAATTATTCTGTCAAGGGGTCACACCCAAAGCCCATGGTCTGCACAATCTGGCTGGAATATGGACATGCCCTTAGTACACACCTTTAATCCCAAACAAGGAGGACCAGGCAAAATGATGAATCAGAAAAAGACTTAATAGAAAAGTCAGAGAAAGGGTACACCCAACTCTCACAAGGACAGGAAAGAGAGGCTACTTAAGAACAGTGGAGGAAGAGAGTGAGCAGTTTGGTGCAGTTTAGCTGAATGTATTTAGGTTCAGTTGAGTTTCTGAAGTTTGAGTCAATTCTGTTGTGTTCATGCAATCAGTGCAGTTCTGATCATGATTTCACTTTTTCCAAGCAGAGCAATTCATTGAGAAGCCAAGAGAAGCCAGTTTGAATCAGTTAGCTTGGAGAGGAGTTTGCATGAGAACAGATGAGTTTAACCAGCTAGCACTAGTTCTTAAAGAAATATAAAGGGTGAACTTATTCAACAGTAAGTCTCAGAGGCTGGAAACATTCTAGGCTTATGATAGTAGATACAGGCTGAAAGCTGAAGCCTTCAAGATCCGGCCTTGCGAAAGATTAGATTGTACAGGGACTAGAAGCTTTCAGGCCTAGCCCTAGGTATAGATAGAACAGAGATAGAAATACTTTGGTCTCAGCCTAAGGCATGTATTGGTAATGCTTGGTTATGAGTCTCACCTCATCACCTCATTGAGGAAATAAAAGCATCTTTTTAAAGAGGCCTGCCTTAAAACAAACAAACAAACAAAGCAAATAAGGTGGAATAATAAACTTTGAAAATATGTATGAAATAAATCCTTCTATTCTCATTGTGTGTCATTTTTTCCCTGAATCATCAACTAATATTCGGGAGCATACTTGAAAATAAAACTTAAAATTGAATTTTCACTAATATTAATTGTCTTGGAAAAATAATAAATGTATAAGGGGAAGGTATATCTATCTATCTATCTATCTATCTATCTATCTATCTATCATATTTATTTATTTATTTATTTATTTATTTCATCTATCAATCTAGCATCTATCTATATTAACACAGATGACAATCTCACTTTATCCTACCAATAAATCATTCTCCTCCCTTGTCAGGAATTAATTTGTGCTAAAACACCTATCTATATATTGTAGATTGTTCATTCTTCAGAAAAAAATTCTTGGGGAATTATTGAACATTTTACATTAAAATGGATGCATATTTGCCACACTTCCTTCACTATAAAACTGATGCTGAAACAATTTACTTATGTCTCTCATGCAAATATGTTTTATATGCTAAAAAGAGCCCACTTAGATAAGGAAAACCATTTTCAGGAAGAGTAGAAATTGGATGTGTTAATGTGTTTCCTCCTAAGTCTCCTCCTGCCAAACACTCCTGAGTGACTGAATTACTGGTGTGAGCTACCATCTCTGGTTTCACCCTATTTTTGACAAGCTTCTTCTGACTTTCCAGTAAACCAATATTTGATAGCAAATACAAAAAAACTTTTAAAAAGACATGTACATTTCAACAATTTTTATTTTTGTATATAACACACACATATATAAATAATATATATATGTATACATGTGTGTGTTTATGCCACATATTTGTGGGTGCCAGAACCACAGGAGCAGGAGGCAACTATGAGGCTACCAATATGGATACAAGGAACAGATATCGTGACACCTGGAAGAGTTGCAAATCTTTCTTAACCACTGAGCTATCTCTCCAGGCTGGTATTTAGTTTTAAAATAAAAATCTCAGCTATAAAGTCAAGAATTGCTATGAAACACTCACCTACTAATTCGGTATGCAGAAGTAATAAAAGCATATTTAAAACCTGCTACCCAATTATAGAACTCTAATTCATAACTTCCCTTAGGTAATCTGATAGAAATATGTTCTTGGTTAAACTCTGCTAAAACTATTCGTTGATTTTAACTCCATGTTCATAAAATGAAAGGACAAATAAACAGATTCCAATATCTTAAGTGGCTGGAAATGTATTAAATGCCACTTTTCTTTCCTCCATCTTTTTTCCCCCTGCTCATTTGTGTACATGTTTATGTGGTCCGTGGTATGTTTTCTCTATGAGTTACACAAGATAGTCTAAGATTAGTTATGATAGGAGCTCTCATCTTTGATGTTTAAGTAGCTAAATGATGGGAGGAGGATGTATAGGCTTAAATTAATAATCATGGATTAAATGTGAAAAAGGTACCCCTCAAGGCTACTGCATATCATTGTGGATTTTCTATTAATCAGATTTGTTTATTCTAACTTCTTGATTGCTCTGTGGGTCATATTATCCTTGGGAGGTGGGCCTAAGGTTTTGTGTGTGTATACACACACACACACACACACACACACACACACACACACACACGCAGGCTAGGCAAGCCACAGGGACTTGCTAGTAAGCAGCTTCTCTTCATAGTTCCTGCCTCTGCCTGATCCTGCTAAGCTCCGGCCCTAGCTCCCATAAGTGATAGATAGACTATAATTCAAAGCTTGTGACAAATACACCCTTCACTTCCCTAGGTTGTTTTTGCTCATGCTTTTAATCACTGCAACAGAAAGCAAGCAAGATCAAGGTCCCTGCCAAATATTCATCAGGGAATACAACATACGTTGATAAAAACAACAGAAGGAAATAAAAAGAACATTTTACTCTGTAATAGAAGAGTCAGAAATATCTTGGGAACATTCAATTCTATAGGTGAAAGCAAAATGATCAACTAGGAATTAAACACTCTGGGCCCATAGGAACTTAAAAATCACACCCTGCCAGCTCCAGCAAATAATGAAGAAGAAAAAGGAAGTATCGCAAGCCCAGTATGTGTCGTGAGTAATTATTACGAGAGTGTTTCTAGACACATCTTTGGCCTCCTTTTGAAAGAACACAGCACCCTTTTCCTCCAGGTTATAATTGATGGTTTTGAGCTCTTCTGATACACAGAGTGGTTCAGGTTACCATAGTGAAGAAAAACAAATGCACCTAGTAAACCATGGTGGCTACTGTTGAAAGAAAATAGACAGTCTTTAGTTACAAAGTGAATTTTGTCTCCAACTGACAAATGTGGCTGACTTTTAGAAGAAGCATGGTTTTAATTAAGGGTTAAAAGGCTCATTTCAATTTGAATTACCTTTAAATTATAAAACAAAGCGGCTGGTAAGTAGTGCTCTTTCAGTATTCAGACTCGAGCTGCTACACACAAGGCTATACCACTGGACTCCTTGTTGTAAACACAAGCTAATGGCCTGAACACCACCAACTAAACAGATGATTTCCTGGTCTTACAAATCCAAACCTGACAGAGGCTAATTCACAGTACAAGGTCAAAGCAACTGTTTATTCTCCAAATGAGGTGGACTCCCCAATCTTTCAGGAACTCTATTCTTTGTCATCTGAGTAGAGGTATGATGCTTACCAAGACTGGGACATTTCCATGCATTGGACATGGCTCTGTTCAGTCATTAAACAGCCTTCAAATTATAGCACTGACAAAATGATCAAGTGTTTCCTTCTTGGGCTACTTCCTGTCTTTAAAATAAACGAATAAAGAAATACAGTGCCTACGGCAAAATGCAGAATCCATAACAATATGGTATGGCTCAAAGATGGCTTGGCAACAGGACTTTACTGTGCTTGCTGTTGTCCTATCAAGTTAGGCAGGGGAGGTGCCAGTGACATCAAAAAATGTCCAGAGGCCTTTCACCATGGAGAATGCTAATGAGCCTGGCTCTGAGCATATGCTTTACTATCTTTTCTTTGCTTTACTTTCTAAGAAGAATTGTATGTCCTAAGATGGAATAAGGTTCATTAATAGGAATATATATGGAGAGAGAGAGAGAGAGAGAGAGAGAGAGACAGAGACAGAGACAGAGACAGAGACAGAGACAGAGACAGAGACAGAGAGAGACACAGAGAGAGACAGAGACAAAGACAGAGACAGAAACAGAGACAGAGAATATGACTTTATGACATCTTAGCACCATGAATACCAAAATATTCAAGACCCAAATACACATTCAAGGCTTAAGCAATGTTCTGCCAAAGTTTTGGCAAAGAATTAGAAGTTATCTTGAAACAAGAATAACATTAAAATCTCTAGATGCTGTCACTATGAGGGTTGCAAGGGGCTAAATAGTGTTTACCCCTAAGCACTCCATTCTCTGCTTACAATGCACCATACAGCTTGGGAATCATGAGCAGAGAATGAGACCCTGACAGCAACCTCACATTTATCTTTAAAGTTTTTGTAAAATATATTTAATGTAGTTAAGAATATTGAACTATACCATGCTCCAAGTGTCTAAAATCAGGAGTTCAAAATATTGGGCTAAACTTTTAGAGGAGTAATCTGTAAAAGAGCTATTGTATGTGAATGCAAAAAAGAGAATAGTTTGGTCTAAAGCATGTTTGTCTACATGAAGACATGATAATATTGATGAATTTGGAACGAACATAATTCTTTCAATTTGAAAGGTAATTAAACATAAAATTATAGAATGCATTTTCATGCTTACATATTCCTAATTTATAGAGTTATGTTGGTATTATTGTTACAATAAAAACAGGTTAAATGGGGGCTGGAGAGATGGCTCAGTGGTTTAGAACACTGGCGGCTCTTCAGAGGTCCTGGATTCAATTCCCAGCAACCATATGGTAGCTCACAACTGAGTTTAGCTCCAATTCCAGGGGATCTGGCACCTCCAAGTATACATGCCAGCAAAACACTAATGAACATAAAATAAAAATAAATAAATCTTAAAAACCAATTTAAAATAATGTATTATGCTTTCTTATGTTTTATCAGTTTTAAAAATTCACCAACTATGATGAATGTTCTCTCTTATCTAATAAACTTAGAGAGCTTAAAAGTAAAATAAGTGGACACATACAATAAAGGCACATAAACACTGAAAATGTAGGCATATGTGTGCATATGTGTGCTAGGTGTGTATGTGCATATGAATGTATATATGTGTGTGTGTATGTCTGTATGAATTTTTGTGTCTTATTTGAACATTGGATGCAACTTATGTAAATGCAAGTGGAGCTGAAGTTGCAACATCCATCTCTCTTTCCAGTCTTTAACGTTCAGAGTCTGAGGCCAAACATACTCTCCTCACAGGTTTTAATAGCCCTTGCTTCTTCTATGACAGTATTTCATTTTATAGTTTTCTTACTTCTGTGTATTTCTCTAAAAAAAAAAAATGGCACATGACTGAGCATGACGGTTAATCACATTTTTTAAAACCTGCTAATAAGATTTTCACATTTTTAGTCTCAATCACCTCTCAAGAAAATTTATCAAAAATAGCATATTATTTTTGAAATATAAAATTTAAACTGAGAAATGTGTTAAAATTAGAGGAAAAAGACACAAACTATAGAATGTTGCACAATGAAGCTGGAGTGTCTGGGGCATATTGACAGTGATCAGCCAGTCTCTGCAAAGGGTGAAAGTCTGAGATATGAGGGAAAGTATCATCATTGTATTTTATCAGAAACTGCTTTATGTCCCTTTGTTCTTTAACATGAACTAACATTAAAATTGTTTATTTATATTTTGAGGAAATATCTTCAATTTTCATATTTCTACTATGAGCATTCATATAACAGCATAAGGTTCTTATTACATTTGTATTTTTTACCTTAATAAAATGACTGAAAAAAAACTATGACCTGAAAGCCAATGGATTTAAAATAAACCTATTATGTTTAATTTATACACTACTTAGCTTACTGTAATATAGTATTAACAATTAAAGGAGTGTTACCATTGAACTAACTGCATTAAATACTTGTTAAAAAATATTTATAGCTAAGCTATTTTAAGGTAACAGTAAAAACAAGGTAATTATTTCACTTTTACAATTAAATGTGACTGGAGTGTGCTTTTTAATGTAATTTTGTGTTTGTGATAAGTACCTGGTCCAAGAGAGAAAAGAGATCTTCATTTCAGATATTCTGAAATCCATTCTCTAAATAGAGAGTATTGGTTTTATTGGGACAACAATTTCAAATATAAATAAATGCACAGGATATTGTCCAAATGACTAGCTCAATGTGTCTTTCCAAATAGGTTGGGCCTGATGGAGGAGGGTTCTATGGAAAGGAGAGGAACTGAGATTCAATAGCAGAGCATTCAGAAAAAGAATGATCTGGGATCTTAATGCTGCCCTGGAATAATTGTTGTCAAAAGATAAGGATTTCTATCCATGAAAGGACTACTTTATCTCAAACAATTATATGTTGAAGAAAAAACAAAACTCTGAGGGCTATCATTTATTTTGAGACTGTTAAGAGCAAAAAGATATTTATAAATATAAAAAATAGCATATTTATATACAACAGTTCAATTTCGCATATAAAAGTTAGATATTTTTCAAGGTAAAAATGTATTATTTACATAAAATACTATTTTTTTCAATGAGAAACATTTTTCACATTTTTCACACTTATTTGTCAAAACCAAAAGTGTCCCCCTCTGGTCTCAATGATGTGGAAGGTACCACACAAGCAGACTCCATAACAAAGCAGCGCAGTAGTTAACAGTGATAGAAGATAAGTAGAACCAAGAATCCTTAAGGTGGGACATTTCTAGCTATACATGCACACATACTTTCCCCATGGTACGACTGGAACAACCTTTAACTTGTAAGATGCATTGTACTCTAAGGGATAAGGAGTACATAGATGAAAGAAGCATCAGGTCAGACTCTGGCATGAACTCTGGTGCCCCATATTTGACCACCTCCTCTTGGTGGGGCGGCCTGATGGCACTCAAAGAAAGAATAAGCAGGCTACCAAGATGAGACTTGATAGCCTATGACCATATAGTGGGGGAGGAGGTCCCCCTCGGTCTTAGACCTAGGGGAGGGGAATAGGGTGAAAGCAGGAAGGAGCGAGGAATGGGAAGATATAAATGATGACATTTATATCTTTATAATTGAGTTGTATAACAATTGAGTTGTAATCTGAATAAATTAATTAAATAAAAAAAAAAAGAAAAAGAAAGAAGAATCAGGAATTGTTAAAGAAATATTAGAGTTCATTGCTTCTACTCAGCACACCCGTGCCAATCTTGGGGGCCAAGTAACTGAGACGCATGGGTCATGTAACAAAGGGACCATAGCAGAAAGCCTACAGTAGGACCACATGTGTTCTCTGGGCCATTTCAGAGAAGCTCAGATGTGGCCGCTCTTATGCAGAGCTGCCATACTCAAAGCAATGGCTAACATGGAGAGAGGCATTACAGATATGTCTCTTTTTGTACTGAAATAGACACTTCTGTGATTACGTGTAAGTTTGTACAAAGCTTTTACATTTCCCCGATTTAAATCACCATTATATTTTAGAATTAGAATAGTAATTGAATAGTTAATCTTAATTCTTCAAGTCTTATTTTGTTTGTTTGTTTTATTTAGAAATTTTTGTTACAGATTTTTATTTGGTTTTTCTTTTTTGATTAAAATTTTTTAGACGTTTTGAAGATGTCTTTACGTTCCTCCGATATAACCCAGATCTCTACACACCCATACTCATGTTCTTTCTCACTAAATCTCTGAAACAGAAAAAGGAACTCACACAAAAAGAATTAATAATAATAACTACTACTAATAATAACAATATTGATTTGCCTCATTAACATTTTAGAGTTAATCATTGACCTTGTTTGTATTCAGTTAGTTTAGGAGTTTAGACCCTGACTACGAAGGAGAAAGGCAGAGAACCAAAACGGAAACAGGAAGAGAGTTCTGAGAGTGCTACAGCTAATTCTAGCATCACACATTTAACTGTCTTTGGAAATCCAGGTAGGTTGCCCTGTACACTCTGCACCATCCTCCTTATGTCTTCTACCAAGAGAACAGTTATCTCTGCATTCAGTGTACTGTTCACTGAAAATCTACTCCTTGCCTAGTACAGTATTGCCTCATGTCCGAAGTTTCAACATTCATGAAAGACCTGCACCATCTATCCAGTCTTTCAAAGAAGTAAGTGAAATAAAGAATAGACCATCCATTCCCACTACTCAGTTTTGTAAAATGACATTATCTTTAAGTCTTTGGGCTTCCAAGACTTAAAGTTCTAGTTTATTCTTATAGTTACCAAGTTTCAATTTAGTAGCTAATGTAGAACTAAACACTTCAGAATCAAATAATGAAAAAGAGCTGAGGAGATGGACTTGTCACTAAAATGTTTGCTGAGCAAGGATGAGACTTTGAATGAGGCCATGGATCCAATGTCAAAGCCGGGTTAAGTGGAACACTTTTATTACTTCCGTGCAGGGTCAGCACAAACATGGGGATCTTTGACGTTCACTGGACAGCCAGCTCAACCACATCAGTGAGCTGCTGGTTAAGTGAAAAGATCCCATTTTTAAAAAGAATGATGATTAAGGATGATATCTAATGGCCACCTCTAGTCCTATATGCAGATTCACACATGAGCATGAACACACACACACACACACACACACACACACACACACAACTTGGTGTTACTTTACGTGAGAGGTGAGAGGAAAGATAGTAGAACTTCCAAGGCCCATGAGGAAGTTAATTATCATATTCCATCCCAATAAACTCCGGTTTTAGATCAGGTTTTATTTTTTTATAAATATCTTAGCATCTAGACAATTAAGTGGCTCAAATAGGCATGTTATTCCTATTCCTATTTTATTACTAATTAAAGGAATTTTGGCGATGGATTACATCACAAGATGATCTATCTATTTATCATGGATTGAATTGGCTACATTCTTTATGGTAAAGCAAAGTGCTTTTATTGTACAATGAGGAAAACATCATAACTTAATTCCAACCCAAAACCTAAAGAGTTAATAGGAGGGGTTACAGAGATGGTCAAAGAGCATTGGTTATGCTTGCACCAGAAGCGACTTTAGTTTCTGCCATTCATGACTATTCATGAATTCATTTCCCTTGGAGATTTTGACTTTTATCATTTATATAAACATTTTTTACTTATTCAATGTCACATAGTGGGCAACTATTTCAAATGTAAAAAAAAATAAGCATCTTATATTGAAAGATATGATCATCACTGATATAGTAATGATGTAGTTATGTGTCTAAAAAAGATAAATAAAGCTGGGATTGATGCTGGGCATGGGTTGTGGTTCTGAACATGGTGGCGCATGCCTGTGACCCAGAACTTTAGTGTAAACAGATAGATGCAAAGTTCAAGTCATAGTGAGATGCCACTTCCAAAAATTGTCAGAAAACCACAACTGATTATTGGGCACCGAGCTTCAATGGACACATTTATATCACAATTCCTTCACTTTAGGCTCAGAAAATATGGAAGGAGAGCAGAAAGGTATAGTAAAAACATATGCAGTGAAAGTGTGTCTTCTATAAATGATACCTCAAAACTGTGGCTGCCTAAACTGTCCTTGAGCAAGGACAATGTCAGTAGATGTGCTATCAGAGAAGAGTGGAATCCTATGGGATTCCAATGCCTAGACATATACTATAACGATCAGCTTCTGTAAGGGATATTACTTTCTCACATACTCTGGTGCCTCACCTTTGACCATGTCCCCTGGAGGGGGAGACCTGGTGGCACTCAGAGGAAGGACAGCAGGTTACCAAGAAGAGACTTGATACCCTATGAACATATACAGGGGGAGGTAATCCCCCTCAGGAACAGTCATAGGGGAGGGGAATAAGGGGAAAATGGGAGGGAGGGAAGAATGGGAGGATACAAGGGATGGGATAACCATTGAGATGTAACAAGAATAAATTAATAAAGGAGAAAAAAAGGAAACCAATAAACTTTAAAGGAGTCATGGAGTCGTTTTTCATTTCTCAATCCCCATCATATTCTATATATCTAATTTCTGTGGTTAGATAGCTACAAACATCTAAAGAGAAAAACTATGCCTTTGAAACATTAACTTCATGGTATGGATCAATCATAATGTTTCAAAGTGGAATACTGGGAAAAAGATGAATAGATATTTAAAAATATGAATGCCTTCTATTCACAGAAAAATGTAAAAACATAAAATAATTAACATATGTGATATAAATAATATATACAATGAACTATTCATAAGTTGTATTATAAAATGTTTCCCAAAACATTTCTTTAAGAAAACTTTAATGTCAAAGCAATATCTTAATGGTAAGATGATATGAATTATATTTACGAAAACTTCATTTTACTTAAATGGATATTTTAAATTAGATTACAATGAAAAGAAGCAACTTTTTAACTAAACAAAAATATTTATGATTATGTTTACTACCTAATACTAAAAGAAAATCTATAGTTTTCTATAGGTACAAATTTAATTCAAAGATTTATATGATATGTGAAAGAGAAAATGGAGGGACAACACTTTGTTTAAATTTGAGGGGGCAGGACAGAATTAGTGAGAATATTAAAGACAACAAAACCAACCCAGAATATCACTGGAAGAGAAAATGAGGGTGTCCAACTAATCCTGGGAGTCACTTAGATAAATAAAGCCATGGAGTACTTGAAAAATTGCATGCTAAGGAATTGTTTTTAATACATATTGAGTATTGTCAGAGATCATTGACACTTCACATCTGAGGCACACAGTAACAGTAACTACTTATGTTTCAAAGTCCATTCTTGCAATGTGAGGAGAATATATTGTTAGGAGACAACAGAGGAAGCCTGTCAATGCAAGGAAAGCAAGAGCTAAGTTAACATAAGTAGAGAAAGTGTTATAGATACAGAACCACAATCCATTGAGTTATTTTTTAGGTAATATTGATGAGTGTAGGAGATACTTAGGGAGGTTGCAGGATGATGAAAGCAAGAGTAAGCATTGACTTCATGAAATGACAGGTATTTTAATTCACCTGGTTGCAGAGATTATTGCATAACACATGTGTGCATGCATGCGCATACACATATACTCATGTGCACACACAACTGAGCGAAATATGTATTTGCAGGAACAATTACTATCACAGTCCATATAGTTTTTATTTTTTAAAGGAGCTTAGATTAATCATTTGTTTAAAAATTGATGTATTTTGATGAATTCTCATCTCAGAACATGGTGTAATTAAACTAGAACATTTGATTCCTATTTTCTGCACAAAACATTTACCTTCAAACACATAAGAACAATTCTATTAAGGCTTTATTGTTGTGTGCTAATGCAAAATATATATGATAAAGCCAAAGGGAAATTATTAACAGATCCATACTATATATCATACTATTAGACTAACAATTTATAGTGAACCTTACCACTGATAAAAAATGAGATTTTATCCTGTTGGGTATATATTAACAGCATATATTTGAACTGATTTATTTTTAATCTAGATTCTGCCAGTTTCTATTATAAAATTGTATAAATTACAAGGCATCTTCATGTCTTAGGTTCATGTGTCCATAAAATGGGCATGGTTAAAAGATGTTAATAGGGTTTGCGAATATGAGATGACTGTCTTGAAATTTATGCCTATTAGAGTTTAGTAGTGAAGTGTTTTGCACAAGTAATTACAAATAGTTAGCTAATATGCATAAATGCTTGCAAGTGTATAAAGCAATATGGTTTATCGATATATTTGAGCAGCATTAAACCACATTTACCTTTCCTTAGTGTCCTCCTTTTAAAGATGTTTGCCCCTTGAAATATGACACTCCCATCCTTCTCTACTGAAAGTATACCCTCAAAATTAGAACATGAAACATCTTCCCCCTTCCAAAGCCTGCTCCTGATAGACAGGTGACAAGCCTTTTGCTATACCTAATACTTCCAACCTTCGAGGTTTTCCTAGAGAGCATTACTTCTACATAATTTGTCTCTAAATCCATATACATGGCAGAGTAAATTTTGCTGAATATCAGTTTATGAAATGTCAGTTCATCTGGTCACACCTCTCTTGCTAGTGCCTTTACTGTCTTCTGAAATCCTTGCATTTATGCATGGAAGGAGAAAAGCCAGTGGCTCTGCTCAGGGCTAGCTGAAATAATTACCTCTAACTAGCTCAAAGCCTCCACATCTTTGTGGAGACTCACCCTGTCAACCCTTAATATGGGCACGTTTTTCCTTTTATTTCGGGGGCTGCCATATCCACCAGCAAACACTTCCAAACTTGGCTGCCTTCCCTCCACATCTTGTCCTCACTTTGGGAAAGGAGATTTCCTTTATCGAATTTCAAAACACATATGACTTTGCAATCCTTTAGTTTTCAAGTCTCATTTCTTAATAGGTACAGAGCTCTGGCTTAAGTAATAGTAATCCTCTCAGCTTTCTGCCACTTGCCTGAGTCTGCATCATGTTGGCACTGACCAAAGTCTCCTCTGTCTGATAGGGTCTTTTTTTTCCAGTTAGTTAATGAAAAACAATGGCTGCAGCTATTAGTCTAAATCCTAGGGGATACATGTCCAGAGTACAAAAAACCACATCCACATATGGCAATAATTGTCAGGCTCCTCTAGGTGATCAGAGCATAGAGCTCAAAGTCCAATGGATACTTGCATAATTCCTTGGTGCAAAATGGGAAACTCTTTTGTCCGGGGTAAGTGTGTACATTTTTGTGCATTACTGGTTCTCTTTTTTTTTCCCCCAGTGGACTTTTCTGATGAAGCAGATTCATCTGAATAATATGGGTCAAAATTTAATAGAATTCTAACAAAGTTCTAGGCTTACATTTAAAGCATTTTTTTTAACCACTAGAGATACTAGTAGTCAGGTTCACTTCGTAGAAAGTGTTTGAGATTTAAGTGAGCCTAGGACTATATGTTTGTATATCTAAGTACCATAGACCTAGAAGCAGCAGGGCCGATCCGTAGATAACATTCCATCAAACTTAGCAACACTCACAGAAGGGCCTTAAATAACCAACTCTTCTTGTTTGGTAGTGAAAAGCAGTACAGCATTCCTCCTTATGAAGTTAACCGTATATATGTAAGGAGTCAGATTTCTGTGTGTACACTTATTTTCTAA
Organism: Acomys minous; assembly: GCF_964271855.1. Classification (NCBI taxonomy): domain Eukaryota; kingdom Metazoa; phylum Chordata; class Mammalia; order Rodentia; family Muridae; genus Acomys; species Acomys minous. Next base: position 31,961,119 of record NC_140492.1, on the reverse strand, counting down.
ACCTGCTCCCTGCTTGTTTCTGGGGCTGTGCTATCCTCCCTTCCGGTTCCCTCCAGCCTTGTTCTGTTTGCTCACTTGTGCTATTAAATTCAGTGCTCCTTAGCCTGCAAGCAAGAGGGCACACAAGGAGAATATTTTGCCGCTAAAGGAATGGCTCACCTTTCAAGACAGTGCTGCACTTGCTCACTCCAGAACTGACTTCATGACAAGATGTTTCTTAGTGCAAGACTGTTTTGTGTTGAACTGTAGACACAGCTTCTTTACTCAGCTGTATGTCTTCCTACAGGAACAAGAGCCTCCTCCCGTCTCTCCCTGAAAAGCATGTTTAGCTGGGTACTGTTTCACTGTGAAGGCCTCCCTCCTGTCTCAGAGCCAGGGGGTGGGAGAGAGAGAGAGAGAGAGAGAGAGAGAGAGAGAGAGAGAGAGAGAGAGAGAGAGAGAGAGAGAGAGAGAGAGAGAGAAGCAGCCCTGTGTCTTCCTTAGCCCACACACTGCTTAAGTTGCTCTCACCGAAGAGAACTTTAAGAGCTGTTCCTGGGTTAACTCATGTGCTCTGTATGTGCTTCTGACAACATTTAAATTCAGGCATTGTGTGGTTGTAATGAAATCTGGGGAGAGTGTCATCTGACAAGCCAGTGAGATAAAAACAATCAGGCATCTACGCCTTGAATAAGAGTGTCTCTCAATCCTTCCTACGTTGATTATTATAGGTATGAGATCACTCTTTCAGCTTCTATAGTTGAAGCAGTTTTATTTTAGAGATCCCCCTTTTGCTTTAAATTACAACAGTTATAGCAACCAATCATTGACATGGTTATTCAACTGTAAGAAGGGTCATTTTAGCTATGACCTAAAAGTGTTTTTTTTAAGGACATTAAAAGAATTTCCATGGAGTTTTGTAGTGCTGTGTATATGGATTCATAGCTAGTAGTCTAAGCATTATTTTTTGTTGATGTTCTAGGTACTAAGTAGGCATTATGTGCCTACTAATTAATTTTATGTAAGAAGGAAAACCCTTGCTATGCACTACTGTAGTTTTAAAAAATATAACACTTCACATAGTTGCTTTATTTTTAAAATTCCCCATCACAGGATAAACAGACTTTCACCTATACTTTGCATCTGTCTCGCAGGACTAGAAGATGACACAAGTTGGTTCAGTGATTAAGTGAAGAATATGTTTCCCCTCAAGCAAAGATAGAGCCTCCATAGTCACCTTTCCTTCCTATTTCAAGTTCCTCTTTTATTAGTGCAAATTCTATTCCTTTGTGTCAACTCTAAGTCGAAAATTAAACACCTTTAGGGGACACCAGGGAATAGCATGGGATGAACACCATTTGGACCACAGCTGGAGTCCAGCCGCTGCTTCTGCTGCCTCAGCTGAAAAGACTGGCATGGGTGTCATGGCGAGACAGTGGCAGCGAGTTGGTGCTTTCATGTGCTTTGTCTAAATCATATTATTTTTTACTTAAACATAGAAATGTACTGTTTGCCTGTAGCTACCATTAATGAAACTAGTAATTTAATACTAAACAAAGAGGGGTCAAGATTATACATTTATTTTATTATCAGAAATTTTGTTGTTTTCAAAATTCTCACAATTTTTGAACACTTCAGTTGCTAACATACATATATTACAATCTTAGAAAAATTCACTTGTAAATACAGATACATATATGTTATGTTATATACCATCTCTATAACATATAATAGCATTTTGTTAAAAACAATCATCAGAGTATTTTAAATTCATCTGTCTAAGTACTTAAAGACTACAGACTGAAGTGAAGACACTATCATTTAGACTTAAGGGAAATCTACTCACATCTTCAGTTCTAAAGAGTGTGGCTGGTAATTTAGACTTCCAGCCATTTTAACTCTTTATTACCTCACTTGTACCAATTGGAGATGCTGGCTACTGCATAACATAATCTGATAATGAGGAGGTTTAGTTTATGAACCACTCCACTTCTAAATGGAGTCTTGATGGGTGCTGTCCAATTTTTAAAGCTTTCTCTCCTCACTGCCAGACAAGTTTTCCATCCATCATGAAATTTCAATTTTGTTGTTTAACCCTTTTATGGTATATGTATTATTGTCACCACCCCGCCCTGTGACTCCTGTTTTGACACTGTTAATACCCTGAGAAAACGAATCATTCTATATGTTATTCTGCATTAAATATACTAACAGAAACGTATTAGTAAAAGCAAATGAAACAGACCAAATCCTGTTCATCCATACATATGGATATGTATGTGTATGTTTACATTGCCTACTGTACATGTCACATGACCTCTGCTCCCCTCTGTCCCATAGTCTCAGTCATTCTTCCCAGAAGCTATTACCTTTTTATAATAAAACAACAAAGATAAGAGAGAAAAAGGCATTTGTTAATAAAAATCTGCACACTTCATACATTTCAGAAGCCAGAAAAAGATCCAGTGATACTGGAAAGAAAAGCAAGAAGTAATAAATGGGCTCTATGGCTATTAGAGGTCAATAGTCTTTTATTCAGTGAATATCATCTACCATTTCTCTGGCAAAGGACAGCATGCAACTCTGACTTTGCAAAATGGCTTGTGTATAATTTACTTACCTGTGAATAGCATTATACCCAATAAAATAGAGATATAATAGAATGCCTGGCAATTAACATGGTCTTGTGATTTATATCTCTAGCCACAGTGCATAGGTGGCACCTTTTTTGTTGCTTGTTTTGATTGTTTTCACTTTGACATATTCTAGTTAATTCTGTTTGGCCTGTGCAAAATCAGAATGCTTCCACTGTGTTTCTAGTCCTTGCTGTAAATGTAGTTATTTGGGGGCCATAAGAAAAACCTCCCTGATAAGAGCTGGCTTCATGTCTGATCTTTTTTTTTTATAGAATCTTGTAGTCTATATTTTCACTGTATGAAACAAAAGGAGGCCTTGATATAGGAAGGTTTTCCACAAAAGGAAAAAGGTACCAGCTAAAAGGTGGTTTCACAAGGGGTCTGAAAGACAATATGACAAGAAAACTACGCAAACCATTCTAATATATACATTCTCAACAACAAAACCCTCAAATCAATCGATGGCAGTTGCTTAGAAAAGAAACTTCCTTCATAGCTGCTAATAACAATTGAGATTTTACCTCAGATTCTCAGCTCAGGAAGAGAGTAGTACATTTTCTTTTCACTGTGGAAACCATGATCTCCCATCTCCAACAGGAAGCCTTTATAGAGTACCTCTTCAAGTTCCTATAGTCTTTTATGACCAAGTCTGATTGTAAAATACGTTACACAAAATCAATAATAAAAGTATTCATATGATCCAAGGTTCTCCCAAATTAAATCTGACTGGGTCAGGGTAGTAGGCGTAGTAGGCTGATGTCTGGAATGCAAGTAATATACTATATTATTGATGCGTGTCAAATAACGGAAATTGTTACAAATTAATTCATCCTAACCTAATTAACCCCGTGTGCGATATTATATGCATTCCAGACAAGCCCTGTTTTGCTCAGGCCGTAAAACTAGAAAAGACAATATTTCAACCCATAAAAATAGCCATTTAAGCCACTTAGAAACCTCAAAGAATATTGCTTATGAAGGAGAGACGTAGAAGAATGCATTACCTCATCTGTTTGAGTGATATTTGGTATAATGTAAAAATGTTCTCTAACATTTTTAATTGTACAAATAATCTTAGGAAAATACCTAGTCTGGCATTTATATATTGAATAGCTAGACTATATTAGTACCAACACATTGTGCTTCTTAAATAACACACACACACACACACACACGAAGAGAAAAATGGAGAATCTTTATAATCTTTGATTTGCTAGGGCAAGAATGATTGTTTTATTTCTAAGACACCTTAGAATTCTCACTTTTTAGCCTCATGTGTCTCCAGTTACTTTTATCACTGTGTATATAGCGATTAGGATGGGCCATTGTGGAATCAGTAGGACGGTTGTAAATTTCTTTTATGACATTTTACTACTTCTCTTTATCTCTCTCTTTGCACATCTCTCTCCCCACACTCATTTTCTACTAACATACTTGTCCCTTGGCATGATGGGGCGGATTTAAACAGAGCCAAGTCTGAACTCCTCTCTCCTGCACTCTAAATCTGCCAAGGATCGCCTCCATGTTGATATTTCCTACTCTTTTTCTTCCTACTAGCTGCCGATGACTGTGAACTCTACCTGCTGCCTTTCTTATCACTAGCAAAAGACAAGGCAATGCAAATGAGAGGCCTAATGATGGAACTCTCTTAAACTTTCACCCTGATTTTCTGTGACCACCTCTGCTATCCCACCACAATATTTTTCCCAGTGATCACAGGAGAAATTTTAGATTGTCTAATTTTCTTCAGAATCATCTGATGGTCGGTTAAGTTCCTTCCAAAAAAAAAAAAAAATGAGAAAAGGTAACTGACAAGCTAGCTTGGCAGTAGATAATATGTAGATAGGTTGACTTGGAATCTCTCCACTTTCTTGGTCATCTCATAACACTCAACTCCTCTGAGCCTAATTCCGTGTGTATAATGAGTACTAAAATGTCTGTCTCAATGAGAAACAGTGGCATCCACCTATCATCTCAGTAATAAAGGGACTGATGGAAGGAGTAAGAATTGTGGGCCAAGCTTAGGGATCCATAAAATTACTAGCAGAGATAAGAAAGAACTGGAGCAAGGGCAGGAAGGAGGAAGGGCAGGAGGAAGAAGGACAGGAAGGAGGAAGGGCAGGCAGGAGGAAGGACAGGCAGGAGAAATGGCAGGAAGGAGGAAGAGCAGGCAGGAAGAAGGGCAAGAAGGAGGAAGGGCAGGCAGGAAGAAGGGCAGGAAGGAAGAAGGGCAGGAAGGAGGAAGGGCAGGAAGGAGAAAGGGCAGGAAGGAGGAAGGGCAGTCAGGAGGAAGGGCAGGAAGGAGAAAGGGCAGGAAGGAGGAAGGGCAGGAAGGAGAAAGGGCAGGAAGGAGGAAGGGCAGTCAGGAGGAAGGACAGGCAGGAGAAATGGCAGGAAGGAGGAAGAGCAGGCAGGAAGAAGGGCAAGAAGGAGGAAGGGCAGGCAGGAAGAAGGGCAGGCAGGAAGAAGGGCAGGCAGGAGGAAGGGCAGGAAGGAGGAAGAGCAGGCAGGAAGAAAGGCAGGAAGGAGGAAGGGCAGGCAGGAAGAAGGGCAGGAAGGAAGAAGGGCAGGAAGGAGGAAGGGCAGGAAGGAGGAAGGGCAGGAAGGAGGAAGGGCAGGGAGAAGGAAGTGCAGGCGGGAGGAAGGGCAAGAAGGAGGAAGGGCAGGCAGGAGGAAGGGCAGGGATCTTAAATGGCAGTTGTGAACACTGGAATGTTTGTGTGCAATGTGTCTAGCACAGTGGAGGTGCTTTTGAAAAACTATTTATGTAGCACTCTGATGTTAAACAACCAATATTCTGTATAATCTTTATAATTTCAATGTCACTGCTTTAATGTGGAGTAGATATTCAGTATGTTAGGAATCTAAGAATTCCCAGTTTCATTAAAAGGAATTAAGCATCATCACACAGAAAGCAGAAACAGATTTTTAAAGTATGTTTCTGTCTTTAAACTTTAGAAAAGCAGAAGGGAAATGCTTTGTGGTTGATCTCTATTGTGTGAGAAGATGAAAAGATAGCTAAAAATATGAGGGGGCAATTATATACAGATGTTGTCAAAATGTGTTAGTGAAATATCACATCTGACAAATGCTAACGGGTACTGATGCCTTACTGAGTGGATGTCATTGATGTGGTGGCCTGTTGCTCCCGACACCACAGTTCAGGATCAAAGTATCTTTCATGGTGATAAAGTTGGCATCACCATGGATGGGAAATAGTGCCAGAGAGACTGATTAAGTGTGAACATCCCCACCATGAAAATGGCACATGTGATTCATACCTCAGACATATTATTCTTTTCCTGTACTTACTTTTGAAACTGTTCTGACAATCTCCTATTTCTCCTGAAGTAAATGCATTGATCTAATGCCTTTCTAGAAGCTCCTATTTACTTATTGCATATCTTAAGAAGACACTTAGGTGGGCACAGAATATTACTCATGAACACTTGGTTTCCAGACACTATGCTCAGATAGTACCCTGGCAGATACCTCACTGGACTCATCTGCCTTTACAGAGATTCTTGGGGTCTTCTATCCCAGATTAGTGGCACCTAGGAAATGGAGTTATAAAATAAGAGTAAACATTTTAGCTCCAACTATTCTCCACAGATCGCAGTTAGATTTTGGCCCCTAGCATCAGTGTTGGCTTTTCTCCAAAAAGCTGCCTGTGAGGACAGCTCAGCATGAGGTCCAAAGAAAGCTATTTTTGCTGATCAGAGCTGCGGCTATGCTGAGATTGCATGAGGACAGAAGTTTTTCTTTCTTTTCAAAGCTTTCAAAAGATAGTGACATCTTTTGACCTCAGGGAAGATTCTCCTAAATCAAGAGTAAATGTCATTGCTAAACCAGATCGATTTGAATACGTTTCTCGGAGACAGTACTATCCAAATGTCGGAACGTCTTTTACTAGTTCCTGAAGGGACATTGAGGGGCTCAGTCAGAAGTAAGTTCTGAACTGCAGGTCTCATTTGAAAGGTTTCAGTCCCGGTATATAATACAGTTGATTAACAGACAAAGCATGATCCTTAATTACTATCATGTACAAGTCAATATGTTGTTAAAAAAAATAGTTAAAAATAAGAATAGGAACTTTTATAAGCACAAGTACACAGAGACAGACAGACAGACTCACACACACACACACACACACACACACACACACACACACACACATACACACACACACTCACACTCACATAACAGCCATCCGGGAATAGTTGGCTGAGTGTCTCCTGATGATGTAATGAAGCAACAGGTATTTTTCTTACTAATTTATAAGATTTTAGTCAGGCTTTATGGTCCATTTAAAAGCACTCTGTTTATATTTTGTAAGCGGCCTTAAAGGTGCCAGATAGCTGAATGCTTCTTATGTTACTGATGAGGTCACCCTGGAGCAGCATGCTGAGAACAGCAGGACTGACCCCAGGCTTGGGAAATGAGGCAGTCTTCTAGTGTGTGTCTTCATTTGTGTTCTTTCGCATTAATCCCCAGAAGCTTTTACTCTGCAGTTGGTGTTCTCTGGATCTTAGATGAAAACATTCAATACCTACCAGTGCCTACTATATTAAATTGTTTGGATAAGTTATTTTATTCAGGAGAGGATGATTATAAGTTGTATAAAAATTACTTATGTACCTTAGTACATAAAGTACTAAAGAAAGCATAAAAAATAGTGGTGATAAATTAACCACTTTAATTTAATTACTTTAATTTTGTGTGTTTTGCATGTTGTGGGCAGTGAGCATGCCAAGCTATGCATGTGCAAGTAAAAGGGTAACTTTTACGAGTCAGTTTTCTTCTACTGTGTGGACTCTAAAGACAAAATTCTGTTTTTCAGGTTTACTGGAGGACCTTTACTTTATGAAACATTTTGAGGGCACAACAAGGAATTTAAAACTAGGAAAGTAAACTTATATAATGGTTCAAAAATTTATTTGATTATGTTCTGATAATTTAATCATTAAGACAACTAAAATAGAAAGAAAATAACATTTTACTGTAGACCTTGTGAAGAGCATCTTTCAGCATATGTTTAACTCCCATGAAAGGCTCTGGCAGTGAAGGTTTCTCAAATAAGTGAATGAAGAAAGACGTGTTGAAAATGTTTTCTAAAATGGAGAACAATAGACTATATCTCTGTGAATGGATGATATCAAAGTGATGTTACAATGGGCTCAGTTACAAATTATTAACAACAAACTACATTTAAGTCTTTTACAAGAGTAACTTACTTTGCAAACATATACATATCTCTCATTATAAAGATGATGGTTCCTTTTATTTTGCCTATAAAAGCTTTTAACAACAGCAAATGGTATTTGGAAACCAAAATGGCAGGTCTGAAATACTAAAAGACTTGTAAAAAATTATTCCTTTCTCTATTAAACTTATTAATAGTTCTTTTCCTTTAAAAATTATTGTAAAGTCATGAGTGATTAAAATAAATTACAAACGATTTATTTGGTTTTATAACATTGTATAATGGTGGCATGAGACTAAAAGGAAGCCACACATTCGAAAACTTCACACATTTTATCAGTAGGAGCTCAGTTCCAACTTGAACTGAATAAAACTTGATACCAGTTTTATAAAGACTGTAGTATATTACCGCTTTTCAATGCGGTCCTTGCAGAATCCACTATAACACACACAACATAATTTACAAGTAAGAAGCAGGGTGAGTATTTTATACCAAATTATATGTAAGTTAAATGGTCCGTATAAGAAGAAACAGGAAGAGGCTCCTATGGAAGGATAGATTGGATGCCTACCATTCACTCAGTGATTCACAATTATTTGCAACTCCAGTGTTAAGGAGATCACTATCCCTCTTCTGGCTTTAATGGGCACAGCAGAACTCATGTCATGAACAAAGACACAGATGCTGGAAAAACATACACATATGCACACACATACACACACACACACACACACACACACACACACACACAAAGAGTGAGAGAGAAAGAGAGAGAGAGAGAGAATTGAACTATATAACTCTAGGGAAACATTCACAGAAGTGGGAAAAAACCCTCAAAACCACAACCCTAACCTTAATTCAATTAGCATACATGAAATATGAATAAACTAAACAACTCAAATATTTAGTAATTTTGCCTCACTGAATTAAAAAAAAACCAAGGTTCAACAATGTGCTATCTATAAAACATATTTCAATTAAACGTTGAAGACACAAAATATTAAAAGAGAGAAGATAAAAGAACCTTTTTGCAAATTGTAGACTAAGAACTTAAAAAACATTAATAAGAAATAAACCACAGAAACGTTACTAGAGATGAGAGGTGTAATAAAAGATCAATACAGCAGGAAGAACAAAACTCATAGAAATAGGTATAAACCCAAGTGCATAGAAAATAATACCAAAGTTAAATTAATCAATTTTAATGTATCAAGTGAAAACTAGAAAGACATGTTTAAAATTCTTTATGCTGAACTTTTAGTTGACTATAACACTAGACTATCTTGCATCACTTTGAATGAATGCTAATGATTCTCATATTCTCTCTCAAAAAAATCTTCCTTACTTCACAAATTTAATTTTGTCATAATTTGTTAAGTTTATAAATGAAAACTAGTAAAAGATGGGAATCATTATGATCCCTGTGTGCATTAATTGCTCTACCAATAACATGTGGTATACATATTGATTTTTTATTATAAATACTCGAACTATATGTAACTAAAAAACCTGGAAGAATCAAAACTGCAACCCATATTTGTATTCACGAGCTAATTCCAAGACTCTGATGTGCCTGGCAGTGACAAGTCACTTCATTTCCATACGTCCTTCTTGTTGATTTCAAATGATCCTCAATTTTGCTCAAGAGTTTCTCTTGTATTCTCTCTATTCCAACAAAACCATGCCTTGTTACACCATCCCCCCTTTTCATTATACTTGGCTAAGGTGCATTAGAACATTTCTCAGACATCAGATGGAAAATATTCCAACTTACATATCCAGTTATGAAGTGTTACAAATACAGATCCCAGTGCCAAGGAAACATACACTGAGGTCAAAGACCCCTTTGGACGTATTAATGACACAGACACTTAATAAACAATTCCAGAGTTGGCATTTGTTGAAGAAAGACAATCTATAGTCACTAAAGCAGAATCATAAACACTAATCTTAAGAGACAGTTGATGGCTTGGACTCTGAACCCCTTAAATCCACAGGGTTCCCTGAAAAAGTATGCTGATTTTGAGCACAACTGAAAATTCTAAAAATGTATTGGCTTGCATATGATTATAATTTGTTTCTTTCCAGTCTAAGGAAATTATTAACATGGACACAAAATACATACTCTTTAAACCAGCCTCCATTACTCAAATCACAGCATCAACCTCTGTTCTACATTAGTTACCGCACTTGACATCATCTCAGGTAGATTGCTGGTAGAACTGTGCTTTTCAAACATAAGGAAAAAGAAATGGTAAAGTCCATTTCTCTGAAATATCAACACTTCTTTGCCAAGTGTGTCAGTTACAAGAATAAAGGAAAAAAACTATGTCTTGAATTTAATGGTTTAGTTTTATATTTACTCACTTTGAAATTCATAATCTGAGGTGCCATTTACTGATTTTTAACTTAAGGAGGGTCATTAGCAGTCACTCTCCCAAATAATTTACTAAATTATAGCAACCTTTTACAGAAGGCTTAGCATTGAACAAGCATCCTTTTACTCTTGAATTTAATATTCTCTGTGTTTTCGCTGACAGTACCACTTTGGACATAAATATGTAAGGAAACCAGACACTCTGGAAGTGATGAAATAGGACATGGCAGAGTCAGGATAAACCTAGTCATTTCAAATGAGATTGTACAACTTATCATTAGATTCAAACATATTATAAGTTGAGGAAGATATCTCCTGAAGCCTATGCTTTGCTTTTTATTGATGTTTGTACTTAATATTTGTGCTATAGAACACATCTGCATTACAATTAAGTTACCCATGTCTTACACTCAACTAGCTGTCTAGACATAAAGGAGATGAACTATTGAGAGATCTTTCACCTTATTGACCCCCAAGGTTAAACATCTTAGTTTGTATCTGTTAACTTGACATTAGCTACACATAAATAGGCTCAGATGTATGTAACTGACTAGAGTTCTGCTTTTTAAAGAATTGAGCAAGTAATAGGTCTGAAAAATATAAGAATCACGATAGGAGAAAAAACCTTAACAGTAGCCTTTTATCAAGACAGGGGGGCATTATAGTAGCTAGGGCTTTATGCCCATAATGCAAATTCCTTTAGTTTATGTGCCTGCTATCAGGAAGGGGATCATTGTAACACACTGGTTAGTAACAAACACTGGTAAAGGAATCCATTTCTTTCTCTTTTTTAATGTAAAATTGTGCTTTTAAAAATATATTTTATTAATTTATTCATATTACATCTCAAGTGTTATCTCATCCCTTGTATCCTCCCATTCCTCCCTCCCTCCAATTTTCCCCATACTCCCCTCCCATATGACTGTGACTGAGGGGGTCCTCCTCCCCATGTATATGCTCATGGAGTAGCAAGTCTCTTCTTGGTAGCCTACTATCCTTCCTCTGAGTGCCACCAGGCCTCCCCATCCAGGGGACATGGTCAAATATGGGGCACCAGAGTTCATGTGAAAGTCAGACCCCACTCTCCACTCAACTGTCCATTGTCGAGGCGTTTGAAGTTTACTGCACGTATTGTCCTTGGCTGGTGCCATAGTTTGAGCAGGACCCCTGGGCCCAGATCTGCCCATCATAATGTTCTTCTTGTAGGTTTCTAGGACCCTCTGGATCCTTCTATTTCCCCATTCTCCCATGCTTCTCTCACCTAGAGTCCCAATAGAATGTCCTCCTCTGTCCCACTTTCCTGGTAAGTGAAGACTTTCATGGGACATGCCCCTTGGGCTAGTGTCCAGATATAAGTGACTATACACCATTTGACTCTTTCTGCTTCTGAGTTAACTCACTCATTATGATCATTTCTAGTTCAATCCATTTGTCCCCAAATTTCAGGAATTCCATTTCAGTTTTCCCAAGGCGGCAGTTCTGACAATTCTTAGGAGATAGTGATTGTGCTTTTAATTCCTTCATCTCTTTTAATGTCATTATATCTTGTACCTCTTCATGAAGATTAGTACTCACAAGATCCACCAAACACTTTCTCACTTGCCTTTTATTTTCCCATGACTAGGTATCAGCTCATGAGAAACTTTTTAAGTAAAACTTCAAGTGGAAAAACCCTGTCAGTTTTCTACTGAGAACAGAGTTTAAAGGCATGTGCCTACAAAGGGCAAGCTTTCCATCAGAGATTTCACTTAGCATGGTGATTCAGCTTGGGAGAGAACACATTCAGCTTTCTAATGAGTTTTAATTTAAGTGATTCATGATTCATAAGTTGTACTACAGGATAGGAGTAATGTATTTTGTACATAAAGCTTCTCTGTCTGTCTGTCTGTTTTAAGGTATTTATTGTGTAATAAATAAAAGAAAAGAGAAATGGGTCCAATAAATTTCTATGCATTCTAAGTATTTGTTTACTAAAAACATGTTTTGTGGGAAACTTTTTTAAAATTGACTTTTATTGTTATTGACTTAGGAAACATAGGTTTGGCAGTGAAACCAAAGATCTTTTTATTTGAGGACTATGAAAAATTGATTGTAACAAAACAGCCTTAAAGCAGATAAATTTAGTTGGAGTCATATGTGGAATTTCTCCAGATGTGGAAGAAAGCCTAAAAGATATATATAGGTGTGTGTGAATGTGTGTATGTGTGTTCATGTATGTGTGTGTATGTGTGTGCATGTGTGTGCATGTATGTGCATGTGTGTGTGTGTGTGTGTGTGTGTGTGTGTGTGTGTGTATGCATGCGCGGCTGTGCAAGGAAGAGAGCTGTTATTGACCAGAACTTAGGCTAGGATATCTCATGCTTGCATGAACTGAGATTAAACATTTTCTTTGAACTGCCATAGTCCTTCCACCCACACTCTTGACCATTACCACCTAAGACTTTAGACGACATGATCATGGTGATGTCTCTTATATTTGTTAGTTTCACTACTACAGTGCACAAATATGTTTAAAGTAGGACTTTCTTTCCTGATCTTTCCATACAAACATATTTTTTAAAAATTCAACTCCCAAAACTCAATATTTAAAATGTCTATTTTATTCCTTCTTTATTATTCCTATGCACTCTCCTATTGTTGCTAGTCATAAGGAAACCTCAGAACAAATATAAGAACAGTCTGTCAGTTGTTAAGCCCAGTGTCTCCTTTTCTTCTTCACTCTACTTGATGTTGTATACAGATTTGATCTTCCTCTATTCAGCTTTGTAGCTATCAGAGGTCCACCTATGGACTCAGTCTTCTTGTTTGACTGTCTGACTTCTGTATGATTCTCGGAATCTTTCTTTGAAGAATTTCATTTTGAAAAAGCTGTTATTAGAAGTAAGGATTGAATACACTTAACCTGAGCCTGGAAAATGTTGAATGTCTTCTAGAACTCACTGCATTTGACATGGGTATTTAGTATGATATTGATTAATCAACACAATTGCTACACACAAGGTTACTTAGTTTCATTCAAATTATTATTTTCTGTTGCTTTTCAAAGGCACGTTTCAGTACCCGACAAATCTAAACCCCTTCTCACTGAGGATAACCAACTGTGATGTGGGTTATGGCACATTGTATTTGCTTATTTGTCCCCTTTTTTAAAATTCTAATGTTATAAATTAGAAAATAAAGTCATTCCTTTTATTCTATTCTGTAAATCATTTGTCTCACTTTTTCTACTATCACAAATAGAATTTTTAACAAAACCATTGCTCTTTATATTCATTCAGATGCTCCCTAGCCTGGGTCCCAAGTGTTCTTGTATGCTTCACCTGACGCTGCCTTAGACAGTATCACCTCAGGTTCAAATACACTGCCCAATCCTCATGTCCCCTGGTCCTACTTGACATCAGTGCCTCTTTTAAATATTCCTTTTCACATTTTTACAAAGAAGCAAACACACAGTATATACTGTACAATCATAGGCACATAACTGAAGTAAAATATTTGCATATGAAAATGAACTAGTTAGATGATCTGGTTAAATAACATGCTTCCAAAATTACACCATCTAAAGCCAACTTGCAATTGCAGTAAGTACCAGAAAATATTTGCATATCACCAGGTACAGTTAGATTGTATTTAAATGATGTGACCAACATTATTATACCATAGAGCAAGCTGGAAGCACATGGGAGATATTTAATCCAAAAGATATGAATCTAATCTGATATACATGAAAAGTTATGGGTGCTGTTCTTACTGTATTCCCTTTAAAACAAATTTTTGAATACTTAAGCTCATGACTTGTTTCATATTGTTAAGTGATCTATTAATGTTAGCATTGAATAATTAAAAGCTTTACTGAGTTATCAGTGCTAGAGATATGGCCCAGCAATTAAGGATATTCACTACATAGACATATATCCTAGGTTTGAATCCTAGCATCCACATGGTGGCTCACAGCGATCCACAACTCCAGGTCCAATGTATCTGGTGCTTTTTCTGGCTTCTGTGGACAACAGGCTTCATACCACACAGACATACATGCAGGCAAAACACATATACATGTAAACTACATATGGGTAAATCTTTAAAATCTTTACCAGTTAGTAGTATCATATAATCAAAGTAAAGCATAATTTTAAAACTTAACCCAGTTGGAAGAAAGGCATCTTTAATGAGTGAGCTAAGATGTTCCCACATGCCACTGTTACCAAGAAAAGCCCCAGTGCCAGGGATGGGATACCTCCTCAGTTTTGGTCAGGGAGGCCAAAAAATATAAGCTCCTGTTATCCCTCTTGGTTGCCCAACAGATAGGTATAAAACATTGCTGCTTAGGACACTATACATCTAGGTTATGTGATACACATAAATTAAGCTGAATTAACTGGAGCTGACCCAAAAGTCTGGTGTCTGTTTGCTAGCTTTCATAGTGATGGATGCTATGCAGTTTGCTTGTAGAAAAAAGTAAATAAAAGTCTGACCTTGCTGTAGGCCCTACAAACATGAGCCCAAACTACTTCCCACCTGTGCAATTGTAACATGATTATTATGGCGGTAAAATAGCATTCTTTTTATGGCTCTGATAGGCACTCACTCCATTAGAAAGAATCCACACCTGTTTTTTTTTAATTTATCAAGCTTCCTCAAATCAAGTAAAAACTAATTGTTTCAACTATCATATGTACAGATTGATTGTCCTTTATTGAGTGTCAGGTACCAGAAATGCATTGCTTTCGTATTTTGAAAATTTGTGTGTACACTGTGAGTAAACATAGGAATAGGATGTAAGTAAACCCATCCAAATGTCAATAGCGAGGGAGGTCTTAGGCTCGGAAACTTGATTCTGCTGTTTAGTTGGCTTGGCATAGTATCATCTCTCCTTCTAAATATAGAGGTTTATACTCACAATTAATTCTTTCAGTCTTAATCAGAGAAACTTCTTTTTCTAGGGAAATTCAATGAATACAAAGACTAAAAAATTCATATGATGCCAAAGATAAACAACAATTGAACTCTCATACCTAATAAAATTGTCTGTACACCTTTTTCAAGGCTCAGAGATAATTGAAGAAAAGAAGATAGAAAGAATGTTGGATCTGGAGATACAGAAATGGGTTTCAAAACACATCTGTCCCAATTACAAACTCTCAATATCTTTATGTCCCAGGTCTGCATAAGACATACGTACATCATGTATGGATGGAGGAAAGATTCTGTAGGGCCTACCCCTCCTTGCTATTTTTCATGGCTAGATTCAGAGAAAGAGGAAGTCATGGCTTTCAGTTGTGTACCCACTGATAACACCAAATTCCAAAGGAAACTCCCAACCCAATAGCCACACATGATCCAGGTTAAACTGAATAAGTCAAACAATAAGCCAAAAGTCATGAATCTGGGAAAGGAACAAGTAGATGGAAGGGCAGGTCAATAATTGTGGGAGGAAGATTAGAGGGTGTGAAGAGAGAACACTAGGAATGTAGCACACACACACAGACACAAGCAAACATAATGTATATAATATGTTATATATAATTATATAGTATAATTACATGTATAATATATAAACATATACATACACATGACATATATTTACATATATATCATATATGAAATACTTCTCTCTGGCTAATTTTCATAGTGATGAAAAGTGCTATACAATTTGCTGGGGAAAAAGGCATAGGTAATGGACCCTAATAACTGTGACATATAAATATTGAATGAGAATTTAATATATATAAAACCATTCCTAGAACTAAATAGTATTTTTATATAAAATTTTTACATTTTATAACTTAACAATTTTACAATATTCATGTCTTTCTAAAATATGTTTTATAAATTTATTCATATTACATCTCAATTGTTATCCCATCCCTTGTATCCTCCCATTCCTCCCTCCCTCCCATTCTCCCCTTACTCCCCACTCCTATGACTGTGACTGAGGAAGACCTCCTTCCCCTGTATATGATCATAAGGTATCAAGTCTCTTCTTGGTAGCCTGCTATCCTTCCTCTGAGTGCCACCAGGAGAGTGGGGTCTGACTTTCAATTTACATGTCTTATGATGCATCTTTACTCTCACATTGGTTTTTCTTTCTTTAGTCCCTACTAAATTTATGAACTCCCCATTCTTTATCCAAGACCTTGTCAATTCAAAAATCTTGAGGCTTCTTCAAGACTCATATACTTAGCAACTAAAAAAAAAATTGTTTTCCCACTTAAGAATATCTAGAAAACTTGGACTTTCTTTATTATAATTATAATATTACATTAGTGTAGCTGGTAACAATTTCAAATGAAAAACAAGCTTTTAAAGCTATGAAAGCTATCTTCAATGTGCATTGGGAGTTTTACTTTATCAAGATTCTTCAAATCAAGATGGCACTTGAACCATAAGCATACATATTGATTGCCCTATATTCAGTGATTGGAACCAAAAATGTGTGGTTTTCATTTTTTTTATATTTTAAAATATGTATGGATATTATGAGTAAACTACACCTATGGCTCTACACAAAATTTGTTTGTGTCCCATATAACACCTATAAATAAAGCCCAAAGGCAATTTCATACAGCAGTTTTAGTATACATACATTTTGGCTGAGATAAGCCTTAAGAGATGTGGTATGGACCTGCTCTGCCTGTTGTGCAATGTCAGTGCTCACAAAGTTACATATATGTAAATCAAAGTGTGTGAAAATATAGGTAGATCAAGAGACAAGGAAGGGGACTAATGGGAGATACAGGAGAACAGAAAAGGTAACAGCAAGGAAAGACAAAATGTCATTTGGTTTCTATGATATTCATAATCCATATTTACCGTGTGTGTGTGTGTGTGTGTGTGTGTGTGTGTGTCATTAAATCATAGTGAGAGAAAAAGGATAAGATGACTATGACCAGAACAGTGATGTACCTATATGAACATCATGATAAAAATAACAATTTTTTAATAAAAAATTTCCAACTCAAAGTTTTCATAAAGTTATGCATTATTATTTTCAGATTAAAAATTTTTTACCTTGTGTTAACACGATTTGATATCAAATTGCTCTTCATTGAAATTTTGATTCATAACTAGTTTTGAAATTAACAAGAGCAGATCATGATTTCAACAGGAATTTTCAGTTCTGGGACTTCCTTCTTTTTTCTCACCCTGAACATTCCTTCATCTACAGAGGATTACATCCAATTCAAAAAGCCCAACTTCACAGTTGGCAAGTGTCCATTTGACGAATAGTGGAAGACACAGCCTTCAGGCTAGCCAAAACCACAGTAGTGTTCTGATCAAATAGATCCAAGCCCACAAGGCTTTCCTGAGTATTATTTACAATTTGCTGTGAATGCATGGCTAGACTGAGCTTAGGCAAGGCAGCCAGGAAGAGCCAGAGTGTCTGATAATATATCAAATCTGAATTTTATATCATTAATTTTACTGCCATTATATAGCTCATATCTTTGTTTCCCAAAGGTCTGACCCAAAATTCAACTATAATTTGTCATCCCAAGCTTTAATATTTTCACTAAGTATGTTGGGGGATACTTTTTAAATATGGGTGATATGCTAAAATTTAATTTTCTGAAAGCCATTGCTGACATAAAGTCCACTCTAACCACACACAAAAAATATTTACAGAGTCACTGAACACCTCTACTTTCCTCTCTTGTGATGATTTTAGGAGTTAGTGATCTTGTCTTACTGTGCCTTCAATTCTCTTTATATAATTTAGGGACTAAGATAAATTCCAAATAGTATAGTCATTAAAGAAATTGATGACAAATCCAGACACTGAAGTTGGACTTGTGGCATCATTAATTATACAATCTGTACCTGCAGATAAATTATATTGTCTGTCTGGGCCTTGAGTTTCTCATCTGGGAAATAGGATTAAGATGCTAATGCCCTCATATGCTTGTTGTGCATAGTAATAATTATTAACTGTTAGGATAGAATACAGTGAGAAATCAAACTTTGGCCATGATATGGGAGACAACAGTGAATCTTTACTAGCATTTTGATCTGCAAGATGACCTTGTTCAATCTGTCAGTGTTAAACACACCAAACAACAGTTAGCTTTTCCTTTTCTACTCACATCCATTTTGTAAAATAAATCTCTCTCTAAAAATAACACTTTCATTATTTTTTCTTATTTCTTTTTTAACTAATTAATATTCAGATGTACATTTATGCTATTACACATAAATACAGTAAACAACATACAGCTAAAAGAACAATGAATAATTAAGAATTATGTAAATGTTACAGTCATAGTGTTTTGGCTATTTGTATTTGGCGATCTTAAACAAAACATCTTTTCTATCTTGGGCGTCTAAAATTCTGAATGTAAATCAATATATATAATATCTCATCTTTATCAGTTTAAAGCATCTATCTAGGCCTAAAAAGTCTTAGCCTCTCCATAACTAAGCTTAATTGTAAAACTAAACTATCTGATATTCAATCCCATTAGAGACTTGAGAAGGAATAAAATTAATTCACTTTCATTCTATAGAATACTTGACCTGATATTTTGTTGATAATTTTTTAGGAAAAAATACCCAAGGAAGGTCTTTTTGCCAATATCCTTCTTTGTGGTAAAAAAAAAAAATTAATCATATCAAGCAATCTGGATGAACATACCAGTTAGGAGTCTGGAGTCAAAACAAAGGAAAGAGGTTGACATAGTTTACAGTGAAAATGGAGAGCAACTCACTGGTCAAAATAGGTATTGTGATGTTTTCTTCTAACAAACAATTCTAAATGTATAATAGAATGATGACTGCATCTTAAGAATAAAGAGAATATTGGGGATAACTTTAAGAGTTCTGGGATAATCCGCTCATGCTATCTGATAAGAAAGCGGTAACACTGAGAACATTTGTCTATGCTTTCTTAAATATCAATCCAAGTATCTTTCCTGTTTCTACTTAGTAGAAACAGAAAAAAAGTAGTAGTACCTATACTTCCATACTTCAACCCAAAAAGTATTAAGATTAAAACTAAGATGACAGCTTATATAGAATCTCCTATGAGAATACAGCATGGTTTTTGATACAGAATATTTTTCTAGGACATTTAATTTTTCATGAAATGAGAGAAATTTCCAAGTACTATGCTAAACATACCATATTAGAGAATCCAAAATTATGAGGAAAAATTATTAAAAATTGAAAGCTAGCTATCATAGGAAGAGATGATAAAAATAAGTACATTTCTGTAAAATAAAGGTAATTATGTTGAGTGGTTATAGAAGAAACCTTTAAGAAATTATTATTGATACAAGAAATCATAATGAGATGACCTACATAAAAATTGCTGTATGAACATAATGTTAATCACAAATAAAATTATATTAAAATCCTTACAATGAGTTATCTTTTTATTTATGAGTGGAAAAGATCAATATGAAAATAATATGTCCATTATCCTAATAATGCTTCTGGAAACATTTAACAACTACTTAGCAACAATTGTATTGCATGACCAGAAATTGCTTAGGATTCATTAGCAAAAAGAGCAAAGAAATGCATTGTAGTTCTTGTTGAAGAACATAGGGTTCATGTTCCATAATTTAGTGGACACTGAGCAAGGAAAGGAAACAGTGGGGACAGAGTAGATGCACTATAAATATAATAAATATATACATCTTTTACATGTGATACAATATAAATTGACATAGCAAAATTTAAACCTACATCCAGGAGGCAAGTAAACAACCAAAGGGCCCATATAAGGGAAATATTGTAGAAAAGAAACTATCTTGCCAATTGTTTCTGGCTACCTGTAAGAGGGATGAAGGTATTTTCATATAGATACATGCAAAAGAATGACCCTGGCCTAGTACACAATCATGGCAAATGTCTAGGAGGAGGGCACATTAGGGAACATCAAGGGGTATGTTGTGCCTGGAGTGGCAGGGCTGATGAAGAACATAATAGCACTCTGAAGTCAAACTAGACACAGCATTCAGTCACTCTTAAGATTCTTGCTTCTCTCCTAGTAAACAGAAGAGCCACAACTGGATGCCTTGCAAAGAAGAGAATGGCCTGGCTCAAAATAGGATACTGTCTGATTATGAGAATATAAAGATAAAAAGGTAAGGGTGCCTTTAAGGAAGACTAAAGCAGGGGCCCATTGTTCTAGAAGGGAAGAGAGAGTCTATTGATATCAAGTCCTCTGGAGGGGGAGACCTGGTGGCACTCAGAGGAAGGATAGCAGGCTACCAAGAAGAGACTTGATACCCTATGAGCAAATACAGGGGGAAGAGGTCCTCCTCAGTCACAGTTGTGGGGGGCGGAGTAAGAGGGAAATGGGAGGGAGGAATGGGAGGATACAAGGGATGGGATAACAATTGAGATGTAATATGAATAAATTAACAAAATATATTTAAAAAATAAAACTACAAAAAAGAGAATATTTTTTAAAAGTCTAAATATGGCCCCAAAACTCATAAAAATATTGCTAAAAATCTCCACCACTGGTTCTGAGAGTCATCTAAATCTACACATCCATGTCAGCTGCAGGGCGCTGTTAAGAGACAAAGGAACTCTGACTTCCCTTCCTGTCAGAGACCAACAGACTGACAGTGTAAACCAAAATGGTGGGGGAAGCTCAATAATTTGAAAGTCTTAGAAAGAAAGAAGAGTAGCTGCAGGTTTAAACCCCAGAGAAGCTCATCCTGCTGCTTGGTGGAAACAAACAAGGAAATGACACATAAAACTCAAGAGCCCCACAGTGAGCCCTGGGAATGTGTGTGTGTGTGTGTGTGTGTGTGTGTGTGTGTGTGTGTGTGTGTACACGTGCGCACGCAGGTGAGTGTGCAAAAGTTCTCCATAGTGAAACTTTTCCTTTCTTAGTCTGAATACTACAATTTTCCCCTACAATTAAAACAAAAGAAAATGTGCTTTATTTTAAGACTCTGTAATATAAAATCTAGTAGGAGCCATTTTCACACTTATTTGTCAAAAATGTTCCTGAGGAATTGAAATAGTCTCCAAAAATAACCTTTAAACGTGGGCTTCACTCATCCCTGCAGTGTTTTTTTCATAAGGAACTGATAGTTATTGAATCAGATATATGAATTATAAAAATATCTGAAAACTTACTATAACTTAACAACATATTCTTTTCCTTCCATTATTTATTCTGCCTTCTTTTTCTTCTTACCCTCTCACACCTTCCCTTCCTTTCCTCTGTTTTTGCCAGGTAACACGGTATGTTTCTCAAAACCAATACACTTTTAGGAAATGAAGGAAAATAGTTGCAGAAGCTGTTGTAGGGAGGAGTTCGGAAGACAAGAGTGAACACTGGGAAAAAAAAAAAAGAAAAGAAAAGAAAAAAAAAAGAGTTCCAGTCATCCCGAGAAGGAAAAGGCCCTGGAGTGCAAATGCCATTCAACTAAGAATTCAGAAAGCCGCTGCAACATCAGGAGCAGAATATCCATTCCAATGATGCCATACGTTATTCTGTGCTATGTAGCTATTGTGACGACACCACGCAGAAGTGTAGTTATGGACTGTGAAGTGCACATAGAGCAAAAGAGTAAAGTGACCTGCAGTAAATATGGGGTTGAAAAGAGGATTAGCGATGAAGAAGCATTCTTTGATTCTATCTCCAACTCCATATCCTGAAAAGTCAACATAACTTCACGAATATTTTTTCCAGTATCTTAAAACATGTGGAGAGAAGAAGGCCATTAGAAAAAATAAGCAGTCACAGTATACACATGAAATGAATACCAGATGGCGTCCTGCACCCACATGCAGTATCTTTCACCACCTCACTCCTGACTGTAATTCTCTAATCATTTCCACCTATTCAGCTTTTGCTTTGCAGCTTTCCATAAGTGAGGATCATGTCAAACTCCTCACACAACATTAAATGGAAAGTTTTTTTACACTGCTCAAGAAAAAAAGTTAGGCATTAGGTTCCCTTTTGGTTTTCCAAAATAACTATCATGAAAATGAAAAAAAACAAAAAACAAAAAACAAAAGATGGCTATCAAACAGACAGGGTAAGCAAGTCTTCCATAGTTCCTGCCTTACAAATATGTCTGTCAGATATAGTTGGGCCAGAAGGTTGAAGATGATGCGCCATCATTACAAAGAGTTCTGGGTGACTGTTCAGGCAGCAAATTGTCTCTGCCATTTTTTTTTAATTTGGAAGTTGTTAAGTTGCATTTCCTGTTTACTCAGATAATTTTATTCCTTCTCAGGTCTCTGATATGGGTGAAGGCCAATTAGTTTAGTTTCACAATTAACCTTAGTTATTTAGCAGTTAAGATGTTTTTATTCTAGATGGATGTTTTAAGTTGACAGAGATGAGATATGATAGATACTGATTTATATTCAGAATTTTAGACTCACCAAGATAGGAAAATATTTTAAGGCTGCCAAATACAAATAGCCAAAACACTATGAATGTAACATTAATCTAATTCCTGATTGTTTCGTGGTTCTTCTTGCTCTATGTAGTTTATTATATATATACATATGTATGTATGTATATTATATAAATGTATATGTAAAAAACAAAAATATTATTTGAAAAAAGAATCCAAAAGAGGAAGGCAACCAACAGTCCTGTCCTAGTATGGTGCCTATGAACCTTATGGTTTTAACCAGCATTTTTACACCAGCTTACTAGAAATGAATAAAACAAAGTTAACTCTTAAAAAATATTCTTCAATACAAGTAAAGAAATAGTGTGTAAAACTTCTATTGACACAAAGAAGGATTTAGTTCCGTTAAAGGATAACATGTTTGACTAAATATGGAGTCAGGAGAATGCCTCTAATTATATATGGTACAACTTATGTTCCAGTTTGCTATGTTTCTACTGTGTTGTCCAAAATTTTATACACTCTAATATATATTATGAACAATTGTGTCAAATATTCTAAACTGCCATCCATTGCTAATATATTCTTTTGTATATACAATCTCATTCATGTTCACTTTTAGAAGGAAATATCATTTCAACACTGTGTACGGCAGGTTTTAAGATTTATTTTTATTATTCTTAATTCCATATGTGTGTGTTTGTGTATCTATATGAGAGAATGGTGTCATAAGAGGCTAGAGGTGTCAGATCCTCTGGAGCTGGAGTTACAGGTAGTGGTGATTTATCCAACATATACATTGGGAACAAAGTTGGGACTTCTCCAAGAGAAGTACAAACTCTCAAGTGTTGAACCGTCATTCCAGGACCAAGTATGTTGTACTCTTTGCTTCTCTATATTTATAACTTTCCAGTCATTTAAAAATGTCTATATTAGGATGCAAACAATTCAATCTATTCCATGATTATAATTGCTGATGCTGTATTAAACGTACATCAGCATGTAAACTGAGGCACCATATAACTTGGCTATGACTATGAAGCAAGCTTATTGCTAAAAGGTACATTTATTTGTCAACCATCTATGCAGTAGTGTACCAGTTCCTGCTCAAGTTGAGTGTAACAAATCTCACTTTTATGAATTACTTCACTGTTATATAATAAGTTTTTGTATTAAAAAATCTCTTTATTATTTATACTTCTATACTACTTTGGTACTTTAGAAGTGAAACTTGAAGTAATGAGGAGTCATGCACTGCAGTTGGAAACATGTTGTACAAAAATATGTTTCAGGTACCATAGGAAAAATTTTATGATTCACATGAAAACATTATCCATGATACTTTAAGTCTGTGCCTGATTTAAAACAAAAATAAAAAACTATATATGACGCTTTATTTGGTCATTTGTTGGATTTTTCAAGTTTGACTATGGAAAATTCTTAACCCATCGTGAAGACTAAAATTCCCTTTAGAGAGAGAGCACTTGTGTTTTATTTGTTTGTCCTTGTCCATTGGTCCTGAGACATACTGTGGTACCTTCAGGGACACATGAGCCACAGACAAATAATTAGACTCCTTATGGACAGAAGTGGCAAAGAGGAGTGTGGTGGAATCTCCGAATGGCAGGTACGGTTGTGTGGTGTGGAGACATGGGTTGCACATTTTTCAGGGTATGTTTTCTTCTTAAAAAGTGGCTTAACTGCACAGGATTTTTCTTTATTAAAATAAATGGCTGATCATATTGACTCCGTATATCTTAGCACAGAACTAAACATTGTGGTCAAGAACTTGAACTCTGAAGTGAGACAGTGAAGAGTGAAAACGTGTTGGACGTTTATTACCTGATTTATATCGGACTGCTGTCAGACAATGAATGTAATTGTTGAAAGGATTAAGTGTGTCACGTAAAAATAGAAATGCTTATGGTGGTGCCAGGAACATAGTAATTGACCGCCAAGTAGCATACACTTCTCTTTTTCCATCCCTGTTCTCTGTCTCCCCCCTCCCACCATGTGTAGTATTTTCAGTGTGTGGAAGTTTCAAAATAATGGCAATGCTATATCTTCTTCACAGTAAATTATATTAATGTTAACTATAACTTGTGGAAGAAGACTCACTTGAGTGACATTTTCTTGAGAAAAATGTAATAATTAGGGGGAACAGACATTATAAGATTTTAGGCTTTAATAGTTTCTTTTTTCTTTAATTAATAAATTCGTTACATTACAATCTAATGGGAGCTTCCCCTATCTCTTCTCCTCTCAATCCCCCCTTTTTCCTCCCCTTCTCCTATTCCTCCTCCCTTACTCCCCAGAGAAGGAGAGACCACCCATGGATATGAACCATGAAACTGAGATCATTACAATGGTCAATTTCAACAGTTTTCATCAAACAGTTAATTCTATTAGAGGTCTCTTTGTCATTGAAACAGCCGTAACTATCTTCACACTATGCCATGTTTCTCCCATCAGCCATTTTTCTGCATTTCCAATACCAACTCATAGCATTACTAGCATAAATAGTCTTTATGGTGGTCTTATATTCATTTCTTTATCACTTCTTCCTTGTGGTATTTATTTAAAATGGCTTACATCATCCATTATCACATGACAACACTCTGAAATGTTGACATGTATTGCCCTCTGAGTATGAAAATACAAACAACATTTCTGAAATTGGGGATTTAAATACTTCTCGGATATCTTTTTCTTTGTTGCTCTCTCACCAGAGTGATTATCATTTTTATAAAACAGTGCTTGCCAAAATGAAAAGACTGCACCCAAACATCCCATTCTAGGAACCAAAGGCAATATATCAACAGTACCACTTTCAGTGTGCAGAACCTTCAGCAAATTTTCCTATTAAACGCTCATAGCTAGAATTTATTTGCAATAATTTGACAATTTATTAAGCTTGATTTTTTCCCAAAACAAGATGAAGTTATGCGTCTTAACTTCCCTCAGTCTTATCCCACTGCTACTGCTGTTGCAGCCTCTGGAGTGCTTGACGTAGAGACCTGCACCGCCATATGTGTGTGTGTGTTTTTTTTTTCTATATCATGGATATACCCGATATATTTTAATGTCCTTAAAGATCATCTGTAGCACACTTATGTTTATTTTAATTTTAATTTTTTGTTGTTGTTGTTTTTCCTTTTCTCTCCATTAGTATTTTCCCCTGGATTTCTGAGAGATTGTATGCACTGTATCACGACTAGAGATCCTTGTGATTAGCCATTGTATCCCGACTAGAGATCCTTGTGATTAGCCATAGGGGACGCTGGGAACCAAACTCAGGTTGTGGGGTTCTCTGCTATAAAAGCCACGTTCATAACCACTGAGCCATCTCTCCCACTTATGTTTATTTTAAAGACATTAATTTTATATCACAAATTGTAAATAATTTTAAGAGAGCCACTAATTCATATCAAAATGTAATCCATTCTAATATGACATAACAGGAACTGGATTAAACATGTCAGAAACAAAACAAAACAAAAGCAACAATCAGCACATAAAGATATATTATTCATCATTTTTAATACCTGGATATCAGAAAACATTAAGAGTGTACCCCAAAACAAGGTAAATGGAAATCGAAAGACCTTGTATATAACATTGTATGGCTCAGTAACTTTCTGCCTGTAACACAGGGACAAGCAACCCAAAGCAGAGCTAAGGAAAGTACCTGGGTCCATGGGCTAAAAGCAAAAAGAGAACATTGCACATAGAAAGAACCAGTCCATCAGCAAAAGATGTCTATTTGGATTCCATCAGAGTATTATTCAATGAACAAGCAAGAAAAGTTCCTAAGAACATAGGAGAAAAATGCCCTAATTATTAGAAGCATCGGGTTTGGAGGTGTTTTTGTTTGTTTGCTTGCTTGCTTGCTCGCTTGCATTAAAATAAAACCTTGCTCTTGGGACTCTCCTCCTGTTGCCTTGCCTTCTCCAGCCTCACTGTGTGAATTTTTGCCTTTTCTTACTGGATTTTGTTTTGTACTGTTCGGTTATTATCTCTTGGAGCCCTGTTTGTTTTTGAAGGTGCATGTAGGGGAGTGGATACAGACCAGAAGGAAGCTTGGGTTGGGGAGAGCTGGTCAGAGTGGGAGAAAGGAAAATTGTAGTTAGGATGTATTGCATTAGAGAAGAATCTACTTTTTAATCTGTTATATATATATATATATATATATATATATATAATACATATATATATATGTATTAGAATATCTTAAGAATCATGGTGCACTAGGTACTCAGAGGTACCCCTGGTAAGTAGTGAGCATCACCAGACCTCAAATAAGTACTGTGCTTATCCTTTATAGAACATCTAAAGACCCAAACTCCCAAGGACAAAACTGTTTCTTAGTAACTAGACTATGATGACGCCCCACCAAAATGGTAAATAATTAGAATATAAAACTATCTAATACTCAGAATCTAAAATTAAAAATGGTAAGTATCTAATGTAAAGTAACATCCTACAGAATGGTACTTCCGTTCTGACAAAAGTACTTCTTACTTGTGACAGAAAAGGATAATCAATTGAAGTCAGTTCAGAACTTCTGTAGACATTAGGGGTCCTGGATTGACTGAGAAATGCTCCTCATAGGCACAGGTATTTGAATAACTGGTCCCCCATTGGTGGCACTCTTTGGACACTCGGAGGCACACCTAGCTGGAGGAAGGGATGTATATCACTGGTTGCAGGTTTTGAACTTACAGCCTCATCTCTCTTCCAGTGTTCTCTCTGCTTGTGTTTGTGGCTGAAGATGAGACCACCCTCAGCATCCTGCTTCTGCCACATGATGTCATTATGGACTCCACTTTGGAACTGTAAGTCAAAATTAATTTTTAACCTTCCATTAGTTACTTTGGGCCATGTTGTTTTATTGTACCAATAGAAAAGGGATAAATAAATAAATAAAGTTTATAGGTATTCACCTTATAACAATTAATATAACCATGTCCTAAATGCTCTGATTCAATGCAAATGGAGAAGATATAGAGAAGAGCTAATGTTGAAATAGATTAAAAGCTACTATGAGTTATTTGAAAAAAATATTAAACGAAATTGTTAGTGAGTTAAGTATAATGATGAAAAATATTCATGAGCTTGAACACAAAACGATAAAAGCTTCTTGGAAAAGAAATTAGAGAGAAAAATAATTATAAAATATAAAGAGAATTCACCAGTGTCAAGATTACTTTACATAGCTTGATTTTGTCATTATAGTTTTCAACTGGGGGAGGCAATATTTGAACAAATATGTTTTCACAAAATTACAAAGTTAATTTAGTGAACAAAGGGCACTCCACCAGAAAAGGCTCTGAAACAATTATGCAAAGACTCAGAGTTCACAAGACATAACACAGTTAATAAAATGAGTCTTAGGTGGAGGATACACAGAAACTGTGGGATGGGAGAAAGGGCTCAGCCAAACAGGCGACAGGTTAGAGCACTGGTTCTCAACATGTGGGTCAGGAGAGGCTGCCCGTGATCATCAAAACACACAGACAGTTTTATTAAGATTCACAACAGTAGTAAAATTGCATTCATGACGCAGCAACAAAAATGATTTTATGGTTGTGGTCAGCATGAGAAACTGAGGAGGGCTGAGAACAACCAGGCTACAGTGAACCCTAGCCCCAGCTCTCATGAGAAACTCCCAATCTGCTTAAGCAGCAGACATAAGGTCAATTTTCGATACTGAGCTGTAAAAATGGGTTAGACATGAGGTAAGAAATAGAACTACAGATGTATCTCATAGCTAAGTCTCCTGATGGACAGAAAATACTTTTTTCGTTAAACATACTTAAGGCTGTAATAGGTTGTGCCTGGGATTACAAAAATGAGTTACAGCCATAGGCTCCTTTATAAAGATGTGAACAATATACCTAGTAAAAGTAAAGGAAACATATTCCAAAAAATAATGCTGTTAAACCTGGATATCAGCATACAAAAAAAAAAAAAAAAAAAAAAAGAAAGGAAAGAAAGAAAGGAAAAAGAGGGAGGAAGGTAGGAAGGTAAGAAGGAAGGTAGGAAGGAAGGTAGGAAGGAAGAAAACTGGGCCTTTATCTCTTACTCCGCACAAACTTCAATTGCAAATGTATTATGACCTTAGCATAAGACTTGATACTCTGAAACTGCAGGACAAAAAAACAGTTAGTGGGTTTCTATTTATAGGCACAGGTAAGGACCTTCTGTATAACACTTCTGTACCTTCTATAGTAGTATCAACAAATGACAAGTGTGTGAGCTCATGAAATTCATAGTTTTTTTTATAGAGCAAAGGAAACTGTGGAGAAAAGAAATAGCTTCTGAAATAAAATAAAAAATTTCCAGCTGTGCATAACACTAGGGTTAGATTATATAAGATATATATATATATAAAATATATAAAATTTTTAAACAATTAAACATTAAGAAAATAAATAACCCAATTAAAAAATAGGATAAAAAATTAAAGGAGCATTCTCAGAGCAGAAAAACAGAAGTAAGGCAAGCACTTTAAGGAAATTATTCAATATGCTTAACTGCCCAGGAAATGTGAATTAAAAAATCACACTAAAATTGTTTCTCATTCTAGTAAGAATAAGCGTGATTAAGAATATAATGATGAAATATGATGGTGTGTATGTGGATATAAACTGTTACAATAAATATAAACTATGACAGGCACTTTGGAAATCTGAATGGATGTTTCTCCAAAAATTTGAATAAAAAGCTACCATATGGCCTAACTCTCTCATTTCCGTTATGTACAAAGAACTTAACATTCTGCTACCAATTCTTGAACATCCATGCTTACTATTGCTCTATTCCCATAGCTAGGAAAATAAATACAATCAGATGCCCACCAACTGATGAATGGATAAGTAAATGTGGTAATACAGATAAGGAATATAATACTATGACCTGCCAAGAAAAATAGGAATAGTCAGGTTAATGGATGGAACTCGGAAAAATATATATGGAGTGAGGTCACTCAGACTTGAAAAGACAGACATTTCATGTTATCTCTTATATGTGTTTCCTACCATTGATTCTTTGCTTTTATCTGTTTACTTTGGAGTACGTGAAGAAGCCAAGTAATTAAAAATAAGCATACGGCAGGAGACCTGTTAAGAGAGGTGAAAATAAAAGCAGAGAGGAGGAAGACATGAAGCGTGGGATCGCACGTGTCAGCATGGAGAGGGTTGGTGGATGGGGAAACTGAGAGTCAGGAAAGTTTTAGTCCAAACGAAGGATATGTGAAAAGCTATGTAGAAACATGATCCTGCAACCCAAGTTAAAAAAAAAAAAAGTAATTATAGTGCAAGCCCAAGCCAAACCAAATCCTAGCACAGGATGGGGTAGTAGGGCATGAAGTCCTTCCCATAGCCGAGGCGTTTCTGGCCATTGTTGGCTGCTGGGAGGAGAAACAGCGTTCTATTTGAGTGTGAGTTCCCTCAGTTCTACCGCCCTCCAGAATATGACCACGCATGATGTGCGGGCAGCTCACAGCTGGTTGTGATGGGTTTTTAAAAGGACACAAACTTGGGTGGGTAGGAAATGGCGGGGTGCATCTGAGAAGAGTTCAGGGAATTAATGTGATAAAAATAAATGGTCCTAAACTCTGAAGGAACTAACCATTTTTAAAAATGAAAGTAGAAGAGAGAATAGAATATAGGTGACATGAAAAAACAGTGTGTGTGTGTGTGTGTGTGTGTGTGTGTGTGTGTGTGTGTGTGCGCGCATGCGCGCTCTGGGGGAGGTATTCAGGTTAAAAGTTTAAGTGGGGATGAGGAAAAGAACATGACAGATAAGGTGTGAATTTTACCTAACTAAGGCTATAGGAAGAAGCAGTATGCTAATCCACTTATATGTTAATTTAAAAAGCAGTAGGGTTAGGAGGCAGAGCTCTTTCCCACACACATGCACTATGGTCTCTCCAGCCTCCAAGTTCTCAGCTTCAGTGCAGTGTAAAAGTCATCATGGCTTTCCCACAGGATCATGGAAAGAAATACCCTTCAAAAGAGATGTCATTTTTTTCATCGTTTGGCAAGTGAAAGGAATCATTCTGCTTCACCAATAAGCCACTCGGCTCATACTTATTCAAAGAAGGTCCTTAAAGACCTTTGCTCTCCTTTGTTTGCTAAATAAATGTTTAAATCAAATGTTGTCTCTTTACTGTATTCTGTCATTTGAGAAGACGAGACCCAAGAGCCCCTTTTAACTTATAGGAGTCCGTGCTATAGGAATAAGTGCTATAACTTATAAGAATTCATAAGAGAAAATTATTATATTTTTGAGTTAGAGAAAGCTTGACATCCATATCCCACAAGTTAGATCTGAAATCTATCTGCCTTTCTATGTGTTAAATTGAAGAATATTTTTACATACTTAAATGATTTAAAATACTAACATTTACCTTGTAAAAACATGAGTATGAAAAGAACTTCAAATTCAAATAAAAAAGCCCTAGAGTACAGACAAGGCCGTTCATTTATGTAGTTTTCCTGGTTGCTTTTCTATTACAACTTCAGGTAAAAGTCATTGAAAGCTTTCTGTGTGACTCAAAGCCTCAGTTATTTATCATCTATCCCTTAAAATGTAACTTAAATTGTGGCTAAGTAATAAATATATGACAGCAAAAACAATATTTAAAAAACAATAAGATGGGTTTCATTCGAGTCTCAAATGCTGTTCTTCATAAGATGTTATTGAGAGAGAATGTAAAACAGTTCAAATAAAAACAGAAAACTGCAAACTAGTATCTGATAAGGGATTTATATGGAAAACGTAAAGACCTTAAATCTCTATAATTGAAAAAAACATACACTCAATAGATGTTGACATTTAACCAAAACCAAAAACAAACAAACAAAAAACTGGCAGAATAGGTACATAAAGGCATTTCACATGGCTTAGTTTACAGAAATTATTGGTAAATAGAGAAGAAGATGCCATTTCAGAAAAACTTAAGTTGATTGATTGTTTTGTTAAGCAAAAGTGAGAACCAAAATGAAAAAAAAAAATAGAAAACGTAGAACTCACATATATTTTTGGTTGGAATATAAAATCTTCTAAATATTCTGGAAATGGTCTTGTCTATCTAAATTGTAAAGGATTCATGTTGCAGTCAACATTCTGCTCACTAGCCATTCAAAATTTAGCAAGGTGAACATTTTGAAAATCTTATTTAAAAAGTAGATTAAATTTAATATTTATAAAATTCAGAATAAATTTCAGAAGCTACCTTGTTTATGTTCTGTGTGTGTGTGTATGTGTGTGTGTGTGTGTGTGTGTGTGTGTGTGTGTGTGTGTGTATGCGCATGTGTGTAAGAAAGAGAAAAACATTAAATAGAAATTGGGCACACTGCAGAGTACGAAGAGGGCGGTGGTACTATGAGGTATGGTCTTAGGACCCCAAGTGCATATACAGATTTTTTAACCCATTGTGAGGCAGAATGACAGGCTAACAGGTAACTTCAGTATGTTTCACATAAAACATGAACATGTACTTTCTGTTTCATGTTGAAACTTGAGAAAAAAATTCTCAGAATTGCTTTATATTATTTTTTAATAACATGACCTTTTAGTTTTATTTGACACTTACTGAAGACGTTTCTGGAAATAATTATTGCTTTTGGATTTTCTTATAACTGTATTCATAATATTCATAATAATCTCAGAGAGCCAAAAATATCTTTGGTTACCAGAGTACAGCAGTTTATTAATTATATACTAATTTGTTTGGTGGACAGTTTAGAGATCTAGGCATTAATAATTAATGCTACTATACAAAATAGTCTTTCTTTAAGCAGTAGACTGAGGATCATAGACTATCGCAAAAGTGTTGAGGAAACAGACACTTTCTTTTAGTGTGCTTGGCAGGCACACATCCCATAAACCAGCTCCAACGTGAGCCTCACTGGATGGAACATCCCAGTCTTTTAAGTGTCAGTATCATAAAGTGGAGTAAATGATCCTTACACACAATCCCATGCAACATCACACTTCAAGGTCTGCAGACAGCAATGCAGTAATAGCTCCTCACTTTAAAGAACCCCCAATTGACCATAAGTTCTCTTATATCTGCCCTCTGCTACCAATTTTATTACTTAAGACTCCTGTAAATAACTTTTATCTGTTGTCATATTTTACGTGAGGTTGGTCAAAACCCAAGTATTAATTCATAAAACAGTTACAAATGTTCTATATCTCATATACACAGAATTTTGAGACTACTTCTATATCCAAAATGTTCCCCAAATTTTATGACACATATAACCTAGTATAGTAAATCTTTCTCTTTATTATCAACTGAAGATGAACGCATGCGCAGTGGAGCCTGGGGATTTAGCGTAGTTAGTGGTGTGTTCCTCTGGAATGATGAAGTCCAGAGTACAGCCCCCAGCACTGGCTAGCCTGTGCGCAGTGGCACTGTTGATGCTGCACTCATATATGGAGGCAGAAAGATCAGAATATCAGGGCATCCTGAATTATATGGTATTTCAATGGCAGTCTGGAATACGAGAAACCTGCCTAAAATAAAAATCAATAAAGAAAAAGAAAGGAGAAACACAATTTATTTTTAGTGAGTCATCTTCTATTTATTAGATTTATTAGAATATATATATATATATATATATATATATAATCAATGTAGATGAGAAATTGAGGGAAAGGCACTGAAAACTACCTAAACCAATCGCATAATGTTTAAATGACATAAGAAAGGCAATGGGATTGAATGTCTTCATAAGAGTTATTAAATGCTTTATTTGCAACTGTATTTAGAAATAAACCATTTAGCTGAATTTTTTATCTCTGTCTTCATCTACTTATTAATTAAAAGGTGAAGATGAAGTGTCCGCTACAAGGGCTATATACAGAAAAGCATACTTGCTCAGTCATGGGAGACACAAGTCTCACAGAGAAAGAAACCAAGCAATGCATCATTCAATCAATCCATCTTGGTATCCATTTTCATCATGTCATGTTATTCTGCCAATAAAATGGCATAAACAAAATACCCATTACATTATATCTAAGAGTATACGGTCATAGGCTTTATTCCATTTATGTAAACTACAAAATGCACCCAATAAATGTAGGAAAGAAGAAAAATCCCTAGCCAAATCTCTTCTGGGGATGACGTTTGTCTAGTTATTATTATTGTTGTTCTCACATTAGCAGAGAAAACAAATACATCATTTAAAATTAAAGCTTTGGGCATCATGGTTCAAAATAATGGGTGGGGATTCTTGTGTAAGTTAGACTTCTGAAATCTTTAGGTACAGTTTCACTCTGACTCAAACATGACTTTATTTTCTTTAAATTGTCTCAAAAAAGAAAAGCACATGGTATCATTAATAGTGAACTTTAATTGACATTTTCGTGCTCCTTCTTTAATAACTTACTGCCGCACTATTGCATTTGAGTGCATCAGGGTGGCCACTGTTATATTCCACATATGCTGTGTTGTGTAAAAACATATTTTTCTGAGCATGAAGCTACTATAAGATCATATTGGCAACACTATTTTCACTGAGCCACCCCAGAAGAGGAGTGAGCACCTATATTCAAGTCCATTTAACGGAAACTCCATGACAGAACTGGTTAAAATACTTAACCGTTCTTTGCTTGCACAGGGTCATGAATGAAGATACACTTTGTGGAGCGATATTTCTGTAACAAAAATTCAGAGGGAATGTGCCTATTAGAACGAGAAAATTCTTATTACAGCCCAGGGAAATAAACTTGTAGAACAAAGCAGAATGGTCCAACAAGGAACCGAGCACGCGTCCTACTTAGGTAGGTTGTATCACTTGACATCGTTCCACAGGTGAGCATGAAAGCAAAACATCAAGGGCAGCCCCATCAGATAATCCTCAGGCTGAATTTGCTTTAATGTCTCCAGCCTAGAAACCTACATTTTACCCAAAATAGCTTCCCTCACCAGTAATGCCATTCACTAAAATGTATCTCAAACTGTTGGCTTCTGTAAGTCAAACATAAGTGGAAATAAAGGTATAATGGCAGAGCATCAGGGGCTGGATTCATAGCTTTGTGTTCCTTCCACACATTCTTGTGTGAGGGTCTCTTATTCTCCATCCTTTCTTGTTACTCTTTATAGCACGAAGTACACCCTCATACCTGGTTAACTTTTGGAGTTTTTCTATGTTGTCAATAGATGTTGTAAAACTTGATTTTAAAAAATTTTAACATGAAGTCCTGTTATCTAAAAATGTATAGCTTTAAAAAATGGCTCAAGGAGCTCTCCTGAGCAATCAGACTAGACAGACTAACCCAGTTCTTTTGTTCTGAGTTCAATTGAAACACCATCCCCTGGTAAATAAAGTATGGGGAATTGAGGAAGACATAGTGGACACTAACCTCTAACATCCATGTGCAATAGTTTTTACACATACCCATATATACATGTGTTCCTACACACATCGAAACACATATGCACGCATAATACACAAATGCAAAACAACCAAACATATAAACAAAATTTTAATCGTATTAAAAGAATTAAAACTATCACACTGGTAGAGGAAAAATGTACTTCAAAATTAAAACAGAGGAGTAGCTTTTGAAATGTACTGTGCCTGCCCCTCAGGAAAACAATGGAAAGAATGGACAATTGGGACTAGAGGAAATTAAAATTCTTATTCACAGGAAAGGAGATCATTCTTGAATAAAAACACAATTTACACAATGGAATAAACTGTGCTAACTACAGATCATACATAACATTAACCACTAGAATATACAAGCACTCAAGAAAAACTAAATATAAAGAAATCAAGTAATAACATCAATACACAGGCTATAAAATGCACAAACATTTCACAAAAGCTGAAGCATAAATGGCCAATACAGGTGAAAAGAATTGTTCAAAATCACCAGCATTTGTAATGTACAAACTCAAAACTGCTTTGAGATTAAACCTCACCACAGCCAAAGCACTCATCATCTAGAAAGCAACAAACCCTTAGACACATCAAGTGGGGAAGAAAAATCAGCCAAGCCACCTTGAAAACAGTATGGATGTTCCAGCAAAGGCTAAAACCATGTCTGCAATATAACCCAGCTATATTACTGCTAGCATTTATCCAAAGGATCTAACATATAAAGAAGACACGTGTATGTGGATAAACTGCAATGGACA
Source organism: Acomys minous (assembly GCF_964271855.1). Lineage (NCBI taxonomy): Eukaryota > Metazoa > Chordata > Mammalia > Rodentia > Muridae > Acomys > Acomys minous. The sequence continues at coordinate 31,925,427 of NC_140492.1, read as the reverse complement.
AAACTTAAGTTAGAGAATCAACTTTGGTGACTGTCAACATAGAACGAATATAGAAAATATGGTACATATGAGCAATGGAACATTATTCAGCCATAAACCAAGTGAGATGCTGTCATTTGATGGAAAATGCATGCAACTGGGTATTATTGTACTGAATAAGTTAAGTTAGGCTCAGAATAAAAATTACTGCATGCTTCCTCCACCTGTAGATACTGGATTTTTTTTTTTTGGTACAAATGTCAAGAAGATATATGACAAAAAAGTAGAAGTGAAACTCTAGGTGACTGAAGAGGATTGCCAGAAATGTATGGGGAGAAAGGGAGAGTAACAATGGATATGGTGGGGGAAATGCGGTCAGATTATACACATAGCACATGTTTATGTAAAATAAATAGACTCCAATGGACAAGCACATATAGAGACATAGAAACTTGGTGGGGTGTAGTGACTTATGTCTGTGCTACCAGTCAGCTACTTGGGAAACTAAGGGCCTGAAGATCACGTGTGCCCAAGAGACCTATGTGGGCAACAAAGATACCTCATCTTAAAAATAAACAATTGGTTCTTGTCTACCAAGTAGTTATTTTTATTTTAACATTAGCTATGTATAGTACGATTGTAAGGTAATAGTTAAGGTATCTCTAATAGATATTTAGTTATCAACATAGGTTAAAACTCTTAGAATTCTTTAGTCATAGATGAGTTTATCGGTCAGTGGTAGAGTGCTTATCTAGAATGTATGAGGGCCTAATTATGCATATATATACATATATACATATATATCTGTATATATATATATAGAATCAAAGAACAATTAAGATTATTTAAAAATTTAATACTGAATATATGTGAATATGAGAATTAAAACTTGCTTTTTATTTTATGACTATAATTTTAACTATTCTCATGATATTCTAAACTATAGTGTACTATTTTTCCATAATGCTTAATAAAGGGGAATCTTTTATATAACCTATGTGGTGTCCCTAGGGTTAATATGCATAATAATGTCCAAAGGCTTCCTTCCATATACAGTATTTATTACAAAACTAATTACAGGGATGCTTAGTTGTGTTTGAAATCTGAGACCCAGCTTTGTAGAGTGGCCATTTGTGGCTGACACAGAAGCATTGGCCAAGTCTATATTTTCATCCTCTAAGAAAATTCTGCCATCACAGAATATTGAAGTCTATAATGCTTTTCTTCTCATGTGCTTGTCTACATATAGGCACTTTAAAAAAGATATATAATACCTTGTATATCCATTCAAGGATTTGAGATAAAGTCTATGAAAGCGGCTATAAATGTCAACATTATACATCATCATGGTCCTATATCTGTGTCAGGAAAAGATATTACCAGTTTAAGGCTGTAATCAGTCATGTCCTATGAAGTAGTAGCATGACACATCCATTTACAGAGCTGCTGTTCTCACATAGAACATTGTATTTTACAAATGAGTGCATAGGGTATCTGACCTGAATATACAACACTGACGTTGGCAATCACTATACATAAACAGTGCATGACTGTATTGTTTTTGATTTTTACTCTTTTGCCACAGTTGGAAATATGCCCTTTCTGGAAAGGAGGCACGTATTCGGTCATTTTATATTATTTCCTCCCACAAATATCAGTTCTGGTATGTTTTCATGACAAGCAGCCATAACTCTGTGCAGCTGTAATAGCAATTGAAGTTATATTACCACACTCAGACATTCACTGTCAGGAGAAAGGAAAGAAGGACGATGGGTTGCATTTTTATCCATTCTTATGGAAACCTCAAGGTCAGGGCTCCACCCTGGATGAATTTGGAGAAGAGAAAGAAATGATCAAGAGAGGATTTGAGATTCATTTGAGTCTGTGCATGAGTACTTAATATCCTCAGTTTCTTGGCTTGTAGAAAAAGGACACACACATACACACAGACACACAAACACACACATACACACAGACACACAAACACACACATACACATACACACACAGACACACAAACACACACAGACACACAAACACACACATACACACAGACACACAAACACACACATACACACACACAAACACACACAGACACACACACAGACACACAAACACACACAGACACACAGACACACAAACACACACATACACACACACACAATCACTGTTTCAATCTTGGTGATTTTGGAGGACAGTTTAATGAACTTGTTATAACATCATTATTCAAAGTGGTGTTTTCCTTGATTCGTATTTGTTACCCAGCACATCCTTTGTAAATTACTGCAGTTTATTATCTCCCCTAAGCCTTGCATTTATGTTGATTTCACTATTATCATTTCTTTCTTCTGTTAAATAATAACAGAATTGTCTCAACACACCTGCCAAATGGATGCTAGGTTTGTGTACTTCTTTAAAAAGTATTCTCCACCTAAAATTGGAAGATACTTAGATTCCCTCTGTATAAAATGAGGACAAGAACTGTGTTTACATCCCCAGGCTGTTCTACACTTTCAACCACTGTATTATGTGCAAATACAGAAAACTGCATTTGACAGAATAAATGTTAGCTATTTTTATTTTTATAATCATTTTATAACTTTATATGAGCTTGCTTTTAAAACGATTGGTGTCTAACTCTTTAATTTGGTCTCATATGTTACATTAATGTCTCTCTGTCTCCCATGGCCTCTCTCTCTCTCTCTCTCTCTCTCTCTCTCTCTCTCTCTCTCTCTCTCTGTGTGTGTGTGTGTGTGTGTGTGTGTGTGTGTGTGTTGAATATAGGTACTTGCACAGTTCTGTGTTCTGTATGTATAACCATTCTTCATTACTTCACTCAGGCTCAGGGACTAAGATCAACTTCAATATATGATTGCTATACTCTTCTTGCATGCTTAATAAACAATGATACTTGATGGTTTGCTTTATTTCCACCTCTAAAATAAAAAAATCTTAAAGTAGTCCTGGCTCCCCTTTCATTTTACATCCCAGTTTCAAAGAAACTGCCATATTTCCCCACATATAAGATGACTTTTTAACCCCCAAAAATCCATGCAAAATTCAGGAGTCTTCATATATGCTGGGTTCTTATCTGCAGCTTGCTTCATATGTCCGGCGCATACTGTGTGTGTTGGGGGGGCGAGGGCTGCTGCAGCCAATTCCCTGCTCTGTGTGGGGAGTATAAAGCAGGGAGGAGCAAGCTGCACACATCTTCCTGTACCTCCAGGAGGAGAACGTGAGCATGCATTGGCTCTCCACCAGAACCTACCCATTGGACTCAGAGGGCTGTGATCCTCCTGTTGAATGTGGAGTGCGCCTTAAAGGGGCAGTGTAGGCTGGCACTGGCTGTCAGCTGGCATTTAATGGAGCACCTGACTGTCTGTGCCCTGCCTGCAAATAGATACATGCCAGAGTCTGATGGACAAGGCATGTGTTAGAAGAGAGGTAGTCTTATATGGCAAGTATATTCCAAACTCTATATTTTAACACGAAAATTTGGGGGTCATCTTACACTGCAGAAAATATGATAACTCTGCATTCAAAATATGTCCACACTTCACCCATTCTCTGACACTCTGTCACATCTTGATGTTTCCTGACGGAACTTTTCTAACTGGTTTCTCTGTTTTACTTTTTCACATACTTATTAATCTAACTTAGCAGCCTATGTAAGTGTATGTGAAACGATTCTTCTCTCCTGCTCAAAGCTTCCAAAGCTCTTACCCTATCTGAATAAAACCAGAAGTATCATCATAGCTCAGAAGCATTCCTCCCTGCTCTGACCTACTTTGTTTCATTTAACATATGCCACACCTCACACTAATCTGCCCACTTAACTTTTGCACTAAATAAACTGACCTCCTTAAAACTTTAAAAGGACAACAGCAACACACCAGGCTGAGGGCCACTGGGCCTCTACAAATGGATAGATATGGTTGGACTTTTATCAGAATAATTTGTCATTAAAATTCTCTGAATGTTTGTTCAAATAGGAGTCTGTGTTAATACATTCTATTAAGTTTCATAACTCACAATCCTTAGAATTTCCATTTTTATTTGTACTTCATTTTGCTTCAAAATAATCACCACCCAATTATGGATTCTTTTCTTGACCTGTTGTTTAGTCTTCCATTGAGTATAAACTTGCTAAATTGAGATGTTTTCCCGTTGTCAACCTATGCTGAACTTCAACCACATAGATAGTGGCCAAATAAGTAAATGTTACTCAAGTATTTACTGCATACATCAAAAAAGTACATGAACATAGGACAAGAAAGCTTTCCTAAATGACAGTACTTAGAGGGTGGGTGGGAGGGAGGGAAGGAAGGAGGAGAGAAACAAACAATGTGGAAGAAATAGTGCTCTTAGCAGATGGAATGACATTTCATTGACAGAGGGAAGGAAATAGCATCAAAAATTGTACTGTTAAGTGATCGAGCTTTTATGTTAGCAGAAAACCAAACATCATGTTGGAGAATATTAAAGAAGCAAAATATGGCTAATGAGAATAAAATCTGAGAAGGAAACATAGTCGAAGGCAGTTGACTTAGGCTTGCTGGGCTGCCGTGGGAAGCAGAATGCCCTTTAAGGGAAAAGGTACCTTTGTACATGGATGCTATAGAAGGAGAGGCTGAGGGGAAGTAATATAATCTCTGTTTCAGAAGATTACTTGGCAGCCTACAAAGATGGCTCAACAGCTATAAAAGATGGAGTCATGAGCTCTGTGTTACAGACCCCAGTATGAAATTTAACAAGCGGGGCGTCCTAGCCCATGCCTGTGACCCACCCAGCTCCAGCAGGAGCAGAGGAAGGATGTCTGTGCAATTTGATGGCTTTTATCCTTTATAAGAAGACATGAGCTCTAGATCCAGGAAGAAGCCATGCCTCAGAGGACTAAGTGGATAGTAATAGTGACAAACAACTAGAGGATACATGTTAAACCAAGGCATGGTGAAGAACAGTTGCAATCCCCACACTGGAGAAGAGGCACACAGAACAGGCAGGCTAACCTATTGGTGAGTGCCAGGCTAATGGGAAATCTTGTATCATCATGCAAAGTGAATGAAACCTGAGGATCTCTATGCAATGTTGTCATTTTGGCCTCCATGGACATACAAGCACACGCACGTGCACACACACATTCAGACACACACACACACACACACTACGTAGGGAGGAGAGAAAGAGAGAGACAGACAGAGACAGAGACTGAGAGAAAATTAGAAAAATCAAACATTTCATGTCTTTAACTACAGTTGTTTTGTTTATCAGATGTAAGCATACATTTATATGATTTATATGAAGAAACAAGAATTTTCAAATGTATCCGATGCTAAGTGAGAAAATATATTTACATGTTACTAATTTTCTTTTATTTTGTGATTCACTTTGCCTTGAAATCAGACACCACAGCCTACTCAGACATACATAAATTCTCATTTTTGGCAAGCCTAATGACTTTCAAATGTAAACTTTTGTTTTTCTTTTGTTATGTTGTCTGATCTACTGTGTCTCCAACCAATGCTTTCTGGTACCCATAAAGACTAGTTAAAACTTGTCACTGCCTTGTTTCTTCATCTGAAATTCCTTACACTTCTTTTCAGGCACAGTGATTTATATTGATTCCATCTACACAATTATTTTGCTTGACTACTTCTGAACCGTATAAAGCACAGAAACAGTCAACAGTTAAACTGATAGTTACAGAAAGATTGAGAAACTTAAGTTTTATGAAATGAACCCATAGATTTTCTTTTCTGGCATATGGACTTTATTTATTTATAATTAACTGTATATATATTATATATGAAATTTATAGATAGTACATATATATATTAAGAACAGTTATGATAGATAGTATTTCCTACCAGGAACCCATAGATTTTCAGTGTCTCCTATTAGTCATGTGTCAGTTGATGACCTATGGAGCAGCATGGTTCACAGCAATGGTATTGTTAAACTAAGAAAGTTGTAGTATATATCAGGTTTGCTATAAGGAATTGTTCTCTCCACAAAGGGAAGACTCTTCTGGTCACCTATTGTGTGTGTGTGTATTTTAATAACTCTCTTCTTTGCCCAGGTTGATTATGTTGTTATGTTTAAGCTCAATATTAACACATAAAATTGATTTTGGAGCTTTCAAAATGCCAATATAGTAAATAAAGACCATGGTAACATGTAATTCAAAGGAATGATGGTCTTCCTAAAGGCCAAGTACTAGGAATTGCTGTAAGAATAAATAATAGAGAATGGCTTTCCCTCAGTGAAGAAAGAGGACACAGGTTGGCAAGAGGAAAGTGATAGGAAAAGAAAGTCTTTACAGCAGGGCACGTAGCACATGTGCCCCACAAAAGAAAAAACAATGTCTTCTGGTTTAGAGAACAAACATCTAATATCACCGTACTTTCCCAACACCCAAAACAGTGTCTGCTGGGAAATCATTCTGTCTGAAGACTTGCAGAATGCCAATTTAAATGTCACTTTCTGACATTTTTGAGACCAGCTTATAGTAGCAATCATCACAGCCGTAGTTGAGTCATTATTAATGTATTTTCTATTGAACACTGAAAATACCAGAAAAGACAATTCTGAAGTGCATTCACCATAAAATCTGACTCATCAGAAAATGTTTGATAAATTGAAGAATAAAAGAACTAACACCGGGCACTCACAGGTAAGTCATTGAGTAGCTTAAAAACTAACTCACAGTATCCCTTCTTCTAATATTTATTTAAATATTATCAGCTCAATTAAAATGAACAACTCAGCTGAAGAAACAGGGATACGCATTGTAAATACATTACTAGTTTACTGTAGGACATGTTCTACAATGGACATTTCTTTTTCTGGGCCACAAAATTTAAGGTGTTGAGCAGTGTGACAACTTTGTGTTTTATTAGAGAGTTTCAGGAGATGGGCAATATATAGCATTGGGTGAAGTACACAACATAAATATATTTTAAATATTTTCTTTTACCCCACAGTTTATAGACTAAAGCTACATCTTCAGTGAAGTATCTTGGGGACATTACTTTGTAAATAATTTAAATAGTAAATAAGTTCATTGCAAGTATTAATACTTACGTCATTATTTAATAATGAATATTTGTTCAAAGAAGAAATGGATGGATTATTGATCAAGACAATCAATAAATCTGTAAACAAACCAGGTAGGTAAGGTTTTTTGATAAACTATTAAAAATAGAGACTGCATAGTTTGACAGAAGTGCGGATGGTTTCTATGTCATTGAGAAGTGCATGAATACCATGGTTCAAAGGTCTACAGTGGAATGTGTTCTTGTTCAAGGTAATTCTAACATATAAAATGGCTAAATAATATTTTCATTTAGTTAGATATCATATGAATATCATGGCAAATATTTAGTTTAAAAGCCTATTTTTTATCTATTATTATTATTTCTTCTTCCTTCATCTACTATTATTATGAGCCACTCCTCTAGATAAAATTTACATGTCACTGGCAAGAACCTTTGTGTTATAAACCATAGTCATTTTAATAAAGTGCCATTTCTACTTTTGGAAAATAAGTCAAAATCCCAACGAATTTATACAACAATTTAAAGCTATGTCAAAGGCATTATTATTAATACTCTATATAATAAAAGTGATTGCATCATACTTACTAAGTGGTAATATGCCTTTGCTCTATTTTTTAGCTATGCACATAAAGTAGGACACACACAGAGGCTAGACCACCTCACGTGCCAAAGCCATGGCTGTAAGCGTATGGGCACTTTCATTGTTCAACAAGCTTCTACAATGCTTGAAGCTGAACACAGCCATTCTTCTCCAGAACAGTTCTCTCAGTGATAAGGCACCTGGAGGGGTCAGGAGTTCCACAGGGAGACCAATGGAGCACAGGGAGACCAATGGAGCCAACAAATCTGGGCAGAAGAAGGGGGTGCTACAGAGATTGATGAACCAACCAAGGACCATGCGTGCGGAGGACCCAGACCATCAGCTCAGATGTAGTCGATAAGCAGCACAGTCTCATTGTGGGTTCCACAACATGGGGAGTAGGGACTACTTCTGACATGAACTCTGATGCCCATGAGTTGATCACTTCTACCTGGTTGGGCTGCCTTGCTAGGCCTCAGAGGAAGAGGAGTCAGGCAGTCCAGATGAGACTTGATAGGCTGACATCAGATGTTAGGGGAGGAGGGCTCCCCTATCTGAGAACTAGGGGAGGGAGGGAGAAGGTATGAGGGAGGGAGTGTAGGATCAGGAGGGAAAAAGGGAGGGGATTACAGTCCAGATGTAAAGTGAACAATTAAAAAAACAAAAAGAATAGGAGCAATAGTTACTACTACTCAAGCGTATCAACTTGCACTGGTTCTCTAACAGACAGGAGCACAGTGAAGAAGCCATCTTTGCCCAACTCAGTCTCATTTTTCTTTTTAACCTCCAGGAGCCTCTACTACAATTACTAATTACCTCTCAGTTGTTCTCAGAACCTGAATCACAGGGTTGGAGCTGGGCTGTCCGTGAACATTCCTTCTTAAATAGTATTTTAAAGGTTTACTTCATTTTGAAGCTGAAATAGTAGTTGCTTTTAGGAAATAGTACTTAGAAGTCAACATGAAACAAGATTATTACTAAAAAGTAAGATTATTTTAATAATTTATGCCATTAAATTGATTTTATATCTAGGATTAATCATTTAGAATTACATTTTTGAGGTAATATTTTCCCATTTCTTATCACATGTAACACACACTCCCTCTGGAAAAACAGGGAATTGGAATTACTGAAAAAAGTTATGTATGTTTTTCTTGAAATAAGGAAGCAAGTAAAGGTTACCTCTTAGACTCATGACTATATGCTGGTAGACATTATTAATGTGTTTAGTAAAGCACATGTCTCATTATTGAATTAAATGCTGTCTCTTTTAAGTGTTTAGAGAAGATTTTCTTTGTAGCATTCACAATGTTAAACTCTTAGAGATTGCATTGCTTATTGTTATTTTTTTCTTTATTGGGCCTTAGCAAAGAGAGCTGTGAAAAAAAGCTAACCATAAGGCAAGGTGGTAGGCATATATAATACGGCTGTCCTGCCATTAGTTTACAATGGTATCAAATGAGCATTGACTGTAGCGTGCGTTCCTGAAACAAATGGCCTGCTCAAAGAACACTTACTTGGGAGGGAAAAAAATCAATTAGCCAACATCCTGCATTAAAGTCAGCTCATGGTACAGCTCACTTTACTGAATGCTAAGCAGGCATATTGAGTTGGAAGGTACCAAGTTCTGTCATAGATAATTTAATATCACTTTCAGCATTTAAAGACATGTCAAAACCAGTAATCCAATATGTAGCTAATATGTATGAATATAATGCAATAGTTGTAAAATTTAAACTCCAGCTCTTTCTTACAAGCTAGTTCCCTCATTTGAGAAGAGCAGCAGCCCGTATTAATGCCATTAAGAATCCTTCTTTAAAATTAATTCTTAAGGCCAGTAGACTCATTTCATTTTACGTGAGTGAGATCTTGTACATGTTGTTATAATAGTAAAAAAAAAACCAAAACAGAATCCCCCCCCAAAAAACTAGTGATACAATTAGTTAATTAGAAAACAATGTTAGTCCATTTAACATAGCTATTACCATTTAAAATAAAAAAGCTTCTTCTAGAATTTAAATATTCCACAGTCTATTTTAAATCTTTTTTTTTAATGAAGAAAGAAAATGAAATAGCCAACTATATACACATTTGGTTCATATTTTCCACAGTTTAAACTACCACCAAGCAAGTTGGCAGCATATTTTAGAATCCACAAGTCATAAGGACACAGTTCTAAAGACATGTAACTATGAACTCTGCGGCACCCCTCCCCCAGCTCAAGACACAGAAAACAGTGAATTCTATTAGTTCTTAAAACGTAGGTTCACACCCGTTTGGAGCATTTCTCCTGGGAAATCACTGCAGCTCTCTTGGGCACTGGGCCTAGTCATCAGACACGCTAGCTAGAGCCCGAAAGCCAATAGCTTACAGCGTCAATCTGAAATCAGATCTATTGAGATCTGAAAATAGTAGCACAGCCTCTACTTGACTTTCAAATTTTTGGAGCTTGAGGTTTTGGTTATGGAGTAATGGATAGAGGGAGTTGGCGTCCCCCAAATAGGATGCTGCTCATGAAGCCCGCAGATGACAAGGTAAGGAAGCCCACAGGCTTTGTGGAATGTCCTCCTGCTGGGCCTGCACATGGCATTCCACTCAGCCTATGAAGCACAAGGCTTGTTTAACAGCAGCAGACAGTGAGAACAGGGGGTCCCTGCACTGCGCACGGTTTCATTTAATGAAGTTAGTAAACTAATCATACTTCCATGAGTCTTCCTGACAGCTTGAATTCCCACCTGGAGGGGCCAAGCTTCTCTGGGTCCAACCACCTACAGGGCAGAGACACGATTCTCGTCACTCCTGTGGCACATGCAGCCCGCCACTATGCCACGGAGGGCCAGCAAACCCGATCCTGTGTCTGAATAATGTTCCAATATGCGTGGGATTAAGAATAAATCTTTTAAAATGAAAAGTAAAGCAGGAAATACATATAACATACTAGCCTTTGGGGTAAAACGCATCCAAAGGGAGAGCATTTTGACTCCGTTTTAAAGGTCTGTTGGGGAATTATACATGTTTTTAGAACGGCATCTTGTAAAAAGTATAAACCCATCATAACGCTTGTAAAAGCAAAGCTCGTTGTCAAAAAACTAAAATATGTTTGAGACAAATCTCATGAACCTCTTTCTGAAAAGCAGCTGTAGCCAGCCCCTGGCTGCTGCATGAGAAGTAATGGTTAAACAGCCCATTGAAAGTATATTCACCATCCAGGGAGGATCCAATAGAGACTCACTGTGTAAAAGATTCTTTTAAAGGGGGAAAAAAGATAGAAAAAAAATGCTTTAAATCATATTAGCTAATGTGCTGGGAATTTTTATAAAAATGAAAATGAATAGTCAGCCGAGTGAAGGCTTAGGAAATTTCAGAGGGAAACCCACAGAGCACAGGCGCATCGTATTTTGACAACAAATAGACGACACACTGCAATCATTCTTCCCGTTAGAAGTGGGTGGTTTCAAGTTTGTAAAAGTATCAAAAAGGATGCAGTCTGCGGTGTGCTGTATCCACATCCCTAGTAACATAGCTTGGGATGCAGAAATAAGAACCCATGCTTTACTAAAATACAGGTTGTATTTGGTGATTCGGGAATGTTCTACAGTGTGGTTCTCAAGTAAGCTTTCAGGACGGAAATTTATCTTTGCGTTGTCCTACAGATTGCCATGTTAATTTAGATATTTTAAAATTTTTAACATGTCTAATCAATTAATTAACTGTATGTAGATATAACAATAGTTGAATAAGAGAAATATCCATTATAGTGTTGACTGCATATGTATTCAAATGCTTGAATACTCGTTTCATTCAGTTAATGGCGTACACCACATGCTGGCGAGGATGTGGGGAGAGAGGAACACTCCTTCATTGCTGGTGGGAATGCAAACTAGTACAACCACTTTGGAAATCTATCTGGTGCTATCTCAGAAAAATGGGAATAGGGCTTCCTCAAGACCCAGCTATTCCACTCCTTGGAATATATCCAGAAGATGCTCCAGCACACAACAAGAAAATTTGCTCAACCATGTTCATAGCAGCCTTATTCATAATAGCCAGAACATGGAAACAGCCGAAGTGTCCCTCAATAGAAGAATGGATAAAGAAACTGTGGTACATATACACTATGGAATACTATTCAGCTATTAAAAACAAGGACTTCCCGAAATTTGTGGATAAATGGATTGAGCTAGAAGTGATCATAATGAGTGAGTTAACCCAGAAGCAGAAAGACTCAAATGGTATATACTCACTTATATCTGCATATTAGCCCAAGGGGCATGTCCCACGAAAGCCTTCACTTACCAGGAAACTGAGACAGAGGAGAGGACATTCTAGTGGGATTCTAGATGAGAGAATCATGGGAGAAAGGCAAAGTAGAAGGACCCAGAGGGTCCTAGAAGCCTACAAGTAGAACATTATGATAGGCAGATTTGGGCATAGGGGTCCCGCTCAAACTAAGGCACCAGCCAAGGACAATACAGGCGGTAAACCTTAAACCCCTACCCAGATCTAGCCAATGGATGGAACACTCTCCACAGTAGAGTGGAGAGTGGGATATTACTTTCTCACATACTCTGGTGCCTCACCTTTGACCATGTCCCCTGGAGGGGGAGACCTGATGGCACTCAGAGGAAGGACAGCAGGTTACCAAGAGGAGACTTGATACCCTATGAACATATAGAGGGGGAGGTAATCCCCCTCAGGAACAGTCATAGGGGAGGGGAGTAAGGGGAAAATGGGAGGGAGGGAAGAACGGGAGGATACAAGGGATGGGATAACCATTGAGATGTAACAAGAATAAATTAATAAAAAAAAAGATGTTGGGTATTGTTGCTCCTTTAAATATATGTGTAGTTATTTCACTTGAAATTCTGAAATAAGATATGTTTAATATAGTGTTATTTGAAATAGAAGAAGGAGGCATCTATTATAAGGAATAATCTAGCTATTTTTAGAGAAACTGCTTTGTTTCGAGACTTGCTCCAATGGGACTATTCGTTGGTTCTAAGGTTGGTAGTACAGTATCAAATAGGAAAACAATTCAGCCTGTGAGGTGCCAGTGGCTTCTCAAGCATTTGAGGCGGTGGTCATTCCGACAGGTACTGGTGTTTCATATGTGTGCAAGGAATCCTATGCTCCATACGCCGACATCCTTAAAAAGCGTGCACTTGCTGAAAAGTGTTAAATTGATACATAAAACCTTGAAAGCATAGAAGTCGCTGTGATCTATTTAGACTAACAGTGCAGCTGGACAGCTTCAAAAGTGGACTGACTTTCAGCTATCCTCTTTAATACATAATGTGTCCTTTAGAGCTGTAGGAAAAATGTACCATTTCCTGTATTCTGTGGGAACCTGGGCTTCCTGAGAGGCCTATTCAGATTAGAACCATAAATCTTTCTCCTGAGTACAGAAAGCCTGCTAAGAATTACTTTCTCATTCAGTCCACCCCAATACATGTTTTCCTCCAAATAATATCTAAGAAGAAGGGAAACACAATTGTGAATCTCGGCTACATTTGGCTCCTGTGTTCTTAATGTCCCTGCACATTTTAAAATCAAAGTATTAAAGATAGAAGAAAATAAGTCATCTTGAATTTTCAGGATTTTCTATTAGGACCACAGTGGAAAAATTCCCCTCACATTCATTCATCTATTTAAGCATTCCATCCTACTCGATCAAAATGTACCCAGTGTAAATATTTGCTACAGACACGGTGCTAAATAATTAAGCATCCAGGCAGAGATTCTGGGAACACTACAGTGTTCCCCTGTGGGAAGGGGACAAAAAAGGTGGGGATGGGAGCCTTTTTATGTCTTAGACAGCATCCAAAAAAAATCGAGGTTTTAAGGATGGCATTCTGTCCTACTGATAAATTAGTACCAATGGGTGCAGGAGTAGAGCTCACGTGGTTGCAGTTGAGACCATGTAGAAGGGTCACAAAGATTGGATGTGTGTTTTAGAGTTGTAAATGAAGCCCTTTTAGGATTTCTGAGGTTGAATGCTTGTGGTCACCTTGAGTTTTGTCTACGCTCCCTTTTTCCCTGATTCTGCTATAAAACACACTGGCTGTTTGTTACTTACCCTAAGAGTTCAGTTCAGCCACCTTCTACCATCCACATGACATTATCTTCTGGGATACGTATGGGAATAACTCCTTTCTTCTATTGTGCTGTTATTTATAGATTTTGACAGAAGGTAGAGAATTGCTGAATTCATTACCGTAGAACCAGTTTTCAGCAAAGTTCAAGACTCCTAGTATAAAATTCATTACATGCTACTCAATGACGCAGGTTGTGAATACTTAACAAATAGGAAGATGTTACGTGCACAAACAGAATATTTTATCATGTCAGCTACCAAATGAGGGAGAAACTGAAGATTTTTAACATGCTCTTGGAAAATTAGACATTGGAGAAAAGCTTGATACAACTGGCGACATTTGTAAACAAGAACTTATATTTTCACAGTCATTTCCACTTTTTTTTTTTGTATCGTTTGAGCTTCTTGCATCTAACAGTGGCAAGACTCCTTATACTCATATTTTATGCATGAAATGTGGGAGTTTTTCCAAGTGAAAAACGGTACTAATGAGACGACAAGCCCACCCTTGCCCATTGCACACACATTGAAGATTTAGAAAGTGTTGTCCTGCTGAGAAAAGGCTCCTCTGTGCTATCATGAGGATGCTTCATGTTAAGGAAGAGCACAGCCCATGCCCATATTCTCACTTCTTCTCTGCTGTTATCTAGAATCCAGGATGTCAGTGGTTTTTGGAGTCATAAATATCTCCACAAGGGCATAGAATTGATCCCATTGCTTGGAAGCTTCCGGATGCAGACTCCATACTAAGAGTTTATTTTGACCCATGAAGCTGATAAAAGGGCAAAGGTATAGACTGGACATACACAATTTGAATTGAATCATTTACAAGCCATTTGACCTTGAACAAGGCATAACTTCTCTAATGTTTGGTTTACCCTTAGTAAGACCCTGTGGGACAAGATGTCAAGGGAACTAGAAAAATAGTGTAAATATGAAATTCCTGACATACACATGGCTGGGACATGTAGCATGAAATCTAATGGACAAATGTGATGAAGGAGGATGAAACTGTGATTTATTTGATTTTTCTCTTGGGTATAAATGCCTTGGAAAACATTATGTGTTCTTAGGGGTCTCTATTATTTCTAAATAATCTTAGTCTATCTAACCCTGCTCATCACTGTAAGTCATTTTTCAGTCTTCAAAAGTACCAAAATGACAACTGAATGGCTATAAAAAAAAGGATGGTAACACCAAAGAGAATGATTATAACCACTAGATAAGCAATTTTAGATTTTCTTCCTATATGTATATCTATTTTCTGCTAATTCACAGAAAGTTGTGCCTTTCTAACTAGTATATTCTATAGTATTTTATTACATTCTTTATTCAATAAAATTCTTAAAGTTTAGTACAAGTTCCTGCTTAAATGAAGAGTGTGATGATTCTATTGAAAGTACTTGGTCTTACTTTTCATTCCCCTAAGCTTAGCAGTGCACTGGCACAGAAAGAACTAATTAAACCAGGAAACATGTGAGTACCTGCAGTATTCATAAGCCAGATATGCAAAGAAAACAAGATACCAGAATGCCAGCCTAATAAAGATGGGTTTCTTTTCAAGGGTTTTAAAGGAAAATAAAACTTAAAAACATGTCATTATCTTTCTATGGAATACAATCCTATAATCTTAGCGAATTGGGACTGCTGAGGCAGGAGCACTAAATTCAAGGGCAGTCTGGATGCAATTATGAAGCCTTGTCTCAAAAACATAAAAAATAAAAAATAAAATAAAATGGAAAGACACTTGAAAAGACTCATAAATGAGGCATAGATGGAAACAAATACATAGGACATAACAAATAAGGTAGATTTATTTTTGTGAATTTTGTATTTGGAAATTCATCTTCTCTCTACCATTTGTTTATGACTGAAAAGTCAGTGACTCATATTGCTTCCACATGCTGACGTGTGCCATACACTTTTGCAGCAGACGCCAAGCAAAGGAAACTCTACTTCTCCTAAGTCCATACTTGCTGCCTAGATAATGCCACAATGTTTACGTTTTGTGCTACTTTTAGTGGTTTCATTATACAAAGTGTTCCACAGCTGAAGTGTAAGGTTTCTTGAATGATCGTGAATGAGAAAAAAAAAAGGCTTATAGAGAAAGTATGTATTTTAGAAACACCGTCTTTCGTGAGGGAATGGGGCCTAATGGACAGTGGAGCAAGGTTAGGCCTTACTAAGTTGGCAGAGAGAGGCTGGTACAGCAAGATGCCCGCAGATAGCAAGAACGTACTTCATATTTCAGAAGAAAGAGGGGACTCAGATACTTTTACCATGAAGAAATGGAAAGTATTTTAGGAAAGCAATTATGCTTAACCTGATTTAAGCAAATACAGACCAACACCAAAGTAGCACAGAGCACATACAGGGCACTAAGTATTTGTGCTCGATGTAAAGATAAAATTTAACATGCTTAAATTTTATGTTGGGATATTTTCCAGTAATTTTTACTATGTGAATTATAGTATAATTTAGTGGTAAGTAATCAACTACTCAATATACCTGCTTAAACAAGACCTGAACAACCTGATAAGCTGTGATCGTGTGGTGGGACAGGAGGTCCCCATCGGTCAAAAGTCTAGGGGAGGGGAATAGGGCAAAAGTGGGAGGGAGGGTGGGAACGGGAAGATACAAGCAGGGGGATAACAATAGAGATGTAATCTGAATAAATTATAATTTTTAAAAAAGACCTGAACAATAATGACACTAGGTGACATGTCAAAGGGAATGGCAGAAATTTCACAGGGCTCTCATTCCTCGGTGAGGAGCTTCAGGTAATTAAATGGCTGTTGAGAAAGGAAGAATTGTTTTTCTCCAGGAACAATATGCATAATTCATGGTTTAATGCTAACTTGTGCACCCCAAACACATACACATGCAAACAACAATAAGCAGACTCAGCAAGTTTTAATTATATGCTTATTCACTTGTGTGTGTTTGTCTATGGCAATAATGGTTAGAAAAGAAGGCCATGAAGTTGAGAGTAGGATACAGTAGTAGGTAACGTTGTAGAGTACGTACGTATGAAGTGAAAAACAACACATTTAATTTAATAAAAATGTGACCAACATCTGTGTGAACCTTACCTTATTACATATGTGAACTGTTTTATATAAAGTAATCACGGTCCCTATGAACCAAATCTTTTCAAACTCTAAGAATATTTGTTGATATTCTAGTTTTTACTACTGTAGTACACATTTGTGTCTAGTACACCAGTGAAAAGCTTTCTTCTAAACTAGAGTGGAAGATGGTGAGAATTTTTGATCGGAATGAGCAAGAAGTAAGAAGATGCCGATGGTACTGATAATAGAAAGTCGAATCTCAATATGAGCAGCAATGAGTAGACCTTGGAGATGTCTAGCTAGTAAGAAGATAACATGAACTGTATGTCAGTCCCTCTAGGGTTCTACCACTTGTTTTAACTCATTTGGACCTTTGCTTGGTATTTATAAGATTGTTATCTTCAATTAACCAGGAAAACAGAGAGGATTCAAAAGAAAAAGTAGTATTTTACACAAGCTTTGGTGGAACTGGAGGAGTTGGAATGAGGGCCCAAATCTTTTGGCTCGTACTGTTAACAAACATTAAGAAATTACTTGGCAATTTATGCAACCACGAAACCATTTATTTTTTGATCTATAAATGACTAGCTGAATAAATAAAAATACCCACTTTTATTAATGAATGTATAACCAGATCATAGAAACTATGATTTTTATAAGGAGTAATAAAGTCAGAATTTATTTCAGGCCAGAGATGTGAATACTTCGGAACTTAGAGATTTTATAGTGACCATCAGAGAGCATTAATTCTATAAAATACCTCCCAGATTTGCATGTTTACTTAAAACCCTCTTTGTGACTCCAAGCTATAAAAATTAAGTTCCTTTAGTCCCTTAAGGGTACTCCAACTTCCAAGTATCCCATGGTTACCTTTAAACATGAAGCAGTTTGGATAATTTGAACTTGGACAAAGAGAAAGGCAGTAAATACAAATATTGATCAGATAAGCAATCCAAGGCCCATTAGACCATATGATTTCAGTGCATTTGATTTGTACTCCTCACATATAACTAGACACATGATAGAGATTAATTTCCTTAACATCACATTCTGTACAATACAATTGCCAAGCTGGCATGATGTGTGGCTTCCTGTTACTTTTAAAACTTTATGTATTTATTCTGTGGTCCTAGATACATAGTCCAGGCTCTACTGCTTGCTGGGCAAGTGTTCTTCCACATATTTCTCATTTATTTTAGCAGCTGTTAATGGACATTCCTTGATATTTTCAACCAGGCACATTCAGACAATCTGATTTTACTGTTGTAAAAGAGACCTTTAAGTTAAAGCTCATTGTATGTTGTATGGTCTATCAATAGAACCACAGATGAAAGATGTATTAGCAAAACCAAATGACTTATTAAATATTTGTATTTACATTTTCATGAAAACCATGTGAGTTTTATTTTGAAAGATAGTAAATGAAAATGTTAATACTAGGTATGAGATTCACTCAACAGCTTTTCTTTCCTTTTATTATTTCTGGCTATTTATCTTTTTTCTGGGTATTTATTTTGGCAGCTTCTTCATTTTTCCTTCCTCCTCTCTCTATATCTCCTTCTCTTTCTGTTTTTCTTTTATTTCAACAGGGTGCAATTAACTATCAGCTATCAAGATAGATGTAGGAACATGGAAGAAGATAAAACAGAATACAGTTTGTTTTTATTGTGTTACCAGCTCACTAGAAGATTAGATCATAAATTCAGAGATCTCAAGCATTTTTTTCAAATAACCACATTAATGAAAACTGGAGACAAGGAAGCTCACCCACGTCTCTTGACTCCTCTAACTGAAGTCATGCTTTGTAGCATTCACCATTAAAATATTAAGAAGGCATTTTCTATAAATATCATTCAAGAATATAGATATCCTTGTTGCATGATACACAGTTCTTTCTGTAGATATCGGTAAAATGCATTATAGGGTTTCCATTTTTAACTATGCCTGTTATTCTTTATATCTTAACCTATGTCCAGTTGGAGACACCAAAGGCATCAGAATGAACAAACAATAGAACTTCCTCACTGTTATCAGACTTAAATTTGTCCTTAAGAAAAGAAAGAAAGTACAGGGAATTGTTGTTGTTGTTGCTCTTTTATGGTGTTTGCCTAATGAACTCAAACAAAATAGGTAATAATATCAAGAAATAAGGGTTATAATATAAGCATAATACACATTTCGTGCGTGTAACAGCTACAGAATGTAGACGAAGGACATTATTCTTTCTATATGTCTTTTTGTACTCAATCGACTTGGGGAAATGTTACAATACTGAAATATTCTAGTGCATGACATGTCTTTCCTACTTTTCAATTAACACATACATTTTATGAAAAAGAAATAAAACAATGACACACCAGGAAAAATTTTCAGGACTAATATTTGAGAGTTGACAAAAATCTTAAAACAATGTTAAACCAATATAATTTGGTCACATCTATATTCTTAGCTCCATTCTCTTACCCTAATAGAAACACTTAACAAGAGGGGTAGACAGTTAAATGATTATGTAGCAATGGATTTATTTTCTAAGTGCACAATTTAACACATCTCTTTATGTTTTCTTGAGGAATAAGACAGACATGATGATCATGTTGACCATGGACCCAAGAGACATTTTTGACATAGCTAATACTGTTAGTTATAAGAACAGGTGGACCAACAGCTGTCCTGAGCCTGACAGACACAGATGGGTAGGCATAGAAAGAAATCCTGTCAAATGGAAGATAAAGAGGGATTTCTGAGGATAAGATCTTAGGTAAACCTATAACCTAATCCTGTACTGGTCAAATAATGACTGGCACTGAAAACGATGTATAACAGTCTCATTAGCAACAGTAACACTGAGATTTCAATTACCGGCCACTTACTGCCAGGCAGCACCAGAATGTTTGAATCCAATAAATTAATAAACTTCCTTCTGAGAGCACCATCTTAGACTTGCTATTAATTGACAGTCACACCCCAGAATCCAGCTTACACCCTGGAAAATGTGAATGACTTTAAATCATGCACTCGAGAGATGAGAATGAGATGATTCCAAGCTAATGAGTGTGTCTGTTTAAAATGGATGTTCTATATCACTGGCCCAGAGGCAGGCCAGATGATGGGGAAAATGGAACCACAAAGTAACTGAAGACTGCTACCACCGCAGAGTTTAAGCACATCACCACAGCAGTGGTGAACTTTCAGTGATAAGTAAGATCACTCCAAACTACCTATACCAACGTGCCCCACAAGGTGATCACTGAGCATCACGATATCATAGTGACATCTCTATATCATGAGCAGCTAAAGAGTCTTTGTTTTCCATCATGCATTTGATGCATTATGGATATGAAAACTTGGCAAGAAAAGAAGGCAGGGATAAACACTATGCCTGCTTCACTTCATTTTTCATCCCCCCCCCTTCATTATCATGACCATAAAATATATTGCCCAAAAAGCTAGCAGCTGAAGCTCACTTTGAGAAATGGAAGCCCCACCTTCTCTGTGTAGCAAAGCCTTTCTTGAAGGTCCTTAGATAGTCTCTCCGAAGTCATTCTGATCTGACAAGATTCTGAGCCAGTGACTAGAAGTCTCTCTATCTCACTCTTTGTATCTCTCAGGATTTCCTATTCCTTGTCACTGGCAGCAGTAGTTCTTACATTACAGCATACAAAGATCATGTGTTAAAGCGCGTACTGCCTGGCCATATGTTTTGAATGTCTCAGTCAGTGGAAGGTGACAGCCACGCATATGCAACGCTGATGTATTCCCATATGACACCAGTGGAACAATTGTTCCAAGATACTACTCTATAGAATTTTCTATGTTTGTATCATGTGAATTCTCTGTGCCTCAGCTTTTGCTTTGTAAAATGGATAAGATAAACCTTTATTATGTTTCTTTGAGGAATAAATAACCTTGTGAAAGGCAATTAATATTGGATGTAGCACAGGATAAGTTAAACACTCAAGGGATTTTTATTATTGGGTCTTGTAGACTCACAAAAGTCCTACTGTAATTACAATGTGATGTTTACAACAGTACGAAACTAGATCATCATCCCATAAACCCATGTTATTTTTAAAATTTCTCATGCTCATGGGGTTTTTTTCCTGTAACATTGTGTAAGCAAAGAAGCTTTGCTTTGACCTCACCTTGGTTTTCTTCCTTTCTTTCTTTCTAGCTTGCATATACAAAAATTATATCACTTACCACAACATGGGAAGGTAAAAATATCTTGTAAAATTATTTAATAGCACTTTGTGAAAACAATGGAGTTTATAAAAGCTAATAATACATTTCACCTTTCTCAAGAAACATTATAAACTTCTAATGCATCGATGAGTTACTGCAAAAGCTAAAGTGCTATAAGTATTGAGGGATTTTTTTTATGAAAAAATCAGCCATTAGGCTTTCTCTTTTAATGCATCATAAGAATGGCTTATAATAGTCTAATTGTCTACAGTGTAGAAAATGCACTCAATTTGATCACTTTTAAGCATAATGACTATATAATAAACAGTTTACTGATTTTAAAAATTAGTAAAAAATATAGAAAATCCAATCAGACCACACATATGAACAAATAAGAAAATGAAAAGAAAACCCAAATTTGGAATTGTTAGAAACAAGATTTTTCTATAACTTTTAGGGAACCTCTGGACTTTTGGGTTGACTGACTCTGCACCTTTCTCATTTATTTTTATTTGAAGCAATGAACATTAGCCCCAAGAGCAGATGCATCATACAGTAGCAATAGCATCAGGAAGCACACTTTTCCAAAAAGAAAATAGTTGGCCAACTGGGGAACAGCTGTGAACTGATGTGGTCATGGTTGTGATTCTTTTAATCGTTCACCAATACCAACCCCATGATAGTGACTTGTGTGGTCTGAGACACATTAATTGTGTCTTTGGGCATCTAAATGAACGCAACAGAAAAACAAAGTTTGCTACATTAGCCAGCACAACCAATCAACGTCCTAATCCATTTTAACCTGCAGCAACATTCACAGCCTAGTTATTAGGGGTTGCACTGATATTTCCAGAACAATAACCGTTTGGCGAACTTGACTGATAGTTAACGTAACAATGACTATAACAAAGACCTCAAGCCAAATAAAATATGGAACGTTGTGTGTAACCTGATAAAATCAGCTGTTTTAAACAAAATGCTGTCGCATCAGTTTATTTAGTATCTGTATTTGAACTTCAAATCATAATAATCTGAGAAACTGCAGACAATCTAGTAGAGTTTTAAATCAAGCTTGGTACCTATTTATTCCCAAACATTTATATTTTCCGGTGTTTGTTTGTTTAATTTATACATTACAACCAAGTCTAGATAAAGTCCAAGGTCTATGTGGGCTATGTAGGAAGACCTTGTCTCAAAAAAAAAAAAAAAAAGATAACAAAAACATAAGACTGTAAGAAAAACAATGATGGATATATGAGGCATGCTTTTTAATATTATTCCATGAACACTGGTCACATATCCCTTCCACGCTTTCTTTAATGCATCTCCTTCAACATGACGGGCGTACCCCTCTTTACTATTCAGCTTCCCGGTGTCTAGAGACAAGCTGCGACTTGTAAGGTGTCAGTCAGGAGGTGTCAAACCATTTCTATCCTAATGAGAATAGGACACCAGGCTAGATAAATCAAGTTTCTCCCTGTCTGTTGGAGAGAGTAACATCTAAATTAGCTACAGTGTAAAATAACCAGGGATAATTAATTATATGCTTTGAAACGACATTCATTCATTTCCAAGTCAAATGTGCAGATATCATTTTAATGTAGCCTACAAAGAATATTATAAGAATGTTTACCAAGTTGAATTTCTTGATGCTTCTATCATGATTTACTGTATTTTAAAAATAATGTGCACTTTGGCAAAAACAATTGTCTTACTGTATTTTGTTCTACTTTACATTTCATTACTTTTTCTCTTATTGAATTAATTTATGTCTTAAAAAACACCTAATATTTCTTCAAGCATGTTGCTTATATGTAGTTGTTTATTACCTTACGTTCTCCAAGAACAACATAGACCCACAGAGACATGAGAAGAAATTGTAGGAAGTGTTAAACAATTTCATTATTTACATGAGATTCTGTTTTGATACTTTCTTATAAATCATTGACATCAAAAGATCTTAGGTATGTCATATGAAATGTGTAAATCTCTATTTCTAAAAAAAAGATATATTATAAAACATGAGGCACGTACCAAAAATAGTAATTTGTATTTTCAACATTTATATTGCCTTAGTTTACTCATTCTTGTTTTTTATTTAATTTCTTTCTACAGTATTTCTGTTTTTTAAAACTGTTTTTTGTATTCAGAACGGTAATAAAGGAAGAATCAAAGGGATTTAAAAAGGAAATTAAAGTTTAAATATTAAAAAAGCAACCAAGTTGTCTACAATAAAATATAATATTTAAGAAATACTGCATTGTTAGCACTGCAATAATATTAAGCTATTCTTTATAAACATTTGCAAGCAAAAACATGATTTTTTTCAGTCAAAAATTACTGAGAACTGATTCATATATTGTACTGTGGTTGAGCTTGGATTCTGAATTTAACACTGATACTCCTAAAATGGAGGGCAGAAGGATATATATAAGAGAGTCTATATCAATAGAAACTCATCTGCTTCAGAATAAATAAGTAATAATAATTAAACTATAACTGAAATGGCAAGGATTTTCCTAAGGCGTATTATGGAAGTAAGAGCTGGTGAAAAAGAGGGTGCAGCATGGCTGAGCAGGTCCCTGTGCAGTGATGGGGGTTAAGCTACAGTGGTTAACAGACTCCTGAGAGATCCTGGAGTTAAGGAAGGACTCACAGATGATAATTCTCAGACTTTGAAACATTACAGAATTTCTCTTGGAGTGTGAATTGCTTGGGAGAAACAGGCCCTTTATTCCCTCTGTTTTCTCTCTGTAAAAATGGGATTGTCCTACCCTATTCTTGTGTCAGTGTGGCATTTAGAAAAAAAAAAATTCATCTACTGAAGGAAAGATCTAGAGATAAAGGGAAATTTGCCCCAAATCTCAGCCATTCATAATGTAGATCATAAGCTAATGGCTATTTCAGTTGGTATTTAGTAAAGTAATGTTTGCGGCATAGGGTGGATGCTAGAACGGGTTAAGTGTTGACATTATCTGCAAGTGGTGTTTATGAGAATTTGGGGGGGGTCACAAAATAGACTTGATTAGGCTGAATAATGTTCCTTCACTTCATATTAAACTGTTACTTAAAGTGTAAATTTATTTTAAAAATTTAAATTTATTTGGCAATAGTGTTTGTCGGTTTTATTAGGTTGGATATGGTTATGTCAGGTTAAATAGGCTTTTAATCTAATCGTAAATGTTCTTATAATGTAATCATGTCTGTTACTACACACTAGGAAGGAAGGCCAACAAAATATGAAGTTACAATGCTTATGTTAGAAGTCAAGCAACTCTAAGAAGAGCCAGCAACCACAGGTGTCTAGGCAGAGGCAATGCAAGATTTTAAAGAGCTTCAATGGATGCCTGGACTCTTGGAGTTTGATTTTAAACTTTTCATTTCCAAATCACTGGGAAATTGTTATAGTAATTCCTTGGCATCTTTTGCAAACTCTACTGCGCCTCAGAACTATACCACGAAGTATTCTGGACGCTGTAGTGTAGCCACTGTTCCAGGTATTTTGGGGAGTAAGAATTCTCTTCCAGACTTGATACCCTATGAGCATATAAAGTGGGAGGAAGTCCCCCTCAGGCACAGTCATAGGGGCGGGGAATAAGGGGAAAATGGGAGGGAGAGAGGAATGGGAGGATACAAGGGATGAGATAACCATTGAGATGTAACAAGAATAAATTAATTATAATAAATAAATAAATAAATAAATAAATAAATAAATAAGAATTATCTTCCATAACTATATGAGCCAGAGCCTCTAAATTTTAGAGGTTTTTTTGGGGGGGGTTAGTTATATTGATTTAGTCTTTCCAACACAAAATTACAACTATGTTATTTAGCATATGTTTAATAATGTAAACAAAACACAATATTAATATGGTATCCATAATGATATAGGGCATGTGCCTGTTTATCTGTACATGTCTGTTCCTGTGTGTTTGATAGTTAGAGAGAGTATATCTTCCTGTAAGAGTATCTGGAAACAAAAAATTACTGACAATAACTTTCAGAGAACAATAAATTATAATACTTAAGTTATGTATCATCCTTGGATGATACATGCCTCTACCTTTTTTTCATAAATTATTTTTATGCAGAATTTACTATCTTAGCATGAAGAAATAAATATTTTAAATACCTATTTATTTACAAAGCACTTATTTCAGAATACACCATATACGACCTTGTGGCAGTTGTCAGGCTGCAGGGAAGAACCAGATAGAAGTGTAATTGATAAGATAATCCACATAGCTTAAAAGCACAGAGGATAGCCACGGGGAAGAGCAAGGAAGAACGTATTTTCAGCTCAGGACCCCGAGATCAACACTCTAAGATTTGGTAGTCAAGGGTGGCCAAATCACAAAGAGCAAAGCAAGACATTAGTATTTTGATAAAATGGGAGGTAGAGGCAGGCAGATTGCTGTGAGTTCGAGGCCAGCCTGGTCTACATAGTGAGTCCAGGACAGCCAAGGCTACACGGTGAAACCCTGTCTCAAAAAAAAAATTGTTTGAGATTTAAGTAAAGTAAGAAAAACTGAACACGTAACACAAGCAGTCCAGAATTCCCTGTTGGTCTCCAGAAGTCTCTCCCTTTCTTGTTTCGCTCACCACATCTCTAACCCTTGGTGAGTACCCAACACAAATTCTAACAGCACTAAATTTCAACTTGGTGCTCCTTGGCAAAGTTCTGAACAAATGTGTGGCTTGACTGCTACTTCACCAATATATTATTGTATCCTATATATTATGTATGATTACATAAAACATATTAATATCTTTACTCATTATATCAAATTCATATAAATAGCATTTAAATATATACAGTTATGTATATGTGTGTAAACTTTTTTTCGACATTTGAACATTGCACTTTAAAAAGTTCATGTTTATGTGACATAGGGATGACGTTAGCAGTAGATCAGCTTTTCACATTCACAAGCATCAGAATTCAGCTTATACCAATGCAAAAATAATTACCAATTTATAAAGTTAAAATAACAAATTAAACACATATTTTTCTGTATGCATGTGCATATCTATATCCACTTATTAGCCTTCATTATGTTTACTTTATATTTACATATATAGATTCTATAAGTGTGGTTAATTTTTTCAGTATGAATCATTTGCAAACAATTTGCCTATGTAGTGATAGCATCAACTAATGAATATAAGAACTTAGCCACACTTCTTGTGAGTACATGATCACAACTAAATAATTCAACATAAATACTTTCTTATCCAATATATGTATCCCTAATTGTTTTTCTATTGAAATAATCTGTAGAGATTTTAAAGTCAAGAAAATAATATCATAGATCATTTTGGCTACTTCTCTTGTTTCTCCTAGAAAAAACACTGCTTCCCAGTGTTGTTTGTATCTTTCAAGATATTGAAGATTCCACAACATATGTACATTGTATGTCCTAAAATATAACTGGAAGCACTTAATAAATTCATGATTCCTTGTTGTTGTTGTTGTTGTTTTAGACAGAGTTTCTCTGTGTAGCCTTGGCTGTCCTGGACTTGATTTTTACAACATGTTGGCCTCAAACTCACAGAAATCCCCCTGTTTCTGCCTCCTGAGTGCTGGGAATAAAGGCATGCACCACAACACCTGGCTGTGTTTCCATTTTAATTGAACCACTTTTTTCAAAAATGTCAAGTTAGAAATGTGCATATGTTCTCGTTTTCTTTTTATTACTGTGATAATCACCATACCTTAAGCAATCTGCAGAGCGAAGACTTTATTTCATCTGATAGATTCCAGTCCATCTTCAATGAAAATCAGGTCAAAACCTCAAGCGAGAACCCATAAGAGAACCATGGAGGGACACTGCTCACTGCTTTCCTCGCTGGTCATTCTCAGCCAGCTTTGTTATGCTGCTCAGTCCCACCTTCTAGCGAAGGTATCAAACACTGTGGGCTGGGCCCTCTCACTCCTCTCAGCAATCAATACAATCTCTCCCAGGCATGGCCACAGGCCAATTTGATCTTGACAGCTCCTCAACTGTTCCCTCTTCTCAAGTTGACACTAAAAACCAACTAGTGCAATATGGTTTCTAGTTTTATGTCACTAGACACTGATTAGAGTTTTGGCTCATGATTAATACTAAGGTTGATAAACAGATTGTTGTTCATTGGATCTTTGTTTTATATAAGTCTTCCCTTTGATGTTAACTATGAATATGCATAGTCACACTTGAAGTCCACATTTAACTAGTCGTATGGTTCTTATCCTATTAAATAATGAAAAGGAATGCACTTTTCAGCTAAAACTTGATACAGGCATGCTTTCTCCCATGACATCTTCCCTGTCATTCATTTAGAGACATTATGGATTTAAAATATATTTTAGTGTTACTGTTAGTGTTACTTCCCACCTTGTTTTTCATTTGTATTAATCATTGTTATTAATTAATATGTAATTTTCTTATGTCAATTGAATTGTGGCCAACATGGACTCTTTCAAACCTATCTACCCTGGCCTTGTGTCCAATAATCACTGAATGCCTTCTGGCTTTAGAACAATGAAATACTTAATGACCATCTTAGATTTTCTCTGTTTCAGGTGTGGAACCAAGCACACTTGACAGCTCCTGACTACCCTCTGTATGGAGTTGTGGGAACACTTGGCCACTGTTTATGAAGGGATCTGGGGAAGGGGTGCCCCAGAAGGAACCAGGTAGAGGAGTTGGATGAAGATGCACAAGCCCATGGCATAAGAGTAGTAAAATTCCACATGGTACAAGTGCTGAGCAGTTTATTATACCACAAAGATAGACTCATCTGCTCTTCTGGTCTCTTTGGCCTCATCATCAAGAGCAATACGACCAAAAGAATGTCATCATTTGGAAAGCATTGGAATAAGACACACAGATTGTGCCACAGCTGTGGCTCTAAAGCCTACAGCCCTCAGAAGTCTGTGGCTACTCTGTTAAGCGCAAGAGAAAGTAGAACTGGAGAGCTAAGGCTAAGAGAGGAAACACAACTTCTTGGTAATGTTAGGCATCAAACAGTTCAGCTTTCCTGGCCATGAATAATTAAGGGGGCAGGGACACATGGGCTATTCTATTCACACTTTGGAAATTAGTCAATAACATATGATTTTCTTTACCTTTGCAGAGTTGAGGCAATAAAAAAGGAAAGTTAAATTCATACTTATGAATTCCACTGACAATATACTTATAAATAAGCATTTTATAATACTCACCTTGCTTAGAGTAAATGTGAAAACACTGATGTTGAAATGTCAGTAATGGCAAAACTAAGTATTTCATTATAAAACTAAATATTAATGCTTGTCTCTCTTTGATAAGCATGTAAAATAGTGAAACCAGGCACACTTTACTATAGGCTATCTTTTTTTATCTAGGTTAGTATAAATTCAAATTTCATTTCTATACCCATTTAATAAGACTTTATAGGGCCTTGTGTTGTCTCCTCAAGAATAGTTGCTTAGGTATTAGTCAGATAATATTAAAAGGGAAAACATATCAATTAAAATATGAATAAAAAATGAAAATTAATCATTTTCTAGAGTGATTTTAATCAAATTGTAGTGAGTAATGTTCAAGGGAAGGAAAATACTTGTTACTACTTGTGAGAGCTCAGCTTTGTAAAAGTTCAATATTTTTCCTTCCCCGTGTTTTTTTCCCTGAAAACTTATAGTATATTTGCAATATAGGAAGGAAGCAAATGTTTTATCTTCTGCAGTGATTAAAATGTGATAATATAACATCACAATGCATCTGCTTCTGCTGTCATAAACAACTTCTGTTGTTTTCTATTTCAATAAATTAATCACTAACTACAATTGCAAACCATTTCTTTCCTAAGGTTTGAATGGTTCAACTACAAATTTCTCTATGAATTGATTAAATTCAATCTCTAAGTAAATATAAAGCTGGTTCTTTTTTAATAAGTTACTTATTTTATTTTATTTTTTATTAATTTATTCTTGTTACATCTCAATGGTTATCCCATCCCTTGTATCCGCCCATTCTTCCATCCCTCCTAATTTCCCCTTATGGCACTCAGAGGAAGGACAGCAGGTTACAGAGAAGAGACTTGATACTCTATGAGCATATACAGGGGGAGGTAATCCCCCTCAGTCACAGTCATAGGGGAGGAGATTAAACCTGGTTCTTAAGAAAATGTGTGGTTATTATCAAATGCTTAACTTGCATGTAGGCCTTTAAAACAATATTTTCAAGTTTTTATTTTAAAATGTTACCAGTTTGTAACTATTAGGAATGTACTTCTTTCTAGTACATGTGTATGAATATATACAGATTATGGGATGTACATGTTTACAGAATCCAAGAGAATGGTGTATGCTCTAAGCCAAGCATCATTTTCAGAACTATAAAACTTGCCTTTAGAAGAACTATAACATTGATGTGGATAGAAAGGCGTGATCTGAGTGTGAATTGTATGTATAGTTTAATCTCATAATTCCCATTCTTCCAAAGGAAATCTCCAGAGCTTCCCACATCTAAATGTCTCATATGTATTGTATCCATTTTATCCATGCACTGCAGGGACTGATCTTACCCTTGAGGTAAAGTGTATCATTAGATGTTGGGAAAAGAATAAAGGGATAAAAGAGAACCCTGCAGCGTATAATTTACAGTTATTAACAGAGAAAACTGCTCCCCTGTTTTTTAATGTAAGCCTATAATTCCTACTGGGATCAGAAGTATCGTTTGCACAGCCCTTTTACCCAGTGTTTCACCTCCCCACTTGTCAATGCATAAATCTTTTTCTATTGCGTGGAATAACTAACTGACATCTGGCAACGAGGAATGACTAAGTTGGGGGCAGAAGAAAGAAAATTAGACTTTTAGAAGAGTTAAATCCAATCAAGATTCTATCAAAGTTACTTTTCCTTCAGTATTATATTATATAAAATGTAGTGTGTGTATGCACACAAGTGTGTAAAGAAATAGTTGCCTGCACAGAGATACCTAAAGTCCTGTTTAATTTTTAAAAAACTTTTTACTTGATTTTTTTATACACTATGGTTTTGTCACCTTTGTCCCTCCTTATATTCTTCCCATGCCTTCCTACCCACCATACTCCTGGTTGTGTTTGTTCACTCTCTCATCTCTCATCTGTCTCTCTGTCTCTCTGTCTTTCTGCCTCTCTGTCTATCTCTGCCTGTCTCTCTCTGTCTCTCTCTGTGTTTCTCTGTCACTCTGTCTCTCTCTGTGTGTCTGTCTGTCTGTCTGTCTGTCTCTCTCTCTCTCTCTCTCTCTCTCTCTCTCTCTCTCTCTCTCACACACACACACACACACACATACACACACACACACACACCACACACACACACACACACACACACACACACACACGTTAATGATCAATAATGAGTATTCCCTCCTTAGCTTTATTATACACATTTTAAAGTAAGAGGATGAAAAGCTGAACAATTCTGAGAAAAACATGAATGAACAAACAGTTCAATGTTTCCCAGTTGTGAAGTATGTTGAAAAACATCCAAAATGTGTGTGTGTGTGTGTGTGTGTGTGTGTGTGTGTGTGTGTGTATCTGTGTGAAAGAGTAACTAACTGGTAAGTGCCATATGTTATTTTTTAACCAAATGCATTTTGCATCTGTACTCCACTTGAGTATGTTTCTAAAATAAATAGTCGAAAATATAAAATATGCTGTCTTCTTTTGGAATTTAGTCTAGCATAATATATGTTTGAATATGGTCCGAACCAGTTCTGGAATTCAGCATTTCTCAAAGAATTCAATGAAACATTAATTATCATTGTTCTTGGCAAGCATATGTGGAAATTTGGGAATGGTTTGCAGTATGAGAAATATATGAAAACACATTTAGTCCTCAAATATTTCATATTTCTTTGAAAAGAAATGTTCCTATAACTATGACATGTTTTTCCTCCACAATTTATTATTCCTGAAAAGGAGATCTATACAGCCTGTGACTGTAGTATAATTCATGATTTTCTTACTCTTGGGCTGTATATACCATAATTAATTTTACCCATGTATGTTCCATTAAACGTCAAACCAAGCTAAATATGTCAGTTCACAAGGAGGAGTTCTATACCCTGAGATATTAGCAATAATAAAATGCCTCATTATTCTTTTAAATAGAATATATGCTTGTAATGTTATTTAATTTATGCTTTTTATCCAAGCACATTAAAAAATTCAAAATAGCAAAAATTCCATTGGTTATAAATGAAAGCTGCACTTGTGTTTTATTGTAACGTTTACTGGATCAGATGATACACTCTATCTTTACAGGCGTATGATAGGTGAACAAGAACAGGCTCAGTAATCAGACTGATAGTGTTTAAATCAAAGTTGTACATCTTACTGATTTTTCTACTTTAGAAATACTAACATCTCTGAATTATCTTTCCTGTTTTTAATTAATGGGATGCATATCACCTACTTTTGTAGCTGAAATAATATGTGCAGCATATCTAATACCAAATATGCCCTTGTACCTATTATCAGCCTTCCTCATATATCATTTTCAATGTTTATGTATGATACATTATTTTTGGCTGTGATTAAAACCTGTATCACTATCTTCAAACAAATAACGATATTGTATTGGAAAAATGTATCTTTTTAACCTTGAGAAAAAAAATTCATAAGTTCTGATTGAGAAGTCCTTAAATAATTTTGTCTTATTTTTCATGTATTTTTACTCTGAAATGTTGTAATTTAAATCAAAAACAGTTTGACAGGAAGGTACCTAAAATTTTGATTATAGACCTCACTAATATTTCTCACATTTCTGCTCGACTAGCTGCCTAGATTCAAGGCTGAGCCCTTTGTGTCATGGCACCAGACAATCAATTCCCCATCGAATGCTCCCAGCAACTCCATCAAAGGTCGCTGTGACTTTTCTCCCTGTGTACCTCATTTACGAAGCTCTAGAGCTTTTGTGGATGAACAGGGCAACCACATCACCATGTGATTACTGAGCTGAAATTTTGCTCAGCTGTAAGAGTGGGGGAGGTGGTAAAGGCTTCATGGGAAAGTGGTGTTGAAGGACTGAAAATACACGCCAGGAATTTAACATGAAGCCACCCAAGAGAAGAGTCAGCAGGTAGCAGATGAACTAATGAACAGTGGTAAGGTAAATTCTAACGTGATTTAATCATCCAGTTTGACAAATTCAGAAATGCCTCCAGTTTAGTTTACATTCAGCAGTACTCTGTGCCTACAGATTTTATGCCTGGAGGTTTTGTTTCTGAGAGTTGAAAACAATCAATAAAGATATTACACCTTCAATGAGTAAATAGAGTAATTTTTTTTGTCCATTACCTAAGCCATACAGCAGAACAACTATTTACACAGTAAACAGTGGCACTATTCTAGGTTTTATATATAAATGATTCAAAAATCGATGGGAGGAAGAACATACATTATATGTGAATACTGCACCATTATGCTTTGTTGAACACCAACAGAATTTAGTATCTGGAAGAATCCTAAACACAAAAATATGCAAATACTTAAAACGTGTTTAAGATGGGAGCAAATCCCATTGGGAATAAAAGCAGAAGGTGTCTGTGAACAGATCCTAAAATTCTTTGTGAGGATGTGTGTGTGTGTGTGTGTGTGTGAGAGAGAGAGAGAGAGAGAGAGAGAGAGAGAGAGAGAGAGAGAGAGAGAGAGAGAGAGAGAGAGAGAGAAATGGGAATCGTCAAATAACTAAATACAAAACTGATGCAAGTAGGACAACTAGTTTTGGGAAAAATACAAATCTACTTTTGTAGTTTATATAAAATATCTGACTTTTGTAGTCTTCTTAAATAAATACAGCCAGTGAAATACAAGAAACAAAAATGTTTTAAATAGTAATACTTTCATATTATGTAAGGGAAGTCTTGCTAAGCGTTTAATAATTTAAAAAAATTTGACAATTTATTCTAGAGTATTAGAAGGTACCAAGGAATGCTGATAACATTATGACAGCAGGAAGCACCTGGACAAATGTGAAGACCATAGTGCTCATAAAGCTCTCACAATTCTAGAGAAGAAGCTATGAGCATCAGCTGACTTAGACAGTGGTCTAGGAAAGCTGATGAACAGGCAGGTTGCTAACTTCGGCTTTAGTGACTGTCACCCAATAGTTACAGTTTTTTGTTTGTTTGTTTGTTTGTTTGTTTTACAAACAGGGTGTTAGGTCCCTATATCTGGATTTAAAATTTTTATTTAATTAATCTATTCAGATTATAGCTCAATTATTATCCCATCACTTCTTTCCCTCTGTTCCTCCCTCCCTCCCTCTTTCACCCTATTCCCCTCCCCTAGGTCTATGACCAAGGGGACCTCCTCCCCCACTTTATGGTCACAGGCTATCAAGTCTCTTCTTGGCAGCCTGTTTATTATTTCTTTGAGTGCCACCAGGCCTCCCCACCAAGGGGAGGTCGTCGAATATGGGGCACCAGAGTTCATATCACAGTTAGTTCCCGCTCTCCACATAACTGTGGAGAATGTTCTGTCCATTGGCTGGATCAGAGTAGAGGTTCAATGTTTACTACTTGTATTGTCCTTGGTTAGTGCAATAGTTTGAGCAGAGCCCCCTGGGCCCTGATCTACTTTTTATGATGTTCTTCTTGTAGGTTTCCAAGACCACCTGGATCCTTCTATTTCCCTATCTCCTGTATTTCTCTTACCTAGAATCCCAGTAGGAAATCCTCACATCTATCCCAATCTCCTGGTAAGTGAAGACTTTCATGGGACACGCCATTTGGGCTAGTGCTCAATTATAAGTGAGTATATACCATGTGAGTCTTTCTGCTTCTGAGCTAACTCACTCAGTATGATCATCTCTAGTTCCATCCATTTGTCCAAAAATTTCAGGATATACTTGTTTTTTATTGCTGAGTAGTGTTCCTAAATGTTCCTCAGTTGAAGAATGGATAAAGAAACTGTGGTGCATTTACACTATGAAATAGTTACAGTTTTAAGAACAAGATGCCCATTCTTTTCCCAAGAATGTGCTTAAGAAAGTAGAACCTCAAAGTAAATCCCTAAGCTATCTGGAAAGTGCCTTGGTGAGGGGGATGCAGCCAAGATGACACAGATTCTGATATGCCTGATGTTGATAATTCTTGTAATTTAACTCATATTTCACAGATGCTAAATATGTATCTATCAAAAATGTAATCTTAGTTATAATGAGTGTTTCCTAAATTCCCAAGTTTCTGAGACAGTAGTGACAATATTTTGGACATGAATTATTTAATGGTTTATTCATTTATCAGCTTGAAATGATAGCCTTGTAGATGTCAGGCCAGGCATCTATCTGTGAACTATGTCACCGGTCTTCATCATATTTTCAAAAACTGCTGAAACAGAGAGGCAACTAAAAAATGATTCTCAGATAGACCTATCACTGCAACATACCATGAAGCCTGCATCAAATGAGTGTCAGATTATAATCATTTTAAAGGTAATTAAACTGATCAAAATCATCATAAGCTTGGCCAGAAACATACTATTATAGTTCAATACTTAAAGCAACTAATGACTGTTAAATCAATTTTCATCATTCTGACTAAACACTTGAGAAACTTAAGGGATAGGAAGAGTTATTTCGGCTGTGGGTCCAGAAATGTCCTTCCATTACTATATGGAGATTGTGATGAAATAAGATAGATCATTTCACAGTGGCCAGGAAACAGAGAGAAAGATTATCTATGACCATATTTTATATTCTTCTTTGTATCCTGAGCCCTGGCCTGCGCAAAAGAACCACTCATATTCAGTGCTGGTCTTTCATTCCTAGTTAAATCTCTCTGAAAATAGCTTCACAGACACCCAAGGGTATGGTTTATTAGTATATTAGATGTCCATCAATCTAGTAAAGTGAGCCATTAAGATTACCAGATCTAAGTCTCAACAATGTTGTAAAAATCCAAGTTCAAATTCTCTTCCAAAACAGAAGACACACACTTATTTTGAGGCACTGTCAAAATTTAAAGGCAATTTATATAATTAAAAAAACAGTATGCAATGGTACAAATTAACCATTCCCATCTATTACAAGGATGGTGGCTTTCAAATAAGGCATGGAACCAATGCAGGAAAATTAGTAAATCCTTTAGCACCATGTCTAGAATTCAAAGTGCAAGATTACTTGGTCTGCACTCTGAAGGGCTTTGGCAGCCTTGCCCATACAACCTTAAACTTTGACATCTATGGTGTATTTGTTTTGGACTTGCTCTATTCACTGGATTTATTAAAAGACAAAAGATATTCCATATTCCTGACATCTTCAATACCCTGTGGATTCCACTACAACATTATTTTCTGCATCTTCTTCTTAGAGGCTGCAGCTATGGACAGATATGCCTATGCAGCACATTGCTTCATCTTCTAGTTTTTCTTGGAAAATGATTGGAAGCTTTTTTTTGACTCTATATATGTTGATATTTTTATGTTGACAGCATAAACAAGTCCCGTCTAAACTACTCCCAAGTTGTCCCTATGACAACAGGGTACCACAAGATGAAAGTGTACCAGATTAATTTTTCCTCTTCTCTATCTTTCTTTGAAACTGATGGGTGTATGTTCAGGCAAATCTAGAGCAGACCTCAATGTATTGGTTTCATCTTACTGTTAATTATTTCTTCAAAATCTAGGCCTTCTTTTGTCCCTATTTACACTGCATTTTCTAAAAAAAAAAAAAAAAAAAAAAAAAAAAGATCCTTCTGATATCTTCTTTGTTCCAAATTCCCACTATAAATTTGGGTTAAAGTTGCTATCTAAAAGCATGCCAAAACTGAAATGTTGGGATGTTTTAAAATTGCAGTAGGCAATTTCCCCCATATTAACAGGTTCGGTAACTTTCAAACTTGGTATCTCAAAGTCTTAGGACATAAACCAAATGCAGAAACATTGTTTTCCAGAGTACAACGTGATTAGCTCAAAGCCCAGTTCTCAGTAAAATCCTCATTCGCACCAGGAGCCTCAGGAGTGAAGTCTTCATTCCCCACATGCTCCTGGCATTCTTGAATTTTGAGTACCATCCATTTATCACTCACTAATGTCTGTTGAGGTTATTTTTATAAAAACTGTTTCTCTTGGCTTATTTCTTAAACCAGCTCTCATAGAAGTAATTGAGATTCTTTTATAATGCGAGGCTTTACAATACAATCTGAGCAGCTTAAGTCTGTTTTTAACTCTCTGAGCTGTCTTGCCTTACTCGCAGCAAACATCCCAGCGATACTTGTACTTTGTAGCTTTCCTTGGCTCCAGATCCTTCCTCCTGACCATCCTTGAACCTGTTACCTGTCCTGAATCCCCTCCTAACATCTCTTCCTCGCGCTGGCATCTGCATTATTGACATAGCAGAGGGACAATCGAGAAGCGGGGTTTACATGACATTTAGACAGGAAATCAGAATTTAAACTCTAGAATAACCTTATGCCTACAAATGTCAGTTCGTAACACTCTAGCTTCCTGCAGCCCAATTATTAAACTTTTCCTAACTTCAAATGCCATTCACAGCCAGTGGCACTGGCTTCTAAACCACAGGCAGTCACAGAAGCAATGACCCCACTCTCAGGCCAAGTGCAGTACTGGTTATGTATACTCACTCCTCACTGATACAGTCTATTCACCAGTCCCAAATGTAAACAAGCTGAGCCACCTGTATCCAAATAGATATATACAGTTCAGACTGAAACTTCTGTGACATTTAGGACCAACACATCAGCCTATAAAGATGCCTATTTCATATTAGAACAGAATGCCTAGACTTTCCCTTTGCAGAAAAAATGTGATGTATATGGTGTGTTGTGTGCAAAATATATAATTTCTCATTCTTTGCTTTAAAGAACAAAATTTTCAATTAGAGCAGATGGGTCACTTTTCAATATTTCACACTACTAAGGAGGCTTACCTAAGAAGACCACAATTCTTTATGTGAGTACAATGCCAGAAAATGCCATATTCAAACTAATACTAAGCTTGATAGTAAAATCATAGAAATTATTTATTTAAAAGGCGTTGAAACCTTCTGAGTCTACTATGACATTGAGTCTCATCCTCACACAAACTACTTCAGGACTTCCTGACATGATATCATACGTACTTCCTTTATTGTGTAGGCACCTCAGTTTAAATTGTCCATTGTAAGGCCCAAATTCAGTCCAACTCCTAAAGAAATGTTTAAAGATTTCAAAGGACTGTAATTTGAATTTATTAGAATTTCAGAGAACTGAAGAGGAATGAGACTAGTTACAGGGGCCTGGCAATTTAGGATCCGTGTTTTCAATATAATAAAACAGTCGTGTGAACCTGTAGTACACAGATTAGGAAAGAAACAGGAATAATAGATCACAGAAAGGCAGAACTCTAGAATGAGTCTCCAAATCCACATACATAATACTTGTTCCAAAGATCAGAAAAATAATTTGATAAAGAGGATCATGGATTTTGCCATACATTGCTTCCATGCTCTGAGCTCTGAAGTGGTACACTTCCATATAACTCCTCAAGACAAAGTCATGAAAGCTTTCAGTGAAGTAGTGCAGGCATCCGCAACTCACCTAGGCAGGCAGCTACCTGACCGTACTCACTCGGATTGAAGAACTAAGATAAGTAGCGTAGCCATAGGAAACAACACCCTGGCAAACTGGTTTCACTTAGGGAATTTAAACAATGTGTAGTCAGATATGATTAGAACCACCTTTAACCTCATGCAAAGGCAGAGGGATCAGGAGTCCCAAATAATCTGAGATTATAAGGTGAAATGCTGTTTCCAAATAGCAAACAAACAAACAAATGGGAGGTATAAACAATATACAAGAAAATTAGGAATGGAAAGTTCATTGAACACCTTATTTCCAGGCCAGAAACAGCAATAGTGTCAATCACTTGCAATGTCTAAGTTCATAACTGTATGCACGTTAGTGAAGACCATCAATAGAAGAGTCATGCAATTCCAGGTTTGTTCGCTGTGGAATAAATATGTCTTATCACCTCCAAAATTCATATGTGGTATTTGCTTGCTAATGAGACAGACTGAGAAGTAGCAAGAGTCTAGGAGAGGCAGGTGGGGCATGGACATCCCACCTTCATCAAGAGAATGTTTTCATTAGAGTTTTTTTTTTCTTATCATCTAGTGACCCCTTTACATCTTCACTTTTGGGGATTAATTTATATTCCTCATTCTCCCCCACAAGGGCCACACTGCCTGTATGCACTGAATGTTGACCTTTGCAGTTTCCAGGACAATGAGCCCAAAGAATCCAGCATCATACTCAGAAAGTTTCACACTGCACCCATCACTTTACTCACAAACTTATTTTCTTGTTAATTTTTTTTTCCAAATGGAAAGTTAGGTCACCTAAGTCTTTTATTTTCTACTTAAATAATCCATACCCATGGATGTCATGTGAATATCTTTTGTTTACTGCAACCACTTTTGTTTAAGAAGATTGGCCCAGAATTGTTGTTGCTGTTTTTTTAATTGCTAACTATCATGGCCTGTACATTTGTCTTTAGCTTTTCTCCCAACGTGTTGAATATGTTACTAAAGCTATTAAAGACATTCAAAAGCCACTCTCAGAAAACCTTCCAGATGCATAGCTAAGCATACACAGAATATAAGAGCTTTGAATGATATACGAGATATGGTATTGCTTGGTCTCCATTTCTCAGTGTTTTCTGTTTCCATGTCCCTTAAAATTTGTTTCAATATCACTAACTACTTGGCATGTTTGCTTAGGTTTTTCCCCTTAACATCATAAATCTATTGTGAGATTATCTGACCGAGATTTCCTTGCTCACCCTCACCTTTTGTTTGCTTTGCTCCTAATTGCTCTCTATAGTCAAACTTAACTTTGTCTTCTCTTTAGACTGATCCTCTATCCACCCTGCATGGATAGTGTTTTCTGCAGTCTCAGAAGGTGATATTTCTGCTGAAATTACTTCCTTTACTTGTTTTCTGCTTGTTCTTCAACTTCTAAGCATGGAGCTCTCTGTTCTGGGATGTGGATAAGTATGGTGGTCAGTGCATTGATACTGAGTGATTTCTATTGAGAGGACAGATCAATGCTTACCAGTCCAGGAGAATACATGGGGACCCATATTGTCGTTTAAGTACTATGTATGTGTATATGATACATACACTCACACTCACTCACTTACAAACCCATCTCATGTCAAGTGTCAAGCAAGAATCAATATGACCAACTGGGATTACAATCCAGACTGACATTGCTGAGGAAAAAAAATAGCATCCAAAGAACATTCAGCATTAATTTGGATTGCCTCAAATGTAACATAAAGCAGAGGGAGCATCACATTTAAGTGACTGAGATATTTAGAATGAATTTCAAAATAAGCCGAGGACTTTTTTATACCAGGAATCACATTTCACTTTCCTATCTGCTATACAGATTTCTGTCAAGGACAGTGATTGAAAGCATGTCTAGTGTCTCAAATACGGCTCAGAGCAGCAACCATCACCCTGCAGATTCAGACATAAAATAATTGAACTGCCATTGCCTGTGGACATGGTGGCAACTTCATTGTGTCCCTTGTGTGCCCTTTGCCAAAGCCTTCTCAGGGAGTCAAAGAACTAAACCAGCAGGGGTCCAGATGTGTATTATATGGTCTGGGCACATATGTCCTGTGTCACATTAAAGTGAGGTTTGAGCCATAGCAATGTCATACTGACTTTCCAAAAGACAGCCATATAAATTTTGACTCATTTGAAATATAAAATCTTCCTTAGTTTTCCTAAGAATTAAAGTACTTCAGATAAATAATTTCTAACATAATTTCATGATTTTAAGAGAGCTATGTACTTGGTTGAGAGGATTT
This sequence comes from Acomys minous, assembly GCF_964271855.1. Taxonomy (NCBI): domain Eukaryota; kingdom Metazoa; phylum Chordata; class Mammalia; order Rodentia; family Muridae; genus Acomys; species Acomys minous. The sequence goes on along the minus strand of NC_140492.1, from coordinate 31,885,633 downwards.
CTTTATTATTTTAGAGTTCTATAATACTACATTTATATTCACTATGAATAAATATAACGTAAGTTTCCATTTTTAGTACCACATTGGAGGTGTGATGTTTCTAAGCCAGGTGGGAATAGAGGTGCAAGGTTTAAATGCAAAAGGGAGCTGCATTAGAGGCTCACAGCACAGGAGAAAAGAATGGCACTGTCTCCGTGAGGTTTCCCTTTGAACAGTGAGCAATGCTGTGGCTACACCGAACAGTAGGAGAAAAAGTTGTGAGCTACCAGTGAAAGGCTTGCCAGAGCCCAACTATAGATATAATTGACTCCCCCTGAAACTCTACAGCAGCCTTGCCAAATGATCTTCTCTATTTTAAGATTTTAGGCAACCTTATTACACTCCTACTTTTACATCACGTGAACAGAATTAGAAAATTTGTCCTTGTGCAATTTCCCTAAAGGACCTTTTAATCTAAAGCAAAATCTATTTAGCTCATTTGAGCTAGGGCTCTACTGACAAGGGCTGCCAGCAGGACGGCAAGGCCTGTGATGCTCAAAGCATCTACCTCTGGTCCAGACGGTTTGAAGACATCAAGTTTAATTCACACGTCAGCGGAGGTGTGAAGGACTAATCTTGCTTCTTGCAGTAGGCTTCCTCACAATTACGTGAGTGGTAAGTTTTTATATGTGTTCCATTTAGTCAGATCAGTAGATATAAAGTCTACTTTCTCTTTCATAAAAATCAAGGTTTAAAATAACCCCTATTGGGAGTGCAGGCTGTTTTCCAGGTTTATATTAGCAGCCAATTACAGGTTACACAAAGCCACCTCAGAATCAAAAAGCACTGCATTTTACTCGTTCTGTCTTGATTTTTAAAATATTGTTCAACTTAGTATGTCTAGTATTCAAAAATTTATCATCACTAAAGTGTTAAGTTGTGTTTTCTTAGAAGAAAGATGCAAAAAAGGTGTGTCCTATTATGCCTAAGCTTGGCCAGGAAGTCCAAGTGCACTCACCAGGAGATACATATTACTTGTGCTCGTTAACAAATGTTCCAGATGTGAGTAACAACCGTTCCACACGTGGATGTTTTGTCTTGGTTACTCATCATTTTTCCTGTGTTTCTTTAAGAATGCCAACCATATCTACCCTTTCTGCAGACTCTGCTTATAGTTCAGATTGGCCTAAGGGACATAGAGTAAGATGAGCAGACATGTTTATGAAGAGGGTTACCCGCAGGTGAGCTGTGCCTGAAGTAATGAGCCCAACCAGAGAAAGTGCTGTGATTTACCAAAGCGATGTTGAACACAAAAGACATATTTGGAAAACTTGAGGTCCCGGACCCTAATAACATTATTAACTGTTCAGCATTCAGGTAAAGAAGCATTCGTGTTATCTACTACTGCTGATTGCAGGGTCCTGACAACATGGTGATAAAGTAATATTTAATGTGAGAAATGAAGACAAGTTGAAATAGTTCTCTACACACTTTCTCTTCTATGAGTTCTTACAGCAACATTATAGTACACTGTTACCTTTAATAAACAAGCACCTTTGTTAAAATAAAAAATAGAACCACATTTGTTTCAAGAATTATTGATTTGAGTAAAAATGCTTCAAAAGTGTTTTCTTTTAAATATATGGGAGTTATAAAAATATGTGATTCAAGAAGTCGTGTTAAATCATAGTATATTATCATGCTATTAAATTAAAGTTATAAGAATATATTCCAGTTTATATGATTAAATGTAGATAGATCAACAAAAATATAAAATAAAGTTATTTATTTCTTTTCATAGTTTCTTAAAATGGACACTCATAAAAATGTAGGTATATTAACATATATTCTTCATACATACAAGAAGAGTATTTGGTAAGACCCAACTTTCCCATAGTGTGATTTATTTTCTGATTCAAGCTCATACATCAATAATTAAACAATATTACTACTGAAAAATGAAAAAAATGGTATGAGATAGCCATATTTTCATCTTTTCAAATACAAAATTACATCATCCCTAGGATACAAGCTCCAGTACCACATTGTGGAAATACATAATGACACAATTTAAAGGTAAGGGGGGGTATCTATTATTATTTGCCTTGACTGGAAAATATTTTATTCTTACTACATAAAATGGGTAGAAATGTGTAAAATAACAAGTTTTAGGTTAAGTAAAACAGGAATGAAAATAAATGTTTCCCTAATATCTGTCCCCTAATATTTATAAATAAAATACTTTGAAATTTCCTCTGTCCAAATTCATTTCCACAGAACAAAGAAGTTGTAATAGAAACATCAAAGCATCTTACAGTGCACAATTTGACATTGTTTGAAATCTCAACATTATGTAGCAACTCATACATTTTTAGAAGCGTTGGTATTGCTATGGAACCGCTATCGTATTTAACAGGGATCTTGTATAGATTTTGCTCCGTACCGGGAAAGTTAGTCTCAGTAGAATTACAATCCTTGGCTTGCAATTGCTTTAACAATCATCAGCTCAGGTTGCCGCATTTGTAGCAATTAGGCAAAGGCATTCCTTTCAAGTCTTTGAGTTAGATTACCAGCACTGCCAACTGTGCATTTTCTTTCACATCCTCATTGATTGGAAAGCACCTTCAGAGAACGAACCCAAGTTGAAAATGAGCCCTCCATCGCACTAACGGGCAGCTTTATCTTGTTGGCTGCAGTGGAGAAGTGTTATTTTATTTACTGACCCATCAATAATGGCCCTCTCTTTAGTTTATCTCAAGGGAGGAAATAAATCAAAGTATTTAGGAATTGTAGGAAATATTTAGCTAGTGTGTCGGAATAAGTTTTTGCTTGCACATGTTTTGGAAATCCAACCCCATAATGAAGAATGGTATTATAATTTTTTATTTATTACATTCTAATATGGGGATTACATATCTATTTAATATGAAAATATACACATAGTATTTCCTCTAAAACATAGGGAAAATCTAAAAAAAAAAAAAAAAAAAAAAAAAAAAAAGAGGTGACAGATAAACCTCCTAGATTTTCTGGACCTTAAAAGAGAGAAAATAATTTATTGTAGTTGTCAAAGTGACTTGTGATGGTGATTAAATGTGATGGTGATTGAATAAGACTTTTATATATGCATATCATTATGTATTTATCTTATGTGTGCATGGTACAATAATATCTATAATAAACAAGAACACAAGTACTAGCTATTATTAATGATTGTGTGATTATTTGCAACACCAGGATTTTAATAGAATTATAAATAATAGTGATCTCATGTTTATTGTTATTGCTGGAATATATGACAATGCTAGGTATTTCAGGATTTTAGATATATGAAAACCCACCCCTGCATAGTAAAATTTTGGTTAAATGCATGAACCAGGGGAAAATGCCAATTGATTTTCAATTAGCTGACATTTAGCTACAGGATGTCAACAGTGACAGGCTAATTTGGTGATTAGTATATAGTACAAAAATTCCCACTAGAGACATTGAGTCAATTGGGCTTCCATGAAATAGCTAATCACCTTTTCTTATTATCCCTGGGGGAAAGTGAGAAGAAAGCAAATATAGAAACGCTATCTGATTTAATGTTTTCATTTTATTTTTGGTTTTGATGTTTAAATGAGAGTAGACTGCTTTTAAGTAACAGCCTGACTGTACTATATGTAGAAAGCTACAAGATTTATAAAATGTACATTCTAAATTTCATGTCTTATTTGTCTGAACTTACTCTAGAACATTGATATAATTGTATCGAATCAGCTTGCCATTCCTTAAAATAGGCAACTGGCTGCATCAGATTGCTTCTATGTATAATCGGTTGGCAGTATTTTTTTATTACCTAACCAATATTGATTTATTTGATTAGATGTCCCTCCGTATAGACAAGGAATTGAAATACTAGATGAAATATGATAATTTTTACTTATTTCTTAATATTATTTTAAATTTCAAAAGAAACAGCTCAAAGTACACCACTATTTTGTGTGAAGGTGTGGACTGGGGAGAAAATAGAGGAAGAGTAGGATGGATAAGATCAGAATACATTACGTGAAATTCAAAATAAATTAATACTATATTAAATAAGACTTTATAAATATCCATAATTAGAGAATACATATAGGTATGTGTATATTTTATAGATATAAAAATATCCTGTATGAGTACGTTGTAAATTGGATAGGTTACCTATTCAGCTGCCATAAGTCAAAAAAAATTATTCTATGTGTCATAAACATAAATTTATTCAGCAGTAATGCTACTTCCTAAAAGATTTGAGCATATTTTATTTCAGATATATGTGAAAAGCTGAATGCTTAGTGTGTACTTATATTTCAAAATAGTGATTGTCATATTTTGCTTATCCACAAATAGTAATTGCTTTAATCACACATTTTGCAAATAAAGTTATCAGTGAGTCAAGCATTATAGTTGTTGAAAACTTTTCAAGAATTTCTTGGAAAGTCTTCTTCCACAAAATGGAAAGGAAAAAAAAAAAGACCCTGAACCTCACCAACTTACACAGTAAGACAATATCACTATTTATGTACAGACGCTGTTCAGGAAAGTCATAGAAATATGTTATTTCACCAGCTGACCTGCTTTTGTCCCCCAACAAGAACCTGGGAAGGGTACCCCCTGATCTCGCCCCACTAGGGTTAGATGGCAAACCCTTGACCCTTTCGTCTGATTGTGCTCAGTTGTCAGTTTTGCCTACCACACACAGCTGTTGGATATTCCAGAGGATCAGATGGCCACAATAGGTCTGGGATAGACCTATTAGCATCTCAATACAGCCTCTCAGTTCCCTTTATTACTAGGTCACTCAACTTAATTAATTTTTAATTTTGCACTACCTCAACTATTATAAATCAAGCCAGCCAGAAGACAGGAAAGCACCTGAAACCCGAGCCTGTCTGTGCTTTAAGTCGCAAAGTCTCCACCTTTGCAATCTGTCACTTTGAAGATCAGAAAAAGGCAAGAGATTATCGAGAAATACTTATTTGACGGATGATGCTCCTTTCAAAGGACGACTGAAATGAGGATTAGTGATGAATGTCTTGGATGTGTTTAGGTCTATAAACACAAGTTATAGATTCAGAAAGGGTTTTTTGTTTGTTTGTTTGTTTGTTTGGTTAGTTTGTTGGTTTGTTATGTTTTTGAAATGCTGCTTTGAACTTCAGCCTACCTTATACGAGACTAACATGTTATTTTGGTGTTAATTATAGACTGTACAACTAATGACTCTGGTTTAACATTTGCCAGGACCAGCAGTAAATTCATCATATCACTTCCATTAGTGTTATGATTACTACAGTTATCAGAATTTTGCTTGCTTGGCTGCACTTTCTACAAAACACGGTGTTTTTAGAAGGTAGAGTCATCCGATTTTAAACAACTGGCTGTTTTGAAACATGGGACACAATAAAATTATTTGTAAAATATCATTCTTTGATGTTCTTACCTGGGATGGTATCAAATGGAAACTCATATAGAAATAGGGTCACTGATCGTGACAGATTTCTGAGTGAGCGCTGATGACATTCGTTGTCCATATTTTAAGGTGCACAGTTATAGATATGGCAGATGGGATGCCTAATTATTTTCATCCTACAATGTCTAGAAAGTTCGAAGACTAAATACATATGGTCATTCTTGAATACTATACAACTTCTTACATCATATTCTTGAGGAAAGAAGTGTGGTCACATTTAAGATATATTTATAGCATGCTGGGTATGACTTTTATAAAAACCTAAAATAACCCTGTTAAGACAGAATACAAACGCTTTCTGTTTCTGAGATGAACAAAGGGTAGATTCATGGCTCCCAAGTAACTCTCAAGAAAGTTTTCCCCTTAAGTATAATCAACTTCTCTGGTGGAACTTATCATATAAATCTTCGTAGATTGGTTCTTAGATATTTGCAATTATTTTAGAAGTACTTGACATTCAAATATTTAAAATTAAAGTGAGATATTTGTTATTTGTCTATGGAAGCCATACAGTGCTTACAATAACATGGAATGCTTCAAATTGTTTGATCTGCAGATAATTTTTATAGGCAATATCTTTTCCTAAAAATGTTTATTTTTGATTCTGTGCTGTACATAATCATTCCATCGACTAAGTATAGAAGACATAAATCTTTAGAGAAAGCATACCCTTGGACCCCAAAATTGCAAACCTAAGGCAGGAAATTTAAATTATCAGGATGATGAAAAACTCTCACATAGTGTCCCAATCTTTTATTGTTCTTATAAAGACTGTAATGCAAATCTTTAATGTTGGTTTGTTGGCAGAGTATGTTGAACTATCTGCCAAACTGAATGGAAACTGGTTTCATGTTTCCATCATTAAACTTCACGTTGTATTGTTTTCCACTTCAAAAGCATGCAGTCTTCTTGTTGGAGAAGGTATACACTGCAGCAATGCATGTGGAATATCAATATTTAAATTATGTACCGGACACTGCTATTGCTGTTCCCACAGTTAGCTCAGCAAGAAAAGTGTTTGCTTCTTCTCTTCCTCCTGTTGAGAAATTCATACAATGTGTTTTGGTCCTAGTGACCCCTCCCCATCCAATTGGTCCAAGATCAAGACCTTTTACCCTACCCATAAAATTTTGTTTCCTCTTTGTTTTTAACCCATCAAGTAAATTTTGGACTATCCATATATTCTGGGATATGTGTGCTGTATGCCAGGTTTATTGGCTTTTCTTCTGACATACTTTAAGTACAAAAATTAAATCTTTGTTACAATATCATACTGAAAAGTAGAATATTGATCATGATTTAGCCTAATGGATAAAGTTATTTTAGTTTATTTTTTAAATATCTCAAAAACAACTAATTTTTTCTAGCCATTAACTTCTCATAGAAGTGAATTGTAACCAAGATAATGATGCTTAGAAAACAGACGGGCAAAATGGTAGGATATCACGCAAGCCACTTTACTGGTTTTTTAACTGAGTTTACAGGTAAGAGTAACCAAATTTTTTAATGTGAAATTCTTAAATAATTAGAGCAGGTATGTGAAATGTTTATCTATCTGTCCCTTTATTTTTATTTTTTCTTTAAATAGTCATTTATTCATCCACTTATTTGTATGCCTCTCTGACAATAATGGAATAACCATGTGCACATCCAACATCTAGAATGGAAGCAGTAATTGGGTTGTAGATCATAGATGAGGTTTATTTTCTTACCAACTCAAAGGCCTAGCTTCAGTCCCCTAAAAACCACAATAATTTAAAAAGTCAGAACTGAAATATATATCTGACATTTCACCATCATAACTATATCCTTCTAACCAGACCTTCTCAAGACATGTGCCCACATACTCGTGTGCACACACGCACGTGCATGCACACACACACACACACACACACAGAAACACACAGAGGAAGAGATTAGCTTCTTATCCAGGTTTTATTGACAATATTGTTTCCAAAGAAATGAAAACATTTAAATTTCAATAATGATTATTGTAAATTTATACTAGAAGACACAAAATCACACTTTTCTAATAAAGCTGATTTACAAACTAGAACACATATGTCTCCAGGGGAATTTTTTAAAATACTCATTGTGTTCTTACTTGTATTTTACTAATAATTAATGATATTGTATATATCTCCTGAAATTTATTGAAAATATATCCACTCACAATTTGAAGAAATGCCAGTTAATGTCCTTTGTTCACTTTCATTATGTATTAGAATTTTTTATTATATTTGTTAAGAAAATCTAGTTTTTAAATCTTTAAAACTGAAGTATGTTAAACAAAATAGAATTAAGCAAAAAATTACCATTAATAATATAGTCAGGTTCTCAAAGGGAAATTATGACTTTATAAAAGTAACATAAATAATATTAATAGATACATACTATGTCTACAGAGAAGAATAACATTTTTGAAAATAGATGCATTTACCATGTTTACCTACATATTGAAAATTCCAATAAAAATCTTCAATTTTACTCATACTTGGTAACATGGCTTTTAAATGTATGTGAAAGAATAAAGTTAAAAATTGTCAGTAGTTTCAAGGATAAAAATGAGAGTCTAGCCTCTTGGAATATCAGTATTAACAGTGATATATATATAATGTTGAGGTGAAATATTGTCATAATGGCAAATATATTTATATAAATATCTTTGAAATTAGGCATAAATATCCATATTACAATGAAAAGTCACAGAGTTTTATCTCTTTTATATTCACCTTCAGAACAAGACAACCACACTGAAGTGTGTCCCAAAACAAGTTTACTAGCAATAAAGAAACTGAAAGTTTTATTGTTTCTTATTGATTAAGATAATAATCTACTAAATTATTGTACCAAGTCAAATGCTTAAGAGAAAACAAACAAATACAGTTTTACCTAAGTTGAATTGTGGTTTTTATCACATTTAAGCCCCTACTTACAAAGCTCTATGAAACTTCATTGACTGTAATACGTGAAAACAGCTGTCACGTAAAACAGTGTCAACATTACACTTAATAAAAGCTCTTTTATAAAGAATTTCTCTTTTCTATCATTATTAGATTTTATATAATTATGGCATTAAAAAACTTTTATTCCATTTTTATTCATATTTGTAGACCATCATTACTCTACAAAAACATATTTGTTGATCTTTATTGTCACTTGAAAGTGTTATTAATTTTTTATCTTAATCACTTAATCTTGGTAATTAATTTGGTCCAAAAACATAGTATAGGTGGCCTCCTCACTTTAAAAATTGTAAATTATTGCTTTAAAAAAATTTAAAGTGTCACATACCACAAGGTTTCCTATAGGATTACATGTGTAAAAACTCATCGGGCTTTATTAAACCCCCAAGGAAAACAAGCCATTGATAATCTAGCACAACTACTTCTTTAAAAATGTTTGTGTATTGTTAGCCTTAAATAATTCTTCATCTTGCCTAACTCTGGTCACATGGATAATGAACTCCGAGATCCTTGGAGCTCTGTACCAAGAGTAAGAAATGAACTCCCAGGCCAATTGCAGAAGCTATTGGATATAAGAATAGAAAAAATAAGTCACGCGATAAGTTGTTGCGAACAGACATGTATGCTTCAAAGTATTGCTGATCTACTCATATAAAAATATAAACGAACACCCAGGAAGCACTCTTATTATTTCAATTCTTGGGACTCTCAAGCAATCCAAATACCACCTTTTCATGATAGAGAAGATAAATCAGAGTCTACGAAGAACTTCCTTTTTAACCTGTTCTAGCAAATGAAGTTCTACCTGCGTCTATGAATCGGCCATGTCGAATCCTGTTTTCCTCAGAGAGTCGTGGGAGGACTACATTCTAGTCTAAATTAGACACTGTTAAGTCTTCCTGCTGCCAACTGTAACTGGGAATCTATGGAATTTTCTGCTCCCTTCTTGCAGTCTGCAAGCCAGAAGCAATTCAAGACAGGAGGAAAAAAAAAAAAAACAATTGTGGTGTGGAGTTCTTGGGGTCTGACTCAGCAGGGAGATAGAAGCAAAGGGTCCTGTCAACTACAAGGACAATGGAAAGAGTTTAGAATGCTTTGATCTTATGAATAGCCTTAGTTAAAAAGGCAGGGCCTGCTGTTCCTGCCCTCACAACAGGACAAACAGGGCAGACAACCTCATTTATACATGCTAGTTCAATGCCAAAGGCAGAAAAGTGTGAGGAGGGGGCTGGTGGGGCCGGGTGTGGACATTTGGAAGGATACACTTAATTGGACAGCACAATTATTGGATTTATTTTCCTAACATGCTCCCAGCAAAGCAGGCCTTCTGCCTTCTCCGTTTTGATTTTTTGTTTTATACATAGTGCACACCTCATACGTAGGCTCAAAGAGTGACATGACAAATATTACCGAACAGAGTTTATTTGGTTCCAAAATTCCAGTATTTTTGTAATCTTAGGTGTGAGCATATTAATGTATGATATGTATTTTCCTTTTTTTTTTTTTCCTCTTTGCCATCTTGGGGACAGGACCATCCTGAGCTGTATCCTCAGCTAAGGGTCAGTCAGCATTTGGAGATGATCTTCCGCATTACATAAACTTCAATATTAGAATCATAGCTTGATTGTATTTCGATATAAAATATACTTGATACTTTTACCTTTAAAGGCAGCATTCCTTATACATAGTAGATTCCGATACTGGAAAGAACAGTTGATATGCGTTGCATTTAATTCTGATAATAAAATTACCTCAATACACAGCAACATTTACCTACAACTAAATATTTTCTATACTAGAGTTTCGATTTAAATAAATCTTTTTGTAATTATTTTTGAATTAGTTAAACAATTTCTTGTGGGTTTTTTTTTTCCTTTCCTGTCCTCAAGTTGGAGAGAACATATTGTATAGCATGCTGATAATCACTATTTTCCATTATTTGATCTGGTATCAAATAGAAAATGGTTCTGTGCCAAACTAGAGTAATTATTAAATTAACTTTTCCTTTATGTTTATAAATGAAAATGATAATAAGACACCAGGTGCCAGATATCATATTATGTGAGGTTTATGAAATGGGCATTGGGAGAGAAGGAAAGGGGGAGGGGTACCCCATAGAAAGAGACAGAGGAAGAGAGAAAGGAGATAAGAGATAAGAAAGAGAGGGCCAGGAGGAGGGTCTGTCCTTTTATGTAGCCCTGGGCAGGGCCATGCCCCCATGGCAGGTAGGCAATGGCATCACAGGTAGGCAGACTGAAGCAGAATCCCAACATTTTCCACCACTGCTTAAGTTTTCCCATTTCCCGGTAACTTGAAAATAATGTTGTTACTTAGCATTTGAGAAAATACCTATGGACAACTTAAGGGGAAGGAGGATTCATTTGGGCTCAGGATCACAAAGGTTTCTGTTCCTGCTTGTCTGGTTTCAGTGCTGTGCATCTAAGAAAGGTCGAACAACCGGGTGAGTAAAACACACTGAATCAAGGTAGCTCACTGTTAGAATCTCGCTTCAGTCGGGCCTATCTGTGATGTCATCGCTTACCTGCCACAGGGATGTGGCATTGCCCAGGGCCAAATAAAAGACAGACCCTCAACATAATCTCTCTACTCTTTCTCTCCCTCTACCCCCTCTTTACTTCCTTTCTCTTTTCTCTCTCTCTCTCTCTCTCTCTCTCTCTCTCTCTCTCTCTCTCTCTCTCTCTCTCTCTCTCTCTGGGGTACCCCTTCCCCTTTTTTCCTTCTCCCCCCATGCTCATTTAATAAACTCTGTATAACATAATATCTGCTGCCTGGTACCTTGTATTCTATCATTATAGTAGTTTTTCTATATAACACTCACCTCATCAAGACAGGAAGCAAAGAGAATGGGTCAGGAATGGGAAAGATTCACCCTTCAAAGGCACATACACAGATGCAATCAACCTCCGCCAAACCAGGGGCGTTGTCTCATGTCCTAGTGATGGCCTCATATACTGAACCCAGCAGTGGATTCATGCACTGGCTATGTCAGAGTTCTCATACTCAAGTAACAGATAAGTACTTATTAAATCTACCACCTGGAGAACAGACTCCAGAGCTTATACTTTTTGGTGGTAGGACTTCATACTTGAAAGGTAGCAATTGCCAAAATATCTCTTTATTTTCATTCAATATGAAACTTACCAAACAAAACACACTATTATTTTCATTAATGTTATTTGAATCATTCATATCTTACTTTTACTTTAACATGACTGTGTTTTGTGTCTCTGTCAAATCCTGTCTATCCTATTTAGCAAACATCTGATGCCTAGATGCCTACACACCTAAGGAGTGCCTGAACCCCTAGTCTCCTTGCACCAAAACTTTCTATTTTTTAAATCTGGCCAGAAATATGTCTTCTTTGACCAAATTCCAGATACTTTATTTTTATAATTCTTAAAGAAATGTATCTTATGAACATCTATCAATTTGTTTCCTAAAATCTAATTGAAGTGTGTGGTTGCTGGGTCTTAGAGCATGAAAACAGAAATGTGTTACTTTGGTATGAATAAAAGGGTCACTCTAACCCTTTTGCCTCTTTCTCCATGAGATATGTAAGCCTTTTCTTCTCCCCTCAAGTCTCAGATTACAGTTATTCTGCCCTTTAGCAGGAAAAAAAGAATGCAGTAACAATTCAGTTTTTTTTGGTTTTGTTTTTTTAAGCCATGGAATTAAAGGAGAGTGGAGAGGGCATTTTGGTGGGTTCTGGGAGAAAAAATAAGAGAGTAATATAATTAAACTATAATCTCAAAAAGAAGAGGAGGAGGAGGAGACGGAGAAAGAGCAAGGAGGAGGAACAGAAAGATGGAGAAAAAGAAGAGTACACAATGGAGGAGAGGGGCAGAAGAAGAAAAAGAAGAAGGAGTAGAGTGAGGAGGAAGGAAGGAAGGAAGAAGAAGAAGAGGAGGAGGAGGAAGAGAAAGAGGGAAGGACAAAGAAGATCTTGAGTGTGCAGTGAAGAAGATAAACATGAAGCTTTTCTAGTCAGTTGGGTTCAGTTAATCGCAACCTAAAGTACTTTTACAAGACCGTTTCTTGCAAAAACAAACAAACAAACAAACAAACAAACATACATACATAAAATACAGCTTGCCTGGTTCTTTGACTTTCCATTGCTATAATGTAAAACTTTGACAAGTTTGTTTTTATTCTTTTTCTTATAAGTTTATCTCTTGCAATTAGTCTCCCAGCCATGAACTTTGCAAATACTGATTCAAAACTTTTTTCTCTGGTACAACAATCCTTTCACATAATAAAAGAATTGCAATATCCAAACCTCACACAAAAGTGCAGTTTCAGTTAACAATGTTATTCAACTGATAAGCGTGCCTTCAATAGAAAAAAATAGGTAAATAAATAAATACAAAACTAACAGTATTGCAATCTTAAAGTGAGCCTTCAGGCAACATCTCTTGGTGTCTGTATGCACATTAAATTCTGAAAGGAATTCCTGAATACTATCAAGAGCATACACAAATATTAGTACTTAAATGTATATGTTAATTTATAATAGTCATATTTTCTGAAAGAATAACTTGCTTTGATGACAAATCATATAACATGATGACTAAATAATAATTCCAGTAGCTTTGTATTGTTTCTCATTTTCTCCCTGCTTAAAGTTTTTCAATAGCTAACACAAAGTATGCTACCTAAAGAAATTTAAACTCTTTGACCTGCACTATGAACCAAACATAACTTCACATCTTTATGTAGCAACACCTTAAAATTGTTCAGTTTAGGCAAATGGAATGTTTTTTGCAGTTTGTTGATAGAAAAACCTAGGAGAAAATTTATCTCTTGAGAAAATTCATTGCTTAAAGAATTAAAAGAAAGGAAGGAGGATATGGAAATATTGAGGGAAGACAGAACAAAATGTAGATTATTGAATCTGCTCCTCAACTCAAGGTCTTAATTGTTACTCACAAATAAGGTATTTTTAATTCATGGGTATAGAATTATGTATACTGATGCAAATCATGGTCATGTCAAAAATAGTCTAATTTTATCACAGAAGAAAAACGAGAACGTGAGACCTCAGAGAAGAAGGTGAATGACACAGTGCTGAGCTTTTCTAACAGAATCCAAGAGATGGAAGAACGAATCTCAAGTCTAGAAGATACAATCACAGATCTTGAAGCAACCATTAAAGAAAATGCCAAATCTGGAAAACTCCTGACACAAAACATCCAAGAAATTAAATGTTTCTTAAAAGAAAAATTATTGGGAATTTAACACTTATGTTTTTAAATTTTTCCTTGTCATAGACTGGCAATCTTATTTACACACATAAATAACTAAGACTAGAAACATCTTTCTCATTGCAGTAGGACTAATTCATTGAACTTGAATTATCAAGAATAATAGAATGACTTCTATTACATTATCCAATTCAATCAATTATATGTGATTTCTTAAAATTTCAATGAATGAAATGAATATAAAAAGCTTGACTTGAAATACAACTTTATATTTATTTACTCACACATTTAACACTAGTTTTTAACTTCTCCTTTCTTCAGAACTTGCATCCTGAGGACAAACCACCTTTTTAATGTGTGTCAGCAGGAGGGTTGAGGGAGATCATCTTCTTTGGGTAAAAGGTAAAAGGGCAAGTGTGAGAGAGAAATGGAGAATAATTACAAGCTTGAAGGCTCAGGTTAAATATAATAAAATTACCAGGCGGGTCAGCTTTACCACATGTGAGAACTGAGTATGTAAAAATTAACTTCCTTAAAGCTAGACACACCATATACCTCTTGGGAACGACTGCATGTCTAGATCACATGGATTTCAGTTACAGACGTGCTCTTCTGGGTTTGTGTGGACAGTTCTCAGTTTTAAATGCTGGTATTCTTAGTTATCTCTTAGTTATCATTAAAAAAAATGATTCCATTAACACTGTATCGTCATACATCTTTGCACATGTATATTTTTACCTATTTTTACTTGCTGAAATTTTCATACATATATACATTTTAGTTTTCTTACCACCATTGCCTCAGGTATCCTCCATTCAAGTCAATCATCTCCAAAATTTGTCACTTCCCTACTTTCATGCCTTCTTTCCATGTGTGACTCAAAGAGTTTAGTTAGAGATACCAGCGTGATCACTGGCAACTTATCGGTGTAGGTAGCACAACCTCTTAAGAATCTTCAACAAGATGTTAAGAATCTTGAGAAGCTAACATACTCTTCACAAGCATTGCATCATGCACAATATATATATATATATATATATATATATATATATATATATATATATATATATATCAATGACCAATCTTGTGATCACATAGAGTACTTAGCTTGTCAATGTTATGGGCCATGATTTTACATACAAATTTTTCACTTGAATAACCATAACATTGTTCTGCTTCTCACCATCCCTTCTCTAACATGATGAATAACAAGTATATCCTATATGTTGAAATGTGTCTGCAGATATGACACTAAGCTAACTGTATCTGCAGGCCTTCAAATTCCTATATTGTATGTTTGTTTTCCAGAATATTCCAATCAAGTTTTCACTTTGAATACTCTGCTTTCTTTCCTAATACACTATTCCACTAAATACACATTGCCAAATATATACACTCTGTTCCTGAATGTCAACCAACAACTGAAACTGTTCTCAGCAGAAATTTCATTGTTTTTATTATTTAAGTAACTCTCGGTGGACATTTTATCTGGGGAATATGTCTAAAAGAACAGTCATTTTTAACTAGGAATAACAAAGTCAGATTCACAGCAAACCCACTTTGCAATGCTATCACACACGCCAAACATAATATTGTACTTCGAACAAAATGACTGTGCTACACAGAATACACTATAATTAACCTTGTAAATCCCCTTTGCTTACTGCCTGAACATGTTCATAGGTTGTGAAAGGACCACAGTGCTGAAAGCAAATGGAAAAGTTGCTAAATAAATTGTTGGAAGCTTGAGTCATTTGACCTTTGCAGCTTAAACAAGAGTTAGTCATTCTTGGACATGGGACATTAAAAATAAAATGCCCCAAATAATAGCCGTCATGCTTTGCGTTAGCCCCACTATGAATGGCTATAGTAAATTTTCATGAAGAGTTAAAATAAATGAAAATAACATTATGCCTCTTGAAATCATAGGGGAAAGTATGAATATTTTTTCTATACAAACAAGATTCACAACTTATTCTTGAGAGTGCACTAGACAAGAGAACAACTTTGTTCCAAATTCCAGGCTTTAAATCAGTGTGATAACTTAGCAAACTCCTTAGCATACTGAAGAGTGACTTAACAGTCATTATTTAGTGTTGTATAAGTTCATAAGTACAACTTAATATTTACCCAAGGAACACATACGAAATAAATTATGACTGATAAATGATGAAACAAGACCTAAAATCAATCCCTGAAGCTTATATCTTTACTCTCTAGGCTAAGGTCATTTTCAGAATTATGTAAAGAGGTTATGACTGATTTCTCAACAATTTGAGATAGTTTACTTGAAATGGATTTAACATTAGTTGCCACAATGTGTTTCCTAACAGGGGAGCTTCCTATTTTTAATGTAAATAAAAACATGTAGAAATGCTATTTGAAGTACTGCAAATGTTATTCAAAACAGACAAAATACACACACACACACACACACACACACACACACACACACACACACATATATATTCTTGCTTGCTTGCTTAGCTTATTAGCTGATTTCTGACCTACACATATGCACACTGGCAAACACACACACATTTCCTAATATACTGAATATACTTATGGTCTTATAAAATAGAACGCACAGAGGGGATTTGAAGAGATTGACTCTCAGCTATTATGTGCATTTCAAGTTTATTGATATCTATAAAATATGACTTAGGTGGTACTGAATATAAGGTGATATTATTCTATGTTACTTAAAAGCAGACCATAGAAGAGTAGTTCTGAATTTATGAGGAACTCAGAACGGTATGATTTGCAGTGCTTTAAAACAAACAAACCTGGACCACGGTACACAGACCATCAAAACCAATGAGCAAACCAAGTAAAGTTGATTTTATTTTGTAAAATTCTTCAGACATGGGTCAGTTGAAGTTCTAAATATGTTTAAAAACTGAAGCTATATCAATTTTCATTTACGGAAATAGTGTGTGCTTTAAGACAAGTTGTGTACTGTTTAATTAAACCTATTTTCATTTGGTATTGGAGGGTCAATCCTTGACTGTTTGGATTTCTGAAAATTCTAGGAAGAAAGGATCTTTTTAGACAACTGCCTTTCCCCTACTAGGGAGTTTATTCTTCTTATAGTGTAAGTCAGTTCTCACTAAGCACTATGTGCCAGGATGTGTTGCATGCCTTTTATGCATCTCATTTTTTTTAAATTTTTTATTTAAATAATTTATTCATATTATATCTTAATTGTTATCCCCTCACTTGAACTTCCTATTCCCCCCTCCCTCCCTCTTTCACTCTATTCCCCTCCTCCAGGCCTGGAAGACTGCCTACCTTTCCTCTGAGTCCCACCAGGCCTCTGCATCAAGGGGAGTGGTCAAATAAGGAGCACCATAGTTCATGTCAGAGTCAGTCCCTGCTCTCCACACCACCATGGAGAATGTGCTGTGTGTCCACTGGCTAGATCTGAATATAGGGTCTAGGTTTTGTGCACACATTGTCCTTGGTTGGTACAGTAGTTTGAACAGACCACCACCCCTGGGTCCAGATGTGCCAGCCTTGATGGTCTTCTTGTGGGGTTCCAGAACCCTCCGGATGCTGCCAGTTCCCCATTCTCCCATATTTCTCTTACCTGGGGTCATACTAGGGAGTCCTAGCATCTATCCCAATCCCCACTAAATGAAGACTCTCAGAGGACATCCTTGTTGGGCTAGTGTCCAATTATAAGTGAGAATATACTATGTGTGTCTTTCTGGGTCTGGGTTAACTCACTCAAGATGATCATTTCTAATTCTATCTATTTGCCCACAAATTTAAGTATTTCCTTGTTTTTAATAGTTGAGTAGTATTCCATAGTGTAAATGAACCACAATTTCTTTATCAATTTTTTAACTGAGGGACATCTAGGTTGTTTCCAGATTCTGGCTATTATGAATAAGGCTGCTGTGAACATGGTTGAGCATGTCCTTGTTGTGTGGTAGAGCATTTTCTGGGTATGTTCCAAGGAGTGAAATACCTGTGTCTTGAGATTTCACTATACCAGTATTCTGATAAAGTGACAGATTGATTTCTAAAGTGGTCATGCCAGTTTGCACTCCCACCAGCAAAGAAAGTGTGTTCCCCTTTCTCCATCCTTGCCAGCATGTGCTGTCACTTGAGTTAGCCATTCTGATGGGTGTAAGATGGAATCTCAGATTCATTTTGATTCTCATTTCTCTGATGACTAAGGAGGTTGAGCATTTAAGTTTTTCTCAGCTATTAGCTATTCCTCTGTTGAGAATTCTCTGTTTAGTTCTGAGACCCATTTTTTTAATTGGGTTATTTGGTTTGATGGTGTTTAGTTTCTTGAGTTCTTTATACATTTTAGATATTAGGCCTTTGTCATATGTAGGGTCAGTGAAGATCTTTTCCCAGTCTGTAGGCTGTCGCTTTGTGCTGTTGACAGTGTCTTACAGAAGCTTCTCAGACTCTTGAAGTCCCATTTATTAATTGTTGACCTTAGAGCCTGGGCTGTTGGTGTTCTGTTCAGGAAGTTGTCGGCTGTGCCATTGAGTTAAAGGCTCTTCCCCAGTTTTTCTTCTAACAGATTTAGTGTCACTCGTTTTATATTGAGGTCTTTAATCCACTTGGACTTGCATTTTGTGCATAGTTATAGATATGGATCTACATGCATTTTTCTACATGTAGACATACAGTTAGTCCAGCACCATTTGTTGAAGATGCTACCCATTTCTCATTGAATACATTCATCTTCTTTGTCAAAAATCAAGTGTCCATTTGTGTGTGGATTTACTTCTGGGTCTTCAGTTAGATTCCATTGATCAACCAGCCTATTTCTATGCTAGTACCATGCTGTTTTAATTACTGTTGCTCTATAGCACAGCTTGAGATCAGGTATGGAGTTTCCTCCAGAGGATCTTATTGTACAAGATTGTTTTATCTATTCTGGGTTTTTTTTCATATGAAGTTGAGATTTGATCTTTCAATGTCTTTAAAAATTGTGCAGGAATTTTGATAGGGATTGCACTGAATCTGTAAATTGCTTTTGATAAGATGGCCATTTTTACTATGTAGATTCTCCCTATCCATGAGCAAGGGAGATCCTCCCATCTTCTGATGTCATTTTCAATATCCTTCTCCAGAATTTTGAAGTTTTCTCATACAAGTGTTTTATTTGCTTGGTTAGAGTTACACCTAGATACTTTATATTACTTGTAGCTATCATTAAGGATGTAGTTTCCTTAATTTCTTTCTCAGCATGATTGTCATTTTTATACAGGAAGGCTACTGACATTTTTGAGTTAATTTTGTATCCAGTCATTTAGCTGAAGGTGTTTTTCAGCTGTAGGAGTTTTCTGGTAGAATTTAGGGGGTCACTTATGTACACTATCATATCATCTGAGAATAAGGATAATTTGACTTCTTCCTTTCCCATTTGGTTCCCTCTTAATCTCTTTTTGTTGTTTGTTGCTCTAGCTAGAACTTTAAGAACTATATTGAAGAGATATGGAGAGAGTGGGCAGCCTTGTCTAGTTCCTGATCTTAGTGGAACTTCCTTGAGTTTCTCTCCAGTTAATTTGATGTTGGCTATTGGCTTGCTGCATATAGCCTTTTTATGCTTAGGTATGGGCCTTGTATCCCTGATACTGTCAAAACTTTAAACGTGAATGAGTATTGGTTTTTATTGTTTTGGGTTTTTTTTTTACTTTTTTTAACTTTCAATTTTTAATTTTTTATTTAACTTTCAGTTTGTTTATAGTGTGGATTACATTGATGGATTTCCATATATTGAACCATCCCTGCATGTCTGGAACAAAGCCTACTTGGTCATGGTAAATGATATCTTTGATGTGCTCTTGAACTCGGTTTGTGAGTATTTTATTGAGTATTTTTGCATTAATGTTCACAGAAGAAATTGGTCTGAAATACTCTTTCTTTGTTGGGTCTTTGCAAGATTTAGGTATCAAAGTGACTGTGGCCTCATAGAATGAGTTTGGTAGTGTTTCACGCATTTTTGTTTTGTGGAATAGCTTAAAGAGTATCAGTATTAGCTCTTCTTTGAAGGTCTGGTAGAATTCTGCACTGAAACCATCTGGCACTAGGCTTTTTTTGGTTGAGAGACTTTTAATAACAGCTTCTATTTCTGAAGGAGAGGACTATTTAATTTGTTGATCTGATCATATATATATATATATATATATATATATATATATATATATATATATATATATATATATCCTTGAAGTAGGACCTTGTGATTCTTCTTATTTCTTCCTGGTCTGTTGTTATGTCTCCTTTTTCATTTATGATTTTGTTGATTTGGATAGTATATCTTTGCCTTTTAGTTAGTTTGGCTAATGGTTTGTCTACCCTGTTGTTTTTCTCCAAGAACCACGTCTTGGTTTCGTTGATTCTTTTAATTGTTCTCTTTGTTTCTAATACATTAATTTCAGTCCTGATTTTGATTAAATCAAGTGGTTTACTCCTTTTGGGTGTTTCTGCTTCGTTTTTTCTAGAGTTTCCAGATGTGTTGTTAAGTTGCCTATATAAGATGTTTCCAATTTGTTTATGAGGGCACTTAATGCTATGACTTTTTCTCTTAGCACTGTTTCAATGTGTCCCATAAATTTGGGTATGTTGTACCTTCGTTTTCATTGAATTTTAAGAAGTACTCAATTTCTTTCTTTATTTCTTCCCTGACTCAGTTGTCAAGGAGTAGAAAGTGGTTTAGTTTCCATGTGTGTGTAGGCTTTTTTGTTATTTTTGTTGTTGTTGAAGTCCAGTGATAGGGCATGGTGATCTGATAGAATACAAGGTATTATTTCAATTTTCTTGTATCTGTTGAGGCTTTTTTGTGACCTACTATATGATCAGTTTTGGAGAAGGATGAGACAAAAGTATAATCTTCTGTGTTTCAGTGAAAAGTTCTGTAGATATCTATTAGATCGATTAGATTCATGACATTGGTTAGTGTCATTATTTTTCAGTTTAATTTCTGTTTTCTTGACCTATCCTGCATCTCATTATTGACCACAAAAGCTATGAAGCAGAAAAAATATTTCAGTATTCTTCTCCAACTAATGTATATTGATTAAGCCAAAAGGACAGACTTTTTATTTAAAAACCAAATAACTTCTGTAAGACAGACTAAGTTTTCAATGATTCGGTAGAAAAAGCTTCATCATTGTCTTGTTACTTCAACACATCACCTTGATGGTCTCAAAAGTTTAAGTCTCTGTTCAAGAAGAACAGCCCTTGTATCAGATTATTTGTCTGTTTTCTGAAGGTAGATTTTCAATAAATTTGGTGGGAAATGATTTCAATAGGAAGGAGCAACGCTATGTTTCTGAAAAATGACGATATAGTCAGTGATCAAACCTTCTATCCTCACATGCAGATTTCCACACTATTCACAGTTTTTATTTAGTTCATATTTGTTTTTCAATATCCATATAGTACACAAATTATTAAGTAATAACAAATTGATAATTAAAAGGTCTATAAATATTCACATAAGACATTCTCCCACTGTATATAGATTTAGAGTTAAGTTTTAAATGTGTATCATGGAATAGAAATGACAAGCTTTTATCTTAGAGAAAGTGCAATCTGTAACAATAACAGATTGTGTTTTTATCTTTAAAAGCATTCATATTTAGAACCACATTTACTAGCCATATGCTAGTACCATATTTAATAGTTTCCTTTGTACTCTTACCCTTACAGAATCGTCTAGGCAAAAACAATAGCAAAAAATATATCTACAAAGTATTTTAATGTAATGTAATGTAATTAATGTAAAATAATTTTATTTTAATGTAAACAACATAGCATCTATAAGTTCAGGACATCATTATCTGTGCTAAGGGATCTTTAGATTGCCTTGTGTTTCATTCAAATATTTACTTAGTCATGTAAGCAAGTGTAATCCCATGGACCATGCTTTGTACTTTTTAGGTTTATACTGCAGAATGCACAGAAAGTATCTTCTCCCAGAAGATCTAACAGTTCCTGTGGAATTGTGACCTCCATGTAGAGTTTACAGCATGACCTTGGCCACTAGCCAGTAAGAAGGATGTTTAAATTTCTTGATGGCAGCTCAGTGAGCTTTCAAGTGTTCATCTGCTTTACCTACTGTGCTTAATAAAGAGCAAGTCAGTGAATGTTTTCATTTCCTTTTCATCACTAATAACTGTCAGCCTTATGAAGGGCAGCATCCGCTTTTATTTCCAGCCTCATTTTCCAAGCAGCTCTCCATTGAAGCACAAACATCTTACACCACCCACCACTATTAGCCAGAGTAGCATTTTAAACAGTGTGTTTTTCCTCAGGAATATATAATCATCCAGAGTGAAATTCTTGATAATGACGTCTTTTCTTAAATATCAACATTTAAACGAGTTTCACTATATAACAACAACAACAAAAAATGTCAACTTCTCTACCTTCAACTTCTGAGAAGCTGAGGTTAGGACAGTTTTTATAGTAACAAGGAAGATTGTCGCCCATCATATTTTCAAAGACAAATAGCTAGGCATGATCCTTTGATGAATCCTCCTCACTAGTACCTTGGGAAGCATGTGTATGTTGAGCAACATTGCTATACATAAAAAATTGAAAATAATTAATAGTACGTGCTATGCCCATCATATCTTAGAAGCTACATACATTAGTTTAACTGGGGTATGCATGATTTCCTCACTCAAAAACCAACACAAAGCAATATAAGAATGGATAAATTGGCATAATCCCACCTCGAGTTCAGTTTGATATTTTACTATAGGTTTCAGTTTTTGTAAGAGAATTTAAAGTTTGTTTATAAGAACATTTGGTGGATATCTATATCTATCTACAGATATAAATTATAAGTGTATATATGTATTAGAACATATTTACTAAGCAAATGATATAAAACCATATATAAACTTATATGTGTATTTACATGGCTATATACATATGTTATATATGTATATTAAATGGCTATTGAAATATATATGTATATACATATCTAAGTATATGCATGTAGATATTTTTGCATAAAATAATTTTATGAGTATTAAAAAATAACATCAGAATCTGTAACAGATATGTCAGTCATCTCCAGAACCCATTACCAATCTGCCACTTGGAGATCTGTCAAGCTCATAATGAGGCATATTGTGCAGGCATAAACACTGGGCACATAGCAAGTGTCTTACTGAATGCTGGTTCTGCACTCACCATCATCTCCCATCAATCATGTCCTCTGCAACAGCAGGGGCAATAGAAATAGAAGCAGAGGTAATTAGAGGCGTGACTCAGTTCCACATGTCCAGAAACTAAAAGCCAGACTATACTCTGTGAAATCTTTTTTGTGTTGTTGTCTTACCTAATTAAATATTGAAGAAAGGGGTTACTGCTAATGAATATGAAGGTCTGGCCTTCTTAACAAACCATTAGTAATGCATTTTTGTTTCTCAACTGTTAACAACCAAATTAGCTACTAAGCATCTTGGTACCAAGAACTTGGAAACTTTCACATTCTAGTGGCATGAGAAACCACTATTAAGTTTTTAAAAATGTATTTGTTATAAGAAAGTACTGTATTTTAGACCCACACCTCAATTTTCGTTGTGACATGAAACAAATTATTAAGCCCTCTAAGTCCTATTCTGACAAAATATGGTTTATGATGTTTACCTTAATGATTAAGTCCATATAAGTGGAAATTCATATGTTATTATACTTTTAATTTTTAAACAGATGCCCACAATCCAGGATGGGATATATTATTATAAAACATATTATAAAAGTTGAAGAATAAATGAAATATATAAAGTGAAATGGTATAAATTGGTAGTCTGTTGTACTGCCAAGCTCTTTATCTCTTACAGTATACTCAATAAAATATTCTTTCTTGAACCCACAATATGAAAAAATTAATGTATCTATTTAGTATTAGCATATTATGAGGATATATCTACACACAGAGATAGATGATATATATGTGTGTGCGTGTATATATATATATGTATATATATATATGTATATATATATATATATATACATATATATATATAAAATAGAGACATGTACTAGATGTAAGTGCATATTATTCTGTTTGATTTCATAAGGAAAGAAAATAAAAATCCATAACCATTCTATTAATTAATACAACTAAACCAGTATTCCACAGAACAATCAGTCTTAGCCATGGAACCAGGGCTGAATACATATTATGTGTCTCAGAAAAAGGATGAGCTGGAAATACTGACAATATATTAGGAAGCAGGCTGGCAGCACTTAGCTTTTCAGCTGTCTCTTATGACGCAGTTGGAAAGCCTGAGGTGCTTCACCTCTCTTGGCTTTCAACAGGAAAGTTGAGGGAAAAAGGTCAAACACAAATGTTCTGTTTAAATTTCAGTTACTAACCAACTGTGATCTTAGGCATTTTTTCTCTTCTAGTTTGCACTCCTATGAAATGGCAAATGATAACCTGAATCCCACAGAATAGTGAGAGATCATATATATATATATATATATATATATATATATATATATATATATATATATATATGTGTGTGTGTGTGTGTGTGTGTGTGTGTGTGTGTCTACACACACATACAGAAGAAATATATTTTTTCTTTTCCATTTTTTAAGGAACAGCTGTTATTGACACATTGGCCTTATTTTTAAAGGACAATTCTAGAATTAGAATTTGGGGAATTTTGATAAAATGATGATTAATGCATAAGCATTATAATAGAGTATATCTGGCAATATACTTCCTTCTCTGTGCCGTGTTTGTAGCACATTGCAGTAAAAATGAAATCAACACAACTGAGCCTTGTGTAAGTATCACACTCACCCTCTAAGCACTTCCTGCCTGACAGCTTTTCCTTGCTCTGTCCCTGGTCTCAGGTCTTCACTACCAAAGTTGACCACTGATCCATCAAGCCTTTGTATAGATCTTTGCAAACATCATTTTTCACTGCTTAAAAGCAACTTTGCTTGAATAATTGTGAATTTTGCATTTTGTCTCCAAATACTCTTAACAAGGTCTCTTTATGCTTAGGCACTATAGTTGAATCCATGAAGCATGGAGCCTGCACCCTGAGAAGTTAGATCTGTCTTTAAGAAAAGTCCAGAACAAACTGTGCTCAGAGACTATCTTAAAATGTGGTCATTTGGTTTCAAGTTAGACTTTCATGTGGGATTTTACCTTTCACTTAGTTTGAATTTCTTGAATGAGATTAGCCTAGATCAGTCTTTCTTGGCCTTGATTCAACACGTACATGACTGCTTCCATCATTTTCCTGGGAATGATGTCCCTTGTGTTAGGGTGTCATGAGATGCCAGTTACCATTTGCTTCTCTCTAGCAGTAAGAAATATAGACGTTTCTAGACATCACAAAATGTCCTAGAATGACAGTGGGGATGAAGTCAGATTAAGTACTTTTGGGTCAACTTCACAGTTTTTGAGTGATAGACCAAAATAATCTACATGAGCATTTGGCTCTCTGGCATTTTCCTAACATGGGAGGGTGTTTCTGGGCCTAGGGCATGTCTCTGTTTGGCTTATAGGTACATTTCTAGTGATATTCACTATAGGAGTTAGGATTGTGGGAAGGATTGTAAGCTTTGCCACAGGTGAAAGAAGTCTTGGTGGGCTTTGCCCTTGGACACACCAGGGATAATCTCTGAGATTAACCTTGAGACAGACTGGGTGGAGCCATCCCAGGCCTGGAATTCAGGAAGCAGACCAGGGGATTCCACCCAGATTATTGTGTTTCTAATATACCCTCCATGGGAGGAGGAGACAGGCGTTTGAGTGAGAGGAGGCAGTAGGTTCAGACCTAGCACCTAGCATGAGAGCATGTGGATCAGGAAAAGGATCAGTGAATGGGCAGGACCAGAGCGCAGGCTAGAGACACCTAGGGACCTGCCCCGTGGAACAGATACTGGGAGGTTCACCCTTGTTTCTTTTTAATCTTTTTTTCCCTCTTGTGTAAGATAGTTGGATTGTATACTAAAGTTTAATTGTTAAGAAACAGAGCCAACATAGGATGAATTTTGTTGGAGGAGAAAAGGGAATGTTGAGGTGCTTAACTCCATGGCAATGACCATTATTTCTGAGAGTTTGGCAGCACATTTTTATGAATCTTTAGATAGTATTCAAGATGGGTATACTTTTGTTATTCTGAACAGCATCCTTGCAGTTGATAGCACAAATTCATTTTACCATGTATGAATACCATGCATGATATCATGCACAAATACCAATTTTATCATACATGAAGACTGAGAACAAAAAAAAAATGTTTTCTCCTTACCCTACCTAAATTATACAAATTAATCACCTCAACCTTCTGCATAACTTTGATACTTAATGCTTGATCATTTGGAGATTCCATTAGAAATATGGTTCTATAAGATACATTGACCAGGTCCTATCCTTTTAATGGTCATCAGAGGGGGAAATATTCCTTCTCAACTTGTTATATACTCACATTTGCTTCTGAATTTCACATTTTGTTTATTCCTTATTCATTAATTTGAATATTCTATGTTGAAACTCTTACACTTAAGGTTTTTCAATACTGAAAGACTATATTTATTTTTTCTTACTATGTTCATTTTTTGTTAGTTTATATATATATTTTTTGTATGTGTGTGTGTTCATATGAGTATGTGTAGTATATGGTATGGTGCATACACACAAGTGTGTATACATGCAGATTTGGAAGACAAAGGAGAACATTGGTTATCGTGGTAGTTTGAATAAGAATAACTCCCATAGGATCATAGCTTTGAATGCTTAATTATCAAGGAGTGGCAACACTTGGAAGGGATTAGAAGTTCTGGCCCTGTTAGAGGGAATATGTCACTGAATTCTGGTCTTTGAGAACTCAATAGCCCACCAAGCCCTGAGTCTCTCTCTTCCTGCTGCCTTCAGATGTTGAACTCTTTTTTAAAATAATTTATTCAGATTACTTCCCAATTGTTATCCCGTCACTTGTATCTCCCCTTTCCCTCCCTCCCTCCCTCTTTCACCCTATTTTCCTGCCCTAGACCTCTGACAGAGGGGACCTCCTCCCCCACCATATGATCATAGCCTATCAAGTCTCATCCAAATAGCCTGTTTCCCCTTCCTTTGAGTGTCACTAGGACTTCCCACCAAATGGTCAAATAGGGGAGAACCAGAGTTCGTTCAGAGGCCATCCCCACAACCATGGACAACGAGCTGTCCATTGGCTAGATCTGAACAGGGGCGTTCTAGATTTACTGCATGCATTGTCCTTGGTTGGTACAACAGTTTGTTCAGCCCTTCACTCTGGGCCCAGGTCCACTAGCTTTAATGGTCTTCTATTAGCCATCACGTCTGCCTGTGTGCTGATATGGTCCCCACCATGCTCCCTGAGATGAGGATAATGGTCTATACCTCTGAAGCCATAAGCAACCCCTAACTAAATGATTTCCTTTTCATAAGAGTTGCCATGGTCATGGTGTCTCTTCATAGCAGGGGAACACTGATTAAGACTGGTGTTTTTCCACTATCTCTTCTTTATCCCTTTGAGACAGTCTCTTGGGTTCTGGTCTCCTGTCTTCATTCCCGTAGCACTAGGGTTATAGGTGCATATGTCAAGTTTTATAGGTAGGTGCTGAGATTTGAAGTCAGGTCCTCATGTTCTCATAGCAAGCACATTTACCTACTGAACCATCTCCGCAGTCCTTGACTATTTAATGATACAGACGTCTGTATCGGATCTTGTAATGGTTCTGAGTTCTAAAGTTACTCTTTATTGGGAGCCCCAGGTCTCCTCTCACAGATGTGTGTGGATAGAAGCTGGATATGTGATTGTGTTTCTGAAAGAAGATCAACTGCTCTACAGTGCAGTGTTGGTGATAGGAATATGACCAATGTTTACTTTTTTAAAATACGTCCCTAAATCAGGCAACCATCATTGAATAGTGTTACCTGCAATCAGGCTACGTTGTTCACATCCTGGAAGATGAGTCACCACAGAAAAGAGAGTACATCCTGCCTTTCTCAGCACCTCACATTTTCCATGTGGCTTTTACTTGGAAAACACCATCATCAAATGTTATCAAAAGTTACCCTAGTCTTCACAATTGTTCTCTATTGATGTCCACTGCCAGCTGCCACAGCTGTGAGGTTAACCCTCATTAGCTCTTATACGGCCTACCCTGTAACTAATGAGGGATTGTCAAAACTCTAAACACAGGCAGAATTGTGGGAGAGAAACCACAGGGGACAAGGTGGGCAGCATTTGGTGAACCTGGACAGACAAAAGGAGCCTTTGTGAGAAAACAACACATTTGGCACAGAAACGAAGAACCTGGAAAGGAAGGCGAGGCATGCTTCCCATTTCATGTGCACACTGATTTCCATGACTTTGGAAGAAGTTGATATAAAAGCTAAGTAAATTGGAAAATATATTTACTAGCCTCTATATTTGATTGTTACATGATTGCCCTGTAATCATCATGATGCTGAATATTTGATCTTTCATATTTGAATAACTGGAAAAGGCAACAAATAAAATCCATATGTTCTTTACAGAAGCCAAGCGGTACATACGTTTAACAGAACATACTTAAAAAAAATGGCATTCAGTGAATTAGACTCAAACAGGGTGACTTATGTAAAACAGGTTAAGGTAAAGCAAAGGAATTTAAAGACTTTTGACAAGATTGAGTATGCTTAATGCTGAATTACTGCACCACTTCATGAGCCATCAGACAAAGCATTACTCCTTAAGACACATAGATTTATATGTTTAACATGACCTTTACTTAGCATCTCAATAAGAGTTAATATATACTTTCTCTTGGAAATGACTAAGCACTTTATAGATGAGTTTATATCTGAAAAATATCCAGCAAGTATTTTACAAAACACTATTTTGATTTCCATTTGAAATAAATGGAAACTATATAATAGAAATAATTATTTCAAGTACATCAGAAGTACTTTCCCTTCTAAACTGAAGTGATTTTTCTTCCTAAGCTGCCTATAGAGAATATTGTCCCTGCGTGTTTGATTCATGATTCAAACGGTTCCTCAGGAAAACAAACTTTCCAATATCCAAACTGCATATACTTCCCAAAGATATAATATTTTCTAGTCAAGATTTCCTTCAATTACTATTTGTACCCTAGAGTCCTGCATCAGAAAAGGCATCTGAAGACCCTGAATTTCTGAATTTCGCATATTAGAAAGAGTAGCCATAGTAGTTGTGCTGATAATAATAATAGAAGGCAACAGTGACAAAGAAAACAGCAGCTTAATTTTCTCAAAGGTATTTCCCAGACAGGTGTTTCATAAGAGATATCTGTGT
The DNA here is from genome assembly GCF_964271855.1 of Acomys minous. Classification (NCBI taxonomy): domain Eukaryota; kingdom Metazoa; phylum Chordata; class Mammalia; order Rodentia; family Muridae; genus Acomys; species Acomys minous. The sequence goes on along the minus strand of NC_140492.1, from coordinate 31,856,673 downwards.
TTTATGTGAAACATCAGGAAAAATACTTTAAGACCATTAAAAACATTTGAAGTTTGGAATAAAGAAGAGCTGCCTTGCTATGTTTACCTCTAAGTTATAATGTTATGCAGTTAACGTTAACTCATACACCATGAAAAATCCACATTTTCCTAAAATATCAAGGATTTAGTTGTGATTGTGTGTTACAGTGTGTTTGATACCAGCACTGGGGAGGCAGATCAGTGAGGGAAGAAGATTGCAGTAATGCTTGATGACCTGAACTCTGTTTTTGGAAATCATATAGTCATAGAAGAGACCCAACTTCTGCAATTTGTTCACTGACTTCCATGGGCACACCAATGCACAATCACACACAGGCACACACATGCACACACAAAGAGAGAGAGAGAGAGAGAGAGAGAGAGAGAGAGAGAGAGAGAGAGAGAGAGAGAGAGAGAGAGACTAAAGAACCAAATGAAAATACTCTAAAAGTCTTGTTTAATGTTCCTAATATTTATAGAACTATTTGTGAGGCTTTGTCTTGTTCATTGATAATCTATGATTCAGTATGGAGTTTTTGATGTGCTGGATTGGGATTGACTTTAACAAATATAACCATGATGATGTATCTCCTACATATGTTTGTAATTAAATTATCTCTGACTGCTTTTAAAAATATGATTTGTTGTCTATAGAGAAGAAAGAACTCACAGGTCTCTCTAATATCTTAAACATGCACCTCTATAGTTGAAATTTATATTGTTTGTCTTTAGCCAGACTTAAAAAAAATGAATCATGATACTATAAGAAATCACAAATCAAATACATTCCCTTCTGTTTCTATTCTCCATTTAGTTTTTACTTTAATTACTTTGTAAGTCATGGAGTGTCATAATTTGATTGAATATGTTCAGTAATATCACATAGTAATTCATATTAGATCATTTGACACATACTTCCCACAACTTTCAGTTTCCCTACTATCTTAAGAGCATTTAGGGGATTCTGACCATACACACAGAATATACAAAATAAGGCAAGTCTTTCTTTCACAGTCAAGCTGATCCCTTCAATTTCTATGTCTTTTCTTTTTGATTTCTCAGTTGCATGATTTCTTCAAAACAAGGACATTATATCCAACCAACTCTTTTAAAAATACATAGCATAAATATACTATAAAATAGGATTATTGTTTTTTAATATTACATATTATACACATAATAGCATATTTTAATTGAATTATTGTACTTGTTTGCTTACTTCCTAAAAACAATATTTTGCTATATCATTTCAAATATCTGTTTCAGAAGGAACAATAGCAAAAATATTTATTTAGAAATATATGAAATATTTGGAATAATTCCTTGAAAAGGCTCATGCTATGCACAAAAAGCAGTAGGTAAAATAACATACAGAAAAATTGCAAGGTGATGTTTACAAGAAGAAAGAGAAAAACCAACACAAATGACATAAAGATGGTAAGGAGACATGTGGAGACAAGCAGGAAGAGTTGCAGAAGTGGATATAATTTAGATACATTTTATACATGCATGAAAGTTTTAGTAAATAAAAATGGAAACATATTTTTTAAAAGGTAATTGCAGAAAAAGTATCCAGGATTAAGTAGACTAAGTTTCATAGAACTAAAAATGAACCTCTTTCCTCTCCTCTCCTCTCCTCCCCTCCCCTCTCCTTTCCCCTCCCCTCCCCTCCTCTCCTCTCCTCTCCTCTCCTCTCCCCTCCCCTCCTCTCCTCTCCTCTCCTCTCCTCTCCTCTCCTCTCCCCTCCTCTCCTCTCCTCTCCTCTCCTCTCCCCTCCCCTCCCCTCCTCTCCTCTCCTCTCCTCTCCCCTCCCCTCCTCTCCTCTCCTCTCCTCTCCTCTCCTCTCCTCTCCCCTCCCCTCCCCTCCTCTCCTCTCCCCTCCCCTCCTCTCCCCTCCTCTCCTCTCCTCTCCTCTCCTCTCCCCTCCCCTCCTCTCCTCTCCTCTCCCCTCCCCTCCCCTCCTCTCCTCTCCCCTCCCCTCCTCTCCCCTCCTCTCCTCTCCTCTCCCCTCCTCTCCTCTCCCCTCCCCTCCCCTCCTCTCCTCTCCCCTCCTCTCCTCTCCTCTCCCCTCCCCTCCTCTCCTCTCCCCTCCCCTCCTCTCCCCTCCTCTCCTCTCCCCTCCTCTCCTCTCCCCTCCCCTCCCCTCCTCTCCTCTCCCCTCCTCTCCTCTCCTCTCCCCTCCCCTCCCCTCCTCTCCTCTCCCCTCCCCTCCCCTCCTCTCCCCTCCCCTCCCCTCCCCTCCCCTCCCCTCCTCTCCTCTCCTCTCCTCTCCTCTCCTCTCCCCTTCTCTCCTCTTCTCTCCTCTCCTCTCAACCTTCTCCTCTCTGGGCTGAACTCAACCTTGGATTCCAGCAGCAGTAACCAATGTTGTGCTACACGCATTCTACCTCTGAGCTACATCGCCAAGAAAAAAGATGAAATATCTTCAGAAAGGAAAACGATGCTGTTTGATAGTGGATAAGGCAGAAAAGATAAACAGTTCAGTAAATAAATCCATTGATAATATTTCTTTTGTCAAAATCATTAAGAGTGAACAAAAAGAATACCAAATGGAAGTTATGTTATTCAAGTCATGAATCAGGCTGACACAAGGAAAGGAGAGGGGAAAGCTGACATATTTCAGAGCTGTGACTAAGTGACAATAACAGTGTACATCTGTAATATACTGCTGGATATTACATAGCTGGGCAGATCTTCACCCTCCATCTCATGATCTTTCTGTTTGTGAATGAAGAATCAGAATCCAAACTTTTTTGTCATAAATTTAACAAGTAATATTTCTCACACAGTTTCTAGTGGCAAGAACCTTTCACTAACTAGAGCAATTGAGTTACAGGCTGAGCCTTGAAGCCTGGCTCATTGAAATTTGAGATTCAAGTTAATATTCCAATAACTTGTTATATAAATTTGTAAGAAAACATATGATCTGAAACAAATCAAGTTATAGCTATTAAAAAGCTGTCATAACACATCTGTTTAATTTGTTATTTGAAAACTTATTTATATTATTAGTTACTAGCAGCATAAATAAGTTCACTGACTTGAAAAGTTGTAGGTATGTAAACTTAAATACAGAGTAAAAGTAAGAAGCTATCATCTTAAACATAGAATAAGTCTGAATAATTCAATATACAGCCTTGAGTTGTGGGTAATGTAATTCTCATGTTAAAAGGAATAGAGGAAGAATCGATGCAGTCAGTGGGAACTGTGGAATCAAATGGGATGGCCATTTCAACTGCTAACAGTTTTCAAACTAGCTCTTCACTGTATATAGACATAAATTTTGCAGTGATTAATTTTTACAAAGAATAAAAGACTCCTCAAAACACACAAAAGTTTGAAATATCGAAAAAGCCATTATTCCTTCCTATCACCTATCTGGTATCCTTTAATGGCACTTTACATGAGTCTACATTTTGTTAATTGTACATCTATCTAGCCCAACAGACAACATGTTCATTTCAAACTACATGAACCATGCTTTTATTTGTATAGGTTTAGGAATATCCTAGAAGATTCAAGATAAATAATACAAACTAAGTTCTCTTGAGGACGAACATGCTAACAATACATAGTTAACAGACACTGCAGAGTTATTTCCATCCTATCAGTTTGCAATTGAGAAACTACTCAGTCTCTGCTAGATTCTGGGAACGTGGCATCAAACAAGATATTCTTAGCCTTTCTCCTCGAGGATACTCCTCTGTGGAAATTATGGGAAGCATTTTTTCTTAATTTATTCAAGGATCAAAGCATTTTGAAGTTCTAGACAGTGCCTATGGCTGTGTGCATAGACTCAAAAAGCACTAAAAATATTCTAGTGGAGTCTTTGCTTTTGTGTTTCCTCTAATCAGCAAAACGAATCCTTAAATCACCCCTGTACTTGAAACCTGACAGCTGCTCTAAGACTTTCTGAGCTGGCATAGGAAAGATTAGAGAGGGAAACTTTCTATCTTAAGTCATCAGTAAAGAAAACAGTTTTGAGCAGTTATCAAAAAGTCTAGCTGTCTTGGAATATTATAGCAAACATACTTTGCTATTAAGCATCTAATGTAGTAAAACATGGAAAAAAATAGTACCATACAATGAGCTTGCAAATAAAGCACAGACAAAGAAATGCCTCAGTGACATTAAGAAGGTATTTGGTACACGAAGCCTAAACACATTTTGTGTGAACAGGGGTGTTTATAGTGACTTCCTGCTATCTGCCTCAAATGCAGTTAATTGACCACATAAAAACCCATTAGCATTCTCATTTCTTTTTTCAAAATAAAACTGACGTAGATAATACAATTCATTAGCCAGGATTATGTGGTGGGTGTAGTTGGTAGAACAGCCCTCTTTCCTTGAAATCAATGCAAAATCCCACACATCTCCAGTTCTTAAAAGAAAAAAAAATGGTGAAGATATATGCTGATATGTAAGAGATAGCCAAGTATTGAAAGAAAAAAGATGGCATTGTTTTACAATATTATTTTATAGCTTGGGTATTTAAATTGATTACTTTAAAAGTTTTATTTGTTCATTTTTTATATCATTTTGTAGCGCTAGTGTTAAAGACAAAGCCTGTGATTAGAAACATGACATTCCATCCCTGAGGTAGTCATTTAATCTTAGACACTAGAATGAAGCCCAGATAAGGCTTAAATTAGGTCCGATGCAAATGAAAAGAGACACAATGATTTCTTCTTCTATTGAATGAGAGCCATGGCTGTCTTAAACAGAAGATACTCAGAAGTTTCTAAGAAGCCTAGTTGATGCCTAACTGACTACCTTCCTTCTCATCCTCATCTTGCTCCTCATCAGTTTATGATGAGGTAGGGGTATCTACTACCCACACTAGTTGTGATAGGTGTTCTTCATCCTCTGAAACATGTATTTTCTTACTTTGCTTGGTAAGTAACTACTGAGAGGTTTTTTTCTCAATATTTTCTTCCTATCTTATTCTTTGCCTTTAAATAATAAAGGTGAATGATTTCCTCTGGTTTCCTAGACTTCATCTTTTGGACTCAAACAAAGGAACAAGGACAGGATACAAATCAAGAAAGCTCTTGGTTCAGAGGAGAGAGGAGATGGGAGAAACTAGATGACACAGAGGGAAGGGAAACTATAACCAGGATATACTGTATGAGAAACGACTCTATTCTCAAAGTTTCAATAAAAGGGGAAAAAAAAGGAAGATCAGCAAGATAATATTGCATATTATTGCAGAGAAGTTTAATATCTTGTACCTTCTCTCTTGCACCAATATCTCTTTCCATAGCAGGAGCAATAGAGCACTTTCCAGAGTTCTTTGTTAAATTGTTATTTATTTTCTTTTTTTTAATTTTGGAGACAGAATCTCATACCATAGCCCAGCCTAGACTAAAACTCATGGAGCAGTTCTCAGTGTCCTTGTACTCATAGCGATTAACCTGCCTTTAGCACCACGCAGTGCAGGGATTGCAGATAGGAAACATTGCACTGAACTATATTTAAATTACATTATTAAACTCTGCTTTGTCTCATAACCAGATAAAAATATTTTTAAAGACAAGACAAACAAATATCAATTGTGTGTGTGTGTGTGTGTGTGTGTGTGTGTGTGTGTGGGTGGGTGTGTGTGATATGCATGCACAGGCCAGAAATGGGAGTTGGGTGACCTGATGTAGATACAAGTGGTTATAAGATGCCCAACATGAGTACTAAGAACCAAACTCTGTAAGAGCAGCAAGCACTCTAAATTACTGAACCATCTCCCCAGCTCCATCATATACATTTCTGACAAAATAAATTATCAGTGATGATATTTGTCGTTTGATATAGATCGCTCTAAAAATATAAATTGTGTACACTACAAATTCCATACTCGGAATTTTGACTCTGGGGGTTGCTTTTTTGTTTCTATTCATTGTTGGAAAATTGATAGATCTGTTTGTTGAATTCAGAACCTATTTATCAGTGTAATTGTCCTGCCAAATAGAAGTTGTCATAATTCTCATCATTCCCAGCACTGAACGTTAACTGTCATAATTATCTGTTTAGATTGGAGAAATAATTGGTATATTCGATGAGCTATGTAAGGAAACAGCCTAGAAATGAAATGTGAATCTTTCTGGAGGCCTCTCTGTGGCAAGGACTCATGTAAAGCCACTCTCATGTGTCTCCTGTACCTTTTTGGGATTGGATTGCAGTATAATCACACGATAACGAATGAGAACTGTCTCCTAGGCTGTAAGACTCACTAGGAATAACGTTTTTCCCTTCCTAGTCCAAAACTTTGTCAGCAAATAACAACGAGTCTGAAACCAACGCAAAGCCATCCAATAATTAATTAATAATTTTTATGTTTTATTTTGAAATCCTTAATATTAATCTCTTCCTCTACTTCACTGGCAAGAGTCATTGTACATAGGACAGAAGATGGATTGCTATGTCTTCTCCTAAAATTACTAACCTATGCATCTGTAATTCTGAGCAGACTGTGAGCTCCTGGAAAGTAGATATAATGCATTTTTCATCTACATTCCTCATGTATCTGGCCTATTATTATTTTGCACTAATAAATTATGAGGAACACTTAGTGAATTGCATTTCACGGACTGTTTCACAATATGTGAATCCAGATTTTATTAGTTTCCACCCAGACATAGATAACAGAACCCAAAGATGATCTTTAAAGTAAAAATTTATTCTTAAAATTTTGAAAGCAAAAAATTATTTAAGACATAGACAGAGCATATACATCTTTCAGTATATTCTTGGTTACTTTGTGTAAACTCTTTGGGGCTTTATTTTCTTCAAACTACACACATACAATACATACACATGTATTTCTCTGTCCTGTCACCATCAGGCAAAAAGACAAAAAAGTAGTGTGGACTAACATTGAGATGCTACCTTGCCTTTGGGTCCAGCCTGTCTGATTACCTGTCTCCATTTCAATACAAAAGAACTGATGTTTAAAGATAAGATGTGGATTTTAAAACGAAAACAAGGGTTAAGAGTACTGGCTGCTTTTCCACAGGTCTGAGTTCAATTCCCAGCACCTCTATGCTGGATCACAATTGCCTGTCTCTCTAGTTCCGTTGGATCTGTCATTCTATGGGCACAAGACATGCATATTGTGTACAGATATACATGCAGGCAAAACACCCCTACACATTACAAAAATAAAATAATAATAAAATTTTAAAACCATAATTGCAACTAATGTTCTCATTGCTAAGTGAAGACAGGACACATATGCTAGGTCATTTTGAGATACACATATAACAGGCCATTGTTAATGCTTAGCAGAGCAGCAGACTCCCTGAAATGTAATAAATGGCTAATACGAATCAAATTCTTTTATTATCATCTTGAAAATGAAGTAGATGTATAGTAAATATTTGTAAACTGGACAGATGTTTCAATTCTTTTAGAGGTAGCAGTCCTTCATAATTATAATTGAAGTAAATTTCACTAAACCATAGACCATAAACAAATGGCTTATTGAAAAAAAAACACAATTCAAATGGAATATAAAGATTTTTCTCTAATTCTTAATGTCAGTAAAGTGTAATTATACATTTCTTTTTCATTTTAGAACTTAAAAAACATTTTAACAGTGGCATACTGATGAAAATTTCTTCTGAACATCATAATAAAATATGATGGTAGAGTATACAATTTGTGCTTATTCAATACATTTGAGTGCAAACATTTGTCTGTATATGTGAGTTTGCACATGGATATTGGTTCACTTGCCCATGAGTGGACATGCGGAAGCTAGAGGCCTACAGTGCATATGCTCTTTTATGATTCTCCACCATTTTTCGAAACAGGAGGCTTTCACAGAACACAGTACTTGCTAATTTGACTACTCTGAATCACCGGCAAGCCCTAGGAATTAAGGCTTCCTTTCTTCCCTGTGCCAGCAGTGAATGCCACCACATATGGCTTTTATGTGAATATCAGAGATCTAAGTCAGGTCTTTATACTTGTACAGACAGCACTTTACCCAGTCTGCCACCCTGCAAGCACCGTATTTAATGTGTGTTTATAAACCATGCTTATACTCAAGTGAGAGATGCTATAATATATTTATGTTTTTAAAAGGGCGAGCTATGTAGAGTTTGCCTTTCCTTGCATACAATCTTCTGAACACTGATTACTGCCTGTTCATCAGCTGAGTAACAGACTTTTCTCTAGACAGAATCTACCAGCAAATAAAAGTATGAACTTATATTCTCCTTTGTATTTGTACCCTTCAATATAATTAATATTTTCAACATGTTCAAGTATAAAAATCTTACTTAATTGTAAATAAAAATTTTGAAAGTAATAGTTATACTCTTACATGTCTGATATATATATATATATATATAATTTTATATAAAAATATATTTAAGCTATTATTACATCAAATACTTAGATTAAAAAAAACTCAAACTGATGACAAAATCCAGGTTCTTTAATCCCAAAGTATAAAATACACATTACATACAACTCAGAGAAGATATTTATAATGTATTAGGTAATAGAAAAGTAAAATATAGGGCAAAGATTTTTTTTTACAATTTACCATTTTCTTTTAAAATATTTTATATAATTTTTACACAATATGTATTGACCATGTTTTCCCTCCCCCAACTACTCCCAGATCCTTCCTGCCTCTCTACCCACAGAACTTCATGTTCCTTCCCCACCACACACATTAAAAATTATACTGCAATAAACAAATACAGTATCTCTGAAATTAAATATATATATATTATTAAAGCATCTAAACATCCACTTGCTAGCCAACTATCACTGAAAAACAGTCCATACTTTATAAGTATTAGGAAAATATTACTGAGATAAGTGAACCCAGATGTAGTCACCACACTATTTAATTCTGTTATAATTAGATTAGCTAAGTGCCAAAGATGCTTCCACCCTCAACATCAAAAAAGGCAGGTGTATTCCATTTCAATTGCTGCAGATAGACTATCATCAATTATTAGCTACCAAGCTGACCTCAAATACAACACCTCAATCCAGGAAGATGGCTCACCCTGCAAAGCTGACTGTTTTCAAGCCTGATAACCTGAGTTTGATGTCCACCATCCAAATGTTAAAAGGAGAACCAACTTCCTCAAGCTGTTAAAACATTTACAATGCACGATGGTATGTGTTCACCCTTGAAAGTAACTAGTTAAAGTAAAATACAATGGAAAAAAAATCACAGATGACACCTCTACAGGGTGCAGCTCAACACCCCAGAGTTACACCCATTAATATTTCACAACAGATCATGAATCAACACATCAAACAGGATAAATTTAGCGCATAAATAGACTAGTCATTCTGTTGTGCTGCCAAGTGAAATCAGATTAGGTTAATTTATTTCCATTACTTTGTAATAAATAAACACACAGGAGACCAATTCAACTGTAAAGAAAAGAGAATGCTCTTACCTTGGCATACGAAACCTCGTTCTTCATAGCCAGCGTTGCAGGTGCATTTGCCGATGGGGACAAGCCATTCGCCCTCTGTACTGCAGTACATCCTGGGAGGATCCTCCTCCTTGGAATTGTTGACACAAGAGCCCCTAACCTCCACCAAGGACTGGGAGTCCATGGGCACTGTGTCTGGAAACATAGCCAGATTCTTCACTGTAAACGGGCACTTTTTGAAGTACACTCTCACAGATACCAAGGCAACACACGCACCAACATCTTGGAAAGCCAAATAAAACCCCTTTCTGTTGACCGGTCCCACTTCTCTGATCTCAGTGTTGAGCTTCAGAATGCGGTCCCCGAGATCCATCTGAGTGAAACTTTCGTCAGCGGCAATGGTGTCAATCTTCGTAAACTGATGCTCTCTGAATTTGACACCATGATCATCGTCAGATTCCATGTAGTACAGGTTAAAGGTCTCCTTGCAAGTCCCCAAAACCAATGGAATGCTGTTGCAGTCCCGCAGTGTGAACTTTAGCTCCACATAGATCTTCTGAGCTGAGTTTCTGGGTACCCAGTTCGTCCTCAGCCAATTATTTTGGCTGTGGTCCATGACATTGCACACCTGGTACGTCCTGATGGGTGTGTAATGTTCATCGACGCCACTGATCTCTTCCCACTGGATCGTCAAAGGAAAAAGAGAGAGGTAGAGTTAGTGAGGTAAGTGCAATGATGTTACACACAGGATGGGCGCCACGGCAACACAGGAGCTACAGCATAAATAAGAAGAGGCTTCGATGTTATGCATTGTAGGCATCTGTGGACCAACGCCTAAACTTCTAGGGTGTGTTTAGCATTGGTGAGCTTTTGTGAATTCAATGACACAAAGTAGTTCATAATTGAATGAATACATTTGCCTTGTATTCAGGATTCTACAAATTTAGGAAAGGCCACATGACAATACATTATTTGAAGCAATATGTTAGATAAAGCAATACATTATGATGAAACAAAACCAGGAACAAAGGGTGACCAGTTATTCAGTCACAGTTGTGTTTCAATTTATCTATAAATTTAATCCATTAAATGTTTTAAGACAAATATACTTTTTTTTTATAAAATTAAATTGCTAAATTCTGAGCTATTCATACTTGCAATAGTCCATTTAAAAAGCAATTGGGAAATGAATTAAACATTAATGTTCACATTTATGAGCATTAAACCATAAGAAATTATTATCAGGGAGAGGTATCGTTCAGTAGCAGAGTCTTGTCAATAAAGTACAAAGTCCTTTATTTGATTTTCAGAATGAAAAAAAAAATTTGAGAGAATTCTTAAGTCTTGATGATTAATACTTGTAGTGTGCATAAATTTTATTCTTAAATTTCTCTCCAATAAGAACACTGAAAAGATCAAGAGAATACAAAAGAAGAAATCAAAGTATCTTTATTTTCAGATAATATTATAGTATTAAGATGTGACTCTAAAAATTTCTGCAGAAACTCCGAGAGCTGAAAAACACTTCCAACAAAGTGGCTGAATACAGAATTAACTCACAAAACTCAGCAGCCCTCCTATATGAAAATGATAAATGGACTGAGAAAGCAATCAAGAAAACAACACTTTTCACAATAGATTTATGACCTGAGATTAATGCCCAGTACAGACAGGGTGGAAAGAGGGAACCAAAATTGTCCTGTGACTTCCAAACCACCTTAAAATAAAGACACACACACACAAACACACACACACACACACACACACACACACACACACACACACATGCACACGCACACGCACGTATGCATGCATATACACACACAGTATAAATAAATAAATAAATAAATAAATAAAATCTCCAACATTTTCAGTCATTGCATGTATGGAAATTCCTTATCTCGTAATATCATCACAAGGTTTTTTCTCGTTAAAATTTTTTATTTTTAATTTTATTTTATCATTCATATATATCTGTATGTGTATATATATAATATGTATTTCTTCTCTCTATTTACCTTACAGGTTCTTTGCATATACACAGTGGGTCTCTGTCTCTTGAGCCATCTACAGGACTCTTTTCTTCTTCTTCTTCTTTTTTTTTTTTTTTTTCTCTTTGTGATGTCTGTAACAGCGTGGCCTGGTGCTTTGTGTTTGATTGTCAATTATTTTGCCCTCTGAGGTCTGCTTGCTGTCTCTTAAGAGCAAACTATTAGGTATCTCAAAGGTTGCTGTGTAACCTTGACTCCAAAATCATCCCTGATTGGCTAAATAAAAGGCCTAGCAGGCCTGGGCAGGAGAAGCCAATCTTCTCTGGCTTTGAGGAGAGGAGGAGAAGGGAGAGTTGCCATGGCATAGTGAGGAACCATGTGGGCCAGGAGGAGTGACCTGTGCGAATGGGGTACAGAGGAGCGGCCCAGAGGGAAAGCCAGTGCAAGTATTTATGGGAATATTGGATGGGAAGGAGCCCAGATTGGCATGATTAAGGCATATGGTACGGGATGTGGAGCTGAGTGTTAATGAAGTAATTGAGGGGGCTTAATATCTGCTCAGACCCAGGTAAAATATGGCTTATCTAAAATCTACCAGGTGTCTGTCTTTTATTGTTTGATAGTGTTATGAAACTGTTGTAATAATTATAATTTTAATAATCATAATGTATTTAATGTAATATTTCAATAATTAAAATTAATAGTCTATGTATTTTCTTCAAGAGTTGTCCAATTCCAATGGATTAGTTTTTGTTTTACTTTATTATATTCTAGTATTATCCACTAGAGCCTGTTTGTTTTTCTAGTGAGAGGCAGGAAGGAGGAAACACCAGATGAGAGAGGAGGTCGAGAAGAACTGGGAGGAATAGAGGGAGGGAGGCTGTAATCAGGATATATTATGGGAGAAAAATATCTATTTTTCAATGAAAGGGAAATATAAACACATCGCTTTCTTAACTTTTAATTCTCATTGGATAAATATGAATCATTGAGTTTGGAGTGTTTAAACTATTGAAAAATATCAGTGGATCTTGCAAGTGTAAGAAACAGAGTTGGGGACTATTTTTTCTTTCTAATCCACAATATTATGAAACAATAGGATCAAGTACTACTACTTATTTTTTAAAAAATTCATAGAAAAAAATTTAAAAAGGGAAAAAAGAAAAGACATTCATTGAGTTGAATATTGAAGAATGGGCTAAATTTTCTTGAGAAAATATTCGTTTAACTTTGTTGTTATTATCAACCTAAGTTCAAAACAAGAACGCATTGTTATTACTATAAACAACTTTAGAAATTATAAAGATATTTAATTCATAATTTTTTAATTTAACATTTTTATTATGTTTCTTTTTAACATATACATTTACATTATTATATATGGATAAAATAAACTACATACAGCAGGAAGAACCACGAGATAATCAGGAACTATATAAATGTTATATTCATAGTGACTAGGCTATTTGTATTTCACAAACTTGAAGTAAACATTTTTCCTATCTTGTTGGGTCTAAATTTATGAATGGAAATATCCATCATATCTCATCTCTATTAACTTAAAACATCAATCTTGACCTAAAAACATCTTAACCCCTAACATACTAAGCTTAATTGAAGGACTAAACTATCTGGTCTTCAAACCCATCAGAGACATGAGAAGGGATAAAACTTAAATACTTGAGTGAACCTGGAACGCAGGTTAGCAGCTTCCAAAATGAAAAAATGACTGAGACAGTTTATTGCCTGAACAGTCACACAACACTCTCTATAATGTTGGAGCATCATCTTCAGCCTTCTGGCCCAATATCTCTGGCAGACATATTTGCTAGGCAGGAACTATTGAGGACTTGCTTACCCTGTCTTGGCAGAGTTTGACCATCAATTCAGCCTGCATCTAAACTTGCCCATTTTCTGTCTGTGGAATAAACAAGGACATTTTACCCAGTGGCTGGTTTGCCACATTTGAAGCACCCTCCATAAGGAGGTTCTGTGATGCTCGTCTTCTTCTTTGAGGCAGGTTGGGTGTTAATTCTTAATATAGGGAAAGTAAATATCCACATTATATTTTAGTAATCATTACCAGGAGTCATGGAGATGGCTCAGCAAGAAATGGTGCTTGCCACCGACTCTCATAACTTGAGGTCAATCTCTAGGACCCACTTAGTGGAAGGAGAGAAACAAAATTGTCCTGTACCTTCCAATCCACCTTGAAATTAAGATACACAAATAGATAGATGATAGATGATAGATGATAGATAGATAGATAGATAGATAGATAGATAGATTCTACAGTATTATTTTCTCTTTCTTTTTACTTTATTTTTTAAAATTCAGATTATATCTCAATTGTTATTCCATCACTGTATCCTCCTGTTCCTCCCTCCCTCCCACTTTCACCCTATTCCCCTCCCCTAGGTCTATGACTAAGGGGGACCTCCTCCCCCACTATATGGTCATAGGCTATCAAGTCTCATCTTGGTAGCCTCCTTATTCTTCCTCTGAATGGCACCAGGATTCCCCACCAAGGGGAAGTGGTCAAACATGGGGCATGAGAGTTCATGTCAGAGTCACTCCCTGCTCTCCACATAATTGTTGAGAATGTCCTGTCCATTGCCGAGATCAGAGTAGGAGTTTGTTGTTTACTGCTTGTATTGTCCTTTGTTGGTGCAGTAGTTTGAGTAGACCCTCCTGGGCCAAGATCCACCAGTCATGATGTTCTACTAGTAGGTCTCTAAGACCCTCTGAATCCTTCTATTTCCCCACTCTCCTATATTTCTCTTACCTAGAGTCCTAATAGAATGTCCTCACATCTATTCCAATCTCTTGGTAAGTGAAGACTTTCATGTGACATGCCTTTTGGGCTAATGTCCAGTTATAAGTGAGTATATACTAGTAACATTTTCAAACATTCATTTCATATATGGATTGTATAGAAATCTTTTCAGAGGAAACTCAAGCAAGAGGAGCCTTGCTTCTAAGAAGTTCATGCCAAATCATCTATGGTAATAAAGTCACAGTCAAAGCAAAATTAAAGCATAGATTTAATTTTAGAAGAGAAAATGACTGCACTTGCGTTCCCAAAAATTTCTGGTCTTAATCATCAGTGTTTGGTGCAGTACTCTACACTGGACTGTGATGCAAGTCTTAATGTGTTCTGAGTCTTTACAGACAGTTATACCATGACACTGATTTGAGAAAATTAAGCAATTGACTTCACATTTCTACATCAAACTTTCCTCTTAAGAATAAAGGAATGTTTACTTTGATCAATGAATCTTTTTAAAATATTTTTGTGATAAACCATATACAGCTAAACATCAAACAGCATATTCTGTGGAGATTTTTATAATTGCATGTAAAATATGACTTTAATTACACAATTCTTATTGTAGTTTAATTTGGCAAGCTATCACAAGTCCTTGAATACAGAATTATGAATTGCATGAAGATAATGCAAACAACACCAGCATGCTTTTCCCTGAGAAGGTTTCAGGGAGCAATTACCACTTCATTAATTTGTAATGAAGACCTAATTGCCTGTAAGTGATGGTGGGCTGCCATCTCCAACCATTTACAAAACAAGAGTCTCCAACTCTGGCAATTGCTGAGGACAAGCAACAGCAGGAATCTAACCTCTAAAATAACATTTTTTTCTTAACATCAGCAATGCCAGCATCGTTAGCTAAAATGCTTCTTGCAAGTACATGCTTTATAAACTTGAAGAACGTCTAGCTTTGCCACATCTCTGGCCCCTTGAAACTAAGGTGTATAACCATAAATATTTAAAATTACTATACTATATAATACTTTTCTTAAGGCAGACATAAAGAAAGGATACAGGCAACATATAGAAGTGATATATAGAATTCCATAATATTAAGCATATTTCTTTTCCTTTTATTATATTAAAACAAATCTAAAGAATGGAATATATCATCATGCCTTCTGCCAAGGAGGACAAGAAAAAATTATAACACTTTCTTAAATTCTCTAAATCATCAGTTCTCAGGTTTAGCCTGCTTACCAGACCCATATTCAAAATCTGTATTATTTAGTCTGAGAGCTCAAATTTAATTCTTTATCTTTCATGGCCCAGATTATTGTCACTACAACAAACACACTCTGCAGATTCCCCTGTCCCTGAGGAAGCAGTCTGCAACTTTTTCCCAGGAGATTTCATTAATATTTTCTAGAAAGCAACATTCCTACTCCACTGGAACTAAACATGTGCTTTCTAGGAAAACAAATATTTTTAACAATTAATTTTCATTTAGCCTAATAACTGCCTTTCCTATGCAGCTCAATTATATTAAGTAAAGATTCATTTTAAGGTTGGTATTAATTACTCTCCTAGAGAACCTTTTTAATGAGTCAAGAACAGGGAGCAAGGACAATGAAAATGGGAATACGTTTTTTTTCTAATGTTGGAAATGTTCAATCATTTTGGACATATATAAGCTACTACATTGGAGGACATTTATAAGATGAGAAAGGAAACTTCATAATTTACCTCTAAAGACATAATACTAGTTTCTCAGGAATTTACAGAGGAAAATTTAAAATGACACTAATAGTATTATTCTGTTATAAATTACTTGTAGTTCCCAATGATTCACAGGAAACCATAAGCCTATACTTTCCCAATATGCTAATGATCAATTATGATATTAAGTGGTTTTGTGTTTTTCATTTCTCCATCCATGCCTGTAAGTCATATATTTCTTTCCTTTGTACAACTAAACGCACTGCAAAAACCTCAATATTTGTCCCAGAAATACTTGAGCACTCTCCATGAAGCAGCATTTGAAGTATAAATGGATTTCTTTTATATTAAGGATCTGAGCTCAGACAGAGATATATTGACAGAAATCAGTGCATTGCTATTGATGTGTTCCCTTTTAGCCAACTCTCATCTCAAAAATATACACACATGTGCGAGCACACATACAGGGATATATTTCTAACAGTTTAATTTAAACGTTCAAGTAGTATAACAGTTGAGACAATCTACTCTTTGGCCAGTGTTTGGCTGTGAGCCGCTGCTCTGGATCTGCTGCTGGCTTTGGCTCCCATCTGAGAGCATAGTGGAATATTGTTAATAGTGTCAGGAGTTGGCTTTCTCCCATGAGGTGAGTCTCAGGTTGGGTCAGGCATTGTTTGGTCATTTCCTCAATCTCTGCTCTATCTTTATCCCTGCACATCTTGTAGGCAGGGTGTATTTGGGGGTTGACGGTTTTACAGATGGGTGGGTGTTCCCCTCCCCCTGTTAGCATCCTGTCTAATTAGAGGGTGTCCTCTTCAGTCTCTATGACCCCTGCCACTAGCAGTCTCAGCTAGATTTACCCTCATATCTTCCCAGAAACCGACCCTGTACTAGGTCTCCAGCTTGTCACAGAGATGCCCCCACCCTTTGTTTCTTTTCTCTATGCAAGCTCTCTGTCCCCTCACCCCTGCTCTCCCCAGATCTACTCTCTATCTTCATCCCTGTCTATGTACCTTCTCCTGCCTTGTTCCTTCTCTTCAACCACTTCTACTATATAATCTATTTCCCCTCCTGAGTGAGATTTAATCATTATCCTTAGTGGGAAATTGGGAGAATGGATAGAAGGATCTGGATGTGACAAGAGCTCCACAAGAAGATCAACAGAGCCAACTAACAAGGGTCTAGAGGGGCTTGCAGAAAGTGAAACACTGACCAAGGAACATGGAACCTAGGCCCTACACAGAAGTAGCCGATGGGCAGCTTCATCTTCATGTGGGTTCCCTAATAAAGTGAGCTGGGACTGTCTTTGACATGGAATCTGTTACTTGCTTTTTTATCATTCCCCCATGGTAGGGCTGCCTTGCCAGGCCACATGGGAAGAGGATGTGCTCAATCCTGATGTGAGATAAATGTCAAAAGGTCAGGGCTCAGAAAGCGTGCCTGGGAATCTTGGTAACACAATCCGTGTGTACAGCATCCAACACGTATAACCTCTAGACAGCTAATAATAATAGTAGAGCAATCCAACTGAATATAGGGGACACAATATCCTCATTTAGGCAGGACATATTGAAAAGAGAGGAAAAGCCAATAAGAAAGTGAGAAAACTAGCTGTTACTGATGAGGAAAAGCAACAGAAAATTGCGGAGTAAGCACATCACTCAGGAATGAGTGATGTGAGGTGTCTATTACGATCTCAGGATATTGTACAGGTCATGGTAATGCCTGCTGTTATAACAGGATGTTGTAAAGTCACCAGGTCACCAGAAGGCTTGAGTAGATGGAATCCTTGAGTGCACTGTGAGCATCTGCCTTGGGCTCTGCCTGCGTGTTATGCAGTACATCCTAAGTGGACGCAGAGGTCTGTTTTCCTTCTCAGTTCTTTAGTTACATAAAATACCAAGACTCACATGAGAACTACAGAACACTCAGCTCCATCATGCCTCTGTCTGCAATTTCTGATCTTTCCTCTCATCTGGGACTAAGCACACCATGTAGAGGCCTTACAGCTGTTAGCATACTCCCGACCTTGTTGCTCACTCTCTTGATCCAGTGATTCTTGGTTCCAGCCAGCTGTTACCCAGACAACTTCTAAAACATATTGCTTAGTGAGTCCTTCCCCACTTGTTCTTATTTTGTTCTGATTTCAAGGACTTAGGTAAATGTAATGAATATTTGTTTGAGAACCAATGCATTCTCTTTGTCACTTTGTCTTTACAATTTCAGCTTACTAGTGTCGTTGGACAAGGTGCTACGAGATCAGCATCCACAACTTCTGGGTCAACATGAAACTATCTAAGACATCATGTTTGGCACTCTGCTCCAAATTCACCAAGATGCAGACATGCCCTATACAGAAGCCCACTTGGATAACCTCATTTTCCTCCCACACAGAATTGTAAGATCTTATTACAGAAAACTAAGTAAATCTAATCACAGGGCTCTATTTCTACATGGCATAAATGTGAACCATGCATTATAAATGTGAACCATGCATTATCAGAAACATATCAGCAGCATACAGTAAACAAATAGGCTACTTCCCCCAACTTATTTACTCTGTTATGATTAAAATACAATTGAATTTAGATATACTATTTTATAGTATGCTATGTATTGATATCCTATGATGATTTTTTACAATACCTTATGAGTAGAAATTTAACCAACTTGGAATGCATGAATTAAATATTTCTGTAAATAAAGTTTGGCCTTGAAATTTGTGGGCATTAAGAAGAGAAATTATTTGGGACTATTTGCTGTTGCTATTATCCGGAAGTTGATGGCGGATGAGGCAGAGCTGTCACAAAGAGTCAATGAAGGTGTACTTCAATACGAGGTATGCAAAGACATACTGTGAAAAGAAGGGCTAGAGATGAGAAAAGAGTACAAGGAACACATTAGAAAGTAGACACTAAAATTTTCACAGCGCTTGTAAGAGATATGCCATATGACAGAAGAAAGGAGATGCCACCAGGGGCTGATCAAGGGCAGAATCACTTCCCATGGCTGAGTGCCAGTGCTGATGGTGGTGAGTGGAGTCAGGGACCATCAGTTAGAGGAAGGGGCTCGGGGTTGCTAGTGAGCCTGAATTGTTCTGTATACTTCATTCGCTTCTCTGAGAAACTTCTAAAAGGAGGCATACGGTGAGATCTGTACTCGATCTGGTACTTCTGATGTAAGACAAGGGGAAAGATTTAGAGGGAGCACTGCAGAGGTCTAGATAACAGTCCCAGTCTCACATCTGCCGAGTCAATGACTGTTCGTTGTTTCCCCAAACAATATGAAGAGCTGCTCTAATGCATGCTATAAATGCCAATAGTCAGACCTCTCACTAAACAAATTTCAGAAAGACTCTTCCTCTTGGAGGATACAGCATCAGGAGAAAACAAGAGCTAATATGTAAATAAGTGGAAATGTATTCTCATTAGATTTTATGTGTTCTTTCAGGAAGAGTTAAGTCATATTGATTAACCAGGATGTGCCAAGTACTACATTGACATTGATGCTTAGCAATGAAGGAGACAGGATAGCTGGCATTAAAGAACCAGTGTCTTCCAGGCGTATTTGTTACTATTATATATAAAGGATATATATATATATATATTCATTATAGAAATGTATTTATATATATAGGTGTGTGTATGTGTGTGTGTGTGTGTATGTCTGTGTGTGTGTGTGCAGCAGTGGTGTCTCTGTACACCCACAAGTGGAGTCCTGTAGAAGATGTTGGATGTCCTATTCTATCTCCTTTAGGCCTTTTCCTTGAGAAGGAGGTTTCTCAAGATTATGGAGGTATACTGTCACCACAATGACTGTTTTTTATCTCTACTCCACAGTGCTGATTTATAGATGGCCTCTTATTTGGATCAATTTCCATTCTGAAGCATCTGTGCCAAGAACGCAGTTACCACACCATAGAGATTAACTAAAATTAAATGGCATATGATGTGCCAAGTGCCAAACATATTGCAATTAACTAAGCACAGACATGGGGACTTGGTTCCATAAGGCATTGGATTAAAAACAATCAGTACTTTAGTTATAGCAGATACTGTCCTTAACTGACTGAATATCAGACCTATGACAAATTTATTTTAGGAGCAACTGGGTAAGACAATTTTTAGAAACCGTGTGTCAACAAATTTATGATAAGTTTTAAGATTGATGACATAATGAATTTTGCAAGACAAAGATATTGAAAGTGAGGGATGCAACATTATGGAAAAAAGCAAATAGATTTTAAACTATGGAAAAGCTCTTTAAAGATACAAACACATAAGGGAATTCCTAACCAGCAGAATTAATGTTCAAGAAATATGACACAAAAGGTAGAGAGATGACTCGGTAGTTAAGAGCATCTTTTCTTGTAGGTGGCATGGATTGCCTCCCAATATCGACATGGTGGCTCACAGCCATCTTCTACCACAAGTCCAGAAGCTACAGTGTCCCTTTTGTTCACTGTAGACACTGCATGCACATGATGCATAGACACTCATGAAGGAAAATCATATGTGCAGGCAAAATACTTAGAAATGTAAAAATGAAATATACAGTGAATTACAAGATTTACCTATAGGTACCTAAAGGGAACAACATCAAATATTTTCAACTCCATCTGCTATTTGAATTTAGCTTCTTTATATGTGTCAAATTTAAAAAAAAAAGTATAAGAAAAGTTTTCTTTTTATTGTAGAGGTTTGGTGTTGTACATAATGAAATATTTCTATGTTCAATATAAAAAATACAAAAAAGTTTTCTTTTCTTTCTTTCTTTTTATGAGAAAGGGTTTCTGTGTATAACAGAGAAATGGCCATCCTGGACTTTTGTAGACCAGGCTGGCCTACAACTCATAGAGATCCTTCTGCCTTTGACCTCTGGAGTGCTGGGATTAAAGACATGTGCCACCACAGCCATCAGTAAATACATTTTTATTTTTCAAAAATTACACTAGAAAAGAGGAGTTCAAATAAATTGGGTAACTGAATCCTCACCTAATGTATAAAAATTGAACAAAGACAATAAGAAAAACAAAATGTTGGCATTCATCAGAGATTTTTCTCTGACTTTCTTTTTCATATATTGTTAAGTGGCTGCACTTTCTGTCAAATAAATTTCTCCTAAGTACTAAAGAACAGGACAATGAGGCTATCATATTTCTAACCTTTAGAAGAATGTTCAAGGTGAAATTGTCCAATAAAAAAAAAAAGGCAATTTTAGAATTGAGTTGTAACTGCCTGAAAATGATGGAAGAAAATTCCATGCACATGGGCTTAACATGTCTAGACTGAAAACTGCTACGATGGGCATTTATAGAATTATTACAAATGCCCAACGACTTAGAAATTAATGTATAGCAGTGACAGCAGCACACTGCACATCAGCTGCGGGACCATGTAATTTCCTGCTCTGATAATAGGTCACAGCCACCGCAATTCTTAGCAATTTGCAATATACCTGTACAGCACTCACAGTGACGGAAATGAAATTAACTTGTGTGACATGGATCCCGTGCTAAGTTTTACGGACCTTCTGATCGGAAGTTTACAATTTACGCAAGTATGTGTTACTCTTGAGAACAGGTCTCTGAAATCGAAGATGCTTTACAGTGCGAGGCTCAAAGTACAGACACTTCTGTGAGTGAGTGATTCTTTTCTCAGAACTGGAGCAGCCAGCCACACTGTGTGGAAACACTCAGTCCCGTAACCCTGACCCTGCGAATTCCAGACTTACCAGCTTTAAGCTGTGAAGATAAACAGACTAGGTTTGAAAGCAGCCTGCTTTTTTAATAATTAAGATTTAAAAAGCAATAATTTGAATTATGCGTAAGGAATATGAAAAACATGATGATAGAACTTTAGGGTATAGTCTCTCACAGTGTAAATTTGTGTCTTTAAAATTATTGTAACTGTATCATACAAGGCCATCAGTAAGCATGCTACATTGTTATTTCACTAAAGCAGAGTTAGTCCACATAGCATTTCTTATTTTAAAAACAATACACTGATCGATATTCTTATAAGATAAACATGTTTTTAATTTAAGCTTTCCACAACTCCTTTTTGAACTTGTCTAGAGTTTCTTTAATTTTACTTAAGGTCACCATGATTCATGACAAGCATAAGTCTGTCCTATTGTCTTCAAATTCAGTGAGGATAATTCATAGTAGAAGTTAAGGGAATCTTTTGATACTTTGCATTTTATTATAAATGAGCCTGTCATCTTTTCTTTACAAAGAGTTTGCACTACTTCTAAGCCTAGCAAAACCATTGCCAGCACTACTCCACACGGTCCCAAGTTCCAGCTGCCATACTATTACTACACATTTATTTCACTGTCAAAATTTTTATTTTAAAAAAAATGAGAATATAATTGTCAATATAGAATGTTTATGCATATATTCTACAATTTTGTAAAAATGAAAATAATTGCTATTTTCTCTTTTTATTGACTATATATTTTTGGCTTTTGTGATCTCATGCCTAAAATGTAGATGATAATAGTAAATATTTTGTATCAATACTTTATCTTAACATAGGAGACTGAGAGTAGTTAAAGTAGTCACCTGCTAGCTAAACAAACACTTATGAATTATTTGTATTCTACTAAACAAACAGGAATTACTTATACCATGATCATATACTGACTAAAACATGTTTGTTAAGTACATTGATTTTATCAAACTGAAAGTATGTGCTTACACAGTGATCATGTGCTAACTAAGTAAAACAGGTGCTTATTAGGTGCCTGAATTCTCCCAAATTTTCAGACACTGTTATTATGGTAAAGATATTATGGTAAAGAAGATATATATATATCTATATATATATATATATATATAGATATATAGATATATAGATATATAGATATAGATATATATCTATCTATCTTCTGGTGAGCCCTAGCAAAAACTTTTGGCTTAGAGCATCATTGCTTGCTTCCAACTTGCCTGTCACATGCGGGACATAGACAGTGACCCCATTGGAGGAACATCTAGGCCTGCTAACACCAGAAACAACTAGATGCCTAGAGGCCAATGCAAGAAGACTAGCAACAAAACTCAGAGCCATATAACAGCACAGGAAACCAGAGAGTCTACCACAGCAAGTCCTGGAGATGTAAACTCCCATGAAGAACAAAAAGAAGACTTTAATCTGAGCTGATGAAAATGATAGCATCTTTGAAAGAGGAAAATAAATCACTCAAAGAAACTCAGGAAAATACATCAAAACAGATGATGGAATTGAATAAATCCTATAAAGAATTACAGGATGTTCAATCAAATGGGAGAAAGAAATGAATGAAACTATCCAAGGCTTAAAGAGGGAATTAGAATCAACAAAGAAAACATAAGCTGAGGCAATCTTTGAGTTGGAAAGCAGAGGGAAGAAAACAGGAACCATGGACACAAGTAACGCCAGCCAAATACAAGAGAAGAAAGAGAGATTATCAAGTGTTGAAGATATAATCAAAATTATCAATACATCAATCAAAGAAAACAATAAAACTAAAAAGTTCCTGACACAAAACACCCAAGAAATCTAGGACATTATAAAAAGACCAAGTATAAGAATAACTGGAAAGGAAGAAGGCCCAGAAAATATTTTCAACAAAATCATAAAAGAAAATTTCTCTAACTAAAGAAGGAAATGACCTCAAACATAGAAGAAGCCTACAGAACTCCCAGTATATTGTACCAGACAAGAAAGTCTTCCAATCACATAATAATTAAAACATTAAATGTACAGAACAAAGAAAGAATATTAAGAGCTGCAAGAGAAACAGTCAAGTCACATATAAAGGCAAACCCATCAGAATTACACCTGACTTCTCAGCAGAGATTATGAAAGCTAAAAGGGCCTGGACAGATGTCATGCAAACATTAAGAGACCACAAATGCTAACCCAAACTACTATACCCTTCCATACTTTCAATCACCATATGGAGAAAATAAGATACTCCATGACAAAACCAAGTTTAATCAGTACCTAACCACAAATCCAACCCTACAGAAGGTACTAAAAGGAATACTCCAACTTAAGGAAGCAAACTACACCCAGGAAAACACAGGAAATAAATAACTCTATATCCACAAATCCAAAAGAAAGGAAAAACATATACACTCTAACACCACCAACATCAAAACAAATGGAACTACAACCACTAGTCATTAATCTTTCTCAACATCAATGGTCTCAACCTCACAGTAAAAAGGTGAAGACTGACAGAATAGAGGCAAAAACAGGACCCATCATTCTGCTGCATACAAGATAGACATTACTTCAGAGTAAAGAGTTGGAAAACTGTAATTCCATGCAAATGGAATCAAGAAGCAAGATGGAGTGGCCATTCTAGTATTTAATAAAATAGACATTCAACCAAAACTAATCAAAATAGATGGAGAAAGACATTTCATCTTCGTCAAAGGAAAAATACGCCAAGATGATGTCTCAATTCTGAACATCTATGCCCCAAATTCAGGAGCACCCACATTCATAAAAGAAAAGTTATTAAAGTTTCAATTATATATTGAACTCTACACATTAATAGTGGGAAACTTCAACACCCCACTGTCCCCAGTAGACAGATAATCAAGACAGAAACTAAATGTAGAAACAATGAAACTAATAGACATCATGAAGCAAACAGACCTAACTGATGTCTACAGAATATTCCACCCAAACACAGAAGATTACACCTTCCTTACAGCACCACACAAAACCTTCTCCAAAATTGATCATACACTTGGTCACAAACCAAACATCAACAGATCCAAGAAAATTGAAATAACATATTGCATCATATCATCCACCATGGTTTAAAGCTGGAACTCAACAACAAAAGAAAGAAGAGAAAGCCTACAAACTCATGGAAACTGAACAACTCCCTACTCAATGGCTTCTGAGTAAGGGATGAAGCAAAAAACAAAATTAAAAACTTCATAGAATTCAATTTAACTGAAGGCACAATGTGCCCAAACTTACAGGACACAATGAAAGCAGTACTAAGAGGAGAGTTCATAGCACTAAGTGCCTTTATAAAGAAACTGGAGAGATCCCATACTAGCAACTTAATAGCACATCTGAAAGCTCTAGGAAAATAAAAAAAGAAGCACACACACCCAAGAAGAGTAGATATCTGAAATTAGCAGACTCAGGAATAAAATTAATAAATTAAAAACAAGGAACACAATTCAAAAATTCAATGAAACCAAGAGGTGGTTCTTTGAGAAAATCAACAAGATAGACAAACCCCTAGACACACTAACTAAAAGGCAGAGGGTGTGTATTCAAATCGGCATAATCATAAATGAAAAGGGAGACATAATGACAGACACTGAGGAAATCCAAAAAATCATAACATCTTACTACAAAAGTTTATATGCCACAAAATTTGAAAACATAAAGGAAATGGACAATTTTCTTGATATGTGCCAATTACCAAAATTGAATCAATATCAAGTAAACAAATTGAGTAGTCCTATAACATCTAAGTAAATAGAGGTAGTCATCAAAAGTCTCCTAACCAAAAAAAAAAAAACCTAAGACCAAATGGATTGAGTGCAGAATTCTACAGACCTTCAAAGAAGAGCTAATACCAATTCTCTTCAAATTATTCCACAAAATAGAAACCAAAGGAACATTACCAAACTCATTCTATAATGTCACAGTCACCTTGATACCTAACCCACAGAAAGACTCAACAAGGAGAATTTTAGACCAGTTTCTCTTATGAACATTGATGCAAAAATACTCTCAAAACCAAATTCAAGAATACATCAAAAATATCATTCACCATGACCAAGTGGGCCTCATCCCAGGAATGCCGGGGGGGAGGGGTGTCTTACTATATGGAAATCCATCAATGTAATCCATTAGATAAACAAACTGAAAGAAAAAAAGAACCACCTGATCATCTCCTTAGATGCTGGAAAAGCATTTGACAAAATCCAACACCCATTCATGTTAAAAGTCCTGGAGAAAACAAGGTACATACCGAAGCGTAGTAAAGGTAATATACAACAAGCCTATAGCCAACATCAAACTAAATAGAGAGAAACTTAAAGCAATTCCACTGAAAGAAGATAAATAACAAAGAGGACCCGAGGGAGTATGTTTAATTCTCATTCAGAAGGGAAAATAGAATAGACGTCAGAAGCAGTTGAAGAGAAGGAACAGGAAAGGAGCCTACCATAGAGGACCTCTGAAAGACTCCACTAAGCAAGCGATCCAATCAGATGCTGAGTTTCACCGCCAAACTTTGGGGTAGAAGGCAGGGAGTCTAGTGGAAGAGTTGAGGGATAGAAGGACCTAGAAGGGAACAGGAGCTCTACATGGAGACCAATGGAACCAACAAATCTGGGTGGAGGGAGGCAGATGCTTCAGAGACTGATGCATCAACCAAGGACCATGCATGATGAGGACCTAGAATGTCTGCTCAGATGCAGTAGACAGGCAGCGCAGTCTCCTTGTTGGTCCCATAGTATGGGGAGTAGAGACTACTTCTAACATGGACTCTGGTGCCCACACGTTGATCACTTCCCCCTGCTGGACAGCTTTGCCAGGCCACAGAGAAGAGGAAACAGGCAATCCAGATGAGACTTGATAGGCTGAAGTCAGTTGATAGGGGAGCAGAGTTCTCCCCTTTTGAGGACTAGGGGAGGGAGGGGGATAAGGGGCCAGACCAGAAGGTGAAAAAGGAGGGGGCTTCAATCAAGATGTAAAGTGAATGAATTAAAATTTTTAAAAAGGAGAAACAAAGAAATAAGTGACTGGTTTTTGTTTTTTTTTTATGGGTCAAAGAAATTTGTAAAGTCAAATAGTCATTAAGTAATGAAAATTTCATATTTCATTAACATGTTAGACAGGGATTTTCTAAAAGAGAAGCGTGGCTCCACTGAAGGACACCTTTGGTTTCTTTGGTTTTATTTGGGGAGAGGTAGGTGTCTTTTCAAACAGGATTTTTCTTTGAACCCTGCCTGGCCTGGAATGGACTAGTTAGACAGAACAGCCTTGGACACACAAGGGCTACCCATGTCCTGCCTCTTCAGGGATGGCAGGCATGCGCCACTACACCACTATAGCTAATTGTCAAGACTATACTCGAATAAGAAGTGAGCGTTTATACTACCGCTTGACATTTGAATTTAAGTGGTAGACTGCCATTTTATAGCAGTTCCCACCCCTATCCATACGCACCACCTATCTATTTTCTACCAGTCCTTATCCTAAACTCATGACTTTTGATTTTGTTTTATAACCAATTTAGATAACTAAGGCAATCTGTGCGACAATTGGATTTGAAGTGGCTGTTGGAGTCATTGATAATAGGGTCATTGGTGCATACATGACTGAAGGCAACAGTTTCCCCTTGCTTGAAACAGCCAGTACCAAGTAATTCAACAGTGAGAATAGGGCCACTCAGCTTCCTCTTCAATCCCAATGGAACAACATAAGTACATTTATTATAAGGAAGTTAGCTAAGTATACCATAAGTACTTGACCTTTGGAAGACACCAGTTTGACACAATGATGAGTAATTTTGAGTATTAACTTAGGCAAGTGCATTAAGATTATAGAGAAGAGAAAAGTACAAATTCTATGAGAATATACAGGGGGAGGTAATCCCCCTCAGGAACAGTCATAGGGGAGGGGAATAAGGGGAAAATAGGAGGGAGGGAAGAATGGGAGGATACAAGGGATGGGATAACCATTGAGATGTAACAAGAATAAATTAATAAAAAATGGAAAAAAATTCTATACAGTCTCCAATGCAAATTTACCATATAAAGTGAGAGAGTAAAGTATACATTAGGCTAAAAACATTTTCAGGATCAACATACATATGAGGAAAAGCATTGATGTTTTACTATAGGAGGAAAACTAAAGAATTCAGAAATTGGCATCACACGTGTAATGAAATACTCTTTAACATGAAGATACAAATAATTAAAGATTAAAAACAGGCCTCAGGTAACAATAAGCTTAACAAAGTCAGTTCATTAAACAGGTGCACAACCTATGACTGGCCTGGTTTTAACAAGCCTTTGAGATGTTCTATTTCTACACAATGGAATTTCCTATAGAATTCCCAACTTGCAACATGTTTCTCTCTTGTCATGTACCTAAACACTGACTGCACTGTGGAATCAGTGTGCTGGGTTGAAAGAAACTGTAAAAAGCACCAGCTGGCTACATTCAAAATGGCATTTGTCCAGGTCTCAAATGTGTTATTTATATACAGTGGAATTCTGCCAGCTGTTTAATATTGAAGGCTAATAAACGTAATTGGGACTACTACATAAGCACCACTCACAACTATCAGAAAATGATTTGCACTGTGAAGTTTGGCTTATTCTTATTTTTCATAATTGAATTTGTGACAGTGGAAAATGGTTTAAATGGTTTTGCTTTTGAAATTAAAAAAAAGTTTGTTTTGTTTTTAAGAGAGAAATGTAAAGTAAGCTGTAGGTAAAATGTAGATTTGCCATTGGGTGTGCATTTTATTAAAGCAGTATAGATAGTGACAGGTAACCCTTACATCATATGGAGAAGAGAGGCATTTACTAAACTCAGACAAGTAGAAGAGTATTTTACCCTTGACACAGTCACAGTCCTGTCAGGCAAGTTTACTTACCTCCTGAAAATGCAGCAAGATTTGACCAAGATAGGTTTATGAGAAAAGTAAGATCTAATCACTAGTGAACTACACTGCTCATAGTGATGCAGTATTGTCATCTAGATTTTCCTTTCTAAATACAAACTGTATATATGCACTACTTCCCACTGAATGGAAAAGAGAGGAGGGAGAGGGAGGCCGGGGGGGGGGGGCAGGAAGGGTGAGAGAAGGAAAACAGGAGTTCTTAAAATAAGCATAATATTTTAACAAAGCCAAACTTATGTTCTTCCTCAAAATGATCCTTTTTTATGAAACAATGGAAATCCTGCTACAGAGAGACCATTTCTTCTTCTTATTATTATTTTTTCATCTCATTCCTGAATGTAATCACATAAGAAATCCAAACCATCGCTTGCATAAGTACCTGTGTGGGAACCAAAACTGCTCTGATAGTAGACACAGAAGAGGACGGCAGAATACAGATTGTGAGGCCAATGTGGAATGAGAACTTATGGGTACTCATTCTCAAGTGTCTTATCCTGCATTCCCTATTAGGCGTATATCTAATGGATGGCAAGGTGATCAATTTTTAGCTTGTTCTTTTAATCCATTGGGTCTAAAAGGAGTATTTGCTAAATTTAACAATAGTATTTTCAGTGGAAAGGCTATAGCTATGGCAAATATTCTTATATATATATATTTCAAACAGGATCTCTTAGTATATAGGCAAGGATGACTTTGAACTATTGACCCTTGCCTCTATCTCTTGGGTGTCCATCAGCAATACCAACTTTAATTTTGGATTGCAATCACACTTCTATATTAAACATATAGTTATGTGGTGGTTTTATTGAATATATGTGTAAAGAAAGCATGAAACGTATCAGAGGAACAATCTAGAAATAAGGGGAGAAATACAGTACAAGTATCTTCTTTGTTTTAGACTTTGAGAAACCAAAAACACACTTTCCAACCATGAATGTTCATCTGTCTCCTGGGAACAGGCAAAGGTATGATAAGGCATGAATGACCAGGCGATATTGGGACAACAGTTCTGAGACTGATATGTTTGTATCTGTGCAGTTCTATCCTTAGGCCAAATTTAGATTCTTCATCATTATACTGAAACAGACTCATCAGTAGAAGCAGAGAGAGATGGTAAACCCATTACTTTTTAAGAGTTGCTTTTGATTTTGTTTCAGCACTCACAAAGGCTACTGGGAATTCTGGCATGAAAACATTTGTGTTCCATGAGTACAGTATCGTACACTGATTTTTAAAGAGCATTTCAGCATGTGTTTATATTTTGGATTATACTCTTGAAAAACACAAGGGTTTGGTTGTTCCTGGGCTTGTTTATTTGAAAAGTCCTCCGTTGACTGCTGCTTTGCAATCTCTGCTTGCGATTATTGAAAATAGAATCACTTATGGCATATCTAAACTAAATTCAAAACAACCGGGGTGTAATTAGATTAATGCCAATGTAAACTCCCAGGTCCATGAATGGAAGTCTTTTAGGCACAAACACAATGCAGTGGTTTTTATGCCAAAATTCTCTGTGGCCTGGAACCTCATATAAGATGCCACTGCATACAGGGGCCTCCAGTTTGATGAAGTCACTAAAACAAATCAGTCAGGCACTCACCTACTTCTCCAAGCGTGACCTCATGTTCCCTTCACTAGTACAAGCGAAAACATTATTTTCCCACAGAGGAATGGTTCTTTTCAGTTTCTGAAAAACTCTAAGTTAAACAGGAATGACTATCACCTTTTGTCAGTGATGTCAACAACTACTCTGAAACATTTGAAAAATACCAACATGCTCAATTTAAAATACTACTCTGAATAAAATGAATAGCTTAATATAAAGTGATGGCCTTTAAAGAGTGATGAGAAAAGAAAACAAAACATAATAAAAATAATGAAGTTAGTATGTTTTATACCCAGAGAAACCTTAGTTGCTTAGTTCAATTCTATAAATCCTATTTATCCTGCAGATAATTAAAAATACTATGTGTTATGAATATTTTGAGCCTATAGGTTTGCAAAGAAATTTCTGATAGGACACCAGCAAACAAAGACTAAACTACTTCCACATTTCTCCTTCTTCAATCCTTAAAAAATACAGTCTCCCTGAGCTCCGCCTTATGTTTGCCTGTAGGTCTCTGCATCTGTTTCCATCAGCTGTTGGCTGAAGACACTCAGATGACTGTTAGGCTAGCCTCTTGTCTGCAAATACAACAGAATATTATTTATAGTGTCTGGGGCTGGTTCTCGCTCTCTCTCATGGCATGAGACTCAAGTTGGGCCAGTCATTGGTTGGCCATTCCTTAACTTTCTGCTCTCTCTTTATCCCTGCACCTCCTCTAGTCAATAACAATTGAGTCATAACTTTTGTGGCTGGATCTGTATCCCCCATCCTTCCGTTGGAAGTCTTGGCTAGTAACAGGAGGTGGCCATTTCTCATGCTAGGAATCTTACCTAGGGTCACCCCAAGAGATTCCTTGAGTTTCCACTGTCCATTTGTGTTGTGCCATCTCAACTTTAGCACATGTATATTTCTTTGTCCAGATAAAAGAACATGATCATACACTTAGAAAATTTACACACAGATTTAACAGCTATGAAAAAAATACTTTTGCTTAAGTTGTACATTCTGTGCTCAAATGTCATATACGTATAGATTCTTCTTTCTAATTCAAGAACCTTTAACTTCTTCCTGATGACATAATGCAAAATAGTCCTCTTTAAATATACTCACTAAAAATAAATAAACATGTGTGTGGAATTTACAGAGCCAATTAAACACCCCTTTAAACTCTAAAATTTGCTACACCAAAGAGGCCTTGATTTCTTGGGTCTTCTTTTAAAATGACAGTCTTACACTTTGAGCTGCAGTGACCTGGCCAGTCTCCATGGAGAACGGCCACCTCTTTTGCACCACACAGCGTGCACCAGAAATCAGACATTCCCAGGCTGATCATTCACAGATGTCAAAAAGAGCTAATGAAAAAAATGTTCAGGACTGAGGTATGTTTGGGACAGTAGAGAGTCACCACTGAGTATGGCATGTTTTGGCTAAAGAAATAGAGGGTGTTTTGAGACTCATGTTTGTTATTCAGTACTAGAAGTGAACTGAGTTGAGGCCAATGGAAAAAGAAAAAAGATGGGCAAAAGAAGACAACAAAAACACATGAGAGCAAGACCAGTAAATAAGGAAAAAAAACCCTTAAAGTTCCAACAGACAGCTGAGGTTGAACGTAATTTACCAGATACTCCTGCACTTTAAAGCACCCACCACTGCCTGAACAGTCTATGTACAGGACCATC
This sequence comes from Acomys minous, assembly GCF_964271855.1. Taxonomy (NCBI): domain Eukaryota; kingdom Metazoa; phylum Chordata; class Mammalia; order Rodentia; family Muridae; genus Acomys; species Acomys minous. Next base: position 31,824,827 of record NC_140492.1, on the reverse strand, counting down.
ATACCATGTCTTCGACACCATTCTCCAATTTTGGCAAACAATAATAATTGAAAGAATTGGAAAGGGCCTCTACTTTGAGGGATTTTTTTTCTCCACAAATGGGCCTCATAAGGTCTTAGATGTTCAGCCTGTCCTGCTGACACAGAAGTCTCAACGTGGAAGGGGGCTGGATTTGTTTAATATTTTGTATACACCATTTGAAATTCCTAAATTTCGAACAAGATATTTTGTTTTTATCTGTGTCTCAATCTGCATTTTTTCAGCTAGTCCTAGCTCCTTGTAATACTAGGAGCAAGATTCAGACACTATAATTGATTGATTATGTTACTAAAAATTGAAAAATACATAAGTTTTATATATGAATGCACTAACAATTTCAACACTTTCTTTTCTACCACTTCCCTTATACTGTGTTTTGTTTATTTACTGTATTTATTTGGCTGTTTCATCTTCTGAAGTCATAATTGATTGCCTACCAAATACAGCAACTTTAATGTCTTTTCTTTTAAATAGTTTAATCCAGAAATCAGGATTCAAAGTGTATGTTACTACATAGCTATTTGTTCTACATATGTTTTAATTACTCAACCAGATGGCAAACTCAAGTATTCTTTCCCATTTGTTAAAGAAATGCAAATATCTAATAAATGCTTAAAAATTCACTGAGATCTTTAGAAAGAAAAATTGAATAGGGACTTGTTTAAAAACTAAAGCAAGTGGTCATTATAAATCTGCCACACATAAATTTCCTACTTACAATGTAGAAACAGTTACAGTTATATAAAAGAAGGTCTTTCCAAGGCATTTCAACAAATTTTAATTGTTATGTGTTAATGAGTACAGAAAATCATTTTTAAAGCAGTTCATCCTTTATATTGTTTCTAACATCCTGATCAAAAGGCTATGACAAACATCTCTTTTATGTTGTTTTTCTCACATCCATGGAAATTATATTAACTCCTGTCATCCACGTACGTATTACAAAGTGTTCTCACTATTTGCTAGTGTTACTTCCATTTGCAATTCATTTCTTTTTTACTTTCATGAAAAGCACACAGTTTACCACATCACAATTTTATGGAAATAAGAGAGTTTCCCTCAGTGGGGAAAAATTACAGAGAAAAATAAATGACAAAGCTGGAGTTGAGGAATCTTGGAAACTGTTCAATTGTTTTATCAGCTGCACCATGAAGCAATCAAAGTTTCATCTTGCTTGGCCTTAACAGAAATACACTGATGTCTTCAAACTTCATTGCACATGTACGAAAATACACTGCTAGGTTTAATATGCTGATTACTGTAAAATAAGCTTCAAGTCAAAACAACACTTGACCCAAAGCATCATGAAGCTGTGGTTTTCCAACCATTGCATCCACCACATGCCAGTTAGCAAACTTGCATACCATAAATCTAAGACTGTGGTCTCATCTTTCCTTTGCTTAGGGGAACTAAGTACACAGACTCTGAAATCAAGAAAAGTGAGTTGTGCCTCGTTTACAGTATAGTGAGAACTGGGTAGAATTTTATATATATATATATATTAGGTTTGGAATTATAAAAGTAAAAGAAAAAACAAGAAACTTTAATCATTTCCACATTCAAGCCAATTCTATCTAAAATGGTTTAGGTATATAGACATTGCAATGGAAGTCTTTTGTCAAACATAGTGGGTTTTTTGACAATAATTACTGCTCTAATATGCATCAAACTATATTTCTTTCTGCATAAGCAGACATGTAAATTACTTAGCTTCTTTATCTCAGGGTATCTAGAAAAAAAAATGCTCTCAGTGAGACACTGATTTCATGCTGTGATGAGCTCAAAAATGAAAACAACTACACACATGAGAGAGATTTGCACTGAACCACAGCACTAAGTACAAATGAAACCCTGCTGGGAACATGTGGCTTCATGTGTGTGTTTGACTTGATCTCACACATTTGTGCCTCTGACATAGTTGGGACAAATGTGAAAAGCGCCAAAGAAGGATTTCATTGTTCACATTTTTCATGACTTTTTATTTTTTTATAGGTAGAGGTTAAGAATATTAGTAACATTTGAGCATAACATTTAGCGAAGGCTCAGAGCCTGTTTTTGTAGAAGTTATCAATATAGCTTCCTACCCTGCCTGCCATTTACCTCAGTCCAAGCAAAACAGAAAGAATATGCAAATTTTATCCTGGACTATTCTGGATCTATGATCATGAAGAACCTCACTATAGATCATATAAGATTTCTGGTTATACGATGGAGAATGTCAGGGGTGTTCTGTGATGTCAGAAATAAAGTCAGATTATGGTACTTTGTTCCTAAAGTGTGTGTGTGTGTGTGTGTGTGTGTGTGTGTGTGTGTGTGTGTGTGTGTTTAATTGAACTTATTTAAACACCATCTCTGATAGTCTCTCATCACTCTATTCCTAGTGTGATAAGTGGAACAGATCAGAAAGACCACAGGTCAGTGTTACAATAAAAAGGTCACTCAGAAGAAATGTGTTAATTAATCTTCCAAGTCAATTTCATTTCTAATATTATTCCATTGCGTGGAATATGAACATTCACCTGGACCAATCCAACAACACAATAGATTATAAGCTGCATTTCTGAAATGACTGAGTGAAATAAAATACCAGTCATCATTTCCATCAGTTTGAAAAAAGAAAATAATGTTTATAGCCTTATGGTGCCATCTGTTGCTTTGATAAAGACTTCATGATTAGTAAGACATTGTATGTCTAGTAAATATTTGCTGAATTTCACTTTATTGTTGCATATATCATGGTTTAAAGCACAAGATTATGATCTTAACCATGCATAAAAATATTAGGCACTACTGACAGGCAGCTACCAATATTAAATGTTTATTTTATTTATTCATTTGCTTATCTACTAAAATATAACATGAAATTTTATTTATATCAGGATAATGAAGGTACCTCATCATCAGTATGCATATATTAAATATCAAGAATATGAAAATATTAATATTTTAATGCCTAAAGTTTATTAATATTATTATTTACTATAAAAAAACTCATTGTATTTTCCATTGAACATAAGAAGAAGTTCTGTTCTCACATAATAATTTTTCATCACCTCACATCTTACAGATAATGTTATATCTCTAGTAATAAATAATGGCTCAAAGAAGCCGTTATTTCTCAGAGTTGAAAAGTTCAGAATAAGAAGTTTTAAAAAATAGTACCTCTTTACAATGACACAGGACTCCATAGCTAGACTCCCATTACAAATTCCTTCATTACTATAGTGTATGGGTCATCATTTGCTCTCTGAGAGCATGTATTTCTATCAGCCAAAATGTCCACTAACCATGTGTAGAAACCATATAATATGAATTTTAATGTAGGCAATTATGAACACACACATACACAAAAACACATATATATGTATATATAAACACTATGTATGTGAATTTATACATATGAACATTGCATAAACTATGTATTTATCTTAATTATAAACCTTCAAAATATAGTTTATTCATAATGGCAGTTTATTACTTATAGAGGTAGATGAACTGCACCCCTGTGATTTAAGATGGAAACAGCACTCAACATTTTAAGAAAATTCACAAAAGAGACATGGGATTTCAGTGGAAAGGTGGAAAACTGCAAAAATAGAGATGTTTGAGTCTTTAATTTTGGCTCCTTAGGAGTACTGTTTTCACTCTCCTTAGGTTTATATTCTGTTTTGTGGAAAATTCTATGTGTGGTAAATAAATCCATCAGCAAATAACCTTTAGAATGCAATCTAAACAAAAGATGTTTTTAAGTAATGGAATGGGAGGCTGGAAAGAGGAAGAGAACAAAAACCAACACGTAGGAATGTAAAATTCATGTTTGGGTGCCAGCACCACAATTGAGATCACCCTGATAAGAAATAGAGAATGCTATGATAAAAAGAGTACATTTAATTAGCAATCACTAAGTAATATTAGAGGTAGAAGATATGCTGCCTTTTACCTGTACTGGCAGCCTGAATGGCTTTCTAGTTTTATTTACAATAAGCTAAATCTTAACATAATTGATAATCTCAAACAACATTTCTAATAAAAGATAAAAATTCTACAAGAGAGGAGAAAACCAGCTCTTCACATCTGAGTTTGCTGTCATCTTATGTCAGCCTTTGAAGTTGTTTACTGCAACCTTACCAAGTGGGGAGAGCATCAAATCAGAAGAGAGAAGGCAGATGTGAGAGAGATAAATCTTTTTTTTTTCATTGATAGAGCTCCAAATGTAGACAGGCACGCCAAAGTATCCAGCAGGAGGTTGCTGCTAGAGGCCCCTAGAGGTTTCAACACTCAGTTGTCAGTGCACACCAAGGAATGAGCAACACCTAGACAAGTGTCGTTTACAGACCTGATGTGTAGAGTTGTTGGCAGGTAACTGAACAGAATTTTGCACAGAATTCCAAGCAGAATTTTGCTTGAAGATGAATAAGAATTGGAAGTATTTAGGAAAAAATGTATGTTTAGAGAAGTCCTCTCTCTCTCTCTCTCTCTCTCTCTCTCTCTCTCTCTCTCTCTCTCTCTCTCTCTCTCTCACTCTCTCTCTCTCTCTCTCTCTCTCTCTCTCTCTCTCTCTCTCACACACACACACACACACACACACACACACACATGCTATCTCTCTCCTTTTGTCTATGCTACCTGTCATAAGGCATTCTAGATTTTAAAATGAGTCATTTTCCTATATGAAGAAAAACTTGGTATGAGTGCATATATGATATGTGAATTGTACATACTGGTTTATATATTTGTTGTTGAATAACTGCCTGAAACCTAAAGGAAGTTATGTGAATATACTTAAGTTTTGTGAAATTCAATATTTTTGTATCTCCTGGACTCATTTCTCTATGCTATGATCCATATGCACTCCAAATTATTTATACAATAAGTCCTGAGAGTGACAAGTGTTTTCTTAGATATTCAATTACATCTATACACTGGATACACAAGATTTAAGAGAGTTAATGCTTATAACATGTTTTAAAATGCAGCTATAAACAATTTTGTGAGACTTATACTACTGCTCTCAATCTCCAGATGCACTCAGATAGTTAGAAATGCTATGTGAAAGGCATAAAATCAGAGACTGTACTTCAACATCTATCTTTTCTCCTCTTCTATGGCATTGATGTAGCTGATTAGGAATGAATTGAAGGATGTATTGCTAAACCACTGCCAATTAAGCAGAATCTAATCATGAGGAAAAATAAGTTGCTAGAAAAAATAACATTTTCCTTTTATTCTTATTCTTTCAGCTCCTTTTCTTCCCTCCCTCCCTCCCTTCCTCTTTCTCTTTCTTTCTTTCTTTCTTTCTTTCTTTCTTTCTTTCTTTCTTTCTTTTTCACTCTCTTTTTTCTTATATTAATATAGTACAATATATTGAATTCAATACTAGGAATTCTTCAGAAACCAAGAGAAATGTTATGTGAGAGATATTCTTTAGGAAAACTTTTTCTTTATTTATATGAATCAAGAAATGAAAATGGAATAGTTTTATTTACTAGTATGTCGGAGTACTTGTTTAAAAAGCCTACACAATGAAAGCAGACTTTTATTAATGGAGTTACAAATATAAATAAGCTAACCTATCAACAAGGTTCAAAATGAACTGGCACACTGTTTATTAGTCCTTAAGAATGAGGAAACATTTTTATATTACACATATACACCACAATGTTACTAAAACAACAAAATGGGCTAGCACTTAAAGGATTTTGCAACATAGACACAGCTGGTATAAAATACATCCTTAAACACTGACATTTTTCCAACTTAAAGGGCTTCCCAATTTTCCTGGAGCAAATTGTACTTGTAAACACCAATTATTTTTCCAACACTTTAAATTACACAGCATTGGCACCTGTAACCTAGTTTGTTCAAGTATTATTTTAGATCTCCTCAAAAAAGGACTATATTTTCAAAGATAACATTCTACTGCCAAATATAACCAACACATGTTTATTTCCTCAGGTGAAAGGTTCAGGGCCAAATTGGGGTTGGGGGGGGCAGAAATCACTGTTTCTTTATTATGGAACCTTATGTCATGAAATTTTCAGAGCTATGTTTAACTTAAAAATATTTTAGGAGGATATGGAAATGTTTTCGTAAGCAAAAACACCCGCTTGAAAAGCATGGCGCCCTGACTTGCTAGGCCCTGCTCTGTGCCCGGATAGAGCAAACAGGGCTATCTTAAGCATCAAGGTTCAGGCTCTGCCAAACTCTGCCTCAGAGAACAAGATGTGGAGCAACAGAACATACCTGATTTATCCCTTTGACTTTTTACTTGCATTATGTATACACACATACGTACCGCACACCGTATGAACATCAAACATTTTTGACAATGCAGGAGCATGTAATTATTTTTACATAAGTCTAATCAAACCAATTTGACATTAGCATTTGTTTTAATACTAGAATCTCTTAAACAGGAAGCTTCCCTAAAGAATTGTCCTGATTGATGTGGGAAGCCCTGTGCCCCCATCCTCATTGTGGGTTGCGCAATTTGGTAGAAGCCCAGATAAAATTAAATATTTCAGACAGAGTTTTATTCATGCTTTTCCTCCACTGGTCTTCTTGCCCTTCCCTCTTGCTGTAGATTAGAGTTGAGTTATTGTAAAGTTGCTCCTATTCGCTCGTTTGCTATCAATAGAACCAGCATTTTGGTCTAAGCTTTCACAATGCAATACAGACCGGTGGCTCTCCATGAACTTCAAGTTCCTGGCTCTAGATTAGGACTACAGAGTCACTGTGTCACCTGGCCTGTGCAACTGACTACCAGCTGTTGCTCTGTAGTGAGAGACACCCATACTGGTAATGCTCTGGCTCTTGAGACACCCAGCATCAAGGCCTGAGTACTGGTTTCTTAGCATCTCAGGTGTGACTTGGCCATTGTGAAAATTTTTAAAGCTCACTTAACAAGTTCTGAAATGCGTTCCTGAAGAGAACCCTGACTAAAACACATTGCAGTACCCAGGGTATTGCTACGACAGACACAGCCAGGTGCTTTGGTGATGATTGTGGTGGCATCTGAACTTCGACTTGGGAAAGCCAGTGAGAGTACTCAGAGCGTTATAGGCCGCTCTTTGGAGACTGGGAAATAAGAACGCAGACAGCAAGCCACTAAGCAGCAGCACTCCTCCATGGCTCCTGTATCAGTTCCTGCCTCCAGGTTCCTGCCATGATTTCCTTCAAATATGGACAGTGATGTGGAAGTAGAAGAAAAGCAACCCCTTTCATCTCTAAGTTTCTTTTTGCCATGGTGTTTTGTCTACAGCAATAGAAACCCTAATTAAGATATATATTCAGACTATATATGATACTTATGAAATTCTTCGTGTTAGGCTGCCAAGCCTAACAACTAAGTCTTCCCACAACATCTACATGATTGAATTTCTATATTTATAGGTACTTAAAACCAGTCTAACTTTTCTAAAGATCTTGCTTTTGTAATGATTTGCCTCTGCTGATATCACATTCTGATGTTTATAATTTAACTTCATACTTTGTAAAATTAGAAAGAAATGCATTCTATGAACACGTGAACACCTTTTACTTATAAAAAATGTAATACAAGGTAATTATTAATTCTGATTCATTCAAGGTGGAAATTTTTTTTTGAAGACCAATGGCTGGAATCAGTCCATTTTAATGTATTGTTACTATATGAATCGAAATTCAAATTATTAAATGCATGTGTTATTTAAATTTTGATTTTTTAAAATATCAAACACAGAAACAATCTGACAGCAGCTATCAAGCTCCTGCCGTGGAGCTGTGAATGCTCTCATTTTGCTATTAAATATAATAATGCAATACTCACAATAAACTTTTCTACATATTTTCCATGACCAGCATTACTCAGGATGCTTGTTAATCAGGAAGAAGACTCATGTGCTTCCAGACAAATATTGCTGTCATTATTTAAACATTGTTCACATTTTTAAAATGGCAAGCAATGTGTGAGAACATCTACTCCACCAGATCCTAAAACCTGCTGATATTAATCATAATTTTCTTCAGTGGAATATGCACATAATTCTTGAATACCAATCAAATAAAACATAAAATGAAATCAAAATGATTCCAGCACCAAAAATAACTCTGTCCAGTGATTAAATTTTCTACAAAGGGGAAACAAGGGAATGGGAGAAGGAAGAGACAGGAGCCTCTTCTGAAACACACTATGTCCAAATTTGGAATAATGATATATCCCACCTTGTATGCTAAAGATAAAGAGGAACAGACACAGAGCTCAGTCTCAAGATGTGCAAGGAAATTTTTCTCTCTTGCAGTGAATTTTAAAATGGTGAAAAACTTAATTTTAAAAGTACTCGTTTTAGAGTACAGTTCATATGTTTAACAACTACACAACTAAGATGCTGTTCTAAAACAAACTTGATTCTTTACAACATCGAGCCAAATATCAATGGAACATAAAATTGTTGCAGCAGTAGACACGTAACTAGATATAAGATAATTTTTTTTAAAAAAACTGGAATTACTCTCATCATGGACTTGGCATCTGACTGAACTGGAGATAGGTTGAAAGTATTGTCATTGAAGCTAATTGCTTAGTGAAAGTGGATACATATAATGGGTTGGTTTAGTCCTTCAGGTTTTCTAAACTACTTTTCTGTAGGGGCAACCTCTGACAAGAAATAGTCTATAAGCAGAAGTGGTAAACTTGGTTTATGCATCGTTAAATTCAGTACTTGGCTGCATCAATAATCATAGTTTAGTGATATAACTCTTGATTATTAAATATAAAATAATGAAGAGTTTGTAAAATCTCATCACTTTATTCAGTGGACAAATTTAAGTGTAAATCCATACTTGCACATGCATTCTGAATACTTTGCGATTTCTCAACTTTCGAAGGCAATATTCTACCTTTAGAATTTTTTTCATTTATAAAATTTACTTGAAATGCTGAATTAATTTCTAATCCTAAGGTTAGGTAATCTCAGTGCATGGGGAGAATCTAGGAAGTTTAGAAATATTGTTGGAGTATTTTTCTGTATTGACGTGATGAGGGAGGGACACTCCTCCTAGACGACCATACACTTGACAAGTCTTGCTTTTCCTATCAGTATAGGAAAGACTGCCTTTGAGTCAAGTATGAGTAGTCACTTATTTCCTTTTTATCATTAGTTTCATATGAAATCATTTCAGTGAGAGAACATTTTCTTCTTCCTCTTCCAACCACTTTTTTTCCAGCATTTTTGCATACATACACATCATTCTAATAGTTCTCAATGGATCCACTTGAATTGAGTGACCAATGGAAAGGTTAAGTTGGAGCAAGAGAAAGCATTGCAACTAATTAATATGTCAGAGGAGTACAGTCCCAGCCAAAAGAGTTAATGAAGCTTGCTAAGGACACATGTGGGTCTTTTGTAATTCAGGCCTGACTGTACAGGCTAGTTAGGTTAAATTGTCTGTCAGTTACTGGCCAGTTGGCCACCACCTGGCTGCCTAGTCCGGTTGTTCCCTCATCCCAACCGCTCTCTTCCCAGCGCTCAATGCAAGCTGCTGCCACTAAACAGCTCCCAGCCTCTGACAAGGTTTGTGCGCACAATGGGCCCCTGACATGTGAATGAAGGGTCAGAACTGTGTGCTGAATGGGGAAGATTTTCCCCTTTTAAACTCATAATGTTCACAAGAACACCCATAAAAGAAAAGGCCCATCCTTGGTGTCAGGCCATTAACATTTATAACAATATGCTAATAACCTTCTAGATTACTTTCAGTTTCCAAGGATATTTAAATACATGAACTGGTGGCTTCAGACTTACAGGAGGTGGTAAGGGAAGAGAAAGGAAGGGGCATTTGGTTAGGAGGAAGAGACAAAAAAGCAAATGGGAGAAACTGCAGTGTATCTGGGAGAACCTTACATTTCAAACATTCCACTCACAAAAAGCAAGATTATAGAGTCAGACTTACATGATACCCAGGGAAAGTGTTATCAGAAATAGTCCCCTCCCTATGAGACGTACATTTAAACCTGACTCTACCATACTAAGGTGGATTTCAAAAAGTCAGATAAACCTTCAGTTTTGGAATTATGTGGTGGTTTTCATTCATCTATCTGGTACAAGAGGATTTCCACTGAGGTCCAGACAGACTTCAGAATCCTAAACCTAATAACATACTTTCTAAAGAAAGATAGTGGGGAAAAATGACATTGTAAGAAAAAATAAGGCATTTTTGAAAACACAATACAAGGATATATTGTGAAGTAATTTAGAAAGAAATAAACAAGTCTTGATGAGCTTTAGTAATTGGCTTTCCTCATTCATATCTCATTCACCATTTTCTTAAAAATTACAGCACATTGAAAACTGAGTGTGTCACATTATCTCCCACCATATTCATTCAACGTGAGCATCAAAATTAGGCATTAATTTGTGTCATTGTAGAGAAGAAACGTGTCTCACTCACTGCCTGTCACACTGTTCAACAGAACTCATTCCTTCTGACAACAGCTCAGGCTTCAGTGCTATCTAGTGATGCTTGGACCATTTGAGAACTAATTTGTACTGTGGATTTCAATATTGGACTCTTGCTACACAACTGCAAATGTTGGCTTCCAACAGGGAGAGGCATTTCAAAAGAATAGTGTACAAATTTTATCTATTATATATTTATAGTATTATATTTTATATATTATAATAGTGTGTGTGTGTGTGTGTGTGTGTGTGTGTGTGTATCAGAAGGTTCACCAGCATAGTGAGTAAACCTTCCAGAATTCAGTTGCTTCATTTTACTGATCAATGGGATTCGTGCTGAGTAAAGCTTTTGAAACAACTTTCATAGCATTAGCCATCAGATTTTTCAAGTATTATCCAGACTATCATATACATGGATGTGGTATGATACAGAATTTTCTTCTTTTCACATTAAATATCTTCAAAATATCATTCTTCTATCAAGCTGAGCAAAAGTATCAGAATGTATTTGGTTTAAATTTGCTATAAAGAGTAGAATATTCACTTTTCTAACTATAAGCATCCTGAAATCTAAGAAATTTGCTTACTTTTAATGGCCCTGTAGACAAGCACCCAACCCTATAACTTCACACTAAGCATAATTAATAAACATAATCTTCTTTATATATGTTTATAATTTACACACTACCTTTAAGGACATTATTCCTTTTGATGTATCTTACTTGTGTCAATATTCCCAATTATTTATTTTCATGACACCATGTTCAAAATTAACTTTTATTATAATTTCCATTTAGATTTCAGAATTACTTATTTAGGGGTTGGTTTGTCACTGTGCATTTTCTTACTCTATTTTCAGTAGGATGGACAACAGGGGACATTTGTCACAGAAGAGAACTGTAGAAGATATCAGTTCATATGTCAACTCTATGACTACATTTTAACCCAAAACACAGGAGCCCCCAACCCCAGGTTTTAGTCCATTTCTGTTGGGACAGAGGATGGGTAGTGGTATTCATGAAGGGCTGAGTCTGGTATAATGTGATGTAACAAACGCTTGTGAGGAAAATGAACTGATAAGCTATTTCAGGCATAGCCACGAATCTCTAAGTTTAAACTTTACTGATATTAAATCTCTTAAAAGTTTAAAATTCTATATTAACATATGAGCAAAAAGGAAACATTATTTAAATATTGTTATGGTTAAAATTAATGAAAGTTATATAAAATTAGGTTAGGTATGGTATTTCAAAAGCAAAACTAAACCCAATTACTATGCACAAGTGTGAGATAATTATAAGATAAGTAATATAATTTTAGAAAGAGAAAAGTATACTCTTTTGTGAACAAGGCTGGAATCCTTATCAAACCACTAAAACATAGAGGCAGTAATGTGACAAAATTTTCCTAATGTCCACTTCAAGCACGGTCTGAAAAGTCCATTCTTATATATTTATATTATAATTTAAGAAAAATGAAGTTTAATTTCATAGTCAGGTAACCTAAAAGGAGTACTGAAATTCACAAAACAAAGGTTGGCTGTCCTACATTGCAGCCAAGACACAACCAAATATAGACAGAAAGCATTGTTGGTGCCTATTTGGCTGAAAAATTAGAATACATTGTGTCTCTGAGTACTTATTTAATTAAGAAATGAGCTTCATACAATTTGTTAACAATGAATTTTTAAAGACATTGATAGGAGTGTTTTCATGAGTTTTTTCTTCTAATTTGATCATTGATGGTGTGTTAGCATTATATTTCTATTCATGTTTTCTATTCTTCATAAATTCGTGTTTGAAGCTTATTTCAAAGAATAATATATTTAAGTGTAAGATATGAGCAGTAAGAATTCAAAATATAGCTAGATATTGGTTGTATTACTTATTTATAAGAGAATCACTCATAAACATATTTAGTGTTCTCACATATTATGCCATTTTGTTATATTATTTATGTGCAGTGTACAATACATAAAATTATTTAAAATCCTTAAAAGTTGAATTTCACTAGTTATATTGTAAATACAATTTTTATCTATATACTATTAAAAACTTTTTGGGAAAACTAAAACATAAAGGGAGCTTCTTAATGACTATGAAGTTATATTTGGTAAAACCCAACAGTAAATGTAAAAAAATTAAGAACAAGCAAATGAGGAATTTAAAAAGTTTGTGGCCAACAAATGCTCCATTTTGGTTGCTTAAAATTGTACTGTCTTTGAATGTTTTAGAAACAGCCTGAGACACAACCTTTGGAAAACAAAGAAAAACAGTAAAGCTCTACACTTTGAGAGATCCAATCACGGAACAGCCCCATGGCTATCGTTATCTGCTTCCCATCAAGACCTATGTCTGGCACAAGAAGCGTTCAATTCATTCATCATTGTCAATGCACTCGTACACTAATTATTTCAAATTGTTTCCTCAGCCAGAGGTCTAGGACAAATCAGGCAGGCCAAAAATAGCAGTTATGAATAATTATGCATAATTTAGCTCAAGGCCTGGGCCAGTCTATCATTAAAACTTTTAGTTGCCACTCTGTGATCTGTGCTAATTGCAAACTTTAAAATTAGTTCAAGGCTGTCTTTCCAGCCAGTGCCAACCTCAAGACTTCTCTTTGGTGATGTTCACCTAGTTTGAACTTTTAAAATAAAATTCCAGCTAAACTTTTTGCAAATATATAATATACAACATACGTTTACATACATTAAGTGAAAATGGCAACTAGTGTAGGTACCGTTTAAACCACTGTGGTCATTAACCATGTTTATCAATGGTGTACCTATGTGACACCAGGGTACAAAATACAGTGATATTCTGCCTGGGAATCATATTGTATTTCAGCTGGAAAAAAATGGGATTGAGTAATTTGCAAATATTTGTATTCTGCACAAAATTAGTCCCTAGTTTCTCCCTACACATTCTAACGGAAGGATTTCTTCACAGTCTGCATTTTATTGAGAAGTTCAAGAATATGCTTCTGGCCTTCATGCAGGAGAATTGGAGAGACAATCCAATGAGTTTTACTACAGACATTAAAATTTCAAATAGCTACGAATTTCAAACTCTGCAGTAAACTCAACACTCAAAGATGGTACATTTTAACTTCCAGTCGTTCTTTATAGTGATGTGTATTCACATCTGGAAACGTTCTTAATGTCTTCCTTTATTATTTATTCCTCACCTCTACTCATGTTGCATCTGTCATATCTCATCACTTATTAGAAGAAGGAAGCACTATTAAAAGTGACATAAACGTGTTGGTTTTTGTTTTGTCCTATTCCGGTTTGTTTATGTTTTTATTTTATCTTATGTTATTATTTGGACACCTCTTTATTTTCAAGTTATTTAGAAAGGGGAGAAAGGGTGGGTATTAAAATGTGAGGGGAGGTAAGGAGGACCAGGAAAGATCTGGAAAGTGTTGGGAGGAGGGAAAAACCATAATCAGAATATATTGTATGAGGAAAAATCTATATAAACATGTTATTTAAAATTATCTCATCTTCAGGTTTCCACATTCCTATAAATTTTCCCCTCTATTCAGGTGTGTGACTTTTAAGTCATAAAGATATAACAGAAAACTATCCTTCTCTTGAGTTGTTTTCTCTGTGTGAAACACAGGATGCCCCATTGCACACCAGACACATTTCAAAGAGAAATGGGCCAATATATAAGGAATGTTTTTCCTGGCTGCGGCCTGTATATAAATGTCTTTACTCCTACCCCTTGTAAGACCACATTACACTTGGTATGCTTCCCTGTGCATACTTTTAGGCTGTTGCTCAGCTGATCCTCTTGGATACTCCTTCACTCAAAACACCCATGCAGTCCTACCCTGCAGATTCAAATAAAGCATTTAGTTCTGTGTCAGTCCCCCGTAGACATCATCACACAGCCGTTTGAAAGTATAAAATTTCTGATGAAAATCCACTTTGGATGCTAGTTAGAGGTAGATAGTCTAAAGGACAGAATAAAGGATGGAGTCAGAGAAGGAGGTGAGTCGTTGACAATAAAGCAAAGGCTAAAGAGAATGGATAAATGATTTATCATCAACATGGCTAAAATAATATTGTTGAAACTGGGAGCTGGCTCAGTCAGTAGAGTGCTTGCCTTGAAGGCCTGAAGAGCCAAGTTCACTCTTCAGACCCCATGTGAAAAACAGTCTGGCCATGTTGTTACACACTTGGCAAAGCAGAGTCCACAAAGATACCTGGCCTTTGTTAGTTTAGCCTAATCTATGGGGTTCCAGGCAATTCTGAGACACCAGCTGGAAAAAAAGAGGGAGTTCCCATTTCTACATATACTCACATACACAGGGATGTACATATGTAATGCAGGTATTTTGCATTTGTTAAGCTTTCTGTTATTTTTTTATATTTTATTAATTTATTCATATTACATCTCAATGGTTATCCCATCCCTTGTATCCTCCTATTTCTCCCTCCCTCTCATTTTCCCCTTACTCCCCTCCCCTATGACTGTGACCAAGGAGGACTTCCTCCCCTTGTATATGCTCATACAGTATAGAGATTTGTAATGTGGTGATTCTAGTAATAAGACCAAAAAAAAAAAAAAAAAAAGAAGAGTAGGTAAGAGAGAGAAAGGGAAATGAGCCTGTTACTCCAGAGACTTGTTGAAGTCTTTTCCAGCTATTAGCCAAGACTTGAATCACAATCCACACTGACTGTGAAGGTTCCTTAGATATAGGTAGTATGCCTTTCATGAAGGTCCATTTTTTTTCAAATAAGAATGTAAAAATAGCAAGTGAGCAATTCTTCAGGTAAGAATATATAAGACCTTTGAATGTTGCTCTATTTCTTTGCCAGATATAAATTGGCAATTTTCTGAAAATTCTCACAAAGAAGACTATAAACTTTGCTTTACTAGAAC
This sequence comes from Acomys minous, assembly GCF_964271855.1. Classification (NCBI taxonomy): domain Eukaryota; kingdom Metazoa; phylum Chordata; class Mammalia; order Rodentia; family Muridae; genus Acomys; species Acomys minous. Next base: position 31,809,460 of record NC_140492.1, on the reverse strand, counting down.
AAGTTAACATTTCTACAAACCCTGGGACCTAACATTTTTCCTCCTCCTCATCATCTGCAATCTCTCCTAATCACCTCAGGTGTGGCCCTGTGATTCCATTTACATTTTTTAGTACCTTGTGAAATGCAAAGTAAGAATCCACCAAAACCCTGTATATGGCTATTGTATGGAAAAAGAAAAAAAAAAAGACTTATCTCTCTAAGCCCACATTTATACTTCTTGGTGTTTTATCTTTCCTCTGTATACCCCTCATCCTGCTATGCCTATGCTAAATGCACTTCTTAGAGAAGTCCAGTACTTCTTCATACTGGTTCATCATACTGGTGCCTTTTTAACCAAAGGGGAACTGGCCTCCAGGTTCTCCCAGCATTCCTCAGTCCAGACCTGTTACAGTGGCTGCCATAGCCGCCTCTCTACCCTGAACTTTGTAGTCCAGAAAACAGGGCTTCCCTATATAATGAAGACATTTTGGTTCCCCTCTCTCTTCTCTCTCTGCCTTTCTCCCCCCTCCCTCTTTTCCTCCTTACCCATCTCCCTCCCTCTTTCTCTAACACCCTCACTCCCTGTGTTCCTCTCTCTCTTCCTCTCTCTCCTCCCTTCTGCTTTCTTTTTCTCCCTCACACCCACCCCTGTTTTCTCTCTCTTTCCCCTCACTTTTCAGTCTCCCCCTACATAGTGACTTCCCTGGCTGGGTTCTTTGAACCAGTGAGCCCAGAGACCACTGCCTGCAAGAAGCCTGCACTTACAAGCTCGAATTAAGCTTGAATTGGCTCCTTTCCTCTGGTGGAAGAATGCTTATCAAGAACATCAGGAACTCCATCTTCACCTGAGGTCTCTGAAAAAAATGTCCAGGCTTTTGTGGGAATAAACTTGATGTCCTGTTGCAACTGACAACTATACCACATTCAAAAAAGAAAAAAAGTTTTAATAATTTAAATGATTCTGTGTGATTTCAAGAATGATGTGGGTGCAAGACACTGGCAGATCATGTGCTTAAGTACATCAACACGTAAGTTCATGCAAGTGCAGAACACACACACACACACACACACACACACACACACACACACACACACACACACACACCCCTCCAAGAACTCTAAAGAGCTAAGTCTTAACTTCCCTTCCAGTGTATCTCAGTCACTTAAAGTAGAACTTCTCTTAGTAACTGATTCTGTTTTAAAAGTCAGGGAGGATGGGGAAAGAGGAAAGAGGGTGGAATCAGGAGGAGAGAAGGAGGGAGCTATGATTGGTATGTAAAATGAATAACTAACTAAATGGTTAAAGAAAAGTAAAGGTCAGTTGCTTAAGAATATCCTAAATAAGTTTTAAACAAACTGTAATAAGAACTGAATATTAGTCTTTATAAAAAAAAACATACACATTCTGGGCTTACTTCTGTTCTTGCTTCCAGAAACTTTATTATTTAGTGAACAACAGTAAACAAACAAAAAAAACCCTAAGAAATCTAGCATGATAAATAATCTGAATTGCTAGAGACTACATGTAAGATAACTACAAGAGAAGGTTGGATATTAAGCTGACTTTGTGTGGTAAATCAGTAGACGTTACTTGCCCATTCATCTGATCATTGTCACTGAAGGACAGTGGAGACCTGCACACCTGGGGGTTGACATTGGTATTTTACTTCTGCCACTTTAGCCATCAACGAGCCTCTGATTTTTCTGCCTTTACTTCCATTCTTTGCCAAATAAAAATAATTGTATCTAAGCACACCTAAGGATGAACAGCACTTGAGTTAGCCAGAAAAAAAAATACTATGAAAAGCCTTCTATAAGTGAAAGTATTTACTATTTCTAAGGGCCACCAACACGAAAACACTCAATAAAATTATAATGTCCAATATAGCTGTAAACTAATAGAGCAGAGCTGAAGTGCAAAGATTAGAGCTTTATTATACGAGGTCTACGTAACGTTGAAATGGAGAACACATTTTCACCAAGGTGCAAAAGTTTGTGTCTTCCTTTTAAAAATTTGTAGATTAAATCTTAAGATGAGACAGTATATACAGAGAGACTATTAGGGTACTAAAGTTTCCTCTTGTTTTGAGAAGTAAAGCATTGCAACAGAAGAGAAATATTAATGTAAGTGACACGTTTGAAATCTATCACTGCACTCCAACATGGGAATTCTGGAAAGAAGTGACAGAAAAGAGCAGCAAAGCTTTTATTCTATGCATCAGGCACAGGAAAAGGGTGTCTGGACTGTGGGGCAGCACTGTGGCTGGAAAGAATATGATGAATTTGAAAAGCACATCCATGGCACTGTTGTTTGTAACCTCATTATGAAAAGGAAAGATTCTTGAAGATGGTTGTATTTGTTGGCCGTATAAATTGACTGTATTGTGTACTCTAATATTTTAACTCAAGTCTGAAACACTAGGCTTTGGTGGTCATGAGACACTGGCAAGCCATCCTGCATTGTATTATAATTCTATATGATCTCATCCATCATTCCCACCATTTTAAGACATTCAAAATGTTGGAGTTTTTCACAGTAGTGTCTACAAGTTTAAATGAGGACTGTTTGTAGTCTATTTTCTTTGTTAATCTGTTTTATTTTCCTAATCCTTCAGTGAATAGAATTGAATGTGTCAGGAAGAGTACAAAGAACAATCTTTAAAACCAATTAAAGAAACATTTCTAAACAGCACAGCTGAGTGTTCCCAACCTAGCCCTGCTGCATGGAGAGCTTTGCCTCAGTAGACCTACAAATGATTACACAAATGCAATTATATATCAAGTGTCCTGGTTGCCCTCAGTTTATTTACTATTAAATATGTTCACATACCCTCCAAGCAAGACTTCACCACTATTAGGACCATGCCACACCTGCAACACACCCAACAAAGTAATGTTCCCAGGAAAATAGATTAAGATAAAAGTAGAGGATTAGCTTGAGTGACCTGGAGACTGTACTCAATGTAAAGCTTAGGGCACTTCAGATAATTCGAGACCATTTTATTTTTTTTCCTTTATTAATTTATTCTTGTTACATCTCAATGGTTATCCCATCCCTTGTATCCTCCCATTCTTCCCTCCCTCCCATTTCCCCCTTATTCCCCTCCCCTATGACTGTTCCTGAGGGGGATTACCTCCCCCTGTATATGCTCATAGGGTATCAAGTCTCTTCTTGGTAGCCTGCTGTCCTTCCTCTGAGTGCCACCAGGTCTCCCCCTCCAGGGGACATGGTCAAAGGTGAGGCACCAGAGTATGTGAGAAAGTAATATCCCACTCTCCACTCTACTGTGGAGAATGTTCTGTCCATTGGCTAGATCTGGGTATGAGTGAGTTAACCCAGAAGCAGAAAGACTCAAATGGTATATACTCACTTATATCTGCATACTAGCCCAAGGGGCATGTCCCACAAAAGCCTTCACTTACCAGGAAACTGAGACAGAGGGGAGGACATTCTAGTGGGACTCTAGATGAGAGAAGCATGGGAGAATGGCAAAGCAGAAGGATCCAGAGGGTCCTAGAAACCTACAAGTGGAACATTATGATAGGCAGATTTGGGCCCAGGGGTCCCGCTCAAACTAAGGCACCAGCCAAGGACAATCGAGACCATTTTAAAAGACATATTTAGTGAGCATTTATTTTGTGAACATTCTGCATTCTAAATTATTTTCTAGATGCTGATTCCTGAGTAATCTATTCTGATAAAAGGTGGTAAAGAAGGAAGATGGGCAAATTGTGGGTAGAGAAGAGAAAAGCAACACTGAGGGAAGCTGCTTTAGACAAAAATGAGTAGAGATCAGATCATTCAGTTGCTTTTGTTAGTGTTCATTGCTGCAAAATATTAAACCGTCATTCCTAGATGTTGAAACTGTTATTTATACATTATTTACTTATCCAGTTCACTCTACTTCCTCTCAGTTCTGAATGTAGTCTGTTTGTTCATTCATTTCTAATTTTACTCTTCTCACTGTTCTTCATCTCCACCAGTGAGATAGATGTTTCTTCATCCAGTTAATTCCCAATTCCCAGGGAAATCTTGTATGTCTGATCTAAGTAAATTATCAGACATGAGTGAGAAAAGTCATGAAGTAAGTCAAGTTTAACAGAAAATAGAATTGTATGTAAGATTAAGGATATCAGATCTCTGTGAGCTTGATATCATCTTGAATGGTAAAGGACTGAGGAAAGTAATGCCTTCAAGCATTGATAGCCAGAGGCGAAATTGATAGCTTTTGTTGAAAATAGCTATAACATTTAAAATAGAGGGATTGAAGCAAAAATTCTTGTTTATGGAATTTAAAATGGGGGTGTGTAGGAATGTGTTACAGATAGGGATAGGGAACCAGGAGGAGGAGCAGGAGAAAGAGTGATGTTTAATCTCCACTATCAGCGTGACTGGATTTAAAAACCAATAAGAGACAGCTCCTGGGCAAGTTTGTGAGGACCTATCCAAGAAGGTCTATTTGGAGAATAGAGATTCCTTCTAATATGTGTGGCACTATCACACAGTCAGATTGGTTAAAAAGAGAAGAAACAAGGAGAGAGAGAGAGAGAGAGAGAGAGAGAGAGACAGACAGACAGACAGACAGACAGACAGACAGACAGACAGACAGGTAGTATACAACTTTTATTGCTTCACGGATGCATGTAAACATGACCAGGAACCTCACATCCTTGCTACAATCCTTTCCCAGAAATAATGGACTATGCACTCTCCAACAGCAAGCCAGATAACCTTTCTTTCTTAAATAGATTTTTACCCCTATTTTCTCACAACAAGAAAACACACACACTCTCACACACGCTCAGTAGTGAAATGATATTCATGGATTACAGACACAATGTTATGTTTTTAAAGAGAAAAAGTAATTTTTCAAGAAGGCAATTCAATGAATCAATAAATTCAATAAATGCCTGTCCTATATAATTCTATAGTAACATAAAAATAAAAACAAGGAAGCTCATTTTATTCAAATGATCTCAAAGATAGCATGTTAAATCATGGTGACAGAGTAATCTGCGGAACATTATGGAAGCATTTCACTCATATAAACATGTATTTATGAAAGTCATACATAGATTATACACACACATACATAGATTAAATACCACATGATTTTATATAAACATGAATGGATAACTAATAATATTAAGTACCTCTAGAGAGAAAATGTTTATAGGTAGAGGTAAAGGACAGATTCTTGTTGACTCTATTTCATTCTATATTATAAGTTTATCCATGTGAATATATTGCTTGCTCAATATGTTTTGGTTTACTGTAGGTGCCTGATGACTGTATCATAGTTTCCCAAGAGTTATACAGAACGATCAAAGTACTTTTATGGTATTAGTAAGTGGCCTTTTCTTACCACTCCTATTGCCTCAATGGTGTTTGTCATCATTTCCCAGAAGCTCCATGATGGGTAATGACCTTATCATGCTGGTTAGAATTTCTTCCTAAATCATTTATTGATGGGTGTGGCTTAATAATGTCTTTAAATCTCTCAGGATGGTTTTCTGTAGGAGAACTCTTCATGAATATATATATATATTTATTATATATATATGATATATATATATATATATATCAGATCAAAAATTTGTAAAACCAAGTAAGGTCATACTTATTTTTCTTTTTGTAACACTTATAATGTAGAAATAATTGGTTTGAGATGAAAACTATACTGAAAGGTTGTGAGTAAGATGAACTAAATTTGTGTTAAGACTAAGTAAAAGTTTTAATCAACATAGATTCATGGAATTTTGTCTGTATAACATAATACCAACTATGTCAAGATGAATGTAAAGAAAGAGGAGAAAAAATATAGCTCCAAAATTCATGTTACTTTTTTATGACTGGCAGTACATAGAGTTATTGTTTATTAATGAGCATTTTATAATTATTTATTTATGGACCTTGATAATTTTTTAAATCTTTTACTGACTCCTTCATACTCTTATTAACCCGGGGTGTCACCCCATGGTGTAAATAACAGAAGTAACTGGTTAGAGACTTAGTGCTGCTATCAAGCGAACATACTACAAAATTTAATTGTACATATAATATATATATATATATATAATATCTAAATAATATGTTAAATCTTAGTGTCTCCCAGCTGTGTAAGAATAGAATCCGGTAAGATTTAGAATTTCTATACAGCATTGTCAATTTCTAATGCATCATCTTTACCTGATAGATTATAAAGTTGACTGTGAACATTTTTCAGACTTCAACAGTATACAATTCTCAGATAAGAATGGTTCTACTAGAGGGTCTGCCTCTTGAACTCAGGATGGAGCTGAAGATGTCCTTGAACTTCTAATTCTCCAATTTTACTTCCTTATTATGGAAATTGGAGGCCTGCACCATCAGACCCAGTTTGTGTGGTACTGGAAATTGAACCCAGGGCTCCCTGCCTGCTACACAAGCATTCCACCAACTGAGCTACAGTCTCATGCAACTTTGCTATTTACTTATATACATACATTTGGTATACATTTTTCGCTTTTACAAAGAAGCAAAACAGAAATGTAGAGAAAGAAAACAGGACTAAAAGGAAGTGGGGAAATGTCATAAGAAGTAAGGAGGGAGGGAGGGCAGGAGGGATGAAGCAAGGGAAGGAAGGAAGCATGTAAGGATGAAAGAAGAGAGGGAGAGAGATAGGAAAGAAGGAAGGAGAAATAAAGGGAGGGGGAAGGAAGAAAGGGAGAGAGTGAAGGGGGAGAGAGGTGAAAAAGACAGCCCGAGGAAGGAAAATGGGAACGTCAAAGCCTGTATTAAGGTTCTTGCAGTTGCAATTGTACCTAGGTAATCATGATCTTACTTCGATAAACACTGAATCTCACAAATCACCATGTGAAGGAGATTCTATGTTTCTGCATACCCCAGTGTAACAATTACAAAGATAAAACCCTGACAGCAACATTAGAAACACTAGTAGATTTAAAGACATTACCTGCTTTGTAATGCAAGGTACTTAATTTCCATTTTGCTGTTTTGGGAAAGCCACTCATTTAATGTTCCTCACTGGTTTTTGTGGTTCCATGTGGCATCTAGGACTCCCGCTTATTACTTAGCCCTGGCTGTGACTTTGTCACAGAAGGAAGCTCAGTGGGCAATTTGTTACAGGGGTAAAGACTTCAGCTAAGTCAAGTAGGTTTTACAGCAGCTCTGTCAGGCAGTGTGGGTGATCACAGCCAAGGGCGAAGGGTTGAGGCGGCCACAAGCTTCACCAGGAGGATATAGTCTGATCCGCTCCACCTTTCTCTGTCCCCGTTAGTAAAATTTCTCTCCTGGTCAATGGATTTATGATGGAAAAAACTAATTATTCTGATTCTTAAAGTGAGAAATTGATGTGTTATATAGCTTGATATGACAGAACCACAGCAATAAAAATGAAAGTCAAAAATTTCATTACGCACTGTCTGGTAACTGTTGGTTCAATGTTGCTTATTAAGTTCACAAAGCACCTTATAAATATTTGAATTCATACTAGCAACAACAGTACACAATGAATTAATATATCAAAAATAAGTACATAATGCATGTATTCTTATGGAGATGTGAGTAAAATTACTTATATTACTATTATAATTGTTTAGTTTACTAACAAAAATGTTTTTTCTTTTTTCCATAATACATTTATGGACTTCTTAAAAATAAAGACAAAACAAAACAAAACAAGAACAAATACATTTGTGTTTCTCCATTTGCAATGGCCCCCTAAATTTTACTCCTTATGAATAAAACTGTTTCAAACAAGGCTCATTATCCAGATCTGTTAGCTAATTATTAGATGACGGTACCTGAGATGTTAATAGCCTGTATTGAGAAGAAGGGGCTCAGGGTAAGACATATTTGCTAGAAAGAAGATTATGTTTATTTTAAGCAAGAGTTCGGAAGGCCTGTAAATTATTAACATCATTTATTGTTGATGTCAAGGGAGGAACCCTGTAAACAGCATTTCATAAATTCATTTTGCCTTATTGAAAAATTAACTTTAGTTTCTCGAGCAACATACACAGGGTCTCATTTTGGAAAAGTTGTGGATTTCTTGACAATGTTAAACTATAAACAAATAGTATGTTTTCTTATCCACCTTTGTTTGATGCCAAAAAATAAATGCTATCAATGTACAGCTATAATATAGTTGAGAATGTGGCAAAAAAAAAAAAAAGCCACATAACTAACCATTAGAAACTCATCAAGAATGATCCACAATAATTTCATAGAGTCTACAGCAATGTATTTTGTTTCTTTTTCTCCCTCTCCTGCCCTTCCTCTTCCTCCTCCTCCTCTTCCTCCTCCTCCTCTTCCTCCTCCCCCTCTTCCTCCTTAGTCCTCTTCCTTTGAGAAGAAACAGGTTAAAATGTTTGAGAAGATTCTGGAGTTTAACTGTATAGTCTCCTTTCCTCTCTCCCCCACTAATTAACTGGTTGTAAAATTTCAGGAAAGTTATTTATATTTCTAGTACTTTTTTCAAATGTAAAATGAGTTAAATCCATGAATATTTGCAAAGCATCAATACACATTGAACTATGTAAGTGCGAGAAAAGAGAGCAAATGGTCAACAAATGGTCGCCTTTCACTCTCACAGCAGAGTGAGGTTGAGGAGACTGAGCTGGCTTTCCTATCAACTATTCTGAAAATTGCAACCCAACCCATCAATCCCTGCCTCCCTATCATTCTTTCTTGGCTTTATTTAAATTTGTTCTTCTCTATAGGCAATGTCATCATCTAAACATCATATATATTATTAATATTGTTTATTGTCTAATCCATTCAGCCCAAAGGATAATTTGTTCTTTCATTTATCACCATATCCCCAGAGACATGTAAAGACAAATTCCTGGAATTAGTACCTGCAGGATACTTGTGAAATCGATATAAGTACATTATGGGCCCCAGAGGGTTGCATCTCTGTGGCCTGGTTCCTGGCCCTGCTTTTTATCCCCTCAAGATTATCCTTTACGACAGTCATCTGTGTGGATCAGCCTGGTTACACAGATAACTAGGGACTTCCATGAATGGTCCAGAAAACAAAGGAAGTCAGGGAAAACACCCGAGGAAGTGTGACAGTCTGCATATCCTGCTCTTTTTCCTTTCTCAACATTTTTAGGGCATCTGGTTTTGTGACAGAACACCATAAGAACTTGCTACAGGTGTTGAGGACAGCAGTTAAGGGTGAGAAAGGCAACCTAGTTATATAGTCTGAATGGAATTTGTATTAATCCAGCAGTCCTAGACAATTATTTGAAAGCTGCAGTATGGATTAACTGACGATGGTTTTGATGGCCTCGCTTTTAGTCTTAACTTTTCTGAGCAAATTATCAATCAGAAAAGTTAATTATTTAGCATAAGCTAGTAGAGTACTAGTTTGTTTTACCCTCATATCCCATTTTTGGTTTGTTCATTTATTTGTTGTGGGGGTTTATTGTTTTTGTTTTTGTTTTTAATTCTTCACTTCATCGTGATTTCACTCTTCTATATCTGCTACCAGAGCTGTCCATGAGAGTTTATTCTGTCCCCTCAGCCTTGTACTCTGACACCCTGCTCCTGCCACACTATCCACATTATGTGAGAATTGGTGCAGTGTCAATTTTGAAGCCTGTCCAAGCAACAAGAGGTGTCCTGCTTTCTGTCCTGGGCCATCTGGCTGCCTTAGTTACAATCTGCGCAGGAAAAAGACCATGTAGTTGACATGAGTCAATACAGAGAAGGGGCAGAAAAGCTTACAGAGAAGCATGTGCAGACACATTCAACACGCTGAGCTCTGAAAAGAAGATGTCCTGTGGCACACATCAAGATGATCTGATTTACAGAATGACTTGCCTCAATAGTTTACCAATTATTACCATTCCCCTTTATTTTCATTAGAAAACCTATGGAATTTGTTTCCCCTAAGAAAACGAGAAAAAAATTGCAGACGCTAGCAATGAACGTTTTGAAGTCTTACCTCACAGTTGAACAAAACCCAAAAATAATGGATGAGTTTTTCTGCCTGTTTCCCAGATATCTGAGCCTGGTGCTTAAGCCTCACCATGCCCCAAAGCATACCAAATCGCCCTCCACACATAATGAGGGAAGCAGCTTGATACGCTAAACAAATTGCTTTAAAAATAAACAACTTATTGGAAACCAGTTACTTGCTCCTCACTTTATAAAGTGTTTTCAACCTTTTCCAGTTTCATGTATTTTCTTCTTGTTTAGTATGAGGAAGTCGCGGATCTCTAACATCCAAATAAACCAGATGTGAGGAACACCCACTTACACAGGAAGTGCATTCACAGAAACAAACCCACATGAAAGTGCTTGAGCCAAGTTTCTTGAGACATAGCTTCTCTCTCCCTTGGAAAGCATTCTAGACACTGGCTTCTTCTTGATAAGATTCTTGTTGTTTATATTTATGTTTTGCATTTATAAAATACTCTTAACACTTGCATGTAAACTCTGCCATCACTCCCCACCCCCACCCTCACCACTACCCCGCAGTGTAAACACAGTGCTCTGAAAGGCCAAGTTTACCAGTTAACAATCACCACGCTGTTCAGGCCTGGGACTGTTATTCCTTTGCCTTTGGATTCTTACAATCTGTTTCTTGTAACATGGAAACGAGGTTGTTTTGTCACGTTGAATGAATTGACAGCTGTAATTACTCCTACCGCTGCTGTAGACTGGGTTCCCAACACTCAATACACAGTACAAAACGCATGAATCTGCTCAATGTTTTCAAAGATAAGGAGAGCAATTTCATAAAAGAGACCATGGAAACCATATTTTACTCTATTCAGAATATACAGTCCTTAGCACACAAGTATATAAGAAGATTTTTTAAACATGTGAACACTGCAGAAATATGACTAGAAAATAGAAATAGAATTTGTTTTATATATTGTTATTATTTTAGATTTTATAATAATTGTAAATCCTACTTTTGTATTGACCACTTCATTTACTTAAAAATTTTATTATGTTAATTATGTGCACATGCCTGTGTGGAATATGTGCACATGATTGCAGACGCTTGTGGAGGTCAAAGGCACTGGGTTTTCTGAAAGCTAGACTTACAGATGGTTTTTAGCATCAGATGTGGATGCTGAGAACCAGACTCAGATCCTCTGCAAGAGCTGTGGATGCTCTTAACCTGTTTTTATCCTTTGAGTCATCTCTCCAGCCCCTCCATCTTTTCTTTATTCACAGTTTCCATGAACCAAGCCACCCTGCATATCAAAGCAGAGTACAGTAAGAGTGTAATATAAAATCTTGCTTTTAAACCTTTTTCCTCTCTCATTCATAGTAATATATATTGTTAACTATAAAAATTGAATACTAATGTACCTTTAGGAAGGTTAAATAAAACTATATATTAGCCAGTGCATGCTATACAGTAACCCTCCAGTAAAGGTCATATAATAAACATTCATAATTAGGAAAAGGCATTTTATATGTTTCTTAAACTTTAAAATTTTGCTTTAAATAACAGATTATATTATAGTCACAACATATAATAATTTCCTAAACTATTAAAATTAAAAGAGGTACAAGTTTACCAGCCATACCTTAGAACAATGAACACGCTACCTTTGACTTCATATTCTATGAAAGGGCTCCAATCTGGGGCTCAAGCCATGTACTAATTTCCATTGTTTAGTATATAATACAGTCAGACAGATGCACAGTAGGTGATTAATGTATGCCATTTTAAACACACCTTAATTATAGTTAATGCTTTTTTTGAAACCATAAAAAACTTCCCAACCATTATACATGATTTAGCACAAATTTTATATAATTTAATGCAATTTTCCTATTGGAAAATTTTATTACATACTGTATCTAAGGACAGACATGAACTAATTAATATTATACTTAGTTCTTTGTGTAAATGGATGATCAGAGGCCCGCTTATCCTTTGCTTTGCTCTGTTAGACTGATTTAGTACCCAAGATGTAATATTACGTATTTTGATTAACTTTTAAATTGAAATTACTGGAAAGACTAAAATAAAACTAAGATTATTTATGAAAAAATGTTTTAAGAAGTAATTTTCTTTTTAGCTATAAACAGAAACTTAATAAATAATCAAGCTATTCTGCAGCTATTGAGGGCTACAAGCTTATACTAATAAGGTATGGAGGAAGTGTGTAATTTATATTGGGGTTAAATATATGGACAATTGCTAAGCATATCAAATAAAGTGTTGCCTTCATTTCATAGTTCCAATGTGTGGAATTACGATCTTTTTGATTCTGAAAACTTTGCCTTGAAATACTTCACATAATTGGTAGAGTTGACGTAGATGGATCAGATCATTTAAAATACTTTTGTCAACATTAAACAAACAAACAAAAACTGTAGGAGCCAAGTCCCAATAAGTGTTTTCAAAACTGATGTTAGAATGTGTTTTTACCACACTGTGTTGTCACATGTTCACTAAGAGTATGTAAATGCTACACAGGCATTCAAGATCCTCACATATCTCAAAAAAAAATTTGTCAGGGGAGGGGACTTTTTTCTGTATGTATTATTTAATTAGTTCATGTATTTAACAAATATCTATTGAGCAGTCAGTTCCTTTTGCAACTTTGGGATAAGCCAGGAGCCAAAACAAAGAAGTGGAGAAAGGGATATGTAATAATAAATTATATACACCACAGGGAATATTAGGAAGGATTAAGTGTTAATGAGACAACAGCAGTTAGTAGTTCAGACAATGCTGAGAGGGACATGCAGTTTGGATCACAGTGATACCTACTGAGAGGCTGGCATGTGAGAGGAACAGACATGAAGGATGTGGGGGAGGGGATCTCGAGGCTGTAAGACAGTAGGGGAAACATTTGCATTGGGAAGGAAGAATAAGGCTGAAGTTCCGACACAAAGGAACTGGCTCCCTCCAGGTCAAGATGGAGGGTAGCTAGACTGTTAACTAAGTAAGGCTGGAGAGATGACAATGGCACAGTGAGCAGAGAGGAGCAGAACAAGCCAGGCCCGATTGGTGATTCTGACCAATTTGGCTCTTCCTCAGAGAGACAGTAGAAGATGGAAGCGCACTGGAAAACCTGTTTTGAAAAGAGTGACATAAGTTGGAATAATTTTAAAAACAAGTATGTGTGCCTGTATATGTCTGTGTGTGTGTGGCTGAAGATGTCTGTGTGACAAGGCTTTGGAGCAGAGGTCAGAGGACTGCCTCACCTCTTGTTTTCCTTACCACACCGTTTGTGTCAGGACATGTTTCCTTCTGACCCATGAGCCGCTGAGACTTCTCCTGTTTCTCACAGCTTACCATAGTAGAACTGTGTTTATAGACATGTGTGACTGTATCTGGCTTTCCATGGATTCTGGGTGCCAGGACCCCATCTTCTCTCTTGAACAATTTACCCAGTGAACCATTGCCCTTACTCCCTGATTTAGTGTTTTTTTTACCAGGATCAGATTTTATTGAATATAGAATATACCTATTCTGAGATCAGTGCAGAGGGAAGAGGCTAGACTTTTACAACTATTCAGAAGAGAAAGAGAACGATTTTTTAAAAAGTCACAAATTTTTAAATATATGTTTTGAAAAATCAAGACAGCGTGATTTTTCTGTCATTGCAGGTAAACAGTGAGAAAATGAAAAGAGTTAAACTGGGCTTTAGAGATTGTAGCCCAACCATGTGGAAGGAAGAGGCACATCGCACAGGAGGATGGGCATAAGAAAGTTTATTTTATGGGGCAAAATGGGTAAAATGTAATAGTGAGGAGTCTGTCTTTTGGAGAAGTCTACAGAGAGCCAAGAAACAACAGCAAAATTCTTGGAAAAAGAGGCCAGAGCTATAAGTGCGTTAATGTCGGAAGTGGAGTATCATGGGAACATGAGTAGAAAACATGACACAGTCTCAGCTCTCTCCCTCATACAGCCCCCAAAAGAAAGCTGAAATTCCGCTGTTGGTACTTTATAACTTGATTGTGCAGCTTCCTGTTCTAAACGCGGGGATCTTCTCTTGTACACACCAATTATTACTCCTGTAGTAGGTGATAGTAGCACAGTGCTTTACTAAAGGGATTCTTACTGAAATATGTTTAAACATACCATGTATATTTAGATTTTAATCACTGCTTGGTTACTAGAACTCAAAAATATATATGTATTAAAATATAATAAACCTGTGAGCTCCATGTTGGTATATTCCTATAACCATAACAATGTGCTAGTTTTTATAGCACATTGCCTTTCGTTATGAAAAAAGGACCCAGTAATAAATGCACGAAAATGGTCTTTCACAAAAATATATAAATGTGATTCTGACAGCTGAAACTCCATTGGGACAACAATGGTGCAAGTTGCAGAATTTTTATGAGTACACAATAGTGCATGTTTTATTAGCCCTTCCTGACATATTCATACTGTGCACACACAAAGCCTGAGAATTACTCATAAAAACAGATGATGACGATCACCTTGACACCCTTAATGTTCCCGACCCCAAAGTAAAACCTCCGTGTTGGTTAGAGAGTGTGGACTGAGAAAGAGGGCCTGTGCAGTTGGGAGCTCTTCATGACAACCAGGAACAGCACAAGGAGGATGTCAGAGGTGTGCCAGGGCGACAGCTGAGAGCATTTCCTTTCCTGGGATGTCTGTGTGAGAGTTCCACAGGCTGTTTCGCCTCCCAACACTTGGGAGGTTGTGCACAGAACTGGGGTTAGATGGGAAGTGGAGGACACGAAGAATGGAGGACACATAAACATCATAAAGGTAAGATCACTCGCTAATCTAGAGAGAAAAAGAGAACTAGGTCTTCCCTTTGCTGCTTTTATGAGTTATTAATTGCTATCCCCTTTATTGCATTTAATTTACTGACAATATAGCTCTCGTTAATAAACTGAAAGCACCAGGCATGTGTTTGAAAGAGTCTACTCTTGAGTAAGACAAGAGAAGGTGTGAGAACTTACCCAAATTCTCAAGAGGGTAATGCTAGGCAAAAACAAAACAAAAAACAAACAAACAAAAAAACACAACAACATCAAATTTAAATGTATTTAAACACAAACATTGCTCTGTTGTATATGTGTTAATCTATCATTTTAGTATTATATGAAGTGAGTACTCTTATGAGAAATATTAAATTAAAATAGATTTTTAGTGTGTATGAGCAACATACAGGTAATAATATAATTCATATGCAAGAGTTTGGTGTGTTTTTTCTCTTTTACTGTTACAACTGAAGTTCAAATTCTGAGACTGACCACACACTATAAAACCTTACTGTATATATCCAAAATGAAGTACATGAGCCCCTCCTCTTTTGCCTCTTTAATTTAATATAATAGCTATAATATCTAACTTATCCTCTTTAATATCCTTTTTCTATACTCAGTATGCATTGCTTCCTATCTTAAAAATAAATGTAGCACATATCTTAGAATTTCTATGACATTTTGCTGGATGACACTGATTATTTTCTATCTAGATTAAATCTCGAAGCAGCTGTTAAAAATATATACTCTGCAGAAGCCTCAAACTGTTATTGCTTTGAATTCACATCTGTAGGGTCTGTTGTGTGACTACATACAATTTGACTTAGTGAGAGCTTACATAATTAATCACAAAAGCATCTGCCTGCCACTACTGTCTTCTAAGAATCAACTTTCCCATGCCAAACATATCACCAAAACAATCAGGTTTATAACAAAATGAATATCTAGCCAACAGCCACAGGACTTCTGAAACTTACTGGTAAGTGGATGAGCCGCAGTGATGCCTCGGCTCGAGGCTGTACTTGCAAACCCTCTACCATGTTAATTCCTTTATTGTAAGAGCAACAAGATAGAAAGATACACATCTAGGGTTGGGGAGAAGGCTCGGGGGCTTAAGAACACGTGCTGTTCTTACAGAGGACAAGATTCAGGTTCCAGCATCCATGCCAGGTGGCTTCCAAACCCTAACTAGAGGTCAAGTGAATAGAATGCCTCTTCGAGCCTCTACAGGTGGGACATATTCATATACAGATATGCACACGCAAGGAGATGAAAATAAATAAACCCTACATTTTGCTGTTACTTAATATATCACCTACTTTTATTTAATTGGTATTTACACACGGGTAAATCTGCTTCACACAGAAAATACCTTAAGTTATTTCTTAGCACTTGAAGATGTTATAAAAATCTATTCATTTTTACAGAGTATGATGTGGTGTCTTGTCTCTGTTTTCTATGCAGCTAATGTAGGAAGTTTACCCATAAGTCCATGCCAGTCATTCAGAGTTCATACTAGCCTCTGACGAATGACATATCACTTCCGTGTGCCTGATTTAAATGTACTTTTAATTGGTTTATACTTCAGAAAAGGAATTTCACAAAATGACTGATGTTCAAAAACACTGATTGCTCTGTGCCCATGCGGTAGTTTTTAAACGCCTTGCACCGCCTCAGTACACAGAGCCGTTAGGTAAGTATTTACAGAAGGAGCAAATAACTCTGAAAGCAGATCTGCGTGCAGCCTCTACACTTGAATCTGCAAAATCACGCCAGACATTCCTAACTTCAGACAAAACCAATATTCCATGAAATTTCTTGAAGTATGGAAACTTCGATGATCATTTTGGCATATTTCAACAGACTCCTGAGGTGGCATTGGCTTGTCCACAGGTGTGTGTCCTTTTCAAAGGACCATGGATTTTGACCACTCTCTACTAAGTTCAGAATTCACATAACAATCTTCTACCTCTCTCTAATTCAGTACCTTCAGCTTTTATACTGATTCCATTATAACAGTTGCTTTATAAAACATTTTAACTCTAATGAAATAGGATTTTTCATTTACAAAATTTTAGGCTAAACCTGTTTTCCTCTCTAGATAGCAGTGTCAGTGGCATGGTAGTAATTTTTCATATGGTCAATCTAAATGGTAGTACATTCTTTCTTTAAAGAACTACCCTTTTTGCTGGAGAGACGGCTCAGTGGTTAAAAGGGTCGGCTGCTCCTTTACAGGACTGGGGTTCAGTTTCCAGCACCCACACGGCAGTTCACACCTGACTATCACTCCAGTTCCAGAGCTTCTGACACCATTACACAGATGCACATGCAGGCAAAACACCAATGCACATAAAATAAAAATAAATAATAAAAAAGAAAAAAAGATAGCCAGGAGCAGTGGCACATGCCTTTAATCTTAGCACTGGGGAGGAAGAGGCAGGCTGCTCTCTGTGAGTTCAAGGCCAGCCTGATCTACAAAGTGAGTATGGGACAGCCAAGGCTATCCAGAGAAACCCTGTGCTGAAAAAGAAAAGAAAGAAATAAAAAGGAGTTAACATTTAGTCTTTTATGTAGTTGTTAGTTCTCATTCTTTAGATATGTTTATTATATTCAAAATAATTCTGAGAGTAAGTAGCTGGTAAGGGGCAGGTGAGGTAGAAATATTTCAAGACAATGAAAAATATACTGTAGTGTTATAAGAGTATAGAAAGAATATAAATTTCGGTAAGCAGGGAGGAAGAAAACCAATTTACTTCACTAATTTTCAAATATCTTAATACTACTCATTGAAGCCAACTATGGTATTACACAGGTACCATCTCTGCATGATTTCTTGAACTAAATATGTGAACAATGAAGGTGGAGATTTGAAAATCAATTCTATATGTATTTGAGAAAAAAATTCCTCAAAGAAGAGTGAATAATTATATATGAATCAAAGATAACAACAAATCAGAATTTATTCTGGTTAAGTGCATACTTAATCTTTTATCTGAGATAAAGCATACAGAATGAACAACAGTTTGACATAAATGTGTAGGATATGAATAAATATTATTGAAAAAAGCTAAACACTACTGAATAATATAAATTCAGATAAATACATTAAAAAGTAGCCACTAGAGACTACAGTCCAAATATGTGTTATGAAGGTCATTCCTAATTATTTTAAATACCTTTGGCAAGATTTGGTTCAGATCAAAGGGTATATCTCCCTAAACATTGTATATGGCAAACAAAGAGCAATTCCTGATGTTTTCATCATTTATGTTGCTAAAAAAGAAAAAGGGCTTTGTATCTTCATCTCAAGTCTCCAGAAAAAAATTGAAATGGGTGGAACAACTATGCATAACTTTTGACTGCCAGACATATGTAGTAAGCATTTGACAAAGAACTGTATGATACAAAGTATAACTGTATAATCCTATGAAATTAAGTTGAAGTAATGTTTTAAGTTGATAATGATGAGATATGATACATAGTGATTTACATTCAGAATTTAAGACTCATCAAGATAGGAAAGATGTTTTCTTCAAGGCTGTCAAATACAAATAGCCAAAACATTATGAATGTAATATATATATAATTCCTGATTGTTTCATGGTCCTTCTTGATGTAGATAGTTTATTGTATCTATGTGTAATAATAAAAATTTATATGTAAAAATATTTAATAAAAAGTATAGTAGAAAAAGTAATGTATCAATATTGGTTCATCATTTTTTTAATGTTTCCAAAGTGTTACGCTAATTACAGGGGAAAGGTTCCATTTATTTTTAAAGAAAAACCCCAAACCACTATTAGAAACAGTATATTAATACAAAAGATAAACTGATGAGAATTATATTTGTACAAGGTAAAATATATTATTCAAATGAAGCTTCTGGGGAAAGTCATAATAAATCACAATATTGTAATCTGAACTGAATCCAGAAAATGGACATTGGAAAAAAATCAGTTCTGTTTTAAGAAACAGGTTATCGGTTTAGCTAATATTAATGTATCAAAGTGGCTTCATTGTAGTAAATGCACAGTGGCTATGAAAGAATCTAACATTAGGGGAGATGGGTCAAAGAGTCAGGTACCCCAAAAGTATGAGAGCAGAAGAACCAGCTCCAGAACTCAGGAGAGTGGCCCCACACCATGCTCGGGAAGCACAGTAGAGCTGGCCCAAAAGTGAGATGACACAGAGCTGCCCTTGCCACTTATCTGCCATAAGATGGCATAAACCAGGGAAAGATGCCCTCCTACCCCACTTGCCCTTATCACCTGTGCCAAGCAGGAGAGCTGGTTTTGCCCCTTGCTAGCTGTGACATTAGGTGAGATTGAAAGCAATAGCCTGGTCAGTGTTGGAGGGCTCGAACTGGTGGTGTGGGTACAGGAGAGCTGGCTGGCTGATAAGCTCAGCTGCCACTTAGGTCTAGATCCAGGGCTTTGAGTTGGTCCTCTCCAGCATCTAATCCAACCATGAACTGCCAGAGCACGTGAAGGGCCTGGTCCTACAGATCCAAAGCTGCAGGATCTCCATGACACAAGGCAACAACAGGATATTCTATAGGAGTCCAGGTGAGGATCCAGTACTGATGGTGTAGCTGAGGAACCAGACCAATGACTCACTACAGTGAGCGTTTGCAATTAAAGAAGTGTGGACAAAAGGATATATACTGTGGGACACACTGTTAAAAAAAAAAAGTGGCTTCTACACCAGTAATATTTTTTTCTTTTGGGAAGAGGTTACAAGGGCAGAGGGCAAGTACGAAGGGATGGAGTGATGAATGGGATTGGAATGCATGATGTGAAATCCACAAAGAATCAATAAAAAGTTAAAATAATTATAGTAACAATGTACAATTTCAAATGTTGAAATAGCATTATTTACCACTTTGAGGTAAATGTTACAGTTGCAGGTATGTGTATATTTGTGGATAGATGTGTGTAGTGTTGTATGTGTCTGTGTGTATTAAGTACTTGAAAATTATTATTCTCTAAGGTTCTTGACAACCTATGAAGTGACAGTATATCAAATATGTAGTTTATTAAATTTATATGCTTTATGTTTCTTGAAACAAAACTTTTCAAATTCATTTTCAAGACCAGTTTGCTTAATACTGATCTTGTTTTTTCATTTCATTACCACTGTGTTTCAAGGAGAATTAGCACCACCTGTGCATTTTATATATGGTGCTGACATACTACAGTTCTGATGGAGTCCATTTTGAGAAGCTGTCCAAAAAAAAAAAAGGTGACCAAAACAAGTGCCAACCATTACCCACACCTTCCTGAAAATTATCCTGGGATCCTGAGCACCTAACAATCCAAAACCCTCCATTAATATCCAAGGTTCTGTGTGATTCTGGATAACCCCTCCTCTCCCTCTTTCTCTTTCACAATTGTTATCACATTTCTCTATATTTGAATGGCCTGGCCTGTTTCTTCTGTCAATGCACAATGTTACTGTGCTGTGCATTTTGTGTGTACCTGACGAGTCCCCATTCTTCCTCAAAGCTTCACAGCTGCTGAATATAATTTTCCTTGACTCCAAACAAGCAGAATTGATAACACTATCAATGTAATAATTCTGTTCTATACTATATAAGATTGTATTGATACACTGAACTGCAGTTACTGCTTACCTAGTAGTTTCTTCCACCAAGCCTTAAAATTTCCAAGGAATAGGTTATCTACCTCGCTCAAATTAGTGTAGAGCAATGATGGAGGACTTGGATTGTCTTTTATTTTAATTTTTGGCCATGTTACCTACTATATAATATAATTTTTGTGTCATTTAAATTCAGAAGCCTTCCCTTTCTTCTTCTTCAAAATGAGAGCAAAAGTGCTATTTTTGAAGAAATTAAATAGTAGATGTGTTGAAAACACTAGGAGCAGTATATGAGACGCTGTAGAAATTCTGGTGTTGGTGTCATCCTATTGCCTCTGCCAGTACCTGCCTCATAGCAGGAGCAAGAACAGTGACTGAACAATCATATGCATAAATTCCAAGGAGCTAGGGATTTCAGTAAACCTTTTTATGTTATATAAATCACTTATTCAGAAGCCATTCTAACAATTGCCCCACAGAGATTGTTATGTGTCAGACTCTCCATTCTGAGATAACAATGCTATATTTGGTCACTTCCTGCCTCTTCAGAACAAAGTTTATCGTAAGAAATATGGCCCGCACCAAAAATTTCTCACAAAATATGTATGAAGTCATAAAATTTCTATATAGGTTTACATTTCAGTTTCTGGAACTTATGATTATCTAAACTGTCACTCTACTTTAAGGCCATCTGTCTTAATTCTATATAAGAATGCCATATCTTACTATAAAATATATATCACAAAAATTGAGTGAGACTTTTACTTTAGAAGGCACAAAAACCAGACTGAGTAGATGTCATCATTGGTTGGAACACTTATTGCCCAGCAGCCATGTAAAAGCCAGCATGGCTGCATGAGTCTGTGTCAGCTGTGCTGGGGTGGGGAAGGTGGGCATTGGGGATGATTGCTGAGAATTCCCAGGCAGCCAAACCTGACAGAACACCAAGAACTCTAGGTTCAGTACAGAAGGAGAGAACTTGTCTCCAGAGAAGGAGCAGAAGGATACAGCAAGACACCCAACACTCTCTGGGTGTGAACACATGAACACATACATAACCCCACATACATAACATGAACAAACATAACCCCACACACTCATGTGTGCACACACATATGCATATCTTCCCAAAACTCACAAAAATTAACACAGCAACCTAAATTGTGACTATTTCCTGGTTAAAATAACACAGACCTAATCTTATTTTAATGGTAGTCACAAAGATGTGTAGGGATAAAGATGGAGCAGAGAGATTGAGGGAACGGCCAATCAATGACCGGCCCAATTTGAGATCCACCCCATAGGAGAGAGCTAACTCATGACACTATTAATGGTATTCTGATATGCTTGCAGACAGGAACCTAGCATAACTTCTTCTGAGGCTTCATCTAGCAGTTGATGGAAATAAATGCAGAGTCTCACAGCCAAACAACAGGCAGAGCTCAGGGTGTTTTGTGGGAGAGTGGGAGGGAGGACTGAGGGAGCCTGAGGGACAAAAGGCACCACAAGAAGCCCTACAGAGTAAACAAACCTGAGCCCATCATGGCGCACAGAGGCTGAACCACTAACCAAAAATACTTGCACACGGTTGATTCTAGAACCCTCCACTTACGTAGCAGATGCAGAGCTTAAGTCATAATGTAGGTTCTCTAACAATGTGAGTAGAGGCTGTCTCTGATTCTGTTGCCTGCATTTGGATCCTTTACCCCTAGCTGGGCTGCCTTGTTTGGCCTCAGGGAAGAGACACACTTAGGCTTGCTGCAACTTGAGGTGCCCAGGATGGCTTGGTACCCCTTGCCCCCGTCTCTTAGAAGAAGAAATGGGAAAACAGGCAGGAAGTAAGAGTGGAGCTGGGAGAAAGGAGGGAGGAGCCTGATATCCGGCTGGAAAGTGATTACATAAGTAAATAAATAAAACACTAAAAAAAAAAAACTGTAAAAATAAAATCACACACAATTTTTTTTTAATTTCTAAAATTATTTATCGATGTTTATAAGAATCAAAAGCATATAAGTTTTCTCTTGGCAACTGAACTGACATTTGAAAATTGATTTATATCTCTACTTGATCTTAGCTAAAAAAAATCAACTTCGAATTCCCAGAGAACAAGTTCAGTACCTTTGCCACCAATTGAGAGCTTCATCTACGATTTATAAACCCAGCTGTGAGGAGGAGAACTACAAAGAGATGAACGGGGAGTAACTCTGGGCAGGCTTCTTCCTCACAGGCGTATAAAATATCAGCATTTTTTAACACCTGAGGTGAGTAGCTCCAGGTGACTCTTGTATCACAAGACTCAGTTATTATTTGGAGGGCTATAAGGCATGAAATTCAGGGATTCTAAAAAGTATAATCTTCCTGAAATTAAATCACACAGTCTTGAATTCTTCCTTAAAAAGGTAGGAACCCCAGGACAACGAGGAGTATGGTACTTGATCAGAAAACAATTGCAAGACACCAGGAAAGACTCTACCATCCCAGGCTTCACTGCTTGATGAAGACGTAACCAGAGAACAGGCATACTTGCTTTAGCCTCTGTCTCTGTTGCCTCTAGAAAGGGATTCTTCATTCAATTCATTATGCTGTTGTAAATATAGCAAAATTCTGCTGCTTTTAATAAAGTGAAGTATCTTCATCAGTGAATTTTATCACAAATTTCCACAGATAGGATTTTTATACCTGCACACTGTATACTTTAATGTTTTTTTACAACACCCAGGGGCCCAGGAGATTCTCTATGACATTTAATACAAGTTATACTGTAACAAATCACCGCCCAACACATCAGGGAACGTGGAATGACACACTACAGGAATCAATGAATGAGGAATGTTTACCAAGACAATTCACAGCATCCACAAGATTCCAGATGTATTAACTCTGAGTAAGTCCATGATGCTGTGGCTGTTGGCTTTACTGAGATAACAAGTACAAACTTGGGATAAAATTGGTCTTAACGATAGGCAAGGTTAGAAGAGTCCCAAGTACCACCATCTCTAGATCTGAGGCCTGGTTCGTATCTACACTCTGGGGACAGTATATTTAATATATTTTATATAAATACACAGTGCAATAGAAAATTTGTTAACTGTTTGTCCACATCTTCCTGTATTTGTTTATAGATTTTATTTGTTTCCTCCCTTTATCATCTTCATTACTCAGGATTTGAGGTCAACTAGATGTCTACATGTAGAAAAATGCAAATAGATCCATATTTATAACCATGTATAACAGTCAAGTAGATTAAAGACCTCAACATAAAACCAGTGATGCTAAATCTGTTAGAAAAAAAATGTTAAAGAGCCTGGAACTCATTGGCACAGGAGATATCTTCCTGAACAGAACACCAACAGCCCAGGCTCTAAGGTCAACAATTAATAAATGGGACCTCATGAGACTGAGAAGCTTCTGTAAGGCAAAAGACACTGTCAACAGAAGAAAGGGATAGCCTACAGACTGGGAAAATATCTTCACCCCCACTGCATTTAACAAAGGGCTAATATCTAAAATATATAAAGAAGTCAAGAAACTAAACACCACAAACCAAATAACCCAATTAAGAAATGGGGTTCAGAGCTAAACAGAGATTTCTCAACAGAGGAATACTGAATGGATGAGAAACACTTTTTAAAAATGTTCAACGTCTTTTGTTTTCAGAGAATGCAAATCAAAACAACTCTGAGATTCCATCTTACACCCGTGAGAATGGCTAAGATCAAAAACTCAAGTGACAAACATGGTGGTGAGGATGTGCAGAAAGGAGAGCACTCCTTCATTTATGGAGAGAGTGCAAAGTTGTACATGGAAATCTATCTGTCACCTGCTCAGAATGTAGGGAATAGGGCTACCTCCAGACCCAGCTATTCCACTACTTGGAATATACCTGAAAGATGCTCTACTATACAACAAGGACATTTGTTCAACTATGCTCATAGCAGCCTTATTCATAATAGCCAGAATCTGGAAACAGCCTAGATGTCCCTCAGTTGAAGAATGGATAAAGAAACTGTGGTACATTTACACTATGGAATACTACTCAGCTATTAAAAACAAGGAAATAGTGAAATTTACAGGCCAGTGGATGGAAATGATCGTCCTGAGTGAGTTAACCCAGACCCAGAAAGATACACATGGTATACACTCACTTATAATTGGACATTATCTCAACAGAGGTGTCCTCTGAGAGTCTACATTCAGTGGGGGATTGGGACAGATGCTGGGACTTCCTACTGGGACTTCAGGTGAGAGAGGTATGGTATGGGAGAACAGGGAAATAGTAGGATCCAGAAGGTCCAGGAGCCCTACAAGAAGATCGTCAAGGCTGGTGGATCTGGACCCAGGTGCTTCTGCTCAAATACTATACCAACCAAAGACAATGCATGCAGTAAGCCCAAACCCCCTATTTTCAGATCTAGCCAATGGACAGTGAATTCTCCACAGTTGTGTGGAGAATGGGGACTGATTCTGACATGAACTCTGGCACCTCATATTTGACCACTTCCCTTTGGTGACGAGGTCTGGTGGCACTCAGAGGAAGGGTAAGCAGGCTATTTGTATGAGACCTGATAGGCTGTAATCATATGGTGAGGGAGAAGGTTCTCTTCTGTCACAGGGCTAGGGGAGGGGAAAAGGGTGAAAAGGGGAGGGAGAGGGGAACGGGAAGATACAAGAGAGGGGGTAAAAATTGAGATGTAATCTAAATAAATTATTTAAATAAGAATTTTTTAAAAGAAAGAAAATGTGAAAACTGAAGGATTGAGAAAAAATGGGGAGAGTCTGGTAGACTTGAAAACTTTAGAATGCTTGTTTAGAAAACCTTCCAGAGTTTGAGCGGGACCGGTGGGCCTAAATCTGCCTATCATAATGTCCCGCTCAAACTAAGGCACCAGCCAAGGACAATACAGGTGGTAAACTTTAAACCCCTACCCAGATCTAGCCAATTGACAGGACATTCTCCACAGTTGAGTAGAGAGTGGGGTATGACTTTCACACGAACTCTGGTGCCTGATATTTGACCATGTCCCCTGGATGGGGAGACATGGTGGCACTCAGAGGAAGGATAGCAGGCTACCAAGAAGAGACTTGATACCCTATGAGCATATACAGGGGGAGGTAATCCCCCTCAGGAACAGTCATAGGGGAGGGGAATAAGGGGAAAATGGGAGGGAGGGAAGAATGGGAGGATACAAGGGATGGGATAACCATTGAGATATAACAAGAATAAATTAATAAAAAATTAAAAAAAAACCTTCCGGAGAGGGTGATTAGGGTTTCTAGGGCCCCCTTATTCTTTTCAGGCTTAGGTAACAGCCATTTTATCATTAGTTGTTTATAGCTTCTCACTGGTCTCAGGCAAACCATAAAACTTACATTGCCTAGTTTCCTCTAATGCTCTTTATTTAAAAACAACTTGATTGAAAGAAGAAGAGGAAGAGAAAGAAACGAGGAAAGTGAGAAAAAAGGTGAGTAAATAGAACTAGGGACGGGGAACTAGCAATTGGAAAAAATAAGAGGTTTTATAATTTAAAGATATTCTTCTGTACCATATACAACATTTCATTTTGTACAAAGCCCACTGAGACATATGATGGTTCAAACGAAGGACCTGCTCTGTGAGCGTAAAAACCATATGACATCCTCTTACAGCTGTCTTTCTGATTCCTAACTGTCCTTCAATTGCTCTATTCAGTTACTCCTTCAGGTGCACAGCAAATAAAGCCCACAAAGACTTGCTCTCAGGACTTCTCCTTGTTGTTTTCTATTCTTTTTCCCTGAACCTTAATTCATGCCATTTCTGGTCTTTTTTATTTTAATACCATTTATATTATCATGAGCAATAGAAATCAGATGTACACATTATAAATATTTATAAATACTGGAGATATTACATGCTGTTCAAATTGAAGTCTGCGATTATTTAAGATTCTTGATGTTTCTAAAAGCAAACTAATTGCTGCTACAGTGCAGAAGAGGCAGTAAAACACCTGTTCTCTCTCTCTCTCCTCTCTCTCGTCTCTCTCTCTGCCCCCGTCTCTCTCTCTCTCTCTCTCTCTCTCTCTCTCTCTCTCTCTCTCTCTCTCTCTCTCTCTCTCTCTCTCTCCCTCTCCCCTCTCTCTCTCTTTCTCTCTCTGTGTGTTTGTGTGTATTCATTTTATATTCTTTTCCTTTTTGTTTGGTTTTGGTTTTGAGGTTTTGTGCTTGCTTGTGTGTTTGTTTTTCAAGACAGGTTTTCTGTGTGTATCCCTGGATGTCCTGGTGCTTGCTCTGTAAAGCAAGTTGGCCTTGAGCTCAGAAATCAGTTTGCTTCTACCTCCCAAGTGCTGGGATTAAAGGCAAGTGCTGTTAAATATGATATATCATATAATATATAATATATAGGATTCATGTATTGAATTTATTTTGAAGTCCAGGTGAACCAGAATCCAAGTTAAAAAGGTAGTGGAACCCTGAGTTTCCTCATCTTGCTGGATAATGCTGCTCCCAAACTGGCATTCCATAATGTAGACAATTGCAGTTGCTGGCTACCAATTAAAGTAGGCTTATCTTATTTTACTTTATTATTATATTTACAGATGCCTGTTTGTATTTTAAAGATGGAGGGAGAGTGGAGGTGCAGATTTGGGAAACCGGGGAAGTGAAGAGAGGCATGGGCATAAGGTAAATCATAATCAGAATATGTTGTACTGAAAAATCCATTTTAAGCTGGGATTAGTGGTGCACACCTACAATCCCAGCTCTCTGGGAGGCAGAGACAAGAGGACTGCTGTGAGTTCAAGGACAGCATGGTCTACAAAGCAAGTCCAGGACAGCCAAGGCTGTCTTGAGACAGAGAAACCATGTCTTGAAAAAAAACAAAAAGAAAATTTTCTTTTCAATAAAATAAAGATTATGAAGGGGAAGAAAGAAGCTAGAGAGATATCTCAGCAGTTAAGAGGCATGTATATTCTTGCAAAGTACTTGGGTTTGATTCCCAGCACCCACATGACAATTCAGAACTACGTTGAACTCCAGGTCCAAGGGATCTACATCACTTTTCTGGCCTTTCCAGGCACTACATGCTTGTGATGCACAGATATACACAGGCAAAACACCCATATAACATACAATACAATATAAAAAATTATGTTATAGAGGATAACTTAAGTACTATAAAATAAATGAAATGTTTTGTTAATTTTTCACAGCAGTATATCAAACCTTGTTGACCCTTTTCCTCTTGTATCTCATGCACTGGAGGTGCAAAATTGATGCAATTACCAATATAATCTCAGGTGTAATACTATTCATATAACCATATAATGGCTGAAAACATGAACAGTCATAGAAAAGCAATGGATTGTATCAGGTTATACAAATACGTAAGATGCATTTCAGGCATTATGTCCTTCAGTGTTTTCAGTTTCAAGAGCCATCACTTGAGGCAAAGACTTTACTTAGATTAAAAGTGTTTCACATTATTATTTTACAAGAAAAAAATAATTTCTTTAAAAACATTTCCAAAGACGCTAATAGCTGGGCACATTCAACTGAATGGTCAAAACCCTGAAATTAGAAAACTACAGAAAATATTTTCACACAATACTTCAGAATTAACCACTTTTTATAAGTATTCATCAAGATTCTATTAAAATTCAGTGCAACCATAGGACTGAAGTTGCTTTTCTCCATACGTGTATGATGCATATGTGCAACTTCTTATGTCATCCATGCAACTGAATATCTGAAAGGCTTGAAAACAGTGAATATTCCAAATTTACTCTCTATACAATATTAAAGAAAAAGATGATTATTAAGCATCAAGGTAACATATTTAGCTAAATACAATGCTTTACAAGTATTGTAACAAATAAAATTTTAATAAGTAGAATATGAATGTTATTTTAATTTTATTGCATTGTAATTATTTTTGTAGTGTGTGTGTGTGTGTGTGTGTACCTGTGTGTGCATGTGTGTGTGTGTGTGTGTGTGTGTGTATGTGTGTGTGAATTATGTGTGCCACAGCACTTGAGTAGAAGTCAGGGGACAGCATGCTGAAGGAGGCAGTTCTCTACCTCTAGCATTTGAGTCCCAGAGATTGAACTCTCGTTGTCAGAAACAGCAACAGGGGTATTTAAGCACCAACCATCTTACAGGCCCACAATGTCATTTTTAACTCATTAGAGAAATGTGTGTGTGTGTGTGTGTGTGTGTGTGTGTGTGTGTGTGTTAAAGTAACTGTCTTTGTGATCATAAAATAAATGAGTTTCCACATGGTAACAAAGCTTGGAGTCAAAAAAGTTACTAGTGTTAAAGAAAAATACAGTCAATTGGAGAAACTTGAGAAGCAAAAATTGATCCCTGATCTGTTTTAAGCTACTTTTAAAAATCTATGGTATGATCACAGTGAATTTATAAACCATTTAAATATTCAAATAAAATGGCAAATTACATGAATTCATTTGTTTTTAACTTTCTTATTAATGAATACTAGGTGAGAATTTTGTAGCACAAGTTACTTTTTTAAAGTAAGATTGAACAAAGCAACACAAATCAATTACAGGTCTTCTTTACTTGAAACCCCAATTCTAAATGTCAAAGCTGAAAAAAACCGAAAATATTATCTTTTTTAAAAATTTGAGCACATTCTTCCCAAATCTAAATAGTTTTGATACAAAGGAGATGATTCACATGAAAATTACAATTTAGCAATGTACGGAAGAATGAATTCTATTTTAAAAGTACTAAAAATATAACTTTTTAATTTTCATAGATTAAAAGTTTCTAGAATCCAGCTTTGATCATTTCTAGCATTTTCCATAGTCTCCCTTACTTCATGGTGCCTTTTGTTTTAAGGAAAGTTTTTATGAGCTATAAAGCTTTTTCACAGTTTTAATTTGAGCAGCATACTATTTGAAGGTGACAGATCTAAAGTAGAGGTAACACAGAAGACTTTCAAGTGACCAAGAATCACGTATGATATGTGTCACAAGTTTGATTTCTTGGATCAGCTCTTGAGCTGTGATTCACAGAGCCAACTCCCAGGTGGTTGCTGCTGACACTCCATTGTCAAAATATTTTTTCGGCATTTCAGAGCTCATCCACAAAGTGAAAGTAAGAACTGCAAGAGACTTTTAGATATTCTGACTTCGCCAACTCACAAATATCATAATTCTTCATGTTGTGGGAAACTGGTCAGCAATGGTGTATCTTATGGACACTTGTTCTTTATTCTTTACAGTTTATCATTTTAAACATTTACAATTCCTTTGTTAAAGGCAATTTATTTGCCGAATTTTGATATTTTATTACTAGAGAACACTCATTATAAATTTTCTTATAAGGCCAACTTTAGCTGGCTTTTGTTTCCAATTGTTTTGCAATACATAGGCTTACATTATGGAATTAAGTATGTCTTCTAGTAAAGCAGTTAATGCCATTAAGGAAATATGTTAAAGAGAGATTATACAAAGAGAATAGAGAGCAGGATATTTCAGAAGAGCTATAACAATCTCTGCTTGTAGTATGCCTTTAATTTGAAGGTAGGAGAAATACCAAGAAAACAGCTTACACAAGCATATCTACTTGCTCTTCAGTGAGTCAAGGATGCTGGTTTCCAGGCTGGTTTCATGAATCTCCTTGGGCTCTCCAGCCTTCAGGCCTCGCAGGGAGCCTAGACAGAGTTGTTGGACGACTCTGCATTTCCTTGTGTCAGGAAGAAGCCTTTCCTAAGAAGTGCCTGCTGCTCTGCTCCTGTGTCATTGGCCTTAGTTCTTATTGCTAAAATCGGCCACTATCAAAGCAACTATACTTTTTAATAACAGCTCTCAGAGAAGCTAACATGCACCTATGGAGTGGCCAGTTTCCAGGAGCACATAAGGCCCTCAAACCTGTAGGAGAGCTACGTTCTAAACCACAGAAGAAACCAGAGAATAAGTGTCAGATAGTCAACAGGCTCATCCCTTATTTGTCCTTTTTTTTTTAAAGTATGTTGACATTCTCACTAAGTCAGTGGTGAAACCTAAGGAAATCCTAATTCTGTGGTTACCAATATTGACAGTTCCTCATCTCTGCAAACTAAAAATCACTTATTTTCAGAGTATGTTCTCCCTATCTGCCTAGACCCTGTCAGCCCACATGCTCTCCTCATTGGAGTTTCTTTCAGGCAAGGCTCAAGGTTCCTTCCTGATAATTGCCACAGAAATTCTATACTAAGTGAAAACAATGAAGCTTCACTTGCCTTGAACTTTTCCTCTGTGTTGATACAGAAACTAAGCAGCCTTGCCTAGTAGATTGGCTTTTGCATCAGTCACTTTTAACTATGGATCCATGGATAGATGAAATCTTTGGGGCTTGTAATATACTTATACATGCTTACGTACATTTGTGTCTATATATGTCTAAATATATCTAGTTTATAGCATCAGACAGTATGTCAAAAAACCTTTCATTGTAAGGTGAATTATAATTCATAATTTCATAAATAATCCGTAGATTCAACTTCATAACTACTTTTATGATTATGTACAGAAAGCCATTTTTTTATGCCCACACACAGGTCTGAAAATAAAATTGAATTAATTTCTGTGTTTTTAAAGATTTGTTTTGTTTTTAATACGCTCTCTGCTCTCTCTCTCTCTGTCTCTCTCTCTCTCTCTCTCTCTCTCTCTCTCAAGCACGTGCACTTGCGCACAATCTGTGTGTGTGTGTGCATCTCTCTTTGTTTATGGCTGTGTGCTATGTGTGTGGCTGTATGTAGAGGCAAAATGCACTGGATTCCCTAGAGCTGGAGTCACAGGCAGCTGTGAGATCCCTGGCTTGGGTATCAGACCTATAACTTTTTGTTGTTGTTGCTTTGCTTTTTGTTTTTGTTTATTGTTTTTTCTGAGTGTATAATTTATATGTATATGTTCATATGCATATACTTTTTTATATTTATTATAGAATACCTAACTCTAGTCAAGTAACTTTCACTCATGGTTATCATTTTTCTTTAAGCCACTTAATATATATAACTTCTCACCATTTTCAAGAATCTTATACATCAATTTTATATATTATACATACATGTAACTTCACATATTACTTTACAAAAGCAGAACTCTAACTTTGATCCACCAGACGAATAACATGCACTCCTAATCACCTCGGCCATTTATCAAGTCCAAGGCATCTCTGTTTTAAAGAGCATTTTTTGTAAGATAGAAATACTCTCGTAAGAAAATGATAGAAGGCCATGGCAAAGTTTTAGCACGAGTACATATTTGGGGAAGTGAAAAGTAAGAAACAGAAATAAAATTTACGTGAAGGAATGAACTATGTATGAATTCTCTCCCAGAAACGTTTATGCAAACTTTCAAGACCTCTGGTGATACACGCATCCAACAAAAAAAAAATAATTCCACATTTAAAATGAGTCCTTTTCTTTTTAAGTTCTACATTTCAGGACATTTGGGGTTTGTGACAGTAGTACAATTGAACTTAAGAAGCAGCAGACATGCTGTCTCTCATCTCTTTAGTAACCCAGCACTTAGGGGAATTGTCACCACTCATCCCCTCAGTATGGGTTTCTCAGGTTTGGAGCTGTCATTTCTGTTGTTGTTATGAGGGTGGCCATGTTCATTGCAAGAGGTAGAGCAAGACTCTTGGTTTCTTCCCCATATGCCAGCCCTGCCCCTGACTTCCAATATGACACTATCTGAAAATATTGCCAAAAGTTCCCATGAGGCAAAACCAAACTTACTTCCCTTCTTCATCTCTTCATCCATTTCTCTAATGTGATTAAGCAAGATTTTCAACACTTCCATATGCTAGGATATTGTACTTTTACTTTTTTTTACTCGGAATGTTCAACTAATATTTTAGTTCATCTAAGCAATACAATGAGATTTACCCCTGATTGTAAGAGTCAATTACTTAAAATATGATATACAAAGTTGTTTCAAGTTCAGTTGTTAAGAGTTATGTTTTACAGAAAAGCTTTCAATAATTTTGACAACTGTTTTTTAATAAGAAATTACAAATAAAAAATGACTCTATCTTTGTCATATTAAAGAAGGAGGGAGAATATTAGGTAGGCACCAGAAATAACTTGATCCAGGCATATAGCAAACATCACCATAATTCTTAATATGTGAGAATCTGTTATCTTTATGTCTTTTTAAAAGGAAAACATTTGGTAGAATTAAGCAAGCTTTACTTCTCTGCACAGTAAAGCCAGTTTGGTGCTGCCTCCTCCTCATTAAGAGCACAGCACGGGCTGCCGGGCATGGTGGCAAATGCCTTTACAGAACTTTTTGTATTTCCTGTTACTATGTTGATATTTGATTGCCCTGGTGATTGTAAAAGATGAAAAAATATAATGTAATGTGTAAGGAAAAATAGTGCCCTTCATTTCAATAAAATACTGGGGTTGGCCCAAGGAAAATGGGGAAAGCAAGTAACAGACATGTGAGAATAAGCTAGAGTAAGGTGGGGAACAGCAAGGGAGACTGAGAGATGGGGAAACAAACAAGCAAGGAGATAAAGAGATGGGTAACAGCAAGAGGAGAGTTAGAAAGGAGGATAACAGCAGGTAAGAAGAGAGATAGAAAGATGGGTTACAACGAGCAAGGAGTTAGGCAGACAGCAAGCAAGACAGAGGCAGACAGGGAGACAGAATATGAAGTTCTCCTGGGCTTTCAGACCTTCAGCTTTTACCGGGGGAAAAAAAAAGAAAGAAAAGGAAAACATACGGCAGAGTATTGTTTTAATCTAAAAATTAATTTCATGTGCCTAAAAATTGGCACATATATTCATATGTGTGTTAGGAAAATTGTCAGTATGAAAGTCATATAACATATATACTTAAAAATCTGTTTCTATAATAAATCATTGATGGAATAGCGAAAAACTCAAGGATATAGAAGTAAATTTAGGTATAACTTTTAGTTAAATAGTATTATATGAGTTCCCGGCTCAATCCTGAGTTTTGATTTATTTTTCTGACTATCCACGCTGTGTTTTATCGCAATTATTTAATTCTTTTACACCTATGGGAAAGGCAATTCCTGGCTTACTTCATTCTCTCCCTTCCAAAGCAACACGGAAGGCCTGATGATGGGCTCTGGCATTTTGTCAACGTCAAGGTGCACCAGAAAGAAAAGCAGATACAAAGATGACAGATGGATGAAGTATCCTTGACAGAAAACATCCCTTTGTGAAGGAGTGTTTGATAGTTCTGTATAAGTAAGTCAGCATGTTTAGGCATCCAAATCTAAAGAGGGATACCAACAGTAAATTATAGTAATTAAAACCACTTTGAAAAGAATACAACCATGGAAAGAAAAAGAGCATATAAATGTGTTCCTAAGAAAAATATTTCAAACTGTTTGCATTGCATTCAAGCTATGCTCACAAAGGAAGTATATTTAAACATGTATTGAAGTTTTGAGAGGCATGAGAATTTTCCAAAATACAAACTTCCCAAATAAATAGATAAGTAAAATTTTTTTCTTAAATAAAAAGCTCATAGAAACACATTTGGCACTAAAAGGCTATACATCTTAGCAAGCTGTGCCTGAACTGTCTAAAATTTATATATATATAAAAAGTTCAAAAATTAAGGCAGTACTGGTTTTAGCATCTAAAGAGGGTTCAGTTTTAAAACAATCTAGAAAAGTGAGAGATTATTCAAAATAAGCGAGGGGAACACATGCTTCCACAGTTGAACAAAGCTATACTCAAGAAGAAAGCATATTTAAACATGTATTGAAGTTTTGAGAGGCATGATTTCTGATATACTTTAACTTATCATCATCCTTGATTTTTAAGGCCGTAACTTGGGGAAAAATGCCACTCCAAAAAAACGCACTTTGATTATAACGTGAAAATTTAAAATCTTGTCAAAACTCTTATCTTGATCCTATCAGAAAAAAATTAATCACATTTATATTACCTAAAAATTCCAATAATAATTAAAATATTTAAACACCCCAGTACAGCAACTAAAAATTCAGGAGAAAAACACTCTGAAATTTTCAGTAGCTGCCTGTTCAGGATATCAACATTAAATTGTTCTGGTACATGAAAGGACACATTCATCAGTATAATTTTTCATCAGAAGTACTCAGCTTTCCTCAGAAAACACAATGCACATTCCTTACAATCTCTGAAAGAGGCAAAAGGCAGCAGCAGATTCATTTCAATGCTCACTGCAACTCACCCCGTGTGGTGGGTAGGAGATCCAGCCCAGCTCTCCTTGAATTGTTTTTGAATCTAGTAGATTAACTACAAGAAAAGAAAAATACACAAAGAATATAAATACAATGAATTATTTCTATTTGCTTCTTTTAACAATACTGGCAACATCCAGCCTACCTCAAAGAAGATGATGAGCATCAAAGAACCTCCTTATGGAGATGGCTTCAAATGTGGCAATGCAGCCACTGGGTAAAATGTCCTTGTGTCAGCCACTGACTGAATTCTGCCTGAAAATGGGCAAGCTTGGATGCAGGCAGAGTTGATCGCAAATTCTGCCAAGACAGGGTAAGCAAGTCCTCAACAATTACTGCCTCACAAATATGTCTGTCACATATATTGGGCCAGAAGGTTGTGATGCTCCAACATTATAGAGAGTTTTAGGTGACTGTTCAGGCAGCAAACTATCTCTGTCATTTTTTTTCTCATTTTGGAAGCTGATTACCTGCACTCCCTACTCACTCATTTCATCCCTTCTCAAGTCTCTGATACAACTTGTAAAATATTGATTACTTATAAAGCACAAGTGGTTTTTTTCATAACATTTTTTAACCACTAGTCTGAATTCTAAACCGTATGTATAAAGTCAAATTAAAATTGTAATGTGCATGTAGTTATTTTATTAAATATAAATAAAAATCCTTTTTGTGTCAAAACCAACATTTTTGACTTTGTTGTAGGTTAAAATTTAAGTTAATAAAAGGATGCTTCAAATATCATCATCGATAAAAGCTCACTTTGTTAATATGTATTATTGTTATCAATCTGACCTGTTAAAGAATGGAAACCATGGCTTCACTTCATGCATCTACATGAGAAAAACAACTATATAACTGACAAATAGGATGTGTAAAGGAAGATTAGATAAAGGAAGCATCTATTATTAATGTGAACCTCAACAAACAATAAATTGAAAATTATATCTTAAGAATATTAAATATGCCCATATTAAAACACAAGGTTAATACCCACACTGAATATATATTAAAAAATAAAACCAAAAAACTTCGGAACATGTTCGAATGGATTACTAGGCACAAATGTATTAAATGTCTCTAAAACTCTTGACTATTTTAACTAAAATTACAAAACTTGAAATTGAATTTCCTCCTTTGTAAATGAAGAAAAAATACAAATTCAATCTATTTCTTTTGAAAATGTAGTAGTTAAAAAAACAAATAAAAGCCAAGTAAAATAAAAAATAACAGTAAGGGTGTCTGAATAAATCATATTATGCTACTATCTGCTTAAAATTCCTCCAATATAAGTTAGTGTGTAGATGTGTAAATAAAGTTTAAATAAAATTTTCCCATTTGAGATGACAGTGTGCCCCCAAGAACCATAAACCACCTAACAAAAACTCCAACAACAGGTTTCATGCCCTCTTTTAAGATGTTGGTCAATGTTGTCCAAAAGACTCCTAAATTATAAGCTATTGGTCTTGTTGTTTGTTGCCCTCAGAGGTGGAAAATAATCACTACTGCTGCTGAAGGTCCCATACACTTAAGTAGCCCAGATACCCATGAGTTAGATGCAACAGGAAAGCCTCCTCCCTGAGGACTGTCTTTCATGGAGATGTGTAAGTTTCTAAAGGAGGGAAGCAACCAACAATCCTATAACTATGGTCCTATGAGTACACTGACAAAGCATGGTGTAATAACCCTAAGGACGTGGTAGCAACAGGCATATCTTTGTGGTAACCACCAGCCCTGCAATTGGACTTTGATCCACAAAAGACAAATCGTATCGGGTATTGGAAACCTAGACAAATATCCAGGACTAGTGAATGATTTGGGGTGAGAATTTACAACTACCGCTTTACTACACCAGCATAACTCATCCTTATACCCACAGATAAGTGTAGTCCTCACTCCTCATCAAGGAAACAACTCTTCAAAGATGGATACTGTTACAAAAAAACAAAACAAAACAAAACAAAACAACAACAACAAAAAAAACAGCAGCCACTCAAAATGCAGTTATAGAGCCCATTCACAGCTCACACATCTACAATGTAACTCTTGCACCTAAGGCTTGGGCTAATTTCTGATGTTAATGATGAAAGAAGAGGCCCAGACTCATCACATCTGCACTTGGATTCTGCTCAAAAAACAGTTAACCCGGAATGAACACTAATACCACAAAGTCAATTAGATAAGTGTATAGATTAATTGCAATGTTAGCATCTCACCATAAACTGCATCTGCAGTGTACTTAATCTATGGTGGGTAAAGAAATGACACCATTACTTACTATTTTGATCCTATTATCTATCAAACATTTAATTTTGTCCAGCATGGTTACCTTACAATATTACCATACTAACCCAATCATATAAATATACTTCGAACCACCACGAGTTTATAACAAGCTGTGGAGCCAGTGTTCTTGTAAAATTACTACATAGAACAACAGATCCTCTTTGACTTCTGAATTGTATTTATAAGTAACTGTCAACACATGACCTAATCTTGGAGACTGGCAGACATCAAAAAACCTTTTTTTTTTTTAAGTTCTTAATTTCAGTTTATAAGGTGCCCTTTGTTTGTATCCGAATGAGAACAACACAGTCTTAAGAATCGTAAACACTTTAAAGTTAATTGCTGAATTTGTATTTACATAACAAATCTCCAGTTACATGCAAGTGGGCCTATTATAGTGAATACTCTGTGTGGTACATGCTCTTCCTGGGATAAATAGATAAAGTGGTGAGGGTATTTGAGGGTAAATCTGAGTTTTCTGGTGCATCTTGGCTAAATTGCAGATGAAACACATTGTTCGAACTCCAGTACTCCTATAGGTAAGGAACTTAGATATTGATGCTTACTACTTTCAAAATATATGAAGATGCTACAATTTCCTCTCCCATGTTACCACCATTCAAATGCCAGGTGGAGGAGCGTCTGTCTGAATTCTTTTGTAAAAGTGCCATATTGCTTTCTGAATTTTAAACACACCTTGTAATAGGAAAGGATTATTTCCAATTCTAGAAAACTTAAATTCCAATTCAAATTTTAAGATATAATTAGGAAATTGTTCTGACAGTGGTAGGGGCTCCTGTGGATTGCCTCCTCCCAGTTACCTACAAAAGATGTAAGTTACTCTTTAGCATGTTTCAAAATCTAATAAACTGTTTTTAAACACTTTTTGTCTGTAATATGGAAACACATTATTTTAATAATGTCAGAACATTTTCTGCTCCCACAGCTATATAGTCTAGGTTAACTTTCTAAACTAAGATATTTTTTAATTGGAAACATTTCTCAATGTTAAGATTCTATTTTAGTAAAGTTTGGCAATAAACTTTTATTTGGAAATTACTGTTCTAAGTCTAGAAATGCGTGGTCTTGTATTTCAATATATTTACTGTCTGTAGTTTTACCACTTTTAAATAGAGGTGCATGGATAGGCAAAGGGGCTTACATTTCTGGAATGGGGACGCAATCCTCACTTGGACTTGACTCCTTTTGTCACTAATGTTAAATCGTGTAAAACCAACAAAGTACAGTTTTTAAGAATTCCCATGTTAGAATTTCTAAATTAGCAAGAAATAAGTACAGGAGTAAAAGAACTCAAGTTGTTTATAAAAAGTTCTGCAAAGAGGGAAACCTACATGTTATTTCTGCCACTAATTTATACTGCCACATGTCCCATTGTAGTACATGGTTAAGAGCACTGGCTGCTCTTCCAGAGGTCATGAGTTTAATTCCCAGCAACCACAGTTGAATTAGGACTCCTGAGAGCCACCATTTTCTCTTCCTATCCTGTGTCACAATAGAGAGATTAAATCCAAATTTCATTTTTGGCCAGAGATATATCTCAGTGGAGGTTGCATGAGCCCTGAGATTTGATCCGCAGTATTATATAAACAAGTTCATTCATGATGTCACAAACAAGGGGCTATATCAAGAATTGGCTCTATCTTCTCTTATTTTTTTAATAAAAACTCATTAAATTTCTTCTTTTTGTTTTGCAATACTGGAGATGTCCAGGCCTCACAAAAGTTAATTCAGTATTATACCACTAAACTATACTGCGAGGCTTAACCATACAGGTTAGAATCAAAAGTTAAAACAAATGTTGTCAGACATGTGGATGGTTAACAGCTTATGACATAAATCTCTAGAGTTTCCACTCTTAAAAATCCATGAATACATTAACATTTTTCAAGGACATTGTGATATCTGATTCAGAATGGCTTCTTGTCCATTTACAAAGATTGGCAGTTCACCTAATATTCACAACTAGATATATCGCTTAAATGCTGCTATATACAAACAGTGTTAGGAAATTATAAAAATCAAACAATACACTCTCTTTCTGAAGCAAATCTTTTCAACCATCTAATAGTGCACTAATATACTTTGTGGTTATATGATGGTTTCATTTCATGAAAATGTTGAGTTATTTACAATTATCAAATAATCATTTCAAAGTGGACATCTAGCTATAATGGCTAAAGATTCCTATAATAATAGGCATATTTTCTTGTAAAGTCTTCTTTTATAAGCAGCCTGTATAGTCAGTACAAATACCTATAAAATCACTACAACTGGAGACAAGACTATGCTTTCATTACCTTCTCTCTGACTAAAGAGTAATGACTTTCTCTTCTGTTCATATCATCACCTCAGTTATGCAAGCCACATTTCTCACACACTTATCTTTATCGTTTTCATCACTTTCTATTACGATAAAGAGCATAGCTTTGGCTTAGGTTACAGAGACCAGAAGATCCCTTTAATCTGCTTCTAAATAATACTTATGCAGTCCAAAGAGGGAAGAAATGACACAGAGAGGGATACATTTTTTTCCTCGTGCTGGAACTCTCTGTGTAGCTCTCAGTCATAAATAACATGGAATTAAGGAACCAAGATTTATAATCTGAGCAAAAGTTAAGTATAGATCACTTTTTTTTTCTTTTCTGTTTATTTGTATATATTGTCCGGTGAGAAGAAATTTAGAGAAGTCAGTTTTGACTTACCTCAGCCTAAATTTATCTACTATTTTTACATCTTCTTAATTTAAGTGGTTCTTTGTTATCCTTGTTTATATTTATAGCTTTCTAAAGATAATAGAATACTTCAAAAAAGATGCTGTGCTTCAACTAACAACTATTAATATGGTAGTGACATTATAAAATATTTTAACAGCTACATATCAAATGTTTGCATCTAAACCGTCCCAGAAAATTATGTTAATGTGTATTTTGTCATATAAATATTAACCCAAGACAAATTCTTAGATTTCTAGCTAAATGCTTATAGAAAAATCAGTTAGAAATGAACAATTCTTAACATTTCTTTTTTTCAGTCCTTCATTTCATGTTACATTGATGGATTTTTGTGTGTAATACAAGATTTCTGGTCAAGGCAGTATAGTGGATTTATTTCTGTACAGAGCTTAATTGTAAAAGGAACTGCAATTATGTGCTTTTTCTAAAACTTTACAAATAGAGGAGAGAACGCTTCTAAGTGAAAACATACTAGATCTGCCCACAAGGCTTCCTGTTCAGCTGATTATGTGGTTCCAGGAGATAACAGCCCAAATTGCACTTGTAACAGACACCTATACAGGTGTAAACTTAAGTCTGGAGGAGTTCCCTTCTGTTTGCCTCTTCTAATCAGAAAAATGCCAAAGATTATACACTAGCAATGCTAATGTACACCCACAAAGTTATCAAAATCTCAGTTGAGGTAATCTGTCTGAACAAATAATTTTTCATATAAACTAGTGGGAACTTTGTCAGTGAATTTTTAATAAATGAGCAACCCCAAATATTGAAGCCATCACAAAATAGTAGGGTTCTGTTTCTGTATACTGTCAGGTAATATACCTGACATTTAGATACAGTCATTTAGATACAGTCTCTAGTGTACACCTACTTTCTAAAATGTGTCTAACAATTCAATAACAGCACTTAAATAAAAATGGTACATTTCCAATGCACACTTTCTTTTGAAATGTTCTAGAAACAAAACAAGTTATTTACTTTCAACTCAGAACAGAACTTTGAAAGATGAGAAAGTAAAAAGAAAAGAAAACAAAGAAAGAAAGAAAGAAAGAAATCATTATTCAGTTATGGTGTAAAACAAGTAATTAAGGCAAATGGCATTTTAAACACGTAAACATATCCATTGTCTTTATCATATAAAATGAGGTTAACTTGGTACATTTTAATAAATATCATACATCTTGATTATCAACCTTCAGATGTTGAGGAGAGGTCTGTTGAGTCAGAGTTTGGTAGATGGCTGTGAAAATGGGGTAGAACCAGTTCTGGTATAACCCTCTTTTTTTAAAGAAATAAAGCAAGTTCATGGAAGATCCTTGGGCATAATAATTCTAAACTTTAGCAGCAGAAATAAAACTTAAGTGAGGAAAGAAATTACATTACAAAATAAGAATAAATTCTGAACATTGTAATATATCAACACACTTTTACAAAAGAAGTTAATTACTTATGAATGAAGTATTTTAAATATCTGGAAAAACTAGAAGCAAGGTGAAGCTTTGATTTCTTGATATTCAGGAAGGTATTTAAAAGTCATATGTTATAGATTTTGCTAAAGATGATATGAATTTGAGTGATAGCTACACACACACACACACACATGTAAACAACCTTTTTATAGAATACATTTGGATTTTTATAATAATCTACAGAAGATCCGTCTATTTCAAAACTCCAGCCATTTTCTTCAAATTTTAGGATTATGGTGTCAATGGCAAATTTCAAACTGACTGCTGGGGACAGTCAGAAAACATTTAATTTACTGATGAAAGGGAAGGTAGAGTTCAAAAGAACTTCAGTGTGGCTTTTCTTGGTAGCGTAATTACATTGTGAAGAGGGCCTGCAGAAGCTTCTCGTTTGGGATGGTC
This sequence comes from Acomys minous, assembly GCF_964271855.1. Taxonomy (NCBI): domain Eukaryota; kingdom Metazoa; phylum Chordata; class Mammalia; order Rodentia; family Muridae; genus Acomys; species Acomys minous. The sequence goes on along the minus strand of NC_140492.1, from coordinate 31,768,048 downwards.
CTTTTGTGTTGGTCACATGTGTTTCCAATATACTCACATGAACATATGCATGAATGCATATCCAACACAGAGCTGACATTCACCTTACATCTGTGCTTGCTGTGAATATTTCTCAGTATTCAGCTTTTCAGATGTACCTGCTTATTCTGAATTTGCTTAAATTATTAAAGTCTAGAAACATACAATAGAATCTAAAAAGTCTTAGTTATACTCAGCTCTGCCAAATGAAATGCACCAAATAATTATCTTTTCTAGATGGTTGAATTTGCAACAGTAAAACGCCATCCTCTGAGGGTTCAAGTCGTAATTTTCATTGTTTCATGTATATGTCGCTGCGTGCTTTTTATCTAAGAATTTATTCCAGGGTCATCTTTCTCACCAGAATTGATATTTAAACAGGCATAGAACCTGTCAAAAAAACTTATGATATTTTCCAAAGTCTAGCAGGAAACTAACTATTATCTTCTAACTTTTCATAAATAGATATACACAAATAGATGTACATAAATAGATTTCACAACTGTGAAAGATGAGGTCTTGTGTGATAACAAATTCAGTCTTTCCAACTTTTCTCAACTCCTCTTAACGGTTTCCAAGACTGTAAGTTTGAAATTGAGTTTATGGTTCGAGATTTTTTTAATCAATTTATTTATTTATTTTATTTATCTCTGTGTGTGATGTGTGTGTGTGTGTGTGTGTGTGTGTCCATGTGAGCATGTGTGCACTGCATATGTAGGGGAGCCCAAGTATTATAGAAGAGATCATCAGATTCCATGGAACTGGAGTTACATACCAGGTGGCTGTGAGCCACCACACAAATACTCAGAACTGAACTTGGTCCTCTGAAAGAAAAGTGAGCATCCTCAACCACAAAGTTACCTCTGCAGCCCAAGGACTCTGAACTTTCTGTTGTTAACAGTAAGTGTAACAAATCTACTATAAATAAAAACCTCGTCATAAAACAAAATGTTCATAACTTCCAAAGGTGATCTTTTGCAGAGGAAAAAATTTTTAAACATTAGAAATGTTATACCTTTTTGCTATTCTCTGAATTATAAAAGTCTTTTTTACACTAAAACACTTTAAATGATTTTGACTATCCCCCTCAAAGGTAAGAAGAAGCTATATTGTGCACAAATGCCTTAGAAATGCAGTTGTACCTCAGACTACAGGTAAACCATCATTGTCATTATATATTAGATTAACCAGCTCACTAAACTGAAATACACATAATTACCCACAGGACCTTTTGGTTTTCTAAAACAAAGCTATTAAAAGGTCTAGTATAGGCCAGAAATGATGATAATGCACAGTAAATCTCTAAGTTTTTGTTTTGTGTTATCAAATGTAATGAGTCTTATCTATGGTAACACATACAGAAAAAGTAAACCAAGAGAAAAATATTATGCTTTAAAAAGTATTTCTACTATTTCATAATTTCATATTTAACAAAGAAGCAGTATTTTAATTTGTTACTATACTTTGGGTAATAGTTTCAGTTCTTTCTATTCTTAAAATGCAAAATTTACCTTAAATTGCTGTGGCATATTAGTGGGAAAATTGTCATTATTACAGACAGTAGGGAAGGTGGGGAGATCAAGATTAGACTATGACAAACAATGATTTTTTTTTTTAAATTTTAACCTCACTGAAAATATTTTCCAGAGTAAAATTTACAGCATCTGGTCTCCATAACTAATATACTCATCTATAATATTTTGGTCACAGCATAGGGACATCTCAGTTTTGTAAGATAACCCTATGATTGGCAAAACAAACTTACACACACACACACACACACACACACACACACACACACACACACACACACGGAGAGAGAGTGAGACAGAGACAGAGACAGAAAGAAACAGAAGAGAGAGCCTATGCTGCAAATGGACTTCTCAGAGTGTTGTTTTGCTTATGCTAATGATTAGTAAAGTAAGCCACATGGAAACCACTGTGAATTGGTTTCCCAGCCTGAAGTCTTCTAAGTGTGAAGACTCTGCCATCATCTGTACTTAGGAGACCTATCTTTTTAAGAGAACACATTATAAAGTTACTACTCAAAAGATATTACCAATTGCTAAATCAGATTTGCAAACAGGAAATGCGTTAATTGCTAACAAGAGATGCTATTTCCTGTAGGCATTCTGAGGGAGATTGGAAATGTTAAAATTTTCTGAGAATTAGAAATAAGCCAACTTTGTCAGCAAAACAAGTACAAATTGAGTACCTTATATTTTTAATAAACAGGGCAGGTCTCACTGTCACTAGCCTATAGGGCTTATTCATTTACTAGTCTTAATTGTTATTGGAGAAAAGTTAGCTCTTCATAGCTTCTAAATGAAACAATTCTGATGTTCACCAAATATACGTCTTAGCAACTGAGTTGAATCGTATTTTCCAAGTTACCTTAGTCCTTTTTAAGACTCAACCATGCAGTTTGTAAAGATTGTTGTTTTGAAAGTAAATAAATCTCAGTTTGGGAATATTTATGGATCTATTTCATTTTGTTTAATAATTTATGTTTAAGCCTTAAATCTATAAAAGGACATCCTTTGCAGCACTATTTTAAAGACCAGATTTCCACAGGTTTTCATCACACACGATATAAAAAACTGATTAACAGAATACAGGGATTGCATCAACTCACATTAAGAATTGTATTTTTAAGTCAAGTTTACATTTCCCTTGATTTGAAAGCAGTATCCAAATCCGTATGTGAATTTTAAAAACCGCATTTGAGGAAAAGAGTTGCTGAGCTATGTTCCAGAAGTAAGGGTGGGGAAAAGAGCTGTCTGCTAAGTCTTCCTTTCTGCCAGCCTTTGAGTGGCTGGCAGCCTCTTCTAGAACAGGAGAGTACAGCAGACAACACATTACAATGTTTAAGTTAAAGGCAGAGGAAGCAACCCACTTCTACAATCCCAGCCCTTGGAAAAGCGAAGAGTTCAAAGCCAGTCTGGGCTAAAAAGGGACCTTTTTTTTTTTAAGGAAAAAAAAACCTAAAATCAATAAATAACATTTAAAAATTTTTAAATGTTGACATTACAGCAAGAAAGGAAAGATTTTAAAAGCAGCTTGCTTTCTTACTTAGAAGCCTGATGTCATCAATATGCTATTTTTGCTCTTTGGCAGGTAAAGGGAATTTATTGCATCAATTAATGCTAAACATGTGTGCTGAAATTCTCCATGAAAAGCATAATTGCTCCCTACTTAATTTGCTACTTTCCAAAGTGCTCTTTTAGCTACTTTTTTTCAATAACTCTCTTAAACAAGCTGCAAGTATTTTTAATGTAAACAAAGATAAATCACTTAATTTTATTTTTTCATCTTAAGTATTATAAAAAAAAAGAAGAAGAAGAAGAAGTCACTAAAATGAGAGGGTTTTCACCGGGAGCAGCACCTACATTTTGGGACATGCTCTACTCCCCCCCCCACCCCCACCCCCCGTCTTCCTGGTTTTCTATGGCAATTCCCAGAGTCAAGTCATACTCCATTCTTAAGACGTTAAAAAATTATTTATTTATTTATTTAAGAAAATCCTCGATCATCAGTCATTACACCCTGGTTATGACGACACTTTTATTTATTTGTTTGTTTGTTTGTTTGTTTGTTTGTACTCTTCTGGAATGAAAGGATACCTCTCAGGATTTGTGGAGAGGAGAAAACAGCCAACAAGAAGATTCGGAGACAAGCTCGAGCCTAGATCCAGCGGTATGTTACTGTGATCTGTTTCCTGGGCTATACGTAAAGAGATGCCCTAATATTTATTTTAGGTGTGATTGATTTAATGTCCCATAAGGAATGAATGACAAAGGGACAGAGCATTGGGGCAGTGAGGTTGTAATCCCAATAGGGACAGGACATTGAAAACACACTTAGCTACTGGAGTCAGCCATTATTTAAGAGGAACGCTGAGGGCCTGAGACTACCTCAAAAATTGCAGCAGCAGTCAACCATGAATCCACTTGGATTACCTCGTTTTGAGGAAACCCTCTATGGCCCATTTCAAACTTACTTCCAACCTCCGAAGAGAAAATTGGCACCAATCTTAGAGAGGGCTTTGGTGGGAGTAGGGGTTGGCGGGTCGGGGGGACGACCATGACAGTTTGATTGTGTAGGAAGAAGAAGGCTTATGAACACCCCATTAGCAGTGAGGAAGGAATTAGCAGGTGGCATCAGCAGGTGACCTTAAAGAAAACTGGAAGAGAAAAACAATTCATTTATTTAGAAACTAGTGGAGAGGAGACTGTGGAGAGAGAGCAAGAAATAGCAAGGAGGGTCATCAAGGGTGTCCGCGTGCCGCAGCTAAATCGGAAGATGCATGGGTAACATTTTAGGGAACTCTGTTGGACCCTCACCCTCGGCTGTCTCCCTCTGTCACCCAGTGGGTTGATGGAGGTAGATGGAAAAGATACCACTGCGCCACCTCCAGACGCCAGACTGAAAAGTCTGGTTGGCAACAATGGAGGAAGCGGCAAGGAAATCTGAGATCTGGGGTCTCCGGCTTAGATCAGGGGACAGGAGTGGGAGGGTCGCCTTCTCTCTAAGACTGATCAGACGCAGGTGGCTGCCAGGTGGGGAGGAGCGGCGCGGTGGCAGGCCGGAGGCTGCAGGCAGAGGGCGCGCGTTGGTTGCTTGCGAGCCTGCAGCTTTTGGAACCGCTGGAGGAGTTCCGCGTCCAGGCGCAGTTAACCACCGCTGCGCGCTCGGCAAGCCTTTGGGCGCGGGATGCCGGAGCAACCGGCATCTCTCCACCGAGTCACGGCTATCCCGGCTCTGCACCCGTCCAGACTCTGTCTTTCTGTTCCCGGTTGAGGGAAAACTGCCGGGAAGAGCTCCCTGGCCCCCGGAGGACTTGCAGCTGACTGTTTCACACCCTGGATGAGTTTTAATGAGAACGCAGTGACTGGGGGCTGGGGAGGGAAGCGCCTTGGCTCCACTGGTCCCTCTTCAAGTAGATAGAGTTTAAGACACCCTGGCGTGGATGTGATGGCAGCGGGGGGCGCCTGATTCCTTTGTGACCACTTTACAGCCACTCCCAGTGAAATGCCATGGTGCTATAATGTTACTAGAGCACGCACTTTTAGAACTTAATAAACAGTGCGTTATCAAATATGGACAATGTAACGAGAAGAGAAAGAGGCGAACTCACCTCCTCCTTTGGCCACCCCAGGCCCCGCGAAAGCCTGTTCACATTGGTTTGTTTGTACAGTGCTGCGATTTGTTTCCCCACTCCTCTCTCACCTATTATTCTCAGTTCACCATGTTGGTTTGGTTTATGTGGATTTTCACCCTTTGCTTTGACTGGAACAGCAGGACATGGTTTAGAAAATGAAGAGGTGGGTGGGGGGGTGCGCATTCAGGGCTTCCAGATTAATAACGTCACTTCAAGTTTGAAGCTTTATTTGCTGAACTGGTTTTGATTCCATCCACCCTCCACGTGCGTGAGCCCAGGCTTTGAAAGGGGGAAAGCAAGCTTTGGCTCACGCTCTTAAAACTTTCCTAGGCAAGGCTTTTCCTTCTGGAAAAAAAAAAAAAAAGTAAACTTGAGAGAAGTAAACATGATTTTTTTTTTAACTGTGGGTTTTTAGAATTTAATAAAAATTGATTACCCAGGTGATTTAAATGATAAATATCTTCTAAGCAAAAAACATTTATATGTCATCATTGGCTTTAGAACCTCTGTGTTCCTCTCTTCTCCGTCTTTGTAAACAACTTGCTTTCTTTTTACTTGCTTGAACATTCTTTATAGTGAACTACCTTTTGTAAGTGTATTTCAAAGAAAACTGGTAGGAGATAAAATAAAACTTCCTGATGGTCATATTTTTTCTTGGAGGTGTGTGTGGTGGCGGGGGGCGGGGGGGAGGGGCTTATCTGCTAAGTTCAAACGACTACCTGATACTAAGCAGCCACCAGCAGACCTGCACAGTTTGACATTGGGAACAGAGAAGTATCCAGTCCTTTGAACACAGAGGCAATGGTTTCCAAGAGTGATAGATTAATGGCTTGAAAACTGTTGTGTTTTATTAATAACACAACATTGTTTTTAATTCTTAAAATCATCACAGCTGAATTGCCTAATATCTTTTTTCTTTCTTTCCTTCTTTCCTTTTTTTATTTGAAGAGTAAATATTTAATCCCAGCTTTCTACATACCTAGAAGAATAATATAACAAACCTTTCACACCAATCAACCCTTTATTTGAAAAATGTGTGAAAAGCTACTTGCACACTTGGTAAAAGCCCCTTACTGACCCTCAGTGGTGATAAAATCCAGATCTCTTAGAACAACCAAAGAGAGACACTGGAATCTGCCCTCAATCTATGTGAAGCAACAATTGAAAGAGCAAAGTTTATTGAATATTTTACAGACAAATGTGCATGTTAAAAAGTAAAGTTGGAGATCTTGACAAAAAGAAAAACTCCCTTAAAAGTTAGTATTCTTCCAAGAAATACATATTTCTTTGTACATCTAATATTTATGCCAAACAAAACCATTGGAAAATGACTCAAATCATAGGTAGCCCACATCACAGATTTCTAAGTAAGTACTGTCTGTAAGAACTTATCAAGTTTTCATGATTTGTGGAAACTTTTATTAATACTTTCTTGAAGATTTTATGACTTGGAAAATGTTAACTTTCAAGAACATTTCTTGCTGCTTCCATTTCTATTGAAGTCACTAAATCAAATATATTGTAGAAATATGCTATGCCTTAAAAAATCCTTTGCATATGTAACTAATTATTTGATATTTAAAAGCTGTGTATATTTTGTTTCAGAAAATATTTCAAAATTCCCTAAAACATTGAACATCTAAGGATCTTTATAAGTAAGAAGTACTTTGAAATAGTATTACTAGTGATTTGACCATTAAAGAATATACAGTTATTTGAACGTACAAATGGGGATAATATACAGACTCAAGATGAACTTTATTGAATCATTTCTTAAATTTAAATTATTAAAGATCAAGTTTACACTACCACATTTTATAAGAGCAGAGAAAAAAACATGATGGGATTCAAGTAACAGAAAACTTTATGTGAAACTACCTCAAGTTAGTGAACACTGGTCAATAGTTTTTAATCTTGATTTTACATAATGCTTTAAGAGTCAGTAAGGTTTTTTTTTTTTTTTTTTTTTGGAAAGTTTCCGGTTTTATCAATACATGGAGGAGATTAATTTCTGTATGTGATAACGTTGACCTAAGACATGGCAATGGTGTTTTGTGCAGTTTTTCTTTTACAGGTTCAATCACTGTCAACTTATAAACATAACTTTTACTTTAAGAGGAGAAGAAAAATTGTATCCATCACAGAATCAGTAGAAAAAAAGCATAGAGCTGAAAATATTCACAGCCATAGGAAGGCTACTTTTGTGTGTCTACATCCACTTTACTTGCCAGAATATTTTATATTTTAGAGGGATTATTAATTTTTCACTTCTGAAAAATGAGGTAAGTGGGGTAAATAAAGTGAATATTTCCTCACTTGAATTTAATGATATGAATATTACTCTTCAAGAAGATAGAGACTCAAAATGAATTAATTTCATGATCAATTTTGAGAGGTTACAAGAAGTTTCTTTTCTGGCACAATGAAAATATTATCATAGCAATTCAGATTGTCAGTAAAAGCTTAAACAAATTTGCTGATAATCCTGTTAATGACCTAGGTCAAGTGTTAACTGTTGTGGGTTATAAAGCAGTGAAATTAAGGTTTCTGCTACCTCCAGGCAAACAGCACAGTTATAACTGTTGGGGGTGGGAGCAGGAGCAATCTATTAGGAGAACTATTAAATTACAGAAATGTATAATGCATTCAATTATTTAGTCTAGCATGAAGAAATGCTATTAAAAGCAAATGTACGCCCTCTTTTAAAAAGCCTATAAAGATGACATGATAGCTTAGCTCTCTGTTAAGGTTTCAATCACAGGGAGTTTTTATTTGAGGGTGAGAGTTTATATACATTGAAGGTGATGTCAATTCAGAATAATTTTTACAAAAAGGAAATCTACAATTTAAATATTTATTGTGTCAACATTTTCCTACTGCTCTAAGAAAATACTACAGCGTATATATTCAAGTTTTATTTTTACTCTTCAAAGAATCTCATGTCTTCTCTTGTATTTAGCAGAGATTTTTGTTAAAGGGAGACCGTTTCATAGACTACATCGTAGCCACCCCAGAAAAGAGTATCCCAATAAGAAGTGTGTAGGTATGTAGGCTGAATTTTACTGAACTGTTGTTTTTAAACTTTCTTTTTTTGTATAAAGAATGCAGTGGGTAAATGTGAATCCAATTTGTGAAGACTGTGGGATGGAAAGTATTGTGTATAATATCGAATAAGCAGTGCATTTTGCTTCAGACTGCTGCACATATATAGTGTGTATAAAGAGTATTTCATGCAGTTCTAAAGTTGGCTGAACTAATGAAGGTCAATCACTTCACTCTGTATCAAGTTTTAACCCCTTTCCAAACTTACTGTTTGCCACCATCTGAGTCTAAGCAAGAAAACCAACCAACCAACCAGAACAACCAACCAACCAACCAACCAACAAACAAACAAAAAACAGAAGAAGCATAGGGTCATTCCTGATAAAAATTCTACACTAGTTTTTGCTTAGAAAAGTAAGTGATTTCCCACTGGACATTTCTTCTTCTACCATGTGAGTGGGAAGAACTGGTCATTGTTAGCAATGTCTCTGCTAACTCTTGTGTGGGCATTCAGTTCAGATTTTAAGTGATCCTCAAATCATGTATCTCTATTATCTTCCAAAAGGCCATGGAGAGAAAGTAGCACTTGAAATCACATTCTTGAAGTCACAATGCAAAGTCACTGTAAGTAACTAATGGAAAAACCACATCAGACTCTTAAGTTATTTTTCTTTATTTCAGATTTGTGGAAATTCAATAGTTTAATTTAATTAACTCAATTTTTGTTTAAACTCTCATGAAGACAAGTTCCTTAGCAATCAGCTCAATGGGCTGGTTTTGTTCTTCCATTTTCACTATGTCTAACACCATGATAGGAGAATGTCTTCTGGTGATTATGTTATAGCAAATTTTCTATAGTTTTAAAACACAATCTTAAGCATAATATTTTAAGCATAATCTATCTTCTCATATATTTTCAGTACTCATAATGCATTAGAAAGTTATTTCATGTGGTTCATTTTTTCTTAGCACTATCTATGAGGACAGATTACTTTGTCAGAGGAATTACATGTAAATTGTGGCACAGATTTGAAAATTTTACTTTCCATATGACTCAACTCAATTGCTAAGAGACAAGGTATTGGATAAATATTTAAAGTATCACTGAAGTGGTATTATCTGACATACTATTCATTTTTTTTAAACTTTTGTTTTAAAGTGCTTATAACCTCGTAAAGAAAATGAGACAGTAGCTACATTATAGTGTCTGGAAAGACTAAACCTGTGAAAAACAGATATATAAAAACTTTCATCCAAACAAATTAAATGACATTGTATGAGTTTTATGAGTCTTTTTAATGCTATATTGTTAATTTGTACCTGACTATTTACATACATTATTCAATATTACATATGTAAAATGTGAAATAAAGGCAACTAGGATTTAATTATACTTATTTTCATTAACTATATATGCTTTGATTTTATATGAGTGTGAATAAGATTAAAGGTATTAATTTTTGCAATTTAAATAAAGGCTGAGTTAATCACAAATGTAATTTCATCTGTATCCTGTGTATCACTAATCCAGTGAGATCATTGTCTGGACAGTTTATATACATTCCAGTTGAAAAAAACACAACTCAGAAAAAAAAAGTGGCAATTGCATTTTTCTAGTTATTGTTAGTATTTTAATATACTTGGGAAAATATTTTAAAACACTTTAACATATCACTGCATTATTCATGCACAAATGACCATTCATGTCTACTTCTCTGAAGAAGAATGACTGATCATTACTTTCAAGTGTACATTTTAATTTGTGTTACTAAAAAAGTGATTTATGGAAAAGATGAGTTTTCCCATCTCCATGATGAAAAACTATTTCTCTATTCAAATATAAACAAAAATGAATAAAAGCAGCCAAATTGATAAAGGCAGCCAAGGCACTAAGAAAAGAAAATTAAACTGTCCCATTAGCACTGAAAGTAGGTCATCAACCATTTGAAGCACCCTTTGTGCCGAATGGGTTATATATTTTTTTTTCATGTAGGCATAAAAATAATGCATACAACATTGGCTCTACAAAATATGTTTACGTGAGTGTTGCAATCTTCCTGGCCATCAGTTGTTCTCTATTGTTAACTCACTCAATAAAATTCTAAATGTTCAAAAATCATTAAGAGAAAATTAAAGTTGTACGTGTTGCTGCAAGGCAATCAATTATTCAGAGAAGTTAGGTCTTAAGAGTTTGTATTCACAAATCATTAAGACTAGATAATGAAAAGTCTGCAGGGTGGGTGTGGGGGGGAAATGAGTCGGCTCAGTACACACAAAAACAAATATTCTCAATATGAGATTTACACTTTGATCCATTGAAAATCCAGGGATCCCCATTACAAGGACAATAACTAATCCAACACCAAGGAAATGCTCATGAGCGTTCTTTCCAATTGGCTACTTAGTTATTTACTGTATCTACCCAGGAGCTATTCATCAATCAATCACTAATAGCATTCTCCTTTTTGTATGAAAGCCCTTTATTTAAAGGAACCCAACTTAAGCTCACTGTATCTCCCTGCAAACATCACTGCTGTTAATGTGGCTCGCATATGCTGCCCATAAGAACCTGTGTCGCTGAGCATAGCATCGCCCGGCGGGATCCACATCACTTCAATAAGGCAGTTGTAACATAAACATACCCACGCGCGTACACAAACCTCGGGTCCAAGGAGCGCCTTTCCCTATACCCCATTCATAAATGCCAAAGGGTCTAAGCAGGAGCAACCTGTCATTATCTTTAAAACACACCGCGGGATCTCCAGAAAGGCTAGCCTTTTCTTTTAAACTTCTCAGAGGACCACATGGTCGTAATTAGAAAATAAAATACTGCCTTGGCTATTTGGCAATTAACTGACTGGGTTGTAAAAAAAAAAAAGACCGGAGGGTTTTCTCTTTCTGCTTCAAATTGTCAAATGCAATCGCTTGACTAGCTATCAGATTAAAATCAGATTTATTTATTTGCTTATTTCTTCTTTTATTTTTCTTAACGGTTTCTACAACCTCAAATCATCTCCCAAAAGTGTTTTTGGGATTGCTACTGGGCAAAGACAACCTTTCCCTGCCACTCTTTCCAGGCTCCTCCGGGGGGCCAGCGCGGGTTCCGGGGCTGCGGGCTCCGCTCGCAGGCGGAGCGGTACCTGGCTTACCTTCGTTGGAAGGCTGTGGGCTCAGTTCCCCGGAGCAGCTGAGGACGCAGCAGCCGAGCAGGACAAGGATGGAGAGGTGACAATCCATGTTGCTGGTGCAGCGGGCAGTGAGAGGAGCATATCTCCACGAAGCATGCCACTGATGTGAGGGGGAGCGCTCTGATTGCTGGAGAAGTTACCATGCTCCGCTAGCAGTCTGATGTCAAGTTTGACACTGGAGATAAGGAGGAGTCTGGCTGCCTCTCCGCGAACCCCGCTCTGGGACTTCGCTGGGTCCTAGTGCCGTCGCAAGCGGGCGTTGAAGAAGATCAGGGCAGCCCCGGGGGCTAGCAGCCAGATCCCTAGCCGAGCTTCAGAGGAACGCAGTGGGGTGGAGGTCCGCGGTGTTGCCAATGGGGCAGGAAAGGTAAAAGTTGTGCCAGGACAGCGGCGGCGGGGAGTAGTGGGAGCCATCCCGTTTTCACTCAAAGATAGCTATTTGTTTGCTATGCTTGATCAGTTGTCTGTTTCCGAAAACAAACAAATCCTAATAGAGGTACTGTGAGTTGAAAAGAAACTAAAGCTCAAAAAAATACTGTTTTACGGAGTGGGAGATATCCGTTTAACTATTATATAATTACAAGGACCTTTACAATTAATTATACCTTTACTCCTTTCAGTGTGATCACAGTTTTCCTCTTGGTTCAGCAAGACAAAAGTAGACATCCCAGCTCAGAAAGCACCCAGTCCACCACAAGGTATCAGGCTGTTAAAGGGATTTGACACAGCAATTTCAGCTGGCACGGGGCACAGTCAGGTTCCTAACACTGGGAAGCAGCCTTTGCCCTCCCAGGACAGGGCCAACCATAGCCAAGGCAACAGCGTCAGGGCTACCACGCCCTCCTTTGGGTGCCGGATTTGTAATATAAATCAAACTTAGAATTCTGAACAATGAATGCCCTTGCCTACACCAGCTAGCGTTAGGACTTTCCTGTTCTGGGAGACTCAGAACACAGCTCACAGGTCCCTGTTCCGCCTTCCAGCTGCCACTGGTCTGGTACTGATTGAGGACTGCTCTTCAACACGGAAAAGCCAGTGGCGGGTAGAGAATTATGTCCTTGGACTTCCTCACTTACTTTGCAGTATGGTTATAAATGGTCTCATGCTGAACACTCTAATTGCAATCTAGTACAACCACGTAATTTTTCTGCAATTTATACTTTAAGATCTCTTTTCAATTATCTCTTAAGTATGTCCCAGAAAGCGATTTCTCACCCACCCTTTCACACCCAGCCATCTCAACCTATGCTGAAAGACACCAGAGGAGTTCCTCACTCAGCTCCAAAATGGAAAGCTAGGCAGACAGCACTAACGCCAGTAATCAGTGTTAGAGCTCTGAAAAGGGAGCAGAGTAAGTTTTGAAAGGTCCTGGTAATAAGATATCCCTTTCCCAAGCACTACACTTTTAATGACAGGGCACAATTTTCACTTGAACTTAAGCTAGTGGCTTCCGGTAAGATACTGGTTGTTGGCTTTTTGGTGAAGAGGGGTTGGCTTGAAGATGCCAAATGAGAGAGACTGACCTTGCTCACTCTGCCCTGAGAGACTTATTCATTTCCCTAACTCCCTTTCACCTTACACCACCAGCGGCTGTACAGGCCACACATGCTGAGTCTGTCTCCACTGAGAATGAGGGACGCTGACCAGAAAGCAGCGATATGGGGGACCTTGTCACCGTGTGTGTAGTGCTGCCACAATATTTCATTATTTCACAACCGAATAAGATATTTCTGGGAGTTTGAAAGAAATGACATTTGTGATAGGCAGATTTGGGCCCAGGGGTCCCGCTCAAACTAAGGCACCAGCCAAGGACAATACAGACGGTAAACCTTAAATCCCTACCCAGATCTAGACAATGGACAGAACACTCTCCACAGTAGAGTGGAGAGTGGGATATTACTTTCTCACATACTCTGGTGCCTCACATTTGACCATGTCCCCTGGAGGAGGAGACCTGGTGGCACTCAGAGGAAGGACAGCAGGTTACCAAGAAGAGACTTGATACCCTATGAGCATATAGAGGGGGAGGTAATCCCCCTCAGGAACAGTCATAGGGGAGGAGAATAAGGGGAAAATGGGAGAGAGGGAAGAATGGGAGGATACAAGGGATGGGATAACCATTGAGATGTAACAAGAATAAATTAATAAAGGAGAAAAAACAAAACAAAAACAAAAAACAAAAAAAGAAAGAAATAACATTTAATGCAGATTACCATATCTCCTTATTTCTTTCTTTCTTTATTCATTTATTCACTTTACATCCCAGTCCTGACCCTCTCTTCCCAGTTCCACCCTCTCTCCATCTTCCCCTACTCCTCCTTCCTCTATTCCTCAGAAAACGGGAGCCCACTCCCCTGTCCACTCACCCCAGCTCATCAATTCTCATCAGGACTGTTTATGTCCTTTTCCCCTGTGGCCTAGCAAGGCAGTCCTGCCAGTGAGAAGTGATCTAGAAGCTGGTAAAGAGTCCATGTCCGAGACAGACCCTACTCTCCTTGTTAGAGGACCCACATGAAGTCTGAGCTGCCCACTGGCTACATCTGTGTAGGGGACCTAGGTCCAGTCCATGCATGGTCCTTGGTTGGTGCTTCAGTCCCCACAAACCCTCTGGACCCTGGTTAGCTGGCTCTGTTGGTCTTTTTTGTGACATTCCTGTAACCTCCCGGTCCTTTTCTCTTACACCCTGCCCCCACTTTTCCACAAGATTCCCTATGCTTCGTCCAATGTTTGAGTGTAAGTCTCTGTCTTTAACTGCTGCTTGGTGGAGCCCCTCAAATGAGAACTCTGCTAGGCTACTGTTTGCAAGCATAGCACAGTATCATTAACAGTCTCAGGGGTTGGCTCTCTTCCATAGTATGTGTCTTGTGTTGCGTTAGGCATTGATTGGACACTCCCTCAATCCCAGCTCTATCTGTTCTGTCTTTATCCCTGCACATCTTGTAAGCAGGGTAATTTTGGGGGGAGAAGTTTTCATGGGTAGGTTGGTTTTCTCCTCCCTCCGCTAGAAGTCTTTCCTCTTCAGTCTCCATGGCCCCTGCTACTAAAAGTCTCAGCTAGAGTGACCCCATCTCTTCCCAGAATCCTACCCTGACTTAAGTCTCCAGCTTGTCACTGAGATGCCCCCCTCTTACAGTTTCTCTTTTTCTCTGTAGGCTTTCTGGAATACTACCCAGCTATTAAAAGCAAGAAAATCATGAAATTTTCAGGCAAACCCAGACCCAGAAAGACATATGGTGTGTACTCACTTATAAGTGGATTATGACTTAACAGCATTTGGAAACACGATGCTATGCTGGCCTTCATGAATGTGATGTGCCTCTCCTCTCCCTATCTCATTACTTCTCTTTCACATCTAACAACCACTGATGACTGTGGAAAGGGCATTCATGTTGGACCTATGCTACAAGTGGGTAAAAAATAAGTTAAAATCAATGCCTGGGCCAGGCACACAATGTAAACTATATAGGATTTCTCAATCGTAGAATCTTTAAGCCAAAAGACATCAGAAAGTGAGAGTTCCTCGAGCTGAGAATGTAGCACCATTAGCAGCGCGCTTGCATGAGGCCCTGGGTTCTATCCCAGCATTACACAAGCCAAGTGTGTAACACAGGACTTGGGAGATACAGACAGGAAAATCAAAAGTTTATGCTCATTTTTCATTACACAGTGAATTAGATGACATACTGAGCTTCATAAAACCCTGCCTCTAAATAAAAAAGAAAGAAGGAATAAATGAAGGAAAGGAAGAAAGCAAACGTTCCCATAATCTCAGGACTCTTTTGGATAGATGTGAAAAAGAATCATGCCAATAAAGAGAAGTGATGAACTTGGCCACAATAAGCATTGACTTGTGGACTCAAGGAGAGTGGGTTCTTGTCCAAAAACAGCAGTAACAACAACAACAAAAAAAAATCAATCAGACAAACAAAAAATCATGGTGTGGTGGTGTAGGAGAAGTAAACATTTAACAGTTAAAGAAAGGTTCAGAAGTTACTTTCAGCACAAACAAAATCAGAATGATGTGCAGTTGAAGTGGAAACGCTTTTAAAATCCCAGCCTGGATGGAACACAGAGTATTTTTGGTAGAAAGAGTGACAGCATCAGAGGACACAAATAAAGCCAGTGTGGAAGGTGACTGTTAAGGGGAATATTCTCCATAGAGCAGACTGAAGACTGCACAGAAATTCGCATGCCACAGGTCAATGTGTTTGAAACCCATTTCAGACTAAGGAGAAAGCAGAACCAAATACTGAGAAATAAATTGGTCATGTGTAAGTTTTAAGAAATTTTTATTGTCATAGGATAAGCCAGGGCATTGTCACATGGCGTTGAAAGGCTGAAAATCCTTTCTGAAAGTCATCTCTTCTTCCTGCTACAGATTTTGACTCTGAACCAGGGACATTGTGGCCCAGGAATTTGTAACTGAACCACTGCTGAGCTAGAAGCAGGAACCTTCTAAGACAGGACACTTACATCAGAAGTTGTTTGTAAAACACAGCTGAGTACAGGATGGCCCTAGGATCTCACAGAAAGAATGAAGGAGATCTAGATGAGGAAGTCATTATATTTATTTTTCAAGAACTACAGGGTTAGGCACCCAATTTATAAGTTGAAGGAACATTCCCGAAAGGGATAGCAATAGAGCTAGAAAAATGGAGCAAAGGTGCCTAATAAAGAAACGTGCTTTGGAAATAGAGCGACTAAGAAAAACAAGCTTCTTGGAGGAAATGGAGCCTCTGTTGTTACAGCATCAACACTGAGGGGGTGGCAGAGATTTGGGAGGCAAGAGAGAGGAGAGCTTGGAAAATTTGCTCATGAATTCTAAGAACTCTATGGACCTTGGAATGGTAGGGTGATTTGGGATATGAAAGTGTTAATTTCCATATAAAAATGGGAAGGTCGTAACTAAAATAGCAATGACAGTAGGAAGAAATACACCATACACCAACACTCGATGCTGACACCTGTAGGTTCCGCATGCAAACCAGTCTACAGGCAGTTGATTTGGTTCTACTGCCTTTCGGTGGGATTTTGACATAATAGATGCTATCATTTAGGAATAGTATAAGTGTTATATAATAGTTATGATGCTGTAGAGAAAGTGTTGTACTAATGTCTGACATATTAAAAACTTTTACTACACTTTATTAAAAAAAACCAAAAACACTAAGGAAAATGCAGTCTAGACTGTGCAGTCTAGATTCTGAGCAAGGATAGAACTTCAAGCAATGGACACAGGAGTAAGAAAAACTTGCAAAAGTTCACAATAGGTCCATTTTAAGAAATGAGGGAGACTAGGGTCTATGCAGCCTTTTTTACTCCCATATAGATGAAAAAAAAAGAGACTTGAGGACAGAATATGGAGGAAATTGTTATGTTACATGAGTCTGGTTGGAATGAACTATCAGGAGACAAAGACATTCTCTGGGTTGTCCTGATAGCGACCATGTATACATAAAGATAACCAGATATATACACGTAAGGAAAACACAAGCTGAGATCAGTTGTCTGAAAATGAAACTGCAACACATACATCAATCTTTAAAAGTTCAAGGCAGAAATAGGGGACACAGAACCAGAAGTGATAAGCTCATTAGAAGACCAGAATATTAGACATTTTC
This sequence comes from Acomys minous, assembly GCF_964271855.1. Taxonomy (NCBI): domain Eukaryota; kingdom Metazoa; phylum Chordata; class Mammalia; order Rodentia; family Muridae; genus Acomys; species Acomys minous. Next base: position 31,751,018 of record NC_140492.1, on the reverse strand, counting down.
ACGGGCATGCACTGTAAGGAGCTCTGCTTGGAAAAATGCCAGTAAGGTCTCCATAGATGAGTCACTACTGCTGTGATGATTTTTACAATCAGCCCTCACCTCTATCCTGTACTCAGCCACCTTGGCCAAAGTCGTCGTTATCCTCCAATTACTGGCCTTCTCTTTATTTTAGATAAAAGCAAAATAGTTCTGAGATGGTGGTGACTCCTATTGGCTGATGCCTCTTAGCCTAACAGATGTACAGTGGAGGTGTTCTGTATTGTCTGCATTATGACTCCAGGGCTAGTACTACTTTGTGTGCATCTCAACACTCGTAATACTGTACAGACATACATCTCTTCCACAGAGAGAGCGTTTTCCAGCTTTTCTCTGTTTAAGTCATCTTAAATATTCATTTGCTCTGAGTTTTCACACACACACACACACACACACACACACATTACTTGTGGATTACAATATATTTAACATATGTACAGTAATATATGCTATTTATAATTTCCATCTTTTCATATATTATCAGTTCTATGTTGGAGATGTTCACACTCTTCTCCGGTTATTTTTAAAAACTCAATTAGTGGCTGCTTGCTCCGCTTACAATGTTGTGTATTAAAGTTCCTGCACCCTTATGTCTTCTGATGCCCACTATATCCTCTCTCACTCTTCCCACTACTGCCTTCCCTCGCCATCTTCCTGACTGCCAACTTGTATGTAACGTCTTTTTTGTTTCCATAAGGGATGACAACCTGCCGTGCTTTATTTCTGTGCCTGTCTGACTTCATTTGGCAGGACACTTTACATTTCTACCCATATCACCTCAAATGACAATATTTAAGCCTTTTAAAAATCTGAATACTACTCTGTTGCATATATCTAAGACATTTTTAAAATGCCACTCATCCGCTGTGGGACATCTCGATCGGGTCCATATCCTGGCTCCTGAGAATGATTCTGTACTGAGCATGAGCATGCAGATGCCCCTTGACATAGACGTTGATTTCCTTCCAATGGATACCCAGTAACAGGGTTGTTGAATGACACCATTGCTGTTGATGGTGGTGGGAGAAGGTATTGCTGAGCCCAAACTCTCCAAGTTGGATCTCAATAAGGTACTAAGCAGGAAGTGAGACAGGAGAAGCGGCGTTATGCACTTGCCGGGCTAGTGATATAATGAACTGACAGAAAGGAAAGCAGACTAAAGTGGGGAAACACGCATGGGTTCCGTTTAGGACACACTGAGATCCAGCCAGAAAGCTTTGACGGAAGCAAGGACATAAACTCCAATTTAGGAGATGAGTGGTAATTGTGAGAAGCTTAATTTACAGAAATAAATTTAATTTCCCCCAAACATCACATGCAGTGAGTGGAAATGAGGCCTCTGAATTGAATTCTGATAAAATAGTATTATTCAAAATGCGGAATTCAGGAGGCTGAATTTATTATGGTAAACCGGAATATATAGTAAAGGAATAGTAAAGAGAGTGAGTCAGAGGAGTCACCGGAGATGCAAACTCCAGGGAGGGAAAAGCCAGCCAAAAGTAAGGGAAAGGCTTCTCAAGACTGAGAGAAAAATTGTCTTTGTAGTTAATGGACAGAACAGAAAACCAAGAATCTCTTCCTACACAAGGTTTTGAGATGCAAAACACCTCCCAGACCATGTTTTCTTAAAGACAGATAAGACACCAGGGACTCCATTATGCTGTGGGGACCCCATTATGCTCACAGGGTGAAAAGCAAGTGTAAAGAAAGTATCTCAAAGAATGTGCCATTTTGCAAGTAAAATATGGAAAATGATAGTTGCTGCAACCTTTACAAGCCTTTGGAGAAAGGCTTGATGGAAGTGTGCCTCCAGAAAGACAATGAATTTTTTCCCCCAGAAAAATAGTGAGTTTAGTTTGGTATTTAGGAAGTCCACATATGTGGTAAAAATTGATTCATTCAACTGTAGCATTGCTACCCACTGAATTAATGTATCTTCAATTTAATTAGAAAAGTTTATGTAATCAATGTAAAAATTAACCTGTCTTGATTAATGGGAAAACAAGCATAACTATAAATCAGAAATTTTTCACCCAATTGTAAAGCTTTCAAAAGTGAAATGGAAAGATAAATCATAAATGTTATTTGCTAAGTAGAGGTCACACTTATTCCACTCCCTTCCCAAATTATCTCTGAGATGCAATTTCACTTTTTGAAACAAATTTTATTATCACAGTTGCTGATTGGTCTTCAGTTACAACACCGAAAATGATCCAGGAGCTCATCTTAAAAATCGGAGAAAATATCCCAAACTCAAGGCAGCACTTTGGGGCTGAGCTGGTGGGAGAGTAAGAGAAGTTGCTATGGAATTTACGTTAGAATCTTCATATAAGCCCATTTGTGAGACGTAATCTGTGCGCACGTATATACGCATGCAGATTTTATCATTTACTGCTCATGTGCCGCTTGCCTGTCGGATTGGATGCTACCCATCGGGATGCTCTGGGGTGGACCCAGAGGCCTTGTGAAAATGCAGGATCAGCCATATCAGATCTAGAGCAGGACTTGCTATGCCCCTTTCGCCCACAAGCTCCTTGTGATGTGTGTTGTTAACAGGAGGACCTTGGCAAAGTTCTAGATTACCTTTTGATGCACTTACATGCAAGGAAGTCTAACATGGTAGAAATGGGGAAAGTTGATAAAATGTGGCTCGATAAATTAAAATGTCTCTCCACACAAACCGAGAAATCAACCTATTGCTGCAGGAAAACACATAACGCTATACAGTACGTGCTCTTCATTTTGAAGGTAGGGAACTGGGACCATACCATTCTTACTGGGAAGTGGTATTATTTTTTTTGCCAAGATCACCCTATACACCTTTTCTCAATAAGAGATAATTATAATTATTTCAGATATTTAAATGTATGAATTATCTTTTGAGCACTGTATGCCCTTTAATTAGAAAATAAATACCTACTTTTCTGTAACAGGAAAACACTACCTAGCACAATAATGTATACAAATATATTTCATTTTATTACTGATCTAAAAAAAATGAACATGTTATCTTAATGGTTTGATAATTTCTTCAAAAACTATGCATGCATTAAAAGGCCAAATTTCAGTGATACAGAGATTATCAAGGTTATTAAATGTAAGAATACCATTATTAAAGCAAGTTGCTGACCAAGATGGCCTGACTTTGAATTTGCAAGTAATACAATTTCTTTCTAAAACTGAAAAAAAAAAAACAAATACAAAAAAGAAAAACAAAAAAGCACCTGTTCTTGTCATTTTATTTCAGGTACAAAATGGCATTTTTATTTTCTAGGTGTATTATTTTATGACTCAGTAATGAAGTTATATCAACAAAGTCCTTCAAATTGAAAGTAATTTGTTTCAGGATGCTGTAGGAAGTGATACATTAATAAGCCAGATAGAAATGGAGGTGTATTCAAAGTATTTCCTCACATTAAAAGACTGGGGAAACAGACTTACTTACGGAACGCTCTGTAGTGGTGCCTTGACGTCGTACTGCTCGTGAAGAGTGCATTCCTCCGATTTTGTCTTCTAAGTATCTGGTAAGCCTGAACATAAAATAGCATTACGCAATCCAGAATAATTAACCGATTATGTGCTTGTCTAGGCACAGCCGTTAATTCAGCTGGGAACCGGAAAAGCAATTCATAGTGAGCGATAGAGCTCTTATTTCAACAATGTTCAACATTTGTGATTTTTCACGGATGCTCCAGTTTCCACAAGTGCCCGTGCAACCTCACCTGCTTTTCCAATTTGTCTCCTAGACTATCCTCTGGGTCAATGATCCCTATTATGTCATGTCAATACAGTGGCTAAATGATGATAAATAATTGAACGTGTGACAGCCAATCCACATCTTAATGTCAATCATCTTAGTTAGGCACTATATCCCCAACTGTAGGGAGAGTTCGTTCCGTTTCAAATTCTAGGTGTTTATATTTCTAACATTTTATACCCGTAAATATACCCCCTTAAATAAAAAAATATGGACTTGAAGAGATTATTTTAATTCAAAGAAAACTGAATTTGAAAGATACATTGATGTGAAAATAATGAAAAACATGTGTTTTTAGAAAAATATTATTTACCTTTCACCTTTTAATGATAGTAATGAAATAACTGAAATTGGGCATGTTATACTTTTAGCATTTCAAGGTGTGTAGAATTTGGTATTTATATTATTTACACATGTCAAGATAGTCCGTTGTTTTCAAGCACATGCTTGAATAAAGCACCAAGAAAATGAGATTGAAATTCCCTTTCGACTTTTAAAACTATCATCCTAGCGTCCAAAAGCTTTAATATCTTTCCAAGTTACTCACACAGGCAGTCTGTCAAAGGTACCAGCTAAACAAATGAGGGAGCAATACCGGAAACCGTCACTTCCTCAAAGATTTTTATCAGTAAACTCCTATCTTGGGAAACTGCGATGAAGCACGCCTTCCACCAGAGGGCGAAAAAGAGCAGCAACCCTTGCCGCTGGAGACTCAGGTGTTCTGATCCACCAGAGTCATAGGAAGGCCACTGGAGGAAATAGCAAAGATTTATTTGTTGGTTCATTTTAAGTGATTTTGAGTTGCAGAAATATTTTAAAAGGCTAAAAAATGTACTTAGTCATCTATGAGTTCTGCTTCATTATCTAATCTTGTTCTTACCTGGCCTAAATACTAGTTTGAACTCATCATGGTTGTAAAACCAAGAAAGGAGTCACGTTTAAGTCTTGGTCCAGGGAAATCTAATGCTTTCAACACGAAGGGAAAAAAAAAGAAAGAAAGAAAGAAAAGAAAAGAAAAAGAAAGAAAAAAAAGCACCAAGATGAGTTGTACACTATCTCCTTTCTCATTCTACTTGAGAGGCAAGGTTTATCCAATAAAATATTCAATCAGAAGAATATAAATTTGCACTCTACTAAAGTCATCTGAAAAATGTGGCTTTAGTAAAAGGGAAGGAAATGTGGAAGACTGAGAATGAAACGAGCAGGAGCACCAAAGGAGTACACATAGTGTATGCTCCCTCCGTGCAGGGACAGCAGGCAGCCAGCGTCCACTGTGGCGCTCGCAGCGAACAGATGCCGGAAGCAACTACCATAGAGACATTACAGAGACTCGCCTTACTTCTTTAAATTAAAGGAGCACAGACGATTTTCAAACGGACCAAAAGGAAAACAGACCAAATTTCTGATCTCTTTTTTGAGAAACTATGCTTGCCGACCCCGTGACGAGATCTCATCAATACAAAGGAATTACTGGGGTGTGATTTTCTTTTTTCTTTTTCTTCTTTCTTTTCTTTTCTTCTTCTTCCTCTTCGTCTTCCTCTTCGTCTTCCTCTTCGTCTTCCTCCTCCTCCTCCTCTTCCTCCTCCTCCTCCTCCTCCTCCTCCTCTTCTTCTTCTTCTTCTTCTTCTTCTTCGTTTTTCGAGGCCATGTTTCTCTGTGTAGCCTTGCCTGTCCTGGACTCGCTTTGTAGACCAGGCTGGCCTTGAACTCACAGTGATCCACCTGCCTATGCCCCCTGATTGCTGAAATTAAAAATGCCTTCTAAGAATGATTTTGGAAATAACAAGCTAGTAAAGCATATTACAAATTAACCTAAAACCAATTAGTTAGTAGAAAATGGTGAAACTATTTCAACCTGACTGTAAAGACTTGCGCTTATCTATCTTAAGGAAAGCCGGAGAAGATGTTTGCACACGGTGACAGTTAAGGCTGCTTTTGCTTACAGTATTCTAAATCAAGTTGTTGTTTTTTTTTAATGGGGTGTTATTCTTCATCTACGAAGTGGTATGCCAAACTTCACATATGCCATACTGGGTCAGGATAAGCCCAGTAAAGTCCACAGCTCTTCACTGATGGAAATATAAGAGCCACCAGTAGTACAAAGAAAACTCCCTGATTATCCATTACCAAAGTTTCTGCCAAAAATTTACTTCATCCAAGACATCTTAAAATTAAGGAAGTGGCACATAAGTGCCAGAGAACCAGTTTGATCTGGTCTTGTTTACCATTTTACTCACAGCCTCCAGAGTAGTGACTGACACATATTGAACAGAGCAGTGTCTGACACATAGTCAATCTACAATTCAACTTTTGAGGGTAAATGAAAATAAAACTCAAATTCATGATAATATATTTAAAGTATTTTTTACTATGTTTTGTCACCTTTCCAAAGTATTTTATTTTGAAATCATTTATCTGTTTGAGTGTCTGTGTTTGGGTTTGTGGACCTGAGTACTGTACTTGGAGACGCCTGAAGAACGTGTTGGATCCCCTGATGCTGAATCCAGGTGTCCAGATCATAGGTGGTGTGAGCCGCCCGATGTGAGACCTGAGGACCGAACTCTGGGACCAGGCAAGAACAGCAAGTGCTCTATTCACTGAGCCATCTCCTAGTCCAGTGCTTTCTCACTTTGAGAATTCATTTAATGCTTGACTTCAACCCTGTGCTTAAACGCTTAGACTTTGTTTTCCTTTTATAACACTTTAACATACACAAAAAAGAAAATAGTATAGCCTTAAGTAATTTAATCTTATTTCATCATATTTGAGTAAATGAAAAAATTACTACAACTTTGAAAAAACTTGAGCCAGTAATTTTGTATCTTGCCTTTAAGAACAAAGATTATTTTTGTATATGCATTTAATTTATTTAACATTCTTTATGCTAATATATTATCATTTATGCTACTTTGATTTCTCATGTATAGGGAAACAAAATTGCCATTCAACAAAATTATGCAAATATTTTCCATCTGTAGGATTATTCCAGTTCTTCTTTTAAACCCTTGAAAATAATAATTTTATAATTTTGCCCAAATAGATAGAATGAAGGGTATTTTATATTGTTAAGCTTCCATCAAGTCAGACCTCAGACAGAAAGTTCTGGCCCACATGTTAACAATAAGTAAATAACTATTACGTATGAATATGTTAAATGTATGCAGGCATAATATTTATGTCATCCAAGTTTCAACTTTTAGACTTCTTTTAAACATTTAAGAGGAGTAGGGAAAAAGGAATAAGAGTGAAGAATTTCTATGGGTCAGTGAACTTCTCTGTAGGATATGATAATGAAGGATGCTTGTGTGTCAAGGCAAGTAAGGTAGGGAAACAATAAAGGACTCCAAACTGTTGACTCTGGGTGATCATATCAAGACAGTAGGGTCCACAGTGGTCATCAAAGTCCTCTTCTTTTATGGGTGACAATGTGGAAGGGGCTAGAAATGTGTGAAAGTAAGAAGTGCATGAGAAGTCTCTGTCCCTTCTTTTTAGTCTTGCTGTGAACATCAACCCGCTCTGGAAATGACTTTATAAAATTATTTAATGCCAGCTGGGTGTGGTGGCACATGCCTTTAATCCTAGCACTCTGGAGGCAGAGGCAGGTGGATCACTGTGAGTTTGTGGCCAGCCTGTTCTACAAAGCAAGTCCAGGACAGCCAAGGCTACACAGAGAAAACCTGTCTGGATAAAAAACAAAACAAAACAAAACAAATAAGTAAGTAAATAAGTAAATAAATATTAATGCCTAAAAAGTACAACTTGTAGGGTTTTTTAAAATTTTCACCTTTCATCCTGGTCATAGGCCCCTCCCTCCTCTCCTCCAGATCACACCCTCCCTCCCAGTTTTCCCTCTCTCCTCTATTCCTCAGAGAAGGGGAGCCCTTGTACCTACCCACCCCAGCACATCAAATCACATCAAGACTGAATGCATCCTTTTCCCCCATGTAATCTGGTGAGGTAGCCTTGCCAGACGAAAGTGATTTAAAAGCAGGCAGCAGAGTCCATGTCGTAGGTAGCCTTCATTCCCCTTAGTAGGCGACCCACATGAAGACTGAGCTGCCTATCCATTACATCTGTGTAGAGGGCCTAGGTCCAGCCCATGTATGGTCCTTGGTTGGAGCTTTAATCTCCACAGGCCCCACTGGGCACTGTTTTCTTTTGGCTCTGTTTTTCTACTTGAGGAGTCCCCATCACCTCTGAGTCTTTCTATTCTACCCAACCCCCGTACTCTTCCACAAGACTCCCAGTGGTCTACACAATGTTTAGCTGTGGTTTTCTGTGTGTGTTATCATCAGCTGTTTGGTGGAATTGCTCAGAGGACAGCTATGCTAGGCTCGTGCCTGCAAGCATATCAAAGTATCATTAATAGTGTCAGGGGTTGGCTGTCTCCCATGAGGTGGTTCTCAGGTTAGGCCAGGTATTGTTTGGACATTTCATACATTTCTGCTTTGTTTTTGCTCCTGCATGTCTTGTAGGCAGGGTAAGTTTTGGGTTGAAGGTTTTGCTGGTGGGTTGGTGTTCTGTTCTTTCCACTAGGAGTTGTGACTAGTTAGAGGCTGGCCTCTTCAGTATCCATGACCCCTGCTACTAGGAGTCTCAGCTTGAGTCATCTTCTAATCATCCTAGGAGCCTACCCTGTTGTAGGTCTGCAATTTGTCACAGAGAAGTTTCTGCCCAGTGTTTCTTTTCTCTGTGCAAACCCTCTGCATTCTCTGCCCTGCTGTCCCCAGCCTTCATTTCTCTTTGTGCTGCCTATCGTACCATGTTCCTTTTCTTTAACCACATCCATTTCTATTCCGTTTCTACTTCTGAGTGAGGTTTAAGTATTCTCCCTTAGGTTTGCCTTGTTACTTATTTCTTTTATGTATATGAGTACTCTGTTTCTGTTTTGTTTGTTTTCTTTTCATGAACACCAGAAGAGGGAATTAGATTCTATTGCAGATGGTTGTGAGCCACCGTGTTGTTGCTGGAGATTGAACTTAGGACCTGTGAAAGAGCAACCAGTGCTTTTAACTGCTTAGCCATCTCTCCTTTCCTTACTTATCTCTTTTATGTCTGTGAATTGTAGTATGGTTATCCTGTACTATATGGATGAAATAACTTATAAGTGAGTACATTTTATGAAAGTGTCTCTGGGTCTGAGTTACCTCACTTAGAAGGATCTATTTTCTGGAATAGTTTGAGGACTATCAATGTTAGCTCTTTTTTGAAAGTATGATGGAATTCTGCACTGGCCTTGGGCTTCTTCTTGTTGGGAGATTTTGATGACTGCTTTTATTTCCTTAGGGCTTATAGAACTGTTAAACTGTTTACCCAATCTTGATTTAGTTTTGGTTAGTGCCATCAATGTAGAAAATCATCCATTTCATTAGGTTTTCCTGTGAGATACAGGCCTTTGAAATAAGACCTAGTGATTCTTTGGATTTTCTCGGGATCTGTTGTTATGCTCCTATTTTTATTTTTGTTTTATTAATTGTGATATTGTCTCTCCATCTTTTAGTTAGTTTGACTTAGGTTTTGTCTGTCTTTTTGACTTTGTCAAAGAACAAGCTCTTGATTTCATTCATTATTTGTATTGGTCTCTTTGTTTCTACGTTATTGATTTCAGTCCTGAGTTTGATGATTTCCTTCCATCTACTCCTCTTGGGTGTGTTTCTTCTTTCTGTTCTAGAACTTTTAGGTGTGCTTTTAAGTTGCTTGTATGAGAGCTCTCCAATTTCTTTATGAAGGCACTTACTGTTATAAAGTTCTCCTTAGCCCTACTTTCATTGTGTTACATAAGTTTAGATATGTCGTGCTTTCATTTTTATTGAATTCTAGAAAGTTTTAAAATTCATTATTTTTTCCCTGGGCCACTGATCATTGTGAAGGCACTTGTTCAGTTTCCATGAATTTATAGGCTTTCTGTTCTTACTCTTGTTGTTGAAGTCCAGCTTTAATCAGTGGTGGTCTGATAGGATACAAGGTATTATTAAAATGTTCTTGTATCCATTGGAGCTTGCTCTGTGACTGACTATATAGTCAATTTTGGAGAAGGTTCCATGTGTTACTAAGAAGAATGCATATTCTTTTGTGTTTAGGTGAAGTGTTTTGTAGACATCTGTTAGGCCCATTTGATTCATGATGTCTTCTAGTTTCATTATTTCTCTGTTTAGTTTCTGTCTCAGAGATCTATCCATTGGTGAGAATGGGGTATTGAAGTCTCCCACTATTAATGTGTAGTGTTTGATGTGTGGTTTAAGCTTTATTAAGCCTTTATGAATTGAATGCACTTGCATATAGGGCATAGATATTTAGACTTGAGACATCATATTGGCGTGTTTTTCCTTTGGTGAGTAAGAAGTTCCCTTCCCCATCTCTTTTTATTATTATTTTTTTCTTGAAGATTTATTTTTATTAAATACTACTATGACTACTCTAGCTTGTCTCTTGATTCTGTTTGCTTGGAGTTAACATTTGTGGTGTCTTAGTGTCTATAAGATAACTGCCAATGTCTGGCTTTTAGAGTTTCTGTTGAGAAGTCAAGTGTAATTCTGATAGGTCTGCCTTTATATGTGACTTGGCCTTTTCCCCTTGCAGCTGTTAATATTCTTTCTTTGTTCTGTAAATTTAGTGTATGTGGTTGAAGTATTTTCTTTTCTGATCCAATCTACTTGGAGTTCTGTAAGTTTCTTTTATGTTTATAGGCACCTCTTTCTTTGGGTTGGGGAACTATTCTTCTGTGATTTTGTTGAAAATATTTTGTGGGCTTTGGAGCTCAGAGTCTTCTCCTTCTTCTACTCCTATTACTCTTAGGTTTTGTCTTTTCATAGTGTCTCAGATTTTTTGGATGTTTTGTGCCATGAACTTCTTAAGATTAACATTTTACTTGACCTATGTAGAGTTCCTTAAGAGATTCTTTCTTTCATCTCTTGTATTCTGTTGGTGATGCTTGGATCTGTAGTTTCTGTTCTCTTCCCTTCATTTTCTATCTCCAGGATTGCCTCAGATTGGTTTTTTTTAATTGCTTCTAATTTCATTTTTAGGTCTTGAACAGTTTTATTTATTTCCGGCTTCCATTTGATTATATTTTACTGTATTTCTTTAAGGAATTTGTTTAATTCCTTTACCTGTTTGATTGTATATCCCTGTATTTCTTGGATGGATGTATTTTCTTCCTTTCAGGACTCTATTTTTTCATAACTTCAGATTTAACATTGTTTTCTTGCACTTCAGGTGATAGTATTTCCAGGACTATCTGTGGTAGAATAGCTGGTTTCCAGTGGTGTCCTTTGGCTCTGAGTTTGTTGCTTGTGCTCTTACAATCTGATTGTTTCTGGTATTAGCAGGCCTAGTGGTCCCTGATGGTCAGGCAGTACAGGAGTTGGTGGAGAGAACTCTAGGCTGAATGTGGTTTAGGCCCCCCACAGGCTTCCTGGTGTTGTGGATAATGGGGATCAGAGCCAGAATTCAGCCCATTTCTGCTGGCTTTGTCCTTTCTGGGTCAGGCAGATTGGGCATAGGTGGACAGAGCTCTAAGCTGAATGCTGCTGGGGGACCTCCACATGCCTTCGTGGGATGGCAGGTAGACAATGCGTGTCAGAGACAAATACTGCTCACCTCTGCTCTAGCTGGTGGTTTGAATTACTTATATCACAGTTTATATTCATCAAAGAGGAACAGAAATTCAGCAAGTTAGTAGTATAAGGCAAATACAAAACATTTTATTGTATAATGACAGGAATGCAACTAGATCATCATGGTTTTGGAGGAAATCTGATTGGAAGTCTCTAAATTGAAAGTCCTTGTTTTTCCTCAGAGTTGGCATATAACATGGAAGGACAGTAGAACATGAGTCCCTTCATGCTGCTTTCCATGCTTGTGAATTGGTTCTTTTCCATAAACAGTACTTCACATATTTGTTTTCTTTATCAATCTATATTTACTATAATACTCTTTTACACCCGTTTGCAGCTACCAGTTTTACAACTATCCAGAAGGAAGAACTCTCAGGCCCCAAATTAACTTCATCAGTTATAAGAAGAAAACAAAAGGCTGATTCTGTTCACCTCTGTTCATACTTTTTTTTTTTTGAGGAATCTAAGAATCAAACGATGAAGAAATCTGTCTAGAAGATTTCAACCTCAGAAAGTAACCTCAAAACACAATTTAAGGCACCAACACATAAGTGAAAAGGCTTTTCCAATGCCCATTTTAATTATTCACAAGTCTATATGGTATTATACTATCATTTTGATAAGCAGGTTTTTCATAGAAAGAGAAGCAAAGTTGCAATCTAACAACATAATTCAATTTTTTTTTTTATACAGAGGTTTTCCATTTGGAAAAGTGAATCCTGAAATAGTGCCTTGGAGGTTTCTATGCTTTAAGGAGCATTTTATCTGAAGCCTGTTTTTTGTTGTTGATTTTCCCCCAAGTGTTCAATTGCCATTACTGTACTTTGTGAAATCTTTTTTATTCACTTATTTTTATAATTGGTTGTGCTTTTGAATTTGAAACAGAAGTTTTATCTTATGAGCTTAAAGTATAAATAGGCTAAATCAATTTCTTCTCACCATCTACTTTTTTTGGCTTTCATATTATATTGAGATTTAAAACAAATATAAATTCATTTTTAAGGTAAATTTATTTTTAAAGAAAACACATTAAATGTGACAAAATCCAGCGCATACATGCTGTACTGATCATTCTTTTTTGGTTAAAGTACCTTTGTATCTTTTAAATGGAACTGTTATTGCTTTTAAAAAAAATAGGAGTCTAAATATTTTAATATTTAATCAAATTATAACTATTTCTTGTATATGGTATTAGGAAATATTTAAATGTTTATACTTTCTGATTGATGTCCACCCATACTACAGTTGTTAAACTGTGTTTTTTACTCATTGAATTGTTGTGTCATTGTTGTAAAAAACTCTACAATGTAATTTTGAATTACATTTTCTTTTGTTTTTTTGTTTCTTTCTATATCATTTTCTTTTTTGTTTTTCTATTTGTTTGTTTTTTAAGTCTTCACATTTGTTCTTTAATAATACCATACACTTTAAATAAGAAGTTTAAGAACATGTTATCATGTTATTTTCAAATTTTACCTTCCATTTGAAAGTTGACAATTCCACATCACCTTGGTTCTATTATTGTTTGAATTATATTAGTATTTTCAAAAGAATATGCCCATAGAATTTTATTGCGATTACAGCTACAGAAGAGTTGCTTTTCAGCAATGCTCCCTCTTCCCATTTGTGGACATGCAATTCTTGTCTGTTATCTTCTGTAATTTCTCTCACTGCTGTTCTTACAATTTTCAGTGTAAATATCTTTTGCCAAGTTCCTTGTAGTAATTTTGGTTTCTGATGCTAATGCTCATTTTCTTTTCAACTACTATAAAAATGTACTTCTCTGGTTCTATTGGCTTTGTATCTTTCAGTCTTGATAAATTCATTAATTTGGTTCATGTAGTGTTATATGCTCATAAGATCTTATATGTACACAACCTACTGTCTGTGAAGAGAGGTGTTTTGCTTTTCTTTTCAGTTGTGCTATGGTTGACTAACTCTAGCATAATGGTGAACATAATTAATGAGAGTGCTTGATTTGTTCTTAGTATTTATTTTCAGGGAAGATATTAAATATATCGCTATATTTTCCAGAGAAGTACAACCAACTAAACACACACACACACACACACACACACACACACACACACACACACAGAGAGAGAGAGAGAGAGAGAGAGAGAGAGAGAGAGAGAGAGAGAGAGATGGGATAAGAGATGAGATAATAATCAAAATATAAATCTTCCATATATAATCATATAATTTGTATAATGTATATTTTATATAACAATAATCATAATGATGACATTATAAGACATGTCATATATTGATTAAAAGATACTAAAGAGATAATGAAGTCTATCTGACTGAAAAATCACTTGGAGTCCTAGAATATACAGTGCTGCAGGTACAGTAGAAGGCTGACCTACTGAAAACCCAGGAAAGAAGATTTGCTAGACTCTAGAGGCAGTCTGTAGTGGAAGAAGTGGGAGTTTTTTGTTTTTTGGTTTTTTTTTTTCAGTTTCCATTTCTGCTTGGTGGGAAAGAGCCGATAGATATTTGTGTTCTAGTCAGTCCCTCAACTAGATAATCCATATAAAAAGCAATTAGCTTTACTCAACCAATACCTATCAATTTAAATGCTTATTTCTTTCAAAACACCCCAAACAGTGCTTAACACTACTGAGCTTCTTATTGTCCAGGTGAACTAACAAATACATTTAGCATTAGTACTAATAAATACATAAATACATTAACGTACATAATGATATTAGCTGAAGACCATTGATTTGTCTTTCATCAAAACAAACTAGGTCCTTTTAATCCCAGAGAGAAAGTGCATTTTACTGTGAAAGGATGTTAAATGTTGTTGCCTTCTCTTGAAAAGATTATATGCTTTTCATTCCTTGTACCGAAATGATTAGCCTGATTGATTCTGAACATTAAAACAAATTTACTATGCTGGAATAAAGTCAGCATGATCATGGTCTATTATTTTTAATATAGTTTTTGTATCCCATTAGCTACTGTTTTGTACTAACTTGTGTTTATACATTCTGAATCATATTTATACTTTTCAATTTTATAACTTGTGTCTTCAGGCTTTGACATAAATGTTAAGATGATAAAAACCCTAAGTTATGAAATGTTTTCTTTCTGTTCTTCCTTTTTTTGATAATGCTTATATCTAGTTTGGTGAATTCTTAGCAAGTTTAATAGAGAAAATATGTGTCCCAGAAACTTCTTTCTATCTAAATTTAGAAGGAGAAATGACTTTTTTTTATAATTACTTACATTTTAGTTTTTCCATTGTGTTTTAATTTGCTTAGTTTTGAAAGAGGTTCTCACTATGTATCCCTGACTGGTCTGGAGTCTTTCTATTGACCTCATTAGCCACATAAAGATCCACCTGCCTCAGACTCCAAAGTGCTGGATTAAAGGCATGCTCCAATATGCCTGATATTTCTCAAATGAAATCTTGTTTTATTCCTCTCAGTAGTACTTTCAAATTCTTACTGCAATTGTCTCATATTTATATTAGTTCTTTTACTGTCACTTCAAATTTTCTATTTTACTTTCCCCCATTATTTTGATCACACTTAAAAACAAATTTAAAATATGTCTATGTCTATTTTATATAAATTCTTAATTTTCTTGAGATACTCATTGAAAATAATGCATGAGAATTTATCATAACATTGCTAGTCTTTAAGCTGTATTAATTTTTCTAATTTATTTCCTTTTAACCTTATTAGAGCTGTTAATATTTTATAGTTTGCTCTGCTGAGAAATGCCTAATGGCTTTATTGGGTTTAAAAATCCCTAAAAGCCACTTCGCTTATACTACTTTTATGAACGTTTCACAAGTTTACACAATGTGAATAGTAATATCTCAGGGCTGTTGTATCATTATTTCTAAAGTTCTAAAATTTAGTAGATCACAAATGCAATCACATAATATTTAATAACCAAATGGATATTTTTATATAAACCTGTACTGTTTTTTCTCATTAAAATGTCACTCTGGTGTTGTTAAATAAATTTGTAGTGTAATTAATATGCATATATTAATAAGTTTAATTTAAAATATATTCACCATTATTGTTTAAAAATAATGGGAGGTGGGAAGATACAGAGAAGACAATATGATATTCCAGCAGAGTTTCTATATCAACATAGCATAATCATACAAAGATAAATTAATATTACTTAATGCAAATAGAAAATGCACAAAATTCCTTGTAGTTTTATTAATTTTATACCAGTACTGATCCATTATGTAGTTATTAGGAGTGGTCTTCATTTTGTTTTCCACTGCTGTAAAGGAGTGTTATTTGGCTTTTGGTTTTAGAAGATGGAAAGTCCAAGAATCTGGCATCTCCTTTAGGAGAAAGCTCTTCTGTAGCCTTGCTTTTGGGAAACACAAGAGAGCATCTGAGACAGAGACAGGGAGGGGTGACCCACAACCATTTTGCCAGTAGTAGCCTCTCATGAAAGTGGCATCACTCGACTCTCAAGAGGACAGCTCTCATGAGCTAAACAGCTGGACCATTCAATGCTGTTACAATGACAAATTTAATGAGAGTTTAGAGGGGACATTTATTCACAAGCACTGCTGAGGTCTCAAGTTTTCTCAGTGCAACACATGCATCACACAAATTTTCCTTTATACATGGATAGGTAGGAAAATGTAGCTATACAGACACGTTGCATTTGAAGGAAACTTTGCGTAAAGACCTTTGTCTTTGTTAATTAGGGTTTCTATTGCTGTGAAATGATGCCCACCCTTAGTGATGCGCTTCCTTTAAGAAGAGCACACTTCCTAATAACATCACTCCCTTTGGACTGATGGCAGCCATTTTCAGTCAAACCACCACAACCCTCTTACACTAAAGTTTACAAAACCAACAAGTTACTCCGGAAAGATTTGGTCAATTTTTTAGACTCACATAAATATAATGCTACTACTGTGATATGTGCACGAATAAGGATGATTTTTGGCTTCATAAGTAAATAAGGTATTTCCTCATTTACTTATGAAAACAAGAAACTAAGGTACCAGCCAAGGACAATACAGGCGGTAAATTTTAAACCCCTACCCAGATCTAGCCAATGGACAGGACATTCTCCACAGTTCAATGGAGAGTGGGGTCTGACTTTCACACATACTCTGGTGCCTCATATGTGACCATGTCCCCTGGAGGGGGAGACCTGGTAGCACTCAGAGGAAGGATAGTAGGTTACCAAGAAGAGACTTGATACCCTATGAGCCTATACAGGGGGAGGTAATCCCCCTCAGGAACAGTCATAGGGGAAAAGAATAAGGGGAAAATGGGAGGGAGGGAAGAATAGGAGGATACAAGGGATGGGATAACCATTGAGATGTAACAAGAATAAATTAATAAAAAAATTTTTAACAAGAAAATAGACCCATATAATCTTGTTTTTCCTTTCTCTGTATCAAGAATGGTATGCAACCACTAATGGCTGCTTCCCATTCCTGCAGGAGATCAAGGGGGCACAACTTGCCTAGGAAAATGTCTGTTCAATGGCTATCTTTTTCTGAAAGCCTCAAAGGATCCAGCCTTTGTATGACATATATTGGATTATGTCTTCAAGCTCTGAAGGCTTTTGCGGACAAACAACTGATTAAAATGAGAACCAAGCCCTTCTAGTTCCTTTGTAATGGAAGGCAGAACTGTGTGTATAGAATTGGACTTGGGTCTTCCTCAAGAAGGTCAGGCTATTTCTCTTAGAAAGTTTATTTTACAAAATTTATAAATTAATTCTATAAACATAATCATTGAGAAATTCAATACTTGTATTAAACATAACCATGGAAAACCACAAATATTTATTAGCATATTAATAGAATTGCACAACTGTCCCTACGATCTGAGTGTAGAACATTTTACCAACCTCAAAACAGACTTTGTCCGTGGTCAATCCTGAATTAACCTTTCTGGACTGACTCAACTCCACTCCAGCCAACCACTGGCCTGTTTTCGCTATATAGCTGCATATTCTGGAAATCATAGAAAATAAAATTACACAATGAGTAGCTTTTTGTGAGAAACTTCTTTCATTCATTATAATACTTTTCTTATTTGTGTATGTTATAACACACACTTCCTTTTTTCAATTGGCAAAAAAATATTCATTGCATGGCTCTAATACATTTTATTTATGTAATATGTTGAAAACATTGCTCTGTTTTCTCTCTCCCATGTGACCTTCTTTCTCCATCTTCTTTTTTTGACAAAATCTTGATGTTCGTCATAGGCTGTCCTCAAAATCTGTGCTCTCCTTCTCCACCCAGCCTTTCCTGAATGCTAATATCATAGTTATGCACCACTATTCTTTGCTTGCTTAAAATTATGTGAAGTATGGACAGTACAGCTACAAAAAATTGGCACTCCAGAGTTTGCACGCATACGTCACTTTATTTTTTCTGAACACTCAAATGGAAGTAAAATTGCCAGACTCCACTGTATTCTATGGTTGGCTTTATAAGGAACTGAAATGAAATTGTCCAAGAGCTTGCTCTACTCAACACCCCACCAGCAGTACCAATTGAACTTTCCCCTAGTTTCCTTGAGATCTAATATTGTTCATATTTTTATTGTAGCTATCACAATGTATGTAAGATCATATTTCACTGTGGATTTGATTTATGTTTTTAGTGGTGTTGTATGGTGCTATCCCTAGGCAGACGGGAAGAAACTTTTGTTCAACTCATATAAAGAATCAAGACAGATTAAAGTATCAAAGTAAAGATGCCACCGAAGTAAACTCTGGTGAATTGATGAGCACACTGGATTATAGTTGCTTCTTTGCTTCGGTTGTTATATTCATTTTATTCCAGTAAGCCAAAATGTTGCCTAACATATTATCTTAAGGCTAATTGAAAAATGGTCTCCTCTGTTATATAACAAGAGAATTGGAATAATATTTTTCTTTAAAATTAATAAAGTAGACCAACAAAAATGGAAATAGCCTTCAGAATAAATATATTTCTTTTGGTTTTGGTTTTAATTGATAGTGTCTGCATCATTTGGAATTTGGGACTGCTTTCAAGTTGCCCTCAGTATCCATATAACAAATTTTACTTTTCTTGAGTCACACCCCATGCTGCATATTTAGTCACCCTCACACTTTCTTCATCCCTGAGACTGGGACTCAGCTGTGAGTGGGAGTGTTTTCCAGGCCCTTTACAAAGTTCACCAACTGTTCCCTTATTTTTTCACTAGGATCCTATTTTGCCTGTGGGAGCTGTTAGTGGGTTCCAGGAAAAGTGTCTCTGGAAAAAAATGATAGGACTCAGTCAACTTTCTCCACGTGCCTTCAGCAAGAATATACAAGATCAAAGGAACACATAGATATTTTAAAGACCTTTTTGGCATTCCTGGGACACTTTTACGAAAAGAAAGAAAGAAAGAAAAAGCATTTTCAGCTGCAGTAAGAAACATACAAAGCACTTGAAGGAAACGCTACCTATGATCTCTCCTCTGACTACAGCAGAAGTGGTAAGAAGGATTTGCACACCCCTTTCATTTCTGGCTGCTATATCAGAAACAATGTCCAGTTTGTTTTACACAGATCGTAATCTTAGAAATACAGTTGCCACGTTTGTTGAAATGGTCCAGTCCCTAAAAGCTTGCCATTTATCACCTAAGGAATGCAGAAAGATTTACAGTAAAATCAGCTTTTAAAGTATGAAAGATGTGCAGTATTGATTGTGGTGGGAACAGCGAAAAGTCTGCATTTTAAGCAACTTTGTCTGCCTTGAACATCAGCAGATGCCATTGATGAATCCCAAATAGGAGCATATGAGATTTATCCTCCTTTGCACTCTTCTCTCAGCCAACATTATCCATTCACTCAGGAGCACTTATGTTCCTGGAACAAGAACAACAAAAAAGAAAGAGCTCTTGAAATGCATCGGGGAAGAATATTTCTGCCCAGGGAAAAAGAAAGCCATCACATAACTGTATTTCATTTATAAGGTGTATGCCAGTGGACTTATAATATTGTGTTTAATGCTATCAGTGAACATTTTGGTGCAAGAAAAATCTGCTTATATCTAAATAAAACAATTTCCAAATAGCTCTCAATATTCAAATATTCATCTTGCCTCATCATCCACCTTTTGCAATGGATTTACAATAGCACCATTAGCTGTAAAATTATAAAACACATAATAAAAAATTATGATTATAATGAGTTTTTATAATGTGTGCATTTGCATGGTATGTATGTGTGCTTATGTATATGTGTACATATGTATATGTGAATGCCTATGTATGAACGTGCATCGGGAGGCCTGAGTCAATGTCGAGTGTCATTCTCTGGGTTTTGTCCATTTTATTTTTTTTGAGACAAGGCTCCTAACTAACCCAGAAGCTCACTCACTCAATAGTAATAGCTACTCATCAATCTCAGCCATCCTCCTAGCTCCAGCCACACAACGCTATACTCGAAGGCACGTACCACCATGTCTGGATTTTTGTAGATTGTGGGGATCCAAACTCAGCCTTTCTGCTTGGACAAGTCTTTTAACTACTGGAGCATCTCCCTGGCCTCTATAATGCATTGTTTAATCTAGTATGACTAATAACACATATAGTTTATTTAATTCTCAAATTGCAACTAAGTTCAACAAAAACACAGCAGAATTAGTCTTAGAGCAAGAAGACCCACAATGCATTTTGGTAAACAAACAAACAAACAAACCAAAATGCATTTTCTTGGATGTTATTGACATTAGCGTATGAGCACAAAAATGCAATTCTTTTCTTTCTGGCAAATGAATTAAAAAATAAAACTCTAGAAATAGCTATAAAGATGGTTTCAAACAGATATGAAAACAATACTTCAAAGCATGCTGGAAAAATAGATATTCTGTGTAGAATTTTTTAAATGAATTTTTAGAGAGAGAAAGTGTGAAAAGGCAGATTGTAGAATTAAACACTGTATCAGCTAATGCACTTAGAAGTATGTACATGCAGAGGAATAAATTAGAAGGAAACATACAACAAATAACAGATGATTATAACAGGCAGGAAAATCAAGAATTTGAAAGTTTATTGTTGCACATCCTTCATTTCTAATTCTGATATTTGTATATTATAATATATTACATGTAACAAAATTGTTACCATTTCCTTTCTAATAGAAGAACCCTTAAAATAAATAGTAACTCACAGTAAAGCAGATGGATCATCATAGAAGGTTAACTATTCTGTGGTCTTTCCCATTAAAACTTAAATATCAGTGATTATTCTAAGCAAATGATGGTGATTTCTGCCAGGAATCAAAGGAAAATTTCAGTCTCAAGAGAGAAAACTACTAGATATTTTTAATTCCAGGAGACAATTATCCGAATACCAAACCCAAGTAATTTTATTTGATGTATTTAAATATGTATAACTTACATATGTCTGCTAATTGTATATATACACTCATAAACGTATGTGAGTGTAGTAGTCTTCTCCCATGTTGGAGGTTTCTTTATCCATGATATAACCAACAGCAAATGAGAAATATTTCCAAAGTAAATGTATCACTACTGAAATAAATGACAAGAAAACAAATTTTATTATTGTTTTAAACAACGGTAGGATAATTATTTATATTGTAATTATATCTTACTACATTTTATGAACTGAAGGTGATATAAAGTATATAATAGTATGTGTATACGTCATATGCAGATACTGCACCATTTAATCTAAGGGTTGCGTCCATATCTTGGTTCTTCATTCTCAATATAACATCATAAAAATTCATTATAATTATTATACTTAACCAATAACTATTGAATAACTTCTATTACCAGGTACTATTCCCAGTACTAGGTACATAGCATAAATAAAAACACAAGAAATCTATCTTGTACTATATCACTAATTCTAAAAGTAAGAAGGAGTAATAGGAAAATTTCTACATTTTAGCATGTTGGACTGCATGCAATAAGTATTTATTTTTTAAAAAGGAAAACTCAGAATATGTAAGTGATAGGGACAGGCTACTTTTACCAGTTACTTTTCCATTGCAGTGACAAACAGCATGTCCAAAAACCACCTTATATAACAAGGTGTTTAATTTGACTTTAAGATGGCAGAGAAAAGTCATGGTGGCAGGAAAGCTGAATGCTCACATTCTAATTGGGAAGCAGAAGACAGAGAGAGAAGTTTGGGGTGGTGGTGTTAAGAGTCTTTTGAAATATTCAGTCCCTCCTCCAATAACACACCTCCTCCAACAAGGCTGTACCTCTTAATCCTTTACAAGAGTTCCACCAACTGGGAACAAAGTATTGAGGATGTGGAGACTGTTTTCATTTCTACTAACACACTATTTAAATCCTGTGGTTATGAAGAAGCAACAGAAAACCAAGTGACTATGGGGCTTCGGATGGGTGAAGTTTCAGGACATGCAAATGTAAAACCCTGTGTATTTGGTCGAAGAAAATGTCCAGGATACTCATGTACTGATAGCAGAGTTAGCAATGCAGAATGGAGAATTTGTGGAAGAGTTTGGTGGACTGGACCAGAGACACAACCAGGAAACTGATGCTCACGGCCTGTGTTCATTCAGAGGAGAGGAGATGTGACTGGATGGTACAGGTCAGGGAATACTATATCTCCTACCTTTTATTTTTTGAACTATAATCTACTTCAATATCTCCAATTTACTCATCTAACTTTAATTTATCTCACAAGATGGTTTCTGCCCAATTTGCTTAACTAGAAGTTACAAGCAAACAAGGACAAAATCCACACAGGCTTTCTAATTGCCTTGTTGACCAAATCTTTGCTCAATTAGCCATCCACATGTGCATGCAAACAATCTGCCAGTCTTTGGATTTCACACCTCTGTTCACAGTAATATCTGTATGCCAGTAGTCCCACTGCATTATCAACCAGCTCCATGCATCTCTTTCACAGATTTCCCCACATCAGACTTAGAAAGTCAGATTCTTTTTTTTTTAACTCAAAATGTTTTGTTGTATGACCCTCAATTAATGTTATCAACTGTTAAAACAAAGCATATGTCATGTTAACTGTGTTCACTCTTATTAACAAGTATCTTTATACTGGATAACATTTCTATGTGATTTAAAGTTAAACTATCTGTTAGATTTACCTCTGTGTGGTCTCTCCAATTCCAATTTACTGTGTCATGCTTTTGGAGAAAAATCATCCCTGCCATCTTGCATCTGGAAGCATCTTCTCACATGCCTTAAGGGGAAAATTAATTACATCTACATAACCATATCTATAATTTTAAAAAGTAAATGTCATTACCTGTGTTCCTGATCTAATTTTTTTTTCAGTTCAGATAAAATTAAGTCTAATACTTACTGTGCGATTCACTGTTTCCAGAAAGGTCAAGTCTCCTAATCCAAAAATGCTACATCTCAAAGTTAGCAAAACCTAGGGCTGCAGCCAGTTTCATGCTGTTCTGTGTTTTTCTCCTTGTATTATCATTTGACTGAAACTTACCTATCATTTCTATCTTTCTCCAGAACACACTTACCACTTAACATGCTTTTATGAGATGTGCTTTGTGAAGAATTGTTCCTAGTTTATCTTCTATGACTTGAAGTTATTTTATTTCTAATGGCATCTTTTATATAATCAACCTTATGTTTATAAATAAAAGGTCTCATTTCATGATAAGCATTAGGAGCATGGCAACTCTGGTTTTCACATAAGTTACTCAAAAACTGAATCCAAACTTGGGCTTAACAAAGTACATATTCTTTTGTTTGTTTGTTTGTTGTTATTGTTTACTTTTCGATCGAGAGAGAAGGAGAAAGAGAGAAGGAGAGAGAGAGGAGAGAGAGAAAGAAGGAGAGAGAGAAAGAAGGAGAGAGAGAGAGAGAGAGAGAGAGAGAGAGAGAGAGAGAGAGAGAGAGAGAGAAAGAGAGAGA
The DNA here is from genome assembly GCF_964271855.1 of Acomys minous. Lineage (NCBI taxonomy): Eukaryota > Metazoa > Chordata > Mammalia > Rodentia > Muridae > Acomys > Acomys minous. Next base: position 31,727,734 of record NC_140492.1, on the reverse strand, counting down.
GAGGGAGATGTCCTGGCTGTCCTGGGACTGGCATCAAACTCAGAGAAATATGCCTGCCTCTGCCTCCTGAATGCTGGGACAGGCATGAACCACCACTGCCTAGGTAGAGTACATATTTCTAACTCTGCATTTATATAAGAGTTTGAATAAGATAGTCACAACAAAAACAAAATTTTAAGCCTATGTAGACACTGTGATAACTATTGTACATAGTAATTTAGATTTTTGTGCACAAAATGGACAACAGAATACTCAACCTCTTGATGACAAAGATTTATGTTCATTCTTTGATTCAGACATGGGAGAATGGCAAAGTAGAAGGATCCAGAGGGTCCTAAAAATCTACAAGTAGAACATTATGATAGGCAGATTTGGGCCCAGGGGTCCCGCTCAAACTAAGGCACCAGCCAAGGACAATATAGGCGGTAAACTTTAAACCCCTACCCAGATCTAGCCAATGGTCAGAACATTCTCCACAGTTGAGTGGAGAGTGGGATATGACTTTCTCACATACTCTTGTGCCTCACATTTGACCATGTCCCCTGGAGGGGGAGACCTGGTGGCACTCAGAGGAAGGACAGCAGGTTACCAAGAAGAGACTTGATACCCTATGATCATATAGAGGGGGAGGAAATCCCCCTCAGTCACAGTCATAGGGGAGGGGAATAAGGGGAAAATGGGAGGGAGGGAAGAATGGGAGGATACAAGGGATGGGATAACCATTGAGATGTAACAAGAATAAATTAATAAAAAAAGAAAAAACAGACATGTAAATAGAAATAATATATAAATTTTAGAGTGCTTATATTTTATTAGTACTTCAAATTCACTCATATATAATAATTCATTATCTCTATTTTTGATATGTATAATAGCCTGAATTAAACTAAGTTCAACACAATAATGGATTATATACTGAATAAGAAATAGAAACTCTTATTTTAAGCAATTGACACATTAACACCGAATAAACTAATTTGTAAAGATACCATAGCTTTTGATCACACATCTTTATATGGACACTAATAATAGGGTATATGCACCTCTAACTGTGTTATGACTAATATAATTCAACTCATTAACTCCAATAGAAGGTGATGAGCTACTTATCTATAAATAAACAAGGAACAAAAACAGTTCTGGAAAAATAAGATAGCATACCAAATATGTTTATTATTTATTGGTATGGGAAATCAAATACTCTCTGAGTTGTTGGAAGAATTGGGTCCTGGTGAATTTATGTATTAATTTATTCTAAAATTACCATGCAATTTAGTTTCTAATAATTCTGGAGTCATACACTTTTGATGCAAATGTCTGTTTATTTCCTGTGAATTGTATCTACCTGTGGATGATTTATTCTTTCTGGATCTTTGTTATCCCATGTGTAGTATGGAGAGGCAAACAGCACATACTTCATGGAGTTATTAGAGATGGAAAGGATTTAGTGTGATATTTAGATATTATTTAGATAATAGTATATTTAGATATTATTTTTCCACTTATTCCATATACTGAGATAAAAATACCATTACATTAAGTGGGTCATAATCCTTGGTCTTAAAGAGAAGAAAAGGGTAAACCAATAATTATTAGCTAGCATAGCATTAGACAAGGCTGATAAAGCTAGAGCATTCTTTCTTTCCACATGCAGTCCTTGTTCTCTCCTGCATGGTTTCTCTTGTCAGATCTGACATGTCAATATTGAACTGTTGCCTGCGACAATGATGTTATCCCAGAGCAGAAGGTGAGTGGATGCTGTGATGTAACAAGATGGCCTCTCTTAGACCAAGTTCATGCAGATCAAGGAGGTACTCAGAAAGACCTCAGTATATAGAGCCTCAGCGCTAGGTACATGACTGAGATATATATGAAGCACTTCTTATAGCCCCAGTGAACTTGGTGCACCTGCAGCACAGGAGGGAGCCTCAGAAGGTATATAGACAATAAGATTGGTAATCATTCTCACTTAGTTGACTGGTTTGGTATTGTTGTGGGAACTAGGCAAGAAGTACAGTATTCAAATTTCTCACTATAGGTCTACACTAACCATTATATATCATACACAGGAAGAACACAAATGGTAAACACTTGGAAATCAAGTTTGTAAATTCTTTTCATAATTTCTGCAGTCATCAGAATGTCAGTAATATGGGCTGTAAATCAGTCTGGTAGGAACAGGATGACATTTCTACACTGTATAGTGCTAGCCTCCTATAAAGACAGCCTGAGGTTTCCTAAATATTGAGCATATTAGGGTGAAATGGAAGGCTATAAGACAGACGTTGTTTTGAAAGCCTATTATTTGTTCCAGGATAAATGTAAGAAGGTAATTGAGAGTAAATATCTCGTCATTGAATAAATATTTACCAAGCATGTACTTTGTGCATACTTCCAGGTGTTGTAAAGTAATGATGAAAAGATTAGATATGGATTCATGTGGAGCTCAAATCCTAGTGGAAAAATGATACTGTGGGTAAGTAAATAAAGCAGGCCTTAAACGTAGGAGTGATTTTCCTGACTGGAAGTGTTACAAAGTCAAAAGAGGGTGCTGGATAACAACAGTGACACAGGGACAAAGTGACTGAGCCAATCTTTTCTTAAATATGAGTATCTAAGCTGATACTCAAAGTGTAGGAATCATTGAAATATGGGAAGACATAGAGGAAAAGTATTTGGGTACAGATTTAGTTCTGATGCTGATAACACAAGCATAGACAACCCAGACCATAGGAAACAAGGGATAGATCTTCCAAGTGTCAAACCAGAGAGTCTTGGAGGAAACTGTAAGAGACCTGCTTTTCATAGTGGACTTACAATCTGTCCAGGTTGTAACTTCACAATTTATTCTTAGGATTATCAGCCTAATAAAGGAGTCTAGAATCTATCCCCAGAGACTATGAAAACAGAAAAGCATTTAAAGTGAAAATTAGTAATTCTGCCTTTTAAATTAGAACTGATAATTTTTTGTTGTGTCTTCTTTTTAACAGTTATTTCAGTATGAAATCTACATATGATATGCTCTTACATTTTATAGTATGCTATGCAGTAGTTTTAGTATATTAACCAGTTCATTAAACCACCACTTTGATCTAATTTTAGAGAAATGTGATCATTCACAGAGGAGCCTTTGGGTCTTCTTATTTTTCTCACTAATTCCTCCCCCCCAAATATGCACACACATACACACAAACACACATACACACAGCAAACTCCAATCTATGTCCTATATCCACACTCTTTCTGCTTTGGCCATCTTTGAGCAAGACAATCAGCCATAGTAGGAACTTAGGAAGACCTTGTGGTTTACAAATGAAGTGTGTGCGAGCAGGCTAATGTGTTGAAGGCACATTCACTTCCAGTGTTGTAATAGTCAGAGAGGAAGTTTTGGCAATAATAGGATAAAGAGAGTTCACACTTCATTAGTGGAGCAATTCATCTGCTGACAGAGTCATAATTACATGGTGTTATTGGGGTGTCGTAAAAATTCTAGGGGGAAGTGTCTGGCAAAAGGGAGTAGATTTTTGAGGAATTGTTTTCGAATGATACCGTTATCTCACCCATCAGTCTGCCTCCTGTCTGTCACAGGATGAACCCCTGCAACCATGGATGAGAATAAATACTTTCTCCTGATAAGATGTATATACCTATTTTTTATGATGGCCAATAGCTGACTAAAAAAGAGGTATAGTGAAAATCCAGGGCAAAAACAATGGCACATGTAGACACATGGATTTTGTTCAGTACTAGCAGGAAATGGGCTATAAGGCAATGAGAAGGCATGGAGGTACAAGTACATGCACATATACACCATGTTCACCAACCTGAAAAGCCTACATATTGTAGATTTCAAACAAATGATGTTTTGAAGACATATATCTAATGAAAAGATTCAGCAATTGAAAGAAGTTAGGAGAAGGAAAAATAGTAGGTTAAACACAAAGGTCTTTTAGGAAGTAATATCAGAAGCAATAATAGTGAGTGTACGGCATCATGCATTTATCTAGACCCACAACATGTACAATGCACCAAGAGTGAATGTTCACCCATGGAGCCTAGTTAACACTGGTCGACTCTGCCCAGAGGAGGCACATCAGGTTTACATCCTGAAAAATGATGAGGCTGCTCATCAATATCAAGACACAAATATGAAATCTCTGTACAGTTCACTTGTTTTTTTCTGTGACTATAAGACATCTAAAAATAAAACAATAAAATTTCAAAGAAGATAGGCCTGTATGGTGGCTTATATCTTTATTCCCAGTGTTTGGGAAGGTGAAGAAAAATGACCATGAATTTGATGCTAGTCTTTAGAATAAAATCATGTTTTGAAGCACAAAGCAAAGCAACACATGCACGAACAAATGCAAATATATATATAAATGTAGTTATGAAGTTATGAAATTGGAACTCAGTCATTCTTTTAGATAAGACTGTCATATATAAGTGCTTTCCTAGGTGGTAAAGTCTCATCTACTCCAGAGATTAATTTAGGAACAGACTTGAGCCCCAGAGTAAATATCAGCCTAGGCACTGATCAGCCTTATCTCCAAAGCAAAATAATAAGAACAAAGAACAAATCAAAATGAAAACCCTCGCATACGGTGGGCTGAGCTAAGAGAAAGGTAAGAAAGAAGACGAAAGATGAATCCCTGAGTATAATGCATAAGCAATCGAAAAAGCTAATTGCTAGTTTTCACTGTATCAGATGAACATATGGTGCTTGCACTTATTTTGCCTTTTTAGCTTTTGTCAGGGTACACGAATGCATGGCAAAAATAAGGTTTGATATCTTGCATATTTAATAGAATGTGCAGTTTCCACATTCATGAGGAATTCCACATAGGCGCTTAAGTGCATTTCTGCAGTGCAGGAGGAAAATGGGAGGAAACTGGAGTTGGAGGATGTGCCAGGCTGACTTATGTGTGTTCTCAGAACTACTCAGTTCCCTTTCTGGTCCTGTTACACATCGCCAGTTGGGTAGTGAGTGCTGCCCAACTGTTACGGTGCTTGAACAATGGAAGGCACTAGTGAAGACTGCAACGTTAAATTATGAAGACCCAGAGTATTTTCCTCATTTTTCTTCAGTGTTTATGACTTGGTATCTGCCTGACCAAATAGCCTCTGTGGAGCTGCCAATCACCTCAGACAGTGGTGATTGTCTAGTTTATATCTCTCCAAGGCCAGAATGATTGTCTCTGCTCTTTGATGCTTTGGTCTAAGAGTGAAACAGGGCAGTTGCTTCACTGTCTCTTTTCTCTACTTTGCACTCTTTTGCCATCTATGTAACCACCGAGTCTAGTAAAATTCCTTCATAAATACTAGTGGGACTTTTTTTTTAAGTAATAGATCCAAACTTATAAATGTTATCAGTGTGTGCAGGCCTGTGTGTGTGTGTGTGTGTGTGTGTGTGTGTGTGTGTGTGTGTGTGAGTGTGTTATTGAAAGAATAACTGTAACAATAGTTGTGCTCACTGTCTTTTAGAAAATACCACTCAAGAGGCAGAATATTTGCCTTCTTTTTTTGATTATGCTTTTCTAGGGCGTAGAACAATACTTAGACTTTTTGTGATGATTCAATAAAAATTATTTTTACCAACAGAACCATAAAATAATTTTCATTGATTTATGAGACCATTGTTAACATTTTATGTTATTTTAAAACTCAAATCATCCTTACTTCTTAACAGTGGATTTTTACATATGTTAAAGATTGAAAATAAGTTATTTGTTTTGCTCTTTTTCTGAACTTAAATCAATACTACTGTTTCTCATTAATTTAATTTAATAAAAATGATCATGTTTGGTGCAAATGGAATGAAAACAGTAATTTATATTTCAAATGCAACATTAACTAAATAGGTTTTCAAAATCAAGGTACAAGAATTTTGATTTAACTTTCTTTAATGGTTTAAGTAGCAGTCTAGAGAAGCCAAATTGAGTTTGTTCCTTTTTCTTTTATATTTATTTACCTATTTATCTGTTATTTATTTATTTCCTTAGAAGGGTCTCATGTAGCCAAACATGATTTGATTCAGTAAGTAGTTGAGGTTGACCTTGAACTTCTAATCTTCCTACATCTATCTCCTGAGTACTAGATTTACAAGAATATGCCATAGTACCCAGTATTTGCAAATCTAGGGTTTTGTACAAGCTACATAAAAACTGTACCAAATGAACTATATTCCTAGTCTTCAAGTTGAATTATTTTCTAATAAATTGAACTAAATCTCTAGAGTTACTTTGACAAAGCATGTCATGCTAAGGATAGGAGGATTTCATATGCAAGGACTCTATTGCTGAGCAAAGTCTCTATAGCCCTCAAAGACACATACCTAGAGAATACAATGGGAAGAAAAAAATCAGAAAAACATTTATCTGAAGGGAGTGAGTTAGCAAAATAACTATAGGAATAGAAATGTGAATAAATTAAGAATTTAGATAAAATAGAATCTTAACCCAGAACATATATATGTGATTTAAATAGGTATTATATGACATAAAGAATATATGAATGAGTTAAAAATTCATTAATTACTCAGATGCCTATAAATCCCTTGTTTCAAGCTCCTCTCCTGCCTCAGGATTTAGAAGTCTTGGAGCTTCAGGTATGCACTATGGTACTCAGTTTATACTCAACTATTTTTAACTTGAAAATATGTTTCTCCTTTTTAGTATAGTCTTGTTTCTGAAGAGTGAGAAGAAATTAGCAACTTTTCTTTTTACGCTCACATTAAGGAAGTCTACTTAGTTTCTACTCTCTCTGGTTCTATATCAATCCTAACCCCCTTGTTTCTGTGACAAAACGGATGTCCATTTTCTTCCAAAGACAAGTGGTGGCACATGACTTTAATCCCAGCTAACAGAGGCAGCAGGAGGCAGATCTCTGTCAAGTTGAGGCCAACCTGGTCTACAAAGGGAATCCAGGACAGCCAGTACTACACAGAGAAGCCCTGTCTTGAAAAACCGAACAACCAAAAAATGGACATGGATCAACATTTTTCTGCAACTAGACTTTTCCTAAAAAGTATAATTCAGGAAAAGAAAACTCTGTGAAAGACCACTGGCAAGAAAAACTTGACAATTTAATGTCCATAGAGGGTTAAAGGAAGATGATACAGTTTTAATTTCATCCTTAAAGATATGTTTTTCAACAATAATGTTTAATATAAAATTTGCTTCCCAGTATTTATTTTTATTTCAAATGAAATTTATTTTTATTGCCAATATCTCTGGTGTGAAAGAAAGGATATAATATTACATATCTCTTTATAAAAATTCAGCCATACATTTCAATAAAAGCAAGATATAATTAACAGGATATTGCAAAGTAAAATGTACTTCTGTTTAGACTTGGAGATATTTATGAGGGAAAAGACTTTGGAACATTAGAGTTGAGATACTCCATTGTATTCCTTGTGTGTATTGAGAAGTATCCATGCTGTCTGGGAACATAGTCTCTAGCTTCTTAGATGTGAAGGACAGCTTTTAACTCTGTGATCTTGATGCTGACATCTGGGCAAATGTAATGCTATCCTTCCTTCTCATCCAAAGGAACAAAATAATGCTTCCTTTTCCATCATCAAACTTGCCTGCTAGGGATGAGAAGATTAACCAGTTACTAACCTGCTTGAAGTGCAAGAAAGAGGGCCTGAGTTCAGACCTCAAGAACCCCCATAAAAATGTGTGTGTGAGTATGTGTGTGTGTGTGTGTGTGTGTGTGTGTGTGTGTGTGTGTGTGTGTGTGTGTCTGTGTGTCTGTGTCTGTGTCTGTGTGTTTGTGTGTGGCAGGGTAGATGACTCAATGTCTAAGAGCACAGCTCTGGAGAGGAGAACACAGGAGGATCCTAGAGTCTCATTAGTCAGCCCATGCATCAGAATTGTTTTACTCCAATATCTGTGAATGATCTTGTCTCAAAAGCCAAGGTAGAAGAGTGTTCCCCTTGTTCCATATCAACACTAGTATGAGCTATCACTTGAATTTTTCATCTTTGCCATTCTGACATGTTTAAGATGAAATGTCAGAGTCCTTTTGATTTGCCTTTACTGATGATTTAGGATGTTGAACTTTTTTTTTATTATTTTTAAAGGAGAAAAGGTTTATTTTAGCTCACAGCTCAGTTTACAATCCATCACAATAGCAGAAGGTTGACATACCTAAGTTGTATGACATTCAACCTCAAGAACAAAAAGATAAAACTGTACAATTACTCACTTGCTTGTACTTAGCTCTACTTCTCCTCTAATAAAGTCCAAAACTACCTACCCACATCAATTAAGACAATCCTGCCCACATCAATTAAGTGCTGCCTACATCAATTAAGACAATCGTGCATACACATGACCACAGGAGAGCCTAATATTGGCAATCCTTTATCAAAACACTCTTCTCTAGTGATCTTAGTTTTCTACAATTTAATTCTAGTTTTGTTAATTAGAGCTGACTACCAAGCAGTAATGAGGTCTATCTTCTAGAAGACATTTATCAGTGACTGGAGACATTTTTTTTATTACCACAAATGGAAAACTGTCATTAGAATCTGACTGGTAAATAACAGAGATCATAAAGATTGCTGTACAATCTATTAGGCACTCCAGAACGAAGGATTAACTCTTCCCAGTGTTCATCCACTTGCTTTGAGAAGTGCAGACTTTGGACTCATTACATCATTGACAAAAAATTCTGCCTTTATAGTCAGCCTTTCTTAGCAATGGAGTTGATACCTAAACCGACCGGCACAGGGTCTTCTTGTTGTAGACTTAATTTGCAGTCTCTCTTGCAGCTAAGGAACCTATAAAGACCTCTGGGTTACTTCCTTCAAAGAAAGTGCTGTTTTCCCCACCTTTTCTGAATTACAGAATATATCATTAAGGCTAATGATCCAGTTTTAAACACACTAAGAACAATAATATTCAAGAAGTTGACAAACAAGATTAAGGTCCTCTAAATCACTGCATGACCTTGTGCAATGGCTCTAATTCTAGAGAAATAATTAACCCACTTCTGAAATGTTACATGAAAGGGAAAATAAATTTTTACCCTATTGGATTAACTCTATTTGGGGACTTTTTTTTTTTTTTACATCTTGGTCTTCCAACTGATACACAATCTGTATATTAATATAGAACTGTAATTTGTAATACTTATTCTTTTTTAAATTTGTTCATTTCACATCCCAATTGTATCCCCCCCTCTTCACCTCCCAGTTCTACTCTCTCTCCTTCAAACCCATTTTGTCCCCTAGTCCTCAGAAAGTGGAGTCCTCTTCCCCTAACATCTGACTTCAGCCTTTCAATTCTCATCTGGACTGCCTGTATCCTGTATCTCTGTGTCCTGAGAAGGCTGCCCTGCCATGGGGAAGTGATCACCATTTGGGGGCCAGAGTCCATGCCAGAAATAGTCTATACTCCGCATAGTATGGAACCCACAAGGAGACTGTGCTGCCTATCTACTACATCTGAGCAGAGGGTCTAGGTCGTCACTATACATGGTCCTCGGTTGGTGCACCAGTCTCTGTAGGACCCCACTTCCTCTGCCTGGATTTGTTGGCTCCATTGGTTACCTTGTGGAGCTCTGGAATCCTCCAAGTCCTTCAATTCCTCAACTACTCCAAAGGACAGAGGGAAAGAGTGGGGAAAGACAACTGTATTGACAGGGTGGCATCTCTTAGATGAGGTAGAATCCTAGGACAATGGAACTCCCAGAAATCTCTGAGGGTGACTCTAGCTAAAATTCCTAAAAATGAGGAATATTGAGTCTGGCTTGGCCTTCTTCTGTCACCAGGCAAGACTTCCATGGAGATATTGGGACACCAACCCAACTACAAAACCTTGGACCCACAATTTGTCCTGCATGCAAGATGGGCAGGGGTAAAAGATGGAGCAGAGTTTGGCTGGAAAAGCTTGAGACCCTTACCATGAGAGAGAGCCCACCCTTCACACTGTTAACGATATTCTGATATCCTTGCAGCCAGGAGCCTAGTATAACTGTTATCAGAGAGACTTCACCCAGCAACTGATGAAAACTGATACTGAGACCTGTAGCCAAACATTGAGTGGAGGTTGACCAACCCTGTGGAAGATGGAGAGAAAAGATTGGAGGAAGAGGGATCAAAGATGCCAGAAGAAAACCTACAGAATCAATTAACTGCCATAGGGTCCCTGAACTGCCAACTGGAGAGCATGCATGGGAAAGACCTAGGCCCCCTGCACATATGCAACAGCTGTGCAGATGGGTCTTTATGTGAGTGAGACTCCTAAAGCTGAAGCAGGGGCTTTTTCTGACTATATTGCCTGCCTTTTGCTCCCTTTCTCCTAACTGGGCTGTCTTGTCCAGCTCAATAGAAAAAAAATTGCTTACTCTTACTGCAAATTGATATGCCAAGGCATATCTTTTCTTAGGGGAAGGGGAAGAGTGGTTGATGGGCTTAGGGGGCAGGAAAATGGGGGGGGAGGAAAGAGGGAGGGAAAGGGAGGAGGAAGGGAAAGTTGTGATTGGGATGTAAAGTAAATAAATTAACGAATTAAAAAAAGAAAAGAAAGAAGGAAGGAAGGAAAGCAAGTTAGCAAATTATAGAAGACTCCTAATGCTAGTTTTGATATCCACACACAAATGTGAATATGTACTCACACACACACACACACCACAGGGGTTTTCTCTCATGATATAGTATGGGTAGACTTGATTTAATAAAATACCAATCACAATAAAGTTTCAACATGACTTGTTGCTGAAAACACTGCTTTTTATAGGTGCTACTAAACACGTTTCTAAGACCCACAACTTTGTTCCAACAGATCATACTGTCTAACCATGGCTTCCTGGAACTATGTAGCTAAGGCTATCCTCAAACTTATGATAATCCTCCACCCTCAGATTTTGAAGTGCAGGAGTGTGACATATGTGAGCCACCACACATAAGAAAATATGATAATTTTTGGTGTTCTATTCTGTAGATTCTAATAGACATCTGAAAGATAAAAGTATACTACCTGTCTGAAGATATTATTGGTTTTCAAGATACATATCCTTTAAGATATGTATTGAAAAGCTAAGGTTTAAAAATGTAATTTTTATGGAATAGGTAAACCTCAGATTAATTTTTTAAAAAAGTGCCATTGAAGTGGGCATTTAAGACTCTTCAAGCTCTTAGTGTTTGCTTAAAATAATAGTATTCAACTCACAAGTTTGTTTTGTGAACAAGTGTTCATCAAACAAGCATTTTAATCATGTCAGCAGAGATCAGTGCATATCACATTAGCATTTTATATTAACTGTGATGTAATTTATTTTACAGATCAGTTTCTCAGTTTTCCCCAGTTTCTTAAAGTCTATCAATCTCATTCTCAGACTTGAGACATTTCCTCTACAGGACTGACAACTTTTCAGTGTGTATTCATAGAATATCCCTACGGTGGTAACAAAGGCCAGCATATTTAGTGACCATTAAAGTACAGGATTAATTCCAATGGTTGTCTGTAGTGGTGTCCTGTTCCTGGATGAGGTGTTAAAACCACACTTATCTGTGGGTATAAAGGAAAATGTTTCTATATGGTTGCTAGGGATTATGCTAGTTTAATAAATTAGCGGTTGTAGATTCCATCCAATCCTCATGATGCAAGAAGTCCTTGTATGGGTTTCAAGTACCAGATCTGTTACTCCTCTTCTTGAGAGGGTCTTAAGGCCAGTTAGAGTGCTGCTGGTTACCAACAAAGTATACTTGCCGCTGCTGAACCCTTAGGGTTATCATGCTATGCTGGTCACTGATATGGTCCATAAATATCATAGTTGGATAAGATGGTGGTTGCCTCCCTCCTATGGAAGCTTGCAGACTACTTTCTGGTACCATGAAAGCTAGTTCTCAGGGAAGGAGTCAGGGATTCAAGTGGCATTTACTAACCTTGTGCAGAGTAGTTTTGTTCTCTTCTTTTTATACAGAGAAGGTCACAAAAGACAGACAATAAGATGTATTTTACTACAAACTACATTTATATTAATCCAGGTACAAACTACATATTTTCCTACACATGCCTATAGAATTGTAGAGAAACAGTTTGAGTATGAACCCACTTAGCATTCTCTGCCGACAAACCATCAATATTAAAAAGATAAAGTCATATGCAAGAGGAGTGTAATCATTTTTACTTGTTTATAATAAAATGTTGAAGAGAGAAAACTACAAATATGAATGTATGTTTATAAAATTGAATATATATGTTCTCAAAATAATTTATGATAAATGGCATCTCTGATTATAAATACAGTTTGAATATAAGAAAATATTTAGTCAGAATTAATTTACATTAGGCTAAGAGTATATACTTGTAATACAATCTTTTTCTGCTAATCAGGTCAGTGAGTAAAGAGGATTGTCCCCACGTTCTACGTGATTTTCATCCCTGTGATCCACAAGGAAGAAGGAGTGAACTGACAGCTCCTAGATGCTGTCAAACCTATAAACATGAGACATGAAAAGATCCCATGTATATTGTACATACATACACACACACACATGCATGCATAATTTTTGTAATAAATCCATTTTTGAGTGTCTTTGCTAGGTTGCACAGTTTTACTTCTTTAAATTTTCATTATTGCCCAAGTAACATGTGAAGAGAGAAAAAATGTTTAAAACATTGGAAAAACCATATTTTCCCTTAAAGAAGAAGATACAGTAAATTTGTGAGGTTAATCTGCAAAGTAATTGGCCTTGAACTAATTCCAAATGGTAAAATAGAACAGATTGACTCTTCATTCATTATGTCAAAAAAACAAAACTTTTTTAGGGTGAATCTATAGATAGTGTATAATGTGTGTACATATCATGCTTTCAGTTTTCCAGGGTGATATTTTACCATTTTATATCTGTAGATTCCAGAAACCTGGAAAACAAACTATTTCTTCTGCTCCCCCTGTTGCGAACAAACTTCTGCAAAACCCTTATCTTTGATTTCCCATTCACACACTGTCAGGATGGTTGACCCCTGAGTTTGGTAGATTAATGGCACGGCATCAAGCAGATATCAAACAAACGTGCCACTTCCAAATCCACAGCACCAAACTGCAAATTGGAAATGCACCCTGGCTAGACTGTCAACAAAAGGGGCCCTGGGTGAGCTATTCCACTCCTCGTTCGTCTTCAGCCGTTATCGGACAGCTGTGATCAGACAACAGTGACAGAACACGTGTTTGATTGTTCGCACGTCAGATGGACATTATTAAAGACAGTGGGCACAGGGGAGAGACAAGGGAAAAGGAACTGGTGCCTTTGTTTATTTGTAAGAAAAAACATCTAAGGAGCGTACTAGCCATCTCCCGGTGAAGAAGGCTTGGTTTCCCTCTGTTCATTAGAGAATGCAGTTGGAGGGATTTTAGGCCACATAATGAGAGTGATTGGGAACTTGTTTTAGCTGCTTACTCATTCTTTATCAGTTTTAACTCGAAACTCATTTCCATCTGGTTAAATTTGTCATTGTTTCGAAAAGAATGGGTTTGATTAACGGAGACTGCTTTGAATCCATCCCTTAGCCCCAAGTGCTTTGAGAGTGAGGCAAAGCAAAGATTTCAGTCTTTCTAAGTTCAAGACTTAAAAGTAAAAACCATTAATGAGAAGGCTTGTGGTATGTTTTAAAGACAGTATGATGGAAGAAAGGAGTTTCAACGGGAATACGTGAGAATCTAAATGACTGTCCGTTATCTTCTCTTACTTGAGAGATGACTGTACAGGGTTCAGAATTTTTCAGAGTGTGTGTGTATAGATTTTAAGGTCTTATAATGTTATCAAAGACAAATATAGCTACTGACTATAAATAAAATTTAAATAGCATGAATTTTATTTAAAAATATTTTTGAGCTTTCTGTAGATATAGGGGAAAATATCAAAACTCTGTACTCTAAATTTAAATTTTACCTTTTCTATAACTTCCTCTAGTTTTTTATCTTGTTTGTTTTTTTGAAATATAATGCAATATTTTATTTTATTTTTTACCATTTTTTAAAATTTGTTCATATTACATCTTGATTGTTAGCCCTTCCCCTGTTTCCTCCCATTCTTCCCTCCCTCCCACTTTCCCCTTTCTTCCCTCCCCTATGTCTGTGATTGAGGGAGATCTCCTCCCTCTATATATGCTCTAAGATTATCGATTCTCTTCTTGTTAACTTGCTATGCTTCCTCTGAGTGCCGCCAGGCCTCCCCATCCAGGAGACATGGTCAGAAAAGAGGCACCAGAGTTCGTGTGAGAGTCAGATCTCACTCTCCACTCAACGGTGGAGAATATCATGTTCGTTGGCTAGGTCTTGGTAGGGGTTCGAAGTTTACTGCCTATTTCTCCTAGGCTGGTGCCATAGTTTGAGGAGGACCCCAGGACCCAGATCTGCCTGTCATAAAGTTCTTCTTGTAGGTTTCCAGGACCTCGTGGGTCCTACTATTTCCCCATTCTTCCATGCTACTCTCGCCTAAAGTCTCAATAGGATGTTCTCTCCTCTGACCCACTTTCTTGGTAAGTAAAGTTTTTCATGGGACGTATCCCTTGGACTAGTGTTTTGATATAAGTGAGTATAAACCGTTTGTCTCTTTTTGCTTCTGGGTGAACTCACTCATTATGATAATTTCTAGGTCAATCCATTTGTCCACAAATTTCGGGAATTCCTTGTTTTTAATAGCTGAGTAGTACTCCATAGTGTAAATGTACCACAGTTTCTTAGTCCATTCTTCTACTGAGGGGCACTTAGGCTGTTTCCATGTTCTGGCTATTATGTATAAAGCAGCTATGAACATGGTTGAGCATATGTCCCTGTTGTGTGTTAGGGCATTTTCTGGGTATATTCCAAGGAGTGAGATAGCTGGGTCTTGAGGAAGCCCTATTCCCATTTTTCTGAGAAAACGCCAGATAGCTTTCCAAAGTGGTTGTACTAGTTTGCATTCCCACCAGCAATGAAGGAGTGTTCCTCTCTCCTCACATCCTCGCCAGCATGTGGTGTCATTTGAGTTTTTGATCTTAGCCATTCTGATGGGTGTAAGGTGGAATCTCAGTGTCGTTTTGATTTGCATTTCTCTGATGACTAACGAGGATGAGCATTTTTTTAAGTGTTTCTCGGCCATTTGATATTCCTCTGTTGAGAATTCTCTGTTTAGTTCCAAGCCTCATTTCGCAATTGGGTTGTTTGGTTTTGTGGTGTTTAATTTTCTTGTTTGTAATATTTATTTTATTCTCTATAACGAACTACTTATTAATTCAATTATGTACATTGTATTTAAAATTATAAAATTAGTTGCCTCAATTTCTATTGCAGAAGGAACACTGTGGGTTCAATTCCTTTTTATTATGTTACCATAACTTAACAAAAAATGTTTAAAATAAAAAGTGGCCTATGATGCCAATTATCATCATCACAGGCCTTTTGATCGATTTGCAAAAATACTGAATGATTGAGGCATCAGTATTGAAATATTGTCTTTAGATATTTCTGCCACATGGGCAAGGAATGGGTTGCTTCAAAGTGGACTGACAGCCAGTAGTTAAAAAGAAGTCTAACTCTTAGAGAAGGCCTGAATTCAGCTCCTGGTAGCCATATAGCTCAAACCTCTTATAATTCCTGCTCCACTGGGGATCTGAACACTGTGTTCTAGCCCCTGTGGGCATGACCCTGCTATCAACGTAAGCATGACAAAATATGTGGAGATGACCCCCTACACAAAAATACACCCAAGGAAAATAAATATTGAGGGAGAGTGATTGCTTCAGCTCTAACCACCACATCTAGTCTGGCAGCTGAAAGAAGGAGCCACAGAAAACTTCTGATGAACTCTCAGCAGTACCATCCCATAGCTCATAGTACAGAGAAGCAACACATGGCTGCTTCTGACTGGAAGGAAGCTGGGAAACAGAAACATTTGTCAAATTGCCTTCCATCAAAATAAAATATCAATATGAAGAAGATATAAAGAGGGAATGTGATGCAGCCGACCAAGTGCTAGTTATGGGAGCGTAAGGACCTGGATGACTCTCCAGAACCCACATGAGAGCCAGCAAGAAGCAGCACACGTTTGCCACCAGTGCTCCATCATAGAACTGAGAGGCAGAGACAGGTGGATCCCTGAGAGCTCACTGACAAAAGAACACAGAAATAGTATCACAAACAAGAAAGAAGGTGAGGGCTGATACTCCAGGTGTTCCTCACCTCCACACAGGCATCAAGCACATGTCTGCATCCACCCACACATGGCCATGAGCATATGGCTGCACCCACACACCTCCACCTACACACCCACAAACAGAAAACAAAGCAAAGGGATGAGAGAAAGAGAAACAGAGAGTGGGGAAAGCTGCTGATGCCAGGAATCATATGCTAAAACATAAGGTGCAAAGATATATTTTTAAATGATCCTTTTGTTCATCAGTAATAATCTTCTTCCCGCTATAGTGGCATGTACCTCTATCTCAGAACTTGAGAGGCCAAGGCAGGGGTATTGTGAGGAGCTTAACCCTCTCTTAAAACAAAAGAAGAGATACCATTTTTAATGATAGTGAAAGGGGATAGTAAAAATGCACCTTAAGGAGGCAAAGAAAACCCCTCCATTAATATACATGTGAGGGGATAACAATCATGACATAATCTGAATAATGTATAATAAAAAACCTTACATTTTAAAAATACAGATAGTAAAGTATTCACTTAATTGAAGTTGGTTACCAACCTCTGAAAACAATATAGATTTTTCTTTCAGGAAATAAGTATTATTTCCAAGACAAATTTGAGACATCATCAACTTTTTATACCCTCTTTTCCTTGCTCTGTACATTTATTCTGTGCTTCTGGAGGCTACAATACAATACAAAACACAGCTTGACATGCTTGAAATTAATCAAGTTCAGTTGCTATTTTAAAATAAAGAATGCACAATTTCCAATTATAATTAAACTGGTAATTTAAATGAATACACTGGTGTCTTTCTTTGTGTGTGTGTGTGTGTGTGTGTGTGTGTGTGTGTGTGTGTGTGCACGTGCGCTTTTCTTTTGTAAATCTATTCTCAGTGAAGTTTCTAATTTAGGATCTTAGAAATTTCCAAGTGCTGTTCATAAAATCATGGAGGAAGGACTACATCCAGACATCTCTGAATGCTCCGCATTCTGTAACTTCTACTATCATAAAACAAATAAAAGAGAATGAACGAAATGAAGAGTAAGCGATAGAGGAACTATGGAGAAGAAATTTTACTTTGGGAAAACTCTCCAAAAGCATCTCATCAGTTTAAAGTATTACATCCATTTGAACTCCACTTTACAGATTGGTATGTAAAGGCAGCATCCTAAAGACTTGTTAACACTTTTGCCCTTAGATGTAAGAGGACATCTAAATTGATATCAGAGTCTAATCTGAAGTTCTTAATGGTAAAATGTACGCAAACACCAAGTTAAAATAGTAATCAGGGTGATTATTCATCCTTGTTAAAATATAATTTCTTATTTCAAAATTAATACTTCATTTGTAACTATTTCCTTTGTCCTCCTCCAGGGAGATGAAGGGCACCCAAACAAGAGCTGTGTGCCGCTGCATGCAATGCTGCTGAATGAGTTGTAGTGTCTTTTATATCTTCCAAAAGCAAAATCTGCCATGTTCTGTTACCACTATGTATAGATCCAGTTTCTGGAGGCTTTACCCAAATTTGCCATTTATTTTTAAATTTAGAGCAGCTACAACCCCATCCTACTGAGTAAAGACTCTAGGAACTTAGGATGGCACCCGGGGAAGGCCTGTCTCGAAAATAAAAATACATCAAATATTCTTAAACATTGTAAAACTCAGGAAAACTCCCAAAGTGTATTATACAATTAAGAGCCTTAATCAAAACCACTCTCCCCATCTCTTTTCTCTCTTCCCTTGTAATTGTAATTCAAAAGAAAACTATACCTCCATATGGTGTCTTTGAATTGTCTGGTCCAGCATCAACATGTCAAGAAATAGAAACAGAAAAAATTATTGTTATCCAATGACATTAAATATGTATGAGCATCCTGGACACACACAAATACACACACAGAGGGAGGGAAGGAGGGAAGAGGGAAGAAAGGAGAGAGAGAGAGAGAGAGAGAGAGAGAGAGAGAGAGAGAGAGAGAGAGAGAGAAGAGAGAGAGAGAGAGAGATTCTTAAATACAAGGGTCCATTACTGAGAACTCCATGATCCTGTGCTTTATTTATCAAAAGTATTTCCTTAGCTCTTTCTCACATCAATATTTATTTCACTTTCTTGCTTTTCTGTTATTTCATTAGATAATTTTTTGGAGCAAAAATTCTTTAGACAATTGTAAAAATATTCAATATTTTAGGTAAAGAGAAATGTATTTCTCATGTTTTTTGTTTATATTGAACAAAAGTGGAAATGATTAGGATTAAAACTACATTGTCTATCAACAAACATAAACGTTCTAATATATGCTCCCTTGTGATTTATTAATTTTCTGGTATATCCAGTGACTAAATATTAAATAAATATTAGATGAAATGCTTTGAAAATATGTCTCCTTGTAGATTATGTCTTTATCAAAAAATTTAATTTTTCTAAGCACACATATAAATTAACCTGACTCTACTGTTTTTTTGATATAAGATAATTTACAAAATAGATGATTATTTTAAATTCAGACTCAACCTCAGTTACACATATGAATAGTTACACATGTTCATATATATGTAGTAGTCATATATGTAGTGAATATTTTAAGTGAACACCAAGCTCTTCAAATGTGAGACAAAAAAGTAGTTGATACCAAATAACAATTGAATACAACTATGACAATTTTTAGCATGATTTTGAGCATCATAGATGAAGAAGTTGGAGGGCATTATGTGTAATTCGAAGCATTTGGGGGATGTCTGAGGTATCTGTTTTTGTTTATTGGCAGATATTTTATATTTTTCTCACCAAAGTAATATGTTTGTTGTTATTATTGTTATTGTTTTCTCTTGTGTTTTATATTATGCTTGGAAACAATTATCTCAGCCCATCAGAAAACACTTCAGAGAACTAATGGCTTTCTACTGGTGAGCCAAAGTCAGTTGTACACAAAACAAGACAACACAAGCAACTATCTGTTACCCTGGACACATGCAGCATAAATCTAAGACTGCTACTGTAAAATGCCACTCTGGTAAATGTATCTCAAATATCTATTTTATCTTGAGCATACTATCATATCTGGGTAGCTGTTGCTGTGTGTGTGTGTGTGTGTGTGTATGTGTGTATGTGTGTGTTGCCTATGCTTGGGTGTGTGAAGCATGTGTTATGTCATTTGTTGCTTAAAGAAATGGTTTCTCCAGTACTGAAGATGTGAATTTGAGTTATTATTCTCATGCACTCAGTAAAGTGATTTAAACCCATATTTACCTTCATCACTGTCAGGTGAGGTGGGCATCTATGAAAAAACCACATCTGATAAATAACGGAGAAAAGTTTAAATGTTTCATATATGTACCACTGTGGTGAACTTAATAAAAGCATTTCTAAGAACAATGTGTATGTGAAATGAAAGAATGTGAATTGTGTGCCTGTGTATGTGGTATGTACATTTAGTTCTTTGTATGTGTTTAATGACCTTACATGAGGTATTAGCCCTTGGATTTTTCAAGAGATGAGGGTTTTTTTCTATCAATATATCATTTTCCTTTTATATGAATTGGCAAATAAACTTTAAGATTAAATAAGTTGAGACATACTGCCATTGAATCTGGGAAAGTTTTCTAAAGATCAACATACATTTTTCCATTTGCAAATTGTAATAGGACACTTTTCCTAATGGCCTTTTTGGAAAGACACAAAGCTTTACTCATGTGCCAAATGTCTCCTATGCTCTGTTGATTCCATGCTTCAGAAGATCTGCACATATGTATCATCTTTGCCTCATCCCAACCATGAAAAGACCTTGTGCTGTAAAGCAGCAGCCTCAGCCCCTATACATTTCTTAGACAAAGAACAGGCAATCAAATGCCTATAGAAACCAGGCAATTTTCACGTATTTATTAATCAAACAGGATAATATATTGTATTTAAAAAGGCACTGTGCTTGTCCATCACCATACATATGCCTATGTATTTTATGTATCTATACCAGCACATACACATACACACATATACATACATGTACTTATTTATTTACATGTCTATTGATCTGTCAGTATATATCATCTATCTATTTACTATTATCTGTCTATCTATCTATCTATCTATCTATCTATCTATCTATCTATCTTCTATCATCTACATCTCTCTACTTATGTATCTATATAAGCAGCATTTCTCTATCTCTAGCCAATCACTCCTTCATCCAGCTCCTTTGCTACAGGGTAGATAAGAGAACTAATAGCCTGTTGTTTTGTGGGCTTATTTTGCCCATGTGTCAGTTTGTTAAGGAGTTCAGATATGCGTTAAAGTATTTGAATTAGACTCTTTTGATGCATAACAAATATGAAAGGACAAATTCTGATTAACTTTTTTTTTTGAGACAGGGTTTCTCTGTGTAACAGCTCTGGCTGTCCTGGAATTCACTCTGTAGACCAGGCTGGCCTCTAACTCACAGAGATCCGCCTGCCTCTGCCTCCCGAGCGCTGGGATTAAAGGCGTGCGCCACCGCGCCTGGCTTCTGATTAACTTTTTGCTGTTAGTTCTGTAACTGGAATAGTAAATAGTTACTGAGAAATTCATCATATATTAGCCACAGCCACACAGTAACAATGCATGATGCACCTTGGTATGGGTGAAACTTAGCTGATGGCATGAAGTGCAAAGATTGGATTAGGAGTGTAATCACCAATGTCAGCTGTCTTATGTTTATGTTAAGTGAATTTTTATTTATTTCTAAATGGATAGGTGTGTAAAGGGGCTTGGTGTAGTAGGGTGGCAATGGTATTGAGGGACGGTGGAATATTTATTAAACAGGATCCAATTCATCTCTTGTTACTATAAGAGATATAGTAGCATGTATATCTTAAATAGTGAAGCTTGACATTTTAAAGGGGGAAATGATGCTTTTATAGGATTCTTAAAATGAGGTGAAAGAAACAATGTTGAGGGGGACAAATGAAATGTTAGTGGATTATTTTGACTGATGTTCTTTGGGGGATTTTAGAAGAAGCTCTCTTATATTCTAAATAAAGAAGGAAGGATTAAAGTGTAGTCCTGTATGAAAGACTAGTACATTTCAAAGGAAATGTTTTCATTGTTTAAGGTGAGCATGTATGATTGAAGAAGGTAATAGATTCACTTGTGATTTTCTCAGTAGAATCTTAAGGCAAATTTTCAAATGAGGATCTGTGTCAGTCCAGAGACTGTTGAAGGATATATTCCTCATGATATGTAATATATCTTGGCAGTTATCCAATCCTATTATCAACATTATAACTTTTGATGTGTTTGTTTAGATATTTAGACAACAATATAGGTAATATTAAAATTAACTTTGGCATCATCCAAATATGAACACTGTAACTTTAGAGCAATGTAAGATGAGCAATGAAGATTTACTTTTACATTATCCCTTCCCAAAGACTTAGCTCCTAAGTGTCTACAAGCTTGCTTTTGGCACATCCCAAAGATGGCAGGCAATGAAATAGGCCTTTCAATATTTTTACCATCTCTGTGTGTTTGAAACTCTTGGGCCTTTGGGAAAATAAATTAAGGTATTTAGCCATATCAAGTATATAAACAATCCATTTTTATCAATTTCTCAGATATTTTCATTCTCACAATTTATTTAGTTTTCTTCAATAAGATAATTTAATCAGATATGAAATTATATATGTTGTACTCATTTTCAAATAAAGCAATGTATTTCTTCACCCAACATCAGTATTTCTTGTTAGTAATAGTAGAATGTGATTGAACATATTGAAATACTTCAAGGCATTACATGTAAGGATGTATAAATTTCATAGGAAAGAAGCAAGAGGGAAATGAATTGCAGAATGAATTTAATTTATCTTATATACAATTACTTCAGTTCTACAGTGTATCTACAATCATACACTGTAATCAATATTCTTTTCAGATCCAATGACTATTAAGAAGGGCCCTTTTCAGGGGAGAAGGCAGCAACTGTATCTGATGAATAAAACCATTAGAAAGCAATGTAAGTCAGAAGGACAGATTAACCAATTGTGGGAAACTTTACAAAAATTAGCCTCTTATTTGAAGTGATTTTATAAAGTTTTCTATAAGATTCGCATGAGAAATGGTATAATCTAAAGGAACTGCAATGAGATCGGCTCATCCTCTGTAAAGTAAAGGGGTTCCAAATGATAATCACTCATATCACCCCCAGAAACTATGTCACATCTATCCCAACAGATGAGCAACAGGGAGGACAAGCTTCTAAGTACTTAGGAATGGCAAAGCTACATGAGAGTGGTATGGTGAAAAAAAAATCCGTGGTACTGTGTAGCTTCAGGGTACATTTGCATGGAGTGAGCTCATTGGTGCAGAACTTGGGTGCCAGTACTTATAGGACTCAGTAACATAACACAGCAAGAGGAAACAAGGTAAGTGAGTTATGGATAAGTGTGCCCCAGAGAGAGTGAGGCAGGATTGCTGCTACAGCTACAAAGCAAGTTAGGTAATTGTTGGCACCAGCATTATTTGTGACTTGGGTCAGCATACATACAAGCAGAGAAGCCCTAAATTTAGAAGCATAATTTGTAGCTACTGGGTTGGGATTTGATCAAGAGAAGTGTACAGATTCCTGTGGTATAGGGTGAAACATAGTCACCCGTATTCATTTCCAATTAAAGCAAAGTATATTGAGGGTAGGAAACTTGTGCATTGAACTAAGTGCTCCGTGTTGAATATTTCTTAGCTATTAAAGTGTCTAGTTCCATATGAAAGTTTGCTTACCCACCCTCAGCATTGCTTGGGTGGTGTGTTAACTGAGTGAACTATAGCATGTGGAAGTAATTTGTATGAAGTCAACACATCAGTTTCTATTCATAAATACATGAGAATTTTCTTTAAGTGAACCACACATTGACTTCTTAAAACTATTTTAGAATTATTTCTTATTATCAAAACTTTCCATATATATAAATATATGTATATGTAAATATATATAAATATCCCAGGATATCCTAATCAAAAATCTGTGAATCTCAATGAATTTCTATGTAGTCAGATTAGCCATTCTGAAGTTGTGCAGCCTCATTTTAGATTTTACACTTTTACTCTCAATTATATTTGTATGTACCTATTTACTACACACAAAGAAGAAACACAAAAACAAAGGAAACCAATGCCACAGTTAAAACTGGAACACCAAGGAGCTCTATATTTTTAATGACTCCTGAATGTAAAAAATTTTCCTTTGAACAATATTTGGCCGAGTTTACCAGGTAACAGCCAGATTTTGTGTGCTGAGTTGAATATATTTTGAAATTGACAAGAATATTAAGTCTTATATACATCTTGACTACATCTTGTTTGAAAACTACTTAAATATTTTAATAATTTCCAGATAACTGTTCAGTGAGTTGACTTTATATGCAATGTTCTGTCAAATATTGTCCCTTTCTAACTGTAAATCTAAAGACTACATGGATTTGTATTTGGACATTACTGTGTGTCAGGTCCCTCCCTTTACATAATGATCTTGTTAATTGGTGAGAACATTAGGTATGAAGAATGTACAACCTTCAGTCATACCTTGCACAGGTAGAAACTATGCTCTGGGGAGGTCATACAACTGTAAAAGAACTTGTAGGAAGTGAATTTCCTTGTGGAGCTGGAGAGTAGAGTTAGTGTCTGCATCATGCATTCCCATAATAGTGATATATCTTCACAACTCTGCTAGTGAAATAAAGACAACCTTGAAACAGTTTTTTTGTTTTTGTATATATTGAGGACTGGTGGTATTTCATTGGAGAACTTTAGGTACAACTTCACATAGCTTCCCCAGAAAAAGAACTGGTTTCCAGGCTCCCTCTGTGCCCCTGGCTATGACTCTAGTGCCTGAGGAATTGTGGGAAAGAAAAGACTATCAAGTAAAGACTCCATTTAGTTTAACATCACATTAAATTAAATGTGCACTTCATATTTGTTAATAAAGCATTCACTGGCTCCAGGCCCTCTTATTAACTAGTTACTATTGTTTTTATGAACCCCACTTTAGTCCCTTCCTCCCATCCCTTACTCTTTTTTCTGCCTCTTAACCTTCCCTGAATACACAATGCCCTACATCTTAACGACTTCTGTCTCTATTTCTCTGTGTTTGTGCTTCATCCCCTTTGTCTTTACAGAGCCCCTCATTTGTCATGGCTGTGTAAATGCCATGAGGAAAATTGAGAAGCCCTCCACAGACTGACTGTTGGCAGGTGTGGAATTCCATCATTCTGTCTGCACCTTCTCTTGAGCTCACTATATTTTATTTTCTATAGATGACATTGGTAGCTTCAACTTCAAGAAAATGTTGCAACAACTTTATCATGGTAGGTGCAAATGAGGCCCAAGCTCAAAGAAGCATTCCACATTAGAATAACTGGAAACAATGACTAATTTATTTTAGGTTGTTTCCCCTTTATTTTATTATAAATAGGAAAACAAAGAGAAAAATTAATATAAGCCATATGTGGACATGTATAGGAGAGGCAATTTAATCTAGGTCCTGGATGTCAAGTGGGTGATATATATATATATATATATATATATATATATATATATATATATATATATATATATATATGACACTTGCATACCCACCAATATAAAAGCACTAAAATTTCTTGATTTTTTTTTACCTAAACCAAAGAGTAGCAATTCATCTGGGCCCATTGCATGATTGTCCTGTAACTTTGGTGTGGTGGTAAATGCTAAGAGCAGAAGTTTCTATTTGGTCTGCGTAGTGCACACCTTTTT
Organism: Acomys minous; assembly: GCF_964271855.1. Lineage (NCBI taxonomy): Eukaryota > Metazoa > Chordata > Mammalia > Rodentia > Muridae > Acomys > Acomys minous. Next base: position 31,702,842 of record NC_140492.1, on the reverse strand, counting down.
CTTTATCCCAAACAACTTCAATATTCTTTCAGAACTCATGAAAAATGCAACAGACTAATTTTCAAGCTCACACATAGAAGAGAAATCCAACAAATTTTACAGATCTCAACAGATACAGAGGGCTGTATGTAACACATTTATTCTTCCTAAATTTTCCAGCAAAATATGCCTAAAGTTTGCCATGGATACCTTAATTGAGCTTTCTGTATGAACAGATTCTAAATAAATGTACTAAAATCAAGTGTTTCAATTGATTTTAGCAAAGAGCACTAACTGAACAGAAGACTGAGCAAAGATGCGATCAGTTGTGGGTAAGGTTCAGACCAATGCCTCTTAAGACTGAAAGGAGTTTAGGGCCTTTGGGAACCTCCGTGGGAGTTCGTGCAAAGCACATGCTTCATTGCTATTTTGTATAAAAAATGAAGAAGACAGAGACCTAAGCTATCAACTCCTGTCAGTCACTGGTTGAGAGCTACTCCTGGTGGCTGTTGAGTACTCCATTTGCAAGATGCCTGGTATATGGGCTGAATCATCTTCAACTTTGGAGAAATCCATCATTCCTACCAGTGAAGATAGTGGAAGCAAGATGAGCCTATGACCTCAATGTAAAACCCAAGCATGATATTGGAGGCATGAACTATTGAGACAGCTGTGGACCTTATGGAATGAAGCTATCAACAAAGTAAAGGTCTTTACAGTCACAGGTCTGCTTTCATGAGACATTAAATGGGTAAAGGCATAGCATAAGGCTGTACCAAGTATATATTCTAACAAGCACTATTCTGCTTTGCTACATATATGTTCATTTTTTTCTTTATGTGCCACTATACCTAACCATAATGTGAACCACAGTGCACATAATACAACTTTGTTGAAAGTGAGACAATAGTGATATAATTCTTCATGCTAAGCATCCTGAAACTCATAGTTGAAAAGAAAATTGATTCATAAGGATTAAATATAAAGGTTCAAATATGCCTTTTTATGGTTTAAAGTCACACGATAGAGCTAATAACCTTGTATAATCCAATTTAGTACATGACTAAATTAACTGGTATGACTCAGCCCTTACCCCAGGAAAAGGAGCACAGGCCAGATCAAATGCCAGCCAAGAAACTTACATAGCATGGCATCTTCCACAAAGAGCAGAGCTCACTTGTGAATAACTGGGAATTGCCTGTCCAGGAAAATCCTACCTCAGCCAGAGTCCTCAGTCAGAACCAAAGTTACCAAATGACAGAAAGAAGAGAGATGAAACTAGCACTTGATAATAACCTCAAGCTAGGAATGATGCCATGGAGCACCTGGTCTTATAACTTACCCCCTCCCTTGGTAGTTGCTGAGAAAATGGTGAGTGTAAGTGCATTTCACAGACAGGAAAGATTAAGTAGTAGTATAATAGGGATGTGGATGTAGGTCTCTCTGACTTTTTACTCAGTGTTATATTTTTCGTTAGAAAATATATCTTCTCCTTGGAAATCACTACTAAGGAAAAGATAGCAATAGTCCAAATAAAATATTTTCTTTCAATATTGATATTACAGCCTGTGGGGTGGGAGAGAGAGAGAGAGAGAGAGAGAGAGAGAGAGAGAGAGAGAGAGAGAGAGAGAGAGAGAGAGAGAGAGAAAAGAAGAAGAAGAAGAAGAAGAAGAAGAAGAAGAAGAAGAAGAAGAAGAAGAAGAAGAAGAAGAAGAAGAAGAAGAAAGGAGAGGAGAAGAGAAGAGAAGAGAAGAGAAGAGAAGAGAAGAGAAGAGAAGAGAGGAGAAGAGAATAAAGTGACATTGAACCCAACTCTCCTTTCAGTATTTGACTTGCAGAAATTCCTGTGTTCATTACTTTTTTTTGTTTGTTTTTTTTTCTACCTCTGCCCCACATTGAGAAGTCAGACAAGCAACTCAGGTCTCTGGTTATTCACTAGAGAAGAAGTTGAAATCCTGTAGGCTCCAGCCTGACTGGAGAACCCTTTACTCAACTCTACTACCTAACTACTGGCAGTCAGTCTCCCAAGCTAATCTCTGTTTACTCTCAATAGCCATTTTTACAACTCTTGATAATCCAGCCTCTTCTGCCCAGAAAACACTACTGTATATAAACCTTTGAAACACCATCTCTTTAACACCCCACGAACCTGGGGTGGATAGTCTCTTCTCCAGATGGGCCTTGCCATAATATTTTCTACCAATGAAAGTGACTGCATTCTGGCTTGTTTTCTTCTTTCCCCTTGACTTGCTCATTGGACTGACTGATGGCTACAGTTGCGATTTTATCTGTGCTGCTCTATGCCATTTGTAGGCTCTGACTGAACCTTTTACAGATTCTAGTAACACAAATACCATGGTTCAACAGCTGATATTTACAGGCAAGGTCATGGAATAATCAAGACCCACATCTAAAGGTAGATCCGTGGATCTGTTCAGAACTCTATGTGCATTTCAGACTGAGTCATGTGTCCAGGTTCTAGCAGGTGGGGAGAGAGATCTTCAGACACAGGCTCAGAGGAGCAATCTTTGCCTTACTGAAATCTCTTCTTGGTTGGGGAGAGGGGCATTGCCACTCAGTGCAACTGAGAGGTCCATGGAGTAGTAGCATTGGTGGGCATACTAAATGGGGCATGGAATAGCTAGTTTTGAAAGCAAATACTTTATTAGGAACCAATAAATTACTTTTGGGCTATTGTTGCCATAGCCAGTGGTTCTCAACATTCCCAGTGCCATGACCCTTTAATATAGTTCTTCATGTGGTGGTGACCCCAACTTCTATTGTTGTGAATTGATATCTGCATATCTGATATAGAACCCACAAAAGGGTATGACCCATAGGCTGAGAACCACTGCCTTATCCTATAACAGAGATTCTGGTCTTTAAGATCATAGACAGCAACATAGCCATGATGTGTTCATGGTGCATTGAGGTGATAAACTCAAATCCAACTGAGTCCACAGGTATTATACAATATAAGGCATCCGTTTTCAGCATAGTAAGACTTCCTTGGTGTATGTTCATACACAGTGAAGCTAGTAACAAGAGAAGAAATAAGAATGTAAATACAAGGGAAAACAAAATCTAGAATAAGGCAAGTCAGTGTAAATTCATTGGAAACAAAATTTTACTAAAGAAATTTATCCTGTAAAAAAAAACTGACTAACTTTTGTTCCTGGATAGCATAGGACATGAATCAAGTTCAGCAACTGACAAACAATCAAGACTATTTACTGTATTATTGGCATTAAAATTATATCTAGTCTTGGAATAACACTACATTTAACCAAGGCACCTTCTATATTTTCATAAGTATAAAAAGATAATAGCATGCCCCTATCATGGGAACATTGACTTTTTTCCATTGTCATAAGTTCACTGTCCTAAAACACTCCACTGTAGACATTATTTAAAGAAAAAATAAAATATTAAAATTAACTCTTTGCTACTTAAAAACGGCCAGAAAAATATCACTCTGTGTACCTCTTTTTAATTAGTTACAATTGTTGATTTATCATAAACTTAGGTAAAATAAGGCCTTCAAGGATGGAAACATATTGTGTAAGACCTATAAAAAACATGTAGTTATTTCTAGTACTTCTGTACTTAGCAAAGTAATTTGTCCTTTTACTTAAAAAGGACACATAGCAATTGTGGTACATGAGCACATACTCCATGTCGATCTTATCCATCAAGTCCTGGATACCCGCCAGTATTATTATTGCTGATTCCAACCAGCTAATATTATAAAGTCTATAATTCTTGATTTGGCCATCATTCATTCCCTTTTCAATTGTCTAAGCCAGTTTATCTTCACCTTGGAAGATGCCAATATACTTTTATGTGATTACCCATAAAACAGCATATGTGGCCCTCACACAGGGCATGAAAGCAAGTGTGACTATGCTAATGACTTCTTCCTCCAAGGAGATACATTGGATATACTCATTCAGGGTAAACAGATAGAATAGCGCTCACAAACAGAATAGGGTGGCAGGTCCTCCAAGTGTTTATAAGACATTACCTTGGTTAAATTCCTGGAAATTACTTGACAAACATAGAATAGTTGCATTACTAATATTGTCACAATGCAGCTATTGTCACTTTAAATACCCACAATTTAACAACAATCATCTTTTTTTTTTCAGTTATAGAGGCAGTAGATTCCTCAATTAAAAACTCTACTGAAGAATTTTATGCTGTTACAGATCAGTTCCTTATGACTGGGGCATAAGATGTAGGTTCAATATTTTTTTAATTACAAAAGAAAAGACATCCCTGTTACTGGATTCTAGAAACTCTTTCACTATCAAGGTTTATCAACATCCTCCCCTGGTTTCTGAAACATGCAAAAATGGCCCTAAATTTCCCATGAAGCCCTGGTGTGAGCAAGCTCCATATGTGGGTTCAAAGTACACTCTTACCCAGTCTGTGGGTTACATAGTGGCCTCTTCTTGAAGTAGAGAATCGTGCCAGTCCAGAGTCCATCACCATAGGAGATGCCTTGAGTCACAGAGACAGCAGTCCACATATTCTGAATATTATTTTAGAGGATAGAATCTAAAACAGTTGCTCTGGGATAGACTACCTTTTAAAACTCTGTCCTAAGTCCCTTGGTCCCAACTTGAAAAGTGTAACTCACAAAACAGAAAAGCAAGGTTTATATACTTCAGAAATATCTGTTCTACCATCACATGTGAGGGGGCGGCGCTCTACTGGAATCATATTGCTTTTGATCATTTTTTAGAGACTGACCTTCTTCAGTAATAAGAACAAAGGATCAGTACAATAGACTGGGCTTCATGAAAGCACCTTAGCAAGGATCTCCGGCAGCAAATATTGGCCTCATCTGCCCATTTTATTAATCTTGGTCATTGTCAATAATATGCCCAGGTGGCCGTCAAACATGAGAAATTGCATATCAAAGCTTGCCTCTTTCAGCATAATAGACTCTGGAAATATCTGATGTACAAAGAAATGAATTTATAAAGATTCATCAAGTCCTAAACATGCTAAAGCCACAATTCCAGGTGACACAAAAATATAGCATATTGCCTTGAGAATTCTAGGAAATGTTGATAGTGACTCAAAATATTAATTTCACCTCCACAGCTACACAATCATAAAGTCCTAAAATAATATAGTAGGTGAAGAATCACTTTCTTTCCCAACCTCATGCAGAAGTCTTTATGGAGGATGGTGATAGCTTTTTAAGGCAAGTTCAAATGCAGTTCAATGAGATGATGCTCACTTCCACTTCTAGTCAAAATCAGAGATAGATTACTATGAAGAGCTGGATTCCATTCTCAATTTCTATGAGCAGCTTTCAAGTCCCAACATCCCCCTTTTTCTTCCTATATATGAAAGAGACAATTAAGAGCCTGGTGATTGCTATGACAGCTCACCCTATTCCCACTATCTCTCCACTATACAGACCTTAAAGGCATCTTTTCTTCTCTGTTTTCTAAGCCATCCAAGAACCTATTTTTGAACTGGCTCTGTTTTCCTTTATACGATGTCAGAATACAAGTAATAAACCTTTTTATAACCTCTCAGTGGACTTGTGACATCATCAATATCTATAGCCAAACCTGAATATTTAGTTAAGGGAAGGAAGGCCCTTTCACGTTGAATGGAGTAACCAAGAGAAAATACATCTCAATTACTCTGATGTGGGGGAATACACAAAGTAATAACTGTCGGCATGGCAGCCCTGATGGCATTGTGTTAACAAAGAGCTGTAAGCTTTCTAGTGGCCTATCACACTGCATGGAATATTTGCGAAGGCTAGTGCTGTCATTAACTGAGGTGGGCTGACCCACCTACCCTGGGTGCCAACATTCCCTAAATGGAATCCTGGACTGTGTGAATGAAGAAAGGAAGCTGAATATTGACATTGCCATCTCCTTTCTCTTTTTTAAAAGTGCTTCAAGCTCCTGCTCCCAGGAAAGTCCTGCCACGATAGAACCTTGAGTTACGAGCTAAAACAAGATCTTTCTTACTGAAGTTGCTCTTGCCAGGGTATTTTATCAACAGAGAAAGAAACTAATATACTACCCAAACTGCCAAATTTGAATTAACCTTCACAAAGCAATATATATCTATTTATGTATGTGTGTGCTGCAATTTACACAGGTTTTATTTTCAATATAGAAAGCTAAGGCTGGTGAAAAGAGAAAAGAGAAAAATACACACACACACACACACACACACACACACACACACACACACACACACATATCCACTTGTTTTTCAGTTCATCTTTGAAAATATCACTTAAGATTGAAGTTACTAAACATTGGAAGATGCCTGACCCAGTAAAAACAGCAAGGATTGAATTGGCTTCCCTGTCCAGTTGTGGTTTTTTGGATGTTTGGCTTTTTGTTTTGTTTTTGTTTTTTGTTTTTTGTTTTTTTACTGTTTGAGGAAAATCTTCAAAGATTTATTTTCTCAATGTGCCAATCTTGATTTTATTTAATATGTATTTCAAGGAAGAATCTATTCTCAGATTTTTATTTCATCAACTCAAATTACAGAAAATTCATCGCCTTTGGGGTCAAAGCTTCTAGGGACTGAGTCTCCCATAAAGCGATTTTCTAGTTAGACTTTCTTGCAGTAATAGAGTATCAGACCCCCATGCACTCACATTGTCCTCAAGAAGAACAGCCTTTTTAGAGGGAGTGTGTGGAGAGGGAGCTCTAGTTACTTGTCAGAAAAAGGTTTCAAAAACCCAAAAGAAACTTTAGGTTGATAAAAAATATGAAATAAGTTCTACATCTACAAATGTTTCCCCTAAAGACCAGCATTCTGTGCTGAACTCTCTGTCTGTCTCTGTCTCTGTCTCTTTTTCTCTCTGTCTTTCTGTCTGTGTCTCTGTGTCTCTGTCTCTGTCTCTCTCTCTGTGTCTCTGTCTCTGTCTCTGTCTCTGTCTGTCTGTCTGTCTGTCTGTCTGTCTCTGTCTCTGTCTCTGTCTCTGTCTCTCTCTCTCTCTCTCTCTCTCTCTCTCTCTCTCTCTCTCTCTCTCATCCTTTTATGCCCTCCCCTCTCTTTGACAAACTGATACAAGCACACACTTAATTAGAACATTCTCCATAAAGCTTTAATTTACACAGAGTCAAAACCAGTCTGTAGTTAAGGATTAGATCATATTTACTAAAAGATCTCTTACCTTTTAGTATGATATTGAATATAAGTATCTTATTATCTATGTGGGTAGCAATGTATTTTTCAAAACTCAAATATACATGTTTGAAATTATGAACACTGGTGCATAAGTCTTCACACATAGCTTATTTTGTAAATTGAGTTTCTATCACATCATTGCTTTATATTAACTAAAAATTAATATCTTTTCATTTGTCACATTTTACTGCTTTGGAGATCATACCAATGAACTCTTCTGTTGGTGAGCAAGATTTCATGAGACTCCTGTTCATATTTTATGCAGCTCAGTAACTTTTTAATTTAATATTTCTTCAATACCTTTTTTTAGATTATAATATAATTGCAATGTCCTTTCTTCCTGTTCCTCCCTCCACCAACCACTCTAACATCCCTCCCAACTCCCCTTCAGATTCCTGGTCTTTTTTTTTTTTTTTTGCTAATTGTTACAACATCATTGAATGTATTTGTATATATGTATATATGCCTAATAAAACTTGGTCATTCCACATAACTGCTTGTATATGTGCTTTTGAAGTTTACTAACTTTCTATTAACGATCTCAGATAAAATGTTAGCTTCTTGCCTTAAGGGATATAACACCATCCTTTCTAAAATGAATGAAAATTTTTTTTCTGAAGGGAAGAAAACAAATAATTGATTGCTCTTAGGAAAGCAATGGGGTCCTTATAATTTGAAACAGATTAAGCAACCTATGAAAGCACAAGCAAATTGTACTCATTAATCAATGAAGTAAGAATTTTACATATGGACAGTGAAAACTAAGAAATACTGAATGAATAGGTGACACACAGAATGTCAAGTGACAGAAGTAGAAAAGCATGCCCAGGACATGTCATAGGAGATGTCATAGGAGCAGTGTTGTGCACCTAAGACGAATGAGGATGGAATTAGAAATCAGTGCAAAGGAAGTGGTCTGAAAAGCCAAGGGGTTTGCAACCAATGTCTTATTTGATACATGGCAATGCAGAGGAAAATTAATCATTAATGTTCTTTAAAATTGTTTAACTGGATTTTAAAGTACAAAAACAAAATCCCCTGGAAATTCTGATGGTTTACACCTATTATTAAAAGCTATGAACTACATATGAGCAAGAAAACATCAAAGAACTACATGCATATATAATAAATATTATACACACACACATCCCTATTGGATTTTCTTTTTTTTAAAAGAGTGTTTAAAATTTAGTTAGAATACCAATCACCCTGTTCCCAGGTAGTCCACATTTAAGCTTTTACACACACATATATATAATAAACTACATACAACAAGAACAACCATGAAACAATCAGGAATTATACAAATGTTACACTCATAGTGTTTTGGCTATTTGTATTTAGCAACCTTGAAAAAAACATCTCTCATCTTGATGAATCTAGAATTCTGAATGTAAATCAATATCCATCATATCTCATCTCTATCAACTTAGAACATCTATCTAGACCTAAAAACATCTTAAACCCTAAAAAACCAAGCTTAATTGTAAAACTAAACTATCTGGTTTTCAATCATATCAGAGACTTGAGAAGAATAAAACTAATTACCTGAGTACTTTGGAAGCTGCTCAGCTCTTTCTTTTCAAGAAATTCTCAGAAGCCTAGGAAGTCCTCTATAGCTAAATCAGGCTCCTCCAATAGGCTCAGTTTGTTCCTTGGGTGATCCACTTGACCCAGAGAAGAACAGTTTGCCTTCTGCTATTTGCTCTCATGCAATAGTTAAAACCAGTTCCTGCCATTTCTCTGGATTTAGGCTTTTCTTGCCAAGAGTCATGAATTGACTTGTAAAGTTCTGGAGGAAAGGCCTAAAGTTTCCAACAAGGATTGTGTTAGAAACCTTGTTCCCTTGCTCCTCAGAGATGAGGAATGTCTCCTTTCCATGGATTCTTCCTCATCCTGAAGACTGATGCAATGTTGAACACCCTGCAAGGAGCACCAAAGTAGCCCTGTCAAAGCTACGACTCATGTAGTTTTGACATCTGCAGATATCCCTGAAACTGGAATGATTTGGAAACATGAGCCATAATCAACACTGAAAATTCTATGTGTGGTTTATGGAAAAACACCCTTGTTCCTTAGCCAATCTGCAAAGTCATTCATTTATTAGCTCTTGTTCCTTAGCCAATCTGTGCAAGGTGAGTGGAAGTTTTTGGTTTTTTGAAGACTCAGGTGTGTCACATAGTGTTTTGCTGAAAGCTGTCTTGTGAGAGGTCACATGATGTTTTTCTGAAAGAGAGGGTATGTGATGTTCTGCTTGGAGCAGACACACGAGAGGGCTCATGATGGTAGGAATGAGTAAAAAATAAACCATGGACGGTGGGAGGAGGCTTTTGGCATTTCTATGCCATGCAACACTTTGTTGGTTTTCGCTGGTCTTCTCTGGTCTTAGCTTTGCTGTGAGAAACATTCCAGAGAACGTTCCATGGTACTCCTGCTGATTGTGGCCACTTGCACAGATTCATGGTGTTTTGTTGAGCCTTGCTATTTATGCTAGATCTTGCCACCTCTATGAATTTGTGTTTTGTTTGGTGTTGGTTACTGGACTGAACTGCTCGTATCCTGACAACACAGAGTGGAATGGCCCAAGAAATTACATCTAAACAGGGTTACAACCATTTTTTTTCTTATTAACCTTTTTTTTTTCCCCTTCCTCTGGTTGATGGCTTAGAAGTGAGGTGGAAGCGTTTAAAAGCCCTAAATAAATTAGGTTTTGAAAAATCTAAGCCTAAGGCAATGCTGTTCATTGATTATCCTTTTATATCTACCTCATACTCTGTGATTATGAGTTTTCCTTTTCTCTTAAACCAAAAGATATGCTAACGGAGGTAAAGATGATTTCATTTCTCCAAATAAAAGCTACAACCCATGGAGCAGGCAGATATGATATCCTATCTCACTGGGCCTGAAACTTTGTATTCTTAATATAAGTGTGTCATTCAGAGTTGAGTAAAAGGTATTCAGGTCATAGTAGCCTGACAAGGACAATGGTAGAAAACAAGATGGTAAAGAAAACATACAATCAAATGAAAAGATTCCCAGAAATGTATGAATATTTAAGAAAATATTTCTAGTAGACACAATTTGAAGTAATTAAACTGAAGAGATATGTAGACTTCCTTCCTATAAGAAATACCACCCTTTGATATTTAAGTAAAATTAGATCTCTTCCTAATTCCTGTTTGAGACATCTTGGCCCAAATGGCGCAAGTAAATAAAAATTTTACTTCCACTCTAAAAATCAGAGAGCTTCTTCACAATACTTGTTATCCACTGAAGACTTGAGAAGATCAAAAAGGTTTTATCTTCATAAACACATGCTATTTAAAAGCATCTTAGGTATTCAAACTGCAATCGTAGTGGTTCCTTGTCTAGAAATTGTCCTGTGATCATTTACTATTCTAACTTTAGCTTCCTGATTCAATTTCTATCTTTACATAGAAGTATGTATTCAAAAGTGACTCTCACCAGAAAATATGTACATTTTAATGCCTACAATTTGTGTATAGTCCCTTATTATAACCTAAAATGACCTCTATGATCAACTTAAGAAATATGAAGCAGAGTACTACTCCTAATATGTGGGCTTTAATCTATACACCACCTTTTGTGTGTGACTATACACAATCTCCTTGAATGCTCTCTTATAAGAATAAAATAACTTCATGTAATCTGAGTGGTCCTTAAATATGGTCATATTGAGCTTATACATGGGAGCTGGTGAAAACATCACAGGAAGAGAGTGAGATGATTTGATGTAGTTGACAGAGACTTGGGAATTTGGGCTTGAAAATTATTGTGACCTTGAGTGAGGAATGGTAGAAGCCATAAGAAACAGGAAGATTCAAGACAGAATTTCTGTATGGAGTATTAGAGGAAACATAGCCTTGCCTTGGGTTTATCATATTCAAACTAACTTTGGACTCATAACTTCTGAATTTTGACCCTCTGTTGCTTCATGTTATTAAGTTTGGGGTAAGTTGTAGTTGCCGTCACAGAAAAGTAACACACTGCTACTCTGTTCTTAATCCTCCTTATATTTCCATCCTTTTCTGCTTTCCTTCACACCTAGTTTCTCTTACTCTACCAAGCAGAGAAGTTTGCATTTATGTTTACTTTGTTCTTCAGAATATTTACCTTTGTACATGAGAAACAAGGCACAGTATAAAAGGTTCTATCCACCAAGAACTGAATAAAATGGCTTGAACCTTTAAAAAATCAATTACTGCATCTTTTGCTAAATTGTATTTCTAATTTTTTTCTGCATAAGCAAACTTTTCCCCAACTTTAATTCTAGGTAAGATCACAGTAGAATGAATCTAAGTCAAATAGTTTTATATTTGTATTTAGGAATGAATACAGAGCATTCCTTACAAGCAGAATTAATAGACTTATTTTTTGAAGGAATAATATATCTACACAAAATAAAACAAAAATGAGTTACAAAAGCTAAAGGAAATAAATATCCAAGATACTAATGGATACACAGAATATTCTTTTGGGAGTTTTTACAAACTGTCTGTAGGGGAGGTAATTGTAGATATCTGTGTTCACAACATATTGTGACCTGAGATTAGTTGTAATCTTTAATACCCACTTATATGATTTGTATACTATATTGTGGAGTTTCTTAGCATTGAGGTGCCAAACACTTTGGGGATACCTGTTTTATATTCAGAGATCTGGTTAGTCATAAACTTAGACCTGGGTAAGATTCCTTGACAGAGAGAAACAATAATTTCTCTTCTTAATTAATTTTTACTTGAGTAATGGCAGTCAGTCAACGTGCGACTAAAACATTTCTGTAACATGTTGCAACTCAGTTTTAGGTTTTATACCCTTTGGTATAAAATCTGAACCACTTCGATTTCTACTCATCTAGTAGACAAAAAATACAATAGTAACTAGTTGTAAGTGGCGTGCTCTAGAGTCTAGGCTATAATAAAGCAGTCAAACCTAAGTGGATCAAGAGGGAACCTACATCAAACTGGCTCTTCATCTTTCCTTCCTCAGTCTCTCTCTTCCTCCCCTCCTTGCCCCACTCTGTACTACCACACACATTCAAAAGGCTCAGACTGAAGACCACTGCTTTTCCTTTCAGACTGATTTCTAAATCTCTCAAGGAGGTATAAAATAAGAAAGCATTTTCTAGGGCATCTGGGTGTGAAGCTTCTCAGGTTGTTGAGAAACATGGCTTTTTACTTACAAATTGAAAGGTTACTCTTCAGTTCACAATTGCATGACATAACCTCGTATTTCTAGCTAAAAGGTAGAATTGCTATTTTGAATTATTATTATTGTTGTTGTTGTTGTTATAGGCAGCAGCAACATATTTTTTTCTTTCTCAAATAATTTCAAGGCAATTTATTACTTCATATACTTTTCTAAAAGAAAGCATTAACTTCAAAGATGATAAAGGCTGCCCAAGAAAAAGTACCCAGGATTTCCTCTCTAATTTATTATATTCAATCAGTGCTATTTTACTCGATAATTAGATGTATAATTTATAATTTAGCAATTGAAGCCTACAGTTTCCACAGTTATCTGGACCAGAATATGGAAGTAAATAAAATATAAGCCTATAAACTATATATGTGCAAATTAAGAATATTTTATAATCTATTCAGAAAGGAATAATCTTTCATATTACTTAAAGTAATTGTACAGTGATTTTTTTCTTCATCATTGAAATAATAATTGTGGGTTGAAGGAATCATCAGCTCTCAAAACAGTTTTTCCTTGGCTGGAGGATGTGAATTCCTTAAAGAAACTCAAGAGCTTCTTTACTTACAGGAATTAACCCTTTTACTCATATGAGGTTTCTATCACCAGGGAGAGTAAACTGAGCACCCCAGCATTGTGATGGCAATCTCCTCGTCAGAGAAGCCTTGTACTTATCAGAAGATGCCCAGGAAATTAACACTCTGCTCCTCTGAAGAGTCCTCAGACACACCAGATAGATGAGCAGATTGCCTCTGTGACTTCTCCTTCCCTTTGTCACACCTTAATAATTATTCACAATAAGGACAAAAATGCCTGCTATTGTGCCCTGCTCAGGGTCACAGTAGAGCAGAGGAAGCTGCTGTGTGCACAATGAATCAGGGGTATGAACTAGATCCCAGCTTTGATCAGGTCCTGTGCACCCACGGGTGAACTGAAATTAAAGAGCAGGACTTGAAAGGAGCATTTGGAAAAAGTGCTCCAATTTGATGATTGGAAAGTGAAGGACTGGGATGCATTATATATATATTTCTATTGCCCTAAGAGGAATGAATGAAATATAATAATGTCTAACCTGGAATAATAGATGAAGGACCTGAAGAATCATAATAAAATCTCTTGCCAATAATTATTTACACAAAAGCAGAAAGAAGAAAAATGAAAACGCAGAAAAAGCAAGTGGACCCTTTAATAAGCCTGTTTTGTGAATCAAATTTGTGCCAAGCTATCAAGAAATAACAAAATAACAATTTGGCTTGAAATACCAGAGTCTTTTTGATATTCTGAAATAAGTTTATAAATAATGCTAGGAAATAAAAGCTTATCGTCTTAAATGAGATCCATACTTTTCTCAGTAACGGATACTGAAAGAATATGATAGTCAACTCGTATAGTATTTGTGTAAATCAGTTTGGCAGCATTTCATGCTCGCTGTGCTGTGAATAGAAAGCACTGACTGGAGGCACAGGTGTGACATTGTGCTTCTCACTATCACAGGAACAGGTAGCATAAAACTACATATTGTTAAGATAATTATTCAGGATAATTGGTTTGCCACATTTCTTTTCAAAAATTAAAATTATTTTTGATATGACAATGTATTCATTTAGTACTTTTTCTTTCTTTCTTTTCTTTCTTTTTTTTTTTTTTTTTTTTACTTTTAAATGAGTGCAGTGTTTGAGCATAGCACTGGATTGACAGACTTTTGGAGAAAATTCTGTTTATCCCTCAAATGGGACAGCATGGCAGAAGCACGGGCAGCTTCCACTTTTAGGCAGGTGGAGCTCTCAAAAAAGAAAAATTCACACTCTTGTCAATACCATTTAAAGTTCTCTCTCACACCAGGTTTACAAGAAACAAGGCTCTTCCTGGTTGTGACTCACATCTCACTTCTCTTCCCATGCTAAACTGAGGTTCTCAAGCCAATTTGGGGATTAACATAAATCTGCCCTTGTCACTGGCTCAGGGTAAGAGCCTGCAAAACTAATACCTCCAATGCTAAGCCCCAATAATGCATCATCTTTATCTGGGAAGTTCATCCCCAGTCAGATCAGGAATAGACTGAAAGATACTGGAGACAGGAGGTGCTTAGCAGGGATCTGGTTTGCTTCATGTGTGCGGACATCACTAGAAAGACAATTCACCTTAAAAATGAAAGCATCCTCTCAGTAGACCATCCCGCCCCCCCTCCCCTTACTGGTTGGATAACATTTCTTTGAATTTTGTAGCTTTTGCCTCTTGAGAGTAGAACAAAGGCATTAGAGATTTCAATGGCATGGCTTCTTAATGTTTACTTTTTAAAGAGATAACGGCTCTGAGTAGTCTGTCTATGTGATATCATTAGCCAGGAATTCTAAAATATGTTAACTGTAATGATTAAGTATAGAGCGGTGAGTGAATAGTCTTGTTTACTGTTGAGCTGACTCTTCTCAGCATCTCGAGTCTCTGCATTTGCTTCCTTTCATAAGAGATTTCTCTTACTAAGGTGGAGAGTAGCATTTTTATAAGGGTGTTAATATAGATGTTTAGGCGTCAGATTGATGCTATGTTAATTTAACTAAACAACATTAATAAGTTTGTTACTAGGGCCTATTTCCCTAGCTGTATATGTTTGATCTAGTTACAGTATGAAGCATGGGTTCCCTCATGTGGAGTTGGCCTCAAAAACCACTGTTACACCCAGATCTCTAGATCCCCAAAGACCACCAGGAGTCTGAAGCAGTAAGCACAAGTCAGGAGCCTTTATTTCTGCAGAAGCCCAACATGCGGGGATCACCATTTAGACAAAATGGCGACCTTGAAGTGAGCTCACAGGCTCTTTTTAAAGTCAGTCATGGGAATTCCAAGGGAGGGATTGGTCACCTTTAACAGGATTGAAGCATTCAACCTGAAAAAGTGGACAGACTGAAAAGGTGCCTGGAACCTTAGTCAGTGGTCATGAGTTAGTCATAAGACAAGAGATTTCCAGACTGGCAGTAAACTAACGTAAAGCAACCGTTTCTTCCTCCTGCCAGGTGTCTAGGCCATGCCAGATTGATTTCTCATTTTCTGTAGTATTCCCAGTAAACACTCAGCTCCTTTCTGAGGAATGGAGGATCAGGCCTGCTCCAAGATTACAAGAAACTGAAGCCTGTCGTGGAGTGGGTTAGACTTATTTAACCAGGCCTCTTCATCACCAGTATTACCTATGCCACTATGCACAATTGGGCCTATATTTTTTGTCAGGCTGGTGTTGAAGTTCATAGGATTGACAGTTAAGTAAGACTATTGATGTCTTTTTCCCCCTCTCAAACCTTGGTAACAACTTCTAACTCTGTGAAATCTATATATCAAGAAAGACATTTTCTTTTTTCTTTTTATTTATTTTTTTAATTAATTTATTCTTGTTACATCTCAATGGTTATCCCATCCCTTGTATCCTCCCATTCTTCCCTCTCTCCCATTTTCCCCTTATTCCCCTCCTCTATGACTGTTCCTGAGGGGGATTTCCTCCCCCTGTATATGCTCATAGGGTATCAAGTCTCTTCTCCGTAACCTGCTGTCCTTCCTCTGAGTGCCACCAGATCTCGCCCTCCAGGGGACATGGTCAAATGTGAGGCACCAGAGTACGTGAGAAAGTCAGACCCCACTCTCCACTCAATTGTGGAGACTGTTCTGACCATTGGCTAGATCTGGGTAGGGGTTTAAAGTTTACCACCTGTATTGTCCTTGAATGGTGCCTTAGTTTGAGCGGGACCCCTGGGCCCAAATCTGCCTACCATAATGCTCTACTTGTAGGTTTCTAGGACCCTCTGGTTCCTTCTACCTTGCTATTCTCCCATGCTTCTCTCATCCAGAGTCTCAATGGGATGTCCTCCCCTCTCTCCCAGTTTCCTGGTAAGTGAAGGCTTTCATGGGACATGCCCCTTGGTCTAGTATGCAGACATAAGTGAGTATATACCATTTGAGTCTTTCTGCTTCTGGCTTAACTCACTCATTATGATCATTTCTAGCTCAATCCATTTCTCCACAAATTTCGGTACATATACACTATGGAATACTACTCAGCTATTAAGAAAGACATTTTCAGCAATGTTCCAGTTTTGGGTTTTTTTTTTTTTCTGTTCATCTTGGGAGCAAGATGTGTGGTATCTTCCACAATAGAACCTTATCATCTAGTTCTGACAGGTAACCGGGGATGTACTGTTTGGGGGTGGGATCTCTGGGTTCTCTTTGAGTTACAACTCATACAGAGGTATCACACAAAGAGTCTTGAGATTTTTGCTTACTAAGCTCCTATCTCTAAGATAAACATTATCCGGTTATTCCTGTTATCTTGTTTCTAATTAATTTTTAACAATAGTTTTAAATTGAGTAAAAAAAAAATAGGGTGTTTACTTCTGGCTTTTTAATACTCCCTTCATTTCATACACATGATACCTGACCCCTATCTGCAACTATCCTTTAACTCCCCACCCGGTTAAGACTTTTACGTCTACTACTCTCCCACCCTAGTGTTCTATGTTCTGCTATCCTCCTTTAGGGATCCCCATCCCTTGGTGTCTGCTTTCAAATTAGCTGCCTCCCAAAGGTACTCCAATGTGGCTAAAGATTTAAAGCTGTGATCTACAAATGAAAAAGGGCATGAGATGATTGGTGGTGGGGTGGGGGGGCGCGGAACAAGTGTCACTAACAAAATGCCTCCTAAGATGCACTGGTGATGGAAAACATCTTTCCCTGATAATTTTGAAGGACTCCTGTCAGCTCCCAAGAGACATCATGGTGTTCACGTATGTTGCCACCATGGCACAAAATGCCTCGTGATGTGGGACAACTAATTTCATTTTTTGTGTCCTCCTCCTACGTACCATCAACATCGACCTAACTCCCTTAAAACCAGAGACTTGTTGGAACCTGACCCCACAGCTGTTTTTCCAGTCTGTTGGGCAATCTGGACTTTGCAGTGACATCATTGAGTGACTTCAGAAGAGCGGTGGTTCCTTTTATAAAAGACTGTGGATCTTCAGATGGATAACTCTGCCATTTTAATTTTATTGCCTGAAAGTCAGGTTCGGCTTGTGAAAAGTTGTTAAACAACATCTTTAATGTGAAATGTCAACCCTCACTCTAAGCTACTTCCCCCTTTTCAAAGCATTGAATGGAGATTTCACTGGGTTTTTATAATGGATTTCTGATTTTGGTAGTCTATACAAGAAGGGAATTTGGAAGTTCTTGTATACTGTTAATGATTGTCTGCCCATGTCTTGCCTGAAACACGATGATTGTTTATGAAACGTATCTTTACTAAAGCTGGATATAGTTAGGCTTGGGAAAAAAAGAAAGAAACTTCACCACCAAAGAAGATACAGAAGTAGCCAGAAAATACAGTGAGGGGTTTTAAATACAATTAATCATTAGAGAAATATAAATAAAGACAATAATTAAATATGACTTACACCCATTAAGATTGTCATGACCCCACTAAATAAGTAGGCAGCAAATGCTGACAAAGCTGGCATTGTAGTGGAAGAACTGGATGTTCATGCACCACAAGTGGTAAACTGAAATGTTGCTGCTATTTTTAAAAAGTCTGTGGATGTTTTCGGCATAGTTAAAAACACAAATATCACATAATCTGTGAATACCAGTTCTGGATACTCAGAGAAGGTGCACATTCCTGATCACTGAATTGTTATCTGAAATAGCCATGACATGGAAGTAATCCAAATATCCACTGATGGATAAATTTCAAAAAGGAAGCATACACTGCACTTATACTGCAATATTACCCAGTGTTCACAAAGAAATTGTGTGCTCTTCAAACGAAATAATTACTAGAGGTGAAACGAGTTACTGGCAAAAGGATATATACTATTATTTTGCACACAGCAGGCATCTACATTAATAAAAAATACAGAAACGTGATTGCCAGTAATGTCTAAGCACTGCTTCCAGAAGAATCTTCTGATATGCATTTTCAGAGTATTTAGTACCTCATTCTGCATTTACTATAAAATTTTGTTAGAAGTTTTAATATAATTATTGTATTTATAAAAACAATCATGTGATGTAATTATTAGTCTGGGTTGTAAATTTGATGGAATCTACAATTACCTGGGTGATTGGCCTGTGGGCAAGCCTGTTAGGTATTTTGTTTGTATTAATATATGCAGAAAGAACCATCCTAACTGTAGAAGAGACGATTCCCTATGGTTGGGATCTTGGATGAAAAAGACAGAGAAAGGAAGCTGAGCACTAGCAAGCATGTGTATGTAAATTGATATATTTTTGAATGGTAGACATAATGTGACCAACTGTCATGCTCCTGACATCTTAATTTCCCCACTATTATGGAATGCATATCTTAGAGCTGTGATGTATATAATAAGCCGTTTATCCCAAAGTTGGTTTTATAGAGTATTTTTATTCACAACAAAAGGAAAACAAACTAAGACATATTGCTAATAGTCTTTGTCCCATTAATACTGTTAATGCCCTTGCTTAATGATTCTTGATATAAACTTCACTTGCTCAATTTGACACACGTTAAAGTCATCAGAGACTAAGAACATTCAGTTAAGGAAATACTTCCATAAGATTAAGCTGTAAAGTATTTTCACAATTATTGGTCGAGGGGGGAGGGCCCAGCCCATGGTGGGTGGTGCCATCCCTGGGCTGGAAGGTCCTTTGCACTACAGGAAAGCAGGCTAAGCAAGTCATGGGAAACATGCTAGTAAGCAGCACCCCTCTATGGCTTCTGCATCAGCCCCTGCCAGCAGGTTCCTGCATTGTTTGAGTTGCTGTCCTGGCTTCCTCCAAGAATGAACATCAATATGAAAGTGTAAGCTGAATGATCCCTTTCCTCCCCAACTTGCTTTTTGGTCATGTTTTGTCACATCAATAGAAACCCTAAGTAAGACACTTGCTGTACAGTGAAGTGGTTTTTATATGCTGCTGGATTTTTTACACAATATTTTGCTAAGGGGTTTTACAGATGTAACAAATAACATATTGGTTTGTAGTTTTCTAGGCTTTGATTTCCTATGTATTTACTTGGTTATGATCTAAGAGTAACACTGTCCTCACCAGACTCAGTTGTGGAAGAGTGAAGATAATTTTATTGCTAGTGCTCTTTACTTTTGTTTGTGTGGATCTAAATTAATACCTCATGTAGTTTGGAATCTACAATATTTGTTTATATTTTTATATTTCCAGTAAGAAATCCTTTATATAATATATATGTATATATATATATATATGTTTACTTGCGTTTATATGCTTAACACACACCATTTGTACACGTAGATAGGATTTGTTGTTATATTCAACATGTATCTTGGAACACTTTCTTTTTAATCCTCATTTTGCTGATTATATAATTCTCAACTGACATTATTTGATTCTTTCAGCATGTTGAATATTCTACAGTGCTGTCTTCTGACTTACTTCTCTCTGTGTGCACATGCATATCTGCTCATACGTGTGTGGGGGGGTGTACAGATATTTCTTCTTATTTAGATGAAGGTAAGGTGTTATTCTGTAGGAACCAACCACCTTGGGTTTTTTGTTTGTTCCTTTTGTTTTGGATTTGGTTTTTTGTTTGTTTGTTTGTTTGTTTGTTTGTTTTAAGACAGGGTTTCTCTATGTAGACTTAGTTGCAGTGGACTCGTTTTGTAGTCCAGGCTGGCCTTGAACTCATAGTGATCTCCTGCCTCTGCCTCATGAGTGTTGGGATTAAAGGTATGTGCCACCATGCCCAGCTCCACATTGTTATTTTGAGGCATATCTTACAGTGTCTTGGAACTCACCATACAAGTACAGCTGCCTAGGTGCTGAGTCTCAGAAGTCTACCTACCCACCACCAATTCTCTAGAGCTCGAAGTACAGGTTTGTAGCATCACACCTGAATCCCTCAACATGGATTCTGAGGATTGGACTTTGCTTGAAGCAAACACTTTACTGACTGAAGCTATTCTCAAGGCCCCCTCACTACTCTGGACGAGAGGCCAGCTACTCTCCTTATTGAAAGCTACTTGCAATTGACTGATTAATTTTGCTTATTGCCTCTCATTTTCAACTTTGTCACTGACTTTTATCATGTTAATTATAATATACCTAGGTAAAAATCTTCCTATGATTTCTTAAAATAGAGTCATTGGAACTTGGCATTCATAGAATGTTATTTCATCAAATTTGAGATGTTTTTAGACATATCTTATATTTTTATTTCCCATTATGTCTTGACTTTCCTTTGCACTATACCTATTATGCATATATTGGTTTATTTAGTTGTCTTGTATTTCTTTGAGGTTATTTTGTACCTCTTTTCTTCACATTAATGCTCTAGCTCACTCTAGCTCAATCCACAGGCTTTTAAAATGATCAATCAGGGCATTTTTGTTGTTTGTTTGTTTTTGAGTGCCTCCATTGGATTATTCACTCCAGTGCTGTAGTTGATCATTCTAGAATTTTATTTGTTTTTTGAAAATAATTTCAGTGTCTTTATTGATGTTAATTAGTGATGGGACCCTGTATTATCCTTTATGTCTTTAAGCAGGTTTAATAGTATTTGAATTGTTATGGGAGGAACTGCAGTGGTAATCTGCACTAATTCATATGTACATCTTCAAGTGTCATTTGTTTTGCCTGATGATGATAATGATGATGACGATGATGATGATGACTATTATTATTATTATTATTATTATTATTACTATTTTGAATTGTTCACACATGGTCCCCCTTTTCTTTTTCTCTGTTTGGCTTCCTTTTCATTCTTTGTTCTTTGTGAACCTGATTTCACTCTTCAGATTGATGTTTTGAAATTATTGGCTCAAAGGGATCCTTCTGCCTTCCCCTCCCAAATGACAGAGATTTTGAATCTACAGCTTCGTGATGGGCTTGGTGCACATTTTCTCCTTCTTTACAGAAAATAATAATTCATTTGCTGCAAAGTGTAAATTTATTAATAAATTGTGGTCAATCTGGATTAACAGAAGTTCTTGTTCTCTCTTCTTCCCTCCATTCCCACCCACCATCCCTCTCTGTCTCTGTCTCTGTCTCTCTGTCTGTCTGTCTCTCTGTCTGCCTGTCTCTCTCTGTCTCTCTGTCTCTGTCTCTGTCTCTGTCTCTGTCTCTGTCTCTGTCTCTGTCTCTGTCTCTGTCTCTCTCTCTCTCTCTCTCTCTCTCTCTCTCTCTCTCTCTTCCTCTCTCTCTCTCTCTCTCTCTCTTCCTCTCTCTCTCTCTCTCTCTCTCTCTCTCTCTCTCTCTCTCTCTCTGTGTGTATGTGTCTGTGTGTGTGTGTGTGTGCGCTCAGTGATTTTGCTGGACTAGTTTAGTGAAGTCTATTTTCTCATAGCACAAAGCTTCTGATATTTCTTCTTGCAGGGTACAATCTTGAGAATGAATGGTCAGGTCTTTGTCTCTGTCCGTATCTCCCTTCTAAGCTTTGGGTGGTCTATCTCTGGTGGCATCACATCCAGTTGCTGTTCACTAATTGGTAGCTGATTAGTATATTGTTCCAACAATGCTCTTGGGTTAACTTCTTCCACAGTCTTTTCCAAAATAAGCATTGCCCCATTCATAGGGAAAGAATAAATAACTTGTTTCATAACATCCTTTGAGGTTTGGTGTTTCTTTTTCTTTTCCTAAATCTTTTTGTTAAACTTAAGCATGGCCTATTTGTGCATAGTGTGGAGCTATTTACTAATTGCTCTACAAGATTTCCATTGATTAGACATGCCCTAGGGCATGATGCTTCTTTTATCCTTCACATAAAGTCAATCCCTTTAAAGAAAACTATAACAACTGTAACAACTGTTTTGTAGCCAACATCTTCCCATTTAGCCATTTTGATACTAAATTAAGACAGAAGACCTATACAATGAATGCCACATTTTCTTGAAATCACAACTGTACCCTTGAATAGCATATTGGGATGGTGGTGTTGGTACATGGTAATTTTCATGATAATAGTTTCTCCTCTGCTTTTACTATCAGGAAGTTTCTATCATATAAGAAAAGTATGTGCAGGACAACTGAGCTCCACTATGGTTTGGCCCTCCATACCTGGGTTATATTTTCTGTTCTACTCAGGGTAGCCAGAAGCAGAGAACAAACCTATGACCTTTTGGCATACTTTCTTGGAAAAAGGAAAGATTTTGCAACACAAGAGCCTGAGGAGAAAGGATGAGGGATGTTAAAAATCTTTATTTCTCTAAACAAAGTCAGCACATTAAGCTGGGAGCAATGAAGAGGGCATTTTCCCCTCTGTGACTGCACCTGCCTGTGTCATACTCTTGTCACACCAATGTACAGGAGAACAGGAGCCAGTTATGGATGAACTGACACAGAAGGAGGCTGCAAAGACTTTCTTGGATGCATGTTTCTCCACTAGATGTATGCCCTGAGGTCAATTTCCAGAGACTTACAAAGTTTGCTTTTTATAATTTTTCATGAGTTATGGTTGTTTTACTGGAAGTCATGGTTGTTTCATTTTGGAAAAAGGTCCAAGGAAATCGTCACACCATGATTCCAAAAGTGTTTCTTGCCCTATGTACATTTTGTTCAGTTTGGCATATCTCTCATAGCGTCTTTATGTATTTTCCAGTTCTTCCATTTGCACATGTGTTTTTGGAAGGCAGATCCAGTGGCTCTGAGTTTTGCACACATTTCTTAATGGTTGTTTGTTCAAAAAATAAACTATGTTCTTCATATATAATAGTCTAGCTAAGCCACTTCCACTTTTGATGTTCCATTTTCTCTTCCTGCCATCTTTCTTGCATTGCGAATAGTTTCTTCTTTCTGTTCTTCCTACTTGTACATGTATCTACATATATCAAAACAAAAGTTCTTGAAAATGCATTCTCTGTCAATTGAATTCTTTACAAAATTCCTTTATTTACTTTTTAATTATAGTAATCTAAACTTTCAAATCCAGTCACAAACCTAGAAATTATAAAACTTACTATCCAACTATAATCAAAGTGATAGATACAACTACTTTTCTATCTCAATATGTCTTAAGCCTTCTGCTAAGTTCTTCACAATTGATATCTTTTCACCTAGTCTCTACCATTCAACTATTAGAAGAAATTTTATATAAAACGACGAAAGTAGGGGAACTGTAAATATTTTGTTTTACTCCAAAGCCTGTAAGATTTTATGCCATATCTGGTTGACAATTTAAGTATCAAAGCATATTAGGATTCATTTAGACTACAGGAAATAACCAGTTTAAGTGTAGCATTCATCCAGGCAAGTCCAAGATGCTTATCAGGTCATTTAACTTAAATGTGTCACTTCTCACAATTTAGAATACATTTATATAAATTTTGTTAAAACAGGATTATTAACTAACATGTTTTCCTGGTTTCAACATTTCGTATTGAAGAAAACCAAAGTAACTCCACCATTTTTGTCTATTTTTTTCCACAAATCTACTGTGTTTATCACAGATCAGTTGATATCTTCTTTTTCATTGTATACACAGGGACCATTCTCTGTGGTTTACAGTAAAGAAACACTGTGATCTGAAATGCCAAACCCAGCATCATATTTCTTGGCTCTAATATCATTAGACAGTCATATATTATAGCTGTGACAGAAAGGCTATGACAGATGACACTTTGAGAGTGTTGGGGGAAAGAGCTCATAAAGCACTTAATCAAATGGTTGCAATGTCTAAAAGGATTAAAGTCAAGCCAACTCTGACTCACAAAATTATGTTTCCGATTATTATGTTAGAACTGACAATGAAATACTGTCTATATTAAATACATGTATGAGTGTATAGTCTCTATTACTCTCAAAACAAAACTTCACAGGAACAAACAAATATTATTTCCATATTTGTATTGTAAGTATTTCCTCTTCTTTTTGTAATCTTAAAATAGTACTTACGCAGCATACGTTTTTGAATATTATTCACACTAAAGGAATTAAGGGAAGGAAGAAGGAGGAAAAGGGTTAGGGGAGGGAAAAAAGGAAGGAAGAGATGGAGAGACTAAGAAAGGAGAGATGATAGAACAAAAATAAAGGAAAAATGTCAAAGGGTGAAGTTAAGACATTGCTTTTAATGTTTGTAGGTATATATCAAGACTTTAATCCATTAATATTTTGTATTTTTCTCCTATAAAATAAAAATGAACAATTTAATTCCAAACCATTTCCCATGGTTATACCGGGTACAAAATATGATGCTCACCATGATTTACATCAGCAAATGTGATTAGGACTCAGATGGAGGTTGAAAGACTTTGAACAGAGTAGTTCAGTGTGTGTTTTTCTCCAAGATCAAATTCCCAGGATTATTAGAGACTGTCCTAAAGCTCTTCTGCCATAAGTGTTTTCTTAGAAATCTATTATCAGATTTTTTCCTTGAGATAACAATGGATTTTCCAGTATAGAACTATTGACATGGCTCAGTATGATGTCCCCAAAGGCTTCCTTAATTGCTCCATTTTCTTTCCAATGATATTTTCATCATTATAATGAAAATATACTTTATATGCACAGATAGAACATTTAACTAACTTAATAGTTTAATTATATGAAAAAATTAGTGAAAATATTTTATTTAAACAAAGAAAGGCATGATAAATTTTACATGTTGGTTAGAATAACTGAGATACTTCAAGTTCATAAGGTATATTTTGGTTTCTAATAGGAAGATATAGACTTCAAGTTGATGAATTCATAAAGAATACCTGATTTTAGAAACTGCATCTGATAGCAAGCAAGAAACGCTAGAAATGTATAAGGAACCACTAAATTTAAACTGTTTTGCTTCTTTCACTTGAATATATATACTATTATAATATATATAATCTCCAAATGCTTTGGGTATGTATGTTTCTTTTTCTAATGCAGAAAGATTTTAATTCCAAACTCAAATATTTATAGATCTCAAATGAACATCAGTAACTAGTAAACCAAAGACAACCTTCATCAGTATCTGAGTCTTGATTTCCAAATGGACAAAAGTATCAAGATTATCACATGGAAATTTAGGAATCTCTGTGATCAGAATCTGCATTCACACTATTGAAATGCACACACATATAGTCACATATACACAGAAACATGAACAGACAGACACAAAAAGGGAGGTAGGGAAGGAAGGAATACATCCTCACATCTTATGTCTAATGAGAACGTACCCTGTCCACAAACTTAGGTACTTTATTCAACTCTGAATGATTTCACTCCATAGGGTAGGAGAACTAATATGTAAAGGTGAACATCTTAGCTTTGATATCTGTACTCCCTCAACTATACTGTATTTGTCTAAACTTGAACAAAAATAGTAATCATAATGTTAGTTGAAGCAAAAGTGAAAACAGTTCTTTTGAGGAAACAGGGAAGTCATGGTAAGTACAGATGAAGTGTTTAATTCAGTATAGAGTATCAAAATGATCCTATTTTATATAATAAAATATGACCTTTCCAAAGCACATTTATAGTTTTGAAATGCCCATCAATCGTTGGCTCAAAGGATCACAAGGAAAGCTTAATTTATCTTGGCTCTGATCCTAGCTGTCATAGACTCTCAAAGACTTTATTGTAGTGTTACTGAAACTTGCTACTTGCTCAGCTACTAGGGACATCTTGAGGTAATGGATAGAATATTTCTGTGTATATATATAAAGCTTATAAAAAGCATGAGATACACAACAAACATCTGACATATAATGTATGTGTATTTTCACATCTGTGGTTCTGAATAAGTCATCAAAATTTATGTTCGCCTCACACACAAGAAAATTTGGGGTACTAAAAAGTATGTTTTAACTTTGTGGTATGCTTAGATCAAAGTAGCTTAAGGAAACTCAACACTATTTCATTGATTTGAGAATAATGATGAATTTAAGAGGCTTTGTGTTAACACATTAGGATGGCACATCTCCTTGGGTAGAAGACTAAGCACACCTGAAATGACATTGAAAAGCTGGGCTTTGAGCGCCAATAAACAATTCATGCCTCTCAAATGTAAGGACCTCTAATAATTGTGTTAACTCATGTTTATAAGGAAATTTCAAGGTCCTTTGCAACCTCTGAGCTTCATCTCTCAGAACTTAATGCTCTCAGAGCTTATGCATATATTTGAAATAACTACTTCACTTGTTCTCCCAAGTCATTCATCCAAGAATTCGAATACATGCATCTATTTTATTTCATTATAATTTCAAATTAAGCTTTTGAATCTGTTAGCTTATGTATCTTCTTTTTATGTACAATTAAGTAAAGATGACTATACATGATGTTTAGGCATGTATGAGAAAGAACTTTGCAAATAAATTTGCATTGCATAGGAATGCTAGAAAAATTAAGGTATAATGTTAAATGTATATAAGTAAGATTTTGATTATTGATAATATTTTTTTCATTTTTAGTTACTTACTGGTATGCATACAAGTACACACAAACACACACACACACACACACACACACACACACACACACACACACACCCCTAACAAAAAAGGGCCACAGGCACATATGTGTTTATAATTCTACTACACTAACTTGAAATAAGAGACACAGACGTTCTCAACCCATGAGTCATGACAACCATAGTTTTACATATGAGATGCTTATAAGGATAGCAAAGAAATAGCAATGATATAAATTTGTGATTGAGTGCCATCACAACATAAGGCACTGCATTAGAAGTTCCCAGAATTAGGAAGATTGAGAACCAGTGTGCTAGAAGATAGGGGCCAACAAGTTTGGCCTACACAGTGGTAATGTCATAAATAAGTTGGAAAGGCAAGGATCAGCACCAATATTTGTCTTGGGAGCTACACACATGTGCCATCCATGTGCATACCTGACCACATTTTCTCACAAATACACACATGAGTGCACACACACACACACACACACACACACACACACACACGTGCACGCACATGCACACATGTATCTGTTACTCACAAATAAATGCATGAGTAGGAAAAACTAATATATTTAGCTATTATCATAACTTCTGTTAGGGCAGCAAACCATATTTACAACTGAATGATCAACCACGAGTCATCCACATGCTTGATGTGTCCTGACATAGAGGGAAATTTGCCTACCAAGTCTCTTTCTGGAATCTCACTGTACAAAGGCACTTAACATCTATTACTTCATTTCTGCATGCCTATTTATATAGCATATAGAGTTTGACGATAAAGATATAATCTTTTGAAAAAAATATTTATTCATCTCTGACATGGTCCAGAAATTGAGAGGCCATTTGAAATAGAGAAAAAAGTAAAAATCAACCTTAACTTTAAAAGAGAACCAACAATCCTGGAAAGTATGAGGAGTGATATTTAAATAAGTGGGAGGGATTTGTGTAAGCATGCTTGTCATGATTACCCCTCCAAAAGGGAAACACATACTCAAGAGTCTCCTGACAATTCTCACAGTTGCATTTCCGTTTTCCTGCCTTTACTCTGGCTCTCTTCCAAATAATTATATTTTCTGTGTCCTGAATAATCTTCTTTAAAAGTAACTTAGAATGCCCTCTCTCCATTCGCACTTTAATGGTGCACTAAGGCTCAGAACTAAAGTTTCAGTTTATATGTGTGACAGTGAATATCACCTAGGTTCTGCGAGCTTATTTGCATTGCAGTGTGTGCGATGTAAAACACCGGAGAACACACTCCTCTCCTTCATCTTTGTTCATCTCCTTGCAGCTTATTTTGATGTTTCTTTTAATTACTTAATTAACTTTACATCTGCATCCCAGCCCTCTCTTTCCTCTTCTCCCAGGCCCATCGTCGTCCCTCCCTTTTCCCTCCCCACTTCCTCCTTACCCTATTCCTCAGAAAACTGGAGCTCCAACAACAGCAACAACCACCCACCTCAGCTCATCAGGACTGAGC
Organism: Acomys minous; assembly: GCF_964271855.1. Lineage (NCBI taxonomy): Eukaryota > Metazoa > Chordata > Mammalia > Rodentia > Muridae > Acomys > Acomys minous. The sequence goes on along the minus strand of NC_140492.1, from coordinate 31,674,607 downwards.
AGTCCTTTTCCCCGAAGGCATGGCCAGTGACATTTTGTTCTTTTTTAGTCCAATTCTTCACTGCCTGTCATTGCTTATGAACAATCTTCTCTTCCTGAAAATCTGAGAACATACTGGTTTGTGTTCCATGTGGCTTCCATGTTTGCCCCAAGTCCTTGTGTAATCCCATGAAGTTGGCTTAAGATCATGCTTGTGTTGGAATTGGAAATCTCCCTAAATATCAACACTCACATCTTATTGGATGTGCAAATCAGTGGTTATCTGATCAATCGAGGCAATGATGCCTGGGGGAATGCACATGTGGGACTGAATTTCTTCTCAAATATGATAGATCATGTGAGAAATCGTGCACATGTCTGATGACATTTTTGATAGAGTTCAAGGAAGGCCTGGCCTTCAGAAAGTAACAAGTCCGGCTACAGGACAGAACACGCGTACTCCTGTGTTTTTGTTTTGTGCACTACTGACTATGCTCCATCTGCCTAGTAACCTGCTGTCCTCCCTAGGGCCAGCTATTGCTTTGCCATGAATAGCACTCACATCATTCGCCAACTTGTTAATCCTTCAAACATTCTACTAACACTTCTACCCAATGCAGTTTTCAGTTTCAAATTCTAGTTCTTGCTCTCATAACAAACGGCTAAGTTTCTGATTTAATTGTGGAATTATTATGTATTTTTTTTAATCAAATTATTATAGCCTCAAAACTCAGATGATAAAATGGCCTAATAAATAGTGGTTCTAGAAGCTGTGTCTGTGGTTAAGAGCCTTGATTGTTCTTAGAGGACCTAGGTCCAATTCCCAACACCCACATGGTAACAACCACCCACCTGTAACTCTAGTCCCAGGGGTTTGATGTTGTCTTTTGATCTTTTTGTGTACTGAATACACATGGTGTACAGACACGCAAGAAACATGCATACATGCGTGTGCACGTGCACACACACACTCACACAGACACATTAGACAGGAGTAACACTTATGGGAAATTTTAGTTCTGATGCCAATTTTGTCTCTCCATACTAGGTCAATTTAAGTAAGGCCCATTTCTTTCATGTACATGGGAAAATTGTCATAAAATATCCTCTAAGACTGCTCAAAGCCTGAAGGATATCATCTGTGAGAGCAATCTCTGGAATAAGATACAATATATTTCTTGCTCATGCAGAAGAGGCAATGTATTAATATATACACATTTGTTACCTCATTAAAAGGTAAGTTTCATGTAATTAATTTAGACTTAGTTATGAAAAATAATTAGGAGTTCTCAAGTTTTGAATTTACAAGCCTAAATAAAATATAACCTCTATCCAAAAAATAAAAAATAAAAGGTAAGTTTCCTTTTATAGCTACAGCAAAATATTGAGCAAAGTACTATGATAGAATCCTAAAATTCAAGAAAAGAAAATGAGGAAAGCTACAGGTAGTATCAACCACTGTAACAAGGAAATTGAAAATCTGTATTTCAAAATTAAACTGGACTTCCTAATAATGTTTAGTCCATTAATTATCATACATCATTTTTACATTGAAAATGTGTAAAAATGCCATAGTGACTATAGGAGTAAGTCAAGTGATCTTATTTCATCACTGTCAAACAAAAGGTATTTATGATCTATGAGCAAAGAAAAAAATTGAATTAATGATACAAAAATGTTTTAGAAATGCTAATTGCAGACTGTCTTGGAATATCTATAATTTTACAAACATGTGTGATTAAAATTTATTTTATCAATAAGACTAATGCCTGGAAAAGAGAGTCCCAATTTCCCAGTGACATGTATCTTGCTCAATTCTTTGTTCAAGGCACATGACCCTGGGTGGTACAGGAAAGCCTAGATTTCCTTTCTGGAAACATCTTTGCCACTGTACTTCATTGCCTTCCCAGCTGTGGTGTTAGGATGGCTTCAACTGAGGATCCAGCCAAAACGTAAACTTTCCAGGAGCTGACCCTAGATGAGAAGAAGTAGGGCCAGGCTGATTTTATATTTGCCTTGTCCCCATCCTGAAGTTTGCTGCGGGCTCATGACCATGTCTCTGATGATACCTGACCTAATAGTTGGTAGAAGGGGCCTTGACACCGCTAGAAGTCATCCCTGTCCTCAGAATGCTCTCAATTTGGATGGTCATGGTGCAGAAACAGAATGTCACTTAGAGGAGGTTCCTAGCCATCTTCAGCACAGCCTGTACTTTTGGCAATCTGAATGTTGGACATGTAGACAAGACTGTCCAAGACGTTGTCAGAGCCCAGATATGCAGGGTGTGCAAAGTTTCCGTGCCATCCATACATAGCAGGAGATTCTTCATGGAGGTGAAGTCCGCAACTTTGTTTTCCCTTCCATCAATACCAATATCATACCTCCCAAGATAATTAATGTTGTTCCCAAGACAGGGTGAAGAGGATAAAGGTGTAGAAGGGATCCACATACTTGTACCCAGGGCTGATATATACAGTACAGACTGTGACTGGGATGCACACATTGTGTACAAGGTCCCCAACCACATAGATGAAGGCAAGTCATTCACTGAGGTTCTCCTGTTGCTACCTGTTGCGATCATGGATATGCCCATGGCTCTGGCTATTCCTATGTACAGACTGATGAAGGGTCAACCCCATTATGATGTTCATATCCACACTGTGATCTACATGTCCCTGATCTCATAATTACAGAAAGCAAATAGTACACAGACAAGTACAGAAGCACCCCGGTCATCTTCCTGATCGACAGCAGAAACAATGCATTTGAAGACCTCTGATCACTAACAGCCAAAGTTTATGGTCTTGGTGGCTGACTGTGAAGACATTGAGAGGGAAAAGAGTCTAAAGAGCATTCCGGTGAAACCAAGGGACAGGTGGGTTGCATCAGTCGTGATGGACAAGCTTTGTGACCACCAAAGACTTCCTGGATCATGAACATGAGGCAGATGACAGAGTTTGTGGCTGACCTACTGCCTTTTGGGGTCTGCCAGAATCCTTCTGGGCATGGCAATAGTGGTTACTCTCTGTACATCCAGCTTAACAGCCTTCAGGTCCATATGTGAGGCCAGCCACACTTACTTTTCCACTAAGATCTAAAATATGACCACATTCACAAGCAGGTTATCCGGCAGGTTCTGCATTTACATGGGATTGGCCTTCCTGCTTGGGAGGAAAGATGTCCTGTGACTCTGAAGCTCAGGGACCAAAGGGCTCTGAGAGGAAACCTCCTCAGCAGAGGCATTGCAGTTCTCAGGGGAGGGTATCGCTAGCTGAGCTGAGGAGCTCAGGAGCCTCAGACCCACTCCACTTCTTCACTTCTTTCCTTCTTCTCTTCATTGCTTCTTGGCTTCTTTTAATGAGAGTGCCACCCCAGGCAGCAAATCTCATAAGAGTGGTTTTTTGGGAGGGTCCTGGGTGTGGAGGGATAAATCAAGGATTAGCTGCCTCTGCTCTCAGGTGAGGACAGCAGGGAACTAAGCAGCCACAGCCTTTATATAGGATTTGTTAGGGGGTGGAACTTTCTAATGCAGAGAATTCTCAGGTGTGGATTGGTGGGATTTCATGGCCTGAGTTTGGAGGAGCTCAGATATTGCTGGATTTTCCTGATCAGGGATCTGGATTTCCCAGCTCAGACTTCTCACCTAAAATTAGCATAATCTGGGGAGGGTCCTATTGAGGGAATGGAGATGACCTTTGTGACAGTTATAGAGGTTGGAAATGCTGTTGTGACAGAGAAGTCAGGGGAGGGCCATGGATGCTGGATCTCCTCAGACAGGGAACTTGGCCACTTTCCTGCTTTAAGGGTTTACAAAGTTTACAAAAAATGCGGAGTTTACAAGGGGAGTCCAGGGCAGGGAACCATTTCCCTGATGCCTGAGTTACCTGGTTTCCATGCTGCCTAGCCTAGTGTGATCCCTAAGTGGCAGACAGGATGCTCATAGTACAAGTCTTTCTTCCCCTTGGTTCCCTGTGATCAGGGACTTTCATTATAATAAAAACATAAGATTTTTCCTTGTAATTTGTAAATCATAAGATTGTATATTACATATTATTTTATTAGTGTACAGAATAATGGCTTTACCGTGACATTTTCATATATGCATGAAATCTGAATTTATCACCTTCATCCCCAACCAGCCTCAGTTTCCCACCCATTGATCCTCTGGTCCATCCTCTTCTCAACGGTGCCCTCCAATTTCACATCTTTTTTAAACATCATGATCTCTCACACACACATTTGTGAACACCACATGATATTGCTATTACTACAAAACTCATACATATTAAGACATATGTGTATAGATGTATATAATAGTAAATTAATATAAATGCAGTTATGATGATTTCATATTTTGGCTAACATGCATACTGTCATGATAAACATGAATGGGCCTGCCTTAGATTATTAGAGGTATACATTTAGGAGTGGTGTATCTAGATCACTATTTTTTTCTAGTTTTGATAATTTTTAGGGAATTTCAATGATCCTCCTGTCTACCTCTCCAGCATCCAGTTTGCAGCAAAGCAAATAGTACTTTTAAAGACACAGTACCCTTTGGATATGGGTACTGCAGTGAAATCCAGGTACTCCTACTTGCACAGCAAGCATTTTGCTAGGTTAGTTATTGTTCCACGCCATCCTTTTATTACTTTTTCAGGAACATAATGGCTTTTCATTTTATTTTTCATGCTAGATACACATCTGATCACTAAGTTGAAATTGAATTTTGCATCATATGTTAAAACAGCTCTATAATACTGTTTGTCTATTGTGTTTGTTTTTTATTTTGTTTGCAGTTGGGTGTGTGAGGAGGATTTTGAGAGAAGGCATAGACATGGCCTTTGGTGCTAGTGCTAAGTTCAGAGAACAATTTATGATTCCATTTTCTCCTTCAACCTTTTAGAAACTGAGAATTGATCTCCAAGCTCCCAAACTTGATGGCAGGTGTGTATAACTGATGAACTATCTCTCCGGCCTCTTTAGAGCAACCTTAAAAATGAATCCTAAACACAAATGTTATGTGTTAAAAAGCTGAGGTGTATTCAAAGCCGTCAAACTAGTCCATACTATATTCTATGTTATTTACTGTTAGGTTTATGTTGCATTAAGGAGAACTGCATTTGTTTCCTTGTCTTTAAAAGTACTATTATGCTTTCTGATGATTTTTCTAATCTATGAACAAAGACACATCTTAAATTGTTAAGCTCTGCTGCTGACATTTTTCAATTTCTATTCAGAGTTGTTACCACCATACAAAGTATCTGTAAAAATATAAAAGTAATAAGATACTATTTCACATGAATTCTTTTTCAATTGGAAGAAAAATGTATTGGGGTTTTTTTGTTATGGCATCAAGACAAAACAGAAGACTCACTGCCAGGCTGCAGGACACTGACTGTAGGAGAGCTCTCTGTTTGTGCTATTCTTCCCCTCCCCCAGCCACCCCCCCCCCCCAGCATCCAGACTCAGTGGTGTAATCCTGTCGATGACTAACTTCCATTGTGCAAAGAACTTAATTACATACTGTGGTTCAGTTCCTATTTTGCCAGGCAGTCGCTCAGCCATAAAAGAATGCTGTAGAAAGTAAGTGGTGAAATGCAAAAGAAATTGAAAGCACATGATCGCAGTCAGGAGGCAAATAAGTACTTTTCAAAGAAAGGCCAGAATTCTTTAACTGGGAGCTGGATCACACTCCTAAAACAAAGGGAAAGCTGGCATCCAAAAGGAAATATTTTGTAATTTCCCTGAGTGAGCAACATTGTAAAATTACTTGAGCTATTTTTGCTGTTTTGATTACTGGTCAATTGGTGAAATTCATCAAGAAAGCAGAAAAGGATTTTAAAGCCATAAAATTTTGAGAAAAGAATAATGATGCTTTTTAGAGGGATGCTCAGCATATCTTTTATGAGGAAATAATTGTTCTAATCCTTGATTTCTAATCGTGACTCAAAAGAGACAGGGAAGACACATGCATAGGACAGTGCTAAGAAGGCTGGGAAGGTTGAAAGTTTGTAAAACTTTCTCCAATATACAGAAGTCCCGAGTCTGGCTTATAATACCAAGACACGATCTTTGAAACAGTAACACTTCTGTCTGTGAGAGTGTCAATTTAAAGCATGTATCCATAAATGAAAATGTTTAGTTTCAGTGACAGTGTTGAAGCCGGAACTACATTTCCCAGGTTTGAGAGACTTCCCTGGAGGCAGGAATACAATATACCCAGAACTTGATGCTCACTCATTTGTTTTTGTTTTAACTAGGAAAGTGTGTGTGTGTGTGTGTGTGTGTGTGTGTGTGTGTGAGAGAGAGAGAGAGAATCAACACAATTTTACTTCAGATGCTAACTGCAGCACAATTTCTGTCTATTTAAGTTACTTTAAATTCTACTGTAAAATTTTTTTAGTGTCTTCTTTTATAAGCCATATTATTGTGCTCAGAAGAAGTGGAGAGACTGAATTTCGTGTTCTTTGAAACTGCCCCATGGGCTAATGGTTGAAATGAACTATGAGAGTGACAAACCGGACATGACACGCAAGCAGTGTGAGACACAGACAGAACATAGGGAAGACCATGTCATGACAGTCAAATGTGCCTGGGTTTGAGTTCCAACTCCATCTCCTTCTTGTGTAGACTTGATGCTGCAGATCCTCTGAGTGTTCACTTTCTGATGTGTAGATCTTTGAACATCATGATATGGCATGGCACAAATTTCAGGGCTGAGGGGGGCACTTCCTGGAGTAATGTGTGTACATGATTCACATACGACAGAGCTCTGTAAATTGGATCATCGTGGTGCCTTCGTTCTGCAGTGTTACCCAAGACCTCTGGAGGCAGGGTGTTTGCATCACAGCTGGCTCCAGAATCAAAACCCTCCGTAACCTTGAACCCACTTATGTTATCAATGACTGCACACTCTCAACTTTGAGTGTGAAATCCTTGTGACAATTTATCCTGGTAAGCTATAAGGGACTATGTTTATTGTGTAATTTCTCTGTCAAGTTTGAAAAGCTCTTTAGGTGAGTGTTCAGGAATGTCCTGGCCTATTCCTTTGTCTACATGTTTTGGGAAGGTGAAAACAACATATTAGAACTAGTGAACTGTAGATTGTGTAGAAGCATCTGCTGGGGCTAAATTGGAATAATGAAGTTTTCACAATGAAAATAAGAATCTGGCATCCATGAAGGACTGAAATTCACAAATAAGGAAGAAGTAAGAAAAACTGAAAATGGTATATGCAAGAACACTAGCAATTTAAACACTGGAAGATTGATACATTATAATTACTTAGATCAAGTATTTTCTTATAAAGGTTAAAGATATTTTTTATACTTTTGTAAAATGGGACAAAACAATAGTATATATTTTGTTGAGTAATTTAGATTAGTGAGGGATAAATTTCCTAACTGTAGAGATTTACAACTAAGAGAGATCAGTGAGAATGAAAAGGACATTACATTTAAAGACTTTTATTTTTTAGTTGCATTTTATTTGGTGTGTGTGTGTGTGTCGGTCAGAAGTTGATTCCCTCCTTTTACTATATGGATCCTGCGAATTAAATTTTGTCAGGAAACACACTTTGACCTGCTAGATTACCTTGCCTTCTTCAAAGGTTTTACACACATAGAACACAGAACATAAGAGCATCAGGACTAGAGACATGGCCCCACAGCCGACGGTACTGCCTATGTTTCCAGAGGACTGGAGCTCAGTTCCGACACACAAATGTGCCTTCTAAATGCCTATAAATCTAGCTCGAGGGGTCTCCTGTGTTATTCTGGTTTCTCCAGGAACCTACGAACATACAGGGCACACACACACACACACACACACACGCACACACACACACACACACACACACACACACCCATCACATCACACAAGGAATTCATTAAAAAAAGATATAGTTGTTCAGATAAGAAGAAGCAATTCAATCAAAATTTTCACACTAGCCTTTCAAAAGATTATCCTATCCTTATGCTGTTGTGTAATTTACAAGGAAAGACACAGAATTCATATTTATAAGGTAAGGGCATGATAATTTCATGAAAGGCTAATGAAAATTGGAAATAATGCTGATTTGTTTAAATCTATCTCTCCGACATCCAGTGAAGTAGCCACAGAAAATTTCCCTTAATATGTCAATGTTATCCTTGAAAGAATTTTACAAAAGGATATAACACTTAATCTGAAACAAAACCAAACAAAAAGAACAAGGAGAGACCCGATTTGTTTGTTCTACCGAAGACCAGATTGCAATGAAAGGCACAGATGAGAGGAGACTCCCTGGGGAAACTTTCCCCCTCATCATCTAATCATATCAGCAGTATAAGTAGGTCACAAGAATCCTCAGGATGCTTGCCCTCTGTAATATCTGACCTAAAAGAATCCTTTTGTGTGTGTGTGTGTGTGTGTGTGTGTGTGTGTGTGTGTGTGTGTGTGTGTGCTGGGGATGGTAATGGCCGCAGAGCCAGAGCACCCCACTGCTGAGTGGATCAAATGAAGATTGAGAGTGAATGAACGTGTTAATATTAAGTACCTAATATAGCCAGAAGAAACACCGATACAGTAAATGAGATTGGATTCTCTTAACCCACTATGAATAACTCCACTTGAGATATTAGTTTGCCCGTCAAATATTTTATGGCACTCACAATAAATGAATACAAAAAAAGTTTGGTGCCTACCAACAATACACTTAAGGTACTTTTTTTCCCCTCTAATATCTCTATTTACCACCAGTTAATCAATCATGTATTACTAGTGGGGGAACAACAATAAATCATAAGAAAAGTGTTTGGAGTGCTCATAGCATAGGAAAAATGGTTTCTCTTTTTCCCAAAGAATGCATTATTAAACGATCTGTAAGATGTGTTTTAAATGTACACCCACGCAGCCAGACAACCACTGCCACCACAAAGAGGGGAAAATGATCCAAAAGAGACTGGAACGGAGATCTTTGTACATCCTGCCGAAAACCAGGGCCTTTCAGCATACTTGTGGCTTCACTGCAGGAAGCCGACTCTTATTTGTTGATGAAGCCATTATGTAGTTACGAAGTAGTCCACTTTTCACGGAGGCTATCTGACTTTAAAACACAACTTTTGGTTAAAACAGAGCAAACTGAATTTCTACATTTAAAAGAGAGAGAGAGAAAAGCAAAGAATGAGCTCAGCGTCCCATGTAGCACTGCTAGAAAAGCTGCTGCTCAGTGATCAGAGAGCAAGCACAATGTGCTCCAATTTATGATTTCTTTGCAGCTAAAACTTGACTTTGAAAAGCTGAGTCCATTCAAGTTGATGAGTTTCAGCATAGAAACTAGTGAACTGTGTGTTTCAATAATTTATACACAACAGGTGCTGCCGTACAACAGAAATGCCCCAAATCTAAATTTTTCCTAGAATCACATATATTTCCTCCCATTATGATTCTGAAGAAGACTAGTAGACTGAAGAGAAAAACATTTTCACTTAATTCTATAATGTAATTCAGCATATCATGATATGACTCTCAAATGATATTTTTCTGTGTGTGTGAGTGTGTATATGTGCAGGTGAGTATAGTGTCTTCAGAGGCCAGGTGAGTCTCTGAAATTGGAGTTACTTGCAATTTTGAGCATCCAACCTGGGTGCTGGGAGCCAAGCTTGAGTCTACTGCAGGGACTTGTGTGAGTTCTTGACTATTGAACCTTCCCTCCAGTCCAACATGATAACTGTTTAGAAACCTGCTCTTGTCTTTTCAGAATCCAAGTGGCAGCTCACAGCTGTCTGTAACTCCCATTTAAGAGGATGTGGTGTTTCCTTCTGGCCTCTGTGAGCATCAGACACGCCTGCCTTAAAAACACATACATGTATAGTGTCACATTATTTATTATAGACATATCATAAAATATAACACACAGAACAGCTTTTAATATTGAGGACCTGATATTTGCTTGTGCATCATAGGTATGTAAAATTATTATGTTTTGTGTACTATAAAATATTTAAAAATAAAATGAAAATTATATATTAAAAGTAGAAATTTTATTCTCTAATTGTTCATAGTTCTTTAAATTTTGCATCTTGTTTTGGAGAATGTCAATCTAGAATTCACTGAGACCAATAAAACTGATATATAGACAATCAAAGGAGAATTTCACTACCTTATATACAGAGACATTCTACTTTTAAAGTATAATCACTAAGTCACTTTTCTACACCACAGAGTGTCTTATGGAGGGTGCAACATTGCTCTTCAGTGACAGATCACATTGTCTTCATGGGTCTAAAGAACTTATGCTAAATTGCATATTTAGTTTGTTAGTGACTGGAGAACTGATCAGTGTTTTTCTTTCAAGTGTTCTGGAATAAAACAGCAAAGATTTTCTCTGTGGCAAATATCTCATTTGATAATACTGAGACCATTGAGAATTTTGAGCAATGAATCTCTTGTCTTATCATCAATGGATAGTTAAAAGCTGAAGTTCAAAGACAGATTTCTATGTAAACCGACTTTTTTTTGAATCAGTGTCAATTAGAACATCATTTAGAGAAGAAACCAAATAATGTGCTAATGTAAGCTAGTGATTGCATTTTATGTACTCACAAAACAACACCCTGTGAAGCCTAAAGATTAAGTATCCTTACCATATTTATTGTACTCAAAATTAAAGTAACTCAAATATATATATATATATATATATATATATATATGTGTGTGTGTGTGTGTGTGTGTGTGTGTGTGTGTGTGTGTGTGTGTGTGTAGAGAGAGAGAGAGAGAGATGGGTAGATAGATTTTTAGATGATACTTATTTAAAGGCTTTATGATTAGCTATTGTTCATTATTCTCATATTGTGTTGTCTTGAGGAAATGACACTGTAAGTGCTTTAGCCACCATAATTTTGGTTTCTCCTGAAGACTTAAAATGAACAAAAAGTTTGCTGTGCTTTAAAATAATATTCATCAATCAAATTTCAAGGCAAATTTATGCTACATGGAGAGATCTTTTTTAAAGCAATCAAACAAAACCAAGGTTAAATGTGTTTCTTAAAGCTATGTGGAATAACTGATTTGCCCAATAGTGTCGACAGCACAAATTTGCTGCACGCAGTTTGGAATTAAGGAAAGGGTAACTTTTGGGTAAATGCTGAGATTATTCCACAATCCTGATGAAAACTTTTGCTTTATTATAAACAGATGAGAGAACTAGCCCTAAGGAAATCTGCAGTCCAAAGTGCAAATACTGTTGAGGTTGTTGCTGTTTTTAGCTTATGTTTTTCCCCTCATCAGTGACTGGTGTAATTTTTGCTACAATGTAGGCATGCAGAAATATTTACTCTCTCAGTACATGCTTACTTAAATTCGCCTTGGGTTCGTTTAAAGGCAAGTTGAAGCAGAATTGCTCACTCTTCTATATTTTCTCATATTCTATTTTCCTTTCACAAAACTTTTATTAACATCTTTCTATTATACACAGTAGTGGATTTCATTACTTCATTTCCACACATGTACAAATTATATTTTATAATATTTACTTCATCAATCATTTCTTGTCCTTTTTACACTCCTCCTAGTGTATCCTCTTCCCAATTAATACATCTCTATTTTCACATCATCTTTGACTCAAGGATTTTCCTGGGATAATTAATTGAACCTTAGCTGGGAGGTTAAGAGGCCACTTTGTCAGTAGCTGTATCACTGAAGAAAATGTGTGTCCCCATTACATCAACTTCTATCTGTATATAAACCATAGAGATGGCTGAGTCACCAGAAAACCCTTTGCCTTCCATGACAAGATTTTTTTTGAGGAAACATTTAACCATATGCCATATATAGTCTGTAGGAATTGTATGAGTGGGTTGGGTCACATGACTTCTATGAAGTACTATATGAACAACCTATGTAGATTTTTGGTCTATCTGGATGGGAGACAGTCTCCAAAATCAGGAAAGGTACAGAGGGCCACATTTATGTATGGTGTTTCCTACAGTAGAAAGCTTGCCTGTTGCTTTAACAACCAGTTTGTTCATGACCTTCACTGAATGCATCTGCATTTTTAAAAATATATGTATTTTATTTTTTACAAAAAATTTGTTATTATACATATATAAAATAAACTACATACAGCAAGAAAAACCATGAAACAATCAGGAATTATATAAATGTTGCATTCATAGTGTTTTGGTTATTTGTATTTGGCAACCCTGAAGAAAACATAGTTCCCATCTATGATATTTCCTATCATATTTTTCTTATCTAAAATTCTGAATGTAAATCAATACTATCATATTTCATCTCTATCAATTTAAAAACATCTATCTTAACCTCTAAACAACTAAGCTTAATTGTAAAACTAAACTATCCGGTCTTCAACCCCACCAGAGACTTGAGAAGGAATAAAAGTAATTACCAAAGTAAACATGAAGTACATGTTAGCAGCTTCCAATGTGAAAACAATAACAGAGATAGTTTACTGCCTGAACAGTCACTCAAAACTCTCTATAACACTGCAGCATCATCTTCAGCCTTCTGGCCCAGTATATCTGACAGAAATATTAGTGAGGCAGGAACTATTGAGGACTTGCTTACTCTGTCTTGGCAGAATTTGGCTGTCAACTCTGCCTGCATCCAAGCTTGCCCATTTTTAGACAGAATTCTGCCTGTGGCCGAACGAAACGAGGACATTTACCCAGTAGCTGGTTTGCCACATTTGAATCCCTCTCCATAAGGAAGTTTTTGAGGTAGGCTGGGTGTTGTCAGGAGTTAACCTGTCTTATTGTTTAAAAAAAAATCCTGAAAATAATAGAAACATCTTTAAATGCCATATTCTGTAGGACTCTGAGGTTTTCGAAGACCTTATCTAATTATTTTGCCTTATCTATCTATAGAATCATATCTATCTGTTAAACCTAGGATGTATATCCTTGTGATAAAAATAGACTAATAATTGACATGACCATGATTTGATCAACTAACAATTAACTTGTGTAATTTACTATGGTAAAGAGGCTGCCCATTCCTGAAGATATCTTATTTGAGCATTTAGACAACCAGGAAAACACACTATGTTCCTGAGCCAAATATGTGTATTTATCACTTTACTTGGAGACATACTGAGACAGAAGGTTTGTAAATTAATACCCAAATGTCCCTTTGACAGACCCCCTTGTGACATGCAATGATGTTTGAGAAAACTGAACAGAATCTATAAGATCTTTGCCCCACTAGAGAAGTATCCAGACTGTCCTACTTATGGCTCCTGAGAGTCAACAAAATAGACCTGGACGAACTACATTCTATTATTAAAACATTCTATACATCTCATGTATTCTCATCTTTTTCTTCTGTCCTCTTGAACAATTTACTATCATATGAGCAAAGTTGCAGCTTGTGTTAATAACGTGTCCCCTACAACTATATATATGTCTGTGTATCTCTGTATATATTTTTCTTTAATGTATATTTCTTTACTATTTATGCTTTTTCTTCCAGATCTTTCTCTTTATTGCCAGAAATAAATTACTTTTTATTTCTTATTTTGTCATATTGAAAGTATTAAGCTAATAGAGAAAATACAATGCAAATTCAAGTATTTAATGCAAAATAGTTTGCATTTTCTTTCCGGTCAACAAATCTTGCAGAAGAAATTGAAATCTAACTTTACTAGAGTCATTTACTTGCAAAATTGAATCATTCTTAAATTTAGATAGGCCAGGGCATCTGCAGCTTTTGCCTTGAAATGAACATAATGTGCCCAGCTTTAGATCAAGGGCCATTAGCATTGCAGAATAAATTTGCTTAAGGAAAATGCAAATGTGGCTGTCCCCTTAGAGCTACAAAATAAGTTGTCTTCTGACTGTAGGGATGGGTGTAAATTGAGAAAAGGTGGCTAATGAATATCAACTTCAAATCTGGACACAAGAAATATACCTGTTCTCATGTTCAACTGCTCAGCCATGTAGTCACACTGCCTCCTAAACTTTAATGCTCATAATCATACATTAATGGTATGGGTTTTGTTCAACAGAGACACTTCTTTTTTTTCTTTCCTTTTTATTTTATTATACATGCATAAAACAAACTACATACAGCAGGAAGTACCATGTGACAATCATGAATTTTATAAAATTTACATTCATAGTGATTTGGCTACTCGTGTTTGTCAAACTAGAAAGAAACATCTTTTCTGTTTTGTTGGGTCTAAATTTCTGAAGGAAATTCAGTATCTATCATATCTCGTCTCTATTAACTTAACTCCTTTATCTTGATCCAAAGAGATCTTATCCCCTAACCAACTAAACTTGATTGTAAAACTAAACTATCTGGTCTTCAATGCCCCTCAGAGGCTTGAGAAGGAATAAAACTTAAATGCCTGAGTGAACCAGTAGTGTGGGTTAGCAGCTTCCAAAATGAATTAAATGACTGAGACAGTTTACTGCCTGAAACCCCAACACTCTTTTTTTTTTTTTTTTTTTTTTTTTTTTTTTTGGTTTTTCGAGACAGGGTCTCTCTGTGTAGCCTTGGCTGTCCTGGACTCACTTTGTAGACTAGGCTGGCCTCGAACTCACAGCGATCCACCTACCTCTGCCTCCCGAGTGCTGCGATTAAAGGCGTGCGCCACCACACCCGGCTCCCAACACTCTTTATAATGTTGGAGCCTCACCTTCGACTTCTAGTCCAATATCTTTACCAGACCTATGCGCAAGGCAGGAACTACTGAGGGCTTACTTACCCTCTCTTGGCAGAGTTTGGCCATGGACTCTGTCTGCATCTAAACTGACCATTTTTAGACAGAATTCTGTTTGTGGCAGGAATGAGGACATTTTTCCCAGTGGCTTGTTTGCCACATTTGGGTCCAACTCCATAAAGAGGTACTTTGATGCTCATCATCTTCTTTGAAGTCAGCTGGGTGTTGTCAGGAGTTAACAATCCCTGGCTTGCTTAACCATTTTCCCCAATTTTGGGGCCCCTTCTAAGGTGTTATTTGTCCCAATTCAGCCTGAAGACCTTAAGAGAACAATGGCCCACTCCCTCTAAGAGGAATTGAGTAGGTTACTGTTTGCCCTCTTGGTCTACAAATGCTTATTTTCATTGGTAGGTAGTTATAAGTTATTATTGGTCTTATACAGAGAGAAAACTAGGTGGAACTCATGGACATCTCTCTTCTACTTTATCTTTCATCTCTAGGTAAGGAGATAGGAACTGAAAAGAAAGAAAAGGGGATTTGGAAATATAGAGTGAGGATAGAACAAAAGGTAGAACCTACTCCTTAACTCAGGGCCTTAATTGTTACTCATAGTGAAGGTTGTTTCTAAGTTCTTGGTATAGAATTTTGTGCATTGATGCAAAATATTAGCATGTCAAATACTAGCCAGATTTTAGCAGAAGAATATATATCTTTAGTCTAACAGATAAATATAATTCTATAGATCTATGAGGTAAAATAGTTAAACAAGGTCTTCAAATGCCCCTGAGTCCCACAGAATATGGCATTTAAAGATGTGTTTATTATTCTAAACGTTATTTGATGACAGAGACACTTCATAGTGCAGAAACCCATAAGTAGTCAAAGTGGAAAGAACAAATGACGGTAGGGCCCTAGTTGTTAAAGGATAATCAGATTCCTCCCTCTAAGAATATAAACTCCAAAGGTTGGTAGACATGAAATATAAAAGGCGTCTTCTGTCTATGGCGTGGCTATTGCAATCATGAATGATAATAGCTATGCTTATCTGCATAAGATCTGGACAAGGCTTCACATGCTCATATTTCCTATGGAGGGAGAGGTTCCTCAAGGCTTCAATCATACCAGAGGGACTATTGCCAACTGGTCATTGCTTGCAGGGAAGGAATCATTTTCTTCTGTGGCATAGCGACAGATATGCTGTCATTTTTGCACAAAATTACCTCCCACTTACACTCAAGTCATATTACCTCTGTGAACCACACATGCACAAAGGCATGCAGCTTGGAAAAGAAATATTGACAGCAAGATTTCCAGTGTGAGACAGAGGAGAGGATGAAGAAGAGGAAAGCATGGTGTCGCGTCCTCCCGCCGGCAGGAATGACGCAGACACCAGGATTCTTCTCAATCGTGCTTTATTGGGAGCATCCTTTGAAGCTGAAGCGAAAGACCCCAACTGCCTGCGAGCACGCCGTTTAAATACTGTCTGGATGTGGCGTGTCAATGTCTCATTGGTTACATTCGGATGCCTCATTAGCATGTCTCATTAGCATGTCCCACTAGCATGCCCGCATTAGCATGCCCACAGATGAGAGGCTGTGTTGGAGTACTTTATTTGCATACCCCTGTCAGGAGGGGTGCATTGAGAGGGCTTATGTCTGCGCATGTGCGGAAACTGTAGCAACTGCAACAGTTGCCACCAAGTGGTAACGGTCGCTGCCAATATTGGGTGTGGCCACGCCTTACAGCATGGTGAAGATTTCTCAAGTTCATTACATAAATGTATGACACTATCAAACAGCAAAGTGAATTTAAAAAAATGTTATGGCCTTGGTTTCTGTATACACTTGCCAGTTGCGTAAAATGTACCAAAGAAACAAAGAGGAAAGCACAGAGCTGACATGGTCATTTCAATTCACAGATCCTGTGGATAAATAAAAAGACATGGGCATATATTAGAGTTGAAATTATGATCAAAAAATACAAATTTGGTCTAAATTCTATAAGACACATGAAACAAAACTTGACTATTTTGAGTATAATAATCACTTGTGGAATATGTATTTAAAATATTATAGCCCTGAGACACTGAGGTTGTCATAAGAAATTATAGGGAAAGAATATTAACGCAGTTGGCACTCCATGAGAGAATCCACACAGAATGTAACTCTGGGGGCTGCAAACCTCACAGCTTACAATAAGGCACCACCATGCTGAATGAAACTGGAAAGCAGTAATTGACATGTGTTCCTGTGATTAAAGTTATGTTTTTGAGTTGATAAAAATATTCCCTTCAGCATCACCTCAAATGCACTCATATTGCAGGAACAGAATAAGAAATCTACACATGACCAAGACATTTTTTTTTCTCTGAGCCATGAAGGTTATTAAAATCCTGAAAAAAAAAACAGTGAAGTACCAAAAACATTTTATTCTGTGTACATTTAATAAAAACCTAACAGTGCAATTCTGAATTATAGACTCGTATATATTTTTGTCTTGGGTTTATTATCTTTTTCAGTAAAGAATTTCACCCATAGCTTCTGAAAATTGAGCAGCTGGTTTTGGGTGATTGATGGGTATGTTTTATGAAAACAACCAACTGCAAATGAGCTAGCTTACTGCAGTTGGTTCTGTTTCATTCACTGTCTTATACAAAGGCTCCATCTGGAACACTGTCAGTCATTTAAAAAAAAAACTGTAAGCCTCTGCTTGAGTTTTGAACGATATTACACATTGTCCAGAAGGAGCTTCCTTTAACTTGAACTCATTTTTTTCTTGAGTAACATAAAAGGAATTTACTATTTCAAAAATGATTTAATAAAGGCAAAGCAGGTGAGATGTCAGGAGGTTTTACACAGTGGTATGTCAAAAGCCAAAGTCCAAAAAGATTCTGTCCTAATAATGTGTCCTGACTGTATTTAAATCCTCAATTCAGACTCTCAATTGGAGTATTACAATTCTCATTTTAAATCACTGACAGTAGAAACTACAGAAAATATAGCATAGACAATGCTTTACACAAGAAAGAAAAAAAGGAAGAAAGAAGAAAGAAAGAAAGAAAGAAAGAAAGAAAGAGAAAGAAGAAAGACAGACACTCCAATCAGCAAAATGGTATTTCATAGAATGCCCTGGCATTACATCATAATATCAAATCACTGTGCAGCCACATGCTTTAGAATGCATTTAATAAAATGTGTAAAGCATTAGCAGCCTTTTGTGAGTCTCTATTTTTATCTGATTCAATTGATTTACTAATGTCATTGTGGGTTGGTCCATCGGATTAGAAAACAAACACGCTGCTTCCATCTGAGGCCAATCTCCTGGCTAATAAAATCCGCCTGCTGTGAATGGTGCAGTCGTAAAATAGTCAGGATTACCTGTGGTCCATGTCAGGATTCTGCTGAAGTAGATTGTCTAGGCCATTTTCTGTGAGATGGGCTTCTTCCTCTACTTATGAGAAAGGAAATAAGGAATTCATAACTTATGTAAGAATTCCCAAAGACTTAAATGTCTTTAAAAAAATCAGTTCCCATTTTGTCCTTTCTTTGCAGCAAAAGAGACATAAAGCAATACTACATGAATGTGTACATCCCAATCAGTCTCAATACACCAGTTGATAATCAAAATTTGAATACTGACAACTTTGATGATCTCTTACAGATCTTAGCAGGGATTATGTGGGAGTATGCTAATTTCCATACTAGTGTCCAATTGTCTCAAATGTAACTGATAATTCAAAATTTCCTACATCACAATATAATATCTATCAGTTTTTCTTGTAATTTTTCAAAGTAAAATATTATTTTGTCATCCTCCTCTCTTCCCACCAATTCTACTCCTGCCCCTCTCAAATTCATTTTTCCCCTTTAATATTATGGTAACACACATATACATGTACAGAAAATATGTTTTATATGCATAAATATATAAATACAACCTATTGAACCCATTTAACTTTGTTCCCATTTGTGTTAGTTTAGAACTGAGCACTTGGTATCAGATAAGCAAATAGGAAGCTCATCCTGAAATGTCTAGTTCACCTTGCTTCAGTAATCATTAACATCCTGTATTTCCTTGTTCAGAGATGGGGACCTATACAATTCCTCGATTCAAGTTAGGAGGTTTACTGGTGTTCTCACAGTTCAGGTCCTGCTTAGGCAGCTATACTGTCCAGGGATCATGGATATACCTTCCTTGTCATTTTTAGAAGACACAATCTGGAAGAAGATTTTCCTCCTCCTCTGGCTCTTACAATCTCTCTGCCTCCTCTTTTTGAATATTCCCTGAGACTAGTGTATGTGGATTGTATTGTTGATATATCAATTGGGGATGGATATCCCACAATCATTGAATGCGTTTTGATCAGTCTTGGCTCTCTATGATGCTCTACACCCACGAGAAGCTTTGCTATGAGCATAAGGATAGATACTTAGAACTGGATATAGGAAGTACATCAGTTTAGTAAAATGGCAGTAGTAGGTTCTTCTAGAAGATCTATGACTTCACCATCGGTGCATAGTTGGGTCAGTTCCTAGTTCCAGACAATATTTCCATTTTATTGAGTAAGTCTGAAGGATTTCTAAAAATTTTCAGTCTTTTTTTAATTAAATATTTTTCTTTTTTACATATACATTTACATTATTACACATATATACAGTAAACTACCTACAGCAGAAGAATCATAAAAGAATCAAGAAGTATATAAATGTTACATTCATAGCATTTTGGCAATTTGTATTTGGCAGCCTTGAAGAAAATATCTTTACTATCTTGGTACATCTCAAATTCTGAATGTAAATCAATATTTGTCATATCTCATCATTATCAACTTAAAAACATATATCTAGACCTAAAACATCTTAACCTTTAAAAAACTAAGCTTAATTGTAAAACTATCTGATATTCTACTCCATCAGAGAATTGAGAAGAAATAGGAATCAATGTTTGAAATTTTTACAGCTGATAGAGATAGACAAATCTTGTCAGAAATACCCTATGGCATCAATTAGCCATCACTAGCCATTATAACACTGTTGAGCTCCAGATCCATTGGTTACCAAGAAGAGACTTGATACCCTATGAACATATACAGGGGGAGGTAATCCCCCTCAGGAACAGTCATAGGGGAGGGGAATAAGGGGAAATGGGAGGGAGGGAAGAATGGGAGGATACAAGGGATGGGATAACCATTAAGATGTAACAAGAATAAATTAATAAAGGAGAAAAAAAAGATATTAGGTACACAGAGGACAGTTCCTGCCCTTGATATTTTGGTGTTGATTAGAAAATAGAAGAGTTGTTAATATGGTTTGATACAAATAAGAAATACAAGGAGATTATGAGAGTGGAGCATGCATGGCCTTGTAGAAGAGAACTTTTTTTTCAAGAGTTCACTGAGACAACATGCAACTAGATGCAAGTAAAGGAAAGAGCTGACCCTGTCCATATCTAAAGGGTAGCCTACAAATAGGAGAGACCACACCAGTGATCATGAAATGAGACCAAATAAAGTTTCTTTCCTCTGTATTTTTAGAGTCTTAAAATAATTGGTGTGGTAAAATGGGGTGAACATACAGATAGGGTTAAAAATAACATTACTGTTTTAGCCATGTAGAGAAAAGATTTAAAATATTTAGAACATATTTTGGAATAACGTGTTTATTTAACCAGACAGGTGCTGTAATATGTAAAATGAGTTTGAGAAATATGTACATTTTTCTATCGGTACCGTAATAAACCAATTGCATCACTGGGGCACCAAACCAAACTATCCAATTAAAAAATGGACCTCAGAGCTAAACAGAATTCTCAACTGATGAATATCAAATGGCTGAGAAAGAAAGAAATGCTGAATGTCCCTAGTCATCAGGGAAATGCAAATCAAAATGACTCTGATATTCTTCCTTACACCTCTCGGAATGGCTAAGATAAAAAACTCAAGTGACAGCACATGCTGGTGAGGATGTGGAGAAAGAGGAACACTCCTCCATTGCTGCTGGGAATGCCAACTTTTACAACCACCTTGAAAATCAATACGGCACTCTCTCAGAAAACTAGGAATTGTGCTACCTCAAGACCCAGTTGTACCACTCCTGGACATAAAACCAAAAGATGCTCCACCATACAACAAGGACATTTGCTCAACTATGTTCATAGCAGCATTATTCATAATAGCTAGAATCTGTAAACAACCTAGATGTCCCTCAATATCAAGGGATAAAGAAACTGTGGTACATCTACACAATGAAATACTAAATTTGCAAGCAAATGGATAGAACTAGAAAAGGTCATGCTAAGTGAGGTAACCCTGACCCAGAAATACATGCATGGTATATACTCATTTATATGTAGATGTTAGCCCAATATAGATGCCCTGTGAGTGATTCCACCCACCTGGGACAGGGGACAGATGCTGGAACTTGCAACCAGTCCCTGAGTGGAATGAAGAGAGTGGTATGAAAGATCAGGGCCATGGAAAGACCCAGAGGGTTCATAAGCCCCAAAAGGGGACCATCAAAGCTGGCAGATCTGGATGTGTGGGGTGGGTGGCTGCGCAAACTGTTGCACCAACCAAGGACAATGCATGGAGCAAACATAGACCCCCCCCCCTGTTCAGATATAGTCAATGGATAGGTCATTGTCCACTGTTGAGGGAGGGAGCAGAGACTGCCTGTGTCATGAACTCTGGTGCCTGTGGTTTTTATCACTTCCTCTTCATGAGGGAGACCCTAGGGATACACAGAGAAAGGTTATCCAGATGGGATAATACCAGATAGGCTGTGGTCAGATTGTGACTGAGGAGCACCCCACCCCTTCCCCCTGCTATCAGAGGTTTAGGGGAGGGGAATAGGGAGGAAGAGGAAGGGAAGTTGGGAACAGGAAGATAAGAGAGAGAGGATTACAGTCAGGGTATATTATGAATAAATTATAATAAATAAAAAGTTAAGTCTGCCATCACCGAAAGAAAGAAAGGAAGAAAGAAAGAAAGAAAGAAAGAAAGAAAGAAAGAAAAGAAAGAAAGAAAGAAAGAAAGAAAAGAAAAGAAATCTGTACATGTGATATGTTTGGAGTATTCATTGTGACAACATATGTTAATGGTACCTATAACAACACATTAGACTTTTCTCCTTTTTAAAATTATATAACACTTTATTTGGTTCTTTGAGATTTTCATACCATGTACTCCATTTCATTCACTTCCCAATCTTCCTAGGCCCACCTAGCACTCTTGTGACTTCCTTGCCCACCAAAAAAGGAAGAAAATAAACCAAGTCAAGTTCATGTTGCTCATATACTCATTGGAGCACGGCCCAACTCCCAGTGGCCAATCCCTTAATGAAAATGGAATCCTTTTTCACCTGTCAGTCCTCAGCCCTCTCCCTCCTGCCATCGATTGTAGGGATTGTAGAGAGCTACACTTCAGCACTCTTGTCACATTTTTAAAAACTTCTCTTTGATGGCTTTCTGTCTAGGCTGTTACTTTTGAGGTGTTGTGATAGGCTTGGGGTAGAGGTTGTCACAAAAGCCTTCTATGTCCCTCTTTCTCAACTGTAGCCAGGCTTTCATCTACTTTATTGGTTTTTTTCCTTACCTCCTTATACTGGCCCTATCCCTTCCAGCCACTCAAAATTTGGTAGGAGATAAAGAAGGTTATGGGGGAAAGGGACTTTGATAACGTTAAACTACTTCCTACTGATTAGAGGCATTGAGATCTTGGGGCAAATTTGATCTTCATTGTCAGGATATCTTAAACCACAATTATCAATCCAGCAACCAGAAAGAGCAGCAATAGCTGCAAGGACAATCAGCAACCAGCAACAGCCATAGGAGCAGCAGGGACAGCAGCGCTGGGGAGCAGCTACTGCTGCTCTATCATATATGAGAGTACCCAGAATTCCAAACTTAAACTATCTTCAGCTCACAAAATCACACCCCTGCTAGAGCATAAGGCAAATCATCTTAAGCTGCTGTGGATAATTTGAGGCAGCCCCATATCCTACACCTGGGATTAAAACAAAAAAATATTCCCAGAGCATTTGAGATGGTACTTTATTGAGTTTTGTTTTTCTATAATGACTAGTGACATTTTATATAGTTTCATGTTCTTGTTGGAATTTTGAAAGGTATATCAGATTGAGTAGGATCAATATCTTAGTAGATGTCAAGTCTCCCAGATCATAAATTTGGGTGTCTTTATGCTTATTCAGGTTTGGGTTTTTGGGGGGCAATTTTTTTAGCAATATTTGGTAATCTTTATTGTGTAAGACTATTATTTGCTTTTTTGAAGTAATTTCTGAGTATTTATTTCATTTGAAGTTGATAGAAATTGTTTTTCTTATATTATTATTATTATTTAGAAATATAATTTATTTTGTTCATTGAATTCATGCTCTTATCTTGCCAAAGCTGTGTCTCTTATCACTTTGTCTAGAAATTGTAAAAACTCTACAGAAAAAAAATTACAAAATTCAAAGAGAAATTTTTCCTTTGCAATTCAAATGACTTTGATATCTTTTTCTTGCCTAAATAATGAATTTATATCTTCAAAATTTTTGAAGCACTACTCTAATTCATTAAATGCTGGTGCATTCCTTTTACTAGTGTTTTGTTGAGGTTTAAATACAACCAGTTTTTATAATTGACCTCATTGCATTGGAAAGCCAATAGAGTGGCTTATCTCTGTAAGAGGCTAATCCTCCCTTTCCCAGTTGTCATTAGTTCC
Organism: Acomys minous; assembly: GCF_964271855.1. Taxonomy (NCBI): domain Eukaryota; kingdom Metazoa; phylum Chordata; class Mammalia; order Rodentia; family Muridae; genus Acomys; species Acomys minous. The sequence continues at coordinate 31,651,239 of NC_140492.1, read as the reverse complement.
TTTTAGTTCCTTCTCTAGGGATGAGTCAAGAAAATTCCTCTATTGCATATCAGCGTATCTGTTGATATTTGTAGGCATAAAGGTTTTTTGTAGTTTAAATGCTGATTTATTTACCCCGCCCCATGTCTGGCTGCAAGCTTTGTTCTGAGAATTTTCCAACTAAATGTTGTGCAAACTCTGCTTCCCAGTTGTCCCCCTGATATTTCAATAAAGAGCTAACAGACAATCAGTGAGCATGGGAGAGAACAGGGCTGGAATTTCTCCCAGCCAGGGGAGGAGAACTTAGATGAGCAAGTAGGGGATTCAGCCAGGGTCCAAGGAGGAAGGAGCTGGAGTTGAGGAAAGCTACAAAGTGCAAGTTTCGCTGGGATGTTTGCTGGGAGTAAGACAATAACCTAGAGGGGCAAGAACAGACTTAAACTACTCATGATTGTGATGTGAAACTTATTATCAAATATAAGAGAGTCTCAATTATTTGTGTGACAGGTCAAGAAATAAGCTCAGAGAAACAAATACTTTTATAAAAAATAACTCAACAGATATTGCCACTCTTCTAGTCTTGTTTAAACAGCCATTTCTGGAAAATCCTGATTCACAGCAGCGTCCTGGTATCTCGTAATATTTCCTCCTCCTCTTCCATACGCTTCTTGAATCAGATCTAGCATGTAACAATAGCAATCAAAGAAAAAGATGCTACCGATTTGAATGTTAGGGGACACTAGAGGGATTGGAAGAAGGGGACATAGATATAATTTTATTTTAAATAAAAGTACATTTAAAAATTAATGTTGAAAATTCTATTTGTCTACAGTTTCCTTTGGCTGTAGTTTCATTGTCTGGCTATGATATCAGACTAACAGCATCTTCAGAAAATGAATTCAATCTTCCTTTTCGATTTCAGAAAAAAATTTAAGAAACATTAATTTTTATTTCATTTTTTAAATGTTTGATAAAATCTGTGAAATTGGTTGTGTAAGGAATAATGTATTTATTCTCATTTATGAGGTAACAAATCAGGTAGCATAATTAACCTTTTAAAATCCTGTGAGGTTTACTAGTGTCTGACAAGCTTCAAGCCTCTCGCTGGTCTACAGATACTGCTTTATAGACATTTCAAAACCTCTAATAATATCAAAGCATGTTTTATTTCTGTAGAAATTCTGTAAAAAAAAAAAACCTCTCTAATAGTAGTATCTAAATGTATCACCTATAATGTGTAAGATTTAGTAGCTGGAGATGAGTCAAAATCGAGTGCAGAGCGTCTAATTAGAATTCTCCCAAGTACTAATTTAAAGGCAAAATTTAGCCACATTTCCTTGTGTTTTTTTCCTGAATATAATTCTTTAAACTGTTTGAATTATGTAGCAAACAAAGGTAATTTCACACACATTTTTATTACAGACATAATCTACAGAACGTTCATGAAGATGCGATCCAGGTAACGTTCTTCATGCCCTGCAAAACCCACCAGACCTGTCGCTTAAACCGTCCCTGTTCCTGTATCTTCCATCTAATGTCCAAAGGTTTCTTGTCCTGCTGTACAGTTCATTGACCAAACTCCCAGAGGCAACGATCCTAACTTTTGCAGAGTTCCGAAATCTAGCATTCAGCGCCAACTCTTAGAGCAGCCACTTGCCATGAATCAATGGTGACGACAAATTACTCTTATTAAATTTATCCTGGGAACCAGATACTTAAAATGAAATAAATAATCTCTCCTGCAGTCGTTATAGACTGTGTCCACATACTAAAGAGAAATAGAAATTTCAGGCAATTATCTTGACGAGTTTGGTTTTCAAAATTTCTCTCTCTTGAATCACGATGGGCAACTGAGCCAAAGTAGACTTCAGGCTTCCTGTATTCTAAGACTCACTGACTAGACCGTTGAAAGCAGCTTTCCTTTAGCCCACAGAAGAAAGTAGAAAATTCAAGAAGGAAAACTTATATCACGCTGTAATTAATGGTAAAAAAAAATTAGATAAATTTAACATGCTTTAGTGAACAGTCATATATCTTAACTCTGATCAATGATTAGTATTAGTGTCTGTAATAATGTCACCATCTGTTTTGTTCCGAGTAAAACTTGCATTTCATCGTTTGATAGGGTTTGGGATAATTTAAGAGTTCTTCAAGGTTCACATGTAAAGGTTTAGTATATTGGGTGATTGTGTTGCGCAATATTAAAGACTGTTAAATATCAAGAAGCAATTTTTACTTTTTAATTTGCATTAAATTTTTATGCTGCTTATATTCATTATCAGCCTGAGTGCATCGAGAAGTGCACGGGCTATGACTAGTACAAGAACACAACACAACACACACACACACACACACACACACACACACACACACACACAGGTGCACGCAAGTACTTTCAAAGACTATAAGATCATGAAGACTATGACACAGTGTACATAGTGCACATAGTCAGTAGATTAATCACTGGACTCATATGGTATTACTTTTTGGTAAGAGGTTGGAGATGGTGCTAAGTTGGAAAGACTACTAGACCATGTCCTTGGAGTCACAGCTTCCCCTGGTTTCCTCTTGCCCCCGCCCCCTTCTTATCCTACTAAAGTTTTCAACAGCCATGGCCTGAATTGTTCTGTTCTAGCGTACCCTGCTAAGTACATGGACAAACAACCTTGAAATAAAGACCCAGTGCTAACATTCTCATTGTGGCTATTTCCAGATATGCTGGTGAGAAAACCAACTAACATTAAAGACCTGGCATGAAGGCTGTGGAGCTAGCTCTCACAGCGGGTGGAGGGATGCTGCCGGTAAGGTAACGCTTGGTAAGAGCTTCGGCTCCAGCATCATCTCACTGTGGTGTCTTATTCTCTTCTTAAACTCACACAAACGAGGTCACCCAATCTTGAACTTGAATCTTGAAACAAAACAATGCATTGATGCAAATCTGTAACCTGCTTCCATCTGATAAGGCAAGATCTGTCTGAAAAACTTTAGAATGTACGTTTAACAGAAACTAGAGAAAAAGAAGATGGATGATATCTTTGTGAAATATGAAAAGTAGCAATTATACTTGCAAAAGTTGTCATTCTTACACTCCGTAGAATATATTTAGGATATTTTTTAAAGATTGATTTTTTTTTATGATAATACAAGGTCTAGGTAAAATAACTGAAAATCCTAGTATCTGAGGAGTGTGAACTAAGAGACTGGCTCTTAAGAGATCCACTAAGCAGGGTGATTAGCAAAGACAGTAGAAAGAAAAGAGGTAACAGGAGCAGGATTGAAGATAATAAATAAAAATTAGTAAGTCTCTGAACATGAGAATGTGTAAAAATGCGTTTCCGTGGGTTATGAGTATTAGCCATCAAAAGAAGTAGCCGATTTGGAGACGTCACCCAGCCTTAACCCAGGATCCATGCCAAAAACAGCAGCTGAGAAAGTTTGCTTAACCCACTCTGAGTGGGGATGAAATAGGATAGAATTGTTAAACCATCAGTCCCCATGCCAATAAAAGTAAATTGACGTGTTTGTGTAATGGACGAGTATATACTCTGTGATTTGTGATAATTTAGATTACAGCTTCATGTCCAGTGAATGATTGGTTCTCTGTATATTTTGATAATGGTTTCTGAAGTGGTTGTCACAGAATAGATAAAGTTTACTCTGTCCTGCTTCCTGCTTGAATCCAGAAGTTCAGCATAATAAGGTTGCAAGTAACACTGATGAAATTTCCTTTCCTTACAAATATATTATTTTTAATATTAGCTTAAAAATACCAAAATCTCATATGAGATTTTCAATTTTGAATGATTCTACTCCATTTTTCCTACTTCCTTTTCATAACTATACCTTTTTGCCCCAAATATGTACATTCTTTAACCTATTGTTTCCTCCCACCCTTCCTTAAAGCATCTTTTATTTTATGTTATTTTATTTTTAATTTTCCTGGTCCCCTTTCCAGCTTTCCTTCCTTTGCCCACATTTACTTCCATCTGGATACTCATATTTAATAATTAGAGGCTAGAATTTAGAAATGAGAAAAAATATGGTATTTTCTTCCTAAGCATGGGTTACCTCATTTAATGTAATATTTCTAATTTCATCAAGTTTTCTGAAAATTCCATAGTATAATTTTTCCTCACAGCTAAATAAAATTCCATTGTATATATGTAGCAAATTTTCATTGTTTCCTGTGTTGAGGGACACCTAAGCTGACTCTCCTTCATAAGTATTGTGAACAGAGTAAATAGAGTAACAATGAACATGAATTTCATTATCTCGGCTGTATGTACAAAGGCCCTTGGGCAGCTTCAGAGTCATATAGGTAGGTTATTTCTTGTGCTATGTTTATAGGTTGTATGTAATAATTTGTTGCCTATATCTATGTCCTTTAGTTATATTTTTAGCTCTCTGAGTAACCTCTACTTATTTCTATAGTTTCTGTACCATTTTATATTCTTACCATCAGGGAATCATTGTTTCTCTTTCCTCATCACATGCTCACCAGCATTTGCTGTCACTTGTGGTCTTGATGGTAGCCATTGACTGGCCTGAGATGGAATCTAAATTTACAATCTCTGGTGGTTAGAGATGTCAAACACTTTAAAATATTTGCATTTCTTCCCTTGACAATCTCTGTTCAGATCATCTGCCCACTAACTGATTTCAGTTTTATTTTTAATGGAGTCTATTTTTTGAAATTCTTTATTTAGCCTTGACATTAACTCCTTCTCTGAAGTATATGTCACAAAGATGGCTTCCTTTCTGTAGGCTATTCAGTCTGATGATTGTTTCTTTTGCTATCCAAGTGCCTGGAATTTCAAGGGATCGCTTTGATCAATCCTTATTATGAGTTCTATTTAGAGATTTGTCTTTTACAACTATGTCCTCAAGTACTTAGCCACATTTCTGTTTCAGTATTGCTGAGTTTGAATTAAGGTCTTTTTTTTAATGGTGACAGATGCACAGTAACTTCGTTCTTATGCAATTTAATATCTACTTTTGCTATAATGACTTATTGAAAAAGCTCCCTTTCTTCCAATACAGGGTTTTGATACCTTTGCAAACCTTAGGTGTCTGTAGTAGTTTCCTTTTGGCATCTTATGTTTTGTACCATTAGTCCACTTGTCTGTTTCTGTGCCAGGATAGTGGTATATTTATCACAGTGGAAACAGATTAATTTTAATTCAGGTAAATTGTTGTATTCTTTCTGTTTAGAAATGCTCTGACTACATTCTTTCCTTTTCTTTCTACGAAAATGTTATTTTTTTTATTCTGTGAATAATATCATTGGGAATTTTGATAGACATTACATTGATTCTATTGACTACATTTGGAAGAATGACCATTTTCACATTACTGACAATGTATTTAAAAGACCTGGGGGAAATTATGAAAACAATCTAACCTAGGTGCAGCAGAAGACAAAATATAATGAATTTCAGAGACAAAATTAATAGAATAGAGATTATAGAACAATATGAATTAACAAGAAATTGTTGGTTCATTGGCAAATAATCATTTCTTTAGTTCTTCACAACTAATAAGTTGCTGTGTGAAAACTCTATCCCTAATTGTTCCTTTGCTTGTTTGCTGTTATTTGGTTCTTCACTCACTCATTCATCCAACATACATGGCTTTGGATATCTGCTGTGTGGTGGTGTGGTGGAAACTGTGCTAGGCACTGATAATAGGCTGGGGACAGAATCTGCCTAATGTTTCACACATACAATTTAAGACATAAAGCAAAACAACAACAACAAAAGCATTATTTCACAATTATGACATGTTTTGTTTGTTTGACAAACTATAGAGAAAAGGAGGGAGAAATGAGGAGATGGAGAGAGTGAGGGCCAGAGAGAGAGAGAGAGAGAGAGACAGAGAGAGAGAGAGACAGAGACAAAAAGACAGAGAGAGTAGATATCTAGGCATTATAGTTCATCTGTGGCATAAATTATCCCTATCTATTCCTCACTCTCTCTATGCCACATCCACACTCATGCAGCTGAATGCGTCTAGAGAAAAGAGTATGAAAAAATGCCTTTAGATGTGAGATCAGGAACAGGGTTGGTAGAGCCCTCTCCCTCCTACAAAGCAATGGTATGCCTTAGGCTTCAGACCCACACTTCTGTGCATGATGTTGCCCCATCTTTTCCCTCCACCTTCAAGCTTCTTTCCCATGCATACTCTCAACTGATAAACTTGTTTCTAATATCATGAGAACATTAAAGAAATTAGAAGATAATTTTCAAAATAGAAAAGCACAACATTTCAACAGCTGTGAACTCTTGAGGGAGGTTAGAAGCAATTGTTCAGTAATGGAATCCACAGCATTGAAGACAGGAGGTTTAGAGATATTACCTAGTCCTATTCTTACATAGAAGACCTGCATATTGCATGTAGGTTGGGAGAAGAGCCCTGAATTCTGTAAGGAACTTATTTTTATCAAATTCTGTCTGTTGTGTAACTACCTGTAAGGCTAGGGGCTTGAAGCCTTACTATAAGGGTCTTCCGCCTCGGTGTGCTTGAAGCAAAGGAAGAGCTTTTTTTTTCATTCTGTAAGAAAATGCTGTGAAGTGGAAGTTTCTGGTTTCTTTGAAGACTCATTGTGCCATGTGTTTTTCTGGGAGCTGTCTTGGGAGAGGGCATACGACATTTTGCTGGGAGCAGACATGTGAGAGGGTATGTGATGTTTGGATGGAGTAAAATAGAACACCACAGAGAGTGGGACAATGCTTTTGCATTGCTACATTGCTGGTCTTCTCTGGTATTCATTTTGCAGATAGACAAGGCTGAGTTAGACTGCTAGATCTAACATTCCCCAAACCATAGATTAGATCACTTCATTTTCTTCTTGTTGTTGTTCTTCAAGGATGTCTCTTTATATTAAATGTTAGGTCCACCCTGAGGCTCTTACCTCAGCTGAATATATCAACATGCCTATATAGGTGGGAGCTGGATAATCTTCAAAATCAAACAGGCTTTCAGAGTGTTTATTTGATAAAATGACACAGTGAAAAGAAAAAGAAGTTTTGAATGGCCAGGTCTAGTAATGATCATGGGCATTCTTTGGGCTGAGGGTACTCCTGTGAAATGAGCCTTCTCTCATTTACAGTTCTTCTGAATAACATGGACAAAATACCTCTACAGGGCTGTCAGCCTAACATGTGTCTGGGGTCTATATTACGTATACTCTGTAGCACAGCTTCCATATATTTTGTAGGTCATGGTGTTTCTTATATTTGCCCAACTAATCCACTTATATTCTTGGTAGCACTGACACTTGTTTGACTCTGCTGTGTCAACAAAGGCAACTAAAAACTGCTAGATAAAAATATAAAAGTGATGGCAAAATGGGGTTATAGGGTTTTATAGTTTCACCTGCAATAATCCGTGAAAGAGAATTTAACACAGCAGTGTCGTTATTTCTGAAGAATGCCAGTGACTCTCTCTGCCTGGACATTGACAAAACTGGGCAGCTCTGGGTTCCCGGGAGCGGGTGGTTAGTCGCATACTAAGTTTGCTGCCTGTCTCTGGTGCAGTTTTTATCAGAAACATTAGACAGAAAGGGCTCTTTGTCTCTTTCTCTCCCTCTTATTGTGTTTATCTCTATTGTATTCCCACATGTGCTGTTAGTAGAGAAAATATAATTATTTATCACTGTAATTTTGTTTCTAGCAAGTTCTAATTATAACATCCAACACAGTGAATACTGACAGGATTTTGTGGCAGAACTTCTCACAGAAGGGGCTAGGTTTCCCCTATTTCCAGCTATTGTATCAAAGTTGAGAAGGGGTGGAAGAGAACTAAAAATCTCCCACAACAACAACGAGCTGTTAGTTGAAACAAGGACACATTTAATTTTCTTCATTACATATGGTACTTTGCAGATTTCATTGCATTTTTAGGTTCATTATGCTCATGCCTTTTAAAAAATACTTTAAGTCTGAACTTTATTATTTATTTATTAACCCAAGATAAAGGTTAAAACAGCTTATGTTTAAATATAGAAACTTTACTTATTGGTTGAACTAACTTAAGAGAAAGTCGACTTGGCATTTTTCTAACGGTGTTTAATGTCTAGTGCCTTCTTAAAAACCATTGTTACTTACAAAAAACATTGTGTGCTGCGACAATTTCTGATAACACCAAATACTAGAATTGAATATCATATCTGAGATGGCAAAAGTAAATATACCTCGATTATGAAATAAAAAAGACATAATTCAAAATATGACCTTTCTGAATAGATTAATTATTTTTATCTTAGACTTATTTTACATGTGTATCTGTGATTGCGTATGCCAAAGAATGTATATGTCTAGTGTGTGTGTCCCTCCTGGGGCCAAAAGGGCACCTAAAACTCTGCAACCATGGTTGTAAGCTGCCCAGCATGGAAGATGGGAATCCAACCCAGATCTTCTGTGTGATCAACAAGTGCTCTTAACCGTAGAGCCCTCACATTTAGAACTGTTAGAGAAAAGCATTACTTAATGACTATCAATTTGCTATAGTTTTTATATGTTCTTTTTTCTCTTTCTCCTGCTTATAAAATTTTTATTTATTCTTTTGTAATAGCACACGTAAATAAAATACATTTCCCAACAATATCATTCCCAAACCCACATTTCCCTTCCAGCACCGTCTTCATCTCCTCCTCCCTCTCTTCCTCACCCTCTTCCTTCTCTTCCTTCTTTTTTTTTTGTTCTCCTCATCCTCTTCCTCTTCTTTGTCATCCACTGAGTCCATTTAGCGTTGCTCATATGTTCAGGAATGTAGGACGTTGTCCACTAGCAGTATGGGAAACCATTCGTGTGCCATACTGTTGACGAAAACACTCTCCTTTCCCTGTGTGTGATCAACAATCCATAGTTCCTCTGTGAGCTGAAAGACCGCCTGAGCCTCTTCCATCACTGTGCTGGAGTTTTGATTGGTTTTGTCTCCTGCAGCCTTGAGCTAGCACCCACAGCCACTGTGAGCTGGTGAATGCAATGGACCTGTCAGGTCCAGAATATGTCATTTGGCGTAATCTTTTGTCTCCTCTTTCATTGTTTCCTGAGCCTTTTGGGAGAGGAATGTTCACAGATGTTTTATTCTGAACTAAGCATGCTTTAGTCATTTATCCTCTGTATTTCAAGGAGTTGTCAGTGTCAGTCTCTCTATTAACCCAACACATAAACAAGTTTCTTTAATAAGTGGTAAAGTATGCAATATGAGCATGAGGATAAGTCTTTAGAAGACAGTTTGATACCATGTCCCTCTAATTAAAATATTAGTAGGGCCTATGACCTCTCGGGCCATATATTCTTTGTCAGGTTTATAGTAAGAGACATGAATTCCTTTCTGTGCAGAAGGCCGTATGCCACAGCATATTGCATTGGAACATAAATGTGAACTTGCAACAAATTTAGGAGGCCTTGAGAGGGCCTTGAATGTTAATGAGAGAAGGGACTTCAAGATTTTGTGAGGAGGAGAGGGTAGTCACAGAAGAGTCTGAAAGGGTAGAGCAACTCTGCCTGTAGGAGCTTACTTCATGTTTCTCATTGGCTTGGTATCACTGTTCTGCAAAAGAGCAGAGGTTGCCCTCAGCCAATTATATAAAATCTTATGTTTACACATGCCTTCTCTCCCATTCATTATGTCTACATTGGCTTTGCTCAAAACATGCTCATCCTTCTTCCATAATCTCCACCCTCAGTACCAGAAATCTGAGTTCATCATAGCACATGCATATTATCAGATGAAATGTAAGCACTCCTGGGATAAATGTCTGTGCTTGTATTAAGAATTAATGTTCAGGAGTAAGTATTGAAAACTGAATAAATTTGAATTATGCACCATGTTTGTATGCCCTTTAAGGACTCAAATGATAATATCTTTCAAACTTTTCATAAATCTTTACTCTCTATCCATTTTATAATCTTTCTTGCCCTCTGAGATTCTCCAGGAATATTTAAATACCTCTTGGCATCTTTGCTGAATAACTGGACCATTTTTTGCCCCATTTTGATAATATGAATAGCAGAAAAATGTTTTATGTATTATATTGTCAAGTTGATACTACAGAGTTCTTACTGCTATTTTTTTTTATCTAGCTTCAAAATGTATGTGAACAGTGATTTGACCTTTCACAATAGCCAAGCCTAAAATATTACTTTAACAATGACATAAAGGTAAAAGTGGAACTCTCTGGTGTTACAATTGGCCCTATGTGAAAACAAAGAGAGAGCATGCTTAGAAATATGAACAGGACTACCTAGAGAGGTAGCTCAGAAATATGTGAAAACCTTAGTGCTAAAATGAGAAACAAAGTATTTGATCCTTTCTAGTCGTGTGGCAAGTTTTGAACAGCTCAATGCCCTTCGTGTAATAAAAGCAAAATGTCTGCATCATGTGGCTACTTCTAGAAGATGATAATACCAGAGAGAGACACAGAGGGGAGAGAGAGAGAGAGAGAGAGAGAGAGAGAGAGAGAGAGAGAGAGAGAGAAAGAGAGAGAGAGAGAGAAGAAAAGAGAATAAAGAAGGGAAGAGAAGAGAGATGAAGGGAAGTGGAGAGGAGAGGAGAGGGGAAGAGAGGAGAGGGGAGGAGAGATACCACAGATCAGCCTTTTAACAGGAAACTTTCTCAGTATTCATTTTGGTGTGCTCTTGCAGACAGAGCTCACATTATTAACACCAAACTAAAAGAACTTGATGATGTTCAACTCACAATTAAAAGACTTAACAGATTATCAACTTTTCAAGCATAATTTCATATTTGAAGAAAGTACAAAGCAAAAGAGTCTCTGGAAGGATTGCAAAACAGTAACTCTGGGCGAGACTGGCACTGTGAGCTCTGTAGAGGGGATCATGATAACACTGTAGCCATCTAAGGCTTACACACACACACTGTTTCCTTACAAGGAGACCAAGCAACATGGAAGGATCTCATGGTTGAGAAAGTAATACCTCCCAGGAGACAAAATCTCAATTATTATGCATTTTTGAATAACTGTGAAGAATTGATTTTTAGTCTTTAAAGATATTTGCTCTAGGGATTTGATTGCTACCCAAGCTAGTTACATCTCCTAAGGTTTGAGGGTGGGGTAACTTTGAAAAAAAAAAAGCATGTCTGTGACTCCAAGAAAACAAGACCAAACAAACAAACAACAACAAACCCCTCTTTGTTCTGCAGTTAAAAAAAGCTACATGTCAAAACTGAATTTAAAATCCATCCAGAACCAATACAAAATAGTTCTCTCCTCAGGAGCAGGGATTGGCATCGCCACCAAGTAGAAAACTTTAATCAGTGTTATTTAAGGAAACTTTGAGGAGTGTGATGCCAATCCAGACCCAATGCCAAAATCTACATCGGGAATGCGTGTCTCTCACTGGCATCCCTGTGTGGAAAAGTGACAGCTCATCCATCTTGCTTGTTCTCCTATTCTTCAGGGATAATGTAAGAAAAATGGCTGGGATGGCCAGACAGATTCATGCCTACACTCAAAATGTGTAATAGAATAGCTAGGGCAAAGCACAGTGAAGGAAAAAAAATAAGGTCTTTATGTATTAGTCCATAATCCATTAGTTCAATTTCTCCTTGAAACTGAAAACATTTTTCCTCTTGTAAGCGCATAACTAGCTAGCTTGAAAATAATTTTGAGGGTAAATTCTATCCTATGCAATCAGTCCTGTTTGTACATACCAAGTCCAAAGATGGCAATAGTGTCTGATGACTGAAGAGAGTCACCTGGCATCTTTGGTGTCACCACAGACACACTCTTACTTCTGGATCACACCGAGCACTAAACCATTCTTGTGGTCCCCTTCTTGGGTTTTGTGAAACCATTTTAACTCAGTGTGTTTACTGATTTATATTAGGATCCAGGAGCTGCTATTCTGAAGACCACCTACTCATGCAGAATTGAAACTTTCTCAAAGTAGTTGTCCTGAAATGGGTAATGTGGCCAATAAACCCAGTACTAATTGAAGTTAATTATTGTTTGTTATAAAAAGCATCATGCTATATTCATATTAGAGCTATGTCACATTACAGTCTCTACACGCAATGGCTCATACATTGCTTGTTCATTAAAGATGCAAACAAAACTTGAAAGATTAACAGTCTCAGCAACATTTTCAAAGTAAATGGTTTACACGTGCAAATATTAACATGGATGATATTTATTTAACAGGTAAATTTCAGGAATAAAATCTGACCTCTGCAGCATGACATGAATAAAACCTAAAAGAAAACTATGCAGTCTAGGATAAGAAATGAGGGCTGGCGTGCTGGCACACACCTTTAGTCCCAGCACTCAGGAAGCAGAGGTAGATGGATCTCTGTGAGTCAGAGGCCAGTCTGGTCTACAAAGCAAGTCCAGGACAGCCAGGGCTGCACGAAAAAACCCTGTCTCAAAAAAGGATGGGAGGACTGATTACATAGTATAGAATTTACCCTCAAAATTATTTTCAAGCCAGCTATTCATGTGTTTATAAGAGGAAAATTTAAAAAATTAGGTCAAGAAAATATGGCATTTTTGGAAGTTTTAAACCTGTTTATGCTGTTCTCATTCTCTTGTTGAAAATTTACCTTTTTAAAATGTTAATTTATTATTGAATAAAATGTGTTTAAATTTGATACAATTGAGTGATATTCTTTTAATTTTTAGAAAGATTGTAAAAAGTAAAATGTACTTTTAAAATCAACAATAATTGCATTATTGAGGTATAATATTTATTTAACATTGTTATCTGTATGATAATAACTTGATACATGTATATAGTGTATTATAATCAAATAATGATAACTCATGCCCCAATTCACTTCTTTATCTAGCTCTGTCTGTCTACCTATCTGCCTATCTTTTCTTTGTATCTTCCTTAACACTGCCCAGTCTTACATCTTCACAAATCTTTACAATGTAAGATTTTTGCCTATATAATGGGCTGGAAGTAGCTTCCAATTATTTTAATTTTTTGCTGATGTCACAGTTAAATAATTGCAAGAACTTGACCCTTCCTAGAATCTAGAACCTAAAATTCCTTCTCTCCTAATATGGTTTGGTTGGTGACTTTTTTTTTAAGTCAAAGACCACTTTTATTGCTTGTCAGGGTAGCTGGGGCAAAAAGGCCAAATGGGCTGTACAGGACAATAAAAGTGCCCTCATTGGATGTGGGCCATGTCACCGAGAAAGGGTGTCTTCATACGGCTTGTGTAGATATGGTCCATCCAGAGGGGCGCCTCATGCTGCAGCAGTGTGCAGCTTGGGTAGAAAGTGAAGTCTGCCGGGTAATTGAGCAAACAGCTGAGGGAGGCCGTGTTGAGGTCAGATGACTACATCGGAGAGTTAGCATCCATCAGGTCTTACCATGTGCCACACGCCTTTGTCCACAAATCAGAAAGAGCTGTTGGTGATGAAGAACAACTCTTTACCATGGGGCACCAGGAAGCTCAGGGCTGTGCAGGTTTCAGGCCCTCTCAGGGTATACTTCTCCGTGTCTTGCTCAATCCACTGGTATGCATAAGGTCCTTCACATGCGCATCCCGGATGGCATCCGTGACATTGTTGTAGAGGTGTACTTAGCCAAGCTCCAGGCCGTGGCCCAAAAAGTGGTCCACCATACAGGACCACGGTGCCCTCAGACTGCTTAAGAGCACTGGTTGCTCTTCCAAAGGTCCTGGGTTCAATTCCTAGCAACCACATGATGGCTCACACCCATTGTGAGACCTGGTGCCCTCTTCTGGCATGCAGGCATACGCTCAGGCAGAATATTGTATACGTAATAAATAAATCTTAAAATATTAAAAATACTTATCTGAGCTTGGTGGCTTTTTAAAGATATTTAATTATTCACTTTACATACTGGTCATAGCCCCATTTCTACTCTCCCACCCCCCAGTCCCACCATGCCTCCCTCTCCCCTCTCCCCATCACACCTTCCCTAGTCCTCAGAAAAGTGGAGCTCCCTTTCCTGTCCATCCCAGCCCATTAAGTCACATCAAGACTGAGCTGGTCCTCTTCCTCTGTGACCTGGCAAGGCAGTCTCAGCAGGCAGAAGTGATCAAAAAGCTGTCAACAGAGACCATGTCAGAGAAAGCCCCTTCTCCCCTTACTAGAGAACCCAATTGAAGCCTGAACTGCCAATGAGCTACACCGTTGTAGGGGGCCTAGTTCTAGTCTATGCAATGTCTGGTTGATGCATCCGTCTCAGTGGCCCCTCTGGGCCCTGGTTAGTTGGCTCTATTGTTCTTCTTGTGCAGCTCCCATCATCACCAGGTCCTTTTCTCCTTTACCCCACTTTTCCACAAGGCTCCCTGTGCATCACCCCATTTTTGGCTATTAGTCTCAGCATCTGTGTCGAAGCACTACAGGGTGGAGCCCCTCAGAGGACAACTCTGCTAGGCTCCTGTCTGCAAACATAGCAGAGTATCATTAATAGTGCAAGGTTGGTTCTCTCCCATGGCGTGGGTCTTACATTGGGCCAGGCGTTGGTTGGAACTTCCCTCAATCTCTGACATGTCTGTTCTACATTTATTCCTGCATATCTTGTAGGCAGAGTGAGTTTTCCATCGAAGCTTTTTTGAGTGTGTTGGTGTTCTCCTCCCTCTACTAGGAGACTTGTCTAGTTGGAGGGGGTCCTCTTCAGTCTCTAAAACCCCTACTACTAGGAATCTCTGCTAGAGTCCCTCTCATATCCTCCTGGGACCTGTGTTCCCTCTCCTAGCTTATTCTCTCTCTTCAACCACAACCTTTGCCTATTCTATTTCCCATTCTGAGTGAGATTTAAGCATCCTTCCTCGAACCCTCCCTGTTACTTTTCTTCATTGGGTCTTCACATTGTAGCATGTAGGGTGACCCAACAGTTGTGGGAGAAGTGAGGTTATGCTACATGGAACATTTGTTTTTGTTCATTGTTAACCCTGGGAATCTATAGAAGTAACTCACCAAAATAGACAGAGATATGAATTAAATAAAGAGAAAGGTGTGGGCAGCCTATAGCTCTCCAAGCAAATCCTACTGAAGTTCCAGATTTTGGCGAACAGACTGCTATGGCAGGCTAGAAAAATTCCAACCTAAATGCAGCTGAATGAATCACATGCAGCCATTATCAGATAAAGCAAAGAATAAATTGGTTCTCTTTCAAGCCTCCAAGTTCTAGATTTTGTTACCTGGCAATCTGTTAGTAAGAGATTTCACCAAAAGTGAGTGTAATCACATTTACATCTGCTTCTTTCTTATGTCCTTTATGTTTTCAGTGCTGTTCAAAATCAGGAGTCCTTTATGCATAAAGCTTTGTGTTTTGGGCTTGTTGATTTGTAGCAGTTTCTTTTGTATTTTAAGTGTTAATACTTTATGTGTTCTGGGTGTTATAAACAATGTCTTCTGATTTGTGAAATAACTATTGTATTTGGTCAGAAATCTTTACTGAATGGAAGTTAAATAAGTAAAAACCATTGTGGTTTTTTTTTATTGTTTGATTTTTAACTGTTTTGTGGGTGGGGGATGTGGATTGTTAGTAAGAAAAGACAAAAGACATTTGTGATTGGTTAGCATACATAATCATAGTTTATATAAATACTCATAAGGGTTTAACCAGGTACCTTTGCACTTATGGAAAGCATGAAATTCATAGCTTACCTTCCAGTTTAGCCTTCACCAAGATTATGAGTTGTATGAGAGACTTTCTCTAGGCCACACCCTAAGTGCACTGTCTTCCCAATTGCAGACTAGGTCATGTTTCTCTCATCTACTCAGATAATATTTTATTAAAACTAGATTGGAAAGGGAGAGAACTGTTTGTGTTCTTTCTTTGCAACACAAATTGATTTTATGAATTATTTATGGGTGAAACAAATGACTCAATAATTAGAATTCTTATATACTTTCCTTGTACAAAAAAATGTACATAGTTTGGATGCTTGTTGTAGAGAAATTGTATTGTATTACCAATTGCATATACATGTGTCTCACAGAATGCTTTTATGAACTATCTGAATTCTTGTTCTCAAACAATTCTTTAAAGGATAATGACATATAATAAATTCACTAATCATTAGTCAATGGCTTATTCTTGCAGGGTTTGCAGGGTACACAGAAGAACATTCCAGGGTGGGTAAGCCAAGTCTACTTACTTCCAAACTAAGGAGGATGACATTTTAGTGGTTAGAAGATGATTTATCAGAGTTTCAGTGTTTCCTCCTTCACATCCTCCCTAGTTGGGACAGTGGTGAGGCTCTAAGAACGTTGTCTGGAAATGATGAACTAATTTAATTTTGGAAGCGTTCTCTTCCCACCCAATGTGTTTGTGTAGGATATGGTACAAAATCTGTTGATGTCAGCTATTCATTCAGTGTGGGTTCAGCCATGTTTATATTCCAAAGACCTCACAGCAACATGTAATGTCTACAAACCACAAAATTTGATTATTGTAATTCCCAGCCTTTAGATCCTCCCACTTAAGCCTTCTTTCTCTTTGAAGATGGCTTCAAGGTTTATTGCATGCCAATTGCTCGATAATTATCTCTAGAGATTTAGGCAGATTCTTAAAATACTGAAGTTGACTAACACAAGACTGTTAAGTATCAATAATGAATAAGAGTTTTCAGTGTAGAATAAGCACCTCCTTAGGTAACAATTTCCCCCCATGATTAAAATTATGGATTATTAGGTGGAAGAGGGTTCCAAAATACGATTTGGACAAAGCCTTCTGGCTTCCCTTGAACCACCCAAGACAGACATGATTAATTGCATGGAAAGAGAGCTTTGCTTTTTATAACTGGTAGGCCAAGGGATTTATAATTTTAATTCCAAATTCTTATGACTCAATTCCCAGAAGTTCAACTAAAAGAAATTTTACCATCCAGGGTAGTCCAGAAGGGTGAGTCATGGACCCTACCAGGTCACCCTGCTAATCTGCTATCTGCTAATGTCTCCAGCTGGGTATGCTGTGTTCTTCCCTGATAGCCTCCCTTAGCAGATGTCTTCTGACCTTTAAGCTGCATGCAAGTTTTCTTATTGGTGAGGTTCTCATTCTTTTGATAGATATGCCAGGATCTATATTAAGAATATGGTCTACCAATGTGTTCAGAATCACCATTTCCTGAGAAGCAAGAGCTTCTCAGTATAGGCTTTTTTGGGATGCTAACAAAGTGTTATAAAAAGCACTCGATGAAATAATCCATACCAGCACACCATTGTTATATAACAAACCATTCTTGTAATAGCTTAAAATAGCAATTATTTTTTACTGGTCTTGAGTCTATGTGTGAACTGAGGAACTATTTTCATTTCAACAGTGTTCTCTTATATAGAGAATACCAGCTGTTTTTTAAATTATCCGTAGGACCTAGTAATAGATTATTATCAGGCCTATAATATTTATTACTACATCAGTATAGCCCGTTACCAATCAATAAAGACACAGACACTTTTTATATTTTTAAAATAGCCTTAGTTAACCTGTGGCAAAGCAGACATTAGTCCCCTAAACTAATTCCCATAGTGCAATAGGTATGAGATAACCTGCACCAATCCCATGCCATCTGTTTTTAATAATGCCTATCAAGCTACCTCCCATAATCCCATAATCCATAATCCCAAATACGTACTAATGTTCTTCATCTGGGCCAAATCTCCATCCATGCCAGCAATGTGTTTCTCTTTCACCTAGCTCATGGCAGCCTTCTCCTCTCCTTCCTCTGGCCTCCCCTCTTCTTCCTCTCACAATTCTCTGTAAGCCTGGGAACCTTAGCCTCACTTATCTCCTTTTTGCCTGGCCCAGGTGATGGCCTTTTATTGGTCAAAAGGCAGGTCACAGAGACATCATGCAGTAATTAGCATCAAAATACATCAGCCCATCCTCCAAAAAATACCAGTTAAAATAAGCCGAGATGCATTTCCTAGTATGGACTGTTTGCTACTCGTTGGGTCCTCTTGGTACAGGGTGATCCAAGAAAACTTTAATTGGCCCAACTGGGCTGTATTATTCGAGGCATCTCTACTTCTAGTAGTTAATTCAGGTTTGTTATTATAGGAATAACATCATCCAGAGAAGAAACATATTAGGAGGGCATACAATATCTTTTGAGATTTAGGGTAGTATGTGCACATCCTGATTTCTGTTTCATTTTACTTGGCAAAGGAAGTCAAAGACTAGCTTGGAGTGAGTTCAGAAAAAGAAGATGAAATTATAACACAAAGAGCAGTGCTATAAGGAGTCATTTATTCATAATTTAAAAGCTTCAGCTAATTACGTCACCACACTATCAGATTACCCATGCCTTTTTGTCTTTGCACACTGGTCTTCCTAGCCTTTTGAAAGAATAATACTTGACAGGTGCATATTAACATGCCTATGAATACCAGTAACATCAGTCCTTCATCTCTTACAAAAACATTGGGATTCTGGAAAATCCCCCCAACTTTGTTATCACAGTCTTTATATGGCACTGAAAACACACACTAAGGAGCTGACTTCATTTTATGTCAGAACAGGGCTTTGGTGTCTTTCACTGTAGAGGAAACGTGGTATGGCTCAGTGATAGAAGCTGTGTTTGGGTCTTGGTTCCAACTTTCCTTTACATGTTGAATTTCTACTTTTTCTGGTTTTTTTTGGGGGGGGGTGAACAGAAGAAACATTACTGTGAGAGAAAAGTTACGTGCAGATTAGGTGCGTCACCTGGGCTTCTTCCTCTCTCCTGACTCTTGTACAACCAGAATCTCTCCTTTTAGCATCATTCATCCCATTATGTTAGCTGTAGGGTCTCCCTTGCTCTTTTGACTTTCCGTGCCAATCTGCATGCTCTAGGGGTTCTCTGTAAGTCCACTGTTATTATTTGGGGTAGAGGAGTCTGGAGGAACTTTCCTTACTTGAGGCATGTTCAATCTGCTTGCTTATACTCACTAATGCTTCTGCCCATATAAAATATATGTTACTTCTAAGGTACTTTCTTTCACACGCATTTCTAACTATGCCTATGAGATATGCTAATAAACCTAGAAAATAACACCTTTTTATAATCCAAGCTCAGTAGACAGGTACTACTCTGTTATATAAAAATGTCCTTGTCTATTGGAGCTTCCCCATCACTTCCTGACAATCTAATATCTAGATTGAATGATAAGCACTGCCTTCATATTTGTTCTGAGATATATTGATTGCTTTATAAAGTTCCCACTGTGCTCCAATTATTATATACTTTGATTATTTGGATACAAGGTAGGGAAAATCTGGTAGGACTTGAGGGAAAGGAGAGGATATGATCAAAATATATTGTATGAAGAAAATCTTTTATGACATAGGTAACAATTACATTAGGTATCTAGAGAATAGATGAACAGAGATATCAAAAGAAATAAAAAAAAATAAACATTGATTGAAGTTATACCTAAGCATAGCACTTTCTATATTTTACACTTAATAAATCAATGGGCTTTTTAGAAGATATCTAGATTTTTAAAAGACAGTCTTTCATACCTTTCATCAGTAGAATTGATTATTGACATTTTTCCCTTGGTAGATCTGGTAAATATTCCCCTTTCAATCCTCTATAAGCCCGTGTCCTTTTCTTCTCTCTCTAATTTTTAAATTATTGAAAGACAGTCTTCAATAAAAGAGGTATATTTCAGCTAGTCATAAATCCATGTGAGTGGATCCATGTGAGTGGGTGAAAGCCAGGGCGATGCCCATCAGCATGGATGAGCCCATTGTCAGTCATTGAAGAGAGAAGTCATCCAGTGTGATCAGTTTTATCACATGACAGAGAATAGAAGCATCCACTGCAGACAAAGAACAGATCAAATGAAATCTTTTCTAGTATATTTTAAGTAAAGAGGTTATTATGGTTCTTTAAATAATCAAGCAGTATATTTTAATACACGGCTACCTCATAAATATCATACTTTTGTTGTTCCTTATCAATATGACAGTAGTTTGAATATCAAGAAGTCTTTGCCCAAACTTCTCTTCAATAAAGCATATAGGAAATGTTCTACTGAAAAGTATGCCTCACCCACTTTTACAACTACCATCACATTGCCTTACATTTCCTCTCTTTTTCCACATTGGGCTTATAAATTTCTAAAAACAAACAGACAAACAAAACAAAACAAAAAACCCTACTTACTCTTTATTGTATTTATTGTTCTTTATATATCTTATATGTATATTTTGCTTTTAATTTTGTTTCCAATTTTAATGTTTATTGCTGAAGTTCCATGAGAAGATATATCTTCCTCTGTCTTCCCTACTTTGTTGATAAATTCCAAAGACTTGAGATAGTAGTTGTTTACTGAGAATAGACACGGTGACTCAGGAAAAAGAGATGGAACACAATTTTCTGGACTGGGAACACAACAGTGAAATGGAAGATGAGAAGTGTGTCCACTTAAATCCTATGAATTTGGTGTTTCCCTTCTCTCTAACACTTCACCACCTCCTACTAACATGCACACCAGTCAGGGAAGCATGGAGCTTGCATATCTGGAATGGTTTTCTTCTGGTCTGGCCCCTTAATATCTGCACTAATCCTATATAGGCCTAATTGATACTCCAAATATCATTATATACCTTTAACTCATCTACCTTGAGTACCCTTTTAATTTTTTTTGTAATGAAAATATGATTAAGTCATTTTCTGTTTCTTTTTCTTGCTCCAAATCCTCTAGTGTATCCCTTTGCTCCCAGGCAAATTTAAGAGTGATTGCTACATATGTTCTGTATCACACACAGACAGGCACACACACACTTACACACACTCCTACGTTAAAAAACAAAACAAAGCAAAACGAAAACCCCTGCTCGGTCTGTTAAATGTTACTTGCATGCTTGTATGGTTTTGATTCCAGGACAGACTACTTGCTGTTGCATAACCAATTAGGGGACTCATCCCTAGGCAAGACTTTCTCATCCATTCTCAGCGTTCCATGGTGGCCTGTTGGTTTTTTTTTTGTCTATTAGGCAGGTTCCATGAATTTTCTCCTTCCATGCTACCAAGCATTTGCTGTTGTGCTTCTTCAGGTCTTATTTAAGAAAACATATTATAGCAAGCTCATAGGTGAAAGGTCCCTGTCATTTGAGAAGACACATTGTCATAGCAGATTTCCTCGTCCTGTGGTTCTTCCACTTTCTTGTTCCCTTACTGACAATGTTCCTCAAGTCTTGGGGTTATGCCTTAAGTTTTAGTTGTATTAGTTTAGGTTGCACAAGCACTACAAGGCCAGCTCCTTTTCTTCCTGCTACTATGTCTTATAAACATATGATGGAAAAGAACCTGACAGAGCGGCACCATGACACTTTCAAACGGTGCAATTTCTGTGTTCTGCAAGGCTCCTTTGGCTATTCACTATAAAATTAAACAGTCTCTATCCTATGTTCCTGTAAGTTTATACACAAGTTTAAAAAATAATAATAATAAAGTTTGAGTTTCTGATAAGAAGCAGATGCTCTAGAATGCCTTAATGTGATTAATAATATTACAAGGAATAGTACCCACATCCAAGCTAAGGCCATTGCTCAACCTCGTACATAATTAGATTTACCTATTATTTAAACACAGGCATAATCATGAGCTAGGTATCCACCCTCCCAGGCACTCTCAAATCAAGATAAATTATAAATACTGGTGTGTATTATAAGTACATATATGTAAACAAATTATGTATAGGAAGATAACAAGCTCCGATATTTAAATTCAATAAATTAGTCTCATGAAAGACATAGAAGCATGCTAGGTAAAGGGAGCAATGTGTAAAGTGACCAGGAGGGAAGAAAGTACTGAGAGGAACCTCCTGTTTTGAATCAGGACGGTCTCTTAATGTGCGATTCATTTGTGCTGAAAAGGATGGGAATAAAAACTGTGTGGCTTTAAGTTCTACAGCACTGACGCTTCCATGTAGGAAATACTAATCCAAACATCAGTGAGTTGATCGCATATTGTTTCTGCCCACTGCTGTGCTGGCACATTCAATGCTGAGCTGAAAAGCAGGAGCAAATTCATTCTGAATGAATAATAGCGAGAGGCACAGCTAATTAATGCTGTGCAATCGGAGCCTCTTAGGCAATCACGACAAATTGTACAGTGAGAACTCATGATTTTTTTTTTTTAATGTGACAGTGGTGTATGAGGGATTGATCTGTGAATGTAAAGATGGCATCAAAACTGCGGGGCCAGAACTCATTGCTCAGCATTTATGTCCTCAATGAATTACGAGTTTTTGATCTGGCAAAACTGCCACCACAGTTAACATTCCTGAAATGTGCTATCATAAAATGGAATTCTGAAACAACTAGCCCATCCATCTCTGACACCCCATGCTGTTTCCCAGAATCTGAAACAAGGACTGCAAGAATGTTCAGTCTCCTTAGGATGGCAACTTCTACTTACATGTTTCCCGTTAAAAAATTACAGACACTAACTAGGTATACATTCCCAGGTAAGACTATCCTACTTTTAAGTCATTCTAGTGACAATTGATTGAAATAATTATGAATATAAAGTATAAAAACAGGAGCATTTTCTCATCACCATTTGGGTAACAGGCACTGTGTAGCAGCTGTTTTCTACTTATTAATTCTGAGTAGATGTTTTTTCCTCCCTTGCCAACTTTATGTTAGAAATGTTCAGTAAATATTCCATGATAATGGAAGAGAGACATTCTTTGCTGAATGTACGTTTCTTTGGACTCAATCCTATTAATTATCTTTTTCAGATCCTTATCTATCTGAGGATAATTATAATAATATAAAAAATAATATAATAAATAAAATTATGACGTGTTTTTAAAGTATTATTATTCTTCATAGGTATGGGGATGGATGTGTAGAGGTCAGAGCACATCTCTGTGGAGTTTGTTCATTCCTTTTCCTTTTATGTGGGTTCTGGGCTTGCATTCAGGACACTCGGCTTTCACAGCTGGCTTCTTTACCCATTAACTCATTCTACAATCCCCCTTAGTTTCTAGTATACATGAAGAATATACTAGAAATATTTTATACCATATACTTTGAAACTTGTATAAAAGGAATATTTTCAGACGTTATGTCTCATAAAAATATTTGTAGAGGAATTTTAATTCAGAACACTGCTCTTCTGTCAAGAGATCACATCCAAAGACCTTCTAGGTTCGTGTGATCACACTGGAATACAGGCACACCTTTAATCCTTGGAGACAGCAGCAAGTAGATCTCTGAGTTCATGGCTAGCCTGGCATAGAGCAATATTCAGGTAAAGAAAAGCTTAGGTTCAGGCATCGTGGCACATGCCTTTACTCCCAGCACACAGGAGACACAGGAGTGCAGAGCTCTGAATGCTATTCACGCAGTTCGGTTGAGTCGGTGATTTGAGAGGCAGCGCGGTGCAGTTGAGGTCATGGCAGGTCAGTTTATGGAATTCAGAGGCAGTTTTACCTGGATAGTTTTACAGAGACAGGTTGAAGAGAGAACAAGCTGGACACAGGTGGAGAGAGAATGAGCCACAGGCTGAGAAGGATCCAGAAAACTAGAACAGATGAACACAGTTAGTATGAGGCCAAGCGAAGCAATTCAGTGAGGAACTGAGAGAAGCCAGATAGATTCCGTCGGGTTGGAGCCGGAAGAGCTGAGTTAAAACAGGAAGACAGAGTTCAGAAAGAGCTAGAAAGGGTGAATTTATTAGGCAGTAGGTCTCAGAGGCTGAAAACATTCTAGGCCTAGATTAGATTTTACAGAAACTAGAAGCTTCCAGGAATAAGCCTTAGTTAGCAGATGGAGGCAATAAACCTCTAAGATGACAATTAAACCCGGTGGCGGGGGGCGGGGGGCGGGGAGCGGTTACTTTAACCAGTATTCTTCTTCCAATCATTTTTAAAAGCTACTCCTTGACTGCGACCAGACCATATTATTATGGACAGATAGCATACTGGGTAAAACAACTTACCATACAAGCCTGAGGACCACATTCAAAGTCTCATCGTCCATATAAAAAGTCAGGCAATGCTGCATATTAACTGGGGGCCAAACTCGCCAGAATGCGGGAGATTCCCATCTACTCAGAGTTGGTGTCTCTAAGCAACCAATCAGAGAGTGACAGAGGGCACAGTGTCCCGCTCTGACTTCTCATCCAAGTACACATTTGCATAGCTGCATATTTGTATGTACGCACCACACATGCACATGCACGCGTGCTCACACACACATGTATGCACACACACACATACACACACACACACACACACACACACACATCTTCTGATTAACTTTCACATACGTTATATTTCCTGCTCTACCAATTTTATTCATTTTGTTTCTAAATATTTTAAACAATATATATAAAGATATATATATATATATATAACATTAACCTTAAAAACAAATATATTTCCTTATAACTTCTAAGTTTACCTTTTAAATCTCAAAATTGTCTTATCGCTCTTTCATTGCCTTTATTATTTCAGTTCCTTGGTTGTATAAATGCAGCAAAGACTTGCTCACAGGTAATTGTTTTTCCATTTCCAAAGCAATAGGAAATGTTTTATTTCCTTTTTCACATAGGTAGTATTTCAATTCTGTATCCTTTTCCTTGGGAACACTGCAGACTTGACTCCAATCCAAGTGGATTGGCTAAGGAAGTCAAAGACTCTCTTATTTGTTTGTTTGTTTGTTTGTTTATAGATGACTTGCTATATGTTTGTATACGTGTGTGTGTGTGTGTGTGTGTGTGTGTGTGTGTGTGTGTGTGTATGTATGCCTTTGGCATTTTCTTCATCCCTTATAATTCAATAATTTCAGCAGGACATGTTTTTGGTTTTGAATGTTCCCTATTAGCATTTCTGGGAACAAAGTGAACCTTGTCAATGTGTCAATTCAGCTATTTTCTCATTTCAGAAAGGTATTTTTCTTTTCTTTCTTTTTTTCCTCTTTACTCTATTTGTTCTGCTTTCTGTGTTGGGGAGGCTCCAATTTTCCATATGTTTTTATGCTGGAAATCTAGCGTTTACTTTTCAAGCCCTTTTTCTTGCTTTGTTTTTTCTTTCTTCAATCCAAGTCATAATCTCAGGCCCAATGTCTTATTACAGAAATTGCTGGCTAGGCCCCACACTCTGCTTCTACTTTATCCATGGTCGCTGTCTGGCACCAAGCTCACAATTTCCTACCTAAGGCCTCCTGCCTTCTGAGCTCTCCAGTCGTCCTGTCTCTGGTCATCTACTCTTGCCAAGGTCCACGTGCTTCCCTGTGGACTTGCTGTGTGTCTCCTATGTTTCCGTGGCGCACTGGGGAGATTTCCCAGTGGTTTCCCATGACGCTTCTCACCCAGACTGCACTGACCATGTACCATCTCCTAGGTTTTAATTTTTATTTAGTTTGTTTCTCTACAGAGTCATTCTCTGAAGCCAAGTTGAAATCTTTTACCTCTCTTACTGGGGGGAATTTTTATTTTAGGATATTTTTCTTTTAGTAGAATGAGTAGTCCTTATGTGCCCGTTTACTTGGGTGAACAGATAATGGCAGGGCATACTGTTGTTATTTTACACATAACATCCCAAAAGGGGGAGAGGTAGAAACGAGAACATTTTATATTTTATTTCCTCTTATATTTTGAAATAGGCTTATGTTATTTTCTAGATCTTTTCAGGCCTATCCTAGTAGGGAAAGTGGCCTGGGACTCCAGAGCATGAGCTGAAGGAAGAAAGAGCCTGGATAGTTCTCCTGTACCAAGTGCTCTCTGTATTGTTACACTATACGCCACAACTCTTGTCCCCTCCTCCCTTTTCTTCTCCTTCCTGTCACCTTCCTTTCCTGCTTCCCTCCCTGCCTCTTCCGCCTCCTTCCTTCCCTCCCTCTGCCCCTCCCCGCTCCTTTCTTGAAGTTCTTCTGTTTGCTCCTCTTGCTGGTCAGAGTACCTGACTTTAATTCTATAAAAAATGAAAAAATGAAAATGCCCGTCGTGATTTCCGGTTGCATGTATATTTAATGCCCCTCTTCTACCTGCATGCTGCATGCATTTTTTTTTTTATATATGTGTTTGCTAGTAAATCTGTGGTGAAGGGTGGGGGGGGATGTGCACCTGTGTTGCACATGCATGCGGAGCCCAAAGTTTGACATCAGATGTCTTCACAGACCCTCTCCTCATTTTATTTACTTAGACAGGGTCTCTTATTGGACCTGTAACTAACTGGGCTAGTCTAACTAGCTAGACCCTGTGTCCTCTTCTGGAGGTTTAGGATTACCAGTAGGTTACCACACTCACAGAGCTTTTACGTGGGTCTTGGGGTCCCAAGCTCCAGTACTCATGATTGCATATATAAGCTTTCTCCTTGGCCTGCTAATTACTAATTAGATAAGCAAACAAACGAAGAAAAAACCCTTCATCCTCCTTTAAAACAATTCCCTTGATTATACTGGAGATCGTTTCAAGTAGTTTTCTTAAGAAGAGAAAAATGACCAATCACAAAAGTAGAAGAAAAATGTGAGTGGACCCTCTCCCTTGGGAAATAAGAGCAAATTGTTTAATAATTGTCAATTTTATAGGATTATATTAACTATGATCATTTATAATGAATATCTAGAATCTGAGACATTATAATCACAAATAACAGTTACATTACATTTCTTTACCCTCAGATCAATCCTCATATCATATTATGTTTTCCTTCTAAAGAAATGGACATACTTCACACTCTTCCTTCATCCTCATGTGTATCTCCTTTGATTTTGAATAGGCCACGATCCTGATCCTTAGACTACCAAGTGACTGATAGCTGTGAAGCACTTGCTAATAATAATGCAAAAACTGTGATTTTTTTTAAAGAAAATGTTTGTTTATATAGAGGGGGCTTCACCATCACCCAGGTGACACCCCTAAAAATACTCTGCAACTGCATTCATATTAAGCATGCTAAACCACATAATAAAAGCTAGAGATGATCTACAACTTAATTTGAAAAGACATAACACCACAATGGTTAGTAAAGCATTCCAGAGAAGATGAGTGACATCCCACTGCCTACAATCCATCCTGATTGCATTTTGTTTGGTTATTGTTATCCCAGCTCTGAAGCCACAGGTGCATCTAATAGAAAGCTTCATTTTTCTTCCTTTTATACAGCACCTGCTAAGGTGTATCTATTTTCCTGAATAGCATAAAATGAATTGAAATAAGTGTGACTATAATGCTATTTCTACCGTGTAACGCTATGTTCCGTGTTTGAAAATCCTCCGTATAATTTGTGTTCCTTCTTTTACAGATGATTGTTCTAATGGCACCCTTGTTTTAGACGTGTTTTTATACATTGTTCCTCGGAAGCAAGATTACCGTTTCCTAGTTTCCTAAAATCAGTTTTCTATGGCAACAAATTAGAGCGCAGATACTACCCAGTGCCAGAATTGATTGTTTGTGAGTGGGGTTGGCCTAGAGACCAATCAGATTTGTGGATACTTGACATTGTACCTGTTCAATGGACTCTCTACTTATCTCACTGTCATAATCAAGTATGTTACAGACTTCACTTTAGACAATGAGATGAAACAAAGTGTCATGATCTTTTAAGAAGGTATCAACCTTTTATTAGTTCTCCCAGGAGTCTTAGCCTTTAGCAGTAATTTTGTCAGCAACCACATTTTAATTATTTTAGCGATAGTTAATATGTAATCTTTTAGCTCAATAGCCAAATATGTGTATATTCTTACTGCATGGCTGTAGCAAGCTGGACCATGGCAAACGCATGCTTGATCTCGGCAAATGTGATACTAACAGGTTTTGCCTTTTACCTTTGTCCCCCTTACTAAACTATTGTATTACAGTCCTACAGATGGACAACAAGGACTAGTCTTCTATTTGGCCACTGAACATCAAGGTCTAACTATTAAACATCAAGGCTCAGTAATCAAAATTAAATTATTTTGGCTGACCTAACTAAAATATACAGTCAAATTTATCATCTCATCTTAGTTCATTCTAACACAGACCTGCTTATTTTCCCTCATAAAATTAACACTTGCAAAGCTGTTTGCTGGTTCAGAACCAGCCACCTTGTCTCTCTGCCTTTCTTTAATAAAGGGTCTCTTTGTATTTGCTTTGTGCTCAGAAATTGGTGTTTGGGTGCGGTCTACAGGGGAGAACCAGAAGTATGCAGGTCCTTTCACTTATTCTACCTTTGGACATATTATGAGCATTATGGTCACCTCAACTCTATTACTTTTATGTTCAGAGAGCTGGGCCGTGTAGTTTTGTACACCAAGAGTTTAACCATGCATAAAACCTGCTATGACACACATTCATGCTTAAATTTACCTTCAGCTAGAAGAGTTTCTCAGCATCTCTATTTTTTTCCTTGATTTGATTCTCTACTATCATCTTCCATTATTTGAGTTCACCTGATTTGGATGGTTTTTAATGTCAAAGCATGCCTTGAACTGCCTGCAGCTGAAGTTGAATGAAGTGACTGTCTCTAAAACTTGATAAATTTCTTTATCAGTTTCGACTCAGGATTCATTTTTGAAGTTCTTAAAAGCAAGAACAATACTGGTTCAAGAATAATCAAAACTTATATTTTAAAAATATCTATGGTAACCATTTTTATAGTTCCTTCATTAAAGAACTGTTTCCCTAGGAACTTGTACTGAAATTTATGTGTAAAGGCCCCAAAATTATAAATATCATATGTAATAACTCACCACATTAGCATAAATGTGTTATAAATTATATTGCAAATGCATCCTATGACTTGAATAGTCAGTTTGTATTTAAATAAAATATAATGGAGTATATAGGCAGATTCATTTGCTTTCATCCCCATCAATCTGCAGCCTGTATGTCATTAGGCACATGTTCACTCATGGCTCACTTGTCAGTATTGGAATATAATTGTAAGAATATGAAAACACAAGTAAGAAAAGTAATACTACATGGGTCTTAATTTTTACTGGCTGATACTATATACAGGTTGGAAAAAAAAGCACTAATTTTTAAGCCTCCTAGTGAATGTAGAATTTGAAAATTTGTAGGCTGCTGTCTTTTTAATAGAGCAATGGATTTAAAAATTTAAAAATAGACATCTGGTACATGTTTGGGACTTTGTCTTATCCTCTTAGCTGCTGATTAGAACAGCATCAACTTCAAAGGAAATTTTAGGCACAAGCCAAACAGCTGCAAGAGAGAAGTGACACCAGCCTTTCCAAATGGCTTTCTCACAATGCCTTCTTGCAGGGTGCAGTCTGCACTTGGTAACTAAGAAAAGAACAATCAAGTAAGTAAACCGATTTGAAATTATTTTATTAACCTGGATGTATACCAACATTTCTAAAACTTGCCAGAGCTGATAAAAGAAAAGCCGTTTTCTGTTTCCTGTTCTAGCCCAGTCTAGGTTTTAATTTAGTTTTATTTGTTTGTTTGTTTGTTCGTTTGCTTTCAGTTGATGATCTTCAGATAGAGCCTATTTTAATTCCTTTATTTTGCATTACTCTATATAGCAAACACTTCAAGGACATCTTCAGTTTATCTTCTGTTGGTCTCACAGGGAGCCTTGTGAGTTCTCCTTGTTTGTATTATGAGAAAAATCAAGCAGGTACCTGCTACTCTGTCTCTTCACGGTGGGTCCATTTTTCTTTCAGTGTATTATAAACCATCCTGAATATGAAGGAGTTTGTATTTGTGAACATGTTTGAGAAAGTAGATCAGTCCCTCGGCTACTGGACTGAGTGTGCACAGTTATCCATCTACTCTGGAAGAAAAGAACAAGTGCCCTAAGCACAGAGCCTTGGGTATGTGTGTTCTTGAGACTATGTTGATCACAAGATAAAAATGCATACTTTTATCATCATAATAAATGTTTGTCTTTTTATTAACCTTGATTGAGTCTTAAAACATAAACATTACTATGAATTGTAGTAATATGTTAATAAGTGTTGCTTTGCATCTTAAGTAATTGTTAATCATCCAAAGATAAAACTATATTGTTCTAAAAGATATCTTCCCTTTTTAATTCCTTACGTGATTTTCATTAATGTCAAAGAGCAATTTTATTTAAACTATACATTTCTGCTTTGCTCAGCATACTGTACCCGCCATGTGAAGTGAATATTTACATGCTACCAGAAATGTGGATTTAGAAATATAGATTTATAAGTAAAAATAACTATTCCTGTCCAAGACTACTGGCAGCATAGTTATAATTCTCAGGGCTGCTGCCGAATAGCTATGACTCCTCACATAGGGTACCATCTACGGGTCTTATTGATTTTCATTGTAGAACTGCATATGGTTGTGGCTTTCCTGGACAGAGTCCCAATATGGTTGAATTAAGTAATATTTCTTGCCGTATAACTGGTACAAATTCAATTTCACTGTCATGACTGAAACTGCGTGTTCCATTAGCAGTTTCCTTCTGAACACTGCACCGAGTCCTGCCTTGTTTCACTGCATTTGTTCTGATGGATCTCAAGTGTGGCTTTTAAACTGCATCCATCTTATCTGTTCAGTATAGGATAGCAAGCGTCGGGTAACAGTGTCCCTCACTGCTGGGGTTCACCTAAGTTTTGTCAGTTTTTAGAAACTGAGATGCTGTCTTTTGACGTCTAATTTGGAATTAGAAAATGTGGGTGAATGAACGTGATAGCAAAGAGCTGTGTACTGTTCACTGTCAAATGCGGTTTCGTTTCCACATACTTTTGTCCTTCTATTACATTTCAAAGAGCTTGGTTATTTGCATGGTAGAGCCTTTTAAGAAATTGATATCCTCCAAGTAACATTTTTAATTTTCAGATACTAAGTTATCACATTCTGAGTATTAAAGTTCATCCTACACATTCTGCTAGCTCTGGCTAGTTGCGTGTCAATGTGACACAAGCTAGATTCATCAGGGAAGAGGGAACCTCAACTGAAATAGAAAATGCTTCTTAAGACTGGGCTGTAAGCAAACCTGTATGGGCTTTATTTTTAATTAGTGAGTGGTCAAAGAGGGTTCATTCTATTGTGGGGGATGGTTTCTACGGGCTAGTTAGTTGGAGGTCCTAGGTTCTATAGGAAAGCAGGCTAGGCAATCTGTAAAAAAAAATCACACCAATAATTAGCACTCCTCCATGGCCTCTACATCAACTGCTGCTTCAAGGTTTCTACCTGGTTTGAGCTCCTGCTTTGCACTGAGTTTCTCAATGGATTATGACTCAGTATTTATAAACCAAATAAACCCTTTCTTCCCCCAGTAGTTTTTGTCATAGTTTTTCATCACAACAATTTTTAAAAATCTACCTAAAACACAGATAGCCCTTCTTCTCATCATTTCTTTTTTAAAATTTTTTTATTAATTTATTCTTGTTACATCTCAATGGTTATCCTATCCCTTGTATCCTCCCATTCTTCCCTCCCTCCCATTTTCCACTATTCCCCTCCCCTATGACTGTTCCTGAGGGGGATTACCTCCCCCTGTATATGCTCATAGGGTATCAAGTCTCTTCTCGGTAACCTGCTGTCCTTCCTCTGAGTGCCACCAGGACAAGTAGAACACTATGATAGGCAGATTTGGGCCCAGGGGTCCTGCTCAAACTAAGGCACCAGCCAAGGACAGTACAAGCGGTAAACTTTAAACCCCTTCTCATCATTTCTTTCTGACCTTTCCAGGTTCTTCATTGTTCATTCATGGAAAGGCACAAGAAGCGGCTGGGACTGATAAGTGCTTGGTAATTCAAATGAGAAATATCCTCCCTAGGCTGCTCACGTGTTTCAACAAACTGTCCCAGGGGGTAGAGCTGTTTGGGAAGGCTAGAGATTCTTCAGGAGGCAAAGCTCCATGAGAAAGTACTTAACTGGTACAGGCATTCACATTTTTTTTTTTAGACCAAAATGTTTTATTATTAAAATAAATGCTTCTGTTCCGGACGTTGTTGGGCTCAGACTGCCTGTCCCAGCTCCGAGTGCCTGGATGCCAGTCGCCAGCATGGAGGCTCGCCGCTGCTGGAATAACTCAGGGTCAAGGTGATGCAGTCACATTTTATAGCTTGGCCTCACTTCTTGTTCTCTTTCTTCCTCATCTCTGTGAATGAAATGTGATCACTCTGCATCCTGAATGGCATGGCTTTCCTGCCATCACGGACTGCATCTTGTATGGAACTGGCATCAAAAGCAAGCCTTTTCTTCTGTGGCTAATTGTGGGAAGACCCTGCTGTTTGCAGTCAAGGTTCACCATGACCAGGCAGCTCTCCTGAGCTTGGTGCTGGATGGAGAACTCCCTTTTTCACAGGGAAGGGGAATTTCTCTTTCGCTCTCCTTGAATTCACCTGGAGATTGTCTCTAAGCATGACCTCTGCTCCTGAGGGAGGTCACGTAGCCCATGGCCAAAATGCAGGTTCAACTTCTTTCTCCTGATAAGAATCCACACTGCAAGCACCTGGGATTCCTGGAATGCTTCTCCATGAAAATGAGGCATCCCAGTACCTTAATCCCCCATTCAATAGTATATACTTCCCTTGGGAACCTCTCCGTGCAAGGATTATATAGCCCTTGTTCACCCCAGTAAAGGAGAACTGCTTTATTGAAGCTGGTTTAGAAAGTTGTCATTTCTCAGGGATTCCAACCCCCCTGTCAGTTGCCCCTGCTCCTTTTACACTTGGAGAAAGGAGGGTCACAACTAACTTATTGTCAGAGTACTTTTATCACATTTACAGCCAGAAGGAAAAAAAAAAAACCTAATATACCATGTAGTGGATGAATAATTTTAAACCATGGAAAGCACTTACAATACTGTAATTATCCATATGCACACCAATAGTTGCATTTACTAACCCGCTTTGTCTCCTCATGTGTAATTTGTGTGCTAGATTCAGGTATATAAGTTCATGTCTATGTGGGATATGTGTCATACCTGTGCCTGTACATGTCATGGCCCAAATAGGTATCAGAAATCTCCACCCTATTCATTGACTCAGGGTCTCTCAGTTGAACTCAGAAATCCCAGATATGACTAGCTTGACAAGCCAAAATGCTTTGATTCCACATCTCTTCTCTTTGTTTGTTTGTTTTTTTTTTTTTTTACTTTTGTGTATGTAATTTAAAAATTATAATGATGAGAGAAAAAGATTAAGGAAAATAATCACTGTTGTGTTTTTTTTTAATTTATTCTTGTTACATCTCAATGGTTTTCCCATCCCTTGTATCCTCCCCTTCTTCCCTCCCTCCCATTTTCCCCTATTCATCTCCCCTATGACTGTTCCTGAGGGGGATTACCTCCCCCTGTATATGCTCATAGGGTATCAAGTCTCTTCTCGGTAACCTGCTGTCCTATCTCTTCTCTTTGAATATAGAAATTACAAGTGAGCCATAATACCATAAGCTGGCTTCTACTTATGCCAAAGAGATGTGAATTCTGGTCCTAATAATTGTCTGGCAGATGCTTTCATCACTGAGCCATCTTTTCATCCCTAACCAAACTTATTTTTACTAGGTTTTCACATACTTGGGAATAGACTTTGAGTACCCAATTCTCATTTCTTTTCTGTAAATATATATATATATATTTATATATATATATATTTATATATATATATATATTGCCAAATATATATGGATATTTGGCAATAGCTATAAACAAACTTGTTTGCCACAACTAAAGGAGATTACTACTGAATATTACAAGAAGCCATTGATAGAACTAAATATCATTGAATACATAGAACAATTTCCCAAACATAATTATCATTGGTATCTAGATTGAGAAACCATTCACTGAATTTTGTGATTATATTTTCAAGAAATAAAATTTTGTCCTGTTATAGTTGTCAGCTTTCATAATGTTCATCATCAGTTCTACATCAATGTCTAAAAGACTGTAGCATAAGATTTATGAGGTACTTATGAAGCTAAATTTGGCTTGGCAAAGATGACTCAACAGCTAAAGGCTCCTGCTGCCAAGCCTAATGAACTGGGTTCAATCCCCAGGAACTACCAACCACAGTTTCTTCTCTCATCTACACGTACACACACACACACACACACACACACACACACACACACACACACACACATACACACACACACATACACACATTAAAAAAGAACAAGGGAAATTGCACAGTGGGGAAAGTGCTTATTATACAAGAATGAATACTTGAATTTGGATTCTCAAAATCCACACAAAAATCCAGGCTGGTGGTACTCATCTGAGCCCATGACTGAGGGCCAGAGGCAAATCAACACTTGTCTACCCAAATGCTCAGTGGCCAGTTAGTACATTTGAAAAGGCTGGATCAGTTATGGATAGAGTGAGAGATACAATCACAAGAGCTTTGGTGCAGAAGAAACTGAAGAAAGTATATGATGCCAGTCCATAGCTTCCACATGCTAAATATGGGTGAGTATACCAGGACACATACACGTACATGCACATAAATCTATTCTCTCTCCCTCTCCCTCTCCCTCCCCCCCCTCTCTCTTTCTCTCTCTCTCTCCCCCCCCCCTCTCCTCTCTCATTCCCCACCTCCTTCTCTCTCACACACACATGGGGAAAAAGAAAAAAAAAAGACTTCTGAGTTAGAGTTTAAAATTTTTCTATTTGTAGAATCATTGAATTCTTATTTAAGCCATTTAAAACTAATAGAAAATGAACTTATCTAGAGAGTGAGTTAGTAATTATCTGTGTCCGGAAAGTTCAGTTTGGTATAGAATGCAAAAGTTAATAATGCTTCTTAGCAGCTTATCTTTAATTGTTATCCAGCCTTTGAAGCACCCACTCTTAATCCTGACCTGGCTTAAGTGCCATTGATCACAAGAGACAGTGATCAAAGAAGGTGGATGGATTCTTTTTAAATCACCATCACTATTGTATTAATGGTGACAATGGCAGTTTCCTCTGCCAGCAGGTCAGCACCAGTATCTTTATTCTGGAAGGACAGCTTATGAATTAAGCAGTTGACCTTTATGTCAGTCAGTCACTCAGCACTGGGCCACCCAGGGCTGCCAAAAAGCATTAACTTTGTTCAATTATTACTTCAGCAAAGCACAGATGCAATATTTATAAACCTTACTTGGTTGCCTTGCCAAAATTTCAATGACATTGCCTATTTTTCATTTTGTCCCCATCCATTAAGAAGTAGAAAATGATAATCAATAGCTTAGAAGTTAAAGCGTACACAGAATGTCTCCTGTACTGTGTCCATCCCACGCTTCTCCATCAGGAACAAGTGTGGCACCACAAGGCGTTCAATATTCCTTCTTCCCACTTTCTAACTGCAGCAGTGAAGACACAAGACCTCCCGCAACCAAAACAACTACCTCTAGTCTCTAGGAATAGTAGACTACTTTGAGTTATGAGCTTTCAGGATTCAGTTTAGGTCTCCACCTTTTCTAACAAGTCTTAAGTTCTGAGTTAGCTAGTTTGTGTGTGTGTGTGTGTGTGTGTGTGTGTGTGTGTGTGTGTGTGTGTGCATGTTTTAACTAGAATATGGCAAATATGAAATATTGCCACATTTAAGTTCTCTTCTGTGACCTTGTCCAACCAGGAAGTAGTTTGAACTTCAAATTCCCATCTCTGCACTTAAAACTTCAGTCTCATTCAACAAACTTACTGCAGACCTATGGAAGATTGTGGACCTTGGAGACTGGAAGGCCAATGAAGCAGAGATTTAACCCTTTCAGAGTTTACAAACAACTGATCATATTACAGAGATTCCCTACCAATTAGGACAATTAAGACATTTACATTACTACAAGACTTGAGAAAGGCTATCTTGTAGTTAACCCTTTTATTAAAGCAAGGAAACACATGTGTAGTGGATGAACCTGCCATCTAGCAGAGGACACTAGTCCTGACCTGATCTCCAAATAGTGACTGCAGCCTCATCGTCCATATAGGGAGAAAGGTGACCTCCATAGCATCTCTGTTAGGGCTCAGCTCTTCTCTTTGATTAATGTGGTTCTAAGTTCATACAGCTGCACAGATGTGACGGGTATTGCTGCCTTTGAAAAAGAAAAAGAAACATTCAGAATACTTCACTGACAACCAAAGCTGGTGAAAAAGAAATCTTTGCAATTTGCATCAGTTGGAGGTTTGCAGCCCAAAGTCAGACTTAACACTATTCTGGGTTCTAGGTCCACGACTTGATCCTATGAGTCA
Organism: Acomys minous; assembly: GCF_964271855.1. Lineage (NCBI taxonomy): Eukaryota > Metazoa > Chordata > Mammalia > Rodentia > Muridae > Acomys > Acomys minous. The sequence goes on along the minus strand of NC_140492.1, from coordinate 31,615,205 downwards.
CCAGGGTCCCTAGATTGTTGTTGTTTTGTGTTTCAAGACAAGGTTGTCTGTGTAGCCTTGCCTGTCCTGGGACTGATGCTGTAGACCTGACCTCAAACTCACAGAGATCTGCCTGCCTCTGCTTCCTGAGGGCTGGGAATAAAAGTGTATGCTGCTATTGCCAGACTGCTCCCAAGATTCCTTAGCTCTGGGCCTAAGCAAATTTTCTCTGCTTAGACAAGACACCATTTAGAAAAGAGGGTGACTTGACACATGGATGGGACCATCTCAGTTGAACATGAAAGCCTTACACCTCTGACTTCTGAGAGGTGAGAAATGGTTGGCTTTATTCTGTGTACAGTCAACTTTCCTCCCAAAGACTCAAGTTCCTCAAACATTCAGCAAAAGCTCTGTTTGATCTCAAGTAGAAAACACAGTTGATATCAAAAGAAACACAAATTAAATGTTTGTGGCCTCAAGACCGGATAAGGGAGAGCCCTGAAGTAATTGTTTTATAAATTTATATGCAAAGTTCTCACATAGCTAAAATCCACTTATGAGTATATATTATGTGTGTCTTTCTGGGTCTCAGTTATCTCACCTACAATGATCTTTTCTAGTTCCATCAATCTGCCTGCAAATTTCATAAACTATTTGTTTTTAATAACCAAGTAATGTTCCATTGTGTAAATGTACCACAATTTCTTTATCCATTCTTCTGTTGAGGGACGTCTAGATTGTTTCCAAATTTTGACTATTAGGAAAGCTGCTCTGAACATACTTGAGCAAAGTCTCCTTGTTGTATAGTGAAGTGTCACTGGTGTGTATACCCAAGAGTGGTATAGCTGAGTCTTGGGGTAAAACTATTCCCAATTTTTAAGGAAAGTGCCAGATTGATTTCCACAGTGGTTGTACAAATCTGTACTCCTGGCAGCAATGGAGGAATGTTCCCCTTTCCCTACATCATCTCTAGCATGTGCTGTCACTTGAGTCTTTGATCTTCACCATTCTGATAGGTGTAAGATGGAATCTCAGAGGTGTTGTTTTTTGTCAAAGGCTTTTTCTGCATATAATGAGATGATCATGTAATTTTTCAAAATATTTTTTACTAATTATTTTATGCATTTTTATGTTATTACACATATATACAATAAAGTACTTACAACAAGAAGAACCACAAAACAATCAGGAATTTTATATATATATATATATATACACATTACATTCATAGTGTTTTGGCTATTTGTATTTGGCAGCCTTGAAGAAAACATCTTTCCTCTCTTGGTGAGTCTAAAATTCTGAACGTAAAACATATCTAATCATTATCAATTTAAAACATGTGATTTTTTCTTTCAGCTTGTTTATATGGTGGATTATATATGTTGAACCATCCCTTTATTCCTGGGATCATGCTGGATGATACATTTCATGTGTTCTTGCATTCAGTTTTTAAGTATTTTGTTGAGTATTTTGCATCAATGTTCATGAGTGAAATTGACCTGAATGTCTCCTTTTTTTTTTTTTAAGGTGTTTGCTACTTTTTGTTCAAGGGCTTTCAGATGTGCTAAGTTACTAGTATGAGATCTCCCCAATTTCTTTATAAAGGCACTTAGTAATATGAACTTTTCTCTTAGCACTGCTTTCATTGTATTACATAAGTTTTGGCAAGTTGTGCGTTCGTTTTCATTGAATTCTAAATATTCTTTATTTATTTTGTTCCTGACACAATGGTCATTGAGTAGGGAGTTGTTCATTTCCATGAGTTTGTAGGCTTTCTGTTGTTTCTGCTGTTGTTGAGCTCCAGCTCTAATCCATGATGGTCTGATTAGATGCAAGGGGTTGTTTCAATCTTCATGTATCTGTTGAGGTTTGGTTTATGACCGAATATACAGTCAGTTTTGGAGAGGGTTCTGTGAGGTGCTGAGAAGGTGCATTCTTTTGTGTTTGGATGAAATGTTCTGTAGATATCTGTTAAGCCCATTTGATTCATAGTGTTGGTTAGTTTCATCATTCCTCTATATAGTTTATATATCAATGATTTGTTCATTGGTGAAAACATGGTGTTGAGAGTTTCTACTATTAATGTGTCAGAGTTGATGTGTGATTTAAGCTTTAGTAATTTTTTTTTCAAATGTGGATGCCCTTGTGCTCAGGGCATAGGTATTCAGAATTGAGACATGGTCTTAGTGTATTTTTTTACTTTGTGAGTATAAAGTGTCCTTTCCTATCTCTTTTGATTAGTTTTGGTTGAAAGTCTATTTTATTAGACATTAGAATGGCTACTCCAGCTTGCTTCTTGCATCTGTTAGCTAGCATTTTTCTAGCCCTTTACTCTGAAGTAGTGTCTAATTTTATTGCTGAGGTATGTTTCTTATACACAGCAGAATGATGGGTCCTGCTTTCATATCTACTCTGTTAGCTAGTGTCTTTTTATTCAGAGTTGATGCCACTAATGTTGAGAGATATTAATGACCAGTGCTTGTTAATTCCTGTTATTTTGATGTTTGTGGTGGTGGTAGAGTGTTTGCATGTGTGTGTGTGTGTGTGTGTGTGTGTGTGTGTGTGTGTGTGTGTGTGGTGTGTGTGAAATTATTTATTTCCTTTGTCTTCCTGGGTATAGTTAGACTTCTCGGGTTGGAGTTTTCCTTCTAGTATCTCCTGTAGGGCTGGATTTGTGGATAGGTACTAATTAAACTTGGTTTTGTCATGGAGTGTCTTGCTTTCTCCATTTATGCTGATGAAAAGTTTTGCTGGGGTATAGTCATCTAGTGCTTTCTTAGTGTCTGCACAGCATTTGTCCAGGCCCTTCTGGTTTTCATAGTCTGTGTTGAGAAGTCAAGTGTAATTCTGATAGGTTTTTTTAAATATGTGACTTGTCCTTTTTCCCTTGTAGCTTTTAATATTATTCTTTGCTCTTTATATTTAGTATCTTTATTATTATGTGATGGGAGGGTTTTCTTTTCTGATCCAATTTATTTGTAGTTCTGTACGCTTCTTATATGTTTATAGACACCACTCTCTTTAGGTTTGGGAAGTTTTTTGTCGGTGATTATATTGAAAATGCTTTCTAGCCTTTGGAACTGGAAATCGTCTACTTCTATTCCTGTTATTCTTAGGTTTGGTCTTTTCATAGTGTCCCAGATCTCTTGTATGTTTTGTATCAGGGACTTTTTAGTTTTAACATTTTCTTTGACTGGTGTATCAGTTAGTTCAATCATATTCTCTAGACCTGAGATTCTGTCTTCCATCTCATACTCTATTGGTGATGTTTTTGACTGTTGTTCCTGTTCTTTTCTCTAGGGTTTCCATCTCCAGAATTGCCTCACATTGCATTTTCTTTATTGGTTCTACTTCCATTTTTAGGGTTTGAATAGTTTTAGTCATTTCCTTCTCCTCTTTGTTTGCATTTTCCTGTATTTCTTTAAGGGATTCATTCAATTCCTTAGCCTGTTTGTATTTTCCTATATTTCTTTGAGGGATCATATGCCTCCTTTAAGGACTCTATTATTTTCATAGAATATTTCATATTTCATATTTCATAGGATAATTTTCCTGTATTTTAGATGTCTTAGTATTTCCAGGGCTTGCTGTGGTAGGATAGTTGATTTCAAGGGGTGACATATGACCTTTGGTTTTGTTGTTTGTGTGTTTACACTGAACTCTACCCATCTGGTTGTCTCTGGTGACGGCAGGCCTGGTGGTCTCTGATACCCAGGCAGTTCAGGAGTAGGCAGGGAGGGCTCTAAGCTGAATGTTGCTCAGGTCAGTTCAGGCCTGCTTGGGTTGACAGATGGGTGATGTGGGAGAGAGCCCGTGTACTCCTTACCTTTCCTGGTCTTGTTCTAGGTGAGACAGGCAGATTTGGAGTCAACATGGAGAGGGCTCTAAGCTACGAGGGGAGGCTAGATTGGCAATGACCTTCTTAGGATAGTGGACTATGGCGATGGCTCCAGCTTCAGCTCACACCTGCTGGCTGTGTCCCAGATGGGACCGGTATATAAGGGAGATCACAAGCAGGCTTTGGCACTAGGAAGTTAGCCAGGTTGCAAATGGCGTTGGCTTTACAGAATCGGATTAAGCTTGGTGGTCAGGCAGAGGCTGTGTTCTCTGGGCATTCAGATTCCACTGGGCTCTGCAGTATTGCAACCACTCCCTTAAATCTCTTATTGTTCTGCTAGCTTCAGCAGCGGGACCAGTAGAACCGTGGATGCTCACTCTGGGCATCTAGGCTCTTCCCTAGGGGAAGCGGAAGGGATCCGAAGTCTGATTGCTGGAGCAGAGTGCCCCTGGAACTGGGGACCCGCAGTAAACTCCATATAGGCAGAACATATCTGGTGCCATGGATGTGGTGCGACTCCTGGGCCCAGGAAACAGTTATGGAGGGTCTGAAACTGTGAGTCCCCAGCTCCTGGAATATTTCCTCCCATCTGAGAAACATCGATGTTGGTGCTCTGAGGGCAGCCAGCTGTGTTACTCACCATAATTACAGTATCCGCCACTCAGAAATAGTACACTCCAGCCACTGCTACCTTGGAAGTCCTCCATACCTCTTTGTTTTTTAACTAATTGTTATTACATTCATAATTGTATATTTATATTTATATATCCCCAAATATAGCCCATTAAGTATATATAATGTTACTTGTATATATGTTTTCAGTACTGACTCCTTGACACCCGACAATTGATCTTCTCTTCTCTTGAAACATTTATCTAAAGATATACTGAAAAAATAAACTAAAGTGTATCTTCGTGTAAATGAAATATAATGAAGTACACACATTTTGGATATTTGAGGAAAATTACAATCACAAAACAGAAATAACTGTATTTTTAAGACTCAAAATCTGTTCTTATCTCATCTAATTGGTTTATTGTCAATGACCTCCACTAAACTTAAGCTCAATTCATGGAGGTAGCGTTAGCAATTTTGTTCCTTTTTTATTTGTTTGTTTGTGTTTGTGTTTTTCAAGACATGGTTTCTCTGTATAACCCTGGCTGCCATGGACTCACTGTGTAGACCAGTCTGTCCTCGAACTCACAGTAATCCACCTGCCTCTGCCCCCCAAGTTCTGGGATTAAAAGTGTGCTCCATCACAACTGACAGAGATCTTGTTTCTATAACTCAAATATCAGTGCACATCCTGGCACATAGCAAACTTAATGAATATTTGTTGAATAAAATAAATACTGAAGAATTTAAATGAGCTTTCTTTATATAATGCAATTATATGTAAAAGTAAGACACTGTAACAAGGGAAATCACTGGTGGAAATGCACCGGAAGTTACAAGGAAGTTATCTTACCTATGCTGTCATCATCACTTGACACAGGATTTCACAGATCTCTTTCAACCAGATTTGGCTATTTTCTATCATGTGCCATTTCTGCAATTACTGTGTTTTATAATACATTAGCTTATGTTTTTAAATAAAACTTCTCTCTGCATTTTGTCCTCAGTGACAGAAATATAGCTGAATAGAGTCGAGAATTTGATAAAGAACCATATTCCAGAGTTTGGGGAAGTATAACATTTACTGTTAATATTCATGGAAAATGAATCATTTGTTTGCCCTCATTTCATGCACAGAATTTACCATGACATTGGTAGGAGCTTTTTACAACAATAAATCTGTGCCAAATAATAAATCACATTTCTCTTGTATTAAATTAAAATGTGCACATTGGAGAGGCTTAATTTTAAATTTCCATGACAAATGGGAATTTGGACACTGAAAAAACAAGATTGAAATAAGAAGCAACTACCAAAAGCCCATGCTGTGGTACTCTGAGGCTCTCTTTCTCTTTTTTTTCTCTTTGTAAGGTGACAAACATTCCACAACCCACTCATCTTAGGCATTGCTGTCATAATCTCACATTTTCTTTCCAAAATGTTCCTTGTTGTAGTGATGAGTGCTTACATAACTTTTCATGACAATATTCATGCGATAGTGCCTTCATGCAAATGGCAATAAGAAATGTCATCAGTAATCAGATTAGATTGAGAACCATCAGACATCCACACACGATCTGAAGAGAACTCAGAATCTTATGGCTACAGACTGTCTTATGACTTACACCCTTGAATGTAGACATGGAATCTGACATGACTTAAGGCAGCCATTTCCGTCATTCTGGAGAGCCAGTCACAACCAAACCCGTAGATACACTATAAAAATCAAGAATTCTTGAAAATGTGAGAAGCCTTCAGCCATTCTTTTATTACTACCACATAAATCATGAGCTAAGTATAATAAATGGCACGTTTCTATTATTTTATTGGCACAAGGCTCTCAGGATAATCTCCACAGCATAGAGAGCATCATGAAAACAGCATGCTCTCATTTTATCCCTAATAAGAATGGAACACATCAGGTGTTTCTTAAGTCCTATCCCCAGCCATTGCTGTAGGCATCACTGTGATTGATTTCATCCTGCTGTCTTCAGTTTACAGGAAATCCATATAAATCAATGAGAATATGGAAATTTCATACCTCCCAGGAGGAGCAGATTAACTGATTCTAAATTAGAACAAAAAGGCAAGGTCAATAGGAAAGCAACTCCAGGCACAGAATAAATGTGCCAGACACTGTACATTTTTAGAAAACTCTGATGTGACTTCAATATATATATATATATATATATATATATATATATATATATATATGAATATATAATATGTTATATATTGAATTATAGATAGATAGATAGATAGATAGATAGATAGACAGACAGATAGATGATATTCGTGCTTAAAGTTGCACATCTAGAGTTTGCTTGATAACCAATGAGGTATCTCTTTGCAAAGAGTCTTCAGCATCTTTGGACTTAGAGACTTACATTATATGAGATGAGCCATAATTTTATTTTCAAATTTTGTTTTTCTTTATATAGCTTTTTCTCTAACTACAAAGAAAATTCACCTTCTGATTCTCATCAGTATAAGGAATCAAGGGAAGACTTGAGAGAAAGAAAGCTCAATGAAACAGATGCAAGAGATCAGAAAAACTTGCACCAGATTTCTCACTGTGCTCCTTCAAAGTCTAGATGCTTCGCCATTTAAATTATGCTTTTGTGACATAGTGTCGCCCAAATAATCCTTTTTCCCCCCTCATACGTTATACATGAGTGAAAATCTGGAGCACAGTTTCATGACCACTACATATCCAAGAAACAATCAAATCAAGGTATTCTTCGCATGATCTGACTTTGGGTCTCTTGACCTTAGTGCAGTAAGTGATCAAAAGTAGGCAAGAAGACAAAAATGTCAAGGATCAGATCTCTTTGGAACTTTTCATTGGCACTTGACTTGTTGTGAAACTAAAATGTCTACTGAGAAAGTAAATTGCCTAAATATGTTATAAGTATTGGAAATAAATCAAGGGATACTATTTTTAACTAGATGCCATTGAAACTATTTTTTTCAGATTTCATAGAAAGAAAATATTCATGTTATGTTATAAAAGAAAATTATGTTACCAGCCAGTATATGTCTCGTTTATCATAGTTCTTATGAAGTAGAGATTGAATTAAGAACTAAACTGGACAGTCCATTTCTAGATATTTCACATAGTTAGTGATGGCATTGCTAACATTGTTATTGTTGTTGTTGTTGTAAGATGATGATGATGATGATGATGATGATGATGATGATGAGTATATTAAAAGACAAAGAGTCTGTGCATCCTATCAATTATGCACTTCTCTGAAATCTTGGGGCATAGGGAAAATAAGTCATTTGACATCTGTTCTTTTAAGCTGCTCATTTGGGAAGCCCTAACACTGTCGAGGCACCCTTTATTGTTCCCTTCTGTTTTCTTTCTCTTTTCCTTTCCTGCCTTCCTTCCTATGCCTCTCTCCATTCCTTCTTTTTTCCCTTTCTTTTCCATCCAAAGCTGTAAAATTAAGACATTTCACAGCAACAAATGTCTAAGCACCAAAAGATGTAAAGGGAGCTGAAGGACCCAAAATTGATTGAAGCAATATTTTTAACATGTTAACTTAAGATTATATCCTTTCCACTTTTGAAAATAGAAGCTCCACTTAGATAAATGATCATTTATGAATCTGGGTCATGAGTAAAGAAAGAGCTTTTGATCTCTGTAGTCATGAGGTCAAATTGTTCTGTGCATGTACATGAAGTATAGCCAGCTGTACTTATTATTAAAAACGCTAAGAGAAAGAGAAAGAAAGTAAAAATATGCCTGTGCATTCTGAGAGTAAAAAGAATCCAAGGAATTCAAAGCGGTGAAGCTCAACATTCACAATTTGTAAAATGTGTACCTCCCCCCGGCCCCCGCCCAACCTGAACAGCGGTTTAAGACCATTGAATATGCCATGGGCAACAGAGTGTTCTTTCCTGGAAGAAATGAGCCATCATGGGCCATCAAGGGAGCAATGGTGGGTTTAATGTGATGACTTGGGAAGAGAACTGTTGGTCTTATTATTGCTCTTATCACTGGGCGATCATGTGTCCTTATGCTACAACCTGTAACTGAAACAGATGAATTTAGAAGAGCCACCTGAAAGGATGTCTTACTCCCAATAAATTTTAATAGACTAGTTAATATCTTCTTTAGCACAGACACATGAAAGAATGCTTTGTACAGAGAGAAATGTTTTCAACCTTGTATAGCACCTGTCTAGCATGATTTATGGGAATGTCAGCCAAAAACAGGATCAATGGGTGGCAAAGGCAGAAAGAATAGATACACATTTGTATTACTCATTGAAATCAAAGCCACGATGTAAAGCAGGATGCTGAAAACGATCTTGATCATGACAAGATCAGTGAGCCGTACTTTTCTTCTCTGACAGCTTCGGAATATGGGATAGATTCATAAGGCCCTGAAGAATAGGAAGGTACAAGCTACACTGACTTAAGCATCACAAACTGCTGCAATCACCAGTTCAGATCTCTAGACTGAGCCAGAAAATGAGAATTCAGAACTTAATTGTGTACTAGCCAGCTATGTAAATGCTTGCGAACTACAACTCTCCTTCCCTACATTTTTGGAAATTGCTCAGATATTGTGTATTTAAAATGAGGTAATATGGCCAATGCATCTTATGAAATTGGGTGAATGAGAAGGAATGTTGGCACTAAAGTTTCAGGTTAAATGATAAAGATGCCACTTAATAATAATGAGCACCTCTGCTCACAGAAAGACAAAAGCAGTTCTCCTAACCCCAAAATAGCAGATGCATTTATTCCGTGGAGTCCTGCCATTGCCTGCCTAGTTGCATCTGACTGACGGGCAAGCTGTGTTTGAGCTGTCAGCTGCTCAACTATCACTGTCACTTCTGCTCCTGACATCTCTGTTATGTCTGTATTTCCAGAAAGGGCAAAGATTGATATTTCCTCAATCTGTTTTCTGGCCCATGTTTTTATTTTACCTTCAGGGTTCGCAGGGAGAAACAGCTAGGTGAGCCATTCTTAAGTGATGAGAAAAAGAAAAGAAAAATCGGAATTATGGCCAGTTGAGTTCACCATTATTGTGCTTGGCCTGAGTAAGAGGTATTTGTTCAGGGATGGAGAATTTCACATAATAATTCATGATGCCACTTTTACCATTGTGAGTGTATAATTCACATTTAAGACTCATATGTATTATTTCAGTGCTCTCAAAGGATGACCCACAGAAATATTACAAATGTACAACTGCTTGTTTATCTTATCCTTTCTTTACAATGTTATTGAGAAATTCCTGGAAAAATTAATACTACCAGTGTTTACATGTGAACTTGATATTTTCCAAACTACTAAGCTTTATCTGTTCAAAATCAACTAAAGTATACCTATACATTTAACATTTGGACATGGTACTAATAGTTATATTAATAACCAGTAAATACCATTAGTTAAGCATCTACTTTGTTCCAGAAATATGATTAGACAAAGTAAATGAAAAATCTAAATTAGAGAAAAAACACTTCTAGAAAGATGACTACATTAAGAAACACTCTTTGTTCCTAAATTCCATTACATACTAGAAAATATGATTATGTTAAGATTACCCAGTTAAACTGAATGTGATGATGCACACCTTTAATCCCAGCCCTTGGGAGGCAGATACAGGGGGATCACTGTGAGTTCCAGGGCAGCCTAGTCTACAAAGCAAATCCAGGACAGCCAACGCTACATAGAGAAGCCCTGTCTCGGAAAACAAAACAAAACAAAACAAAACAAAACAAAACAAAACAAAAGGATTGACTTATTACCTTTTTGAAATGTTTCAAATGTTTTACAGTCTTTGTGTTCATTTTATAATTTTTTATTTTCACTCAAGAAGTGGGAATTTTAGAAAATCTCATATTGAAACTTTTCTTTTCTTTTTGTTTGTTTGCTTTTTGAGATTGGGTTTCTCGGTGTAGCCTTGGCTGACCTGGAACTCACTCTGCAGACCATGCTGCCCTGGAACTCAGAGAACCACTTGCCTCTGCATCTAAAATGCTGGAATTAATGGTATGCACCATCACCACCTGGCTGTGTTGAAACTTTTCTAACAAATATAAAACTTAGAAAATGACAGAGACAGTTTGCTGCCTAAACAGTCACCCCAAACTCTCTATACGTTGGAGTATCATTTTCAGTCTTCTGGCCCATTATATCTGACAGAAATATTTGCAAGGCAGGAACTATTGATGACTTGCCTACACTGTCTTGGCAGAATTTGTATGTCGACTCTGCCTGCTTCCAACTTTGCCCACTTTTAGGCAGAATCCTATTTGTGGCAGAAACAAGGACATTTTGCCTAGTGGCTTGCTTGCCACATTTGTCTCTATCATTTTCTCATTTTGGAAGCTGCTACCTTGCACTTCCTGTTTACTCAGGTAATCAAGTTTATTCCTCCTCAAGTCTCTGATGGGTTGAAGACCAAATAGTTTAGTTTTACAATTAAGCTTAGATGTTTAGGGGTTAAGTTGGTTTTAGATCTAGATAAATGTTTTAAGGTGGCTAGAGATGAAATATGATAGATATTGATTTATATTCAGAATTTAGGTGCACCAAGACATGAAAGAGGTTTTCTTCAAATTTCCCAAATACGAATATATTTATATAATCCCTGATTGTATTGTAGTCCTTCTTGCTATACTTATTGTATTGTATATATGTGTAATAATATAAATGTATATGTAAAAGTAAAAATAAAAATTAAACAAACAAAATCCAAATATAAAACTTTTTAAAATTCAGGGAATAAAACGTCATTCATTATCCTCAAAAAACAGTACAGTGAGTCCTTGCTGCTATCACCTCTCAGTACTATGGCCTCGGTGGCAGAGCACAAGCACCAAGCAGTATGACTCCTAGCTCAGTATTCTCTCTTTTTTCTTTGTATTTAAATTCAAATCTAAAACCTCTGATGACAAATGTGTGATGAGAATGCCAGGTACATTTTTTCTTGGATTGGGAAATGTCTCAGGTTCTGTTGTCAATTTGAGATGACTATCACAAAATTACATTAAGAGAGCCAGCAAGAGAGCACAGTGGGTGACATCATGTAGGCTTGCCATGAAGTCATATGACCCATCTTCAATCCCTGGAACTAATGTGGGAGAGAGAAGCAACGTCTTTAAATATGTCCTCTTAACTCCATACACATGCCTTTGTGGTGGAGGAGGGCACAGGGGGAAGAGGTGTAAAAACTAAATCTCCTTAGGAGAGCAAGAATAACTTATTTTTTAAAAAATAAGCTAATGGTGTATTATAGTAGTTTCCCAGTTCCTCTTTCTTTGTATTTTTAACTTTTTATTTTCTACCTGCAGATCTTTTCTACGTGCTACTTTTTGACAGGAACTGTAAAAGAGAGAGAGAGAGAGAGAGAGAGAGAGAGAGAGAGAGAGAGAGAGAGAGAAGAAACAGAAATAGTCAAAAGAATATTTATATAATGGAGACATGGAGGGAGGAGAAGGTGTGCTGATTATGTCTTCAATCTAACCCCTTAACCTTAAAAAAATACAATCGAGTTTTCTTGTAAATCAATTCAATGTTGGTCAAGTCCGAGATTCATTTTGAAATCTTTGAAGGCTGGTTCTTTATGCTGTCATGAAATAATATGACTATTCTCTCATTTGGAAGTCAGCTTAAAGTATATATTCCCTCATAATCAGGTCCTCTACCACATGACTAAAAATATTCATTAGTTGTATTCCTAGGAATGGTTGAGAAATTTGTTGTTTGTTTTCCTTTTTCACCCACACCCAAGGGTTGAAGAAAATTCTGACTCAGGACTACAGAGTGCTTACTGGGGTAACTCCCTGACTTAGGATAATAGTATAGCTACTATGGCTTCCTTGCCTCTATTTCTAGTGTATGGTGGAAACTTCTACCATCTTCACTGGTTTCTTATCTCCAAAGGGAAGTTCTTTTAAGGCCCAGGTGACTCAAACTCTGCATGCAGTGTGTGTCCACAACATACACAAGATAGAAATGTTTTTATTTCTTCAGATGATGGGAAAAGAAGAGAGCTGTATCTAAGCTTTATGAATGCATGGTTTAGGCTGAGTGCAAAGCGTTTCAATCAATCCCTAGTCCTGGGCCTGGAAGCTTCTAGCCTTGATAAAATATAATCTTCTGCAATCTTGAAGTCTTTAGCTTCAGGCCTCTGTCTGCTAATCTAGGCAGAGAATGTTTTCAGCCACTGAGACTTACTACTGTATAGGATCACTCTTTCTGGCTCTTTCAGAACTCTGGGTGGCTGGTTCAACTCAGTTCTTCTGTCTCAAACTTCTCTCCAAGCTGACTGATACAAACTGGCTTCTCATTGATTTGCTCTGCTTGGAAAAGCTCCCTCTAAACTCCACAAACTAAAATGAACAAACTGGACTGCACTCAACTAAAATGCACCTAACTGTACTATACTCTCAAATTCTTCTACTGTACTGTCTTCATGAACTAACTCTCTCTCTCTCTCTCTCTCTCTCTCTCTCTCTCTCTCTCTCTCTCTCTCTCTCTCTCTCCTTCTCCTGTTCTTACGTAGCTTCTCTTTCCTGTCTATTCTCAGGATAGTTGGGCATATCTTATTTCTGAGTCATTCTTTCAAATCTTTCTTTGATTTGTCCCTTTATCTGTCCCTCAATCAGATATCATAGTTTGGGTTTAAAGGTGTGCACTAAATTCTATCCAGAGGAATTGAGTGTGTATTTCAGCCAGAGGGATTAAAGGTATATATTAAGAGCATGTCTATTCTGTAGAATTTGTAGTCCAGCTGGATCTCACAGATCTAATTCTTAGGATGTGATCCCTCCCCAGAGTAGCCATGTTGCTGGATTAAAATTCCTTTCTACACAGGGTATTGCAATCCTGAGTCACAAGAAGCCCTCAGCATACACTACTTTGGTTTTTTTCTTTTTCCTACTACAAGAATGTTGAAATTCTTTTAGCTACACAAATTACACAGGTGCATACATACACAGAAAGACAACAGTATGTGGAAATCTTGTTATGCAAGTGTACTAATAAATGGTGTGTTTGAACCTTTGCCTTGTATGTCTCTGCTGTCTTAAATAAGCTTCTCTTGGGACTGGAGCAACCTACCTAACTGTTCCAGAAGTTAAGACATATTTCATCAAAGATGGATGAAGTGAAACAAATTTGTAGAGTGAAAAGTAAGCACATCTACTACTGTTTTATAACATTGTCTTATCCTACAAATGGAAAGAAAAAGAAATTATTCAAATAGAGATTTTGTATTTTAGAACATGTTTCTGTTGTGACTTCCATTTAGGTTTCTAAAGCAAATCAAGGCACTGCACCTACTAAATTATCCAGAGCCTATTGTTCTAGAGATGAAGAAAAGAAACAGAGAAATTGAGGAAAGTTTTTTAATTAATTTATTCTTGTTACATCTCTATGGTTATCCCATCCCTTGTATCCTCCCATTCTTCCACCCCTTCCATTTTCCCCTTATTCCCCTCCCCTATGACTGTTCCTGGGGGGGACTTCCTCCCCCTGTATATGCTCAAAGTTTTTTAAGATTACCTAGTTTCTTCTATCAATGTTTGATCTAGATTCTAGTTCTTTTTGTTTTGGTCTAAGTCGTTGTCAACTAATCCTAGCTTATAATATTCCTGAGAGCTCCTAGAGAAGCCTTAGCTTTAGTTGTGCCTACAGTTCCTCACTAGTTCATTACCACCACTTTCTTAGAGAAATACAGCACAATTAAAATATATACAGTCAAAGTTTGATTCTAACTCTGGAAGAATTAAGCCCTAAGCATTTGAGTCCTGCTTTTTTGAAATGACAATAGCACTAAGCACAAGATAGAGCTTTCTGATGGAAAATGAACCCTTAAGTCATTAGGAGTTGGTTTAATGCAGCAAATGTGGTAAGATCAAACATAATAGTTGTTGATTTGGTTATTAAATGATCGTGTGTTTCTCTGTGTGTGTGTGTGTGTGTGCGCACTCGCAAGTAAATTGTGATATGATATGCTAAACTTTGTAGTTATCATATCATGTCAAATATTCAGCAAAACACTAGTTTATAAAATGGATTATTAACATAGGAAGTGTGAAGTGTTTAATTTCAAGGCTCACGGTATAGCAAGCTTGTGAATATTCTATTTCCGCAATTGAAACTAATGATTTGCATATGTTCCGTCTCTGAAGGAGAGGTTTAAAGATATGACACAATGGAAAGGACACTCTCAGTTAAGTCACCTAAGGTAAATGAATCCAGAGCATTTAACTCAAATTTATTTTCAAATTCTTTAAAATTATAATATCTTAATGAACTCTTATCTGAATAAATGTTTTAGTGTATTCATTTGTGTATGTATGTGTGTGTGTGTGTGTGTGTGTGTGTGTGTGCGTGTGTACCATGGTACATGTGTGGAGGTCAAAATACAACATTGTTACAGTAATGGAGCAAGTTCTTTTGGGGCCAGGCTCCCCTATCCACACAACCCTCTTATTAGCTCCACTAGCTCAATGTTTCTAAAGTTTAAATCATGATTTTTGTAAATCGTTTGTTGTTACTTATTTTGTAGTGCCAAATGGGACTCTATAATATCTAAGAACTTTATATGCATTATTTATAATTAAAAGAATTTAAAACTTTTATTTTTTAATTTTTTGGCTGGAGATATAGTAAGTCTTTTGGCAATATGAAACTCCTAGATATTAGAATTTTAGAATTTCATTGGTAAATGTATTCTTATCATTGAATGTAATTCCTATTATATTTAGAGATACATATAAAAACAAATTGAGTGAAATTGGCTGCCCATGAAACCTGCTACATAAGCAACTGATCTTTTCACTTGGAATCCACAGGCTCATTTTAATTACTGTATTTAAATATCTAGTGAGCACTGGAGCAAACGGTGCAGAAGGAGACATGAAGATTTAATGATTTGCTTTTATGAGACACGCCCTACTTAATAGCATTTACTACTGCCTTTCATAGCATCCCCCTGTAAGATAAGGATTTAAAGAATCATTTTAGTAATATAGCCTCATCGAGACATCTTAGAGACAGCTTCAGGCAGTTATTGAGTGAAAACTGAACAATGTCTGATCTTAATAAAATCTCAAGTAATTGTTTCAAAGTACAGTCTAGACCAAGGGGTTTCTGTAGCATGTATGGTGGGGTTTTGCTATGGGAAAAAACCCAGAAGACATCTGTATGTCTAACTCAAGCCAACAATAATATATATATGGTCACAGAGACAAAATAATTATTAAGAGTTTCACAGTTAATACAATTTGTCACCAGTGGCTTTTGAAAAATTATTTATATGTGCCATCACAGTGAGTTAGTTTACAAACCAGTCTTTTAGTGGTCTGAAAATGTTGACTCAGTGAGTCATCTTGGAAATAACGTATATTATTCTACTGACATGCAAGAAGCTAAGATTTAAAACATTATAGGATTTTATTTATATAATTTCTGTAAATATTTTACTTTGGATTATAAGAAGGACAAAGACTAATGACTACTTCATTTTACTCCAGTTGGTACTATAAGAAAACATACTGAATAAGAAACATTGCTTATGCATTCTCTGAACTCCAGTCTTCAAGCATAGCACTGGGATTAAAGCAATATTTCCTACGTGAACAATGCATTTGTTCTAGGAATAAGGCATGTGTTCCTGTGTTCAGAAGTGTACGTGTGTGCATTAACACGCAAGGAAGAGTAACAGTACAAGTCAGAAACATGAAACCAGAAAAAACAAAGATTAATGAGGAGAGTCATATTTTATATTTACTTATAGGAAATGGTTTCTTTGTACAGCACTTTCCTACCACACACAGTGTGGTTCTCTCAAGACCTGCTGTTTCTGCACCATCAGGAGTCCCACATTATAGACATTTTGAAAAAAGTTAAGGTACATGTGTTTTCACCCATTAGTGCTTACACAGGCATCTTTATGACCAAAGGCATTTACTGAATCCTTAAATAACCAGTTGCAGTCACAGGTGCACTAAATAGAATTTGCAGAGCTAATAGTTACAGAGCATTGAGAAAAGGCTTGGCAAAAACATAAGGACTTGGCAAATGTTAGTGATTATTATTCACCCTTTAGAAACCCTATTATTTGTTCAAGAGAAATATCATAACAATAGCAATCATAATATTATGGTCTAGTTAGCTTGGTACTGCATTAAATACATCTCTGTGCATGTAAGTGTGGCATAAATATGTAACTGATGTGGTGACCTGTAAGGCATGTACCATTTCAAAGAGATTACAAAATACCATGCATGTGCTATTGATGAGGGAAATTAAGCACAGCAACAAAGTATATTTTTAGAGCTCAACGAACTGGTAGGTTTACATCATATTGCCCTTAAATTTGTGTTCATTTAGTTTTCCGTGTTACAGTTTGATTTGACTTTTGTAAACTCATCACTCTACAGTGGAACTATCCTGATCTCCACACTAACCTCTGTTCACACTTTACCAGTAAATTTGCTTCTTCTCCTCACATTTTGACATCCGCAGATTCATTATCTTATCATGTTACTCTAAGATTTCTCTGCCCGTTAACAGATTTACTTCCCCCAAACCACTGCTTTTAGGTGACTTCCTAAGCCTGTCAAAAGCTAGTGGAACACGGGACCTATGCCTCTTGCATGGAAAACTTAAAATGCACCCAGCATAGAACTTGTGGTCTCATTTAGGAAACATATGTCAGAGATACAGTGATGTTCTCTGTGTGTTCCTAATCTGTCAAGGTGAAATTCAACCCCTGGAAATCCATCATCAGGCAGTTCTCCTGATCACTCACAAAAGTTTCATGCACATTTATCTTCATCAGATTATCAAAGTACCTCAGGTGACAGTTTACTGAAAGTGCCTAGGACTTGAGCTGATATAATGGCCCCACACTTCATGCCTGGCTCATAGTCAGTGGCGGTGGCACAAACGTAGAATGCAAGCACTTAAGAGGAGGAGACAAGAAGATGAAAGGCTCAAAGCCAGCTTGAGCTACATGAAATGCTGTGGTAGAACAAAAGCTACAGCAAAAAGGTGGCTCAGGTCAACAACGTTGCTTTTTGTCCTCACAAAATCATGAAAGTTCCTGTTTGTCTTGCCAAAGGAAGACTGGCTTGGAAAACGAACTTAGTATTCATACTGAATTAATCAATGTTTTTATGTGATGCTGATGTCTTCATCTATGGAGGTCCATCACAATTCTTATGCTGTTGTTGTTGTTGCAATGGGGGACCTGTGTATAAGTAGACAAAGCTGTGAAAGAGAAGGATGTCAAACTTAAAATGTGATTGATGAACTGGAAGGTTCTTCTTGTTCTCTGGTAGTATTTTCTTTATTTCTTCACATTTACTTTCTCTCCTTCTTCTGTGAGCCTTCCTGTCTGCAATAGCTTGATGTGTGACATGGCATTCACCCTAAGATTCTGAAATCTAGTGAGGATTGCTAAGATTCACACCTCAGCCAGGTGTGGCTGATTTGCCTCTGCCAGCTAGTGTGTTACAGTGAGTAAGCTTACATATGCATTTGGGAATGCACACAACACTCACATAGCTATAACTCAATGCTAAAAGTAACTATTTTATATTACACCCGTTACTTAGAAATTTGTTCATTGATATTAACAACTAAACATTCAAAAATAGTAAATAGTTTTAAAGTATAAGATTAATTCCTATCAGTAAATTCAGGGAAAGGAAATCGACATATTTTAGGGGCAAGAAATGTTAAAGTTCATCAAATATCTTGCTATGGATTTTCATATTAAATAGCTAATGCAGTTTATACATTTCCAGTAAAACTGATTTGGTATACTAACTTATAATGAACCTTTTATGATAATGCTAATGTTCAAAGGGTACATGTGTCACTGATAGAGATATGGACAGGGAAAGAAACAGTAGTTATGTTTTCATGAATTTCTACAGTAACTAGAAATCTTAATTTAAGAAGAATATGTGTTCCTGTGATTTGTCTAATAACCATGACTTATTTCATAAGCTTAAATATAGTATTCACTGTGTAGTAGATACAATTAGTTAACAACTGGGGGAAATGGTGATTAAAAGTATATTTCATGCTGTTCCTAAATACCACTGCTCCATACATACTTTCAGAATTTTGGGTTTGCTCCTTGTAGAGATTCCAGAGTTCCATTAATATAGTTACACACATGTTGACCAAACCACATATAGGTAATGTCATAATTCACTGTCTTGTTTAGAATTCATTGTGATACTTCCAATGACACTAATGCTGCCTTGCTGCTGGCCTCCAAGAATCTTCAGCTGAGGATCTATGTGTTAATCACACTCAAGGGAAATCTGGCTACTTTGAAATCTGCTCAATACTTTATATCCTCACAACTATTGAAAATCATTATTGTCATTTTCAATTCATTTATTAGCCTATCCTTTATTGTCAACTGGCAAAGATAGTTAGTCTGTCTTATGTAAATCATGCTTACAATCATTCCTTACATCAAATGACCGTTGAAGGAACATTTTTATTGACAACAGAGCCAATGTCCACCTAAATAAGTTTTATAGCACTGTGATCCTAAATATACATATAAATAATAGATATATGAATTTCTAAAAGTCATACTTATACTTATTTTGAATGATTTAAAAGACATATTTAGAGAGAGAGAAATGATTTTGAACTAAAGCACCTCAGCCAAATCCTAAACACTGTATTTGTTTATGTATGATCATCCTCTATTCTCGTACTTCTTAGCATAAGAAAATCAACTACTCACTCCTTCATGTAAACAGTACAGAGTTTGCCTTCAGTCAATATATCTTAACTTGACTTCAAAGCATATCTATTTTGATCATATTATTGAAAACAATAAAAACTCCATGTGTTCAGGAAGTTCTTCATGTGTCAATGAGTTCAATAGCTCAGGTTGTAAGGTCAACAATTAATAAATGGGACCTCATGAAACTGAAATCTGTAAGGCAAAGATCACTGTCAACAGGACAATATGACAGCCTACAGGCTGGCAAAAGATTTCACTAACCCTACATGTGACAAAGAGCTAATACCCAAAATATATAAAGAACTCAAGAAATTAAACACCACCAAACCATATAACCCTATTAAAAATGGCATATAGAGTTAAACAGAGAATTCTCAACAAAGAGAATATCAAATGGCTGAGAAACACTTGAAGAACTTCTCAGTGTCCTTAGTCATCAGGGAAATGCAAATCAAAATGACTCTGAGATCCCTCCTTACACGTATTGGAATGGCTAAGATAAAAAACTCAAGTGACAATACATGCTGGCGAGGATGTGGAGAAAGGGGAACACTCTCCATTGCTGAGGGAGTGCAAACTTGTACAACCACTTTCAAAATCAATCTGGTCCTATCTTAGGAAATTGAGAATAGTGCTACCTCAAGATCCAGCTATACCACCCCTGGACATATAACCAAAAGATGCTCCACCATACCACAAGGACCTTTGCTCAACTATGTTCATAGCATCTTTATTCATAATAGCTAGAATCTAGAGACAACCTAGATGTCCCTCAAACAAAGAATGAATAAAGAAATTATGGTACACTTACACAATGAAATACATTCAGCTATCAAAATCAAGGAAAATTTGAAAATTTCAGGCAAATGGACAGAACTGGAAAGATCATTCTGAATGAGGTAACCCAGACCCAGAAAGACATGCATGGTATAGACTCATAAGTGGATATTAGCCTAATTTACATGTCCTCTGAGAGATTCAACCCAGTGGGGTATTGGGACAGATACTGGCACTTGCAACCAGACTCTGGGCAGAATGCTGATAGTTGTATAGAAGAGTGGGGGGTAAGGAAGAACCTGGAGGGGTCAGGAGCTGCACAAGGAGACCATCAAGGCCAATATCTCTGGACAGAGGGGTAGGCACAAACTGATGCACCTACCAAGGACAATCCATACAGAGTACTTACACCTGCTGTTCAGATGTAGCCAATGGACAGGTCATTCTCCTTGTGTGTGGGTGGTGGTGGTAGAGAGAGCAAGGGCTGCCTTTGACATGAACCATGGTGCCACCTTTTGGCAGGCTGGCCTTGTGTGCACACAGAGGAAGGAGAAGCAGGCTTTGGGAGAAATAAAAACTAGGGAAGGGTTAAGTCCAAATGCAGGGTGTATGAGTAATTTTTATCTGTGGCTGGTTGAGTCCTGTGAATATGAAGAAGTGACTAATCCTGGTGTGACTGCTATATTTAGAGTTTTCTCATTCCTAAAACAGACAATTCTACTACTAAATACTACAAAATTCTTTCTGTATGTTATATCAACAGGGAACTGGTGTGGAAAAACTCTGAGCAGTCTAAATATAGATTAAGTTACTTTATTACCCCTGTCAGCATGGTTCAGAGGAGCTAAAGTCACATGTCTAGAACTTTTTACTGTCCATTTGTGGTAATCAAGGAGGGAATTCCAAATGCTTCCATTTTCATAACCTCATGGGTTTTAGGCTCTGTTCTTCAGTCTGACATTAACATCTATTTAAGGAGGCTGCACTGCATCTATTAAACACTTGGCCATAGTCTCTGTGATGTGAGAGATCATTTCACTTAGTCCCTAGTTCATTTATAGAGTAAAAGTAATTAGCATTTTTTGGAAAATAAATAATATGTATACTACTCTTTTGCATGTATTATCATCTTTCAGCATATCATATTCTTTGCCTGGTATATCTTCTGTCCTCTTTATCTCCATACAAAGTGGAGTCTCATCTCTACAATGTTTTTTTGAAATTGTCTCCCACTTCTGACTCCTACAGTCTTTTATTTGTTCTTCTACATAGTTCCTTAAACAACGATAGGAGGGATAGGATAAAATATCCCATTTAAGGATGAGGGTTGTAAAGTCTCCTACACTCTGCACATTTTCCAGTTGTTTGTCTCTGTAATAATTACCATCTATTTAAGAAGAAGAATTTTATGAGGTCTGAGCAATGATCTAATCAATTGATTTAGCAATACATCATTTTATTTATTTATTTATTTATTTATTTATTTATTTATTATCAAGTAGAATAATTTTAGTAGGTTTTTCCCTACTAAATGAGGCTCTTGACCCCATTTACAGTATCAGGTTTGGCTTTGATCTCATGGACGATCTCATGGACACTTGTGCCATTATTTGCAGCAGTGGTCATATTGTGGAGGCAAGTTACTATTGTCATCTACAAGGACTGTAGCTGGAGAAGCCTGATGATTACAGTTCTCCTCTGCCAGTGAGTGTAGTACCTTCCAGCACTATGAATACTAGTCGGTATTCATGAAGCATCTAGTTGTTCATAATCTTAATTTCTCCACATTAAAAAATATAAATATCTGGCATCTTTATGAACTCCTGGAGACTATGACAACATACACAGGCATGCACAAATTTAAGCTAGACAAAATCCAACACCTTTTCTGTCTCTCCTTAGAAAATAATCAGGAATCTAAAGAATAATAAAAAATAAAATAAAGTATAAAAAGGAGCAAATTGGAATAGGACTAAACAAACAAGAAAAAGATAAAAATAAAAACTACAAGAAAAACATATTATTTGTAATTTATGGCTTCTAAAAAAGATAAAATATTTTTTTCATGAATAGAATGACATAGAAATTATGTCAGCCACACTCTAGGTGAGTTGTGGTCCTCAAATGGCCAACACAAATTGGACTCCATGGTTAGTTTTCTACATCTGTATGCACTTTTAAGTTTTATTTCATTTTTTTAGAGAGAGAAAGAGCATGATGTTGTGTGATGGGTGTCGGATCTCACAGGAGCTGGGTAAGTGAAAGTGTGATCAAAACATACTATATAAATATTTTAAAAATATGACAAGAAGACAAATAATTGTAACAAAATACAACTTTCTGACAATGTGCCAATCTCTCTCCAAGGATATTCTCATACCAAAAATGTTTTTCTAGGATCTAATGGCTGAACATCAATAATATAATGATTCCCAAAGAATTAATCTAATGGCTTGACTTATCAGCACTGCCTCAAAAACAAGTTGATTCATGGAAAGCAGTAACCATATATATTTTATGCTATCATGGTACATAAAATCAGTTAATAATGAATGTTCTAGGATGACAGAAATAATATTAAACTATGTCATATATAAACATCACAATAGTTATAAAAAGAGGTGTATTCACCCTTGAATCCACTGAGCTCTGGCAAACTGAGAATCAGTGTCAATGATTATCTCAGGTCATTAGGAGACTAGCATAGGACAAACTGTCTTGTGCCATCTGACTAACAGCCAGTGATGGCAAAAGTGATGTCTCCTTCTGTGTACTACACATTGCAAATTTCACTATAAAAGGCCATGCTTCAGAGAGACATTATAAAACAAGATTCAATAAGAATCAACCTCAATATGGGGAAAGCATTTGTAAGCAACAAATTTCTTTCTCTTGTTTTTCTGAGAAGTTGAGGGTATGGATTTATTGTGTCTCTGCTGAAATTTATTTCTGTTTTTTTTCCACAACATGAAATTGGAATCCTTATTCCAAGATATAGTTCAGTTTGTTCTTCATAAGAAATGTAATGTTTCTCATTCAGGAGTTCCAAGATAGTGGCGCCTATCACACACTGTATCTGATCTACTGCACAGAGATCCTCGGACACCCCCACAGGCCCCACCCCAGTCCATGAAGAGCCCTAGAGTCCACGGCAAAGCCCAGGGTGCCCAGCAACAGCATTCTTGGTCTGGGCAGGTCCTGATGTTGCCAGGCAGCCGGCCTCAGTGAGCCGAGCCTACAAAACTTGGCTGATAGAACCTGGCAAGGAGGGTCTCCACAACCCAGCAGGGACTCCCATGCTTGTGGGAGAAGCTGGACTGTCCTGAGGGTATGGAAGGGGGTCTGAATTGTGGCCACAATTCAGTGAGACTGAACCGCCAGAAGGTGCACAATCTATTCTGGTCTGCTATCTAGGCTGATCCAGGCAGGAACCTGACTACAGGCCACAGTGGTCTGGGCCTGGACAATTGGGCAGATAAAGCCACAGTCCCCATGGCCCAACAAGGACTCCCATGCTCGTGGGAGAAGCTGGACTGCCCTAAAGAGTATGGAAGGGGGTCAGAATTGTGGCCACAGCTCAGTAGGACTGAACCACCAAAGTTGCACAATCTAGACTTGTCCACTATGTAGACTGATCCAGGCAGGAACCTGTGGGCTACAGTGGTCTGGGCCTGGACAATTGTGCAGTTAAATCTGTCTTGGCCAGTCCCCAAGGCCTGGCAGAGTCTCCCACACACTTGGGAGAGGATGGACTTCCCCGAAGAGTCAGGACAGAAAATTAAACAGTGGCCCCCAACACCGCTCATCTGAATCCCCTCAGTAGCATGAATGGAATTAGGCAGAAGCCTACCTCTGCTGACCCAGTCAGGAGCTTAAGGTGTAGAGCAAAGGCCCCTGGAGAAGAAACCAGGTCACTTGAAGGTTCCAGAGAAGAACTCCATGATCCCCACAGGCAAGGGCATATGACCTATAGTCACTCACCAACTACCCACTCTCAACAACCAGTGAAGGACACCAGACGCTACCACCCAACATCAGAGATAGCAAGATGACTAAAGGACAGTGTAAGAGCGCAAACAACAAAACCCAAACAGCTCAGCATCCCCCGACCTTAACTATCCGAAAGAAAGCAACCCTGAGAACTCAAACAGAATAGAAATACAAGAAAATGACCTCAGATCCTTAGTAATGAAGATGATAATTAAGGAAAATAATAAAATCCATAATCAAATGCAGGAAGATGCAGCCAAACAGGTGGAAGACATAAAAGAGGCCTATAGAGAGGAACTGGAAAAATTTCAGGAAAATACAAACAACCAACTGAAGGAAATCAACAGAACAGTTCAAGATCTGAAGATGAAAATGGAAACAGTGATAAAAGCACAGACAGAAGAAAAACTGGAATGAGAGGCCTTAGAGAAGAAAGTAAACAACATTGAGGTGAGCTTCTCTAACAAAATTCAAGAAATGGAAGAATGAATCTCAGGACTAGAAGATACAATTGTAAAACTCGAAACCACCATCAAAGAAAATGCTAAATCTGAAAAAAATTCCCGACACAAAATATCCAAGAAATCAAGGACATCAGAAAAAGATGAAACCTGAGAATTATAGGCATCAAGGAAAGAGAAGCCACCCAACTCCAAGGTCCAGAAAATATCTTCAACAAAATCATAGAAGAAAATTTCTCCAATTTAAAAAAGGAGATGCATATAAACATACAAGTAGCCTACAGAACACCAAAAAGAATAGACCAGAAAAGAAAATCTTCCTGCCACGTAATAATAATAATAAAACACACACACACACACACACAAATTATATGGAACAACAAAAAACAATAATAATTAAAAGCAGCAAGAGAAAAAGGCCGAGTAACATACAATGGCAAACCTATCAGAATTATACCCAACTTCTCAGCAGAGACTATAAAAGCTGGAAGGGCCTGGACAGAGATCCTGCAAACCCTAAGAAACCACAGATGCCAGGGCAGACTACTATACCCAGCAAAACTATCAATAACCATTGATGGACAAAACAAAATATTCCATGACAAAAACGAACTCAAACAGTTCCTTTCCACAAATATGGCTTTACAGAAGTTACTAGATGGAAAACTCCACCCCAAAGGGACAAGCCACAACCCAAACTACACAGGAAATAGATAAATACACCATCACAAAAACCACAACCACACAAACTCTCTACTGTAATCACTTCTCTCATTCATTCTGGGAAGACGTAGAAGGCACGACAAGGACATGGAGGATATAATGTACCTATAATTGAGAATTATGGTTTCTCAAAATAAAAGAACCACATCAGAGTCCTATAAAGAAAGGCTATGGTTTTCACAGACAGAGAAAATACCCATTTAAAATTGAGGTCACCCAAGAATCTAGTATAACATGAGGATGATCCCAGGAGTTAGCCTCAGAGCAAACATGAGGGAGACTTACTGAGACTTAATACATTGTATTAAGTAGTCAGGAATGGAAGTCAAAGCTGCATAATGTGTGGATAAAGGGCCTAAAATTGCAAGAATAGATACAAAGTGAAAATTGGCCTGCATATTTTATTCTTTGATCAAATATTTAACAGTGGGTAAGAAAAATTATGTTGGTATTAGACTTAATGGATATCTTACAATTTATTTCCTTAGTCCATTTATACTGTAATTAAACTTGATTGGCTAATTGACATTTTACAGAGCATGTATTTTTATAGAATATAGATAAGAAATACTGGACAGAAATAGAGTGTGGTCTAAGGGAAGAGTTTAAGACAGTTCAGTGTGTGGAGATTGAGGGCTAGCATCCAGACTGGTCCGTGTTGAACTTCAAAGACAAGTGTACACAAAAGAAAGTAGAAAGGTAAGGTAAATCTTGTAGTTATGAAGGCTTACCTGTATTAAATGGAATCTCTGTGCTCATATATACTGGATTCTTCAAGTTGATAGAGTAAGAGGCTTGAATTTTATTTCTTGTAGCATGAAAGACTTCAAGAGTCTATTAGCTAAGATGTTATGGATGAGCACTGGTCCCCCCGAAGAGATGTCCACATCCTAATCTCCTGAATTTCTGAGTATCATCTTGTATGATAATAGAGACTATCATTTTATATGTACAAAATATTACTAAGTTAAGAGTATTGGGTGAGTTACCTTGGTTTTTCTATGTGCTATTAAAATGGCAAGTGGCCTTACAAGAGCTGGATAGTGAGAGAAGAAACAGAGAAGTTGCCAGAGTAATGCACAGGAGAAGGCAATTTGCAGGAGAACTGTGAAAGAGATGTAGCTGTGAGCTGTGAGGTGATGATAAACACAAACGAAGGGATGGTGAGTTAAATGTTTGTTAGAGACTTCAGGGGAGTTAAGAGACCCTGCTTACACTGCCTGGTTCTAGACATCCGGTTTCCGCAACGTGTGACTACAGTTCTGCTGTTTCAAGTTACTGAGTTCATGATGAATATCATGATGTTCATGATTTATATCAACATTATAAAACTCACATTGAAAAAGTAACCATTTACTTCTCTAAACTTTGCAAGACAAAACTAAATGACTTTCTTTAAATGCTCTATCACGATTTGATGACATACTATTAATACTCAGCACTGTGTCTACTGTGCAATATTTTCATAAAACATTTAGTGACAAAATGGTCTTACTGACAAAGATAATGCTATAAGTCCGTAATTTTGACATAAACTATCATAAGTGATTGTTGAAAATTGCTATGTGCTTCTAGTTATTACCTATTTTAAGTAGATTTCTTATCTAAGTGTCTACATAGATTAGAATGGAGCATTGGCAAAACCATTGTAATGTAAAATATGATAATGTTACACACAACAGATATAAAAGCACTTATTGCCTGCGTAATGAGACTTTCTAGGGAGGCCTCACTAGATTGCCCACATTTGGACAAACTTCCTTCAGACAAAAGACAACTCTGCTCTTTGGGTTTTACAGTTACTTGGGACGAGCCTTGGTTACTTTAATGTAGGAAAGCTCTCATTGTTGTATAATACCATGCCATCACTGAGAACGGAAGGGTGATGGGGTCTTGTTAGCATCTACCCAGTTGAGGAAGAGAAAGGCTGAGGTTTTTAACGTGATCTACCTATCATATAAAAAATTGGCTAGACTACTACAACCTCCATAAAACCAACTACCAAACATAATAAAGACTGATTATTGTACTCTCCATATTCCTTTTTCTAAAGTAGCTTCCTTTTCCTTCTTCCCAGTTTGTCCATTGTTGTTCCACTGTTTCATTCCAGCTACAGATGGCATCCTTTACAATCAGCTTCGAGTAAACACAGATGAAGGAGACCATGACTTTGCTCAAATGCTTAGAGCTGCCTCCCCTGGAATCAGAGTATTTTTACCTTTCTCTTGTTTACATATGAAGGTTTATAGTCACACTTAGGCACTTATCAAACACACAGGCAATATGCAATTACCTGGATGACTGGAGAATTCTGTCCTATCTTGAAAATAAATATTGTAGGGAGGCATAAACGTGTGCCTGATCAAGTGAGAGGTCCCTGGGGTATGGACTCCAATTTTATATAATGTTGTTCAGCTCCTATCTGATGCCACTCTGTATGTTATCAGCCTCAGAAGATAGCCCAGCCACTCTCCTATCTTCTCTAACAGCTGTCCTATCAGACAAATGATTTTATCTCACCAACAAAGTAGAAATGAAGGAAATCACTCTTAGCCGTCTACTTTTCTTAAAGTAGCTACTATAGACAATGCTAGGTGACCAGGCTATCTTGTTCAGTAGAACAATACTGCAAGAAAAACCCTTTAGTATAACTTCATCAGGAGTAATAAATTAAATAGATTGTTTATGGAGTAATTTCTAGGATTACATGATGCACATATCAAAGATGGCTTATACATAGCATTGCATATCACCACTCTTGTCCTTGTAAAAACGTTTATTAACCTAAAAGCAAATAACTGACATTTTAATGTCCAACATCAGATTCAAATGACATTTATAATAATACCCAGTAAATCTATAAAACACTTCACTACGCTAACATAATTAAATTGGAAGGCAGCAGCTACGATGTAATACAAGATGACTGTGTGCTCCATCTAATTAGCCACAAGGAAATTGTTCAATTTAAAAAATGGAGCCTCAGGAAATATAAATACGCATTAAGTACTATATTAATTTACATATATTTCCTTATATTACACTACCTTTTTACTAAAGATATATGCAAATATTATTTAGTATTCAGAAAAGAAAGACACCAAGAAATACAGCTATTTCCTTGTTGAAACTACATGTCCTTTTGATAAAAATATTCAATTCAGATGTAAAACATGTAAAATTTTTCTCTTACTATTATAAATATACGATTATTTTTATCTTAGACTTTTATAGTGTAATTTTCATAATTTTTAAATGTTATTCCAGGGATTTTTTGCCACATGGAGGTGACATTAACAAAAAACCATAAAATCAATCTATAGTAAATATTTAGAAGTTCTTACCTTATATGTACCAAGAAAATAACAGAAATTTCACATAAAAATTGATGAATGAATCATAGACAATGAACATGTGAGTATTAAAAGTTACAAAGAAATATGGCTGTAAAGGAATTTTAAATCCAGCCACATGGCTGCTCTGGCAAGGAATCACATACAAAGACCTAAATCTGTATGATCCAGTTAGAATACAAAAATGCCCTTAGTACATACTTTTAATCCCTCTGGCTGGAATACAGATATGACAGACCTTTTAATCTGTTGGGCTGGAGTACAGACACAGCTTTAATCCCAAACAATTATATCTAATTGAAGGACAGACAAAATGACAAATCAGAAAAAGTTTGGCAGAATGAGTCAGAGATAGGGCACTCCCAACTCTCAAGAGAACAGACAAGAAAAAGAAGTTACTTAAGAAGGAATAAACTTGATTATCTGAGTACGCCAGGAATGTAGGTTAGTAGCTTTCCAAATAAAAAGATGACAGAGACAGTTTTCTACATGAATAGTCACCCAAAACTCTCTATAACATTGGAGCATCTGAGGGAATTGAAGAACAGGTAGCTCAGTTTTACAATGAAGCTTAATTATTTAGTGGTTAAGTTGTTTTTAGGTCTAGATAGGTGTTCTAAGTTGATAATGACAATATGTGATGGAGGTTGATTTACATTCAAAAATTTAGATACAAGATAGGAAAGATGTCTTCTTCAAACCTGTCAAATACAAATAGCTAAAACATTAAGAATGTAACATTTATGTAATTCCTGATTAAATCATGGTTCTTCTTGACATAGGTAATCTATGGTATACAAGTGTAGTAATATAAATATATATGTACAAAACAAAATAATTTTTTAATGACAAAGAATAAAAAACAAAAAGCAAACAAAATAAACAAACAAAAAAAGAAGCTACTTAAGAGCAGCACAGAGAAAGAGCAAGTGAGTTTGATGAGACAGTTCACAGAGTTCAGGAATACAGTAGAGTTGGGTGCAGTTCAATTTGAGTTTATTCAGTTCAGTTTGTAGAGTTCAGAGGCAATTTTTCCAAGCAGGGCAATTCAGCCAGAAGCTGAGACAAGCCAGTTTAAATCAGTCAGTTGGAGAAGAGTTTTGAGCCACAACAGCTGAGTTAAACCAGTCTGCCAGAGTTCAGAAAGAATTAGAAAGAGTGAGCTTATTCAGCAGGAAGTCTCAGAGACTAAAAACATTTTTAGGCCTATGTTAGCAGATAGAGGCTGGAAGCCTTCAAGGCCTAGGCTTACAGAAGAATAGATAATATGGAGGCTAGAAGCTTCCACACCTAACCTTAGAGATAGTTAGAACAGAGATTGAAATGCTCTGGGCTCAGACCAAGTCATATATTCTTAAATCTTAGGTACTGCTCTCATCTCGTTCTATCATTTGAGGAAATAAAAACAACATTTACATATGGCAAGTCAAAATCATGTAGATATTCACACAGAATAAAAGTTGGCACTTTTTATATCTAAAATTGCATCTCTCTCTCTCTCTCTCTCTCTCTCTCTCTCTCTCTCTCTCTCTCTCACTTGCTCTCTCGCTCTCGCTCTCTCAGTGCCAACATGAGCATGCTCTAGTTCTTAACTTCATTCTAATAGCATCCTAAGTGTTACTGTATGTTAGTTCTATGCTGGCTTAATTTTGCTTAAATATCTATATACTGTGGAAGATTAGGAAGGAAACATTGTCTTAATATACATATATATCTTAAATACATATATATATATATATATATATATATATATATATATATATATTGACCTTTAAATCTGTAAAGTTTTTAAAAATAATTCAGGTTAAGAGATGAATGCACAAAAGATGTAGTGACTCATTCAACATCATGACTGATTTGCTTGCTCAACATGGACTTGAATCTTATGACTGGAGTTAATTGCTCTTTCAGTGACCAGAAGTTATTTATTTAAACATGTGTAAAGCCTTGAGATATGGTTTATTCAGCTCATCAAGGAAATAAAATCCAAGTAATTTTATATATGAATCAATGTTTGCCAAAGGTACCAGAAATAAATGCCTTGGGGATTACTAATAAGTAATGCTGGCAAATATGCTTAGAATTTATTTTATTTCCAAGAACTAAGTACTATTGTAATCCTTAATTTGATTTTCTGATATATATATATATATATATATATATATATATATATATATATGTGTGTGTGTGTGTGTGTGTGTGTGTGTGTGTGTGTGTGTGTGCACATTATATATCAGACTTTTTCTTGATTTAAATTTAAAAATATAAGCAGCTTAGAATATGATTCCTTCCTTCATGGGTTACTTGTATGTATGGCATATAGTCATAAAAAAACGAATTTGCTCAGAACATAAAACTTACAACAAGTAAAAAACAAAATAAAGATTCCAGTGTAATAAAAAAAAAGTGGTAGGAGGTGGAGAAAAACGAATTTAAGGGAAGAAAGGAGAAAGACAGTTGTATTCCAGCACATAAAGAATTTAGCAGGTCCCTCTATGTCCCTGATCTGCAGTGTTGTCAATGGCATTGGTATAAGTTCTCCATACCACAAACATTTATAGCTATAATGGTCATCACTCAGCACAACAAAGTCCGGGTGAGATGGGCACAAGTGGGTCTTGATTTAACAATTATATGTAATTGTCCATGTTGCACGTTAGTCATGCTAGAGATATTCTGACAAAGATGTGTGAAGTCCTATACAAAGAAATCATGACTGTTATCAAGAAAGGAAAGATGAAGAGACAAAAACAAAGGAAGTAAGAGAAAAGATGTCAATAACATACATTTTAAAAATTATTTCATTTATTTTTGAGATTATAATATAATTTCATCATCTCCCTTCCCTTTTCTCCTTCCAAACCCTACATATATACCCCTAATTGTTTTCTCTCAAACTTGTGACTCTTTCTTCTCATTGGTTGTTGTGGTATACATATAGTAATATATAATTAATAGTAATACAATATACTCTATCTGTGTAGTGTTACCTGCATGTATATTTTCTGACTAGCCATTTGTACTTATATCCTCTTCTCTGACGAAGACTATTGTCCCTGCTCTTAGATATCCAGTATATATCTAAATCTTGTACATTTAATATTCTTCATGTGGTCACAGACCTTTTTGAAGAGTACAGAAGAAATGTCCACAGAAAGCCTTTACCCATGTGTGGAAACACATACACATTTTTAAATAGAATCTAGACAGTTTGTATAAGCCAATACATTAAGTATTTTTGTTATTTTCTTCATTGAAACTTTGAGTGGATCAAATTTGAGAATTTTTATGATTGCTATATGATGCTCAGAACTACTGAACTATGAATTCCTCATCTCATTAATTTACACATTCTACATGCTAATCTAAGTTTTACAATGTGCAGTCTTATTTGTAATTACATAGATGCCTATAATTACTAAATATTGAGTTGGTTTTCAATAGACTAGTAAATAACTTGAATCTCATCAGAGAAGATGTCATGAAGTAGGTGATACTTATCAAAGAGACAAAGAACTAGTCAAGACACAAAGAATAATTGAAAGTAGGGTGCTTGGCCCTAACTCAGTCATTTGTATCATACCCTCTTCCCAAAGCTTAAGAGTCATTGTGGAAGAGGGGGTGGAAAAGCTGTAAGAGAAAGAGATGAAAGATGACAAAAAGAAAACAGTGCTTTCTAAGGCACAATAGTCAGTTAAACATATGGATTCAAAGCAGTTCTGACAGCACACACGAGACTCAACCCATACAAGCACCAGCGAGAAAATTTTCCCCATGGAGATGAGAGGCTGGCACTACAGCCTGCCTTATTCTGATGAACTTTTGGGATTCTACTGCTACTAGGAAAAAGGAAGCTCGTTTTCTTTAAGGGCGTGGCTTCTGATAGATCTAACATAATCCTGTGGATTGACATATACACAAGAATATGTCATCAACACTAATTGGACTTGATGGGTTTTAAAATTAATGAGGACAAAATGTTGGGTGGGCATAGAATAATTGGCTAATCTTGGAGGAAATGAAAAGGAGGATGGATATGATTAAAATACAATTATGAAATTCTCAAAAAGTAATAAAATATTTTTTGAAATACTTGAAAATTGACATTCTATTGAAATATTCCTCTGTCCCCTCATAATTCCCTTAGGGCTTCTCAGTGTTTAGAGGAATTGGTGCAAATTAGTTGTTCAATAAAGTCTACTTTCCCTGAGATGTATGAGCAATTTAATACAAAGCATGATATTTTACACTCACTGTGTGTTGAATTTGGTTTAGAGTAACTTAATTGAATTTACACTTTTAGATATATTATTGAAACAAATCTTTCGATTGTTTTTTTCTTTCTTTCTGTGAAATGGAGAGAACTTGACAGTGAATTATTAAAACACAAAGAAATATTTCAGTTGTCAATTTCTTAACTTGCAACATTACCAATGTCAATGTATCATATCACTGAGCAAAGAAACCTATGACAATTGCTTATTATCAGCCCAAGGGGGTTTGAAAAGACTCAAGGTGATATTGTCTCACTATAAAATCTTGAATAAATATGGAATTGAACTAATTAGAGATTCATTCTTTTATTTACCATTATCACACATACTGAATTTTGAGTGGTAGTAGGAAAATAGCTTTTAGTTTTCAATAATTTAATAATAGTACTAAAAGTGAACATGGAGTTTTGCACTTAATACCATGATTTTGTGCAATGCTTCATGTGTTGTCATAGCTGTTTTTTTCCCCTTCTTTCCTGTCTTTCTGTCCTTTTTTAAGACATGGTCTCTGTATGTATCCCTGGTTATCCTAAATTCATTATTCAAGATTAGCTTGGTCTTGAATTCAGGGATCCAGCTACCTGTGCCCTCTCTACCACCAATACCCATTCTGGGACAAAAGTTGTGCACCACCATGCCAGGTTTCTGTTATTTTCAATTAGCTAGGTCTTGTTTCTTTGAGATCTAGGAGATTAATTAATATCATTAGCTCATAATCTCCTTCTAGCCCTTAATTCAATGTTCCTCCTCCTAGGGACCAGTTTGAAGTAGGGCCTTCTCATGGAGACACGAACAGAAAGGACTTTTAGTCTATTGTTTAAATATCAACCCCCAATTGAATAATTAGCTTTCTTTCTCATTCTTCTGCTCCTGCTCCTCCCATTTCCCCTCCTACTTATTTTTATACAGATACTTCTGTATAATGATGATGTCCTATTATAATAAGACAACAAACCTACTAAGCATCCTAACTTAGAAGCAGAACATCAACTGCTTCTGTTTTTATTTTTTGAATTTACTTATTTTATTTTTAATTGCTTTCTTTTTTATTATGTGACTAACTGGAAGCTAGGTCTTGATGTCTCTGGCTGAGATTGCAAGACATGATGAAATTAAAGAACAGAGACAGAAATCGAGGTAGTTTTTACTGAATAGGTGTGGCTTTTGCACCATTCTAATGTTGCAACATCTTTTTTGTAAACTCACGGTGTCAGAATCTTCCTATAAATCATCAAGAAGAATAGAAAATTAAATACGTAGAAAACACTGTCTTCCATATAAAGCAGATATAATTTGTTACCTTCTTTCTGGCAAATGTTCTGGACCTCAACTGTGATGTTCTATCTGGGACTCTGTTTACAACTTTTCCTGCTGGCCAGGTCTCAGCAGTTACTAAACATGGGCTCCGACACTATGAACTTGTGGAATAGGAGCAAGTATATTGTATATCTGTGGCACAATTAAAAAAGGAAAGAAAAAAGTTCTAAAAGAAAAATGTACAAGGGATGGGATAACCATTGAGATGTAATAAGAATAAATTAATAAAAAATTTAAAAAAAGAAAGATACGGCAAACGGAAAAATGTATAAACATATTCTGCACCACACAGAGGAAGACAGTAGCATCTATGTAAACCTTAAAATAGGCTGAAATACCAAAGACAAACCTTTGTCTATGTGAAATGTTGTCACAAATAGAACACGATAGTGTGACATCATCTACTAACAACTCCAGTTCTTAAAACAACTTTTCATTTCCCTCCCAGGATTCCACCTTAAAAAGAATATCATTTATTGCGAGTAATAGTGTTTCTTAAGATTCTATTACCCTTCCATAGGTAAGTAGAGATGCACATCGCATCACAATTGAAATGTGAAGGCTGCTTATAGCTAGATCCTGACATTTTTCTACTCATGCAGTGACAAAACAAAAACTACCACAAAACTCTTACCCGCATGCGTATTGATTCAGGAAGAATGCATGCAGTGGTAACTGACAGAAATTGAAGCATTGTGATGTTTCTGTGCGGTTATTATAAGAGATTTAAGAAAATCTTCTTGTGTTGGAGCTGTATCCATTATAAGCTCTAAGCCATCCCATATATTATCTTGGTATTAAAAAAGTTAATATCATTTCCATAAAACAAGTAATTGGTGCCACTATGTATAATTCAGTTCTCAATCTGACACTAGTATGTACAGAAAAGAAATGTGACAGATTAAACCCATTTGATGTTGGCTTAAACTCTTAATTGGCTTTCTCATTGCCATGATGGAAAGGAACTGGCATTTTAAAAAACTGAATAGCACTGTAGCTTTTTACTAATTTTAAGACATTAAATCATATTTATGTTACCTTTTATCATTCAAAACTACCAAATCTGAGCTTAGCAATTTCCTTTATTGTAAAATGTGTTATGTGAAAATGATGAAGTCTTTAATAGATAAAGAAGATATCAGTGCTATGCTGAAAAACTGAAAACACTGAATCCTACCATATAATTACTATTTCAAAAGACATTAGGATAATAGTTTTGGTAATTTATGCTTTCCTGCAAAAGTTTGTGTGTGTGTGTGTGTGTGTGTGTGTGTGTGTGTGTGTGTGTGTGTGTGTGTGCTGTGTGTCTATCTTTCACATATCAGTGCCTGAATCCTTTTATGCCTATGGAAGCGTATGCCTGTGGAAGTCAGAGGAAAGGTTTCGGGAGCCAGATTTCTCCTTCCACCATGGGTTCTGTGGGTGAATCTCAAGTCTTCAGTCTTGGGTAGTATTTTTCAATTGTAACATCTTAGCAGCCTATAAGCACACATTTTGTTCTGGTGTCTGTGCACCTGCATATTTACTCTGCCACAACTTCTATTTGATTTGGAGTTATTTTGTTGATATCGCAGCATGGTGGTATATGTTTATATTCCCAGCACATGGCAAGTAGAGGCAGGAAGATTGTGAATTTGAAACAAGCCCAGACACAGAGTTTTGAGCCAATCAGACTTGGTCTCTAACAAACAAACAAAAATACAAAAATAAATTAAAATGCATTCTATTGCTCCTTTTCCCTTTTGTTTTTATTTTTCCAAATATACAATGTATGAGTCATACTGTATCTTATTCTTTTGCTATCATATACTATATACTATGTTTTAAATTGATGAAATAAAAGTTTCACTAATTCTTCTGTACCTAACACATGGACAGTCAAAGTAAGCATTTAAGTCACAAAATGTCAATCCTTGCCATCTTCTGTAGTTTGGCTGAAAAGCATCTCTAAAATCTGAAGATCTTTAAATATTGTAAAACAGTGTTACATATTAGTTCTTTCCAGTATCAATGTCGATTCTGTGAAAGCTAGGTAAGTATTTTGAAGTAGTATTTCTCAGGTCTCTTTTTTCACATTGCCAGATATGCATTATGGTCAAAAGAATATATGCCTGTTTAAACTTCAACCACACTGTAATGGAGTTTAATAAGTTGTAAATCATCTGTTGATAACTATTACCTATTAGCTTTTTATTGTTTCTGTGCATAATTAGATTTAAATGCTTAATTGCATAATTTTTCTAGTTTTCCATAGTTAAAAATGTCTGTATCAGGACTGCAAAACTAATGAAGAAATTATTTATGAAGGGGATTTATTCTCCAAACCTTGCTCAGGTGCCTGCTAAACAATCTACTTTGTGACTTATCTATCTATCAAGTGTCTGTTTATAAGTATCATTTGCATATATTATTGAACCAATTTATTTTTTAATATTAGATTCTGCTAAAATTCTCAATTTAAAGAATCATGGTCCTTTTTTGCACAACGGAGAGAAGAAAGAACTTGACAGTGTTTCACAGTATAAACACTACCAGATTTCTCAATTTCCCATCATAAATAAGATTATAGCATATATATACAGATAAACATACAGCAATAATGTATGAGTCTTATCATAGATCCAATATTAAAATGATCAAATAGAAAAGGAGGAAGAGAAAGCCCTTGCAAACTAGACTCAGCTGCCATTAATAAACCCCATCTGCCATTTTATGGCAAATACACAAACTGCTATAAGAAGATGCCAAGACAATTTAGAATTTCCTTCTACAAGGTCTGAGCCAGAACTAATTTCATTCAAAGGATAAATGAGCAAAGTATTTCTTTGCCAACTGACAAAACATAATGATTCATGATTAATGGATCCTTGTTTTTTTTTTTTCTTTCTTTCTTCGAATACCTCTCCTTTAGACATGGCAATACTGTAATCAGAGGGAGACCCAGAGACTTTCAATGAAAGGGCAGCAAATCTGATCTATATTTTATGGTTAGAAATGGCTCATTATTAGCAAAGAAAATGATTGATGATAGAAAATGCTGTCTTTTGAACCTTATGGGGAATATGCTAAAAATATTTTAGAACATTTATCTGCCCTTGGGAACAAGTTATTGCTGTTAATATACTTTTGGTCTGACAATCAAATCTAACTATTACATTTGTTGATTTGATAATTTTTGTTTTTTTTTTTAATTAACCTGCTTTCTTTGAAAGAATTAACTAGCAGCCATTTTCCTGTTTGTCGTGGACTGAGATAGTAGCATATATATTCATAATCAATAAATACAAATGTGTATTAAGAGGGTATGTTTTTCACTTATAGTAAATAATAAAGGCAAGAAAAATGACAGACAACTTAAACAGCATTCATATCTTCACCACGCTTATGATCAGAGACATTGTCCTCCATTGTATGGGATCTCTTTTCCCTATCCTGCATCAAGTCAGCAGAGAATCCTCATTGTTAGCTACTTTTGTATTCTCTTCTTACTCCAGACATTTGTTTAATTCCACAAAGGCCTGTCTGATTATAAGCAGAATAATTATCGAGACTGGACAAAGCAACACAACAAGAGGAAAAGAGTCCCAAGAGCAGGCTTTGTCCAGGTTCACTCTGAGGGATTTTGCATTGTCTTATTGTATCTTGTTTTGTTCTGTCAGTTGTTATTTTGGGGTAAATCTGTTCCTTTCAAGAAGGGAAAAAAGGGGAGCAGATCTAGGGAAAAGAGGAGGTGTAGGGAAGCTGGTAGGAGTAGAGGCAGGGAAATCTGTGCTCAGGATATATTGTATGTGAGAAGAATCTATTTTCTTTTTTTTTAAATTAATTTATTCTTGTTACATCTCAGTGGTTATCCCATCCCTTGTATCCACCCATTCTTCCCTCCCTCCCATTTTCCCCTTATTCCCCTCCCCTATGACTGTTCCTGAGGGGGCATTACTTCCCCGTGTATATGCTCATAGGGTATCAAGTCTCTTCTTGGTAACCTGCTGTCCTTCCTCTGAGTGCCACCAGGTCTCCCCATCCAGGGGACATGGTCAAAGGTGAGGCACCAGAGTACGTGCAATTTAAAAAATAAGTGGAAATTTTTCTAAAGATATTGCTTCTAAGAGAAAACCAATGCACATTCTACGTTAAGGCATACCAATTGAAATTGACTGATTCCAACTGTGAAAGTAAGCACCTGATTTATGCAAAATATAAAAAGATTAATCAAGCTTCCAGTTGTTTCTTCATTTCTGTTCGAGATGAAGATTATTTATTCAATAAGTGTTAAATCCCTTTAATAAAACTGGTAATGGATACACAATAGTCTGTATTGTTGCACCATCATGATGATCATCAAAAATTCAATAAGAGCATGTTGTAGGATTTTCCCTGTAAAGAGCCTTGTAATTGATGAAAATACTTTGTTCAGTGTGGGGGAAAATGATTAACCATGTATTAAAGCTTCAGGAAGAAACACAGAAATGCAAGTTTAGTCAACTCTCCATATTACTTACTCCTGAGTGTCTCACATAGATAAATGAAGAATACAAATAAAACCTTTCAAGGTAGCATAAAATATGTAATAAACTCTGAGAGAAGTGACTGTTTATTTCTTAACAAAACCATCTTTTATCAATAATATTCACGAAATATCTTCTTTATCTCAGGACACAAATTTTGCTCTGGTTTTGTTTACAAATGAAATTTAAAATTACTTGTTTTCAATAAAATGCAAGTTTATTAAAGAAGATGGTAAAAATGGCCTTTATTAAGATGTCATTAAGAGGCTGTTCTTACAATTTTGCCTGGATTTGCAAGCATTAATAATCATCTTTATACTAATGATAGTAAGTATGCAGGGGAACGCTTTGTTAAAATTTACTAGATAAAATAGCCTGAGTGCAAAGATGAAACCAATTCAAATTCATCTTTTTGTTGTGTTTAAATAGTTAAAAATTTAATAGATCAGGAAGCAGTTGTACCTTCATAACTTGGTTTCGGAGGATGGTGAAACTCAAACTCTTTTGTTTTTCAAAAAGTGTAGTTGCTATTATTGTCCATTTATAATGTCTAATTGGAGAAGTTATCTGTTTGCAATCAGTGTATAGTGAACACCTCATGAAGCAAAACAAATGAGCACAGACAACTCTGTTTTGAGTAGATTTATTAATCCAAGTTAAAAAACTTTTTCTTTCATTCTCTCTTTTTATTCTTCATTGACTTCCAATACTTTGATATTTAACACATAAGAAACGATACATTTCAAATTAAACACTGAAATTCTTATAATCCTCTTATGGGACTAGTATTAATAATTTTAGACTAGTTGTTGAATTCAATATATTTTAATCTCTCTATCTCAAATATCTCACATTTTCAATGGATTTCAATGGCTTTTGAGGATCATGCTGTTGGGCCATTGCTGTTTCCTTTGAATTTGAAAGGAATTTAAAAGAAGTGCTAACATTAGCCAGAATTACATTTAAGTACCAAACTACACTTTATGCTTCCATTTAGTTCATGATACAAATAAATGAAGTCAGTCCTTCAATAATGTATGTCTTTGTTTACTGAGAATATATTTAGATATTTTATATATAATAATAATTAACTGTATTGCAAAGAATTGACTATATTTTCCAACGTTAATCAAAATAACATCAATTCTATTATTCAGTAAATAAATGTTCTTCTTTCTGAGTAGGCAACGTTATTTTGCTTTCTTGCAGTTCTCTATTACAAATTGTATATAAGAATTTGAATTGAATAGGCGCTTATGCTTCTGTTTCTATTTAAGGTTTTGCATCTTTTTATTGTTTTCAATATTTTTGTTAGTAAACATATTCTCCCAATTCCATCAATAATAGCTGGAGGCAAAAGAACAACTTGGCACTGTGAATGCTCAAGACATTGAGATGTCATTCCCTATGTCTGGATGGAAAGCTGGACCTGTAATTTCTATGGAGATACAATATATCATATATGAGAAAAACACCCAACATGTCCCCAGATATCTTCAGGCCAAATAACTAACCATACAAGCACATCTTCCTCTTAAAGCTTCTTTTTTTTTTTTTTTTTTTTTTTTTGCTTCCCAGAAAATGCCTTCAATGTGTGTTCATAAGTAAAGCCTCCCCAGGGATTCTTTTTTCCCATAGACATAAAAAATATACAAAACTTTCTTTTATATCAGATTCTAGGGTTGGGACTAATGCAGTCTGAATAGGAAAGATAGAGATTAAGAAGAAAAGAACTGCTGCAAAGAGTGTGGGGACATAAGCCCGTTTAGTAAAACCCACAAGGCCCTCACAGCCACCTTCTTGCTTTATTTCCCAAACTATTTTCTTTCTTTCTTTCTTTTTTTTTTTTTTTTTTCATGTGTGATTTCCATCAGAAACCCACCCTCTCTTCGGAGAATGTCTCTTTTGTTCACATGCGTGGCTGATCACGTAACTGAGATTTGAGCTGAAGTTCCGTGACAACGCAAGAAGTCCAGGTTTCCCACCTTCCACTCTGTAGTCCCTGGTGTCAGGTTTTATTGTTTTGGTTTGTTTGGATTTTTGGGGGGGTTGGGTTTTGGTTGGGTTTTTTGGTTGTTGTTTTGTTTTGTTTTGTTTTGTTTTGTATTTTGGATATTCAAAGACTTGATCAAAATAATGAACTTTTCTCAATATTTAATTATTTTATTTTTCACATTAAAGGAAAAGTTCTATATTTTTGGAGAAAAACTAATTATGGATGTAAGATTAAATCACAGTACCTGAAGACAAATTTAAGCTGTACCAAGCCCTGGTAAGCTTTTGTGCACTTTTTAATTTTCAGCTCCTGATTGTTAGCACTTGATTTTGTGGTTGTAGCATATCCAAGGGACTTTTGTTAACTGTAAAATATGTATTTAAGCCACCTTGAAGAACAAGTAGTACTCAGGCAGCATTTCATAATCACAATTTCATACCTATAATTATGAAAACCAAAGGTACTTACTATAATTTAATGAACATTATGCTAATTATTGTTATTATTGCAAATAGAAATTTTGTTTATTTCAACATAAGCTACTTTATGAAAATACTTAGGTAGATTTATAATCTTAAATTATTCTCCCTAAATCTTTGGAGAGAGGAATTTATATTACTTTAAAATTAATTTGGACTAAAAACCAAAGTGTTTACTGAGCAGGACTTTGAAAGAAAATAAAAATATTTACTTTTCTTTAACCACTCACGTACTCAAATAGATATGTGTAGCATAGCCATGGAATGCATGTATCCTGCTTGATATGTTAGGCAAGGTACATACTTTTTCTTCCTTTAAAAACTATTGCCCTAGGCATTCTAACACAGGTTAGTGAAGACTGCTCATTGCTATCAGGAATCCCCTTTCTCTATTCCTCGTAGCTTAGGAGGAGAGCATGGCTACTTGAAACTCAGAAAGGTGGCAATATTGATATAGCTAGTCATTTGATCATTTTTGTGGGCCATTGTCATCATGAAGTCTGCATATGGCAAACAAATAGCCAACATCATGCCAAATGTATAAAAACTCAGTGTTTCCATTCAGGTGAGGAACAAAACATAGAGGTTCACCTTCTCGACTCCTATTCAATAAACTTATTATAGCCTTAACTGAAGCAATAGGATAAGTGAAAAAAGGGGGGATATAATTGTGAAAATAATAAGTATCCCTACTTACACATGAGATTATTTATGGATAAGAGACTTTAAAGAGTCCTGCAAAAAATATTGTTAGCATTAATAAAAATAGTTTTGGGAAAGTAGTTGGATACTAACTTCATAAACAAAAATCAGTAGTTTTTCTATGTTCCAATGAGAAAATATTACTTCCAAAAAAGAAGTCAGTTCCGTTTACAATAGCCACATACAAAAAATAAAATACCTAAAAAATAACCCATTCGTGTAAATAAAAGACATTTACAATGAACATTCACTGTAAGACACCAAAGAAAGAAACTGAGGAATACCCTAAGAAGATATAAAAACTGTTCATGGAGAAAGGAAAGCAGCAGCATCAATTGGTTCTGCAATATCTGGTTATTAATATCAGAATAATGAGAGTATAGCTTTAACTTTCAGCTTGTAAAAGACTCAGATAAAAATGAATACAAAAAAAATCAAATAAGACTTGATACTCTGAAACTATTAGTTTGGGGAACTTAGAGGCATTATGTACTCAGTCTGATTATTTAATGTCCAAGGCCAACAAATAATTTATACCTAAAGTAGACAGCTCCAAGGCCATGTTAATGAAAAGAAACATTAGCAAATAATTAAGTCTTATTGAAATACTAGGTATTTTCAAATAGTGGTTGATAATAATGATTTTCACATGCATTGTAATATATATATATATATATATATATATATATATATATAAAATTCAAAAATTAAGAGGGAGATGATAGATTGATCAATGGATGATAGATAGATTATGGATACAGACATATATAGAGATAGAGATAATTCAATAAATGCACCCAAATTTCCTAGAAAAAACCTGGAACATAGAAAATATTCTGCAGGAGTCTGGAGAGATGGCACATTGGTTAGGAGTGCTGACCAACTGGCTGCTACATCAGAGAACCT
Source organism: Acomys minous (assembly GCF_964271855.1). Classification (NCBI taxonomy): domain Eukaryota; kingdom Metazoa; phylum Chordata; class Mammalia; order Rodentia; family Muridae; genus Acomys; species Acomys minous. The sequence goes on along the minus strand of NC_140492.1, from coordinate 31,572,535 downwards.
AAGTTTGATTTCTAGCATTCCCAAAGTTATCCCTAGCTCCAGTTACAGGGGATCTGGTCCCTTCGTCTTGCCAAATGGCACATATATGATGTACAGACAAACATGCAGGCAAAACACCTCTACATATAAAATAAAGACAAATAATTTTTAAAAAATTAAAAGCTCTACAAATATTTTGGGAGAAAATGCTGAATAAAACCCATTCATGAAACCCATCCTATCAAAAAACAAAAAAGAAAAAAGAAAAAACAGAAAAACCACATGAACTAAAATAGCTGAATTATTTTTTTACTTATTCGCCAAAGCTATAGTCAAAATTACAGCATCATAACTATAATGTCCCCTAACTCTTAAGTCATGGTGTTATTGTTTTTCTATCCAAATTATTTCATCATTTAAAAATATGACACAAGGTTTTGTAACTCATTTTTTAACATAGTAGACCGTCCACTCTTTACCAAGAGAAAATAACCTTGAAAATTATGGTGACTAAGGGCCGGGTGTGGTGGCATGCACCTTTAGTCCCAGCACTCGGGAAGCAGTGGCAGGTGGATCTCTGTGAGTTCAAGGTCAGACTGGTCTACAAAGCCAATCTAGAACAGCCAAGGCTACACAGAGAAACCCTTCCTTGAAAACCCAAGGGGAGCAGAGGGCAACTAGAACAGGCACGGAAGTGCTTGAAGAGAGGGAACAGGAAAGGAGCCTACCACGAGGTTCTCTGGGAGACCCCCACCCACCCAGCAGGGGATTGAAGCAGATACCAAAACTCACAGCCAAACTTTGGGGCACAGCGCAGGGTGACTTCGGAAAGAGTAGGGGGATAGAAAGACCTAAAAGGGACAAGAGCTCCACAAGGAGAAGACCGGGCCAACAAATCTTGGGCCACGGGGATCTGCAGAGACTGATGAGCCCACCAAGCGCCATGCATGGAGAGGGCCTAGACACCCTGCTCATATGTGGGTGATAGACGCCACAGTCTCCATAATATGGGGAGTACGATCTACCTCTGACATGGACCTTGTTGCCCACTCACTGATCACTTCCCCCTGGCAGGGTGGCCAGAGGATGCAGGCAGTCCTGATGAGATTTAATAGGCACGGGTCAGATGGTAGGGGAAGAGGAATCCCCCTTTCTGTGGATTAGCTGAAGGGGATGGAGGGGAAATGAGGGAGGAAGCGTGGGACTGGAAGGAGATGAGGGAGGAAGCTACAATTGGGATATGAAGTGAATAAATTAAAAACAAAAAAATTTTTTAAAGAAAATTATGTCATTAAACGTTAGGAAATGAATCACAGAGATTAATTAGCTTAATTTACTTACTTTGGCCATGTGGTAGGTAGTGGTGGTAGTGGTGGTGGTGGTGGTGGTGGTGGTGGTGGTGGTGTGTGTGTGTGTGTGTGTGTGTGTGTGTGTGTGTGCACATGTGTATAGACATGTGCATATGCCAGTGTATAGACATTTCTTTTACATTTGACCAATTTAAAAATACTTATGCTTTAAGGTATTGTAGGGGGTTATTTTTACTTTGCTCTCTCAACAAAACGCATTCTATTTCTTAAGTGAAAATTCAAAGCAAATGTAACCAGAAGAATATTTCAGCCAGAAAAATCTAACAACATACCAAGAAGAATTGCACTCGGTTTCCATGTGCTTCTTCACCTCCTTACATACATTCCTCTCTTTTGCATAGCGTCCTTTTCTATGAGGCTAGATATGTTCTTAGCAAACCTCAAACCCTCCATTTGTGCTTCCAGTAAAACACAAAACTTACACATCAATGCACTATGTTTCGAGTTTAACTAATCCTTAAGTGGCACACAGTTTACAAACGTATTTTATGATTCTTTTAATTTTTTAATTTTTTGGAAATACATGAAATTTGTTCCAATTTTTAATGTAACTAAATTAATTTCTACATGAATAAATTAGACTTGTAATTTGCTCATGTTACCAAAGTTCCAAAAACATAAGGATTCTTTAGTATATTTTATATAAGATACTTTATTTCTGTTTGGTATTTGGATAGTCTTCTAGAAGCTGAAGAACTGGTGAATTACTTTTACTATTTTAATGTAGGTTAGAATCTTATCATGTATTTGATATAACTATTTTTGTGATAAAATAAATATACTTAAAATTAGTGGGATGAATATTTATTCTCTAGAACAATCGCAGAAGGAAGGAAGGCTTCTTCATAAACACTTGTTCACAGTTTTTACTTAGCCCATTAGTCAGCTCCTACCAACCTGCGTTTCCTCTTTGCTCTCAAGTCCACAAAACTACATAGACTCTTAACCGCTCTGTGGGCCAGATCTGTGGGCCACTTGAAACAGGATCTTTGTAATTCTGAGTCCTTAGTTCTACTGAGCATGGCTGACTTACTAGATGAATGAAATATGGTTGCATGCCCCTTCCTGTTCAGTTCTCAGGCTCCACAATGCTCAGCAGGCAGTAGTCAATTTAGTAAGGTTTTATCCATCACAAGTGAAAAGATGCGAGGCATTGCCTTGATGAATGGAAGATAAATCATGAGAGGGTTATCCATTCAGGCAAAGCTGAATGACACTGACAGAGCCCTGCGTGAAAGCTCATTTTGTGTTTGCCTGTACAATATCTCATTTGTCGTGAGCTTCGCTTGCCAATGATATCGGTGGCTTCCCCTGTATGGAGCCTTCTTTCTTTATTCCCTTCAACAAGTCACCCAGTTGGTAAAATGAAAGAAACACCAAGGGAAGAAAATACTATTATCATCTGAAAAATTCAGGTTCAGAAACGCATCTCACCTTTTATCCTTTCTGCAACAAAAACTAAATGTACATTTTTGGTAGTGCTCTGTGAGAACAGAAGAGACAGCATCAATAAAAGAGATTTAAAAATATTAATGGGGCTAGGACGACCTACCTCCATACAAAGCCTTAAATTTTTCACTAGCATAGGTTTGATTCCAATGTTGCAGTATTTGGGACTGATGTAGTAAAGTCTCTTACCTATCCAAAATACTTGGAAAGTTAAAAGTAATGTGTTATTTCCTTATAGTACATCAAAGTTAAATACTAAAAACTGGTGTATGCTCTCAGCATTTGAATACTAACACTGTAGTGTTCAGGTTCAAACCACTTTTATACACACAGACTTGGAGCTAATGTCTTTGTCCATCATAAGACAGACATTTGTAAGGACCCTATGAAATGTATCTAAGTTGTTCAGGCTAAACACACCCTTGGCCTATTTTCCACATCCTTGATAATCATTGGAAGATCCCAAATCATCAAATGGTGTTAATTAGATGAATGCTGCCTCATCTATTTCTTTCTGTTGTAGATGGGGAAGGCAAGTTCTCTCAGATATTAATTATTTTTTCACTGACTTTTTTAATGACAAGAATAATATACTCTAAACTTTAATAAATTAGAAAAAACTTGCATTGCTATGAGTGTTACTTTTAATCTAACATCTAATTCAATATTTAAACATTAAATATGTATAGATAACATTCTGGAGTAAATCTGTATGGTTAATGTTTGAGATGAACTTAAAATGCCCTTATAGGTATTAGACAGAAAAGAAAAGCTTTGAAATAAAAGACATAAAATGGGAAAATTGACACAGCTTTCAGATAATTTTTCTCTTGTAAATAATATACTCAGCCCTGGAAGTTATCTTTACTACCTTTATAGTTAAGAGAAATTTAATACATACTGTAACTTAGACTGTATAACAAATAAAATAAGTCATTTAAATAGTATTCTTCTCTGAATGGGTGGTGGCTGCATAAAAAGAAAGAAAGAAAGAAAGAAAGAAAGAAAGAAAGAAAGAAAGAAAATACAGCCCTCGAGCTTCATTGTAAAACATCCCAGAAATTAATTATGAAAAGGAAAAATTCCAGTCTCACACTAATTTTTGGCAATCTATCTTTATATGCAGCATCCTGAATAAAAGCTTTAACATGGTAGCTTTTCAGTGCGGCTCCCAGAAATAAAGTTATAAGAAGGAAACCATTAAAACTATACTGCACCTTCCACATGACTGGAGTAGCTTTCCTCGAAAGCTTGAGGCAAATCAATCCTTCTCTCAGAGCTTGTGATTCCCATTATGTCATCAGTTCGGTTTTAATATAAAGCCTACTCTTTACTTCATGTTGTACAATCTGTTTTACTACTGTAAACAATGTCATATCCTATAATGGATCAGCTTTGAAATACCATTCTGAAGTCAAAAGACCATGAAGGAAAGCTGAAAACATCTTCTGTTACCATATAGTAACCTTTGTCTACCTTTATATGTTTAATCTGAGCACCATCAAATGTTCCATTTTCTAATATTTAAAATACTAGCATGGAATAAAATTGGTCAATATGATAATATGTATCGATTACTGAAAATGGTCATTTTAAAGACTTACTTATTTTTGTTATCTGGGGGAGAAACAGTTTTTTAATATACTAAAACAATACATTTATAAGTACACAAAGAATACATTTACAAGTACCTTTCTGTTGCACCTATTAATTCAGAATTCTTTTATCTCTGTGTATAACTAATTAATTAATTAATAATTTAGTATTATTATAGGAAAGAAATCTATTAGGTATGCTTGGGAATTACAGATGCATGTGTTTTAATAAGGACCAGACGTGTTTGAATAAAGGATGATAATGCCACAGAAAGTAAGAACAGCGTGGTCAGATATAGGACATAACCATGGTATAAGTCAGAACAGCAGCCTCCTTTGCAAAGGCATTGCTATGTGTAGACAATGAAGTAGGACAAAATTTGGGAACTGAGTTTGGTTTTGATTTCAAAGAGATTTTCATCAGGATCACCCATATTTCCGAAGACCATAAGTTTATCAGGGTTTTGAGTATGAAGTCAGACTAAGCACCCCTCACAAAGGTGACACAGACAGTCTATGGTGGGAAGGCACATATAGAGGCTAAGTTAGCACTCGGAGAAAAGAGGACTAGCAGTAGCAGACCCTAGAGTAACAAGGAGAGCTGACAGCAGTTCATGTCCTGGAGAGAGAAGAATAGAAACTAAGAACCCAAAGGTAGCACTACTTTCAAAATTGGTCACACAGGTAACACACACTCTGTGCACATTTAAATAGAATTAAATGATGAAAAAGAAATTTGAGAGTCTGTGCTACTAAAGATTTCAGCATTCATATATTTTCACTGACCAATCTCATTTAAGGATTATATATATCAGCTTTCAAATTCTACGTAAAGCATTAAATAATATACACATAATATAGTTATTTGTGTAACTAATATATAGCACACACACACATATATATATATATGTATGTATGTATGTATTTGATTTCAGTGTCCACATTCTTATTCGTAAACTGTTTTTCCCTTAATTTTCTGTCATACACTTCAATATAATAGCACATGGCTTAAGGATTACGATAAACCATCATATCTGCTGATATGTCTTACAAGCAGTTGTCATACTCTGTCATTAATGTATATGATTTTTTCATATAAATATATTATTAGAGCACTGAAGAGCTTGCTTTTGCAGAAAGTCTATCTCTAGCAAAAAGTTTTCCACTTGACATAGTAAAATGCTTTAAAAAGCTGTTAGAAAATAAGACAAAACACATATACATATATTCATACATATGTGAAGCAATGAGAGTGTTAATTGAATAATTACTTTTCATTTTGATGTTTTGTAGTGTTATATAAGTATCAAAAAATCAAATTGCATACCTTAAACCCATACTTGGATGGAAAAGGGCATCACTAAAATTACAATGGGATTTCTGTGTACATTAAACTGTATAGAATTATGAATGTACCATGAAATAGGGTCTACAGTAGGTGAGGCAGTGGACTTTACACTGTCTTTGGTTTTTCATCCACTCTTTCCTCTGCACCTCTCAGCCCTGCTTGCTCTCAAATCCACCAGCCCTTATTCACTTCCACTCCTTTAAGCTTATGCCTTCTCTATGTCTCATTTCTTCTTTCCCTTTCTTTGCAGGTTTGTTTTATTTTTCCTATGAAATGTACACACAGTTACTCTCGTGCCCTAATCACAGCACCAGGATCACATGTGGTAGATATTGTCACAGAAGTCACAAGGCTTACTCTTAGCATCATTCTTACCAAAGAAAACTGCAGAACATTTCTGCTCTGCACGCACATATTTTGTTCTAAGGTAAAGAAAAAAGGCCATAACACGCACATATACACGTCTATATAAAATATAAATGAGGAAACTTAAATTATTTACTCTTCTATTTGGCTTAATATTCTGTGAGTTTCCTTTGCAGGGATTACGTGGCCAGACAGGATCCCTTAGTACAGTGTATTAAAGTTAATTTTTATTGAGTTGCAATGTTTGGCCTTTTGAACAACTGACTTCATTGATAATTTTTAAATATACAATCTTATTTTCTTTGAGAGATTTGACACTCATATTTGCTCTCAGTGGGAACATTCTTATAAATCAATTCTGTGTTTACCACATTTAAGGAAATAAGGAATTATTTGATCAAAATTATCCAGTCATAAATTCCATAATACAGTCATGGAAAGGGCCCAGGTCTAAGCAGTATAAGGAATAATTTAAAGTAAATTTTATAGTGTTATAAAAATCATGAACTAAACAAACATCGTAATAAAAAAAGTCCTTGCTTCAGAATGTAAAATACAATAATAAATAATTTTTTCTGAGTAGTTAATTCAATCTAAGAATAAGTAGTAAATGATGAGTGAAATTTTTAATTATTCAGAAATAATCTCTGAATTTTAAATATGTTCAACTTTAATTTCCAGGCTATTTGAATCATACATGATGCAGTTTCAATTCAGGAGAAACAGGAAATAGTCTCTGTGGATTATAAGTGAAATTTTCAAATGTTACCACCTCTGCCTGATTGTAGAGTGAGTTGTTATTCTGCCTTGCAATCCTAATTCTTGAAACATGATCAATAAGCATTTTCCTCTACAAGTGGCACTGAGTCTTTAAAACCCTATACTCATTAAGCAATAGTTTTAAAGCTAAACATGTATATTTTAAAATGAACCAATAGAAGTATGTGACTCCTTTGCTTTACTACCAAATTTTAAATGTATTTTTTATTTATAAAATCAATGTGTAAAAATGGAGATTGTGTCTAGAGAACTTTATTCAACTGTTAGAGTTGTATGACATGTCTTAATATTACTTTGTGCCCAATGTAATTATCTTACAGAAAATTAAATTTGGAACGTATTAAAATAATGCAGTTAAGCATGAGCTAATGGGTTATTTAAGAAGTGAAAGCCACATTAAGAAGTTAAACATATTCACAATTTGCAACATGCACAAAACCTGCACAAGATCATTCCAAACAAAATCTTAACCTGGGAGGCAAAGAGGGAAAAAGGAAGTGCCAATCCCAGATGAGGAGGTATTGGCATTTGATTACTGTTGGGAGAGGGAAAGTCAATTTGCTTCTATGGAATGACAAATTCCATGGCAGGTGCCATGTCTAGAAGTAGTCGCCTGATGCAAACTGAATTCAGTGGGTTTTTAAAATAAAAAGACCCTGGTGGAAGGTGCTGAATGGGTGGATAGGTGGCAAAAATCAGGGAGGAATTGGAGGAAGGCAAATAAATATAACCAAAACATATGGTATGAAATTCTCAATAAATAAAAACAGTCACATTACACACTACTAGGCCAAAAGTAGTCCATGTTTTCTGTTTCACTGATTCAAATGTTTCTGTATGTAAAATATTTGTAATTTACTAGCTAATAGAGGTGTTATTTGTATCTTAGTTTTTGTGGTAAAATTTAAAGCTACAAGGATGTTTAGAGATTGGTGTGTGTCAGAGACTGTAATAGAATTTGAATCAATATGCTGAGTTAAGCATTTATCTTTCACAGAATTATTGCTGCACACATGAAATAATTGTTTTAACTATTGCATGTTGTCTAACATATTGTCCTCTATTGGGAAGAAGAGGATCCTTACTCTATGCAGCATATAAAGTAAATAAATGCAGTGTGTCTTTGAGACTTCTTTTGTTTTTCTATTTATTCTCAGGAACTGTAAGTTCACCAAGTACAGTACCTTTCATGATAAATATCAGGGTCACTCATGGTATGTCAGCCAAACTCCAAGGCAACACCTTCTCATGGTACTCCAAAAAGTTTAAAACTTTATGAAACTGATATGTCAAACCACAGGACATTTAATTTGAAATTAGTATCACAAATAAATCATGGAAGAGACAACGTGAGCGATCCAGTGGCTTTGGCGTAATGATCATTTCCTTGTTGAATAAAAGTCTTCCGCAGGAGGAAAAATGTTTGCTAGTCATCTGTTGACTCTCAAGTAAGAAAAATCTCCGAGTGGCCCTTAGCATGGTGTAGACTAAGTCCCCACAATATTTTGTTTGGCACCAAGAGTGCATGTTTAGGAAACCAAAGATGTCCGTGATTACAGTTGCTTGGGATTAGGGAACCATGTTGAATAAAATGTAAGGCGGATTTTAAATATTGCAGTACCATTTTTCTGTTTTAGTGAATAATTGGTAACACTAGATTACATGATTTCCAAAGGCCCCAAGTTGCTGTATTTTCATAGGGAAAAGATCTCTTTCATTCAGGCTTAATAAGCTTGGCCTATATCAGCTTTTCTCACATCAACCCAAGTGTCACATTTGGGCTGGGCGAACCTTGTTAGCAGTAATTACCAGCAGTAGGTTCTATTGTTTGCCAAAGTAATTTTCACTGCTAAGTACCACCAAAACTGCCTCAAGCCTTTAATTTTTTTTCCCTTCCTCTTGCCTTCCTTGGCATTCTTTTAAGTTAGTGCATTTTCCCATGATACTGCTCTCTGTAGTGTGGGACAAGGCACAGGCGAGGTGCTGGGTATCAATGTGCTCCCGAGACATGGGGTCAGGCCTAGCGAAAGCCTTTCACAAACAGAGCCTGAACTCTATTACAGATGCAAATCCACTCTGTGAGTGAGGATTGTTTCAGCCACATAATGGGGCCCGCGGAATACCACAGCAGCTCCCTTTCAGCATGGGTCCTTTGTCTGCTTCTTAGCAAATTTCAGCAGCCTGTTTAAACTCCGGCTATTGTCCCCTTGCCTCCATTGATTTCTCTGCCTGCCACCATCTCACAATGGGCTGATATGAACATCTTTGTTACTGCTTTTGTACTGTATATCGGAGTAATGTTTCAGCAGATTGAGGCCTAGGAGGAAGAATTAAACCCGTCCTACACAGAGCACGGTGAATTGCAGGATTTACATATCATTTTTGAGACTTTGGGCGATGGCTCACTGCTGAATGCTGTTGTGTCTCAAAGGATGTTGTCCAAAGACAGACTGACAGAAAAGGAAGTGATTTAGATAGTCCCTGACAGCTTAATACACAAAATAAGACAAAGTGTGGAGATTCACGGGAACCCACTCCCTTTCACACAGAGCATATTGGACTCTGAATCCTGGGATGGTTCGTGCGATTGTCTTAACTTTACTACTTCAGAAGTTGAGGGGAAGAATACATGACACGGATGGGTGCCTTCGACTCCACTGGTTGTGGTGGACATAAAAACATCTTCCATTACTTGGGGATTTCATGCTTGAAGAATGGCGTCAATGTCTTCAGGGATAATCGCTTCTAAAATGGATCGTCTTCCTATAAAAACAAGTGCTCCTAATTCAGCATTAATATATAGCTTTTACAAGCTATATCTAGTTGACCTGTAAATGTTGGTATCATTTTTCTGTCAGTTCTGAAAGATAATCATAAAGATAGTCACAGAACATTTTGCAGTATGTTTTTAAATGTTCTTTTCAAAAGGGAAGAGAAACCAATGTGCTGAATCTGCAGCATCACAAAGGTATTTTCTACCATTAGCAATTTCAAGTTGCCAGTCCTGTCACTGAACATGGGGTTAGGAAAGAAATGAACTCAAACTGGAAAGGCCTACTAAGTATAGCATAAAACTGACACGGATCGTTTTTGCTTGCTGTTTTGTTTTTTATATACCGTTTTGCTATAAAACAGAACCCATCTCAGTGAGAGCATGGACTTGATGGAAGGATGCTTTACAGGTGCATGGGCAGCAGACACTGATGCAAGAACACATTGTAATTACAGGAGGCTCTCATCGCAGAAATACCACTTGTATGGTTCATATTGTTTATGTGTTAACTATGTTGGTTTTGCTCTCTATTATTTTTTAGCAGTTTCTTTATGGCATGTGATTGTCACTGAAATGAAAGGGTAGAAGCAAAGCTGAACAGACCCAATCTAGAAGTCTCTAAAGGTTGGGCAGTTGACATAGAAGGTTTTTAAGATTTAATATTATTTTTTCCTAAAAGAGAATTATTCAGTTATATTTAGAAATAAAATTACATCCAGTGATATGAACATTAAGATAAGTCTCCATATGGATGTGTATTTGTAAAGCAGTATAAAGTTAATTTTTAATATGCTGCCACTTACATTCTAAGCATTACTGAATTGAATTGCTTATGACTCTGAATACACAGGACAGTTTCACACTTCCTTCCCACTACATCTGCTGTCCTTTCTGCTTCAAATTCTTTCCTATTACATGTGTAAATTCATAAATGAGTGCTCACAATTTCTGAACAATATTGTACTTGGCATATATTGTATATTATTTGAATACATTATTGATCTAATAAGAGTCCCAAAAGATAACTCCAGTGTACTATTGAGTTTTATTGTCAAAAATGGCAAACTATCTTAACAAATACTGAATTAGAATAAACTGACCTCAGAGCCTAGGCCTCTTCTTCCTGTCTGTGCCATTGTAATTTCCATATTGAGTTTTGGCTTTATATTAAGCTCCTTTCATCCTTGTATTTTCAATAAGCATTCACCCCAGTTCACTGCCAATGTGCTATCGTCTGAATTAACTTGAGCAATATGAAGTTCCCAGTTTTTCTCAGCATGCTTACAGATTAGTGAATTGTTCTTTTAAAAGATTTTTTTCTGTATATGAGAATGTACTATTATGAAGAAAGTATGACAACATGTATAACCATATATTTAAGATGGCCACACATACATAATTAAGCAATCTCATATAGTTACATTCATTGAAATACTCCCATAAAACATCTTAAATAACAAAAATAGAGGAAGGAAAGCCCTGAGAATCTATGGTAACATGTAAATGAAATGCTGTTAAGATCACCACACCATGATGTGAATCTGTTTGCAAATGACAGCTACAGCTTAGGGGAGAGGGAACATGGTGCCAGTGGGTGTATGAACCATACTCCACGCTACGCACATCTCCTGCTGTACATGCTATGAATATAGAGGACAGTAAACCATGTCAGATCCCCCAGACTTGGAACTATAGGTATTTTAAGGGTGTCTGGTTGGTTACTTAGATACTGGTATTCAAACTCTGGTCCTCACGTTTGTGCAGTGAGTGCCTTTTACTTTGGAGAATATCTTCAACTCCTCACTTTGTCAATGTTAGTTTCCTTTTGCAAGGAAATGAACTGCTCTTGATACCTATAAATACATTTTTTTCCTAATGTCCTCATTGTAGTATTTTTAACCTTGCCACTAAACTATGTGTCCTTTTGAATTCATTGTTAATACTTTTGTATATTTTGTACAATTTAACAGAGTAAAAGCATTCAAAACAGATACGTTTATGTTTAAGCCTAGTTGCTTTATTTTTTTTAATCTTCTTTTGACCTATAAAAATGTTTATTAAGTGAAGGAAAGGATGGAAAATCCACATGTGTAAATTCAGAGATTTTTATCTTCTAACATACCCTGTCCATACTTAGCTATGGAAAGAACTTTGCAAGGATCTTATATTCAGAGTTCAATTATGTTAGATTTGGTTCATTTCTCGTCTCCTCAATTGCCTTTTAGAAGTTCCATTGTGAATTGATGACTTGCTAGCTATGTCCTATCATATGCTATTTACAGTTTGTCCTCAAAAGAAATCTAGAAAGACATTACACATTAGACAAAAACTATTTCATGGACCCGGATGTACAGGCTATCTGTCATCTAAATGAAAACTAATGAAATGGTTTACATAGCTCTGGGCATGGGGAAAAGTTCCTAGATACAACACTGAAAGAACTATCCATGAAATTAAAAATAGAGGTTAGGCTCTATTAAAATGTAAAACTTAGGTTGAGGCAAACTCTTGGTAAAAGATAAGATTAACTACCCACAAGAGAAAAGAAAATCTGAGGAAATATTTCATGTGAAGTAAACAAGGAGTCCTCAAAACTCAAAAATAAGGAAGTAAATGATTAAAAATGGGTAAACTTTCAGAAGGAAACACTCATTGCTCTGGTATATAAGCATACTAATGCAGCAGCTTTTATGATTAGGAAAAAGCAAATTGAATAACTCAAGATCATAGTCCCTTTACCTACACATACGTTTGAAATCCTAACTATAATGGCCAAAGAATTCACACATTTTTAGTGAGGGAGCAGAGCAATGGGGACTCTCTTTTTTTGTTGGAGAAAATGAAAACCAATATACTCACTCTGGAAGATGCTGATCCAGCTTTATACGGTCCTGACATTGCCTTTCCATAGGTGCTTGCAAGGATACAACTGGATACTTAGCATCTCATTTGAAAATCTGCTTGCACATGTACAAACACACTTAAATATATTATGAAAGTTATATAAGACACATTTACAGTAGTTCCAAACTGGAAGTCATCAACACATATTTAAGAAATATATATAATTAATTAAATATAAAATAATACTAATAAATTAAGTATATTATGTAAAATATATTACTGATGAATAAATATGTGTGGATTTTTAGTTCAATAAGTAATTCATAAAAGCAAACATATAATAACTATTTAGATTAATAAGTAAATAGCTAATGTACATATAACCACATGATACTACAATGGAATATTATATAGTCATAAAATGAATGACCTATCCAGCTATGAGAATATACATAAATTACAAATGCTTCCTGAAGTGGTAGACACAATTCTAAAAGGGCTCCATTTTTCGTGACAAAATTCTAGAGACTGAAAAGACCAGTGAGTTTCATTGTAACTTGTAGGGAGTATAAAAGTAGATCTTACAATGGAAATTTGTAAGATAATAAGATCATTCCCATTGGCAATTAGAGAGTCCAAAGGTAAATCATTAAAAAAAAAAACATTTTTCTTCTAATCCTATTCGTTTGTTCTGGGAAATTAAAGCTTATGGAAAAAGAGGTAGAAAAATACTTATTTTTGACAATTTTGTGTTTATAGATAATGCCTTGTGGTCATGCTCTCCTCCCATGACCCAGTTACTTTCCTTCCTCTCCTGCTAACTCCTTTCTTCCCAATTAGTTCTGCCCCTAATTGCTAGGTATTTGTTTTGTGTGTGTTTACCAGGACTTGTGTAGGCAGACACAGCTGTCTGTGCTCATGAGCTTGGCAGCCATGCTGTATTCAGAAGATAGTATCGCACAGCTTCCTTCACCATCCTCTGCCTCTTATACTCATTCTGTCCTTTCCATAGTGTCTTTGGGTCTTAGCATAGGTTAGGACCAAGCACACAACAGTCACTTACTCTCTGTTCTTTGCCCTTTTATTAGATTTTTAAATTGAGAGTCTCCTTACCTAGCTCAGGCTGGCATCAAGTTCATAAATCTCTGTCTTTGGCTTACAAATTGGGATTACAGTTTCAGATTACCACACCTCAAATGGATGTAGCAAAAATATTAATATATTTTATCATAAAGGATAATGTTTTATGAGGTCTTATTTATTAACTGTTGACCTTAGAGCCTGGGCTATTGGTTCTGTTCAGGAAGTTGTCTCCTGTAAGTTTAAGGCTCTTCCCCACTTTTTCTTCTAACAGATTTAAAGTGTCTGGTTTTATGTTGACATCTTTAATCTATTTGAACTTGAGTTTTGTGTAGGGTGAGAAATATGGATCTATGAGTTTTTCTACTTGTGGATATCCAGTTAGACCAGTATCATTTTCTGAATATGTTAACTTTTTTTGATTGTGTGGATTTGGCATCTTTGTTAAAAATCAAGTGTCCATAGGTGTGGGTGAAATGTTTCTGTGACGCAAAGGATAGTGTCAACAGGACAAAACAACAGCCTACTGACTGGGAGCAGATCTTTACCAACCCTACATGTGACAAAGGGCTAATATCTAAAATATATAAAGAATTCAGGAAGTTACACACCACCAAACCAAATAATCCAATTTAAAATTAGGGTACAGAGCTAAACAGCGAATTCTCAACAGAGGAACATCGAATGACCAAGAAACTCCTAAAGAAAAGCTCAATTTCCTTAGCTATCAGGGAATGACTCTGAGACTCTAGCTCACACATACCAGAATATCTAAGATCAAAAATTCAAGTGACAGCACAAGCTGGCAAGGACGTGGAGAAAGGGGAATACTCCTCCGTTGCTGGTGGGAGTACAAATTTGAAAAACCACATTGGAAATCAATCTGGCATTTTCTCAGAAAATTGGGAATAGTGCGATAGCAAGATCCAGCTAGCTTTACCACTCCTGGGCATACACAAAAGATGTTCCACCATACAATAAATACATTTGCCCAACTATGTTCATAGCAGCTTTATTCATAGTAGCCATAATCTGGAAACAGCCTAGATGTCCTTCAACTGAATAATGGGTAGAGAAACCATGGTACATTAATACAATGGAATACTACTCAGCTATTAAAACCAAGGGAATCTTGAAATCTGCATGCAAATGGTTAGAACTAGAAACAATCATGTTGAGTGAGGTAACTCAGACCCAGAAAGACACACATGGTATATACACACTTATAAGTGGATATTAGCTCAACATAGATGTCCTCTGGGAGACTCCACCCAGCAGGGCATCGGGACAGATCCTGGGACCCATTACTGGGCTCTGGATGGAGCCCTGAGGGTGGTGTGCAAGAATGGTGGAATGAAAGGACCAGAGGGTTCAGGAACTCCACAAGGAGAACATCAAGGATGCCGGGGCTGAACCAAGGGAGGACTGCACAAACTTGCACCAGCGGAGGACAGTGCATGCAGTAAACCTAGACCCCTGTTCAGATATAGCCAATGGGTAGCTCATTCTCCACAGTCGTGGGGAAAGCAGGGACTGATTCTGACTACTTGTGTGCACCAAATTTGAGCACTTCCCCTTGGTGGGGAGGCAAGGGACACACTGAGGAAGGGGAAAGAGGCTATCCTGATAAGCCCTGATAGGCTGTGCCCATTTGGTGGGGGAGAAGGTCCCCTTCTGTCAGAAGTCTAGGTGAAGGGAATAGGGCAGAAGAAGGAGGGAGAGTGGGAATTGGAGGGGATAATAATCAAGATGTGATGTGAACAGATTGTAATAAATAAAAGATTAATGTTTTATAAATAGATAAAATATAAATATATAACATTATGAGTACTTTTATTATTGCATGGATTTTTTAATTTATAGTTTTCTTGTGATATATATACAACTTCCCAAATATTTATTTGTACCTCTGCCTTGCACAATAAACACCTCATTGTATAACCACAGCTTATAATTATGAGATACATACACATGCTATATGAGAATGTGTTATGATTATGTAAATGATTGCTTTTAGAACACAAAACAAAAATGTAGGTATTTGAAATATAGTGCTATTTGCCAGCATATTCTTCTCATGGAGTGAAGGGAAGAAGGCTTCCAATTACCTTGGGATTCATATCTTATTAAACAATGTGAGCAACCTGTAAAGCTTAGATCTGAAGATACTGCCAATGTTTGCTTTGCTTGATGTCTTAATATAAATCTCTCCACTCTTTGTCTCTGAGTTCATTTTCCTCACAGTTAGCATCCCCCAAAGCTGTCCAGCAGTGTTTTATATGTCTGTCTTGGCACCTACTCAGAAGGGGAAGATATAAAATTCATATAATTCTCTTACCATGTTCTCATTTCACTGACAGATCTCCCCTTAAGGACCAATTTCTGAGAATCGAGACATCTGATTCCTTGAAGAGTAACCTAGAGGGGACCTCCTAATTGTCTCTTAGTATTCATCTAAAAATGCAATGTGGTTTTAAACTTTAAAAATGACATCAGCATTATTATTTTTTATACTACAATTTATAAAATGTATGTGATATATATGGGATATGTAGGCTGAAGAGACAGTTCAGTTCATGATTTCCATGAAAATCAGAGGACCCGAGGCCAAGCCTCAACACCTATGAGCAAGCCCAGTGGTACATGCTTTTAATCTCTGTGATTGGGAGACAGATACATTCTTGGGGATTGCTGGCCAATCAGTATAGCCTATCAGTGACCTCCAGGTTCAGTGAGATACCCTGTCTCAGAAAATGTGGTAGACTGTGGCTAAAGAAACACACATATGTTTTACCTCTGGCTTCAGCATGCACATTCACACACCTGCACATACATGTCTATACACACAAAACCTAGAGTCGTTTAGTGGAATGGTCAGTAGGATATTAAAACTTAGAAAATGCAAATGCTGCCTGTCATAAGACTTAGGACTTTTAAGCTGCTTCGACTTTGGAACAAAGGTGACCATGTGCCACATAGGTTCATACCAAATAACTTTGGAAACTACAAAACCACAGAATCAGGACTCTATCCTATGCAAAGCGGCTCATTCATGGCAGAAACTGAGAGATGACTATTTGGTGCTCACACAATAATTCAAATGACTAAAATCAAGTGGCTATCTAGACCATTTTTTTCCAAAGTATGTCATGTAAATTACGGATAAAAGAACTTTGCAATTTTTTACAGTTTGAAGCTGAATGCATTTAATGGCAGGTTAAAAGTAAGTGTAAGATTTTGGGGTTTATATGTGAAAACTTATCAGAATGGCCAGCAATTTTCTCTCACTAAATAATCATCCCTGTTTGGGGTATGTGCTTTTATGACCTCTGACCTTCTGTACTCAAACTGAAAGTGCATAAACATTGAACGGAGTTCTAAGTCTTGATATTATTTAACTTACCATATATCATTTAGTAATAATTTCCAGCACACTTGCTCACAACTCTCACAGGAAGCAAGTAAGTCAGGATGGGACACTAATGCAATCAAACACATAAGTGCAGATTTACTTTCTCATACTGTGGTTGATTTTATTTAAGGCATACAGAATAGTTTGAGATCATTTTAAATCTGGGATTTTTAGCTCCTCCTTTCTTTCCACCATTCATCTATTCAGAGCTATCAAGCATCTTCTTAACTTTGAGGCAGAAAACACAGCAGCAAACTTTAAGGCAAGAGCCCTGGTTTTGCTTTAAACATAAACACATTTTCTTTGTGTTTTGTTTTCTTTTGAGTTTCCTGTGTATTTCCTGTGATGCTTTCCACACTGAGTGATGTAGTTATAATTTCTAAATATCTTTTATCTATTCAGATAACCACTGTTGAATATGGGCTCTCTTATAGTAATTAGTACCATCATAATCATAGTGCAATTATATAATGTGTCAGATAAGAAAGAATCAACTGGATTGATTAAATGCAAGACATTTAAATCCCCTTGAATCTGCTGTGAATAATATTCATACACTACTTTAGCCTTCCTTACTGAGGGTCACTTTCAATTACAGGCATGAATATATTTATTCATCAGTTCACAAAAAGCTCCCCGAGAGGTTAAATAGTAAATGACACTTCCTTTCTTGCAATATGTAAGTAAGCCTCTCAAAGAAAGATCTACTCAGCCCTCCATGATGAATTCCCTTGTCTTGTTACAGCTGTATCATCATCTTTTTTGTGAAATTGATGTATGTACATTGCGCTACGATTGAAGACTCATTCTTTGTAGTGACATCTATCAGATAAGTTGGCCTTACTTGTTTTATAGCTATAGAATTTTCTGTTTGAAATTCCCCCCAAAAGAAAATTTTCTGTTCTGGAAAATAATGTATAAGGAAATAGTTCCTATGCTTTAAGTCTAAGACTCAGACAAAATATAATTAGCATTACAGTCCTTAGAAATGAAATTTTAGGGAAACAGTCTCTTTGCTATGTAACACACAATGAACTGGAATATCTGTCAAGGAAATTCCTCCTTTGTGTGTCACAATACATGACTGGTATTTATATACCCCCAATATTTATATGAACTTTCTCATTCATTCATGTATTATCTGATTTTAATTTACATGTGATTAAAGTGGTCATTAATTCTGTATACTATTAAGGTAAAATTATTACCAATTAAATTATGTCTTATAAAGGTAAGTATCTAAGTCTGTAAGCCCTAACTATAACAAATTAATTATTGTCTCTTTCAATCCCCCTTCTAATTTCTCATTTAATCATTGTCACCTAGTAAGGGCATTCGCCTATCTTTCCAATTCCTGGATAAAGGACATTAAAATGAGAAACATTTTTGTCATTGGATTCTGTCCTCTTTATCTATAATTTTTGTGATTAGATTTATATGAAAAGTTTCCCTTTTTATCTTTTTAATTCAAAAATGTGCAAGAAAAACCATTTTACATACATCTAAGAACATGTAAAACTTACTTGTAGTTTTAATCCTGCATAAATAATCTAAGGAATGCTTTTTAAGTCAGACATAATATTTTAATAGCAGAATTATAAACTTTGGTAATTTTATTTTGATTATTATTCATAGATATGTTATAATTTTAAGTTAAATATAAGGTGTAGTAAAAATAGTTTATTCACCAGATTTGAAAGTAGAAGAATATATACCTTACTATCTTGAATTGAGGAAATAACATTTCAAAATATCTATTTATATTTTTATCAATACACTAATCACTAAGGGGCCTTAGAAATATTTAGAAGTTTACAGAGAGATCTTTATAACTGATGGTTGGTTTTAGAAAACATAACAAAGTTTCCTTATTGATAGAAATTCTTCTCTGAAAGAGGAAGTATTCTTGATTCAAGCTATGAAGCCATGAATAAACCTGTAGTAGGATCCCTATAGAAAGAAGATGGAAAAAAAACTACCATGCTTAGGGCAGATAGTAGATCTCTGAGAATTCTTTCCACATCTTCCTATTTCAGAGATTGAAAGCCTACATATAACATAGTGTCTATGTTCTTAACTAAAGAATCAAGGCAAAGTTACTTTTGTATCATATAACTGTGTTCTTAGGCAATACCAATATTTTTTAACCATTATGACAATGCCTCTGTCACATGCTTTCCTCTCCTGGCTTAAAAAATCTATAAATAGTATGTTATATTTAATTTGTGAAGCCCAAAGAAAATGAACATGCAAATGCCCTTATTTTAAAAGTTGGAAATTACTTTCATTCTCCTGTTATTTCTTTTTGTTTTTCAGCTGGGTCAAGAAGGTGGCTCAGCAAACAAAGATACTTGATGCAGAGCTTGACTAGTTGACTTCAGTCCCCAGAAGCCACATGGTGGAAGGAGAGATCCAACTCTTGGAAGTGGTCCTCTGACTGCCACATCTGTGCCACACCACAAGAAGCCCTACATCTACACACACAAAGGGAATGTGTTTTTAAGAAGTTGGCATTTTGATACATGTATATGATGAATATTAGTGATTTTCATCTCCATTTCTCCCTCTGTTCTCTCTTCTTTCCCTTGAAACTGTTCTGTCCATTATGTCTATTACATTCATATCTTCTTTTTTTGTGTGTGACTCAGGGAGTTTTAGAATTTCTTGTCTTTGAATATGTAGTAAGTCATTCATTGAAACAAGTCAAACTTGGGAATGTTTACAGCATTGAAGAAAATGGCACCATCTCCCCTAGCAGTCATTAACAGCCAAGGGAGTGGAGGAGTCTTCATGGATCCTCCCTATCAATTAGAAAATGTTGATTGGCACAGCATTATGCATGTCCTGTGCTGATAATCACAGGTATGGTGATTTTGTGAGTGCACTGGCTATACATTATCTACAAGACGTCTTTTTGCACACCCTGTCATGATGCATTTATTTGTAACTCAGAATTAGCTTCCTCTTGGCAGGTGAATTAATGGTCCTTTGTTTAAAATTTTCATTCTGTTAAGTTCCTCTGTAGAATATACTTACTCACCACTCACTACCTAAAAAAGTGGATCAGTTATATGTAGATGAGAATTCTGAATCTTTTAAAAATATTTTATTAATTTATTCATATTACATCTCAATTGTTAGCCCATTCTTTGTATCCTTCCATTCCTCCCTCCTTCTCACTTTCTCCTTCCCCTCTCCTCTATGTCTGTGACTGAGGGGGACCTCTTTCTCCTATATATGCTCATAGGGTATCAAGTCTCTTCTTGGTAGGCTGCTATCCTTCCTCTGAGTGCCACCAGGCCTCCCCATCAAAGGGACGTAACCAAAAACGGGGTATGAGAGTACATGTGAAAGTCAGTCCTCACTCTCCACTCAATGGTGGAGAATGTCCTGTCCATCTGCTAGATCTGAGTAGGGGTTTGACGTTTACTGCGCGTATTGTCCTTGCCTGGTGCCGTAGTTTGAGCAGGACCCCTGGGCCCAGATCTGCCCATCATAATGTTCTTCTTGTAGGGTCTAAGACCCTCTGGATCCTTCCATTTCCCCATTCTCCCATGCTTCTCTGAGAATTCTGAATCTTAAACTACTAAAAAAATATCTGTGGTTAAGGGGTTTGGTATATTTTCCTTAACTGACACAGTTTCCCTGGTGGCTAATGCTGGTAAAGATAAAGCATATCAGAATGTTGCTCAGAAAACTGGCTTGAGCCACTCTAGAGGCTACACTTATTTCTAGTTGGTCAAGTCATCGGGTCCTCAATTATAAATCATGTAATGTTACTCTCTCATACAAAGAAACCCAATGATATTTCATCTTACAGAAAACTGTTTGTTATCAAAAATATTTTATTTCATAAAATACATGCTGACCACATTTTCTCCTCCACCCACTCCTCCTGGCTCACCAGCCCCTCCCATTTCTCCCATATACACTCCCCCTGGAGTGACATCATGATCACACTTCCTTTCTTTGCCCTGCAAGCTCACAGGCCACTTCTCTTTAATTTTCACTCCATCTACACCCTCTCAAGCCTTCAAGCTCTGTCTCAACTTTATTCAATGTTTTGCTCTTGCTTAGTGTCAAGCTCATCTCTGCCTTTGAATTTGCATTATTTGTATCTGGAAAATCAGTCAAAGGAATTCCTAAGTATGGTTGTTCAAAGAAACTACTTACTGTGACTGAGAATGTTCCCCATTGTCCTGCCATTTGAATATTTGGTCCCCAGTTGTCATTGCTGTTTCAGAAGGTTAAAGAGACATGGCCTTGCTGGAGAAAGTATGTCACTAGGGAAGAAGGTTTTAAGGTCTCAAAGCTAAGCCAAAATTAGGGTTTTTTTTCCTACATATTCTATGATACAGCATTTCACTACTTTCAAGAGTCTCAGGAACTGAGATTTTCATGAGTTTGTGTCTAAAGAAGCTCTGGTAGTTTGAATTAGAATGCCCCTCATAGGCTCATAAATTTTAATGCTTAGTCCTCAGTTGGTGGAACTGTCTGGGAAGAATGAGAGGTACGTCTGTCTTTAAGGAAGTGTGTCACAAGGAGTGCAACTGAGGCTTCAAAAAAGTCCTCACCATTCTCAGTTAGTTCTTTCTGTCTTGTGCTTTTGCATTAATATAAGCTACTATTTCAGTACCATGGTTGTCTGCCTGCCTGCTGCCATACAAAATGGTGATGGACTCTCATCTTCTGGAAAATAATCCCTAATAAACACCTTCTTATATAAGTTGCCTGATCATGGTTTCTTGTCACAGAAACAGTAAAGTAACTAAGACAGAAGGGAGTAAAAGCAAGTTAATAAGGTTTTTTTCTCACAAAAAATAATTTTAGAATGCAACATGGTTCACATGAAAGTTTATAAAGCATTATGAGCTTACTAGATCATACTTTTTTATACAAGTTTAGGCATTTCAAACTCAATGTCAAGAGTGATTGATTCATACTTGAAGAATGACTGAAAATAACAAATACATAAAATAAAGTAAAATAAAATAAGATAAAATAAAATGTTTATCCATATTTTCATAGAGCAGTTTGTTCTTAAATAACATGTATATTTTCTTCAAAATATTTAGTCTCTTCTGGAGGTTAACATTTGGCACTCTAGGTCCTTTATTGTTGGCTTTCCATCTGTTATGTTCTGCTCACTGAACTCAATCTATACCATTACTTTCCAGAATTAGTTCTTCTTGCATATTTCATAGAAAGTAGAGGAAAACTTAAATGAGCAAAGTCGTGAGTGAATGTGTATTTTGACATGAACACAACCTGTCAAGGACTCTGAGACCAATTGGCCCATCAGAAGTTGGCAAAACCATTACTCATACGAGCCAATCTCAAGAAGGATGGCAAAGCTTTCCTAGGCAGCTGAATATGTATGCTTATGAATGATTTATTACATTACAAAGACTAGCAACTGCAAATTTCTATGCCTGGACATTAATAGTACTACTTTTAACCCACAGAAATTATCTACCAAGATTAGCTAATCCCTTCCCCTGTGCTGTAGTTAATAAATATGCCAAAGCTGCAGGTGGTGGCTATAATGATTAGGAAATCCTGATTGATCCCAGCTTCATTGTATGTGTATCTGACCTTTATCACCAATAATCAGGTTTTTCAGATTCAAGTGACTATTCAATGCCTGTTTTAAGTTGATATGGAAAAATAATCATTAGAAAACTAATTGCAATAAAGAGATGCAATCTTGTTTCATTAAATGAATTTTAAACCTCTCACTTGTATATTCTTGCACCTGTTTCCCTAAGCCAGACATCAAACTATAGAGTAATAATCAGAAGCTCCTGCTTTATTACTAGCAACTAGTAAGCTTGTATGGGTGAGAGACTTGCCTGACAGGAGCACCAGGCAGTTTATATGGAAAGTCGGTGATTTAACTTTCCCAATATGCTTTGCAGTTTTCTTTTACAATTTTTTAAAATACTTATTTATTTATTATCATGTCTAGAGTGTTCTGCCTACATGTACACCTGCAGGCCAGAAGAGGGCATCAGATGACACTACAGATGGTTGTGAGCCACCATGTGGTTGCTGGGAATTGAACTCAGGACCTCTGGAAGAGCAGTCAGTGTTCTTAACTTCCGAGCCCTGTTTTACAATTTGTATCTGTTATGCTGTAGTAATATTTTTAATGCTTCAAATGCCAAGTGACACAAACATGGAATATATTATTTCATTACAAAAAAATAAAACTTTGAAATCTTTAAATGGACTTTCTAAAAAAGGCTTTAAACATAGTAAGCTTAAATACCATGGTGGGTGATTATTGGTTTTGCCCTAAGGACAATGAGCTTGCTTTGAGGGAAGATGTAATCCTCTTAATGTGCTTGCTACATGGAATTCTAAGTATATTCAAATGAAATGACCATAAGCTGGATAGCAACTGAGAACCTGAGTAGACTTTGTTCTGCTATCTTTTCTCTAAATAAAAAGACTGAGAGTTGAAACTGTAAAAGCCCTAAGCATGAATAGGAAAAGAAATAGGAAAGGCACAACTGGACCACTCTTTGAGTAACTAGTTCCCTGCAATTGTTTACTTTTACATGGAAATGTTAAAATGCTTGTTTTTTTTTTTTTATTAAACAGAAGCCATGAGTATACCTATAAACAGTCATAACAAATCATTGAATTTCTTCAGCAACATCTATGTTGATCTTTATAACGACTAAAAGACAAACACTTGCAGATTTTACTTGCCTTGCCACATTGGTTGGTGTGCAAAAATAGCCCTGTGTGTGTCACTCGGTGTTCAGCAGAGGATTAGAACATGATTGGAGTAGCTCTAGAGGCTTTGCTGTAGATTTTATAAGGTATTTCCAAACTGATTGAATTTGCGAATGACTATATATGTTACCAGATTCAGAATGGCTTGAATTAAGATTCATTTTTACTATAGTGTGGTACAAAACTGTTAAACATTCAGAAAACCATAGGTTTGAATTTTGACCTTTTTCAGACCTGCAGCATGTAGAATAAGAGAGTACTGGGCAGTAGAATCTTCAATTCCAGACTGCTGTCTCAGTAGGGAAGGATACAGCCAATCATAACCAACCCTCGTGCTAAGCACTAGGTCAGATGTCTTAGTGCACTTTTTACTTATGATGTTATAGTTTACATACGTGCTTCAATTTATCAGGGTATCACCATTGGAAGTCAAGGGACTTCTGTAGGTGAGTGCAAAATATCTTTTGTGGGAATTTTAATGATAAGAAAAGCAGAATGCAGAAAGAGGGAAAAGAATTTAGAGGAAAGACATTTTGTGGGATGATATTTGAATTTAGTCTTGATAATGTGGGCATTTAGTGATATAGAGACTATTGGGTTTTATTGCAAGGAACGAAACTGAAGAAAACGATGGTAAATGAAATAAACTGTAACAGTGCTAGTCTTTTGCTTCTTGAATTTAGAATGAGAACATCTAACTTGGAATTACTGAGAACTTCAGAGACAGAAGAGGTCATTTGAAATGTGATCTGAAGAAAAGCTTGAAATCAAGTACTGGCAGTTCCACAAGCTGTGAGCAAAGAAACAGCATGGCTGGACTTGCGCATTAAGAAAATTAATTGGTAATTGGAGAAATGTAAAAAGGATGTGTATCATAGTCCAGGAGAAGGCCACACATCTAAGATTATTTAGATAGGACAAATTGGCCCTGATGGGAAACAAAACTGTACTGGAAGGGAAGGGAAGGGGAAGGGAAGTGAAGGGGAAGGGGAAGGGAAGGGAAGGGAAGGGAAGGGAAGGGAAGGGAAGGGAAGGGAAGGGAAGGGAAGGGAAGGGAAGGGAAGGGAAGGGAAGTAAAACGTGGGTGTGGAAAGACTTGGCAGAGAGATGATGAACATGACCAAAACATTTTGTATGAAAATCTCAACTAATAAAAAGTTAATTGATAAGCACAATGTTTGTTATATTTGGAAGGAAAACAGAATATTATACTAGACATAAAAACATGAAGTTATGCAGAAGGAAGAAAATTGCAGCTTAGTTATGGAGCAATAAAATTCTTACAAAATGTACTAGAGAAAAACAACGTAGTGCTAGATAGCAGAACACTTAGTCAACGCTGGGTATGAGGCCTAAGAAAGAAAAATGTATCATATCCAGGCTTCACATTTTATTAATAGGAGAATACTACTCTATTAAATAGTGCGTAAACAAATCAGATGTTTAGAAGAGAAATGATGGGATGCTTTCAATGAATACCCTCTCTTTACATTAGCTGTGCCATACAGCAGCCACCATAGATGATTAGCAGAATGAACCATGTTTTAGTCTCTTAAACATGGAAGGATGATATGATCAATTTTCTCCAGGATGAACTGTTTCCTCATGTGAGGGAGTGAGGCAGCTCATGAGACTGTGAGTATATTATTGCAGCTAGAGTCGCATTTCCATTGTTGGGTAATGCTTTATAAGTGAACAGAACCAGTTTAAGATGTGCACATTATAACAGGAGACTTAGACAGGCTTGCATAACAGAGACTGGGTAGGTCAATCATGACTGTCTGCACGCTGAGGCAGAGAACTTGGTGGCTGATCAGTCCAGGAAGCTGGGTGCCTTAGCACTCCTGATCCAGCCCTAACTGCCTGGAGGATCTTTGAAGAGCAGCAGCTGCTGAGTCTCTCTGGAAAAGCCAAAGACACTGCTCTGTACTTAAAGTCCTACTTACACTTCCTGTGAGAGAAAGTGTGTCAAGTCTCACACTGTGCCTCTTTTGTCTGTTGAAAGATGCTCTCCACTTTGAAGGTTCTCCCCACAATGAAGGCACTCCCCACATTGAAGATGCTCCCCACGTTGAAAGTGCTCCCCACATTGAAAGCACTCCCCATATTGAAGGTGAGCCTTACCTTTTCAGTTACTAGCCTCTAGAAATGATCTTCTAGATGTACCCAGAGTTGTATCTCCTAGGTGATCTTAAATACTGTTAAGCAGATCATCAAGATTAGTCATTACGCTTGCAAAGAAAATTTTATTTGTGTTTCCCTACCAAAAATCAAGAGGGAAGTGAGTAAATATAAATTCATTGTTTCAGTTTAGAATTTCCAGACATTTAAATTATCCTCATACTATATAATGGCCGACCACCATTTGGTTAATTACGCCTTCATTGTTTCATGTGCTACTATATAAATAGGTTAATAAGTAATAAAGCTTGTTCCCAGGACATTAAAGACTCACCTGAGAGACTATAACTCAAGAGTGTTCCATCAGTCCTCTGGACCAACAGTCTGAGACTGTCCCACTCATCTTCCTTCCTTCCTAGTCTCCGTAGCTTCCTCACAAAGGCAGATCAGATGTGATTCTCATTTCTACAGCGTTGTTTCCCACATACCTCATCTCTGCTTCTTGGAAGAGCAGGGGTAACATACACTGCCTGTATTTACTCCAGCACCCTCTGACTCTCCCACTTCGTGCTTATGCTATACACAGTGAAAAATTAAAACCATCACTACTATTGGGACCATAAAGTTTCATGTCTTTGTTTTTAAGATACAAAACTATAAAATGACATTCCCAGCTCAGTCACTGGTGTTCACTGAGTCCAACCTGCCTCTGTTCCATGTACCCTGTACTGTTGTGCAGACAGGACAGATTTGCTGAGCCCACAAAAGCCTGGACTTTACTGTCCTTTTTACCCTAAGTGCTTCAACCAGGCTACCACAGTTTGCCACTGACTTGAGGCAGGTAATTACTGTTTAGTCCATTTACTTTTATTTTTAAACTTTTATTTTTTTTCATTATCAAATACATCCCATCCCAAGTTGCTTTTTGTCTTTCTATTTTATCATAACAATAGAAATCCTAAGCCAATTAGTATGGATGAAAAGAGAATTGATAGAAATTTCCCCAACAGACTTGGAGCGATGCCTTTGGGTTCAACTCTGAGCAAGAGAGACAAAATAAAACAACAAAACACTCAGAAAGCTACCAAATAACAGGACATAAGAAAATTTAAAGATGAAGCTTATTATTAGGCCTTTGAGAAACAGACTGGTGAATGAAAAGGACTTCAGGTTAACGAACAGATTAGGCAGATTGCCTGACAAAGAAAAAATATGTTTTCTTATAATATTTCCTGTAAGCAATAAGCCGATTCACAAGCCTGCCTCTAAATTCCTTAGCAATCTCTGACATCATTACCTGCTGCCAGGTGTGTGCCAGAATATAAAAGGGCTGACCTGCCACATTGTCTCTCTCTCTCTCCCCTCTCCTTCCTCCCCCCCCCCCCGCTTCTCTTCCCTTCTCCCTTTCCCTCTTTCTCTCTCTTCTCTCTCTCTCTCTCTCTCTCTCTCTCTCTCTCTCTCTCTCTCTCTCTCTCTGTCTCTGTCTCTGTCTCTCTCTCTCTCTGTCTGTCTCTGTCTCTCTCTGTGTCTCTGTCTTTGTCTCTCTCTGTCTGTCTCTGTCTCTGTCTCTGTCTCTGTCTCTGTCTCTCTCTCTCTCTCTCTCTCTCTCTCTCTCTCTCTCTCTCTCTCTCACACACACACACACACACACACACACACACACACACACTTTTCTCTTGTATTCTCCCTAAGGGGTGACCCCCTCTCTCTGTCTCTATGTCTGAGTCTTCACCCTCATGGCCCACTCTGGTCCCAACTCTTCTCCACTTCCCTTCTCCCCAAATAAATCTCCCCATATTCATATCTGTTGCATGCTAGCTCATTTTCAATCATATTTCCTGTTTAGGAATGAAAAATCTAGGAACCATTGCCTAATAGTCATTTAATTCTTTTTTTAGAGATCGGTTTTACATTAGAAGTTGGTTTTAAATTATTTGTTGAAAGTTCGTGTGATACATGTTTTATTAATGATTTTAATATACTTACTCTATTTCTACATTTTTAAATTTAACTTACCTTTTCTACAGCATATTGAACACAATGTGTTTATGAAGACCATGAGAAAAAAGACATGAGATGGTATCTTTTTTACTTCCTTGCTTAGAAGCAAATATAATTGATGTTTCTATATTATTAAGGAAAAATAGGCACCACAATGTTCCTTTGTTAGTATGTCATGTTCCCCAGGCCTTTATGATGAGTGAGATCAATAGTTTATTGCAGGAAGAACTTCTTATCAGTGTCATTTAAAAATGACAATTCATGGGATGTAAAACAATGAGATATTTCCTGTCTCCTTCTTTTATTAGTGAGCTGATTCTAAAATGAGCAATTTCAGTAAGAGATAAATTTTTGCTCATAAATTTTTTATTACTTTTCCTTTCTGTTGAACAGCCTCCAATATTTGCCAAGTAAATGAAAACTTAAAGATGAAGGTTGTCCTATAGTTTCAATAAATCATTCCCATGTGATATATCTAATTATAAGATATTTATGTACATAGCCTGAAAATGTGAATCCACTGATCAGTGACTGATTAAAAGCACACAAGTCCTCCAAGTTGCTAAAAAGGAAAATAGCAAGAAAAAGTTCCCTCTGAGGGAACTTGTCTCACAAATGATTGTAGTACAATGCAGTCAGAGTGGAAACAAATGGCAGAGTAGACAGGCGTGTCTTGTCACATATTAATGGCATTCGCAGTGCCACGCCCACTTGAAGGATTGAATAGCAGGCCATGTCAGGCAACGGAATAGAAGGAAAGTCACTTTGCTGAGTATGGCTGTTCTACATGTTTCAGTATCTTCTTCAGGATGATCTGTTTCCAGGAAAATTACTAGTTACAAAGAAAAGAGCAAGTGCTAACTTTCTTCTGCTCTGTG
This sequence comes from Acomys minous, assembly GCF_964271855.1. Classification (NCBI taxonomy): domain Eukaryota; kingdom Metazoa; phylum Chordata; class Mammalia; order Rodentia; family Muridae; genus Acomys; species Acomys minous. The sequence goes on along the minus strand of NC_140492.1, from coordinate 31,543,795 downwards.
GGAGGTCAGGCTGACAAGGTTAAAATGCTGGTGTAGGACACTCACATGTTTTCTACTCATTATTTTCATATATTTTTCCTAAAAAGCATATCCAAGATTTAAATGATGGTTAGTGACTCTTCTACACCTTTGATAAATGTGAGTGATTGCTTGAAATCTGCAAGGATAGACAATTCCAAGGAGCTTTTGACAGTTATGTGAAGTCATGCCACTCTGAACTCTTAGGAAAAACATACATACAAGTAACATTATATAGATTAAGTTGTATGTATGAATATATATTTTTTCATGTATATACATATAAATTATACATATGCATATTTAAATACAGCATCAGTTAATGAATAAGAGAGGCTGTGAATTTGAAAGGTACAGGAAGAGTGTGCAGGGGTGAAAGTGACATTATAATTTCAAAATAATATATAGTGAAAAAGAATTCTTCTACCTGTCTGGTAGAAGAAATTGTCCAGGGTTAGCTTCAAGGGAATTTTCATTTTATTTGTATGTTATATGATCCGAGCTAATAATAGTTAAAGGGAGTGAATATGAAAAATAGCAATATACGTGTCAAGTGGGAACACTGCAAGGTGATAGAGAATGCATATTTCCGTATCCAGTTTATATTCAAATACCAAGAAAGCCCATACTTCTTGTCGAACTGTCAAGTCTTCTTGTAACAAATCTTCTGAAGACAAAATGTCAAGAAGTGATGGCATAAATTCATCCAGAGAGAGCCAGGCATTCTGTCGGTACCCTTTCAATGCTTCTAGAGCAAGTACATAAGCTACTTCAAATATTGTCGTGAAATTGGGCAGCATAACCTCTTATTTCATTCCCCATGACCAACAAATAAATATTTATAGTTCTGTACTGAGGCAAAATGGCTAATAGAAGTTTTTCATTATATGTGACCTTAAGAATGACCAAAATCTCATTTATGATTTGGGAGAAAATGAAGGTCAGAAAGATCAAATGACTTGCTCAAGCTCACCACATTGCTATTTAGAAGTGAGAATAGACTCGGAAAACGTGTCTTAACTTAAAGTTTAGCGATGCTATTTATACTGATGTACTAACTTCAGTCTCCAGGCAGAAAAAATGATTTTGACCCTTTCATACTCTATAAGACACATTGACATAAACACATAGCTATTTACTTAGTTAAATTGGATACAATCTGAAAATATTTGAAACATAAACTTAGGAACATATTCAAAGGAAATATGTGTCCAAATACTTGGTGGAGTGGCTGTATTTCCTTTGGCTCATGATAACAAGATTAAATAGCACCAGGCATTTTGAAATATTCACATGTTTTTTTTCAAATTTCCATTATTTTTTAATTACATTTTACTTTGGGGGTGGAGGAATGCCAACGTACATGTGTAGCGGTTATAAAACAACATGTTGAAGACAGTTCTCTCCTTCTACCATGTGGGGCCCAGGAATCAAATTCACATGGTCAGGCTTGGTAGAAGGTGCCTTTTCCTGATGAGCAACATTCTCCCTTGCCCTTATAATTCTAACTTCTATTATCTGTATAACAGATTTTTTTATAGTTTGGTGCTAATTTGGGCATATACAATAGTGAGCTATTACTTTGTTTTCACTTATCTAGGCTTGAACAATGTATAGCATATATTAAGAAATGAACATGACTATAGTTACTGATAACATGCTACAAAAATACACTGCTATTATAGAACCAATTAGTCATACAGTTCTTTTCTCTAGAGTGTCTATATTTGCCTTTGAAGGATGGAACTTTTGGGGTCAAGGTCAGAAGCAGAGGAACATGGGAGAAATTCTTAAGCAGCTGCTTGCCCTAAGCAAGCATGTGGAAAATAAGCAGATGACTTCAATTTGCTGTGTTATTACTCACCCCATTCCTGACGCTGTCATAACACACACACACACACACACACACACACACACACACACACACACACACACACACCACACCACACCAAGAACAGCACATTTATATTTCCATATGCCAGGTATGTGAAATACAGTATGTCAAAACAGATTTGAGAAGAAGGTGTTAGCAGATGGATAGCAGCCCTCATTCTAAAGAAAGATGTGTAGGTATTCACCTTGGTTTCCCTAAGGCAGCTGAGCATCCCTAGCTGCTGCTTTGTCATTTTTAGAAAAGAAAAATATCTAAACTATGTAGTATGAAAGCCAATAGTACTAAGTATTGAACATGTTGATAACTTGACAATGAAAAGGCACATTTTACTATTTTGTTCATATCATTTTAGTTTAATTAACAAACAATAGCTATGGATTTAGAAAGTACAGCATGATATTTTGATAACAGCATATACTGTAGAAATAGCAACGCTAACTGAAATGTCTAACAGTTCTTCAGCTTATGTTTTTTGTTTGTTTGTTTGTTTTTTTTGTAGGTATGGTGATGTTAAAAATCTGTTCTTGTGGAATCCAAAAGAGCTAAAAGCAGTATTACCATGTGACTCAAAGTTCTCACTTTTAGTATCTAAAGAAGTTGAAATAAAATTTATATATATATATTATTAATTTATTCATATTACATCTCAATTGTTATCCCACCCCTTGTATCCTCCCATTCCTCTCTCCCTCCCGCTTTTCCTCTACTCCCTTCTGAAATAAATTTTTGAATATTTGCATAATAATCAGCACCTTAAAAACAACTTAAATACTCATTGGAAGAAAAGAAAATTTAGGGTCATGCATAATGAAATTTTATTGCACTTAAAGGCCACCAAAATTGGCTTAAAGCTATGAGTAAAATAACTAAATATCTATTTCGTTTATTTTCTCTTTAATCTCTGGTTAATGGTAATATTTATTTTCTTTGAACATATTCCTAATATTATTCATAATTAGACACCTTAAGACGCCTTAAACATTTACTACATAGAAGCACAGCACACAAAGTCCTTAGGGATAGTGGGGTAAGTAGGAGGTAGGCCTGGTATGATTTCATTATCATTGCTGTGTGTGTACAGCATGCTCATACATGTAGAGGTCAGAGGTTGACATTTGGTTACTTTATTTAGAGTTATCTATCTTACATTTATTTATTTATTTATTTTCTTTTTTCTTCTTCTTTTTTTTTTTTATTAATTTATTCTTGTTACATCTCAATGGTTATCCCATCCCTTGTATCCTCCCATTCTTCCCTCCCTCCCAATTTCCCCTTATTCCCCTCCCCTATGACTGTTCCTGATGGGGATTACCTCCCCCTGTATATGTTCATAGAGTATCAAGTCTCTTCTTGGTAACCTGCTGTCCTTCCTCTGAGTGCCACCAGGTCTCCCCCTCCAGGGGACATGGTCAAATGTGACGCACCAGAGTACGTGAGAAAGTAATATCCCACTCTCCACTCAACTGTAGAGAATGTTCTGACCATTGGCTAGATCTGGGTAGGGGTTTAAAGTTTACCGCCTGTATTGTCGTTGGCTGGTGCCTTAGTTTGAGTGGGACCCCTGGGCCCAAATCTGACTATCATAATGTTCTACTTGTAGGTTTCTAGGACCCTCTGGAGCCTTCTACTTTGCTATTCTCCCATGCTTCTTTCATCTAGAGTCCCATTAGTTACATATACACTATGGAATACTACTCAGCTATTAAAAACAAGGAATTCCCGAAATTTGTGGATAAATGGATTGAGCTAGAAATGATCATAATGAGTGAGTTAACCCAGAAGCAGAAAGACTCAAATGGTATATACTCACTTACATCTGCATACTAGCCCAAGGGGCATGTCCCACGAAAGCCTTCACTTACCAGGAAACTGGGACAGAGGGAAGGACATCCTAACCTATCTTACTTTTAGACTGAGAGCATTGAGCAAACTGAGAGCTCAGGGATTGGCTGGGTTTATTGGCCAGTGATATCTCAGGATCCTCCTGTGTCAGTCTTCTGAGCTCTGGCTTATATACAGGGCTTGCTACCTTAAATTTTTACCTGGAAGTAGGGGTCTGAACTCAAGGCCTCACACTTGTACAAGCCATGTGACAGCCCCACAGTCCCAACTTTAAAAACAAACAAAAACACCAATTCAAAGCTAGGAAACCTTGCAACAAATATACTCTTTCTTTGGACAATTCATTAATAAAATGATCATGCATACATCTTACAGTTTCAAGAGAATTAAAAATAATTGAGGTAAAAGGCCAAATCAGACATAAATTATTTTCTTACAGGCATTTATAACAGCAATCCCTGCCGACAAATATAGTCTCATCTCTCTCTAAACAGTTCTTAATCATTGGGACATTACCATCCATAGTTGTTTCTGAATTGAAACAAGTGGAGATTGATCTGACTTTTGCCACATGATGCTCAAAGTGAATCAACTTGTATAAAAAGTAGAGAATTAGTATGGCTTAATACCTAAAGTTCTTCTCATACAAAGAAGTAATTCTGCCTAGGGATGCTAAGAGTAATTTGCATATTTCATGCAATTAATTAGGTCAAATAAGAAGCAGAAACTGAGCAAAATGGCCCTTTACCATAGTAGGTTTGTTTTGCAACACTATTCTCTCTTTCTTTAAGGTTTCTTTTCTTTTTTTTTTTTTTTACAGTTTTTAACATATAAATACAATACACTACATACAACAAGAAGAACCATGACACAATCAGGAATCATATAAATGTTACATTCATAGTGGTTTGGTTATTTGTATTTGGAAACCATGAAGAAAACACCTTTCCTATCTTGGTGAGTCTAAAATTCTGAATGTAAATAAATATCTATCATATCTTATCTCTTTCAACTTAAAACATCTATCTAGACCTAAAAATAGCTTACCCCCTAAACGACTACACTTAATTGTAAAACTAAACTATCTGGTCTTCAACCCCACCTTGAGAAGGAATAAAACTTAATTACCTGAGTAAACTGGAGTCATAGGTTACCACCTTCCAAAATGAAAACAAAAAATGACAGAGATAGTTTGCTGCCTGATCAGACACTCAAAACTCTCTATAAGATTGGAGCATCATCTTCAACCTTCTGGTCCAATATATCTGACAGATATATTTGTGAGGCAAGAGCTATTGAGGACTTGCTTACCCTGTCTTGGCAGAGTTTGGCTGTCGACTCTGGCTGTACTCGAGTTTCCCATTTTTTAGGCAGAATTCTGTCTGTGGCGGAAATAAGGACATTTTTCCCAGTGGCTTGTTTGCCATATTTGAAGCAGTCTCCAGAAGGAGGTTCACTGATGCTCATCATCTTTGAGGTAGGCTGGGTGTTGCCAGGAGTTAACCTATCTTATTGTCAAAGAATCTTTAAAATAATTGAAACATCTTTAAACGCTAGATTCTGTAGGTCTCTGCGGTTTTTGAAGACCTTATCTAACTGTTTTACTTTACCTATCTATAGAATCATATATATCTCTTAAGCCTAGGATGTATACTCTTGTGATTAAAAAAAAATAGACTAATAAGTGAAATGACCATGATTTGATCAACTAACAATTAGCTTGTATTACTTAAGTATCCTAAACTGCCGGCAATAGTGCTTTCAAAGTATTGGAAGTAAACCTTGTGTTATAATGGAGTTGTATGGGTACAATACCTCATATTAGAGTAGTAATATCTATAATGTGTGTGGAGACTAATCTTACACTGAATTCTATATAAATGTATCAAATGTAAACTTATTTTGCAACACTATTCTCTTTTAAAGTGTATTCTCTAATGGTAATACAAATTGCAAAATATGTATAATTTGAACCCATGAGAAACTTCTGTGCATTCATGACTATTTGGCTTTTTTTCTTCAGTATTTTTGCATTGAGTTAAGACATACAAGCATCTGTAGTTCATAGACTTAGATTTGCACAGTGAGACATCCCAGTGTCTTCAGTTTCAGTAACTATTTTATATATTTTGTTTTCATTTGGCATCAACGTAAGATTTTCCTCTGCTTTTTTTTTAAATTTGACACCATTAGTGTTTTTAACTAGAAGAATTTGAAGGTTCAGTTTCCTGATCATTACTTTCATTATTGTATCATTTATTATATCACAAGGTATGCCAAAACTTTGTAACCCAGGTGTATAGGTTAACTGATGCTACTTGTTAAAAAGTCTGATGTCATTTACAGTTGTGAATCTCAGAAGACTTTAGTGTTAGATACAATACTCTATTTCTTGATTCATAGTAAGTATTGATCAATTAGAATAGTTTTATTATAGCTCTTGGTATCTACAATTGCAAGAAATACCTCCTAACCCAGCAAAGTCTAAAATCACTTGTTTTACCTATCCTCAAATAGCTTAAAGCATATAGGGATTGTATGTACACAGAACTTATATCTAAGCTTTCAGGCAAATAAGGTAAAAATTGACAAATAGAGTCATTGTAACTCTGGAAACACTATGTTTTTATCTATTTATCTTGAGTATTTGTATATTTAAAATAACATGATTTTCTTTCTACATAAACATACATAAATTGCAGTGATACTTGACATTGTTTGGAGAAAAAAAATGTCTTGTAATGAAAATGTTGCCTTGACTGTTCCTCTAAAATTCTCAAGCAAATGGACTTTGGAGCTTCACTGAAATCACATGGAAATTTTTGTACACTACATAGAAATGGACTAATAGACTCATTGATGTTTCAGATATATCTCTGGACTGTTTTACATGTTTGGAAAAGAATGTTTTCTCTTTTTTATGTAAATATAGATAAAGTAGAGTAATACTTCATGTTGTTTGCAAAGATTACTCATGATAAAAATATTGGATTGAGACTGCCTCAACCAGTTTAAAGCAAATAACAGTTGTATCTTCACTCAAATCACATGGAAATTTTTGTTCAGTAGATAAGAATTGATTAATAGAATCATTATAGCTCTGAAATAATTGAATACTTATCTTTGAGTAAGTTGTATATTTCAAAAACATGGTTTTTTCCTTAATAAAAATAGAGTAATATCCTGGATTGTTTGAAAAGATGACCCATAATAAAAAATTTCCAAATGTTTGAATTTTTTGAGTTAACAATAAGGAGTAAAAATAGAGCATATGGAACTGATTCTCTTTGTCCCTAAAAACTGACACGTTGGGAATAACGATGATAAAAAGCTGATTGCACAAAGTCTGGTTTGTTTCCATCTTTCTGAGATAACTGTTCTTCCCCTGGGGAGAGAAGGTCCATATAATTAGCTCCAGCCATGCTCCTACTGCTGTCCTTCTTCAAGGCAGGGGAGGATCTGATGCTAGTCAATGACAGTAGACGCTAAATGGGGCTAGCCACTGTTACAGTGGAGTCACAATCAGTGTGCTGTTTCTTTCGATAGCTTCCTTTGCCCTGATGCTTGCTTCAGTCTTTGTGTTAGAGACACCTACAACCACGGTGAAAGACATTGATCAAGACTATTAGACATCTTGATAAATGTTTTTAAGTGCAGACATTTTTACTTTTTTAGATAGTAATTTAGTTACAATGTTTCTCCTTTTCCCTTACTCCCTCAGATATTTTTAAAATGTAGAATTGTTTCAGATCAACCCAAACACTGATTAAGATTGAGGGCCCGGCTTAATTAGTCCACTTAAGAAATGGGAAGGACAATGCATGACCTTTTTGCTCTGCATATCTCAAATCACAATTTTCCAAGATAAAACCAATAATATTTGTTTCTGTACTGTTTAACAAAATTTAATTTGTGCTTCTGATTAAAAGTTCTGAAAGCGGTGTGTGAACTCCATAATCTTCATATGGTTTATGGAAGTGTGATATGTATCTTTGATGTTCAAGATATTGTAGCCCAGTACATTATGTGGTTACATAATAGAGTAGCCTCAGTTGCTTTTAAAAGATTCTGATACATGCAGAGCACTGTAAGGTTGAGGCCAACCTATTCTACATCGACATTTCTAGGACATTCAGGGTACATAGAAAGATTGTGTCTCTAAAAACCAAAAAGAAGCAAATAAATAAAATGATTCTACTATTTGATTGACAGGAGTCCATATTTTAAAATTTTTCCCTAAATGGATCTAATGGAGAGCTAATTTTGAGAAACTCTAACCTAGGAAAGTTATTTATTTCTCATATATTTAACAGTTTAATTTTTTTCTTTACTACGTAATTCTAGTTATCCACGATGTATAAGTAAATCTAGTTATTAGTGAGTATAAGTATTTATGTCTTTATTCTTTTCTAAGGTAAATATACAATATTCATAATATTTGTTCATATATCCTTGATTAAAGTACATCATAATAGCTTGCTATGTATTAATTCTATTAAGTCAGTTCTTAGAAATATAAAGATATGTCTATATCTTTTCATCTCACTTAAAATTTGCTAATTTTGTTTTCAATAAACCTTGTTCCTTTTGTTTTTGTACAGATATTTCCTGCTTTTCTAACTTTTATGCTTTTATCCCATATTTATTTTTTGAGAGTTATATACATGTATAGTGATTTTTATTCCCCATCACTCTTCCTTATCCTTATCCAACTCTTATTTTCTCTTTATTTAATCATTATATATCCCAATCATAGACCCCTCCCTCCTCTCCTCCTGGTCCTACCCTCTCTCCTCCTTCTCCATCCTCCCTACCTGTCTCCTTAGAAAAGGAGAAGACTCCTTACTAACGCACTCCAGCACATCAAGTCACATCAGGAGTGAGTGCATCTTCTTCCACTGAGGCCAGGCAAGGCAGAGGCCTCCTTCTAGCCAGACAGCACTTCTAGTGGAGGGAGGGGACCACCAACCCACACAATAAAACTTTGACCCAAAATCTACCCTGACTATAAGATAAAGATAGAGAAGAGACTGAGGGAATGTCCCACCCACTATTGGCCCAACTGAGCCCCTACACATGTTAAAAAGCCAAGCCCTGACATTATTAATGGCACTTCGCTATGCTTGTAGACAGGAGCCTGCTGTCCTTTGAGGGCTCCAACCAGCAGTTGATCAAAACCGATGCTGAAAGTCACACCCAAACATCAAGTGGAGTGTTGGGAACCTTGTAGAAGAAGAGTTCGAGGGAGAATAGAGGGGCTAGAGAAGACAAGAGCTCCAAAGAAGACAAACAGAGTCAACTAACCTAGGCCCAGGGCGGGGGCGCTTCTGGAGATGGAAGCACCTACCAAGGACCATGCACGGACTGAATCTGAGCCTTCTCCGATTCTTACTGATTCCTTTCTTCCTAACTAGTCTCTCTCTGACATACCCCCAGAGACTCCAGAATTTGTTCAGGTCACCTCATCTGCTTTATATTATGTAAGATCCATGTCATATCTAGAAAACTGCATTTCAAGAAGATTTTCATCTTGTGGTTCTTAGAATCTTTCTGTCTCTCCTTCCACGAGGGTTCCTGGGCTTTGGAGGATGTTTCTTTTGAATATTAACATCCACAAGTCATTACTCTCAGAACTTTAGTCAACTGTGAGTCTTTGCATTAATTAACACACTTTGCAAAAACAAACTCCTCTGTTCTTGGTAGCACTAGTCTTTGGGGATAAATGTGAATATTTGGAAACTAATTTGGGTACAGTCTGTTTAACAAAACAATATATCAACAATAAATTTTCTTCAATGGATTGAGAACAGGTTTGCCGTACCAAACTTGTTTACCCTTATGGAGTTGACCTCAAATCAAGTCAGAAAGTTGTTGGTTACTCCCATAACAACCATGCCATCATTGTACTGTAGATACTTCTTTAGGAACTTGCAGTTGTTTCCCCCAAGGTATACACATAAGAAAAACCATTAATGATTTTTTTTTGTCTTACAGACAAGATAGTACTTTCTGACTCTATGAACCCTAGCTATCAAGAAGCAAATGTGCAGCTCAGCTCCAGCCTAATTTATCTGTCTTATATCCAAAGCATGTGGTGCCTTCAGTAATAGGATCTTAACATCTAGTCATAATTGGTAATGAAGAGCAACGGCAAGAGCTTGTGTTGTTTGAGATCCTCTGAGGGCTTTCTGGTCCACAGTTCATAATGAGGTACCCCACAACATGGCACTGGAGTTTTGCTTAAAATTCCGTGGCTACTGTGAATAGTATTATCAACTCTCAAAGGAAACTTCTGTTTAAGCTGCTTCCTTTTAGTTACTTAGTTACATTATGTAGTAGTTTTCCATGGGGATTTCTAACATCCTTAGCTTTGATTGACTCCTATCCCTCTGTCCTCATCCCAGATTACATCTTTATGTTCCGAGTATGCCCCACATTAACTCTCACAGTACAAGTATTTTACTCTTCCCATATCCAGCCAACATTCATTCTCCATACACACATATCTTTCATATAAAATTTCTTGCTTTCTGACCTCTATAAATACTCATTTCAACTTGAATATATAAATCATAAAATTTCAGGTTTAGGATTTATATATGTGAGAGAACATACAGTATTTTTCTTTCTTGACCTATGTATAATCTGTACACACACACACACACACACACACACACACACACACACACACAAACACACACACACACACACACACACACACACACATATATATATATATATATATATATATATATATATATAAAATCACCCATTCATCAGTTAAAAGTCATCCTAGCTAATTCTACAACCTAGCTATTAACAGCAAAAGGACATGATTATCTAGATATTGTGGTCACCTAATATAGCATCATTTGGATAGATGTCTAGGAATGACGTAGTTGGTTAATGATAGCTTTACTTATAGTTTCTTGAAAAGTCTCCATTTGATTTTTTTAACTGGAAATTAAATCCAGACATGTGCTCTACTTTTTAGTTAAAACCTCAGTTTCTTGTTTTCTCTTTTTATTCCAAATCAGTATCTCACTGAAGTGTCCATGCTACTTGAACTAAGTCCATTGTCAAAAGTACACCTTGAGCTTCAAGTCTTTCTGCCACAGCTTTTTGAGTAGCTGTATCTCACAAGGCATTATTAGTCCACTTTTTTACTGGGCAGTGATGAAATTTGCTAGCTGTTGTAATGAGCATGTCTAAAATATATAATGGTTCAAATATATACTTTTATGTACTTATGACTAAATACTAGGTAGTCTTAAATTTTACGTAGTTAGCATGTTCTTGGATGCCTAGACTGATGAAGATGCTGTTTGTTGTCTTCCAAATGTGATTTGTAGATAATTCTGATAGTGGGATATTCTATGTCTAAAAGAAAAAAATGCTTGGGAGACTCTGGTTAAGTCTTACAAATGTGCACATCATTTTCAATTACATGATAGAATTGGTGAACATATTTAACAAACTGAATAAAATCGTAATCTCTTAGTTCTGGAAGGAATGATCTAGCAAATGTTTATGCAGTAGTCTTATCTGTCACCTTTCACTATTTCTAATAAAAGAATATCTAGAATTCTATTTTGGTTTTGTATCCAATACATTAAGAAGTACCTCTGGAGCTGGGCATGGTGGTGCACCCCTTTAATCCCAGCACTCAGAAGGCAGAGGCAGGCAGATTGCTGTGAGTTCAAGGCCACCCTGCCTTACAAAGTGAGTCCAGAATGGCCAAGGCTACACAGAGAAACTCTGTCTCGAAAAGCCAAATTAAAAAAGAAAGAAAGAAAGAAAAAGAAGTACCTCTGTTTTGCCCACTCTATGAAATAAATGTCTTTCTTTATGCATCAAAAAAAGAAACAAACAAACAAACAAACAAACAAAGCTACCTCTTTACACCCTAACATATATTCAGTAACAATTAGTTAGAAGTGGGCAGTGGAGGTGTAATAAATATTTACAATCACAAACAGAAAATGGAAAAATATATGGTAGTCATTAGCCCATATTAGTGAAAAACTGATATTTGTATTCTATTGCTTGTGAGTTTGTATTAAAACATATCTGTATGTATGTTTCTGTTATTTATACACATCAAAGGACCTTTAACTGCCTTTAACTGATTCTCTATCTGTAGCATCTCATCAAAAAGTACTTTCTTCCTGCTCGATTCACATGCATGATTACAAGAAGTGTAATCTTCTATATATTGAAATTAAGCACAGGTTTAATATAAGCTATGGTGTCCAGATACATTGTAAACAATAATAGCTTTAGTATGGCCAAAGGAATGAACTAGTAGTTTGTACGATTTTTGTATTTTAACCCATTAAATATGAGATAAAATTACTAAATATTTCATTCACACCTAAAATTTATATTTTTTTTGTTTTTGATATTATAACTTACAGCATTTATCATTTCCTTTTTCTTATTTTAACAATTCTTATATGTCCTTCCATCCTCCTTAAAAGTCATGGTACTGTTTTACAGTAATTTTTATTGAATGCATATATAAATACACCTATACATATGTATTCATAAATATAACATATTGGTTCTGTATAATATCACTTGTATATATTTTGGAGATGACAATTTGGCACTGAACAACCAGTTGGTGTGCTTTTCCATGCAAAAGGTTAAATGCTCCCATTTCTAGATTTCCTCAGTGGCCTATAGTTCTCTGTGTGGTGTCAAGTTTTTCTGCATCCATTTGGCATGCTCATTTCTGTCACCTTTGTTCAGATTATGTTTAGGAAGTCATGTTGGTGAGCCTTTATTGATGTAGCTTCTGATATTAGCAGACACAATTTCACAGAAAAGTCAGATATTCTACCTCTTATAATGTTTCTGCCTCCTCTTCTACAATGTTCCCTGAGCCCTGGGTGCAGGAGTGTTTTAGAGATTTATTTTATGGGATTAAGCTCCACATCTCTTCTGTACTTTGGCTAAGGTTTTCTGTAATGGTCTCCATCTATTGCAAAGAAAACTTTTCTATTCCTTTAATCATATTCTCTTTCTAATACATCTGCTTGTATCTAACATATTATAGAACAAAGGATCTTAAAATCATATCAAAGTATTTGTCAGAAGATTGCTCTTATTTCAACTACCACTCCAACTGATGAATGACATCTCAACAAAGCTCCCTAGTGTTATTTGGACATCATAAATCTCATTAATTCTTTACTAAAATTTATAAGATATTTTGAAAATGTTATTTTATTCCATAATCATAAAAATAATTCTTGAGGATCTTTCAAGCAATGGACAACAAAATTTAAATGAAATATGTAGCCAATTATGTAAATGCTTTTTGCTAATCAAGTCACTTTTTTGCCTAAATTAAAAATAAGAGTTCCCCATTTAAGTACTCATAATCCCCTAATAAGAAATAGTCTTTATCTAGCACCTTCAATATATTTTAAGTGGGCCTCTAGAGATGCAATGAAAATTAATAAATATAAGTTTGAGATATATAATATGCTATAGTCTTGAGAAACTCAGAGCATTGTTTCTATAAGCCCAAGATTTAGAGACACAGAGAGTGTGAAGCTTTAATGTCTCAGGGAAGATGAAGGCTAGAGAGAGTGATGGCTAAGAAAGGAAGGAGAGGGGATAGGCAAGATATTGAGTGACAGAGACAGACATTAGATATCTCTGAGACCTATTTTTACAGTCAGAGTACCAGCCACTCTCATGCTTCCTGTAATATAGACTTATATCTTTATTTCTTTTAGAAGCAATTCTCTATTTGGTTCATTGTTTGAATTTCAATACATACATACAATGTATTTTGACCAAGTCCATTCCTTCTTCTCCCTGCTCCCATTCTTCCTCCATTCGCCCAATACAGTTATTTCCCAACATCATTTGTTACTTTTTTTTTTCTTCTACTGAGTCCATTCAACACTGCTAGTATGTGAATGAGTGTAGGGTCATCTACCAAATAAAGGATTGTCTCTCTGGAGCTATACCTCGAAGCTATATCTTCCCAACTTCCCTCAATTGTCAGTAGCTGCTCAGAGAGATATGGAACTTCATGTCCCTCTTGCTACTTCTTGGTGGGATTTTGTCTGGCTTGATCTTGTGCAGGTCTTCTGCATGCTGCCCCTGTCCCTGAAATAGTTTATATGTTAAGCTGTCACATGGCATATGGAAAACACTTTTTTTTAAATTGTAGTCATCTATTGCCTTTGACTCTCATAATTTCTCTACCTTCTCTTCCATTATGAGCCTTGAGTTTTAAAGGAAGCGGCGTGATGTAGATGCCCCAGATAGGGCTGCCCATTCGAAAGATTCTTTTTTTTTTTAAATTAATTTATTCTTGTTACATCCCAATGGTTGTCCCATCCCTTGTATCCTCCCATTCTTCCCTCCCTCCCATTTTCCTCTTATTCCCCTCCCCTATGACTGTTCTTTGCATGTTGAGTACTTTTAAGTCTCTGAACTAATCACCATCTACCATTAGAAGAAGGTTCTCTTGCTGAGTGTTGAGAGATTCTCTTTAATTTTATTTGTTTTTCTGTGATTTTAAAGCTTTTGTTTTAAGCTGGAATCTGTCAGTCCCATAAATATAGTAAATTGACAGAGACCCCAAGGTTAGAATGAGCATGTCCTTGGTATACTTACTTCAAAGTGAAAAGTGATCGTCATTGCATCAGTATTTACCACTGCAGTAAGACTACATTCTGACTAGTGCTCAATTCTTGTTACTGTGTTTATAGGAAGGACAACAGCCAGATTGAAAAGGTCAGGCAAAATGACAGTAACTAATTCAGAAATGAGATGTCAAGAATTTGAAATTATAAAGCCAAGATTAACCTCTAAGCAATTCAAGTAGATTTATACAGAGAGACACATATGCACATAGAGACAGAAGCTAGTTAAAATGGTATTCAAATTAAATTGACAAGGTCACCAAAACAAGCAAAGTACGTGAGCTCCAAAGTAAACTTCTAAGAAAAGAGAAAGTCAATGTGCACTATAAGACTGAAGGTATACATAAAATACTGACACAACATAACTGAGATTTGTTTAGGATAAAGAAATATTTCTGTAATTAATGTAATTTAATAAACATATTGATTATACAGATGATTTGTTAGTTTCTTATTCTGTCTGTGGTAATTACAGTTTCAAGTATTTGCATATGTTACAAGTTAGACTTTTTAAATAGCAATCATCACATTGTAAACATACTTTAGAACATTGTTAATATTTTAATAACATCTGAATGAGTGTGTTAAAGATTTGAGAAAGAGCTGAAAAGAAAGCTACAGTGTTGTATCTTCAACTGAGTCGCACAATCACAATGTATTTACCATCCTCATATCTGCACTGAGATTAATTTCAGCTATTACCTCTTTCATTTTGAATCCTCCTCAGTACTATTTCCATTTTCAGTATACACATAAAATAACTAAAGTATATAGACGTCTGGCTCAAAGTTGAATGTTATAAACTGTTGAATTGGATATTCTAGCCTATTTGCTTAGCTTTATGTCATAACCTGAACACTGGTGAGACACTAAATATATGTAAATACTTAAATCAAGAACTCACTAAACTGGAAAAAAAAATCTGTCTTGAGACAGAATTCTCTAGTCCCCTTTCCTATTAATGACTGAACCTACTAAACTTAGCTAAATGTACATTCTGGCCCAATTTTTGTGTCCAAAGTGCATCTTAACAGAGCTTGGGAGCCATCATTTGCATGTGTGGCAATCTGTGGTGGAACCTTCAATTAATTGTGCTCCTAAACTGATGTCATGCTATTGTAAAGTCTGTGTACACTCATATCGTTCATTGATATGCCAATAGTAACTGTCCCATCTTGGTATCCGTTGCTGTGATAAACACCACAACCAAGGGCAATTTGCATGTCTTGGCATGGTTTACTTACACATCCTGATCACAGTTCATCTTAGAAGATTGTCAGGACAAGGGCTGAAGCAGGAACTTGGTGATAGAAATGGAAACATAGACCCCAGAGAAAAGCTGCTTTTCTGCCTTGCTACCCATGGTTTGCTCAGCTTGCTTTCCTATACAACATAAGACCACCTGCCTAGGGGTGGTACCACCCACAGTGGGATAGGCTCTCCCATATCAATAGTTTGCCACTAATATGCCCCACAGACATGACCACAGGCCAAACCAATGGAAGCAACTCCTAAGCTAAGGTTTCCTCTTTCCAGGTGACTCTAATGTGTGGCAAGTTGCCAAGGGCTACCAGGCATGCTCAGTAAACTCAATAGCTATGTTACAGACATGAAGTACTATGCACAGAAAATGAACCAATATAAGACATATGT
This sequence comes from Acomys minous, assembly GCF_964271855.1. NCBI lineage: Eukaryota > Metazoa > Chordata > Mammalia > Rodentia > Muridae > Acomys > Acomys minous. The sequence continues at coordinate 31,527,718 of NC_140492.1, read as the reverse complement.
GAAAATACTTGTGCAATAGATATGGCATTGCAACCACAAATTAAGTTGTGCCATATCTATTATATAACTTACATTTCTCAGATGCATGTGATGCTGGTACTATATTGTCATTTTATAGGAAGAAAGTTTATCATAAACACAATCTGGGTGAGTGCAGAGTCTTGTTCAAACATCCTATTTTTGCCATTTGTATAATGCAATGTAGAGATGGATCTCACCTTGGGTTATTAGATTTACTGTTGCAGTGCCTGATGTCTGAGCACTGGATGTTCTGTATCTGAATGTGGGCACGTCATACGCGCTGTGAGAGGAGATGGAGACAGCGTAAACTCAGAATCAGTTTTGTAACATCTCATTGTCTCCTTTCATGTCTGTCCAGGTCCTTAAAGTTGTGTAGTAGAAAAGAAATCTTTAGCAAGCTTGTATGTTTTGAAAGGCCAACAAGCAGCTGTGATACCAAGCCACTTATTTTGTATTTCCCTTGCTAAGCATCCTAAGGTTAAAGTGCTTATTCAACTGTGTGATTTTTTTTAAACCAATGTCTGTTAATAATAATAATCACAAGAGTATCAACTTTTTGAAAGCCAATAATGTAGGATCAAAAAGAGAGAGGTAATTAGACTCAAAATTGTTCAATATGTACTAGGAATTCTAAGTAGCTTGTGTTAAGTTTATTTTTATTTTAGTTTATTATAATTCATTTAGATTACATTCCAAATGTTGATTGTTATCGCCTTGCTTGTACTGTTTTATTCCCAACTGCCCTCCCTCTTCTGCACTCTTCCCATCCCCTAGACCACGGACAGAAGGGGACCTCCTCCCCATCATATCAGGTCTCACCCAGATGGCCTGCTTCCCCTTCCTCTGTGTGTCTGTCTGACTTCCACATCAAGAGGAAGTGATCAAATCAGGAGGCAGCAGAGTTCATGACAGAGGAAGTCCCTGCTCCCCACCACAGCCATTGAGAATGAATTGTCCATTGCCTATATCTGTTCAGGGGGTCTAGGTTTACTGCATGCATTGTTCTTGGTTGGTGCAACAGTTTGTGCAGCTCCCCCTGAGTTCAGATCCACCCTGCTTGATGGTCTCCTTGTGAGGTTCCTGAACCCCCTGTGCCCTTCTATCCCCCCATTCTTCCATACTACTCTCAGCACTTCACCCAAAGTTGAGCAATTGAGTCCCAGCATCTGTCCAGATGCCCTGCTGAATGGATTTTCTCAGAGAACATATATGTTGAGCTAATATCCACTTATAAGTGAGTATACACCATGTATGTCTTTCTGGGTCTGGGTTACCTCACTCAGGATGATCATTTCTAGTTCCATCCATTTGTCCACAAATTTTGGAATTTCCTTGATTTTAATAGCTGAATCGTATTCCACTGTGTAAATGTACCACAGTTTCGCTGTCCATTCTTTGGCTGAGGAACATGTAGGTTGTTTCCAGATTCTGGCTATTATGAAAAAAAATTACTATGCAGTAGTTGAGCAAATGTCCTTTTTGTATGGTGAAACATCTTTTGGGTATATGCCCAGGAGTGGTATGGCTGGGTCTTGAGGTAGAGCTATTCCCAATTTTCTGAGAAAGTGCCAGATATGTTACCAATGTGATTGTACAAGTTTGCATTCCCACCAACAATGAAGGAGTGTTCCCCTTTCTCCACATCCTTCCAGATCTCTCAGAGTTCTTTGATTTGTATTTCCCTGAAGACTAGTGTTGTTGAACATTTAAGTGTTTCTTGGCCATTTGATATTCCTTTGTTGAATGTTCTCTGTTCAGTTTGGCACCCCATTTTTAATTGGATTATTTGATTTGGTGGTGTTTAATTTCTTGAGTTCTTTATATATTTTGTATATTAGCCCTCTTCAGATGTAGGGTTGATGAAGATCTTTTCCCAGTCTGTAAGCCATCGTCGCATTTTGTTTACAATGTCCTTTGCCTTACAGAAGCTTTTCAGTTTCATGAGATACCATTTATTAACAGTTGTTATGAGAGCCTGAGCTGTTATTGTTCTGTTCAGGAAGTTGTTTCTGTGCCAATGAGCACAAGGCTCTTCCTCACTTTTTCATCTAAGAGATTTAGAACTTTTTTCATCATTAATGTGTTTATTTTTATTTATTTTCTTTCTTTTTTATTATGTTTCTCTTTTAACATATACATTTATATTATTACTCATAAATAAACTACATACAGCAGGAAGAATTATTTAAATGTTACATTCATAGTGACTTGGCTATTTCTATTTGTCAAACGATAGTAAACATCGTTCCTATCTTGCTGGGTCTAAAATTCTGAATGAAAATCAATAGCTATCATATCTCATCTCTATTAACTTAAAACATCCATCTTGATCTAAAAACATCTTAACCCCTAAACAACTAAACTTAATTGTATTACTAAAACATCTGGTCTTCAACCCCATCAGAGACTTGAGGAGGAACAAAGCTTAAGTACCTGATTGAACTGGATGTGCAGGTTAGCAGCTTCCAAAATGAAAAAAAATGACTGAGACAGTTTACTGCCTCAACAGTCACCCAACACTCTCTACAATGTTGGCGCAATCTTCAGTCTTCTAGCCCAATATATCTGACAGACATATTTGTGAGGCAGGAACTATTAAGGACTTACCTACCCTATCTTGGCAGAGTTTGCCTGTCAACTCTGCCTGCATCTAAGCTTGCCCATTTTTAGGCAGAATTCTCTCTGTGGAAGAAAAGAGAACATTTTTCCAGTGGCTGGTTTGCCCCATTTGAAGGCATTTCCATAAAGAAGTTCTTTGATGCTTATCGTCTTTTTTGAGGTAGGCTGGGTGTTGTCAGGAGTTAACTTGTCTCACCAAAGATTCTTAGAATAATAAAAACATCTTCAAATGCCATAATCTGTAGGTCTCTGGCCTTTTAATCATCTCAGTTCTTCCAATCCATGAAGAGAGATGGCTTTACATTTTATTTTGTCCTCCTCAATTTTTCATTAGTATTTTATAATTTTAAGTATAAAGATCTTTACTCTCTGGTTAAGTTTATTCCAAGGTAGGTTTTGTTTTGTTTTAGGTACTGCCAGTAGTTTCTTTGTTTCCTATACAGACCATTCACTGTTGGCATATAATAGAACTGTAAGTATTTATTTGGTGCTTATGTCCTTTACTTTTCTTGCTTCTATGACCAAATACCCAACAAAAAGCAACTTAAAGAAAGAAGGGTTTCTTTTGGCTCACAATCAGAGTAGAAGCATGTGATGTGAAGCCATAGCTGAGAGAGAAGAATTGTCACGCTGAGCTCACTGTTTTAATAAGTCTGGAACCCTAGTCCTCAGACTGGCACTACCCTTGATCAAATATTTCTGGACACAGCTCCCCCACATACCAGAGTCATACTTCTAGGGTGATCCTACTTTAGTTTATGTGACAATGAAGATTAAGTATTATGGTAATTTTGGATCTTACCATTTTGCTTAATTTACTTCTAAATCTTAATAATTTGAAGGCAGTTTTTAAGGTTCTTATATACACAACGATGTCAACCATGTCATTTGTAAACACTGGCAAATTTTACTTCTTATGCAGTTTAGTCGACTTTATTGCTCTTTTTTCCTTGGAGATGACTAAGATTTCTCTAGCTGTACTTCATAGAAGCAGGGAGCACAGGCATTTTTGTCTTGTTTCTCGTTGTAAAAAGAAAGCTTTCAGGCTTTGTCCACAGAATATATGAGCTGTTGCCTCTTATAAATGGATCTTGTTATGTTATAAAATATTCCCTGTATGACTAATTTTTTTAGGATTTTTATCATGAAAATGATGTTGCATTCTATTGAATATCTTTACTGTATCCATTGAAATAGACCTTATTCCCCTTCCTTCTGCTGATATGGTACATTACATTTTTTAATATATATTATTAAAACTTATTCACACCTTTGGCATAGCTTACAATTGACTTTAGGTGAATAGATATTCTTTTGCTGAAGACTGCTGTGTGTCTGTATAATAAGGATATTGGGCCTGTCAATTTTATTTATCAAGGCCTTATCTGTTTTTGATAGTAGAATAATACTTGCTTAGAAGAATATATTTGGAAGAAATCCTTCTTCATATCTATAATGTAATATCTAAAGGAGAACTGAGGCTATTTCTTTTTGTAATTTTTAAGAACTTAACAGTAAAACTGTTTGGTCTTAGGCTTTTCTTTGCTGGGTTTTATTTACTAGTGATTCAACAACATTGATGATGATTTTCTGTCTAGGTTTTTCTTTTTGTTTGGTTGTTTGGTTGGTTTTTTTTTTCTTGTTTTGTGATTAAGTTTTGAAAGAAATTTGACCATAAGTGTTTCCATTTCTTCAGGATTAAAATTTATTGATAAATTGACTGTTGTTCACATCAATGTTCAGTACATCTCTCCATTGTCACTTATAATGATTCTCTCATCCTAATTTTAAGTCTTCTCTCTACATTTCTGAGTGGAGATGAGTTTTTGCTCATCTTATTATCATGAAGAATCAGTTCATTATTTAATTTTTCTTTTTTGTGTTTTGTTTTTATTCTATGTGTGTCAACTCTTGGTCTTTCTCATTTTCTTCCTTCTCCTAATTTGGGCTTCAGCTTCTCCTTGTTTTCATACTTATTTTAGATGCAAGGGTAAACTGTTGATTTGAGATTTTTTTCAACCTTTCAGTGTTGGCATTGATATGAGATTTTTTCTTACAGGATCCCATAGGCTTGGGCATATTGTACTTCCATTTTCATGTTTTAGGACTATTTTTAATTTCCTTTATTTATTTATTTATTTTTACTTAATGATTTTACAGCCTGATCCCAGCCCCCTCTCTCTTCTCCTCCCAGTCCCACCCTAATGCATCCCTTCCCCTCCCATTTTGCCCTCTCCTTCTTTTCAAAGAAGAAAGAACCCCCCAAGGGGTACCAACCCACCCTGGTACCTCAAGTCACAGTAGGACTAAGTGTATCCTCTGTCATTGAAGCCAGACAAGGCAGTCTAGCTAGGGGAAAGGGATCCAGTGGCAGGCAACAAAGTCAGAGACAGGTACTACTCCCTTTGTTAGGGGACCCATATGTTGACCAAGCTGCACATGTGTTACATATGTGTAGGAGGTCTAGGTTTAGCTTATGCTTGCTGTTAGGTTCGTCGTTCTGCCTCTTTGTTCCTCTATAGGCCCAATTCATTGGTTTTTTTCAAGTAAGACTTAGTTAATATTTATGTATTTCTATAGTATCCTGTTATTCTTCTTATGGATTTTTTTACTATATGCATTCAGTAAAGAGAGTAAATATGATTTCAATTTTAATAATATATTAAATATTTTAGAGCTTGGCATACAGGTACACGCCTTTAATCACATAACCTGGGAGGCACAGGTAAGCAGATCTCGTTGAATATGAGGTCAGCCTGTCTTACGTACCAAGTTCTAGACCACTCAGAGCTATATAGTAAGACCTTGCCTCAAAAGGGAAAAGGAGTTGAGATAGCTCTTGAATGAGTTGTACTGGGCACTATTCCATGTACTTATGGGGGGAAAATGTATATATTTGATGAAAATTTCTATAAATATCTATCTGGTAATTTTTCTACATTCTAGGTTGTATTTTAACTCTGCTATTTGTTGATTATCTGTCTGTTTGATCTATCTATTATTGAATGCCTCAAATATTGATGTTTAGCCCTTTCTTTTGGTCTGCTCAGACTATCTTATATTTATTGTCTCTGATACTAAGTATGTGTGTTATTATTAATTTCTCTTGATCAATTGATACATTTATCTTTGTATTTGTATCTTTGTATTTTTAATATTTATCTTTGACTGATTTTGACTAATCTCTATCTTATCTGATATTAGTAGGGCTATTTTGCAGTCTTTTGTAATTCTATTCTATGGAATATCTTTCTGTACTCAGGAGTTCTCCTTCTATGTGTGCCTTGAGAAGTGAAATGAGTTAAGTTTTTTTGTAAACAACATATGATCAGGATACTTTTAAATTTCATTCAGCTACTCTACTATACCTTTTGATTAGATAGTTTAATCCATCAACAAACAGTAATTACTAAAATATAAGTTCTTACTATAGCCATTCTCCATTTGTTTTTGTTTTGTTTTGTTTTGTTTGTATTCCATTTATTTTCCTTCTATCATAGCTTTTCTTCCTAGTTAAGCAATAGTATATTTTAATTTGTTAGTCATTCTTTTGATTTATTTATTATAAACTTTTGCTTTGTGGACCCCACCCAACTTTTCATTATAGCAAACCATAGCAGTTTAGCATCATTGAGGAGATAAGGAAAGGAGAAATTATACTCATAAAACTTCCTCAGTTGTACTTCATCCCTCCCCGTATTTTGAACTTCTGATATTCCATTTTACAATTTTTTATATATTGGCTATCACTTAACATAATAATGTAACTATCATTATTGTAATATTTTGTGAGCTTTTTATATGCCCACCAACACATATTGAGCTTTTTCTGAGTTCCATATTTGCTTTTATAATTCCTCTTCTGACTAAAATTTACACGTCTTATGTTTTGCTACTTATTTTTGATGTCTCTTCCATTTCAAAGAACTAACTTTAGTAGTTTTTTTTTTTTTCATTAAATGTCTGCGTAGGTATTTTCTCTCAAGTTTTGTCTTTGTTTATATTCAAGATGTACTTTTTATAGCTAGTGTCTTTCTGATTTACAAGGATTGTTTTAGTTTGTTTTCTTTTCTCACTATACTATGATAATATCATTCCTTCTTCTCCTGACCTGGGATGTTGCAAACGGTGCAAACCTCGGGGAACAGGAGAGTTCCATTGGGGTTTCCGTTTCAAACTCCTGCCTCAAGTACCTGTCTTGATTTCTCTCAACAATGAAGAGTAAACTACATGCCACATAAGCTGTTGCCTCCTTAAGTTTCCTTTGTTCAGAATGTTTTACCACAACAACAGAAACCTAACGGGACTGCCAAATACTAATTATACAAACTAAATTGGTTTTGTTACAGAATTTTCCCACTTCTACATGATGTTCTTGGATTGTGTTCTCCCACCTCCCTTATCCTCTCTTTTTTCTTTCTTCCCATTCAACTGGCTCTCTTCCTCTTTATGGGGACCTACATGTTGTCATAGTTTTACTATAGGCTATTATCCATTTTTGAAAAGCTTCCCCATTTTGGTTAGACAATATTACTACAAACTAATGTGTTTCTCGGAGTTAAAGCAGCATGTATTTCTCAATCCTTCCTTGCCTTATGAATCCCTGAACCTTACGAATCACTAACCACCAGAGACATTTTATTCACCACCTGACACTCGTTAGTTCATCACTCACCATATCCCCCTATTCATCCTTTGCAGAGGTTCATTTCAGTCCATATGTCCTTCTTCTCTTCTTCCCAAGCCTGAGTCTCTCAGCAATTTGTCTGAGTGGCCTCCCCACAAACCTGACAAAGGCTCATAATGATTATTCACATGCATTATTATCTATCCTTGAAAGAGCAAGTATTTGTTTCAATTGTTGTAAATATGGTTTTGTTTAAATATGCTTTTCCAGAAACATCTAAGCATGTTGACTCTTATCTCTGATGCTACAGTCAATCAGTGACTTCTGCACTAGATAGCACCACAGCCTGGACATGCCAAAAGTAGGCTATTGTTTGTCACTGTTTCCCTAATACGGGGTAATCCACTAAGTTTGTGCCAGATACTTTATTTCTGTATTTTTCTAAATGAAACATAAGGATATCAGGAGAGGCCTATCCCCACATATCTTTCCCCAGGCCAGGCTAAGCCTCTGTCATAAATAGGCACAGTTACTGGTGAGTAATAAATGGAGGATTCTGGCTGGACCTGGTTCATCAAGAATGGACAAAACCCACGTTTCTTTGTCACACCTGGACTACCAAAGCCACCATGGCAAACATTCTTTGATGTCATAGTCCAATAACACCAGTCTAATACTAGGTTAGGACTGAGGCCTAAAGTTCTGTAATCTTTCCTCTTAGATATATGCCTGGAAGAAGACAACGGCAAGAACTCACTGGAAAAAATGCTAGGCATGCCCACCAGGGAATCATGGAGGTGATCTTCCTTCTCCTGCTTGTCCTCTAATTCCAATACTAAAGACTTATTATGAGGTTTGTAGGAGTCTACCTACGTGGCCTCTTCTCTTCCCCTACTCTCAGGTTTCTACTCTGATCTTGGTGGCAAACACAGCATTTCTTGTTCTTGTGAACTCTGTCAACCCCCACTTTTACCTCATCCCCAACATTTAGTGTCAGCTCTCAATACATAGAACCAAATTCTACCTGGGACCCATAATGGCCCCTCCTGGCACAAAACAAAAGCATTCCCTAACAGGCAACTCATAACAACCAAACTCTCCTCACAACAAAAACAACAACAACAAAAAGACAACAGAAATCAATGACTAGAAAAGGCACCCAATAAAGAAAAAGACAACATATCGACTAGAATTAAAAACACCCCAAATCTACATGACTAAATGCCAGCAAAAGAAATAAAAAAAACAACTAAAAACAATGAAATGCACAAGAACTGCCAGAACAATATGTCTCTACTAAAACAAAGCAACCCTACTACAGAAAACAAAGGTTTTAAAATATTAATATGCTCAATAACCTTCAAGAATATATGAACCAGTCCATTAATAAAGTCTGTTAAAACACAAACAAACCCTGAAATGAAACAAAGAAAACAAAGACATGAAATAAAATCACTAAAGAAAACACAAACTGAGGGAAAACTTGAAATGAAAATTTAGGAATTTGAATAAAAATCAGATGTAAGCAGCTTCAAAAGAATACAGGAAATGGAAGAGAGAATCTCAGGCACTAAAAGGCTAGAACAAATAGATACCTCAATAAAAGGATATATTGTAAATAACAACAACAAAAAAGCAATGCATAAAGCATCCAGGAAAACACTATGAAAAGAACAAATCTATGAATAATAGGAATAGAGGAAGAAAAAGAAACTCAGGTCAAAGGCACAGGAAATATTTTCAACAAAATCATGAAATTGTTTTTAATTAAGAAAAAATTATTTTACTTGTTATAATGGTGAAATTGTCTTAGTAGTCTGGTTGACAAATGCCACAGCTGTTTGATACAGAGGCAGCATCCAGAAACAGTCAGAACAGAAAGGGAACAGGTGGCATTGGGTGAGCTCATTACAAGAGGATTTAATTGGGAAGACCCAGTGCTTCAGCGTACAGAAGTACAGCAATGCTTCCCAGACCAAATCGGCACTACTCAAAAATCACATTTTCCTTATACAGTTGAGTGTTAGCAAGCATTTTCAAGAGGCCAACTCAGCTATAAGGTTGCACTCAAATGTTTCAAATTCAGGGTACTAAAGGAAGCTCTAGAAAATGCTGGGTTGATCCCCTGCTTCGTTGGAATCTGTTCTTTCCTCTACTTCCCCATTTACCAAAAATACTAATTCAAGAGTGGAAAAATTTTTTTTACTAACCTCAAGAAAGTGGTGGCTATCAAGGTATAAAAAGCACAGAGAACATCAAATAGACTGAAATAGAAAAGAAATTCCTCATGACACATACTAATCAAAACATTAAATGTATAGAACAAAGAGATGATATTAAAAGCTACAATGTAAAAAAGATGAAATTCTACAAACTCTAAGAAACTACAGATGCCACCCTGAATACTTTACCCAGCAATATTTTAATCACAATAGATGGTAAAAGAAAAACACTCCTTGATAAGACGGTATTTTGTGTGGTCAGGAACTGTGGGACACTGGGAGGTAGCTCAGAGCAAGAGTGGAGTTGAGGCATGTCCAAACCTCAGAAATCTCATCCTGCAATCAGCAGGAGTAGAATCACTCCCATCCTGCACCAACCTGCCTGCCTCAGTACATGTAGCCCTGCACCACCACCCCTGCCCTTTTGAGGAGATTGAGTAGCCTGGCACCTAAGTTAAACTTCCTTATCCCTTACGAGGTAATATGCAGCAGAACCTGGAATTCCTTATTATGCAGATGAGGCATTCTCAGCACCCTGGATCCAGCCAATAATGTACACTCACCCCAAAAGCCCCTACACCCCTAAAGGTTAAAATAGCTTTCGTCCTCCCCAATAAAATGAGCTGTCTCACTGAAGCTATATCTCTAGAGCTCTGTTTCTCTAACACTCTAACAGCCTGAGGTCTCTAATCCCCTAGACATCCTTGCCTTTCCCCCCTTTACAGAATCTGCCCCATTATAGGTGGAGAAGTAGGATCATGGCCATATTTAAGCCTTATGTATTTACAAGTCCAGCTCTATAGCGGCATTTTAAAAAAATATTTCAGCCTAAAGACTTGACCCACACCCAAGAAAACACAAGAAATAAAGAATATCAGACTAACAAATCAGAAAAGGAAGTGATACCAACACCACAACAACAAAATAATGGGTATCAGCATATGCTGCTCATTGATAACTTTCAACATCAATGGTCTCAATTTAAAAAAAAAAAAAGATATGTACTAACTGACTGGAATCAAAAACAGGATGCATCTTTCCTCTGGAAATAAAAAACAACATCAAAGATAACTATCACCTCAGAGTACAATGGTGGAAAAAGATATTCCAAGCAAAGAAAATCAAAGCAAGGTGGCATACCTATTTTAATGACAAAATAGTTTATAAACCAAAACTAATCAGAAAAAAATAGGGAAGGAGACTACATACTCATCAAAGGAAAAAAAAATCACCAAGAGAATATGGAAATTCTAAAAATCTATGCAGCAAATAAAAGGGCATCAGTGTTCATAAAATAAACAGTCCTATAGGTAAAAGCACATACTGGCCCTCACCCAATAATAGTGATAAATTTCAATGCCGATCTCTTGACAATACAGAGCTCATTCAGTTAAAAACTAACAGAGAAATGTTAAAGTTGACATTATACACCAAAGAGACCTACCATATTCACAGAGCATTTCACACAAACACAAAAGAATATACCAGAGTTCTCAGCACCTCATAGAACTTTTTACAAAATTGGCAATATACTCAAAATAAAGCAAGGATAAACAGATTAAAGAAAATTGAAATAACACTTTGCATTTATTTGACCATCACAGACTAAAGCAGGATATCAACAACAGAATCAACAGAAAGCTGAGAACCTCATAGACACTAAACAACTGACTAGTGAGTGAAAAATGAGTCAAGAAAGGAATTTAAAACTTTTAAAAATAGCATGAAAATGAAAACACAACATACCTAAACTTATGAAACACAATGAAAATGGTTCTAAAAGGTAAGTTCATAGCACTAAGTACCTACATTTAAAAAAAGGCATGAGATCATACTAACAATCCCATATCTAAAATCTCTAGAACAAAACAAAAAAGTAAGAAAGAAAGAAAGAAAGAAAGAAAGAAAGAAAAGAAGAAGAAATGTATAAGAGGAATAGATGGCAAGAAAATTTCAAACTCTGAGGTGAAATCAATAAAAGAGAAGCAGCAAACAAAAAAATCAATACAAAGAATCAATGAACCAAAAAAAATTGGTTCTTTGAAAGATCAATAAGATTGACAGACCATTAGCCAAATTAACCAAACGGTTGAAAGAGAAGTTCCAAGTTAACAAAATTAGAGAATGCAAGAGGGACATATGAACAGACACTGAAGAAATCCAGATGATAGGAGGGACATACTTTTAAAATCTATACTCCATGGTACATTTACACTATAGAATACTACTCAGCTATTAAAAACAATGAATTCCCAAAATTTGTGGACAAATGGATTGAACTAGAAATGATCATAATGAGTGAGTTCACCCAGAAGCAGAAAGACTCAAATGGTACACACTCACTTATATCTGCATATTAGCCCATGAAAGTCTTCATTTACCAGGAAAGTGGGACAGAGGAAAAGACTTCCTATTGGGACCCTAGGTGAGAGAAGCATGGGAGAATGGGGAAATAGAGGGATCAAGAGGGTCTTAGAGACCTACAAGAAGAACATTATGATGGGCGGATCTGGGCCCAGGGTTCCTGCTCAAACTAGTACCAGCCAAGGACAATACATCCAGTAAACTTCAAACTCCTACCCAGATCTAGCCAATGGACAGCACATTCTCCACAGTTGAGTGGAGAGTGGGGTCTGACTTTCACACAAACTCTGGTGCCCCATATTTGACCACGTCCCCTGGATGGGGAGGCCGGGTGGCACTCAGAGGAAGGATAGCAGGCTACCAAGAAGAGATTTGATACCCTATGAGCATATACAGGGGAAGGAGGACTTCCTCAGTCACAGTCATAGGGGAGGGGAGCAAGGGGAAAATGGGAGGGAGGGAAAAATGGAAGGATACAAGGGATGGGATAACAATTGAGATGTAATATGAATAAATTAATAAAATATATTTTAAAAATCTATACTCCATCAAATTGGAAAATCTAAAAGACATTTGTAATTTCCACAAAATATACCACCTACCAGAGTTAAATCAAGATCAGATAAACAGTATAAACAGACCTATAACCCCTACTGAAATAGAAACAGTCATTAAAAGTCTTCCAGCCTCCTATCCACCGGAAGTACATGGTTATAAGTGCAAAAGTCTACAAGACTTTCAAAGAAAAGTTTAAGCCAATACTCCTCAAACTATTCCATAAAAAAGAAACAGAAATATTGCCCAATACTTTTCATGAAGCACAGTCACATTGTTACCCAAACCACATAGAGACTTAGCAAAGAAAGAAACACAGATCAATTTACCTTATGATCATAGATACAAAATTTTTAAAAAACTTGCAAACCAAATCCCAGAACACATCAAAAAATTCATCGACCATGACCAAGTTGGCTTTATCTCACTGATGCAAGGTTTCCTCATCATATGTAAATCAATCTACGAAATCTACCATATAAAAAGACTGACAGATGAAAACCACATGATAGTCTTATTAGATGCAGACATGGTAAACCTCCTGGTGTGTTTAGTAACACAATTGACATACCTCAATATAAAAAAGGCAATTTGCAGAAGAACATAGTTAACATCAAACTAAATAGAGAGAAACTGAAAGTATTTCTCCTAAAGTCAGGAACAAGACAAGGTGGTATACTTCTTGCCTATCTATTCAATATGTACTTGAAGTCTTGACTAGAGCAATAAGACAACTTATTTGTAGTCATGGGACTACAAACATTAAGAGAATTTTGTCACTGTATATTTGTTTGCAGATGATATAATTGTATGCATATGTGACCCTGAAATTTTACTGGGAGACTCATGTAGTTGAAAAACACTTTCTGCAAAGTAGAAGGATACAAAATAACACACACACAAAAAAAACAATAACCTTCCTATATCCAAATGACAAACCGAATATGTAAGAAATCAAGGGAATAATACTTTTCACAACAGCCTCACAAAACATAAAATATCTTGGTGTAAACTAAACAAGAAAGTGAAAGATTTTTATAATTAAAAACCATTCTGCAATATACTGAAGGGGAAAAAACTAAAGGTTATATTGGAAGATGCAATGACCCTACATGCTTATAGACTAGTAGGATTAATGTAGTAAAATGGCTGTCCTACCAAAGCAATCTACAGATTCAATGCAATACCCATAAAAATTTCAACATAAGTCTTCACAAACTCGAAAGGACAATTTTCAGCTTATGTGAAAACAAACAAACAAAAAACAAGGATAGCTAATGCAATCCTGCATAATATAAGAAGTGCTGGAGATATCAGCGTTGCCAATTTCAAATTGTACTACAGAACTATTGTAATAAAAACAGCATAGTAATGGCACAAAAAAGGGGCAACATTCATTAGTGGGATTGAATTGAAGACTGAGATATCAGTCCACATTTTTACAGAGAAGCCAGAAATACACATTGGAAAAAATACAGCATCTTCAACAATTGGTGTTGGTCAAGCTGAATGTAGAAGAACGCAGACAGATCCATTCTCATCCTGCAATCCCAACTCCAAATGGATCAAATACCTCAACAGAAAGCCAGATGCCCTCAATCGATAAAAACAGATAGTGCTGAATAGTGTTGCTATTGTTGTTGTTGTCATTGCCACAAGAAAAGACTCTCTGAACACTTAGCACAGACCCTAAGAACAACAGTCAATCAATGTGACCTTATGAAACTGACATTTTCCTGACGGCAAAGGAAACTATCCTTCAGACGAAGATCAGATTACAGAATGGGAAACTATTTTTGTCAACTACACATCCAATAGAGGGTTAACATCTAAAATATACAAATAACTCAAAACCCCAATAAAAACAATTATGCCAAGTAGAAATGGGTTACATATCTGAACCGATAATTCCCAAAAAAGAAAACACAAAAAAAAGACTGAGAGCCACTTAAAGAAATTATCAACATCCTTAGTCACCAGGGAAATGCAAATCAAAACCACTTTGAGATTTCATCTTACACCCAGTCAGAATAGCTAAGATCAATAAAACAAATGACATCTCATGCTGGCGAGGATGTAAAGTAAGGGAAACACTGATCTCATCCATTGCTGTTAAGAGTACAGACAAATAGAAATCAGTGTAGTGGTTTCTCAGGAAGCTGGGAATCGATCTAACTCCAAATCCTGCTATACTCCTATTGGTCATATGCCCAGAGGACACTTCCTCCTAGTATAGAGCCACTTGCTCAGATGTGTTCATTGATGCGTTGCTATTTCATTCACCACAGCCGGAAATTGAAAACAACCTAGATGTGTGTTGATAAATAAAAGGATAGAAAAAAATGTGATACAATTATACAATTGAGTATAACTTGGCCATTAATAAAAATGAAATCATGAAATTTTGTAGTAAGTGGATGTGACTAGGAAAAAAAATCCTAAATGAGAAATTTAGACCCAGAAAGACAAATATGTTTATGCGTTCAGTTATATGTAGATGTTAGCTATTGTCATTTGTCATAAAGCCAAAATTCATAGAACCACAGGGATTAGGTATAGAATAATGGACCATGGGAGAGGGATTGATCTCCCTAGGAAGCCAAAATAGAATAGTTATGGATGCACAGGGCTTGGGGCAGGGGCTGTAATGGGATGACCAAACAAGAAGGGGAAAGAAATAGGTGGGCAAGGGAGGGAATATGGGGAGGAACAGCTAAAATAAGGGCCATCTGAGGGGTCATATGGAAACCTAAGACAGTAGAATCTTCCTATACCACATATGCATGTAATACACATATAAATCTTCCACATATTATATATGAGCATTCCCATATAATGTGTACATATTATATGTGTTATGGGTACATATAATATGTACACGTAAAGGTGATCTAAATGAAAATGCCAAATAATGCAGCAGACAGAGCCCCAACTGAACATCTCTTGTCACCAAATGAAGTTTCCAATTCTGGGAATTGGTTACATCTATACAAGCTGTTGGCCAAGGAGACCCATGAGTATACCCAAACAACTTACGCTATTGCCAATGCTATGTCCTGATTGCTCTCCACAAACTTAAGGTAAGTCTCTATTGCTGGAGAAAATGCACAACTCACTGAACATGAAGAGGTCAAGCTGGTGCCTCCCAAGAGCCTTCACCCCTGCAGATTAGTGTTCATCGTACTGCAAAGTCCTCAGTATGATGCCAAAGAGAAATGGTAAAGAACAACCCAGCTACAGTTCCTTCAATCCGCAATGGTATCCTGCCGTCCAGATGAACTAGTGCAGTAGTGGCACAAAATTTGTGGAACTAACCAACTAATACAGGAACCCCCATTCCTAACCCGGACGCCATCTCCTATTGATAATCTCTCACAAGTAAATAAATAGTTTTCTCCAACAGAGTCTCACTGGGGTAAACTCATTCTTAAGGTCAGGCACTACGCCCACCTATATATGGCTAACACTAAATGAACTCAATGACATTTTTGGGAATTTCTTTCTCTCATGTTTTGTTAAGGCGTTCTTTTGATTTCATTAATTTACATACAGTTTGCATATACATTATGACTTCTAGTTTTGTGTTTTTATGAGATTTCTGTATGTGCGAATATGTGTGTGCCTCTGCATCAAAAGTGTTTGTTTCCTTTGGCTCTTATTTTTCAGTTTGTTTATTTTGTCCTATCCCAGTATGCCTGTTTTTTTGTTTTATTTTATTAGCATTCTTTAGATGTCTGTTTTTTGGTTTTGTTTTTTTTTTTTTTGTTTGTTTGTTTTAACAAGAGGCAGAAATGGAAGGGATTCAGATGGGAATGATCTTTGAAGTGTTAGGTGAGGAACCAAATATCAGAAAACAGCTTAAAAAAAAAAAACAGTTCCACATAGCCAGAGGTGATGTTAACTACAATTACAGTCCAAAAGATATCCTCTGGCACTTGAGCTATTATAGAGAGTTCGGCCTCATGGAATGCTTGGGAAATGTAAGGATCTTCTTACTGACCTATTACTAATTTCTAAGGTAAAGTACTAACCTCAGTATACAATCTTAGCCCCAGTGAATGGTGTTTTATAGATTATGCAGCAACCTCAAGTTGGTGTTGCTAGTAAAGGTAAAACCTTGGCCATTGTTCAATATTGCTAAAGTGACTTTTAACTTAGTCTCACAGCTCCAAGAGCTGTACAATGTCAGGAGTACTCACTCACACAACTAATGGTGACATGGGCAAAATGCAAGTTCGTCCCATTATAATACACAGCTAAAGCATTATCTTTGGCTGGATGATTACTCTGCTGCCTGGAACTATAACACAGTACAGCCTGTGAGTTGGCAGCCAAGTGGGCAGCAAATGAATTATAAGTGAGTTTCTGAAATTCTGGGGACTGTAAAGCCTTAGGAAAGAGGCAGAGTGCTGTCTGTATATACTGCAGGGCTGAAACTGACAGGGCTTCAATTTGTCTGCTCTACAGATGCACATCTCTCTGCCTAAGTAATGCTGAGGCTGAGACAGGATTCTGCCTGTGACGATAGCCTATCTACAAGGCCTTCAGTTTCCACTGATAGCTTGGTTCCACACTGCAGTTGGGCTGCACTAAGAGACAAAACCTATGGTAGCTGCCACATCCTGCTCTTCAAGGGGGCAGAGACCTGTTTTGGCTCTGCCATTTTTGGTTGAAAGAGATTTGATGGTGGAGGCCATTTCTTTTCTGTCTGTTTAACCTCATTCTGGAAGCTTAGTCTGCAGGTCGGTGGTTGAGGTCCTGAGATCCTGGGATTTTAGTGTAAGGTCTACTCTTAATTCTCCCTCCCGATTTTAGTGTAAGGTCTACTCTTAATTCTCCCTCCTTCCCACAAGCAAGAGGCATCTTAAGGTTACATTACACAGAGGTGAAAGAAGGTATCACAAGCAGCTCTCTATTTTGTTATGTCAAAAACAAGCTATTGTCACTCACCAGATTTTTCGAGTTCTGCTGCTCATAGTTTCATCTGTGATAATTTAGTTCAGCAATATCTGTGGAGAGAGATCTCTAGAGGACCCTATTCAGCCATCACATTGCTCCAGTTTCCAGAGAGGTCTAAGCCATACAATTCTAAAGACCCTTTAGGGTGATATGTTATTAATTCAAGTTAATGTCTGAATAAGTATGTAAGGAAATAAAGCACACCTAAATAATAACAACGATCGTGCTTTGCATGTAGAAGATAACTTTCAGAATTTAATCTTGCATTGTTTATCTCTTCCTTTGGGCTTGTTTTTGTTGTTGTTGTTTTGTTGTTTTGTTTTGTTTCTTCTTTTTTCTAATTCTCAATGACTTTAAGTTCAAAATAAAAACAGTCTTTACAGACAAAAATGCAAGGTCATTTTCTTTTCTTTCTTTCTTTCTTTCTTTCTTTCTTTCTTTTTTGATGTTTCTTTGCAATTCATCCAAGTGCTTGTTTAACACCTCCCCATTTTTTGCAAATGAAAAATTTAGAACTACATCAGTTAGTTTAAAAAAAAAAACCCAAAAACCCAAATTTATAAATAAATCAATTAACTTGTATTAGACGTGATCTTCTTTAGAATTTTAGATTCTGGGTGGTAAATATTTTCTTCTGTGATCTCTATTTCACGACTGCAAGAGCACCTCAATTCCCTCACCATCCCCTTGGAAGATAAGTAGACAACATCTGGAAATCATTGCAAGACTGTTATTAGTTAATCATTTGAAGATCTGTGGTAGGAAAAAGAGAGAGCACTTTACTACGAAGCTAAGCACACTCTCTCACCTATGGGAACAATGAATAAAATCCTTAATAATGAGAAACAGGCCATTGTATTACCTGTATGTACCAATTAATTGAACATGCTTATATATAAGGAAGCAGGCTTTCTCTCCACTTGGATTTCTGTCTCAGCAAAACACAAATACTAATAACTTAAAGTATTTGAAGCATACATATCTATTTTTAAGTTGTTCGGTGCTCAGTAAATATTGTTGTACTGGTTCTAAGGTTAAATTCAGGTAGCAGAAAAGCAACAGTAAGAAATTCAGTTGACAGTGATAAGCATAATGATAAAAAGATAAGCTTCATCATTTTAACTATGCTTTTCCTAGAGTGAGTACGTGTGTCTCTCCACATTCCATCTTTACCATGTATTGATTTAATCCATGTCTCTACCTAATGAGACACAGTGCGATTTCTGAGGCTTTGTGCTTTTGCCAATGACTCATAAATCAAAACCATCAATCTTGTGATAGTGTGTGCTCTCATTTTTTAACAGTGACTGTTTTTATTAAACTTTAAAACTTACTATCAGAGTTGAAGCTTCACAATCTAAGTAGGCCAGAGCAAAATGACAACCACAGACATTATGACTGTCTGCTCCACAAACAGGAGTATGCGTGTTCTTCTGTAGTTGGGAATCGCCGGGATCATTAGAACGTATTCTCCATAAGCTCTGAGAAGTACAAGTTAATATGTGTGACAAGTGAGAAATTACCTCCCTTAACAAAATGGAAAATAAAACTTTTGATATAAATGACCGATTTTGTAAAACAATGATGCCAAGGACACGTACATATTTGAACATTTTTTAAACATAAGCATCAGGATGGAAAGCTACAGATTTTCCACCTCCTAAACTGAAATGTTACAACATAATAGTTTATATATGGAAGACATTCATTTTTTACATACTGAGGTTGCCAATAGATATTTCTAATATGCCATAACTCATATAATAACCAGTAGAAAAATGGCAAATGAAAATCAGTTTGAAAATCAGCCAGGTACTCATTAAACTAAATGATCAAGAGTAGACTGTTTAAATAATGATCGTTCTTATAATTGTCAGATATTATTTAGGGTGCAAATAATTGTATAAAGCTACTTCTCATAACTAGTGCGTTTATTTAGTGCCACCTCAAGCATACTTACTGAGCAGCTGATGAGAGCAATGGTTTTGGAAGTAACTGTGGATGATGGTTTAAAAAGAGCCGTCTGGGAGATATGGATTTCACTACATGATGTCTAGAGTAGGCTGGGTAAAAGTGTATTGCACAAGCATGGATCTGCCCGTGTGAATATGAGCTTCTCAGGAAAAGTCTTTTTGGACTTTCATCTTCAGCAAAATGAAAGGTTTCTTTGTTGCTGTTGTTTATTTGTTTGCTTGTTTTAGTTTTTCAAGACAGGGATTCTCTGTGGAGCCTTGGCTGTCCTGGACTTGCTTTGTAGACCAGGCTGTCCTCGAACTCACAAAGATCCACCTGCCTCTCCCTAAGTGCTGAGATTAAAGGCATGTGTGTGCCACCATGCTGGCTGTGAGATGTTTCTTGGCCCATTGAAATAACAGACTTTTGTTTAGTTACGTTTGTGTTTAGTTGTTTTGTTTTCTTTTTTTCTTTCTTTTGTCAGCTTATTAGTCTGGCTTTGACCTAAGCTGCTTTGTTCTAACATCATTGGGATAAATGCAAAAAATTCTGAACACCCTGATTTGTATCCTCTTTAGCCCTGCCTTGAGTGCAATGTCTTCTAGGCACTACAGTGTTATGTTATTAAAGAAGTTTCTCCTTGTGTCTCTGAAAATATTATACAAAGAATAATTAAAATTAATTCTGCCAACATGTGACTTCCCTGAATACCTTGAAGTCGAACACCATTACCTCTGAGAGGCAAAGCCAAAGTACATTCTTCCTGGCATTGTCTCATGACTCCTCTGAGAACTCATGACCTATTTACACCTGTGTAAACTACTTCTGTTAACCATTTCACCTGGGAACCCAGCACTGCTCCTAGTATCTCACCAGATTTTCTGATTTGTATTCATAGCATGCTCTAGAATTCACCTTACTGGCTTTTCCCTGTACTTGAACCTCAAGTATTTTTCCTTTGCTCCTGTTCTTTCCCCCTCCAGATCTGTTTTTTATTTTCTCAATTTGAAATCAATACATTGAACCACTTTCCACCCAGTTTTCCAAGAAATAACGTGTTCTTGTTGCTCCTTCCTGGCCTTCTCAGTCTATTTACCATGAGCCTGAATATTCTGAAAACCCATCTTTTCTTTTCTATTCCCATTCCTCATCATTTAACGAAGTATAGGAACAAATTGATGTATGTTTTTCCTTAGTGATGTTTTCTGTATCTACATTGTAGTTAAGGTAATTTTAAAATGTCTATTTGGTCACTAGACTCTCTAAAACATTATTGACTTATTTTGTCTTTCTAAAGAACAAAATATAGAATTATTAATATATTAAATGGTTATGAAAGTTTCTACCTCTAATTTAAGAATGTAAATATATAGTCTTTAAAGTTTCTGAAACATTTTTCTTAATATTAATAAAACCATTTTCTCTCTTAATTAATAGACTAAATGCAGTTGTCCTGTAAAATTTTTTCTTGAAGGGAGTCACTTCAAGTAGTTCAAAGACTTCTGTAAAAAGTTGCATCTTTAGATAGCTGGAAGGAGTAAATATATAGAGATGTAAAAACACATGTGAAACAGTCTACTTTTAAAAAGAAAATGTATAAGCACTCCAAAAAGTTCTGTTTTTCTCTAAAGAACTAATATTTGTTTCAATATTCACACAATATATATGTACTTGAGCCCAGTTTAATTGAATATAAGTACATCAAACAATTTATCAAGAGACAGGAACCCTGTCTTTGGAGAGATCGCCTCCAGCTGAGATCAGTGAGCAGTTCCCTGCAAATGCAATAGCTGAGTTCATCTGTAGAATGTGTCAGTTAGATGAATAGGTATGGGGTAAAGGCATTTTGTATCTTTAAGAAAGTGGGAAAAGGCCAACATCATTCTCTGAAACACAGAACGTAGTAACAGATAAGCTAAAAAATAAAATGTCAAAGCCAGCAAAGGTTACTGACACTTGTAAATTAAGCACTTTGGAGAGAAGATTGCTACTAGTTCAAGGCTATCTTGTGCTACATAGTGAGTCATGGTCTAACCTGGGCTACAGAAAGAGATTGTGTTATAGAGCTGTTTCTTCCAAATTTAAAAATCCAATCCTAGAGATAGAAGGAAGAGTAAAAGACTCAGGAAGTAAATAAGATATAGAAAGCTTGGGAAATAAACCTCAGGAGGCCTGAGAAGCTCCTGAAAGTTACAAGGTTCACAAAATTCCTTCAAAGAGATAAAGAAGCCATTTTAAATCTGGAAAGGACAGTCACTGACCAGCAGGGCCGCTCTCAATTTGTGCAAAGGTTTCCAGAGAGGCAGCTTTCATGAGATGTCAACCACACTGAAGTGAACACTTAGGGATACAGATGATTTTGTATCACCCCCTTTATATAAGGCATCCCCACATTCTCATCAGTTCTCTAATCTAGACTTAGGTGGAATTTTTTTCCTCATCACTCTATCTGGGGTGCATAGATCTAAGATGTGAGTAGGTGTTTGAGACAAAACTCACACAACTCCCTGTCTGATGAAACAAAATCAACAGATATTCACCATGTCAGGAAACCAGAGCAAAGGGAGCTTTGCTAGGAAGTTTCACTTAACTTGGTAGCAATGCCACATCTCAACATGGCAGCCTCCAGTTACCTCTTATTGTATTGCGTGATCCAGTCACGAGATAAGCGGTTTCTAAGCTTTATGGATTTCTTTCTTTTGAAAAGATTTCTTCCGCCTCTATTCTTCAGTACCATCTGTACCAGGAGCCAGGCAATCATGCATCATCAAGTAAACTCTCATCACTGTGGTACTTACTGTGTATACCAAGGCAAAATATACTAAAGGAGTCAAGGCTATGCTGAGTCCCTAGAATCTGGAATGTCTTCAAAACAACACAGAATACTGACAACTCAATTTTACGGATCTAGTTTTATGTGAAAAGAGAAGTATGTTAATCATCAAAACTCCTTAAGATTTTAAAACACACATCTCCTGGGATAATTTTTGTTATCTATATCAAGAACAACATCACTAATATAAAATAAAAGAATAAAATTTAATTAATAAGTTCATTCATTTCACATGCCAATCGCAGCTCCCTCTCTGATTCTCCTCCAAGTCTCACCCTCCCTCCCAGTTCTCCATCCCCCCTTCCCCAATCCCTCAGAAAAGGGGACCTTCCCCTCACCAACCCACCCCAATATATAAAGCCACATCAGGACTGAGGGCATTGCCTTCCCCTGTGGCCTGGGAAGGAAGCCCTGCCAGCAGGAAGTGATAAAAAACCTGGCAACAGAGTCCTTGTCAGAGACAGACCCTGCTTGAAGATCAAGCTGCCCATCCTGTATATATGTGTAGGGGACCTACATTCAGTCCATGCATGGTCCTTGGTTGATGTTTCAGTCTCTGCAAGCTCTCCTGGGTCCAGGTTAGTTGGCCTTGTTGGTTATTTTGTGGAGTTCCTGTGCCCTCCAGGGCCTTCCATCAGTTCCCAGACTCTGCCTCATGTTTGGCTATGCGTCTCAGCATTGTTTACATCTTTGCTAGATGGAGCCTTTCAGAGGACAGCTATGCTAGTCTTTGGCCTGCAAGCATAGCAGAGTGTTCTTAATAGTGTTAGGGATGGGTTTTTTCCCTTATTGTGGGTCTCAGGTTGGGCCAGGCATTGCTTGGACCTTTCCTCAATCTCTACTCTATCTTTATCCCTGCACATTGTGTAGGCAGGGTAAATTTTGGGAAATTTAGGCAGAGAGGATTTTGTTGGTGGCTTGGAGTTCCTCCCTCTCCACTAGGAGTCCTGTAGGTTAGAGGCTGCCCTCTACTGTCTCTCTGACTCCTGGTACAAGAGGTCTCAGCTAGACTCACCCTCATATCCTCCCAAGATCCTACCCTGGCTTAGGTTTCCAACTTGTCTTAGCTTTACCAATGGTTTCTCTTCTCTGCAAGGCACATTTATTCCCCTCAGCACTCCCTTTCCTACCTTGTTCCCTCTCTTCAACCACTTAAACTGTCTATTCTATTTCTCCTTCTTAACAAAATTCAAACATCTTCCCTCGGAACCTCCTTGTTACTTAGTTAACTTCTTTGGGTCTGTGGATTGTAGTATGGTTATCCTGTACTATGTGGCTAGCATCAACTTTAAGTGAGTTCATATCATGTGTGTCTTTCTGTGTCTGGGTTACCTCATTCAGGATGATCTTTTATAGTTACATCCATTTGCCTGAAAAAATTAATGATTTTCTTTTTGTAAATAGCTGAATAGTATTCCATTATGAAAATGTACCACAATTTCTTTATCTATTCCTCAGTTGAGGGACATCTGCATTCTTTCCCGTGTCTGTTTATCATGAATAAAGCTGATATGAACATAATTGAATACATGTAATCCAGGAACAATACATCATTCACCATGAACCCAAGGATGAAGAGATGGTTCAACATACTAAAATCTATCAATGTAATCCACCATATAAACAAATTGAAGAAAAAAACCAAATAATCATCTCGTTAGATGTAATACAAACCTTTGACAAAATCCAGCACTCCTTCATGATAAAAATTTTGGAGACATTAAGGATACAAGGCATACACCTAAACATAATAAAGGCAATATACAGCAAGCTGATAGTCAACATCAAATTAAATGGAGAGAAACTAAAAGCAACTGCACTGAAATCAGGGACAAGACAAGGGTGCCCACTCTCTCCAAATCTGTTCACTATAGTACTTGAAGTTCTAGATAGAGCAATAAAACAACAAAAAGAGGTCAAGTTGATACAAATTGGAAAGGCAGAAGTCAAGTATCCCTGTTATCAGATGATATGATAGTATACATAGTGATCCCTAAAATTCTAACACAGAACTCCTACAGCTGATAAACACCTTCAGCAAAGTGGATGGATACAAATTACCACAAAAAAAAATCAGCCCTCCTGTACACAAACTAAAGAAAACATTTTAACTAAGAATACAACAAAGACTGTAGCAAAGTTGTAACACACATTAAGCAATTTGGCAATTCATTGACTATAATAAATAAGTTCATGGTATATAACTAAAAGATATTATATAGAACACAGACTACAATGAAGACAACCCAGAAAAGACACAAAGTTCACTGATAGAAAGGGAGTTTGAGAGAGTGAATCAGTGAAAGGACTGTTACCTCTGAAGGAACAGAAGCTTGTCACACCAGAGAAGAATGGGTGTGCTCATCACACACAGAGCTTTGACCTATGTACACATGTTTGCTTCCATGTTGTTCTGTGTTTAATTCAGCTGGTTATGTGGTTTTTGTTTGTTCATTTGTTACTTTACATTTTACATAAGTAGGTTTTATTTTGGGAAAACCATACAGAAGTATATACCAAGTCTGAAGTTTACTCAAATTATTTTTTAATACAGGAATTTTCTCTTGGAAATCATTCCCACTTTTACAATGAGCATGGTGGCAGAATGGACTGTGGGTGGTTAAAAAAAATCTGGGTGGATTTGGCAGTGGAACAAATAACTGAAAAAGGTGAAGATGTCAAAAGAATGGAAAGTCTGTATTTAGAACAAGATGAAGCCAAATTTTAAAAAGCAGATGATTGACAAGGTTTTAAAATAACCAGCCCATGGGGATTCTGTCAAAAAGAAAAAGGAAACTGGGGAAGCCATGTTGTGTGGAGGACATGTAAAACACATGCAAGAGTGTGGTGTCAAGGTTCCCCAAACCAGGTCTCACCTGCACCTGCTAAAATACATGGAAGAACCTTACACACACACACACACACACACAGAGAGAGAGAGAGAGAGAGAGAGAGAGAGAGAGAGAGAGAGAGAGAGAGAGAGAGATTAATGAAACTTTTGGTTCAATGTTTTCTCCTAACTCTTTTTCTGAAATAGGTCTCTTTTCTTTCTTTCTTTCTTTCTTTCTTTTTCTTTCTTTCTTTTTTTTTTTTTTTTTTTTTTTTTTTTTTTTTTTTTTTTTTTTTTTTTTTGAGAATTTTGTTTCTTACCCTTTGTCAAAGGTGTGCAAAAGTGAAGCTTGGGATATCTTTTAGCCAGAGTAGATTGTTTTCTGAATCTGCTTTCTCAAGAAAACCATGTGTTTTCCTCCCTGTTTAGAGCTCTGCTGACATATGATTTTGCTGTGTTTTGCTTCTTTAATTCTTTTTTTATTTTAATTTAATTTTATTAATTTATTCTTATTACATCTCAATGGTTATCCCATCCCTTATATCCTCCCATTTCTCCCTCCCTCCCATTTTCCCCTTACTCCCCTCCCTTATGACTGTGACTGAGGGGGACCTCCTCCCCCTTTATATGCTCATAGAGTATCAAGTCTCTTCTTGGTAGCCTGCTATCCTTCCTCTGAGTGCCACCAGGAGTTAATGCAGGAGCAGAAAGTGTCAAAAGGTATATACTCACTTATATCTGCATACTAGCCCAAGAGGCATGTCCCATGAAAAGCCTCTTTAATTCTTCTCTCATACATTATATCCAACCTGAGTTTACCCTCCCTCCACTCTTCACCATCCTCACCCTCCTCTTCCCTCTCCCTCAGATTTACTCTTCTCTGTTTCCCTCAAACAAAAAAACAAACAAACAAACAAAAACGGGCCCTTCTGGGACATCAAGCAAATATGGCATCACTGGTTATAATAAGAGATACCCTTACATCTCTTGAGATTCATATCAAGGCAACCCAGTAGGAAGAAATGGTCCTAAAAGTAGGCAAAACAGTCAAAGACACTCCTTCCCTCTACTCCCACTTTTAGAGTTTCACAAGAACACCCAGCTACAAAATCACAGCATCTATGGAGAGGACCTAGCTCAGACCCATATTGGACGCATGATTGTTGCTTCAATCTATGATCCTCTATAAACCCTACTTAGTTGATTCTGGGTGGCTGTGTTCTCCTGGTGGCCCCAACTGCTCTAGCTACCATAGTCCTCCCCAAGGGAACCTTTCTGCAGGGTGGAGGTGGGGTCGGGGTCAGGGTATGGTTTCCTTGGCTGTGACTAGTGTTTGGCTGTGTGTCTCTGAATCTTCTTCCATCAGTTGTTGGATAGCAATTGGGCTAAGCACCTCTCTATGAGCATAGCAGAATATCACTAGTAATCATTTCATTGTATATTTCCCTAGCCGTGTTTGATTGTATCCTAGGTCTCTGGACTGCCAAGCCTTTGGCTCCTGGCCATCCAAGCAGTGTCAGACATGGCCACTTCTCGGGGCTTCTGTGGGCCTCAAGTTGGAGCAGTCATTGGTTGGCCATTCTCACAAGTTATTTTCTACCAGATCATCTGAGAGGTAGGACAGATTATAGGTCAAAGGTTTTGTGGCTGGTTTGGCGTCCCAGTTCCACTGCTGGCAACCTTGCTTGGTTACAGAAGATGTCCAGTTCAAGTTCTGTATTCCCCATTACTAGATGCCTGAGCTAGGGTCACCCTCATAGATGCCAGGGAGTTCCATGGCACTAGGTTTCCACATTGTCCCCCTCAGGCCCTATAGTTCCAGTCTTTCTGGGAACTGGCTCCCTCCACCCCACCCTCATTTCCTGTTCTCCTTCCCACCTGCTCCTAGTTCATTTACAAAATCTACTCTAGTCTCCTTCCCAGGCTTGAGCCTTCCTTCTCACTTAGCTTTGAATTCTATTCTAACAACGAAATAATATTGAATTAACCGAGATAAATTCTAAGTGCAGTTTCAGAAACTGTGCTCTTGAAAGATTGGGATTCACCATAATTTCTTTAGTAGTATTTTCTTCTTATAAAGACCAAATATGAACCTGTTGTTTTGCTTTTGTTTACACTCCCATAGGAGTTTGTCTGTCTTGTAATAAGGAGCACAGAAGAAAAACAGGATTACTGACAAACACTGTCTGATGAACTTGCCTGAGTGATTTCTCAAGTACATATTTTGAGTTATAAACATAATAAAGAACAGGTCTCTGTTTTGAGCTGATGGAGCCATTGTTCCTTTGGTTAAAAAGCATCTTACTTAACAAATGCCACTCAGGGAAAGGCTCCAGGTATGTGCTGGGAGGAAAGCTAGATCTTTGTGTAGGACAAATGTAAAATCTGGCAGATGTAATTTTTTAAATTTGAACAATGGCACAGAGACATATTTCTATTTATATTACATAGCATGGGCTTTGTAGCCATGCTTTCTCCTCCTCTGATCCTACACAGGAGGTTCTGTTGTACATATACTGGAATGTTCTGTAGAGCACCATAAGTAATAGTTAGAAAAGGCTCGGACAGCTTCTGGTGTTTTTTCATTTTTAAAAAATATTTATAATATTACACACACATAAATTAAACTATATACAGCAGGAAGAACCATGAAACTTTCAGGAATTGTATAAATGTTATATTCATAGTGCTTTGGCTATTTGTATTTGGCAAAACTGAAGTAAAATTCTTTCCTATCTTAAGTCTAAAATTCTCAATGAAAATCAACATCTATCACATCTTATCTTAAAGCATCAATCTTGGTCTAAAAACATTTTAAGCCCTAACCAACTAAGCTTAAGTAAGACTAAACTATCTGGTCTTTAACCCCATCAGAGACTTGAGAAGGAATAAAACTTAATTACCCGAGTGAACTGGAAGTGCAAGTTAGCAGCTTTCAAAATGAAAAAAGTGACAGAGACAGTTTACTGCCTGAGCAATCATCCAAAACTCTCTATAACATTGGAACATCATCTTCAGCCTTCTGGCCCAGTTTATCTGACAGACATATTTGTGAGGCAGGAACTGTTGAGGAGTTGCTTACTCTGCCTCTGATTTTTCTTATGAGATTTTGTGTTCTCAAGAGAAGCAAACTCTCACCTTGTCCCATTTCTGATACTCACTAAGAAGCCCTCACGCATCTATTCAGGTAGGGCTGGACAGTCTGCCTTTCACATTTGTGATTTTATTCTTCTAGTTTTTTTTCATTTGAATATTTCAGTGTTCAGATGGATTTAGAATATTTTTGATACCTGCAGGGAAATATAGATACATACACAGAGAGGGGTGAGGAGAAGAGAGAGAGAGAGAGAGAGAGAGAGAGAGAGAGAGAGAGAGAGAGAGAGAGAGAGAGAGAGAGAGAGAGAGAGAGAGAGAGAGAGAGAGAGAGAGAGAGAGAGAGAGAGAGAAAGCACATTGGTCAAGGAGATACTTGATATCAAAATCCCTTGGCAATATAGTTCAATTTCCAACAGAGTTATTAGAAATAAACCAGGGCAAATGCTTATCAGATTAAGATAAAATCTTCTGTATCGATAGATTGTTCAGTGTATGTTTAATTTCAGATCATCATTTATTGCATATGGAATGTATCTTGTGGTCTCTCAAAATAATGACAGAATAAGAGAAGTATGCAAAGTAACATTTCTCATGAAATAACAAATGTCATAGTTACTAATTTTTCCAAATGAAATGTATCTTTACTGGGGCCCTTCATTTGCCTCATTGTTTCTGTAAAACTTCATCACATTTGATAGAAAAACATTAATTTTCCACTTTGAGTAACTGTTGTTAATTCAAACAACATTAGTTTCTAAAGATCTTTTGAGGTAAAGCTAGGTTAAATGTTTCTTATAGATCACCAAGGGAAGAAAGGGGTTGATCTTGTGTATCAAGGCAGACCATGAAATATAACAAATTGTACTTATTTTTAAATCACTGAGACTCAGCTCTAGAATCCATATAATAAAAGTGATCAAAGGAGATTTAAAATATAACTGCTAAAGGTTTATTGTAAGATGGTTGTTTCTTCTCTCCAAATAACTAAGCGTTAACCTGCTCCACAAAATCTTCTTTTCAAATTTTTATCCTTAACATTTTACATATACAGGAGGGTTAGGTAATGTTATATACTGTCTACCTAATAGTTACACTGCATTGCTGATGAATCCAGTTTTATTCTGTGGTAGAATAAACATTTTTATGAACTCCCAAGTACGAGTGAGAAACATGGAGAGTTTGAAGCCAGAAGTTTTGAGTGGAACCGAAACTGAGACTTAATCCACAAACCACCGTGGTTCCTCCTTGTTTTATGTATATTTCAAGGGAAATTTAACTCAGATGTTTCTGATTAATGTACACTTAGCTCATCAAACTTGTGCAAAAGTTACTTGATTTCCAGGAAGCCTTTATCCTTGTGGGACACTTTCCTATGTTAGGGATCACGTTTTCCTCAACTAGAGGTTGTGCAAACTGGAAAGAAACCCTTCTCGTGCTATTTAATAATGTATCTTAGTAGATAGTTTTTATTTGATATTTTAAAAAATCAAATTATACTCTTGTCTTAGAAAAGAGGTAAAAGTAAATAGGTTATGCACTAGAAGTGACTTAATCAAAGTTTTGAAATTAGAAAAATCATTTATGAATTCATATAACATTGAGACATATCATCTTTGACTACAAAATGGTTAACATATGTTAGAACCATTAGTAAAAAGAATTGAACCAAAATTAAGGGATCTAGTTTCTATTCTCTATTCCACCACACATTTTTTTTTCTGAGTGATTTTAGAGTAATACCTATAAATTTTCTCTTATTTTTATTTCCAAAATGAACATGCTTGATAAAATAAATTGTCACAAAACAAATTTTTGAAGTATACAAAATTTCTGAATAAAATACACACATTATCATACATATGTATATGTATATATATTCCAAAATAATCAGTTCTATCTCGAGTAATGACTTCAATTATATTAAGTACTATTATAGTAAAATATGTATGTTTTAGAATTCTTTTTCTTTTCTCTGATTTAAAGGATAATGGCAAAAAATACAACACCAAATAAATAGGAGGTTGTTAATATGTTTCTTCACAGTAGATTTATGATGCTTATAACAGCACAACTACTGCACCACAGTGTTTACATTGGGGCAATACAATAGTGCTGATCCTAAGGCAATGACATATTTTAGATAATATTATTAGCTATGCTGTGTATGGTCCCCGCCTTCAGTAATAAAAAAATAGAGAAGTTGCTTCTGACTCACATGGACTGGCCTTTTGGTATGTTTGAAGGCTATGATCCACATCATGTTTGATGGTTCCAAATGGATGTCATACCTCAAAGTGTATGTCATGGTCATGTCATCAGCTGAGAGACATAGAAAATCATGAATGAGTTTCAAATTTCTTGGAAAAGAGTTTATGCTGTCTCTACTTATACATGGGCAACTTAAGCATGTTATGTAGAGGAATAGACTTCAAAGGCTGAGGAAACATGCCCTGTACCTAGCAAAGACCTCATCAACATGACAGACTCTGGCTGGTTTCAAACTCACATATACCAAGTTACTTACACAAACTTTAAATAGTAGTTACAGTAGAAAAAAATAAGGATAGGAAATTTATGGGATGATTCTAGAAAAGTTTAGAAATTGAAAAGTAAAGTGATTTTTAATTAATATGACAAAAAATATCATATATATTATGCCCAGTACTTCCTTATTCAAATGTAAATGTTTTTATTCCCTCAGATGTAGTAATGAGACAAGTGCCACTGTCAAGTCTTTCTAGCTCTTTTTGAACTCTTACTGGCTAATTTAACAAACTCCTCTCCAAGCTGACTGATTCAGACTGCTTTCTCTCGATGTCTGACTGAATTGCTCTACCTGGTTTCAAACTAATCCTGGCTATATGTTTTAATCTTCTGGTGTCTTCTCTTTCTCTGGGTCATTCTATCTTCACCTGTGTCTAGCTTCTTCTTTCTGCAGCCTGTCTCTGTAAAACTGTTCTGGTTAAAAAAAGAAAGAAAAAAAAAAAAAGAAAAACTCTCAGTAAAAATTTCCTTTCTCTCTCCATGTGCTGCTTTTAAGTAGCTTCTCTTTTCTGTCCTGTTGTCATGAGAGTTGGGCATATCCTCTCTCTGACTCATTCTGTCAGACCTTTTTCTGATTCATCACTTTGTCTGCCCCTCAATTAGATGTCACTTTCAAACATGGCTGCTTCCTTCTAAAATACAACCTTACCTCTTTTGTTTTTTATTAAAGGTATATACTAAGGGTGTGTCTGTATTCCAGCCAGATCACACTGTAATCCAGATTGTGTCTGCATTCAAGCCAGATCACATAGACCTAGAAGGTCTTTGGATGTGATCCCTTGCCAGAGAAGCCATGCTGCTTGATCAAAATTACTCTACATTCAAAAATGTAATTTTAGCAAGAATATTCATTCCTGTCAAGTATTCAATCACTTATTAAAAGGCTGCATTTATTTTGTATTCAGTATTACAAAATACTCAGAAAAAATCAGGTAGCATATTTTTAAATGTTTTAATATGTAGTATAAAATGTAGAATATTGGCTCAATAATGTAGATAAGCATTATAGGAAGTAACTTGAATATTATTTCAAATATATCATCTATGTATATAATTGCTTCTTGTTTCTTGGTATTATTACATACACAGACACATGGTAAAAAGCATTTGTTGGATTGAAATTACTGTGGTCTTTTTCTTCTCTGTAAGACTAAAAATTTCTTTAAAAAAAAAAACTGGAGACAGTCTGCATTTTATTATCCTTACACACTAGCATCTTTTAAGCAATGTCAATGTAAAATACTCTTGACAGTAAAAGTTTTTTTTTTAATCTGGTTTATATTCTAAACAGTTGGTATGGCTAATTTGTAGTTTTATTTATTTATTTATTTATTTATTTATTTATTTAACTAATTTATTCAGATTACAACTTAAGTATTATGCCCTGATTTGTATCTTCTCTTTCCTCTCTCCCTCCCTCTTTCACCCTATTTCCCTCCCCTAGATCTGAGACCTAAGAGGACCTCCTCCCTCACCATATGGTCACAGCCTATCAAGTTTAATCTTGGTAGCCTGCTTATCCTTTCTCTGAGAGCAACCAGGCCTCCTTTCCAAGGGGAAGTGGTCAAATATGGGGCAGCAGAGTTCATGTTAGAGTTACTTCCCACTCTTCACTCAACTGTGGAGAATGTCCTGTCCATTGGCTAGATCTGAGTAGAGGTTCAATGTTTACTGCAATTATTATCCTTGTTTGGTGCAGTAGTTTGAGTAGAACCCCGTGGTCCAGATCCACCTGTGATGACATTCTTCTTGTAGGTTTCTAGAACCCTCTGGATCCTTCTATTTCCCCATTCTCCCATACGTTTGTCACCCAGAGTGCCAACAGGAAATCCTCACATCTATCCCAATCTTCTAGTAAGTGAAGACTTTCATGGGCCATCCCTTTTGGGCTAGTGCCCAATTATAAGTGAGTATATACCACGCGAGTCTTTCTGCATCTGAGTCAACTCAGTATGATCATTTCTAGTTCCATCCATTTTTCCACAAATTTTGGGATTTCCCTGTTTTTAATAGCTGAGTAGTATTCCATAGTGTCAATGTACCACAGTTTCTTTATCCATTCTTCAACTGAGGGACATTTAGGTTGTTTCTAGGTTCTGGCTATTATGAGTAAGGCTGCTTCTTGTAGATACAGATCATGACTAATGCATCTCAGTAACTATAGAACTAAAATTGTGTTAAGTCATATCCTTCTTAGACAAGAGATGATCTATGGGAAGCACTTCATGATATTTTTGTATATTTTTTGTCTTATTCAATTCATCAAATGCTCAGGAAAGTGATGATACATCACCTTACCATTGGTTATATAAAAAAGAAGATAAAAAATTACATCTATATTTTGATTAGTACCTATAAGAATATGATCAAAATCTTCTTGTCAAGAATATTCCTTTTAGAGAATTTATATTTATCATAACCATGCCAATGTTATAATCTCTTTTATATTTTAATACAGTATGTTGTATATGATGTGTAGATGTTTAAAATGTAAATTATGTAGTAGAAGATACTCAATTATTAAAGAACAACAGACAAGATTTAGATTATAACATTCTAAGACCAAGGGTGAAAACATCCTCTCTACCCAGCTGCTGCACACAGAAATGGTCTTCTACAGAATAACTAATACACAAAATGTACTAGTGTGTCAGCATGATTTGCTTTTATTCAAGTTTTAAGTGCAAAGGGAATTACCAACAGTTCAAAGAATCTGAAATTCAAAGTATGAAATATTCCTCTGTCAGCGGTAGAAGGCTATAAACAGAACAATGAAGGTGGCTCAAATTTAAGAATCTCCACAGGGCAAGGAACATGACTATCATCAGTTTCTTTATTGTAAGTAAAGGTCAGAGTAATGGGAATGGTCACACCACCATGACAACTCAAAGCTGCTTAAGCGATAGTCTGCCCAATGACATTTTACTCTGCCATTCTTTCTCTTCTGATATTCACTTATCAACAGACTGGTGGAATTCCTGTCATCCTTATAATATAACCACAAAACATTATCATAGGTCATTTAAAAATGAAAATATTAAATATAATCATGAAAGGCCTAACAATAGAAACATGAAAATAGAGAAACACCAAACCTGTAATAAAAAAAAGCTGTAGCCATTTCTGTCTTTTCTTTTTAATGAGATTCAAATTTTCATGGATAAAATGATTTCAGGGTACTTATTTTCCTTTGCTTTTACTCAGTAAAGATATAATCTACTCTTTACTTTTGACTAGACATTCAGAAAAATGGGGAAAACCTTTATACATTTTGCACCTCTAACATATCCTAATGTTTTTCTTACTATAATCATGTATGTGTGCTTGATGCATGTGTGGGCACATATACCACTGTGTGTGATGGTCCAAGGACAACTTTTTGGAGTCATTTTTTCTCCTTCTTCCTACATGTGGGTTTCAGTTATGAGACTAAAACCTCCAGGCTTGTCCAGAAAACACAACCTGCTTAGATATCCAATGGTCTTCTATATTGATTTGTATTTTTGTGGTTAAATTGTTCTAATATTCCCAATAGTAGTAAGATGAGGGCATGCTACTTTTACATATTAACTATCTAATCATACATACGTTGTTTTAATATATAATTTTTTGCATTTATAAAATAGTATGATATATTTATATAATATAGAAACATACTATATGTATAGTATTCTTCAGGTCACTTAATACATATTTATTCAACAGAAAAAGTTGTTATATTGATGCTCAGTTTAACTTTGCTTTGAATTCTTATTGGATTTGCTCTGAAACCACTAATGTTTGAAATATGCTTTCAGCTTCTATCAACAGCAAGTATGCTGGTCTCACTTCTAAATTATCACTTATCATTGTCACTGGTGATGATACTTTGTAAGTTTATTGTGGGTTTAATGTTGCAAGTACCATAGGCTCAATTCAGCAGGAATGTATTTCTGGACCTGTGGGCTCCATATGCAGGTTTTGGAAGATGCTTTCCTATACTTGATGGAGAGATGAGCATCTGTTTATTATGTAACACAAGGATGGTAGTAGCCCACATTTGTTTTCAGCACTATCTCCATAGATTGACTACATAATTTCAATATTTCCAATTGAAAGTGAAGATAAATTTTGATTGACTAAAAATAAGTCAGAGGATCTGCAATAAGTCATTCTTCTGTCACCACAACCACAATACATACCTGAGAGGAACAACTTAAGAGAAGGCTGACCCCTATGTGACCACTTCCTTGGTGGGAGGCCTGGTGGCACTCAGAGGAATGGGAGGCAGGTTATCCGGATGAGACCTGATAGGCTGGGATCATATGGTGGGGGAGGAGGTTCCCTTCTGTCACAGGCCTAGAGGAGGGGAATAGGGTGAAAGAGGGAAGGAGGGTGGTTACATGAAGATCCAAGTGAGGGGATAACAATTGGGATGTAATCTGAATAAATTGTTTAAATAAAATAAGAAAAAAAGAGGAGGAAGCGTTTATTTTTGCTCATGTTTTCCAAGGACTCAGTATTTCCAGCTCATTATGGCTGAGAAAGTTTGTTGTCGGGAGTGAAAAGCTATTTGAATCACAGTGGAACAAAACTGTAAGAAGTTATTTGAAATTGATGTCCAAGCTGGAACCCTTTAAATCGTGCTCTTGACTGCCCTCCTCAGCTACCTGGTCCCACCTCCCAGAGGCTCCTCATCCTCTACAGGTTTCTACACTGGAAACCTGTTATGCAGAATTTAGGCTTGTGGGCCATTCAAGATTCAAACCATTAAAAAAAAAAAAAGAATAATGAATGAATTGTACAGATGAGGTCAATTTGTTCCCAATAATTATTCAGATTTTACCAGTGAACACAGAACTTTATGAATCAGTCAACAACTAAAATAATAGGGAGAAGTACATTTTGATAAAGGAAAGTTTGATTAAAATCAATCTATCTTTCAGTAACATGACAGAAAGAATATGTGACCAAAGAAATCAGAAATGTGTATGCTAATATGTTCGTGTACCTAAATCGTCCAGATAGTCTTGCACCAAACAGTGTACTTATTTATTTCTACCCTAAAATTTTCCTTATTTCTAACATAAGCAGCTAGATGAAATGTTTTAATATCCCTGTTAATAAAGCAGAATGCTTCAAAAGATTAATATAAGATTAGATACCAGAAGACTACCCTGTCAGCTTGTTACAGAGATGCTGCTGCTCACAGTCTATCTTCTCTCCATAAGCCTCTGTCCTCAGGCCCTCACTCTCACTGGTCTGATTTCCACCTCATAAGAGGAGCAGGGGTTGTATCTGACAAGGACTCGGTTTGCATTTCGATGACCCACCCCACCCCAAGCATGGGGCTGCCTCACCAGGCCATATGGGAAGAGGACATGCTCAGTCCTGATGCCACTTGATGAGCTGGGTTGGGTAGAACTCCCCTTTTCTGAGGATTCTGAGGGAGGGTGGGAGAAAAGAGAGAGAGAGAGGTGCTACGGTCTTGATGTAAAATGTATAAATAAATAATTTTTAAAAAATTTAAAGTAAATCACCAGATTCTCTACATTTAGATGTAAACACATAGAAATGCTCAATGTACAATGGGCACATGCTTGAAGACACTGTTTTGTTATCTATAGTATTATATATTATTTTATGTAATATAATATATACTTTATGACAATTATACAAAATGTCTTTAAATTTTTTAATTTATTATAATTTCTTCAGATTACAGCCCAATTGTTATCCCCTGGCTTATATCTTCCTATTCCCAAGCTCCATCCGTCTTCTGCCCTATTCCCCTCCCCTAGACCTCTTACAGAGGGACCTCCTCCCCCACTGTATGACCACAGCCTATAAGGTCTCATCCAGATAGTCTGCTTCCCCTTCTTCTGTGTGCCTACAGGGCCTCTCCAACCAGGGGAAGTGATCAAATGAGGGCACCAGAGTTCATATCAGAGGCAGTCCCTACTCTCCTCACAACTTTGAAGAATGAGATGTCCATTGGCTATATCTGTACAGGGGATCAAGGTTTATTTTCCTTGGTTGGAACAGCAGTTTGTGCAGCCCCCCTGGGTCCATATCTGCCAGCCTTGATGGTCTCTTTTTGGGACCCTTGAACCCTCTGGATCCTTGCATCTCCTGATTCTTCCATACCATTCTCAGCAATCCACCCAGAGTCCAGCAGCAAGTTCCAGCATCTTTCCTGATCCCCCGATGGGTGGAGTCTCTCAGAGGACATCTATGTTAGGCTAATATCCCCTTATAAGTGAGTACATACCATGTGTGTCATTCTGGGTCTAGGTTACCTAACTCAGGATGATAATTTCTAGTTGTACCTATTTGCCTGCAGATTTCAAGATTTCCTTATTTTTAATAGGTGAATAGTATTCCAATGTATAAATGTATCACAGGTTCCTTATCCATTCTTCAGTTGAGGGACATCTAAGCTGTTCCAGATTCTGGCTATTATGAATAAAGATGTTATGGACATAGATAAGCAAATGTCTTTGTGTGGTGGAGCATACAACAAGGGTATGTGCCCAGGAGTGGTATGGTTGTGTCTTGAGTTAGCACTATTCCAAATTTTCTGAGAAAGTACCAGATTGATTTCCAAAACGGTTATACAAATTTCATTCCCACTAGCAATGGAGAAGTGTTCCCCTTTTTCCACACCCTCACCAGCACATGCTGTCACTTGAATTTTTTATCTTAGCCATTCTGGTAGGTATAACAAGAAAAAGTGGGCAAGAGTCTTGAACTAATTGGCACAGGAAACAACTTCCTGAATAGAATACCACCAGCTGTGGCTCTAAGGTCAACAATTAATAAATAGAATCTTATGAAACTGAAGAGCTTCTGTAAGGCAAATGACACTGTCAACAGAAAAAAAAAAAGACAGCCTACCAACTCGGAGAACATCTTCACCAACCCTACATCTGACAAAATGCTTATATCCAAATATATAAAGAACTCAGGAAATTAACACCACCAAGCCAAGCCAAATTATGCAATTAAAAATGGGTACAAAGCTAAACAGAATTCTAAACAGAGGAACACTGAGTGGCAGAGAAACAACTAAACAAACGCTCAACATCCTTAGTTAGGGAAATGCAAAGCAAAACATCTTACAAAATGTGTTTCTTGTTAGACACAAGAATCAAAACTTCACATGATAAACATATGGCATAAATCCAATAATGACACCAGGTAAAATTTTAGGTCTAGCATAATGGGCATGTTAAGGGTGGTATACTTTTAAAGAGATGGGAAAGAAATAATTTACAATTTACAATTTTGCAAAATGGACTGTTTGCTCTAACCCACTCTGGGCTGGATATTATTTACTTTTTGACCAGATTTAGAGATCTTTTACTATAAAACTGCATAGCTACCTTTTCTTAAAAAAATACATAAATATTTCATAAGCCTGTGAGCTGGAGAATAATTTTTTAATAAATATGTATCTGAGCCTCAAAACTTCAGGGTGTGGCTGCACATGGAGGCACACTGCTTTCTAAAACGCATGTGGTTCACGTCCTTGCTTCTCATCTCTGAGGTCTACTGATAGCTAAAAGTGAATTTCTTCATTCTTGTCAATCTAAAGTGGAATCACCACTCTTTTTATAATGATATGACATTTTCAGTATTAATCTCCCAAATATCCTTCTACCCACAATTCTTAGCGCATATCTTGGAATGGCAACAACAATAAAAACTTTCCATCTTTGAGTGTGGGTGGGAGAAAGGTAGGCGAGAGAGAGGTAGTAAATAGAAAAGAATTTTTTAAAAAATGGATGAAGTAGTAGAATAAAAGAGATAAAGAAGAAAGAATGGAGGGAGAGAAAAAGTGAGGGGGGATGGGAGGAGAGAAGAAGGGAGGGAAGGTGCAAGAGACATAATGATAGAAGGGAGAGGCCATGAGTTTGGTTCCCAGAAGCCCTTTAGGCAGCTCATAACCATCTATAAATTAAAATGTAGAGGATCCAGAAATCTGCAGACAGCTGCAAACACACCTGCACCCACCCACCTACACACACACACACACACACACACACACACACACACACACACACACACGCACACAT
The DNA here is from genome assembly GCF_964271855.1 of Acomys minous. Lineage (NCBI taxonomy): Eukaryota > Metazoa > Chordata > Mammalia > Rodentia > Muridae > Acomys > Acomys minous. Next base: position 31,489,038 of record NC_140492.1, on the reverse strand, counting down.
AACTAAAATAAAATCTTTAGAAGGAAAAAATCCACCACTAGAAACAGAGTCATGAGATAACTACTACCATGGAACTGAAGCAAGGCAGGGTCTTCAAACCACAGAAACCATAATATTGCTTCCTAACCAAATTTTCACAATAAGAAATTATCGGAAAAAATCACATAAATAAGGTTATCATTCCAGCTTTTTCTAAAACTATATTCTTTGTGTATGAAATCTATGATTTCCCCATTGAATGACTTCACACACACACCCCTCCCCCATGTTGGAAGCTGTGCATATTTTTCTTTTATAAATTCTGACAGAAAAATTGGGGCCTCTTTAGCAATTAGATAATAAAAATAACTTCCCGTACCTCTCCGTTACTCAGGGAAATCTCAGTTGTGCTGTTTTCTTATTTCCTCAAGTTATATATGATCCTAATACATACTCATTAATTCTGACACACTGAACATTTATTTTATTTACAATTTTTGCTCCCGGGTTCTCTTGGGAGAGGCACATCTCAATTTTATGAGTGACTGGGGGGTAAGCAGCTATGCAGCCATGCTTGAGCCTGCTTTGGTGTCACACATTCATAATGTTGAACACTCAATCTACAACCCGCAGCAACACATCATGGTCACAATTCCAATCACATGATATCCTATCACTGTAATTCATGCCCTGTGTGGGAGACAGGCAATTCTTGGTTAGCCCCTGGATTTCTCCTGCTTTTAATGTCTGCACCCATTTGGAGGCTGACCTGGTCTAACTGGAGATGGCGAGCAGGTCTTTGGTCTCCTGTAGCTGCAGAGGGCTCAGAGTAGACATAAAACAGGCCTGCAGCCCTCAACATCTGAACAGTGTTTCCTGTCTGTACTTCTCATTTTTACACTTGGCATGAGCTGCAGTGACCTTTACCCTGTTCTTTAAAGGGATGCCTTTTATGGAGGTTAAGAGTGACTTGGCCCCCAAGCTAACAAAGTCCTGGGCCCCTACTGACCTCCAACTGTGCCATATGTGCACAGTGCTACAAATGCTGCCTTAGTGGTATGGGCAACAGTCCACCAGAACTGCGCACACTGAGATCACCACAATTATGTGACTTGAAGATACTTGCGCACCCCACTGATCATTACCAGAGTTATGAAAGTCAGGCTTTGGGCTACAGTGTTCTGCAGACTCAGCGGCATTGTGGACCACATGAATTAATGATGGCACAGAAATCCCATTTCTGCAGCTATTTTCACCATCACTATTAGGGCCTAACTGGCAAGTGCGTGTCCGTTAAACAGTATCTCAAACACTTCCCTCAGATGAAGCCATGTGTGTTTACTAAGTTTAACCCTGTGTCTGTCTCCAAGTGTATAGCCATGTGTGACACAATTTTGGTCTGAAATTTAATAAGGAAACATATATTTACAGTTTATCATTCAAGTTTTGTATGCATAAGAGATGGTGAGAAAAATGAGTATTTTATTTGATTGCCAAGGGCATGCTGATAAATATTTGCTGCAGAATCTATAGCACAGGACCTGTAGAAATGATAAGTGTTAAGTGAATTCTGTTTTCCTTTGCAGCTTCAGGGTACAGGAAACTCTGGGAGTTATTTATTATTATGTTCTTCCTGACGCTACTTTAGATTCAGGCCAATGATACAACATAAACTTTATTCACATTACAACTGTCCCTCTATTTGGATTACTTTAAAGATAACATTTCAATCATTACCTCAGATATTGATTTTACTGTTTATTCTAAAAACGCTAAACATATTCAATGGTAGGTGTTTATTTTTTCTGCCTTATTATTCCTTTCCCAGGGAAAAAAATCTTAAATTAAGAAACAATTACTTAATTCCAGGAAAACTCTCAAACTAAGAAATAAGTTAAGTCTTACACTGATTGCTACACAACGGCCTGATGTAGGTGTTGGTAGCAAATACCTGAGTACCTCCTGTCTTCAGTGTACCCTTCCTGCTCACCCATTCTTCATGGATTTCATTAGCCTCCCAGTCCTGTTGAGCTTGATGAGACCTGAATAGATGCTGAAGCCTCATTTCTTTCTCCTATGCTGTGCCAAAGACAAAATTCCATCCCTGAAACACCAAGGAGACTAGAAATGAAAATCTTACAAAGGTTTTGTTTTGTTTTGTTTTGTTTGTTTAGTTTAGTTTTTTGCTTATATATTTGGAAAAGTATTATGCACCGTTGAGTTAGAGAGAATTTTATTTAAGAATATATTTGATATAAAAACATATATAGAAGGGTAAGATTGGTAACTTGATGTCCAAGGTATATTAACACAGAATCAAAGGTTGATTTTGATCTGTGGCTCTAATAATTTAATTAGAATTTTATTGGTCTCCCTTTGTAAGTAAATTGTGAAAATGTTTATAATGTACTGTAAAATTTCCACCCAGTTTCTAAATGCTGAAAGTCAAAGGATGAACACATCTAAAATGAGAAATTACTAAAATATGATATGCATCAATATTTTAAACAACTTCCCTTAATTCCATAATTTAAAATCAACAAGACAGGGAAGGCAAAACAAACTGCGAAATATACAACTTCATATTTTTGTTTGAAATTGTCTGCTAATTTCCCTCTAACCACCAATTCTGAAATTTAAAGTTGCAGCATACAGATTCTGTAGACTAGTCTACCTGTAAAAATACCACACAAAGGCTGAAAATGGTTTTATTCAATATTCCCAGTGATCTCTTTGCTCACCTAATCGAGAAGGGGGCACTTCATTTCAACAACAGCAATCTCCCATCTGAGGCATGCTTGCCTTTTAAAAGAGGAGTATCCTACGGGCTTCTCTGGATAGTCTTTTCAAATGCCACAGAAATAAGTTTCAGTCCTGATCCTTAACCCCATCTGAAGTGAGAGAGTAAATGAAAAAACATGTGTTGCTCTTTGAATTCTTTTACTGAACAGTGACCTATGCTTTCATGATTTTGTAGCTAGAAGCCCTGAGTCTTGCTTCCCATTCTATGATGTACCTCTTTTGAAAGGTATGATTATAGATGTTCTTAATGACTATGTCCTGCTGGAGAACAGCACCGCATGGTATTGTTATCAATGGAGATTGTGCTGTGTTGATGAATGAATGTTTATATTTATCATAGTGCATTATCAAAGAAGGTGTGGTATATTATTCAGTACCCTTAGATAACGCTCTTCCATTTCCACTCCACACTGGGTCAATATGTAAAAATGCAATGGCATAGTGGTTTTCCTCATATTAAAATATGTGATCTGAAGTATTTATATTTCATTAATATAGCGAAAATGGAACCTCCATCATTGCTTTATTTTAGCTACATGAACCAAAAGGATAGCTATTCAGGGTACTTGCAATGGTATCATTTACCATCATGTTCTTTATAATGAAACAAAAACAAAAACAGTGCCGTTCCCAGAACAAGATGCAAAGTTGTTTCATGGGAAATTTGGCCAACAAGCCTTTCCTTCTTTATGATTCTTCAATCTCTGTGTGACCTGTGGTGATTAAATCCTGCGTTGAATCATCAGATATGTCTACAAGTGCAAGGAAATTATTCGGATATTGTTTATATGCTTTTTAATTGCCGATGTTTTGTTCTTAGTTAACTTTTCAAATGTGAATCTGTCTTATCTATTAGTATCATAGACATTTGTTAGAAGTGTCCATGAAGATATAAGCAAGAAATTGGAGCTGCTTTGTTTCCATGTGATTTGCATCCAGACCACCCACATGAGTTGTCCATAGTAAATGTAAATTCAAGATTAAGTAACTCATTCTTTAATATGGGCATGGTAGCCATGCCTGTAATCACAGAACTCAAGAAGCCAAAGCAGCCAAATAATTGTGAGTTTGAGTTTAGCTTGTTCTCCTGGTGAGTGCCAAGCCAGCCTGACTTGTAATGAGATGCTTCCTCCAAATGACACACATTTCAAAACACTAAAAATGGTGATAACATATAAGCCCTGTGCTTTTGATGCTGACAAACTGAAATAGTTATCAGTATTGTTTTTGATGTGGGATTGCAAGATTAGCTGGGACATTTTTTTCTCATAGTATTTTGACAGTAGGAATTGCTCTAGTGCTTGGAACAATCGTGAGGCCTGCAGAACAAGATATAAGTATTCCCACCCACAGGGCACAACCTTCTCTTATCTTTCCTCTCTCATCCTAATCAGCTGGGTATTTTGTTTTATTTTTGGTGGTAGTGACATTTTGGGATTGAATGGTAACCATTCTAACTGTAATGAAATGGCATGTCATCGTAGCGTGGGTTTTCATTTCACCTAAAGGATAGGTATACAGAGAATCTGTAGATGAGAAGTACGAGTCTTGAGGCTTGGTTTTTTTTCATGTAGCCCTGGGTTAGCTTAGAGTTTACTATGTAGCCCAGGTTGTCCTGAATTATAATTCTATTGTGCTAGAGTTGCAGATGTGAACCAATGCAGCTAGACAGAATTCTTTTCAGATGTATTTACTGGCCATTTTTATTTCTACACACACACACACACACACACACACACGCACGCACGCACACACACACACACACACACGCACACACACACCGCACGCACGCACAAAACAAATCGATTAATGAAAAATAGGCCATGAGTTTGCAAGAAAATAAGGTAGGTACATAGAAAAATTTGGAGACAGAAAAGGAATGGTGAAATTAGGTAATTATATTACAAAAAAATTAAGTATTTTTAAAGATATCATCTATTCAGTTTTCCCATTTGGTCATATTGCTTGTTTACTGTTTTCAGTTTCCCATTTTAGTCTGGATATTATCGCTTTAATAGGTGAATAATAGATAACAAATCTGTTTCTATGCCACCTAATGCCATTCTTTAGATTCTCTGCTGAGTTGTGACGACTGTGTCCTTTGCTGTGCACATTTCTTTAGCTTGATCTAATCACATTTGTTAAGTTTTGTTTTTATTTCATGTTTTTTGAGGTTCCTATCCAGAAAACTACTGCCATGGCCAATGTCTTAAAGTGTTTCCCAAGGCTACCACACCTGTGGATATACATCTAAAGAAAATCAACATTCCAAAGAGATACTTGCATAATGGGTGGGTTGTGGCAGTACTCACAACATCAAGAATCAGTCAAGGTCTTCATAAACAGGTAAATGGCTTATGAAACCATGTTGTATGTATTAACAGGTGGCGGTATAGCCATAATTGAGAATGAGGTCCAATTGCTTGTAATTAAATGGAGAGGAATTCATGATATTTTGTTAACTGAAACAATCTAAGAAGGGAATAAGGAGAATAGAATGAATACTTCATATTCACTCTCCCTTCTTTCTTCCATTTTCCTTATCTCTCTGCCATATGTGGAAATTAGATTAAGTGTCATGTCCAAAGTTGAATTATGATTATATAAATGGAAATGGGTATTTAGGAGAATAGATACTACGAATGTATTTGATTAGTGCACACTATATGTACATATGTGAAAAGTCCATGTTGACGCCCATTACAATGTGATTTTACATTAATGCATATAGACAGATTGACATTTCTCAGTGAAGAAGGAAGCTCATGAGGTGAGTTTTCAAAGCAGGTTTCACTTCATGTATAAACAAGGTAAGTAGTGTTTTCAAGTACAGATGAGGACATCCCCATCTAAGAAGCCTGCAAATGTTATGTGAATATTAGCCCTACTGCCCTTCAATAGCACAGCTGCACTTGGTATGTTTCATCTACAAATCTTAGTGAGTGTTATTTCTTATGGGAGTTTTTTATATGACTACATCTGACCAAAACTACATACTTCATTTGAGATTTAAAAATCAATAATTTTGATTCACACAAATTGTTAATTTACAAAGAAGAAGCACATATATGCTGACAGCAAACACACTTACAATATTAATATTAGGGATGACTAACAAATGCTAATTTAAATAAAGGCATACTTGCTCACCATATATTCAATACAGAATATTTCTTAAAATAAAGCAAGACTTCTTAAGATGGCATGTTAGAAAGATTAATTATATACTGTACTAATCAATTACATACTGGTCTAACTCCTTTTAAGAATAGAGCAAATGAATTATGGTGATATGCAGTAGAATCTCACCCTCAGCCTCTGGTTACACATTTAAATTTATTCAGAGGAAATAACTTTAATTTGCTGTTGAAGCAGTTGACAATTACAAACTCATGGGGGAAAGGTTCTAATTCTTCATGACAAATTTAAAATTTTTAAAAATTATAATATGTTTTATAGACAAAATTACAAAATTATGAAGAAAATAATCAAAAATAATCCATGTTAACAATCAGTAAGACTTGTTACAGGTTAGATGTAGTTCTCTGACAATTGACCTAACAGTTCTATACAATGCTAGACAATATTGAAACCTGTAACTTTAGTGAAACCTCTAATCAGTTTTTTTAAAGTTCATATGAAAAATCAAAAGACTCAGACCGATCAACATAATACTCAAGAAGAACAAAATGGGAAGATTAGTATTGCATTATCATAAAGCTACAGTAATAAACTCAATGCAGACCTTGGGGGAGGGGCAGAGACTGGCAGAAGATGACGGTCATCTCAGAAAATATGAATTGGGGCAGGTGATATTTGATAACAGAATAAAGGCCATAGAGCAGAGCAAAGGTATTTACTCTTCTTAACACCTTGTTTTTCACATACAAAATATTCTATACCAAGATATTTCATCCTTTAAAAGAAAAACAATTAAAATGGATTTCAGACTTTATTGTAAGATTAAAAAATAAAGATGTTGGAGACTAGCCACTCCTGTCCTGAGCGGCCATCAGCCTCTGTTGCAGCCCGACATTGAGCCTCAACTTGGCAAAAATGTCCAGGCCTACAGAGACTGAGCGATGCATCGAGTCTCTGCTGTTCTCCAAAAGTACAGTGGGAGGAATGGAACAGCTGTCAACTCTCCAAAACTGAGGCCCTTGCCTTCATGGACACAGGGCTGGCTGCCTTCACAAAGAACCAGAAAAACCCTGGTGCCCTTGACCGCATGGTGGAGAAACTGGACCTCAACACAGACGGGCAGCCAAATTTCCAAGAGTTTCTCCACCTTGTTGGTGGCTTAGCTATTTCAAGCCTTGAGTCCTTCCTCTAGGCTTCCCAGAAGTGCATCTAACCCTCTTGTTTGCCTTCCAGCCACCAAGTCATCAGCTCCTCTACCATCCGCACCTGCACTGAGCCTCCCACACCCACTGCCACATGCAGCCCATGCCTGCTAACAGAAATAAAGCAGTGCTTTTTTTTAAAGCATAAAAAAATTGGAGACTAACATAGGAGAAAGCACAGATAGCCATGAGTGCTGATTACACAAGCTTTTTGGATATAACATGAGTAGTAAAATCATGAGAGATATAAATGTTAGGTTGGATTTTATTAAGGCGAAAAAAGAAATTATGTTAATAGAAATGTCAAGATAAAATGCATGCAACAGACCAGTAGAAAATGCTTATAAAGGGCATGTTTGATTCAAGCCTACAATCTATAATAAATAGCAAAATCATAAACCTTGATAAGAAAGTGAACCATCAAATTAACAACTGGCCACATCAATATCTTACATGATATAGGTAAGGAAAGTACTTTCTGAATAGGACTCCTTATGTCCAAGAATTAAGGCCACCAGCTTGCAAGTTGGACTTTATGTAACTAAAAGACTTTCCACAGCACAAGAAACAGTCAATCAGGTGAAGAGGAAGCCCATAGAATGGAAGAAAATCCTTTCAGCCATACATCTGAGAAAGGTTTAATAGCAGGAATATACAAAGAATTCAAATAAAAAAGAGTCAAAAATAAAAAACAACAACTAAAAAACAGTGGGGGTCCTAAGAAATATCTCAAAAATATTCACCATTCCTAACATTAAGAAAATACCAAGATCCAAGATGGTGGCGAGCAGTGTGGACCGCGTTTGAAAGCTCCAGTGAACAATTCAGGGAATTGCACAGATTTCTGAGCCACACCACAAGGTCCCCACACCACGGCAGCAGAAGTACTCCACGGTTCAGAGGGACCAGGGTGCGGAGGACCTGCTTGCCCCTGCACATGGGAGGAGTGCGGACTTTCTCGGATCAGAGCAGCAGTGGCAGAAACAGCAGTGTTACCAGCGGCACCAGCGGCAGCGCGGCGGTGGCTGAGGTTTGCAGCTCAGAGCCTTCCAGTGGAGGCGATTGGTGTGGTGGACGGTGGGAGTTGCTGTGGGAGAGGGGAGACTGGACAGGATTTGGGTCTCGTGGTGCCTTGAGACCCAAACTGGACTCAGCAGACAGTTCAGCCCCAGAGTCCTGGGTTTGCTCAGTAAGCTGTGCCATGGAGAAGCTGGCTCAGCTCAGCAAGCAATTCTGCCCGAGGCACAGCTCCCTTGCTGTGACACAGGATGAGCCCAGTGCTCACTTCCAGCCTAGGCTCCAGCTCAGTGCAGCCGCAGTTTTCCTGCTGTGACGCAAGCTGGGCCAAGCTCTCAGTTCCACCCTAGGTACTTGCTCAGCGCAGTTGCAGTTCTCCTGCTGTGACACAGGCTGGGTGGGGCACCCACTTCCACCCTAGGCACCAGCTCAGCGCAGCCGCAGTTTTCCTGCTGTGACGCAAGCTGGGTGGAGTGCTCAGTTCCACCCTAGGCGCTTGCTCAGTGCAGTCGCAGTTCTCCTGCTGTGGCAGACAGTTCAGGCCCTGAGAAACTAGCTGAGCTTGATGTGTGGTTCGGGCCCAGTATCCCTGACTGGACTTGGCAGGGAACTCAAAAGGCTGTGGATACCTTGGCCTGATCCAATGCTCATTCAGAGACCCAGAATGATTGCAGGACCCACAGCAAAGGGGAGCTGAGGATCACTGACTGTGAGAGCCCAAAACGACAGGGCTAACCTCCTGACATCCACACCAGTGAAGTATCAGGGCTTACAGCCTACGGAAATCATGAGAAAACAAGTGAATCTATCATCAGATTCCCTCCACCCAACTCTGGAAGTTAGCCAACAAAAACAGAGACGGCAAGATGTCTAAAGGACAGCGTAAAAGCATACGCAACAAACCCCAAAACAACATAGCGGAAGGACAGCAGGTTACCAAGAAGAGACTTGATAACCTATGAACATATACAGGGGGAGGTAATCCCCCTCAGTCACAGTCATAGGGGAGGGGAATAAGGGGAAAATGGGAGGGAGGGAAGAATGGGAGGATACAAGGGATGGGATAACCATTGAGATGTAACAAGAATAAATTAATAAAGGAGAAAAAATTTAAAAAAAAAGAAATGAAAAAAAAAAAAGAAAAAAGAAAGAAAAAGAAAAGAAAATACCAATATTCACCACTCCAATGATCAACAGAACAAGTGACAAGAAATACTGTCAGGGATGTGGGGAAAAGGGACCATCATTCATTGTTGGTGGGGTTGCACACTGGTGAAACCACTAATCAGTGTGAAGGATTCTAAAAAAACTAAAACTATTCCATAAGAGCCAACTATACCACTCCATGTCATGCATCCAAAGGACTTGACATCATATTCAACGCATACTTGCTCAACCATAATCATTGCTGCTCTGCCCACAATAAATAGGAAATGGAAAAAGCATAAACATCCTACAGCCTACATTACAAAATACTATTCAGTGGTATTTAAGAACATTAAATCATGAGCTATGTAGGTAAACAGTTGGAACTAAAAAGATAATAGGTGAGGTAACCTATACACAGAAAGATACGCATCACATGTTCTCTCTCATTGGAGACTTCTAGCTCCGATTCTTCAGATATGAATACACAACCTGTAGTAATAGTAACTATGAAATCCACAAAATAAAATATGACCATTGCCAGAAGAGGTGGGTTGGGGAAAGGGAAACCATAAAGAGGAAAATAGCAGGGTACAAATAATCAGATCAAAGAAATGGGAAAAGTGGGCTTCTTAGGGAGGTGGAAAGGGGTAAAAACAGGAGAAAGCAGCTGGTGGGTAAGTAACAAATACGCATGACTGAAAAGGCCACAAGGAATCATACTGTTAACTATCTATAGAAAAAACTCTACCTTAAATGTTGGTGAGCATGCAGTATCTATTTTCTATTTCAATGATACATGTATCTAGTCCAGTGCTTTTGTTCCTCATAGATTTTCATTTTTAAAAGTAATTTCTTAGTTGTAAATATAAATTAATGTTAAGCCTTTCCTGTGTTTAGCATAAAAGTAAAACATAAAGGTTCCATAAGTTTTGATACTATATTTTGATATGTGTTCATTAGGTATATTCTACTTTCCATCATATAATTTACCTTGAGTTATTGCTGATTTGGAAATGCTTTATTTAATTTCTTATTATTTGGGACATTTTATATGAATTTCATTTTATTTATATTTATTTCAGTTATGATCAATAAATATATTTAATAAGACTTCCATATTTTGAAATATTGGCATTTTTAAAAAATTAATTCATTCAACATGTTGCCTTGTAGTTGTTGATATTGTTGGTTCTAAACTCCCCTGCTTCTTTTTTTACAGATCTCACATAACCATTGAAGAATATGTTTATGCAACAAATAGTTGTGGCACTCAACAACGATCCATTAGGTCCAGCGGTAGATGTGGTGATGGGATAACTAGTGTCTCTCTCATAGAACAAGTGGCTGCTTGGATGCAAGGAGGACAAGTGTCATAGGATATTTAGACTTCATCTTAAGATTCTACCTTGGATGCATAGTCACCTGACGCAAGGTCAAATCGTTCCTAGGGAAGTGCACATTTAGAAACTAAGAGAGGAAAAGCCCTGCTGATTCAGGCTGACGTGAACATCACTGACAGAAAACACTCTCTCCAAAGCTGCTTGCTGGGTTTCACTTCTGTCCTTCCTCAGCGCTGAAGCCTTCTTTTTACAGCTGATCAACCCAAATGTTTTCTTGCAGTTCAGGCTCACACTTGGGGTTTTCTTTAGGTAAGTTTTGGGTATTCCCTTTCTCATATTTTGCTACCATTTTATTAACTACTATTTAAAATCTTCAACAATTCTTCTAGGCTTATAATTTTCACTTTCTTAAAATTGTAATTTCTTTATATTACATCTCAATTGTAATCTCCTTGCTCTTATCTTTCTGTTCCCACCCTCTCCCCCTCTTCCACCCTATTCCCCTCCCCTAGACCTCTGACTGGTGGGGTCTTCCTCTCCCACTGTCTGGCCCCAGCCTATCAGGTCTCATTTGGATAGCCTGCATCCCCTTCCTCTGCTTTTCCACAGGTCTATCTACCAAACAACAGAGGCTGTCCCCTCATCTCCCTTCCTCTTTCCCATGTGGAGAATGAGCTGTCCATTGCCTACATGGTAAGCATTTCTGTAAGATTTTTGAAAGTTTGTTTAGAAATACATATTTAGGATTGCATTTTTCAGATTTAAATTATGCCTGTAATCATCACCTCCCCCTCATATACACACTTTCTCCCTTGCAACCTTTATTGGAGCCTAGATTTCAATTTGTGTGACAGCCACAGAACATATTTTTCTGTCTTTGCTGCTTGCCTGTCCATCAATGCATCTATTGTTCACTTTCCAGTTGGGAGTGTGTGTTTCTTCATTTATTTCCATTTTTGGACTTTGAGCCCAAGACTTCATGATAGGAAAGTGATATAACAGTTGAGTTACACCAACCGTCATAATGTAGTTAGAGATCTAATTGGGTTCAACTCTTATTTTGCTCATGACTTTCTGCTTGACTCTTTCTGCTTGACTCTTTCCTGAGCTTTTCTTGGCTTCTCTTTGGAAATGGAACAAATGTCAGCAATCTATTTCATTAAGTCTTTTACTTTTAAAGTTTTAACGATTCTTCTTATAATGATGGCCATAAAATCTATAGTATATTTCCTTCACTTATCATGGAAAACAAAAATAAATCACAATGTTGTGTTGATGGTTTCAAGAGAAAATGCAGAGAGACAAAATAATATAACTGTACTATAAAAGGAACGACAACTTCACAGAAGCCATGGTGTGTTAACTTAAGTCATTTTAGGACTGAGTAGAAGTTGTGAGACTAAAAAGGCTAAAGTGAGTGTTAATAAATGCTGGCTTCTAATTGAAAAACCTGTTTCTCATGGGGTATTGGGTTTATATCTCTGACCGGCTCCACCATTACCCTAGAGCTGAACGAATAAATCAATGGTCAATGATATGAGCTACTTTGTCAGCCCAGGAGAGGAAAATAAGAGGTAGGCAAAAACGGAGGGCTAGAATGAAGCAGCCTGGGCTGGATTGCAGTCAGAACCCACAATATTAACCTCTGGTTATTTTATTAGATGCAGGTGGGTACTTGGAAAAGCAATTACAGATAAACGTGTTTCCATGTGTTAATGTACACATACACTTCCAAGCTCTGAACTGTGGAGAGTTCTGTATTATTGACAGTGCAGAAGCAATGCATACACCTAGAGCCTAGATTTTGGTTTCTGATACTAGTCTCCAACGAAGGGGACCAGCCTGCTTAGGGAAGTGAGTCACAATGGAGGAAAGGGAAGAAATAAATGAGATGAGCTGGCGTACCCTGTAGAGCCTGAACGTAAGGGAATTCTCAAAAACAAAACAAGGCAGCACCTACAAAAACCACAGAAAATGAAATGCGTAAAAATGTGTTTGGGGCTATCAGAGTGACCAATAGATAAATCAGTAATGGCATCATACTAGGATACGTCAAAATATGAATACAAAATATAACATTGAAGAAATCAATAAGTGACATGAAGAGTATGAAACACATAATAAAGATTTTAAAATAAAGGTGGTTGAACTTAGCTTGTTACCTTAAAAAAAATGTGAGCAACACATCTTGAAATCCTTCTAAGAGATAGAATAAAAAAAATGGATGGAGTGTTCCAGAAGCACACAATGTGCGTGCAACCAGCAAGGTGGGGAAGGCGTTACTTGTCAGTGTACGTTGAATTGGTAACACAGTTTTGGAGAGGCCTTCCATAGTAGGTGATGAAAGTTCACTTTATGCTTTTGTGTTTTTCCCCTGCAGGATCCAAAACCTCAGCCTAAATATGAGAAGAACACGAAACTAATCGCAGCTAAAGGACTTTCTGAAGAATGCCAATGAACCTGGTATCACTCAAGAGTTTCAAAGTCATCTAAAAGAGAACTTGTCAGTTCAGGAAGCTAACAGGGCATTATAAGTAATTGTGATTGGATGTCCTGGATAGGATCCTGGAACAGAAAACAGATGTTAATGGAAAACAACAACAGCAACAGCAAAATCTAATTAAGTACGTAGTTGTTGATAACAATCTGTAATCGGTGCCTAATTAGTTTTGACAAATGTACAATAAGGCAAAGTAGGAGAAAACTTGATGAGAGAGAAAAGAGAGAAAATATAGTATTCTCTGTATTATGTTTTTATAGAATAAAAGGTGAATTTAAGATATCCACAGGGACATTGCACCTTTACCATTTCCTAGAATGCACATCATATCTGATGCTTCACACTTGATGTGTCCCATTTTAAAAGTGTAATAACCTCATGATAGTGTAATTCTTTTTATCAGCCCCATGGTACACTCTGTTATCAATGATTTTAGCCCTTGATGCATGTTAAATCCCTACTTTATAATATTAAATTTCAGTTAGCTCACTATTTCTGCTAAGATAACTGGCTAGTGAGCTCCCAGGATAGGCCTGGCTTCCTCTCCCAGTTCTGGATTAGAGGCACATACAGCTATGTTTGCCTTTTTATGTGTGTGCAGGGCATCTGAACGTAGGTATTGTGAGAATAAACACATGGAAGGAACTTAAAGTTTGCTTTTAATGTTTAACCTGCAAATTTGCTTGAATATTCTGCTAAACTATTACTAATTCTATCAAAATATAAATATTTTGCTAATTTTGGAGTTCATAATTGATTATTTCAAGAAGAGAAAAATAGTTTTAGCTTTGTTAATATTTTTACAACCAGCATTATATTTTTATTTGGTACATTATTGTAAAGAATTTGCCAGCATTTCAGTTTCTTTTGTGACTGAGGAAAATAATTCTATTTTTTTATTGCTTATTCTTTTTCAATAAAAGCATTGTGAGTGGGCCTTTGAAGATGGTACTCATCCTGATTAAATCTGGAAACAGAGCACTGGCCTCTGGCTGGCTAGCACTTGAAGTCACAACAGCAGAGGGGGTATGTGCGGTATTTTTAGGTATGTGAGCTAGAAAGAGCGTCAAAGCACCTCAGGCTTCACAGACAGTCCAAGATAGCACCCCTGCCTGATGTTGAAGACAATCTGTTCTTGCCTTCTCCCAACTTTGACAATTATTCATGCACCCCTAAGTTGCTGTTTGAAACAAGTCAAAGCAAATCGTCTCATATTTAGTAAATATGTACAGTAACGGTTTCTAGTAACAGAAAAGGTTTATACAATTGAAAGCCATGGTAATAACGGCTCCTCCAGTATGCTTCTATAGCAAATTTAAAGTTTAATTGTTCAATATCTCTTTTGAAAATTACATCACTTGGAAGATTTATAATGGTGTATAGAATTGTCAGCAGGAAGAAACACCAGTCCTCATTAGTCAGAGCCCCAAATTCTAGGCAGCCCTGGAACCAAGCCGACCCCAACATATGGGCAGCCTTAGGAGAGAAAGCACCTCCAATCATTTCCGTTCCTGGGTTAGTGCCTTGAAATGTTGTGTTGTTATAAAAAGAAAAAGAAAAAAAAGAAAAGAAAAGAAAAAAGAAACCCTCCATAGGAAGTCACAAAGTCTGAAGTCTGACTGCAGGTGTTAATGTAGCTATTTTCTCCATGTTATTAGGCCTATAGACCATGCCTTTTATTTACTTTTTCTATGATGACAACAGTGGATCACAAGCCTCTATAACCTCCCCCTGAAAAGGACGAGTATGGAAAACTACGATTGTGTCTCCTCTCTCTGAACCTTACAAAATGTCCTTAGCAGATGGTTTAAATAGTACGATGTCATAATAATCTATAAATCTCATTTCAATACTCAGGCTTAATGTTAAAATTTTAGAATAATTTTCTATAGTTACAGACTCCAAGATTCAAAAGTAAATAAAATGGGAATATGCTTCCTGTCTCTTTAATGATGGGATCTAGGTTACTTAGAAAGAGAGGCTATGACACTATTAGACTCAATAAACCAACACATACTTCTCTGCCCTGGTACCTAACTCCTTGATAAATAGCAAAAAGATTATTTTTAAAGAAAAGCAAATGGAATTTTTTTAATTATGCTCAAATCTGTAAGCCCAGCCACTAGCAATGGTTATAGTGACCATGAGGCTTAGAGAAGGGCCTGCTCTTGTTACTTTCCTAAACTACTATAATTTTTCAGTGCATTCTAAACATGAAACACATAAGTATAGTTCTCAATCCTCATCAACGTGTCCTATTTTTGCAACAGAAGGAGATCAATACAGGAAGCCACTAGTCAAACTGTAGAGAACAACTGACCATGGATGCCCAGGCCAAGCTGATGCACCCTAGGACACAATTCTTGCTCCTAAGGTACAAGGCTCATGGCAGAAGTGTGTGTGTGTGTGTGTGTGTGTGTGTGTGTGTGTGTGTGTGTGTGTGTGTCTGTGTGTGTGTGTCTGTGTGTCTGTGTGTGTGTATGTGTGTGTGTGTGTGTGTATGTGTGTGTGTGTGTGTCTGTGTGTGGTGGGAGGGATAGGTTAAGAGCCAGAGGACCAGGAAAACTACTGTGAGATTATGTCTTCGAGAAATGACAGGAACACTACACATAAAATTTCAGCAACATAGCTGCTAAATAAGACCTGAGTAGTTCCAACATTTGACATTCCAGTGTAGAAGGGGGAAATACCAAGGGCCACTCCACCAGGCTACATGAATAGCTACAGGTAAATAACTTCACAAAAATAGAAAATTAGTTTTCCCCAGGGATGAACTTCCTGGTTGGATGTATAATAGAGAGTGGTCAGCCGAAGAAATATGTATGTGCAGGCCACTGAGTGTGCTCTGCAGGTTGAATGTATATGTTGGTCATTTATTGTGTCTATGTAACAACATTAAAATAAATGGAAGCTGGGAATTTGGGAGCAAGGTGGTGGTTAGGCATAGAAGGAATAGAAGCAAGAAACGGAGAGAGAAATGATGTACCTACACTTTAGTTAAATAAAACTTATTTTTAAAAATAAGAATTAGCATGAGAGGTCTATGAGTGCCGGCCCTTAGCTCAGTAGTCCTTGCTTAGCACACACACACACACACACACACACACACACACACACACACACACACACACATACACACACACACACACACACACACACACACACACACACACAAACTAACAACTTAGAATTCTCAGTGCTAACATTAAGTTTGGAAAACGTGATCCATCTACTACATATCCATAATTTATGGAGCTGTGGGTTTTGGTCACAGAACAGTAAGGAATGCTTGCTATCGATTGTGGGTTTGTTTGTTTGCTTGTTGTTTTTTGTCCAGAATTATGTATTTCTTTCTGAGTCAAAATTCTCTTAGTATGGAACTTGAGAAGTTGTATTTGTCATAAACCCATTCTGCATCATGGCAGCAAAGTCAGGAATACATTTGAAGATACTGTAACTGAGTGGAATGATTTACACAGAGAGGTAGGCTTTTCCCAGTGACAGTGGGAAGCTTTGAGGATGCTGTGAACACATTCATGCAATTCAGTTACTCCAAGGTCCCACACGCTGCTTTGTCTTTCTGTGATATCTCAGCCCTGATCTTTTTCTCTTGGATTCATGAGCACAACCATGTTATATTGCCTAAGTTAGCTGGGATCTCCGTACATTCTGCCATGACCATCTTTAACATATCCACAATGATGGTTCTCAACATTTACATTTTGGCTAAACTATCAGACTGACTTAGGCTGATGTCTTCTCTGCTGTTGAACATGGAAGATTATCCCCCCTCTTTCAGTTTCATTGAGATGTGCTTAACAAATAAAATGCATAAGTTCAACTTGTATAAATGGATGTTTTCACAAATGTATATATTCTGAAATGATTTCCAACATTTACCCAACTTATCCACCACTTGTTCATTTTGTAGGCTATTGGCAAATCCACAAGCAAAGTCAAGGCAAATAAGCATAGTAGCCTGAGACTCTACTTGGTTTATTCTCTCTCTCTCTCTCTCTCTCTCTCTCTCTCTCTCTCTCTCTCTCTCTCTCCTCCCCTTACTGACACTCAAACAGATTCTGTACAACTGTACTCTACATCCTGGCACAAGACTAGGAAAGCTGATCCAGCCTATATTGCTTCGGTGTGTATACACAACAACGCAAAACTGTGTCTTCAAGAGAACTCTTAGGGAAACTCTCCCACTTTGCCATATTATGCATATGCATACTTATATATGCAAATGATGAAAATCAGCCCTGCTATAGAAAAGGAAATGTACAATGAGCAAAGGCATATACAGATATCCAAATCTATCAATCATGATAAGGAACCACCTATGCTACCCCTTAACAATGAGATCCCCCCTTTTGGGACCTAAAACAATATTCTTGGCTTTTGAGATTCTTCATGTTTCTGGCCTACTGCTCTCTTGAAATGCATTCCAACCTGTTCTATCATGTTGCTTTAAGCACATTTTCCTGGAAAGTTCTCTGTTTCTCTGTGATGTTGTTTTTAGTTGAATAAGAAGCCAACAATCTGTAATCCCCTGGCCCAGATCCTAACCATGATACAAAGTTGCTTGGTACAACTATCGTGAACTCTTAATACTCTGGGTATTAGTTGCTATGACCAAATTCCTTACAAAACAAGAAAGCAAAGGAAGGAGAGTTTTATTTTGACTCATGGTTCAGAGGATCCTCATTCAACAATGCTAGCAAGGCACCAAACAG